>NC_090445.1:1600730773-1601978773 GCF_031143425.1 Pleurodeles waltl | reverse complement strand
CACTTGTTATGGGTTCTATTATCGGTGTCACTGCGCCAAGGCGTCAAGATCAAGCACGAAAGACAAACATACAGTAGGCATTCACACTTAGGGATTTTCCCTCTCTATACTTTCGAGGGATTGTTGATATTAATTGCGGTCCCAAGCATGCCTGTTATCTATTGTTATGAATAACACTTATGTCGGGGGACCTTGTAGATCTGTATAAATACAACACACTTTTAGACAGATAATCAGAGGGATTCCGACCAGAGGGCATCGCCACCATCGCTGATACCGATGCTGCAGTCATCTTGACACTGACCCAGTCTTCGTGTCCCTGCGGAGTCTGAAATAGAGACCTCATTCCAAGGTAACGAGGGTTGGGGGCTCCTCTCATGGACACGGCTTTGGCAGATTAGGTTTAACGAACCCAGCTCTCCTTGAGGTATTAGGGCTTGTGCCATCTTTTACATATACATATACTTCTTTCATATATTGCATAATGGTGGGGGTCTTTATAAAAATGACTCTCCTCTTCACAATACTGTTGCTTGGTATATTCATTATCCTAATCATTGCAGTTCATGCAACTTATCACAAATTGCAGTTATGTTGAATAAAAACTATTATAACTTTACTGCATCTGTGTTATTGCCTTTGTTTGTATGAGACATAATAAATCTGTGAGAAAAGGGTAATTTCCGTTTAACCACGACAACCCTGAGATATTGTACTTTGAGTCCATGCGTAAGCGACTGCTACAAATCACCTTTGACTATTGTGTTTATGGTGAGGTACTGCTAGTAAGCCGGTAAGGTTTGGACAACAGTTACAACTAGTTGTAGGAAGAGACTTAGTCACCTACAAACGAAAGTACTGTCATCCTGAGACCAGCAGTCTTGCTCAGAGCAAGAGTCCAAACTACGACATGGCGCCACCAACGATGGTGTTTCGGCACTAATTTACGGTTACCCGGACTATCACTGTCTCACAGACAACAGGTACCCTCAGTACCATTATACGGAGACGTCCGTGGTCTTTGGGAGAATCCTCCTCAGCCAAAAAGGTAATACCTGATTAGGCTGTAGGTTGTTCGAGCTCGAACTCACAAAAGGAATAAACTTCCCCTATTTTGGTGTTCCGTTTCTCTAACAACAAATATGGCCAATACCATAGACATTCCTGCAAATGCTAGAAATGCACTTACACAACATTTAATAGCGCATGGCCTTACGGAAGAGGGCGGGGAAGTTACTCTGATTGTAGAAGCAAGTGAAGCCTACCAAACAGAAACATTTTACTGTTGGGTTGCCTTTCCTGAGGCTGACCAACGGACGCACACATTTCACACATATGACATTGCGGACGTACCCGTAAGATACGAAGCATACCAGTATCATGAAATATCGCTCACATATCAAGAACACCAGAACTGGTTTGAAGGCGCCCTACCACATGTACTAAGACGGGTGAGGCTAGGTCCTTTAAGTAATGAGGGACCTACATGGCCTATGTTTGCCACATATACACCTCACCCAAGCATACAGAATCTGCCACTCGCAGATTTACGAATATTATATAATGAATTAGTGGCATTTTATAGACGGTTGGTTCAGTTCGTGATGCGAACATTGAATACTACCCCAGCGCTTCCAGCACTGCCAGTAGCTGGTGGATATCAATTGGCTCCCAGGATTAATCCACAAACAGTGCATACCATTATGGGTAAAGTGCCCACGGAACGGGAGAAAATACCGTTCTGGATTGCCCAGAAAACAAATCAGCTGGAAGCTGTGTTCCCCCATACGGGGCCACAGGACAAACATAGATTGCTCACTATGTGCTTGCCGTTTGGGATGGTTCCCTCGGTGGATGAATGTGCCACTTGGGGTACAGTCTTCGCTGCCGTTTATACTACCACACATGGTACCCCTACACTTGCCAATTTACCGGAAGTGTTAAAACAAATACAAAATGAACATGGGGCCTCACCGGCCCTGGATCTGGGGATGAAATTGATGCGTAACTTTGATGCTGTCTCCTCGATAATACTAAGTAATATTAAAGGGGAAGCAGTGGCACTGGCAATACACCAGCGTCTCCGGGAAACTACAAATGTGGAACAAGAGAGACAGCTGCCAAGAATAATATCTGATACCTATACTAGTATAGGACGGGATGGGCTGGGAGCCAAACCTAAAAAATTGGACATACCGAGTACCACCCACAAGGAAGGTACAAAGCAAGCACAAGAGGGCTCTAAAAAGCGCTGGGACAAACAAAAAGATTTCAAAGATAGGAGAAATAAAAGAGCTGATTCTCCACATCCGGAGTACTCCGAAAGGAGGTATAATCTCAGAAATAGGGATAACATTAGAACTCCAGACAGATATACTGATTCACGTCCTTCTCGTTCCTTTCAGGACGCACCAGATAGACGTAGCGAGAGAGGGGGCCGTCAAGATAGACGTCCGGAATACGTGAAAGAAAAAAAAGACTCGCCGCAGTCTATCATTAAAAAAGAAGAAAAGACTACTCAGCAAAAGCCACAATTTAAAAAGAAGAAGGTGGCAGCACTGACCGCTAAAAATGCCAATAGTATTGAGAACACTGTTGAGGAACAAGAGGTGGGCAGTGACTCTGTTGGACAACGCGGCAGAGGTCACGATATGTCGCCAGAGTCTGAAAGATCATCTGGATGCGACAGCAACTAGCGATTACATTGCAGTTGAGACGGCGGATGGCCGCGTTCTCCCACCCGATCGGGTTTATGATTTAACACTTCAGATAGAGGGAGACGTGGAACGCATTATTAGTGTAATATTCTGGGATGAACTTACTAGTGATATCCTGTTGGCCGAGAGAGACTGGCCACCTGAACATGTCCGCAAGCTCCCACATGGGGAAGATGTCATTTTGCCTTCTTTCTCCGATCTTGTTCCGGAGGCAGACAAACAAGCCTATGCTGCTGAATGGGCTTTAGCGCAGGCACCTGCATTATACCGTAATCATGTAGGATGGGACAAGGACTCTCCTTGTCATGTTATTCCCGTTCGGTCTACACCACACCCGCAGCCACAATACCCTGTTAAACATGAAGCAAAAGCTCCAGTGACGGAGATACTGTCACAACTTGAATATCAGGGAGTAATTGAGCCCTGTACATCGGCAATGAATAATCCGCTATTTCCCGTTGCGAAACCTGATCATTCATATAGAATAGTGGTTGATTATAGGCAATTGAATAGTCATGCACGCACTTCTGCTATAAAAAATTCACACAGCACAGCTCTGATTAATAATATAGTGTGTAAAAAATACAAAACTACATTGGATATCTCTAATGGATTTTTCTGCCAGAATTTAGCACATGAAAGTAGAGACCTAAGTGCATTTTCCTTTGGTTCTCAGAAACGCTTTTGTCGTTTACCCCAAGGTTATAAAACAGCCCAGGACTGTTTTCGGCCCGTGTCACATCAATCTTGCACGAGCTTGATTCCGAGGTATTATCCTATGTGGATGATATCTATCTCACTGATGACACCCTTGACATTCATCTTGCAAGGGTCGATCGGATAATTCTGGGATTTGCTGCCTACGGATATAAATATAATTTTAAGAAAAGCAGAATTGCCTTTCTTAGTGTATTGTTCCTGGGATATGAGCTATCAAACGAGGGGAAGAGCCTGGCCCCGCACTTCCTAGAAAAGTGTGCTCAGCTACAGCCTCCGAACACGCTAAAGAAATTGCAGTCATTACTGGGTTTCTTTAATTTTGGCAGAACATACATTCCTGATTATGCTGAACGCGTCAAGCCACTATATGACTTAATTCAGCCCAATTATTCTAGCAGACGATGGACAATTGAACACACACACATCCTAAGGGACATACGAGACATGCTGGAAGCTAGACACTTGTACACACGGGACAATAAAACGAATTTGGTCATCAGAATAATAGCTGGTGCCCTAGGATTTACCTATGTCACCTTTAATGAGGATGACACAGTGCCAATAGCATACAAATCACATTTGTACTCCAATGCAGAGAAACGTTTTGCTCCTACTGAAAAAATTCTGACGGCAGTTCAGATGGCCGTCATAAAGGAGAGACCGCTTGCCCAGGGGAAACGCATTGTTGTTGTCTCCCCGGTTCCGGCCTTAGAGGCTGTCACTAAAGCAAGCGTTCCAAACGCTAAGGCATTGCATCCACGCTGGATTCAGTGGGCAACGTCTCTGACCGCCACTGATGTTGATTATGTGTTTGACCCAAGACTTCAGACACAGGAATTTCTCCAGTATGAACAGGAGTACCCCGCTCCCTTACACATATTGCCAATAGACAGTTATGATACAATCATTTATACTGACGGATCGGCACAACCGGCTGTGGGTACTAAACATCAATACTCGGCAGCTTGCGCAGCCGTGTGCGGGGTAATGGAAGACGGAGTTTTCCATCCTCATAATACCTACTCTCAGACCTTAGGGGACTGCACAGCCCAGTTGGCCGAGCTTAAGGCTCTTCTTCTAGCGCTCGAACATTCAGAGCCAGGAACACAGACTTTGATTGTCTGTGATTCGTATTACTGCGTCCAGTCATACAATGAATACCTTAATCATTGGAAACTGAACGGGTTTAGAGATTCTAAAGGGAACACCATTAAACACAAAATGTTGTGGGGAAGGGTGGCTGATCTTAAGGATAAGCTGCCATGTGTCCATGTAGCTCATACATTAGGGCACCAACGTGTAGGAATACATGTTGCCGGTAATACATTGGCTGACGAAGCAGCCAAAGCATCAGTAGCTACGGCTTCTGTGGCTGCAGTGACTCGTTCTCGGACGAGGTGGGATAATGAAATACTGATTGCCGTTAAAGCCTCGGCTGCAGGCAGGACACTTCCGAAAGGATACCCTACGAACTATACCTATCATATCAGTGCACAGAATGTTGCTTTTGCAACAATTCCTGATGTTGGTGATCGAGTGATCCCAAATGAAGACCAAAGATTGGAACTAATTACAGCTGCACATGAGGGTGTCGCTTCTGCACATGCTGGTATACAGGCCACTATCACCATTCTACAACAACGGTACTGGTGGCCTGGTCTATGCAGACGGACTAAACAGTATGTCCTTTGGTGTGACATTTGTCAGCAGATTAAGGGCTCGAATATCAGACGCCCTCCGCAGACATCTCTCTTAGTGTCAGACAAACCACTCCATTGTGTGTACCTGTACCATTGTGGTCCTTTGCAACCTGATGGTGCATACAAATACATTTTAGTGGCTGTAGATTCCTGTTCTAGATTCCTGTGGGTATGGCCACAGCGGTCGGCTGACGCCCGGACTGTTATAAAAGATTTGCTAATCTTTATCGGTACATATGCGGTTGCAGCATTCCATTCGGACCAGGTCCCTGCATTTGCCTCTAAGGCTTTCAGGGACACCATGAGGACGATGGGTGTTGAACTCCATTACTCCTCACCATACCATCCCGAGGGAAATTCGGTCGTGGAGAGGCGGAATCGTGATCTAAAGCAGTCCTTAACAGCTCGAGTATTAGGTTCAGGCCGCAGTTGGTTACATCACCTATATGGGGTCCAGAGAGCACTGAATAATCTGCCAAGACGGTCCTTGGGGGGAAAGTCTCCATATGAGGTTCTCTTTGGGACAACTATGTATGTTCCCGATCTTGATGCCCCTGGTATGGTGGCAGCAGAAACACTGTTTGACATAAAAGAATGTCTCGCTGTTTTACAGGAGCTTCAACAATTCCGTGATGATAAATCTTCTGCAAGTGCTGCCACCTTGGGAATAAGGGACTTGGCGAAAACTTCGACTGGCTGGATTCCTAACGTTGGGGATCTGGTTCGTGAGAAGATCGCTGTGAAAAAAGAGTTTGGTCCAGCATACAGAGCACCTGTACCGGTCTTGGGGATAAAAGGCACCAGGACTGTCATCCTTCCGCCGTTGTCTGGTTCTAAATCAAACAGATTCATCTCCATTGACGACATCAAATTACACCATGTGGCAGATTCTTCACAGTAGACCAGGAGGTCCCTTGGGTAGTTCCCGATCCCCTCTCACTACCCAACAGGACATCCCTCTACATAGTAGGATGACCATCGCTACTACTGACTATGCAACTATGTCAGCTGCTGTTCCAGAGACTTCCTCGACCATGGGGAGGGCGGAAAATGAACTTTTGTTGGTTCCAGTAACAATTTCGGAGAACACACCGTTACAGGATTTGGCTGTATTTTACACGAACACTCCCACGACTGGTAACGCCATCTATCATGAACCTCCACGAACAGTGGATGTGAATTCGATGAGTCCTGTGTTTGCGGAGACTTCCTCTGGCTATTTTGTGGGCATTGATGATTTTTCTTCCGATTCATCCTCAACTGAGACTGACAAACTTTACAGAGGTAGCAAGTTCTATCGATGGCTTAAAAAGAACTATTTGATATATCCATGGAACTATCTCTGGTTCTGTTTGACATTTGTTGCATTGTTTTTATGGATTGGTTTTGTGACTGTTTTCTTTTTACTAATTAATGGTCACTATATTGCTGATCTCTTCTCAGTGGAGCCTTTTGATGTACTTTTAACACCACATCATTCATCACATAAGGTCCGACGTGATTTGTCCCCTGTCAATATTACAGCTATTCCAATTTCTGATGGTATTGTTTGGGACAAAGTTCCGTTCGATATATACGGGCCTACAGAGGTAATTCAAATACCATACGTGTTCAAAATTTCTATGTCTGATGGTATTACACCTAATGTTGTCTCTGATGGTTGGAATGTCCAAACAGTTGATTCCATGCTAACTGAAATGAAGGACTACTCCGCTTTTGGAAGTGATGATGTATATGATTTTACAATGAATTATGGTGAAATGTTCTGCTATAATAATTGGGGACATCACTACCTGCACCGTGCAACTAGATATAGGCCTCTCTTTAACTACACACAATGGGAACATTGTTCAACACCACGGGTGGGGAGTCCAAAGTATTACAGTGACAAATTCACATACTTTTCTGGGCATGATACAAAGAAAGCTGAATCTTATTATTTTAAATTACCCACGACACACATTAGAAAAATATTGCTAACAGATACGAAACTGATTTATTCAGATCCCTTTGTTTCCCGACTTTCAATTGAGGGTTATGACTATTGGAAGAACACTATCGATTTGAAGAGTGTATGGGGGACGCAGGATTGGCAGATACAGCGTAAAGAGGCTTTGTTTCGAGCTTGCTTAATTCCTGTGCAAATGATTTTTTTGAATGACACTGTTGAGCAGACATCATGTCTAGGATTAGCAAAAATTAAGGATCTAAACACTCCCAGTATTCCTACACGGACAAAATTTATGGATTGGCAACACTTTTTAAATGTTTCTGAGGAAAGGCTAGATGCATTGGTTAAGGCTGGTGCCTATAATTCTTCACTTTCCCGTCCCGGGGGATGGTTGGTATGGCCCACCGACACTGATGAGTGTCAAAGGTGTTTTTTGAACTCTTCAGGGGTTTTTTCCATTCATAGGCCAGACCCTCGCTTTTTGTCAGGTCAGCATACTGGTATAATTACAACATACAGTGTGGGTAAGCTGTGCCAGCAATGGGTACAAACGAACACCTTAACAGCGGTGAACCACCACCTGAATACTCTTTCTGACAGTATAGACCTACAAGATTTCCTATTAGGTCCTAGAAAACAACGCTCGAAACGGTTTTTATATGCCATGTATAATGAAATTTGGAAACGTTCTCAAATTGAGGCTGCGGCACGTTTACGGCAACTTGATAGAGAGAATTTGGAAAAAACATTGGCTGTTGTCGACAATGGCATGAACACGCTATCCAACAGGATTTATTCCCTGTCGAATATAGTGTCATCTGCTATTGATATCACTCAGACTGATTTGTCTCGGTTATATCATGGGCAAACACAGCTGCGTTCCATCATGCAGCTGAGTTGGGCATTGCAGACGCTGAGAAGTGGCCACATTCCATGGAAATACATTAATGGGAGTGAACTATTCGCTGCTTTTAATTTTTCCAGGGAACACGAGACAATGGCTAAAAGGGAGGCTCGTTTCACCTTGCTTCAAAGTTGAAAAATTAGATAAGTTGCCCTTCACGGTAGCAGAGAGTCCTTCAACTATCTGGCTCTTACACAGCATTATTAATTTACCGTTTTCAACATTTCGTTTCTCAAGCTGCCTTAAACATCTTGCAGTGGGACGAGATAGCTTTATTAAGGAAGAGTGGGAGTTGCCCTTTGAGTATCGATGTCTGAACGGCGAACAGGAGGTCTTTCTTAGCGGAAGTGAATGTGAGACTACTGTTCGTCATTCGATGATATGCAAACAAGTGTCTCTTCACGGTCTTTGCAATGCGGGGGTCGCGAATTTGGCCTGTCTTCTGAAGGGTACTCCCGTCCCCTTGATTCGTTCAGTGTTTCAAGTACTTTCTAATGGGAGTTATGTTTTTCTGAGCGATGACAGCTTGCGACCTGGAATTGCCTATGCAATCTCAGTCACGAAGGTCGTTACGTGTTGTGGCCATGTTTTGTTTCCCCCCACACGAGAGATACAAGTATTTGAAATGTGGCCCCACATTGATACTATTAATGTGAACTATGACAAGTTGAGTAGACTGAAGGCGCTATTGTTTCAAAAACAGGTCGCCTTGACATCCGCAAAAGAGACGTATGCTCTCCAGGTTGCGAGATCATCAGCCGAGATACAATCCCTTTTAAATACCGATTTCCCCAAACACTTTGGAGAGTTGGTGTCCAGAATATTCAATGCTTCAAGCACAACTGGGATTGTTCATTTTTTTAAGGCTGTCGGGTCTGGTTTTGTGTCCATCTTCCAGACTGTCTTCGGAGTCATCCCATCAGCCATCCATTCTCTCTTTTCCAGTGTGTTTGGTGGCTTTCCAATTATTTTGGCTTTAATTGGCAGACTACTACTGCTATTTTTTCTGATTCGCAGTGGTTGTTTTTTTCCAGCGACACAGAGCAATGGAGCCGCTCCCGTCAACACTGCTGTGCCGTGAACGCATGGTTCGGATCTTCGGTACACCTTTGCTGGTGGAACTGGAATTTGACTGGTCATTGTCATTCCGGCCTCTACTGTGGTGCGTACAACCAGTGTTCCTCTGCATATGGTGTCTCTTTGAACATCTGCCTATGGTCTGTCTTGCTATTGCGCCGACATCTCCTGTGGACCACGAACTGCTGATGTCCCCGATGAGGGTTCATACACGGTCATGCCCCTTGAGACTGCGGTTGCTCCGCGAGGCCACCTATGAGCCTTCTGTTATACGATCTAACATGGATGAGGACACTGCAGCGAGTGTCGATACACCGATGACCATGGCTCACTTCTGCTCTGTGGATCCGTTTGTCCGTCCAGCTCTCAATTTCACTTCAGACGATGTTGACTCATTTTTGAGATCCTTGAATGGTGACTTCGATGCCATTCTTCAAGATCCTGCATATAGCACATAATTTGATGAATTTGCTTGCCAGTTCCCGGTTCTAAGAAGTAGCGATTATACTAAAAGTTTGCTATACTTGTCATGGTTGATATTAACATCTCTGAATGTTTTCTGAACGTATTTTAAACACACAGCATTTATTTTTTTTGTCATTAAGGTTTTTTTGGCTTTTAGTTCAGTAGCAGCTTTTTAGCGATTGGGTTTCTTTACCTTCATCATACCTGTTACGGCAATGGGGAGGGTGTAGTGAATCCTAGTTTGTTTTAACCGGATAACAAGAGTTAGCTTAGCCGTCGGCTTGTAAACTCGTGCCCCCGTCACCCAGTGACTTTTAACCTACTTAGCTTGCTCTGTCTTAGTCCATTTAATTATTTATTTCCTTTAAAATGGCGGCCTTGTTTATAGTTAGGCCACTTGTTATGGGTTCTATTATCGGTGTCACTGCGCCAAGGCGTCAAGATCAAGCACGAAAGACAAACATACAGTAGGCATTCACACTTAGGGATTTTCCCTCTCTATACTTTCGAGGGATTGTTGATATTAATTGCGGTCCCAAGCATGCCTGTTATCTATTGTTATGAATAACACTTATGTCGGGGGACCTTGTAGATCTGTATAAATACAACACACTTCTAGACAGATAATCAGAGGGATTCCGACCAGAGGGCATCGCCACCATCGCTGATACCGATGCTGCAGTCATCTTGACACTGACCCAGCCTTCGTGTCCCTGCGGAGTCTGAAATAGAGACCTCATTCCAAGGTAACGAGGGTTGGGGGCTCCTCTCATGGACACGGCTTTGGCAGATTAGGTTTAACGAACCCAGCTCTCCTTGAGGTATTAGGGCTTGTGCCATCTTTTACATATACATATACTTCTTTCATATATTGCATAATGGTGGGGGTCTTTATAACAATGACTCTCCTCTTCACAATACTGTTGCTTGGTATATTCATTATCCTAATCATTGCAGTTCATGCAACTTATCACAAATTGCAGTTATGTTGAATAAAAACTATTATAACTTTACTGCATCTGTGTTATTGCCTTTGTTTGTATGAGACATAATAAATCTGTGAGAAAAGGGTAATTTCCGTTTAACCACGACAACCCTGAGATATTGTACTTTGAGTCCATGCGTAAGCGACTGCTACAAATCACCTTTGACTATTGTGTTTATGGTGAGGTACTGCTAGTAAGCCGGTAAGGTTTGGACAACAGTTACAACTAGTTGTAGGAAGAGACTTAGTCACCTACAAACGAAAGTACTGTCATCCTGAGACCAGCAGTCTTGCTCAGAGCAAGAGTCCAAACTACGACACCTTCACCTCAAACTCAGCAGACCATTTCACTACAAGAGGTTGCAGTAAGACAGGAGCTGGTTAGCTACAAGATATGTGGAATAAATCATAACTCTTCTATCCCTCTGTAGATCTAACTGTACAGCCCTTGCTCTCACCCACAAACTAGGTGGTGAACTTAGGATTGAAGCCAGAACTGGAGAGATGAGCAGATGACCACGCTAGACTACCGGTTTTTAAATAGGAGCTGGGCTGTGGTGGTAAACATCTTCACATAGAAGGCTTTAGCTCATGCCAAATGCACAATAGTCTATGCTTGCACACCTTGGCTATAGATTAAAGCAAGTTGTGGACAGAAGGTACCTTTCCATTCAGAAAAAATGGCTGAAGAGGAGTGTAGGAAATTGTTATAAGAAAATTCCACCCAAGGAAGGAAGGAACTGTTCCTGGTGATTCATAAGGAACATCACATGTACTGTTCAACAGAAAGAATGTCGTTCACTATAGTCATCCAGCTTTGTCTGATAAGTGGTGGAATGATGATTAATAGTTTCCAGTTGGGAAAGTTCTTTCCGCTGTTTGTGATGATAGTACTGGGTAAACCATGCAATCAGAAGATATTCTGAAGAAATCTGGATGTCAAACGATTTGCTGTGGGTAAATTTACTCCAGCATCAAAATTTACTAGTTTTGTAAATATTCTAGATTAGTATCGTCTACAACAACTAATACCACTCTATGGTCTTCCAATGGTGAGAGTTGAACTATAAAGTCCAGTGAAATGATATTCAGAGGTCTTGATGGTGTCCAAAGAGACTGCAATAGACATGCAGGATGTTGATGATCCACCTTGGCCTGCACGCAATTGGAGAAACATTTAATGTACACTCTTCTGTAACCCAGGCCACTAGACATGCTAGTTCAATAGTTTGAGTTTGTTTTTTTCCCCCCCATGGTGACCTGCCACAGGAGCTTTAGGACATAAGCTGGTTAACCTCCTGCCTTTGTGTCCTTGGTGTTGATGCAATCTGGTGGATTTTCTCTCATGGCACTTACGGGGGCTGCTCCTCCCAATACTGGTTGAAGTGCTCAAACTAAAATTTAGCCCAAGCTTCCTCTGTAAAATGGGAGCCGATTCGTTGGTAGGGGGGCGCTGGAGCCTGTACCGTGCACCAAAACCGCATGCTATTGTTGCCTTTGTATGGTTTAATTTAGCCTTTGAGCACCATTTTGTTATATCTCAGTGATTTTTGAAGATTTATGTCACATAGGCTCCATGAAAGATCTCGCAAGGTTTTGTTTATAGTCTTCTTGAGCAACTTCAGTTGCTCTCCCTGGTGGGTGGGATCTTGTTGGAGGAGGAGGGGGGGGGGGGCGACGGTGAGGGGGTGTAGCCCTGGTGCCTAGTTCCACGAGTTGTTTTTCTTATGTTTGTTAAAATAGCAAATGTCACCGAGCTCCTTTGTGAAAGCCTCCCATACGGCTAGAGGGTTCATAAATTTCTCTTGCTGCTGTTGTAGCAGGCCCTTTGCTGATTCAAGAAGATTGTCTATAGATGAGGGAGAGTCTTTGATCCTTTTGTTGTTCAAAATGTATATTGAATTTGGTGTCTCAGCCAGATGACAGAAGGATGCAGGAGCAGCCATGAACCCTATACCTTAGAGCCAGGTTCAATTTCCATTCTCCTACCCGAAATCTGAGATCTGCCAATAAACTATTGGCACTGAACTCTAGAGTGCAGAAGACCAGAACGGGAGGTAGATCTGTTGCTTTTCTAGGAGCCAATGCCTGGAACAAGCTCCCAGTAGAATTGTGCGCCATCTCCAATCAGTCAGCCTTTAAGAAACAGCTGAAAACATGGCTTTTTAACCAGGTTTGTATGATGGTTGTCTAATCTCCTGACCTTTGGCTATTTGCGCCGGGACACTCGGATGAGTAGCTGTGCATACCATAAGTTCATACTTCATCAATTCATGATTTCATTGATGAACGTAACTTCTTGTGGGAGGCAACTGCTGTTATCCCTCTCACCCAGATGATATGAAGAGATTTTATGATGAACATAAAAGTGAAGGGCCGAGCTGGCCGTCTTTGAGTGAAACGTTGCTCCTGGCGCCTAGTCCACCTAGAACTGGCCCTTTAATGCCCGAAAGTTGAGATGCTGTAAATCTCTCAAGATTTGCTTGCCAGTTTTATTTGGTTTACCCGTTCTATTGTTCCCCTGCCGTGAAATGTCCCATTGTGAAGATTGGGCGACTACGAGGTTTTTATCCGTTAGGGTTCCAAGATGTAAATTGCGGTCTCCTGATACTACAAAATGTTGAGGTTTGTTCTTCTTCTAGAAGCCTTATAATTTCACTGGTCAGTAGTTTTGAGGGCTTTGCCCTATCTTTGAGGTGTAAATACACATTATCATCTCCAACTCGGTTCTCTCGCAGTGAGCTTTGTCAGAGGGTGCTGTTTACACAATTTATTGTGATCGGGAGCCACCTACAGATCTGGCCTGGTGCTTCCTCCATTTGTGAACCACACCCTAATTGAGTCCCCAATATAGCTGTTCCTGGTGGAGATATGCACTGGTCAACTTTGAGAACTGATTAAGTAGTCTTGGAGTGTTGAGCACCTTTCCTGAGCTAGTGCGAGGCTAGTAGGGGTAGAGAGTAACCAGGTTTTTAATAAGGTGTCAATGTTATCCCACCAGCGCCCGTTCATTTAGTATTTTGCTGGCTAAGATGTTTTCCACGCATTGGCCCTAACCATTTTCAATGGCTCCTCTTTAGACCCACTGCCTCGTTAAGTCTGGAAGGAGCAGGCAGAGGGGCTCTTTCCAAAACTGTGGCAAATTTGCAGCCAATCGTTGCAGGAGGGTTTAGCTCCCACCACCTTCTGGTCAACTACAGGCCAATATCTCTACAACCCTATCTTGCGAAAATTGTGGAAAGATTTGTGAGCAAAGTACTCTCTCAGTACTTAGAAGCAAACGATTGGTTGAGGAACAATATGGGTTCCAGCCGGGCCATGTAATGGAGACAGCCTTGATTACAGCTATGGACGAGCGCAGAATGAAGATAGATGAGAGGCATTCGGTGGTGATCATTAAGTTAGATCTCTAAGCCGCTTTTCACACGGTCTGCCACACTACCCGCAGGTTGGCAGGTGTGAGAATAGAAGGATTAGTTCTACAATGGTTCCTGATGGTTATCAGGCAGTGGCACTTCCCCCTTTTTGCTCCGATTTCAGGAATGTGAAACAAGGTGTGCCATTAACATTTATATGGCCCCTCTAATTGCTTTGATCAAGTCTTAGAACTTGAAATTAGTCAATTATGTTGATGACACTCAACTAATTCTGTCACTGGCAGGGGACCAAGAGGTGGTTTCCTTTCAGGAATGTATGCGAGAAGTTAGGCAGTGGCATAACTCTAGTTATCTTCAATTTAATGAGGATAAGACTGAGCTGCTGTGCTGTGTGGGCAATAAAGGACCAGCAGGGCCTCACCCAGAGTTTTGTCTTTTTCCTTCAGATGGCAAGGTTGCGCCGGTAGATGCAGTGCAGAATCTGAGGGTTTTGTTTGACAGTAAGCTCAGCCTGGAGAGCCATACAAACAAAACTGAAGGTACCTGCTGTTCGCTTTTAAGAGGTCTAAGAAAGATCCTTCCCTTGCTCCCTTCCTCGGTAAGAGAACCGGTGGTACCCACCATCATTCTCTGCCGGTTGGACTATTGCAATGCTCTACTGTTAGATACTCAGACTATTTTCTACACCGCCTGTTCATGTTATGGCTGCGAAATTGGTACTGAACCGACCAAGAAGGGCTTCAGCCTCCACAGCACTGAAGGAGTTACATTGGCTCCTGCTTAAACAAAGAATTGAGTTTAAATGCCCCTGCATTGTGTTTCATGCCTCTTTGCGAAAGGACCTAAACAGATACAGTCAGAGAAGAAATCGTTGCTCATCCTAGGCCAATTGGGTCCAGGTGACTAAATTTAAGAGAGCGAGACAAGGCGGGCGGACCTTTCTGGTCAAGGCAGCTGGAATTTGGAATAAACTTCTGATCTTCCTTAGATCGTCTGCTGACTTTCTGACATTTAAAAAAGGACTTAAGACTTGGCTCTTTCCTAAGTAGTCATGTCTTATAATGCTGCGCCTGTAGGTCTTTCGGTGAAAGCTTGGCGCCAGGATATTATTCTGGTCACAATGGGCTCTACAAATGTCATAATAAAATTAATAAATCTCCGTTGTCGCCCCTGTGGGCTTTGTCGCCTCGTTCTCCTGTGAACTTCCAGATTGTACAAATTCAACTAAAGACAAGGTCAGATGACCTTAGATTCTCCAAGCCATTGACTGATGCTAATAGGCGTAATATATTCCCCCCTGTTTAGGAGATCACAACTCCCTTGTGATTTATATCCAGGTAGGAACAATATAGTGTTTCTGTCTGATTGATTGTCGGGCAGAATTTGAAGGCCATCTTTTGATCTGTAACGTTGATGGGCGTTAAATGAGGGAAATTCTATGTTGTTTAGCTTGCTACTTGAAAGGTCTGATAGACCAGGGATCTGCATGGCTGGCAATGTATCCACTGGCTGATCTGTAGTTGGTTGCCCCTTTGTCGCTAAATTGGTTCCTCGGGTGGCACCACCCAGTTGTTGGTCTTCTGTTTTTGATGAGAAGGCCTCCCCTGCCCCTAGGCTCGGGAGTTCAGCCAGGGGTGTCAGGCTTCCCATTGCCATAGCCTTGGCACCCATAAGAGGCTCCATCACATCGTTGTTGACTACCTCGCCACGGTTAGACCCTCCATCCCACTTCCGCTGCCTCTTGATGAGCATCCAGTGGTGTGATTGCTAGAATATCTTGTGGATAAGTTGATATTCTAGGATGATTTCGCTTTGCGGGTCTTGAACTGCTCGTGTTGTTGAGTCTGCCCTGAAGTGAGTGGTGGTGTCTTTCCTTCTCTTTTTATGACTGATTTGTGCACTGTCTCTGTCAGTGGTGAGGTGGTTTTCAGATTTGGCTCAGGGTTCCTTATTGACGCATGCTTGGTTAAAAAGAGAGTCTGTGGCCTATTAGATATTACAGTAGTTACCTGATCCTGGTTGCACCTGTCCTTTATGGCACAGATCACCAGCTGACGCAAGAAAGCTTTGTCAGAAGCAAACAAGCAGGGTCAAGAGGGACCCGACTGTGTACCTTTTATGGTCTGCTATACTTTCTCCAGCCTAAGATCACTTTCAGGATTTGATATGCTGCTGTCTAGGGGTGAGCTCTGTGCATAGGAAGCTACTAACTCCTCAAATTCCTGAGTGGCAAGGTATGAGATATAGTAGTTTGTCCCGAGGCTCTTCCTTGTATTGATGGTCACAGAATTCGGGGCTAGTGCTGACTTCCAGGGGACTGGTATGCTTGGAGCCTTTTGGCGTCCAGGAGTGTGGGCCTCCTCTCACTTGCTTAACACGTTTTTCTTTCTGCAATGCCCAATGGATTGTCAATGGGAGACAAATGAGTTGCCTGCCTCCAAGGAGGCACTGTTTTTGCTTCACAAGATGTGGTGGGGGTAGGAGGCTGGGTGAGTCCTGGCAAGAGCTTTTCCTGCCTCATCCGCAAGATGGGTAGTGGAGCTTAGACTCGGGGGACTCTCAAGGTCCTCACTAGCCATTTCCTCTGTGTTTCCTTCCGTTGTTCCTTTGCTACGTATTCTATTAACCTCTGTTTGCACCTCACTAGTCTATGATTTCTATGATCACTGAGGAGGCGAGGATGACAGCTGGGGGTTCTGGTCATGAGTCCCCCTCCACAGAGTGATCGATAACTTCAGGTTTTAGTGGTGATGGTAATCTTGCTATCCCCTCAGCTAACCCAGCATCTTTCAAAAAGGTCAATTTTGAGTAAATTTGTGGCTGGAAACTGCGAGCTGTTACCCTTAGCTTGACTCCCTCAGCTGATACAGAGGCTCCATTATATTGTGCCACTGTTTCTAGTTCAACAATGGCCAGGGTTCTTCTCCAAAGCTGGACTTTACTACACTGGAAGTTTTGAGGTGATGACGGGAATGTTTTTTTTGGAAGAGCTTATGGGGACCGGTCCCCTTTCGGTGTCGGACCTCATTGTGACCAATTATGGGACTACTTGCATTTTTCCTGTTTACTGTAATTGGGTAGGCCCTGAGGGGTTGCTCTGACAGGAAGGAGGATGTCGTTCTCTGCTGCCGCTTCTGCTGCAGGATGCTGAGATTGAGTTGCAGTTGCAACTTATTCATGTAACAATTCTATGAATGTGCAGTAAAATTCCCTTTATTTTAGTTTCCTCCAATGGCAGCTCCTGAGGCCTGTGTGCCCAGACACCATGCTTCTTATGATGCTGCAGGTTTCTTTTCTCGTCTCAGTTTATTAAGCCTCCTGCCTGGTGACGTTGGCATCTGAATTTTGGCTAGCAAGGCTGTCTACCAGAGATTTGCAGGAGCTGCAAGCCGCACTGTAACCTAGTGTGGCTGTTTCCGCCGCTTACCACTGCCTCCCCTGGTGTCAGGTTCTCCAATAGCCTCTGCACCGCCTAAGACCTGAAAGCCTGTGTAGCCTTCTGCCCAGTAGTTTTCCAGTGGCTGACCCAGCAGTCCAGTCCAACCAAGCTATCAGGATGGTATTATAAGGATGAGAAGGAGGGAGAAGAGGGCCAAAGTGCAAGAGCCAAATACACATAAAGGGAGGCAGCGGGTGACGACTGGGCTTCGCCTTCCTGATTTGTAAACGGTGCAGCCTGGGGTAGGTTAAGAGCTGAATTAAAAGCATGGTCAGAGGATGGAACTGAGGCATGATTGCCTGATGCGCTTGCAGGTGGCCTGCTGCTCGCCGGAATCCCTCGAATCACGCAGTACAGCACCCCCGGTACCCTCCAGTTAGCCCCCATTAGCCTGACTTGCACTCTGCAGGTTCACTGGTCCGTCAGCTGCCAGGGAACGTAGATCCCACTTGGCACGCAAGGGCCAAGGCACCAAGCACCTGCCCTCCCAGCCTCAGGCGTGCTCCTACTTGGCCTGGGCGGGAGGGGTCCTGGGAAGGCCAAGGAGTGTCCAGAGCCACCGACGTCCTTGCTGCCCTCACCGCCACCTGGCTCTGTGGCGGCACATCTGCTCGACAATGCAGCCCCTGTCTGTTCCAGTCAGCACACCAATGTAGCCATCCTGCAAGGCTAAACCTGAGGACCAAGGCTTGCTAAGGACGTCACGAAGCAGGCTCGATAGATAGCGCATCCTCTTCCTATGCGTTCTTCACACTGTCGTCCTCTTCTGGGTCAGACTGCAAAACATCAAGGGTGGATGGCGGCAATTAAGAAGCATATAGCATAGCAAAAAATGTCCTAGCCACGCAGAAGTGAACAGTGATTTCCATGCAGAGAAATTTTGAATTAGGCTGGTCTAAAGTTAAAGTACAAGTTAGGGGGACTAACAGGGAAACACAAGACATTTCAAAAAGTGACCAGTTACTGCTCAAACTGCTTCAGTGAAGTTGAGTATTAAGAGTCAAATAGTGGCCCCCTGAAATATAAATTTAACAATGCTGCCAACCAGACGGTTATTTATTCAATACAACAAACACGAAAATATATTTTTGAAAACAATGTGAAGCAGCCCAGCGGGTGTTGGTGAAACAAACATGCTTGGTGCTCTCTCAACAGTGATAAACATATCTGACAATGGTAATCAAATGTGCGCATCTAAAAACCAAGAATAGGATGGCCTCATGAACAATACAGAAAAAGATCCAGGAGTGAAGTTGATGTTTCAATCCCATACAAAACAGCAGGATCTTCATCAGGACTCTCCTAGATACAACTGAGACCAAGATTCCAGCAGAGATGGAAAGACATTAGGAACAGAATAGGAATAGTGAGAAGAGAACACACAGAAAAAAATGTGGAAAAGATATACAGTATAAGGTACAAAAAGTATGCAAAGTACTCACAGCACAGATGTGCCTTTAGAGGCACTGCGGGAGAAAGAAAAACTGCAAAGAGAACCTGAATCTCTCATGCAAGTATCCAGCACGGTAGAGTGCCAACATTAGCAGTGACTGAGATTTACCTCAGGGAGACTGGCAAATAAATGATTCCCAGGGCATATTACCTAGAAGTAAAAAAAGGGGGCAGGAGATGGGGAGATGAACCTTAGTAAGTAGACCATGCTCCTAATTTGGGCCAGAAACTGCTATTGTCAAAAAAAAAGAGGTACCTGGCGGGACAATATTCCATGGATTCTAAATGTACACCTGCTATATGGGACTGGACAGAGGCTGCCCGGCAAAAGAGGAAAGTGCTCCAAAACTGGTGTCCAGCACCTGCACAATATCAGGCAGCTGACAGGATTTGGACCAGCAGCGTCCTTGCATGCAATGAGTTTGCAGCCGCTCTTCTGCTCTGTGCGTGGAGCTGAAGGGAGGATCAAACTGATAAAAAAAAGTCCACAGACTGTGCGAGGCACACCGGCAGCAGTGTCCTGGCATCCTGGCAACAGAAGGAGTGCTAGACCGCTCTGCGCGTGGAGCAAGAAATAGGACTGGAATAGGGTGATGGTCAAGAGGAGCAAGTATAGGAGGATGAACAATGGTGGGGGACAAATAAGACTTGCCAGAGCAGCCATGTTGAAATGGCCACTAGCCAATACATATAGGGATCAAACAGAAAAGTGAACAAAAATGAAAAAATTTAAAACAAAAATTAAATTAAAAATAATAAAAACCAAAACGAAGGGAGACTAGAAGTGGAGACTCGCTCGGTCCCTGGGCACTATAATCTTGCTTGAAAAGAGGCAGTTGTGTTGAGAACCATCAATGAAGATAAAAAAAGGATTGAGGGCATTAACGTTGAGAGAAAGAGTAAAGAGTACAAAAGATGAGTGAGAAGGCACGTAAGAACCAGAACAGCAATTAGGGCTAAGGATTACAGAGGCGACCCAACCACAGAAATAAGCATGGACATACATCCATTGCAGAAAATTTCTTATAACAAGAACAAGTGCGCGTAGGGTAGCTACCATAGTTGTTTCAGTTCCTTTCACAAATTCCAATATAACAAAATATCTACACCAAAATCGTCCAGTCCTCGTCAGCTCAGACCAATTCTTGTATTGTACATTTCAGATTCCATCTTAGCCCCTCCTTACTAAGTAGATATTCCAAGTTGTCACCTCTTGGAGGGGATTTGGGGACGCTGATGACTTGGCACCTTAAATCATTCTCAGAATGGCCTTGCTCGATTAAATGTTTCACCGAGGGGGCGGTAGTGACCTTGCAGCAGATCCTGCTGTGGTGTCGACATATGCAGATTCTTATCTTCTGTGTGACCTGCCCTATTCAAAGTTTATAGCATGGGCAGATTATACTGTATGTCACATTACAAGTATTGCAATTAGAAAATTATTTTAATGAGACTTTGGTGTTTCTGTATGTGATAGACTTGAATTCAATGCAGAAGGGGAATACACCCCACTGGCCGCATTTGAAGTGACCAAATAAGGGTGGAATTCCCCAGTGTTCAGTTAATGTAACTGGTACTTTGTCAGGTGCAATGGCTTCCCAACACTGGTGATCTTTAAGAATCTTCCCTCTATTAAGAGAAAAAATGGGAGGTTTTAACGAAAGATCCTCTGCCGCCAATACTTTACATTGTTTCTTAATGCAGCTTGAAACATAATTAGATGCACCAAAGTTGTAACACACACTAAATTTTTGAAGGTCTGATTTCAGATTTCAGGTGTCAGTAAAGTATCTTGAGGGCAGTACCAAGCGCATTTCAAAGAACGTTTCACCAAGTGTTTTGGAAATCCATGAGATAATCTATAAGAAAGGATACCTGCCTCCCTAAAGAAATGCTCTACAGTTGTAATTGTGTCTAATTCTCAAGAAAAGCCTATACAGGAGTGAATCACATAAAGAGCGTGGATGGAAACTGGAGTAAGCCTTGTCACTAATATTGTTGGCATACTACCATGCCGGATTCTTTCACAAGATGTTCACATTGTCTTCGCAATTTCTCTTTCTTTCACAGCACCTCTGAAGGCCCTTTTGTACTTGAGGATTTTGCATACTTCTTGTACCTTAAACGGTATATATTTTCCACATATTTTTCTGTGTGCTATGTTCTCCCTATTCCTATTCTCTTTCCACCTCGGCAGGAACCTTGGGCTCAATTTTATCTAGATGAGTCCTGATGACGATCCTGTTATTTTCTAAGGGATTTAAACGTCAACTTCACTTGTGGGCCCTATTTTACATTGTTTAGTGACTGAGAACGTTCTATTCTTGTTTTTTAAATATGCCTTTCTCATTACCACTGTCAGGTCTGTATATCACTGTTGAGAGAGAACCGAGCATGTTTGTTTCACTCTCACTCACTGCACCGCTGCACACTGTTTTATCAACAACAACAAAATATTTTCTTGTATTTCATAAATAACCATCAGGTTGGCAACACTGTTAAATTTGTGTGTCATGGGACCACTGTTTTGACTCATAATGTTTACCCAAGGTCACTCGCGCATCTCTGGTTCCCAAGTTTTGTAGAAACTTCAGTGAAGTCAAACTCATAAAAACAAGAGTGCGTGGGAAATGGGCTAGCGCCCATAGTGGTCCCTTTAAGGTATATACTAGGTTTGCAGCTTGTGAATAACCTGTGGGTCTAAATTTCAAGGTGGTGAATACACCCACAGAAACTGGTACACCCAATGCATCCAGTGTGAAAAAGATTAAGCTATGGAGCCCAATGACCCATTCAAAATATCATTTGCCCACAAAACTCAGAAAAGGACACAAGTAAATTCAGAAATGGACTTTTCTTTCCACATAAATTGGCCAACCCTGTCTCATAATTTTGTCTTTTCCTGCCATGTTTTGGTGGTCACTGACGGCTACTGCCATCAGAAATCACAAGCCCTTGAGGAGAGACGAGAAGATGACTGCACTACCACTGTAAATGTCTGAACTGAAATTGGAAAATAAGACTGGAAAAGTATTTCCTTTTTATTTTAACAGAATGAAAAGTCTTGAAAGCATTCTTGCCTCCCATTTCAAACAGCAGAGCAGCCTGCGAAGATTTATAGCCCTAATAAAGGAGATAAGCAATGCGCTGCGAGTGCTGGCAGGAAGAGGACCTGGAGAGAGACAGAGAGAGAGACAGACTCAAGATGGGATGCGAGGCAAGGTAAGTTTCACATCATTGCTTCTAGGTTTAGCTATGTTCTACCAGAAAGGGCATATTGTGGCTTTAGTGAGCAGCGAGGTAAACGACTGGGTGTTTCTTTTGTAAATTAAGCTTATTTTAGGAGCCAGACGTAAACGAGGACAGCACTGGAATAAAGCCCCAAAAAATGTCAGCGACATGGGAGAAGATGGGAGGAACGGAATGCTGCAACAAAACGCAGGCAGCTACCAGCCTAAAACACTCACAGTGAAAGTGGAGCACCAAAGAAATAACAAAAATAGTCAGACACAGCAACAGATAAAGAAACCAAAGTGGAATAATACCGTAGTTGGTCATTGCTCCGACACCAAAGCAGAGGGAGAAAAAGGCAGAACTAACCACTAGTGAGAAATAATTTTTAAAGGACACTGCAAAGAACAAATGAAATCACTTTAAGCCATAAGAAATATACTAAAAGTATACACAAGGTTGAACACTCATGCTCGAACTAAAAATTAGGTGGGTCAGCCTGGTGCTCAGTGTCATGACAAAGAACTCACTGAGCAGCCCCGGTAGACAAATGGATCAAATGGTTTAGTAAAGTCGATACAGCACCACTAATAAATTGGTGGGGGGGGGGGGGAAATCTGTATGGCAGGAGTCTATCTGCATGTCCTACACTAACAGCTTCTAGCATTCAAAAAAATCAAGAGACCTTCAATGTGCATTTCCACTGGGCTTTTCATAAAGGAGAAATGCCAAACTCTGCTTCACTACATGGGGGAAACTGATGTATGCCAAGCAACAATAAAACCTATTTTCCTCTAAAAGTCTCCTCACTGAAAGCTGTATTTCTATTAGCTCCAGTGGTCAAAGTGAGCTGGATTTGAGGGGCTAGATGTACCCATACTTTCTTTTTTTTTTAATCTAAGTAAAGCAGTTCCCCCACTTTCTGTGAAAACACAATGGTCCCAGGACAGTTAATTCCAAGAGTTGAAATGCTTCAGCTGAAGTGTCGGACTGGGTATTGTAGTGTCTTAGAACTGATTGTGTTAGGACCCCATCACTAGGGACGGACTTATGAAGGAAATTACATAAGCGATCTGGGAGGTGTCAGTGTGAGGTCTTAACAGTTACTAGGATTTGGAGAGTTTGTTACATGTTGTACTCTGACGAGTAAAGACACTTAAGACGAGGTCCGTGTGTCGTGTGCATGCTAGTAGTGGGCAGAGGAGGATGCAACAACTGGCGACAAGTAGGGGATACGTGCCACGAAGAAACAGAAGTGTTCTCCCTGAGAGTTTGAAAGAAATAGCAAACTGCTTGTGCGTGCCACATGTGCCCAACCCGAAATAAAGAAGACTGCCGCAGCTGGCACATGTGGAGTGCAAGTGCCACTCCAGCCTTTACCAGGCCTCGTGGAGATGTTGGAGGCCCAACAAGGGAGCACTGATGAAAAAGCCCACAAAGGCATTTCTGGCAAGGCTAAAGAAAGAAAAAAAAGGGTGCTGCGCCACAACACCAAGCCATCAGTCATGCAAAGTATACAAAGTAAACGCTAAAAGGCAGTAACAACCAGGTGCAACAGAGAAGGCAGCGACAACCAGGTACGAGAAATAAATATACACTCACCAGTAAGACAAGGTCACAACTGTAGCATCAGACACACCGGTTGAGACCTGCTGAAGAAAACAATATGTGCAAAGTAGAAAGTAGCATCCACTACATCCTAAATCTCACATCCAGTAAGACGGCTCGAACACACAATCCACCGTTATCAAAGTCACGAGGTGGGCCCGAAAAAGAAAGCTGCTGAAATCGTATGAAGAAATGGCTTGAATGAAACAAAAAGATGAAAGCAAAGACCAGAGGATGCAAGAAACAGAAAATGCACTCAGCATCAAAAGTGAAGAAGCTGAAACACAGCCACGGAGTTTGTCCAGCAACCCAAGCTCAGGTACGGAGCCGGTACTTACAGAAGGCACAGATTCAGGTGCACACTAAACGCTGCCCGAACAGCACATTTTCAAAATGCCAGAAGAAAGAAAGGTGAAGTACACGGCAGCTGCTTTCCTGAAACCTCCGCCACCACTCGATACTACCAAAAAAAAAATGTTTTAAAAAGAATATTGCTGCCAGTTGGACCCTGTGAAACAAGACTTTCAATGATTTCATAAATGCGCTGGAAGAAGTCAGTGATGAGAAAATGATTAAATACTTAAAGAATCTTGCTGGTGATGGAGTGAAAGAAGTGATAAAGAAAGTCTCACAGACTGACACAATGTCTTACTGTCAATTGAAAGAAGCTTTAGAAGCCAAGATCAAACCAATGTTAAATGTTGACTATGAAAGATACATTTTCAATCAAGCAAGACAACGAGTTGGTGAAATGATGGATAAGTCTATTGAAAGACTTGATATACTCATCAAACATTGCAAACGTGAATTTAATGATGAGAAAGCCATGCGCCTCAGAGTCACTGATGGTTGTTGGTCAGACATGTTCAGAAGACACATGCTGCAAGAGACGCTCAGTCTAGAAAAGCTATTAATGGCTGTTAGAGTTGAGGAATGAGCGGATCACCAAGCTGTCGATATGAAAGCAGGAACAGAAAAAGGTGAATCGGCATTAGTCATGAGGAGCAGGCACCAATGGTGAGCAGATACCTGTAAGTTGACATCAACAGAAAAAGAAAGACTGTTTCAGATGTAGATTTTCATTTCCATACAAGAAAGAAAATGTCCAGCCATCAATAAACGTGGGAAGGGTGCGGAAAGGAGAACCATTTTATGACTGCTTGTAAAATAAAGAAAAAAACAGGTGTATCACAGCAGTTGGAAAAGATGGACGCCAGAATGTTTCTGAAGCAGTCTCAGCAAACCCACAAAGGCAAAAAACAACCTCAACCGTGACAGGTCGAATCTAAATGAAGTCGATCGCCATCAAGTTCATCCTGCAAGAGTTCCTTGACGTCACCGTTGAGCAACAGTGAAGAGGGTGAATGTGTGATGATTATAGATAAAACATGCACAAGTGGGCCTTGCTGGTTTCACGGAAGACGAAAAAAGGGCAGAATCAAGTGAGCTGAGAAAGCAAAAGAACTCATACGGACATTGCCCCAAAATCAAACAAAGTCAAGGATTGCCAAGTAACTTTTGTAAAACGACAGGGGTGCATGGATCAACATCATGTTAGTTGAACAGTTGCACAGTCTATCGCCTTTACCACGCCTCAAATCGTCAAGTACAAAGGCTGCTTCTAAATCACTGCGGAGTCAATGATCATTCAAAGTGATCCAATGGTGTAGGAGGACGTTTGTGCAGGTCCCAATTCACGTTCTTCAAGGTACCCCATCTAGTACATGCCTCCTTAGCTTTACAACTGCTGTAGACATGGGGCTGATATCCATCAACTACAACCTAAATACACAACTGGACATTTTGAGTCAATTCCCGTCACGGTTTCATTGTCTAGGAAAGCTCAAAACAATGAAGGTGCAACTTCACATGAATGCAGACGTCAGGCCTGCTGCACAGGAACAGCGCAGGATAACACCTACACGAACCAGTCAAGAAGGAGCCAGAAGCTTTGCTGACACATGAAATTATTGAGGGGTCTACTGGTTCCACACCATTGGTGTCGCCCATCGTGGTAGTGCTGAAGGAGGACAGTGGCGGTGCAGCGAGCATCTCTGTGGATATGCACCGAGAGGGAGAGGGAGACATATATATATGTCACTAAAGAAAGGATTGTGCTAAGAGCATCCAGGATTGTCACACCTGCGAGTTTGAGGGAGCAGCAGGTTATTGAACTCGCCCATGAAGGCCACTGTGGCCACGAAGAGGGCATTGAGGGATTGTGTGGGGTTCCCTTGTTTGGACAAGAGAGTGGAGAGGGAACTAAAAGAGTGTCATTTATGCAAATGACTGTCTCCCAAGGTGACCCAGCATCCCCCTGACAATGTCAGATCTCCCTACGCATGTGTAAGAAAGAACTGCTGTTGATTTCTCTGATCGAAGGGCATCACCTTATGCTGATCATTGATGAACATTCCCAGTTTTCTCTGGTAGAAGGCTGTCATCCACAACCCATGACAGAGTCATTGAGCGGCTAGATAACATCTGTGCAGCGTGGGGCATATCCGACACTCAAGTAGGACAATGGCCCACCATTCAACAGAAAGGAGTTTCTTCGTCTTAACGTCAAACATCAGAAAAGCACATCTATGTGGCTTCAAGCAAACCTTGTCGTGGAACAATTTATGGGAACTCTGAAAAGAGTGATTCAAAGTGCATCGATAGAGGGACTTGATCCGAATCAGGCATTATGCCAAGCCCTCTGTGCTTATTGGTCAACCCCTCATTCCAGTACAGGTGAGAGTCTTGCCTCTCTGATGTTCGGGAGAGCCATGAGAACCAAACTACCACAGTGGATCCCTGAGCAAACTGTACATGATGATGTGGTTCACGCTACTGACTCTGCTCAGAAGCATCAGATGAAGATGTATATCGATCGACGTCGTCAAACTTGATAAGTCACGTTAGATGAAGGTGATATGGTTCTCGTCAAAGAAAAGTGAAAGCAAGATCCTAGATTTGATGTTTAACCTTTAAAAGGTTGTGACATGAAAGGGACATATGACAATGTAAATCCATCACATGGGACTCGTCCCACTTCAGGCATTTGTCTCTTCCGCTGGATCCCCGCCGACACCAGAAAAACCGTGACCCACGCCCTCGTCACGAGCCGCCTGGACTACGGCAACACCCTCTACGCTGGGACCACCGCCAAACTCCAAAATCGCCTGCAACGCATTCAAAACGCCTCAGCCCGCCTCATCCTCGACGTACCCCGCAACAGCCACATCTCCGCACACCTGAGACACCTGCATTGGCTCCCAGTCAGCAAAAGGATCACCTTCCGACTTCTCACCCACGCACACAAAGTCCTCCACGACAAGGGACCGGAATACCTCAACAGACGGCTCAACTTCTACGTCCCCACCCGCCCCCTCCGCTCCTCTGGCCTCGCACTCGCCGCCGTCCCTCGCATCCGACGCTCCACGGCGGGTGGGAGATCTTTCTCCTTCCTGGCGGCCAAGACCTGGAACTCCCTCCCCACCAGCCTCAGGACCACCCAGGACCACTCCGCTTTCCGGAGACTCCTAAAGACCTGGCTGTTCGAGCAGCGATAACCACCCCCTTTGTCCCTAGCGCCTTGAGACCCGCACGGGTGAGTAGCGCGCTTTATAAATGCTAATGATTTGATTTGATTTGATTTGATTCGACCATAAGTCCCTAGATTCTGAGAAAACCCCCCTCACCTGAAGACTGTGATCAAACATTAGGCTCCTAGACCAGCGGTTCCCAAGTTGTGGTCCGCTGCCCCCCAGGGGTCCGTGACACATTCCCAGGGGGGTCGCAGGCCTGGAGTCGGAAGGAAGGCACTTCTCCAGCTGGGGCCTCTGACAGAAACGTGTGTGTTTTTATATTTATCACTTCCTTTGTGCAACAGTTGTTAAAGCACTGCAAAGTTCCTTAGTTTCTTATACATCCAACATGTTTCGGGCAAAAATAAAAGCGTCAGGATAACTATGGTGATTAATGTACCTGCTGGAGAGAGATGGGAGTTTTGTCTAGTGCCAGCGTTGACTCATCCAGGGTAGTGCAGATGGTTAATATGCCTGCTGCAAAGAATGTGTATCATGCAAACAACAGTATTTTATGTGCATAGCACAGTGGGTTACTGATTTTGTCACAGAGATTCTTTTGTTACTGTGCAGTTCATAAGCTCCAATCGTACTCTATAGCACAGTCAAGCTATGAACTGCCATGAAAGAGGTGCATGCAAACTGCATGGCACAAATTAGAAAGTTATGTTTTTCCCCAGTCTTTCATTTTCCTTATGCTGCTAAAAGAGGTTTGCTTGCTAGAAATACATTCTAATTAAAGTCAACGCTAAGCCCTGTTTTATGTTCTGAAACCTGAGTTTGTGCTTCTCCAGACCAAGCACTCTCACAAAATGTTTACCAGTGTGGATGACATGTGAATCCTATACCTTGTACTCCCCTGCAAAGTGCCCCAACACCTTACAATGGGATGAGAGGTGTTGTAAATCAAATGAATGACATGTGACAGAGAGGCTATGGAGAGATAAGAGGCCCTTATGGTTTTACTTCCTTGTCTCACCACATATTTATGTGAAAAAGCTTTCTCAGATCTTATGTACCTAACAAATAAACACAAACATCGCTTGGGAAATGTTGAATCTGACCTGAGGATTTAGCTTTCCTAAAATAAAAATAAAACATTGAAAAATTAGTCACCGGAATGCAGTGCCAACCTTTCCCTTTAAAACTGTTCTCGGTTTTCATATTTTTTCAATATAAAATAATCATATCTTTAGTAATTGGAGTATTTGTTTGGTGTGTACTTGTCTGTGTAATTTTTGGCAAGTGCTGTTTTAATGTTTGAAATTTAAATTTCATACAAATTGCTCGGGGGTCCCTGGCTTCCACTAATGATTCAGTGGGGGTCTTCATGTGTCAAAAGGTTGGGAACCACTGACCTAGACGGCTGATCGAAGAAACGTGATGCTGTTATTTGTTCATATCTTTTGTGTTTATGGCCCTCATTCGGACCTTGGCGGGCGGCGGAGGCCGCCCGCCAAAGTCCCGCCGTCAAAATACCGTACCGCGGTCGCAAGACCGCAGCGGGTATTTTGACTTTTCCCCCGGGCTGACGGGCGGCCGCCGAAAGGCCGCCCGCCAGCCCAGGGGAAAACGACCTTCCCACCATGAAGCCGGCTCGTAATCGAGCCGGCGGAGTGGGAAGGTGCGACGGGTGCTACTGAACCCGTCGCGTATTTCACTGTCTGCTATGCAGATAGTGAAATACTAGCGGGGCCCTCTTACAGGGGCCCCTGCAGTGCCCATGCCATTGGCATGGGCACTGCAGGGGCCCCGCGACACCCCATACCGCCATCCTGTTCCTGGCGGGCGAACCGCCAGGAACAGGATGGCGGTAGGGGGTGTCAGAATCCCCCATGGCGGCGCAGCGAGCTGCGCCGCCATGGGGGATTCAAATGGGCAACGGAAAACCGGCGGGAGACCGCCGGTTTTCCATTTCTGACCGCGGCCAAAGCGCCGCGGTCAGAATGCCCAAGGGAGCACCGCCGGCCTGTCGGCGGTGCTCCCGCCCCCGTTGGCCCTGGCGGTGCAACACCGCCAGGGTCATAATGAGGGCCTATGTCTTTTTATTTGAGAAAGGGGAACATATAGGGGGTCATCCCGACCCTGGCGGTAGACTACCGCCAGGGCCGGGGACCGCGGATGCACCGCCAACAGGCTGGCGGTGCATCCTTGGGCATTCTGACCGCGGCGGTACAGCCGCGGTCAGAAACGGGAAACCGGCGGTGTCCCGCCGGTTTCCCGCCGCCCTGGGGAATCCTCCATGGCGGCGCTGTAGGCAGCGCCGCCATGGGGATTCCGACCCCCTTACCGCCAGCCTGGTTCTGGCGGTTTTGACCGCCAGAACCTGGCTGGCGGTAACGGGTGTCGTGGGGCCCCTGGGGGCCCCTGCAGTGCCCATGCCAATGGCATGGGCACTGCAGGGGCCCCCTAACAGGGCCCCACCAAGATTTTCAGTGTCTGCCAAGCAGACACTGAAAATCACGACAGGTGCAACTGCACCCGTCGCACCCCTTCCACTCCGCCGGCTCCATTCGGAGCCGGCATCCTCATGGAAGGGGGTTTCCCGCTGGGCTGGCGGGCGGCCTTCTGGCGGTCGCCCGCCAGCCCAGCGGGAAACTCAGAATTACCGCGGCGGTCTTTTGACCGCGCAGCGGTATTCTGACGGCGGGACTTTGGCGGGCGGCCTCCGCCGCCCGCCAAAGTCAGAATGACCGCCATAGTGTCTTAGAACTGAACCTGTTAGGACCATGTGACTAGGGGCAGATTTATGAAAGAAATTATGTAATTGATCTGGAGGCATCAGGATGTGGTCTCAACGCTTATTGGGATATTGAGAGTTAGTTACATGTTGTACGCTGATAAGTAAAAACTCTTATGATGAGCTCTGTGTGTTATTGTGCATGCTACTGGGCTGAGGAGGACATGACCGGTGTCTCCTGTGCATATGAGGGAGGGGCAGACAGCCCAAAAAAACTTTTTGTCAGGGTACATACTTGCCTGAAAGAATTATAAATATATATGCGTTGTTCATCAGCAACTGTGAAGAGTGCTTGGAAGCAGTATTGTGTTTAATTGATCGAATCACTTGAAGTTTCCTTATGACATAGATTCAGAGACGTCCCTTGTTCAATAAGATTTGGAGAAGGGGGAAGAGGTGAGGGCGGGGAGAGCTTCAGATTTCCCAAAAATCTGGCTGGGATTTCTTGTTAAAACACATTACATGAAAAGCAGGCCATGGAGTTGGGGGTGGGGTAGGGGAAAGAGAAAGGAGGGTGACTTGTTCGGGGCACTCAAAATACAACATTTTTCAAACTAATCAATATTTTGTAAGGCCCTCAAAACACGGAAATAGAGACAGAGAGAGAGAGAGTTTAAATCCCAGAAGAAATCTGACACTCCATCATAACCGACTGAAAGGCTTTGTACCAAACTATTTACTATAAAAAAAAAAACATTTTGTATGGGGGTTTGACACCCCGTCCCCCCCGAAGCTACACCCCTGCACAGATTTATTTTTTTAGAGAGGTGTTGCAAGAGAGTTACCAGCTGAGCTGTGAAGTGTGCGCTTCTAAAGCACATTTATAAAAAAGAAAATGCACTATGTACAGTCTGGCTATTACTAAAAATCTATATTTTTTAAGCACTTTTTATCTTGAGCTTTTTGCTCATTTTGTAGCAGCCTATCTCATACTGTGTGTAATGAAAGTTTAAAATGACGATTTACACATTCACAGTGCTTTCTGCAACAGACAGGGACCTCATACCACTAAACACAAACAAGTCACTATTCTCCACAGCACCAATCAGGATTCAATTCTGTGGCTCTCTGGTTAGACACAGGCCTCTGCAATGCATTACCTAATAGAGGTTTCATAATGCAAGATAGTGGATTTCTCACTGACTAACTTAAGTTGCATTTATTTTTAGGTTGCAGCCTACTAGACAGCAGAGGAATCTGGCTTGCTAAAGACATCTTGAGGACTTTTTGAAAGTTGTCCTAGGAATACATTGTGCCTGTCAGTTGCCACTGGCTTTGTGGTTTGTAAAACACACTTTCTTCCTTCCTGTTTGCTAGCTGTTCTCCAGGTTCAGTTTGGCCCTCCCTATGAGAAAGCCATGTTCACTGAACACTTCCACAAACTCCTTTTCTGTCAACAGGCCTTTAAATCTTGTTCTTATCTGTCATGTTTGCCAGGCATTCAAAGACTGAGGTCAAATGTCAGCCTGTGTTTTTGTGGGAGCCTGGTTGATTTGTTTTGCTTTCTGCTGACTTCAAAGTGACAGCCTTTATAGGAAAGAGGAATGCAGCCTGTCTTCATGGAGCCTGCTTGTGCCCCTTTTTTAATTTTTAATTTTAGACTTAGCCATCTCAAAAAGTATCTTTTTTGTCATCAACACAAAACATTTGCACGTTTTTTGTAAAATTCTTCTTAGAGTCCATTTAATTTGTAAAACTGCCTTTTTTAGGAATAAAGTACAAAACAGCATTTCACTCTCAGCGTCAGCTTGACACATGGTGATCTTGGGCATTTTACACTGTTTATAGCCCATTCACTGTCAAGCACAGGATAAGATCTTTTCAAGGAAAAGATCCAGACACAATGTAACAATGCCTGGTTTTCACTTTGATGTGTAAAGCATATGTTTTATTTATGCCATCTGTGACAACTTGTTTTGGAGACTTGGATAAGTTTAAAGGCACTTGTTTATGTTTACCAAAAAATAATCATGTATTTGTCTGCAACTGTGCTTTTTTTTCAGAACACATACATGACTAGCTATAAACAGTTTCCTCATGTTACCTAGCAGGCACCGGGGTCATGATTTGGGTGGTGCAGTGGCACAGGGGCCAAAAGTCCTAGGAAACCTACTGAACACTGATTATTGCTATATTTTACCATTAGGCAAGTGGTCACAAGTGCAGTTACCCTGCAGGAAATAAGGCCGTGATTTGGATGGTGCAGCAGGTGCAATATCACACAGGCCAAAAGCTCTAGAAAACCTACCGAGCACTGATTATTGCTAGAGGTTACCACTAAACAAGCAATCACAAGAGCAGTTACCTTGCAGGCACCAAGGCCATGATTTTGATGGTGCAGTGGCACATGGGCCAAAAGCTCTAGGGAACCCACTGAGCACTGATTATTGCTGTATGTTACTACTGAACAAGCGGTCACAAGTGCAGCTACCTTGCAGACATTAGAGGCTATGTCACAGGGGCCAAAAGGTCAAGGAAACCCATTGAACACTGATTATTGCTATGTGTTACAACTAGGCAAGCGGTCACAACCTTGAAGGCAGTAGGGGCCACGATTTGAATGGTGCAGCAGGTGGAGTGGTACAGGGGCCAAAAGCTTTAGGAAACCCACTGACCACAGATTATTGCTTTATGTTACCACTAAACAAGCAGTCACAAGTGCAGTTACATGGCATGCACTAGACGGCCACGATTTGAGGGATGCAGCAGGTGCTGTGGCACAGGGACCAAAAGCTCTAGGAAACCCATTGAACACCAAATATTGCTATTTTTTACTACTAAACAAGAAGTCAGGAGTGTTTTTTTATTCTTTCGTAATCACTGCACCCAAAGTAACCCGTGGCCTAAAGCATTACTGTAATAAAAGGTGTAACCTAATGGACTTTTCCGTCTACCTATAATTTATGTTACATTCGGTGCATTTATATGGCACATTTTGTCCGTTTTTGTATGGTTCTAAATCGGGAAACAGTAACACCTAAGCAAGGGTGTTCTCCATTCAACAGCACAAAAACACTATATAAATACTAATAACTTACCACATGGCATTCCATACCAAGCATTGGCAAAGTCAATAGGTGTCGCCGATGTGAGATCTATTGGCTTTGTCAATGTTTTTAGCCATAATATACAGCAGTGTTAGCTTCAGTGCAGAATGCCTGAAAATAAAAAAAGCGGATAACAGTGGCTGTGGCATTACTTTTAACCATTTGCAACATAGCTAAAAAACATGAGTAAAACTAATAAATCTCATGAAGGCAAAAGCTCAATGCTTGTTCACTTAAGCGGCTTCTTATTTTATATGTGGTTCACTGAAGGTGGAAAAACGAAAGAAGTTACAGAATATTTTGGGGTTTTTTAGCCAAGCTTTGCCATTGCCCCTACCCTCACAAACCCCACTCCTTTCGCACACAGTATCACAGTTCCCATACTTTTTAGGATGAGCCATGCTGGGGTTCAGTATATGGGCTTTAACGAGGCCCACTCTTGCCATTCGTACTTTGTTGTGCTCGTCTTAAATGCTTCACTTTTATTGATGCATTGTGCTAAATGTCCCTCCTCAGTGTGCTAAGTTCCCGCCAAGGAAGCTTTCGGTAAGAGAACATTTTTGTTGGCCATCACGGCATGTCACGCTTCCTCCTGTTATAACGTGTGATGGCCCCACCTTCCGTCTGGTTTCGGTTTTGACTTTCATCCTAGCCATAATCCTTTCTCCTCGCGGCTGGGCGCCATGCTTCATGAAATGCTAACATCTGAAAATAAGAATGAATACGCCTTGATAAACAGTAGATGGAAATCAGCCATCGTTGAATGGGCTAGTGGGCGGTTGCAGAGCCACCGCCTGTGCCAAAGATCAAAACACAAATATGCTTGATCAGTTGGCAAGGCGTTGAGCAGCATCAATTAAACTGCATATAGTAACAGAATGCGGCAGTTCAGCATTGCTCCACGACATTCACTGTATATTTTTTTTTTGTAACTAAGACAACGGCAACTATGTGTATTTTAAGAAGGAATTCTTTCTATTTTGTGCAATGATATACACCTTCACCTTTGATCACCTACATTTACCTCCCTCATGCCATAGGTTACAAAACTACGAGTTTTTGTTCATTGGGGAGCAATCATGAGTTAGCTGCTAACGCACACCCTCACTCAGTTCTAGGATGGCGCCCACTCTCTCTTAGGCGTATAATGGTCTCCTGAGTGCTTCTTCCATTTCTTCTTATAATTCTCAATTTCAAATTGGAGTAAAAAGCAGGACCAGAAAGCATTGAGTGTGTTTTGTTCATATGGGCTGAGAGATACATAAGGCCCAAGTCATGTACACAGTTGTGTGCATACATCGTGTAAGTCAATTCTTTGCTGTTGCTCAGAGGTTTTGGAGTCTGGGTGCCTTGTTTGGGAAAGTATACAAATAAGCATTGCCATGACCAATAGGTCTCGCCTTTGGGACCTTATATAAGTGTTTAACCATGCAGCACATGGAGGCATGGTTAAGTGTTTAACCATGATTATAACGTATTGACTGATGTTTTTTAATGTACTTCAACCACTAATTACTCGTTGCCAAATCCTTGTTTTGATCCTGGGCAGTTCAAATGGTATTCCATCCTATAAACTAAATTATTTCAGAAGCACACACGACTGTAAAGTACGCTGAAAAATTACAGTTTTTTTCTTCAACTAGGAGATATCCCGTACTGTGAAAGCTTGGGCCGCCTACTCAGATTCACGGATCAAGAGTGATAACGTAAACCACATAGTACTACCGTGACAGGGCACCGGAGAGAGGGACAGGGCAGTCCTCAAAAGAAAGCTACTACAACCTTTTGAAGTATGGATGCAAACCAAATATAAGTGGCTATACTTTCCGCGAAAAAACATATTGTAAATTCAGCTCCTGAAAAATGTGGTCAAAAATGACCTACGCAAACTCAAGGTAATCTCTAAACACACTAGATCAGTGGTCTCCAAACTTTTTAATGCCGCACCCCCCTAGTTGAAAAATAAAAATCATTGAGCCCCCCTCAGAATTTTTCACTAATATTTTATAAAGATGGCAATGTTTAAATATGTCTAGATGTATTTAAACATTGCAGTTAAGTACTGTCACCTTTTTAAACATGTTTTTGCTTAAAACATAACACTGTTATCTGTGTAATGTTTCTTTTGGCCAGAGCTTGGGGCCCCCCCTGGGATCACTTGAGGCCCCCCTTTGGGGGCCCGCCCCCCAGTTTGAAGACCCCTGCACTAGATCCTTGGTGTTTGATGCCGGGTAGGATACCTCATGAGCTGAAGGCTCGCTGCTGACAAATGCAGAGCTCCTTACGTACTGAACGTTTTCCAATCTCGGCAAATCTAGCAGTTTAATTCAAACTCAACCTTTCGTCTTTCCTTGGGGAAATTAGTTACCATCATCTGCTAATTGCAATTGCTAGAAACCGCTTTTAAGTGACATTTCTGTCGACCCTGGAGCCTGCCAGCGCCTGGAAACCCCCACGAGTGACAAGTCGCACTCTACAAGTGGACTGATTCATATACGAAAACAATGAAATATTACTGCTTCTTACACACAAGGCATAGTACAAACTCTCCACGAGGGACTCCGATTCGTCTGGGGAAGAGTGGCAATACTCGCCCCTGAAGAGGTAGAGCGCGGCACAGACTTTGCGTGGTCTGGCAGCATGACAGGTATCGTGGCCAAGAGTACTTTTGGAGAGCACACACAGTACCCCTCTCTCGGAAGCACCGCACTCACCTTCCTGCTCCCAGCTCGCCAGAGACTCGGGGTCGCTGCGGCGGACGCTGCCCAGGAGCTCTGGAGGCAGGGGCCCCATCTTCCGCTGACCCTGATCGCCTCCATCCCCGCGGGCCCCCGCCTCGGCTGCGCCCCGGCAGTGCTCTCGCAGCTCCCGCGGATCCAGCGCGGACAGCTCCTTGAGCAGCGCCGCTCGCTCCCCGGGACCCAGCTCCGGCCAGAAGCGGAGCAGCTGCGGCTGCCCGGCCTCCTCCAGCCGGCGGCGGACCTGCTCCAGAGAGGCCATGGTCCGCGCGAAGGAGTGCGAACGGTAACCGGGGAGACACCGCTGAGAGGAAAGGCAGACTCTAAACGCCGGACAGCACACGGATACTTCTTACAGAGAGTAAAGAACGGCTGACTAAGGTGGAAGCAGAAACAGGGCCTAGGCGGGGCCTGGCCTCCGTCGGGCAGCACGAAGCGGTCACGCGCCCCGGCACGCGTCACCGCCCCTTTCCCGTCTCCGCGGCCTGTCCGGGGTACCTCGCCGCACCTCACGGCCAGTACGAACGTCGTTGAAATTATCTGTTCAGGGTGCTCGGCGTGTCCTGCGCTGCCTTAATATTATATTTATTACAGTTCTGAGGAGAATTGTAAAGGGTAAAGGCTAGGGTATACGCCCGACCTTTAGACCACTGTTACTTACTCGCAGATCTGCTTACGCTCAGCCAAGTATGCTAAATGAGAAGGCCTAACGCTAAACCTGACGTGTGCCGTTTATCAGGCTAATATACCCACCTAATGTGATTACTCACCACGGTGTACTAGAGCGTAGCCAGAAGAAAACAAAAACCCACACTTTGAGTCGTGTCTCAAATGGCATTGCGTGAAACAAGTGAGCACTGCAGTCACTTGGATATTTCTCTCCTCGAGGGAATTCCGAAAGTTCTTTCGATAATTCTCACCATCCTTCTTTCAGTCTTTTCCTTCTCTCCACTCTTCCTCTCTTCCGTTTTGCTTTACTTCTTTATGTCCACCACTCTAAACTTTTTCCACCCATCGGTCTGTTCAATCTCTTCATCCTTCTTTCTGCATTTTTTCTTCCATCATCCATCTGTCCACCATTTTGTTTATCCTTATCCATCCACGCCATCACTTTTTCCTTTTTCCTTCCCCTTACTTCGTTCACCCTTCCTTGTTTTTCAACAAGTCTGTCCCTAAACCATTCTCTCATCCACTTTTCTTACATTCTTTCCATTTATTCTGTTCTCCATCCTTCTGAGTGCCCATCCATTCTTTTCTCCGTTCATCCTCTTCGTTACTTATTCATCATCCACCCATCCTTTTCTTCCTATGTCATTCTCCGCCTACACCTTCATCCTCTTTGCCATTCAACTCTGCATCTATATCAATCAATCAAACGGTTTATTCGGTTTATAAATTTCAACCAAAAAAAACAGATACATATATATCACATAACAATCACAACAATTTAAAAAAATCTCTAATTTAAAAAATGTAAAAAATACATTCAAGATTTCATTTTCCAGACAAAATTTCAATAAATAAGCTTCTCTTCCCAATAAAAACTTATAAATAAAATTAAAAGGGATTTACACTATTCCGCCAGGTTTAGCACATCAAAGACCATACACAACTAATTTTAGAAACTTAAAAATTACATTCAAGATATCATTTCCCAGACAAAATTTCAGTTGAGATCAAAAACTTATAAACACGATTAAAAGAGATTTACACTATTCCACCAGGTTATGGCTCCCTTTAAAAAGGATCCTACCCCCCCCCCGACACACCAACACATCAGAGACCATGCACATCCACAAAAAGGCTGGGCGATACTGCACAAAACCCCTTTCCCTCAACAAGGGGAGTAAAAACCAAGGCCTAAAGGGTGCATAAAAATCACAGAACAGAGTGAAATGGATTAAGGTCTGTACAGACACACCGTCACACAGACAAAATTGTATGGGATTTGGATCAAACTGGCCTAGCGGAAAGCACAAATTGCTTCTAATTACTCCTAGCCGAAAGCGTAAAATAAGAGTCATTTCCCATACATTCCTTATCTCCAAAAGGTACTCCTCTGGACCCATCCCTATTTTTAGCATTCTAAAATCCCTCACTGATTTCTTTCTTAATTCCTCTGCCTCCCTCTTAGCCCCTGAGATTTTGCGAAAATTCTCCTTAGCCCAGCGTTTATCAGAACGTGTTAAGCCCTCTGGTGCATTAAACATATCTGGCAGACCAAGGGCAATGGCTAATTCTCTTGTATGTGCCAGCCAGGGAATATCCCTTGCGTGGTCACATAACATACAGTCATGCAGGATTTCCCTATTTAGGGATGCAAACTCATTTGTTCAGATGGAAATCCACAACAAAAAAGGAGCAATCTTGATAGCATCCTCTATAAAATCCAAATCCAATTCAGCATGCAAACAAAAGCCAGAGGTGTTTTAGCCTACTCCTAACAACCTTCTACAAAAACGAATTTCCTCTGCCATAGGGGTGCAATTATCTGTGTAGCCCCAGAGTGGTGTCTCATACATTAAAACTGGAAGACATTTACGCATGTATACTTCAAGCAGGTTTGTTTCCCACCCTTGCAGCAAACTCAAAGGTAGTGCCTACTGTGGCATTAAAACGTACCCCTCTCCTGGAAATACAGGATTTCGAGGTACCTTTTTCATCAAAATTTACCCCTAAATAGGGGAATTCCTGTACCTGGCTAGTTACTTGATCATTGATCTTCAACCCTCCCACCCTACTCAGGGGTTTGCCATACACCATAAAATATGATTTACTACTATTGATCTCTAGGTCTAAGGCAGACATGAAGGTTCCATATGCATTAACCACCTCACGGAGACCATTCATAGTGCAGACCATGAGAACTGCATCATCTGCATAGATCAATACCAGGACCCTCTTACCATTGATTATAGGAACACCCTTACACCCTCGCTTTGAATCGTGTCCCAAATGGCATTGAGTGAAACAAGTGAGCACTGCAGTCACTTGGATATTTCTCTCCTCGAGGGAATTCCGAAAGTTCTTTCATTAATTCTCACCAACCTTCTTTCAGTCTTTTCCTTCTCTCCACTCTTCCTCTCTTCCGTTTTGCTTTACTTCTTTATGTCCACCATTCCAAACTTTTTCCATCCATCGGTCTGTTCAACTATCACTTCATCCTTCTTTCTGCATTTTTTCTTCCATCATCCGTCTGTCCACCATTCTCTTTATCCTTATCCATCCACGCCATCACTTTTGCCTTTTTCCTTCCCCCTTACTTAATTCACCCTTCCTTGTTTTTCAACAAGTCTGTCCATACACTATTCTCTCATCCATCTTTCTTACCTTCTTTCCATTTATTCTGTTCTCCATCCTTCTGAAGGTCCATTCATTAATTCCTCCATTCATCCTCTTCATTACTTATTCATCATCCACCCATCCTTTTCTTCCTATGTCATTCTCCGCCTACTCCTTCATCCTCTTCGCCATTCAACTCTGCATCTATATATCCATCTCCCTAAACCATTCATCCAGTCGACCCTCTGGATTGTTCGGCAAAAGTAATCGAGTACGCTGTCAACAGACAACTAACCCAATTCCTAGAGGAGAACTGCACCCTGGACCCTTCCCAATCTGGATTCCGCAGCAACCACAGTACTGAAACTGTCCTCATCGCCTCCACCGACGACATCAGAACCATACTGGACAACAGCGAAATCACGGCCTTCATCCTCCTGGACCTCTTGGCTGCGTTCGACACCATCTGCCACCACACCCTACGCTCACGCCTCAGCAATGCAGGAATCCGCGACAGAGCCCTGGACTGGGTCACATCCTATTTCACCGGCAGGACCCAGAGAGTCTGCCTCCCCCATTCTGCTCGGAGGCCACCGAAATCATCTAAGGCGTACCCCAGGGTTCGTCCCCAGCCCGACCCTCTTCAACATCTACATGGCCCGCTCGCTAACATCGCCCTATCCCACAACCTCAACATCATCTCATACGCCGACGACAACCAGCTGATCCTCTCCCTCACCAAGGACTCCGCCAAGACCATCCTCCACGAAGGAATGAAGGCCATTGCTGAATGGATGAAGAGCAGCTGCCTCAAACTCAATTCTGACAAGTCGGAAGTCCTCATCTTCGGCTCCACCCCCTCCGCATGGGATGACTCCTGGTGGCCTGCCACTCTCAGAGACGCTCCGACTCCCTCCAACCATGCACACAACCTAGGATTCATCTTGGACTCCTCATTATCCATGGCCCAGCAAGTCAACGCCATCTCCTCCTCCTGCTTCAACACCCTCCGCATGCTCCGAAAGATCTACAAGTGGATACCCACAGAAACCAGAAGAACAGTCACCCAAGCCCTCGTAAACAGCAAATTGGACTACAGCAATGCCCTCTACACAGGAACCACGGCCAAACTCCAGAAGAGGCTGCAACGCATCCAGAACGCCTCCGCACGCCTCATCCGGGACATCGCCTGCCACTGCCACATCACAGACCACCTGATAAACCTGCACTGTCTCCCAGTCAACAAGAGAATCACATTCAAACTCCTCATCCACGCTCACAAAGCACTGCACAGCACCGGACCAGAATACCTCAACAGACAGCTCTCCTTCTAAACCCCGACCCAACCTCTCCGCTCCGCTGAACTCGCCCTCGCAACCGTCCCACACGTCCGCAGAACTACAACCAGCGGTAGATCATTCTCGCACCTTGCTGCCAAAACGTGGAACACTCTTCCCACCTACCTGCGCCAGACCAAAGACCTCCTTACCTTCAGGAAACTTCTCAAGACCTGGCTGTTCGAGCAGTAGTAGCACCTCTCCCTCCCCCCATTCTTCCCTCTCCCTCCTCAGCACCTTGAGACCCTCACAGGTGAATAGTGCACTTTACAAATTCCTGATTGATTAATTGATTGATTCCCCTCAACCTGATCATCCACTGCAGGAGGTGATATTAATGAGCTTCCGATCACAATCAACAGAGCCATAAACAATAATTTAAATACACATACAGAAAAGTGCCCAGTTACACCCCCCACCATTGCTCAAGGTGCTGGAGTGGAGGCTTCATGATGCTCTTGATGTAGATAGATTTAAAAGAAATTTGTTTCAAGAAGGGTATTACTTTTCATGTGAGATAACCATAGACAAAGACCATAGATCTGACATTTGTATGGCGCATTCATATAAAGGTGCTTCCAACTGCAGACTTCCAAGCAGTGGTTGAAGTGCATACACATTAAAGGAACTGTGAGCCTGAGCACAAGGAGAACAGGGAGAGTAAGTGTGGGAGTGGGATCAAGGCATAACTAAAAATATTTAAATATTCTGTAATTATATTATTGCACATTCACCTAAGCATAACTGCTTATTAACTTTAGTGCACATGCCTTAGATAAAAAAATGCAAGTTCAGCTATTCTTCACAGTGCTGGAGACACCTTCCTTTCCTCAAATGCATAACAAAACTTAAGGGGGCCCTGCAAAGTATATGGTGGGCTCCTCCCCCAGACTTAGTCAGGACCTCTAAGGCTAGGGTACTGTGCTACAGGGCACTGCCTGGAGCTCTGTGCTCCCCTCCGCACTGCGGGGTCTAATGTTAATGCCACTGCCTTTCCTTTCCACCTTAAGGCTGCCATCAACCATGCACAAGCTGTTATTCTTCAATAAAAAGTAAAGGAACTGTTTTCATACAATAAAACAAAACGTAGGAATATTGTTTTCAATATATACCATGCATTTCACCCTCTGCTTTGAAGCACACACCTACTACCACCCATGCACACAGCTATCTCACATACCTGAATTGAAGAGGTGTACCTATGCACAGAGATAAAACACATAGGAATCCACTTACACATGCAACACATAGGCACACCAGTCCTAGCAGAACACATTCCCATAGTTGCTACGTGGCCTCATGCCACTTATCCTCAAGGCCTCAATGCAGCATTGCTGAGGAGGGTCACAACCTCGCCTCTAGCTGCCACCTGGCTGATCTCAGTGATATAACAAAACTTGAGGGGGCTCCCCTGCAAAGTACATGAAGGGGCCCCCTCCCCCACCCAGGCAGGAGCTCTCAGGCCAGGGGCCTGCCTCCTGTGCACAGTGTACTGTGCTGATGGGGCCTCCTGGAGCTTGGGGCCCCCTGCACTGGGGGGTGGTGGGGTATTGTTATGCCACTGCCCGATTCCATGATCCAGAACTGCATAATACACTGCTCCCAGCCTTTGTAGACCACCTTCACCTTCTGCAAGCTGATGCATTCGCTGCTGGCCAGGTTACCCATCAGCTTCACTGGCATGTGTGCCTGCTGCTATAGAGCATGCAAGCATGAATTATAATGATGCATGTGAGTATCAAGGCAAAACAGATTTGCACTGCTGGGAAAATCAATCATGTCTGTCTTGACCAACCACTATCAATTTAAGTTCCTTGAAATTTGTCGAAAAAAATGGATCCCATTTCCGTAGTGTGTGCTAAACTTCTACAGGGAGAAAAAGCACAAGGCTATTTTTATATAACCCTCATCCACCAGGGTTACCCCTTGGTGGCATGCTTCATCATAGGGGTCTTCCTGTTCCGCTAAGGAATGGGGTGTGCTGCTACCTGTGAGATACACAGGAGCACTAAATAGTATGCACCAAATGATGGTAAATACATGTTGGAGGTGTTTTATTATTAATTAGAAATCCCTGCCGGGTAGGAAAGCTACGTTTTTTTCTGTCCTCCAGATGGTATGATTTAAAAGGTAAGAAATGTAGAAAGCATGTGTGGTTTTAATGACTCTCTTTCCACATGGTCTGCATGTTCAAGCCTTCCCTGTGGATTTTGTCAGTACCAAGGATTACACTGCCTGATACCACTCCTATTTAGACTATCCAATGACAGCAAGGTGTAGCGACTTCACACACTCCGTATGCGCTGACACACTTTTCACCTACTTGGTACTATATTCTGTGATACATATAAAAAGCAAGAATTTTGCTTCAAAGGTCCTCCAGTGGCAAAGAGAGCCTGTAGTCACACTTACATCAAGGTCTTTTCTCGGCATATTAACATTAGCGCTCTTCACCGGGGCCTGAATGTTGAAATTTGTAACTTTGGGTGTTGCTCACATACTGCTGTGCATCAGTGACCCTAAAATCTCATGTCCACCTCTTCAATTCAGATGTGCACACACAGTGAAGTAGAGCTCCTGCCAGTATGAATGTAACAGCTCTGCCATATCACCAGTTGTCCCACTTTCTGGTTGCCCACCAATTGTCTTGCAGCTGCCTGGCCATCATGCGTCTAAAAGGAAGGATGTCATTCAGCCTAGCACTAATACATTTCAAAATCTCTGGTTTGCAGACATCTAAGGCTGCCAACTGGAAGCACTGGGTCAAGATCCTTGATAAATACTTCGCAGCTACCAATGTGGCTGATGACAAGAAGAGGCCTATGCTCTTACACCTTGCAGGGTAAGCGCTCTTCAAGGTATTTCACACAGTTAAGTAAACAGGACCACCTTTCATCTGACCCTTTTTTCCCTTAGCAAGCCTTGACTACAAGAGATCCTTGTTCTGTCCCGTCAAGCAAAAACCTGATGAGTCTATAGATGCATACCACGCTAGGCTCAATTAGTTTGCTGGCACATGCATGTTGAATGATGAAATAGACACATTCAGAGCCCAATTCATTTAAGTGTGTGCACCCATTAAAGTACAAGTGCAGGTTCTGAACAAACTCTACAAGTCGTTGCCGGACATCCGGACACTTAGTCAATCACTATAGCTCTCCAATTCATGAGAGTTACACATGGAAGCCCTAAACATGCTGATAAAGGCAGTCAGTAAACCACATCACTACAGCCACTGCAGTTTCAAGTCAACAAAACACTGAAATGAAGAATTAACCCTGTGGGCACCTTAAAGGCACTTGGACCCAACTCGTCAAAGTGCCCAACACAGGGTAAGAAATTCACTGCCTGTAGAAAATGAAATTATTTTGCCAATGTCTGTTGATCTTTATATCAATCAAAAGCAATCTGAAAAAGGAGAGTCAGTTCAGTCACACCAACTGAATTGGAGTCCCCTGCAGACAACATGAGTGATGATGAAGGAAGTTCAGGAGTTGTACACAATCTATTTGCTGTAGAGCACAACAGCCACAACTGCACTCAGCCACAATGTCAGATCCTTGTAGGAGATCAATCGGTGAGAGCATTCATCAACTCTGAAACTTTCATTACCAACATGTCCAAGTCACAATTTGATTCCTAGGTACCACCATCCCAACTAAAACCCACAAAAGTTGTGATTTACATGTATATCAACTACACACCCCTAACACTGTGTGGGATATTCACCATTAAACTAACATGAAAATTGTACTGCCTCTGCCAAAGTGTGTATGTCAGTCAAGAAAGGACAGGGGAGCTCCTGAGCTGTCAGACCGCTGAGAAATCTGCCTAATACCATACTCATATAGCATGCATGCTAACAACCTGGATAACCTTTTGAAGGACTATGATGAACTATTCCATTGAAATGGATGAATCCAAGGCAAAACTGCACAGCTACATTGCATTTTTTATCTTTGTCCAAAGGTAGAAGCTGTATACTACACGAACATGAAAAAGCAGACGTCATTGAACATGTAGAATGGCCTACATTATTGGTATTGCCCATTGTTGTCACTCATAAGCATAAAACAACTGGAAGAGGTGCACATGCCCATTAAAAAGTGCCTCCCAAACATGGCCATCAAATGAGAGTATCACCTTACTTCAACAGTGGATGATCTTATAGCAGAGGTGAAAGGAGCCTGTCGGTTATGCAAAGTGGACCTCATCTACAGATACCACCAGCTCCTCATGGGCTCAAAGTCTAGCTTTAGGCTTCAGAGGACCTTTGTCATATAATCAAGTTTTGACCTTGGACTCTGGTGGAACAATGAGCTAACTTTGGGATCTACAGTAGAGCTGAAGCTTTTCTGAACACCATCTCAAAGGTTCTGTATGGACTTACTAGATTCATAAATGTAAGTAGTGACATGGTGTATGCCAAGATCGTTAAAGAACATCACCCCAGGCTTTGTTGTATCCTTCTAAGTTTATAGAACTGAGGCCTTTCCCTCAATCATAGGAAGTGTAAATCCCTCAAGCTATGCATCAGTTTCAGCAGATACCATTTTAGGTCCCAGCTGTAGACAATGGATGCGCTGTCTTGAAGAGACTGCTGTATCTACTTTGTGGGCTTCAGCTGCTAATAGGCTTCCCATTTGCTGGCTCCATCACCACTCTCCCAGCCTTTCTTCCCATTTGTCCATGGCATGCATTTGTCATGCCTCTTCCTCTGTTTTCCCTTCCCCGAGAGCATAGACCAAGTACACCATCCCTCATTTTCTGATTAATTTTGGAACTTCTTTTCTCTTCGTTTACGAGCACTCCTCCTGAACTCTGGCCTTCTCATAAGCGCAGAGCGCCCATTTGTTTCCATATCCCATGTGTCTTTTACCTCTGTATTTTGGCCTGCTGAGGCCCCCGTTGCAGGCTGGCGCTGCAGCTGCCAGGGCCACATTCTCTTGCTCATCACCACTGCTGTTGGCACGTCTGTTCTTCCTTCATTTGCTGCTTTTCAGGTTCAGCATGCCTTAGCCCCCAACCTCTTCTTCTATAGGTTGTGAGGGCAGGGGGCCTCAGCCCAACTTCATTATGTCCCAGCACCAACTGTTGGCCAGAAATCCTATGCAAACGTACAGAGCACAGTGCCTGTGACCATCTCCTGAGCTCCAGAAATGCAACAGTAGGACAATGGAGTGGGGTACATAAATTTGGCTCTGTGCTGTCTATAAAGGCTGCAGCATGCGAGGCCACTCGGCCTCCCCTCACTGTTTACATCGTACAGCAACAGGACAGGGCTGTCAGTCTGTGAAGGGGAAGAAGTCATGAGGGTTGTGTGAGCTTTCCTGCCTCCCTTGTTTTGTTTCTGCCTCTCTGTTTACTACGCCACTGCCATTTCTGGGCAAAGTGTTTTACAGTACGGACAAAAGGAGGGGTACAGCAAAACTGATAGAAGTGCACCCTGGAGGAGGTTCACAACACAAAGTCATTAAGCACCTAAACGTATTTAGCAATTTTACTTATCAGCAGCGTTCTACATTAATACTGCATATAACTTCTAATGGATTAATGAAAATGACTTTTCAGTGATAGAATTGGGATTATAAATACTGTATGTTAAGTTTCAAACATTTCATCACAATTGACCTTTGTTTTAAATTGCATGATGTACTAAAACAGCAGATGTTTCTTTTCTAAGATGGCCACTGCTGTAACCACGAAGCCCACTGCTGCGCTGTCCTGCCTTGTTCAGTGGTTCCTGTTGCTTACTGGTGTTGATACATCTCACAATCATCTCAGAGTGAAGTCAGAACAGTCTTATTGGCTCCTAAGGTTTTGTTTTTTAGGTCTCGGCTGCCTCCTCCCCCAGTAGCCTTGGACTAGCCTGGCTGCTGTTTGTCTACTGCCCCTGCCCTCAGCTAGCTCTGTACACCTGTGTCTAGCTGCTGTTGTGGTCTTCTCCCCCTGTCCTCTCTGGCAGCCACTGCTCTCTCTGCTCCCCCTGCTGTCACAGGCTCCCCTGGTACTGCCGCTCACTCCCTCTCCTCGGATTGTGGCTGCCTCCTCCTCCCCTGATTTTCGGGCAATTTCCTCCCCTGCATCCAGTGCAACACTGTGATCTAAGCCAAATATTTTATTCCACATAGTATCCTTTTTCTTCATTATCACATATGAGAGCACTTTCCAGTATGTCAGTTCAGCATGTCTGTTGTACAAAAATATTTTTGATTTCATGGACTAAACATTTGCTCTATGTATAATAAAAATCTACCCCATATATTGGGTTACACATGGCCCTGAACTTGCCTCTTAGTTCACTTAGAACATTGTCATCAGAGCAAGGGCAAGAATGTTTCTAAGTTCATGTTTAAAAACAAAACTCTCACTTCTAATAAGTATATTACTAAAGCATGTTGCTGTAGCACATCACCATTTACAGGCAGCACATTTCCATTGAAATGGCCACATACGTTCCCACTGACGTGCAGTTTTAGTGACAGAAACTATAAAGCCTACAAACAATAATACGATGTTTCAGAAAATGTTAAACATATGCAAAAGTGTTTTGATTTGCTTTTGAAACCTTTCTGTCCATCACACTTTAGAACTACTGAAATATATTTAAAAATATTTTTATAGTTCGCTTACACCCTTTTTAAATGTTGTTTTTGAAAAATACTGACATCCTACAGTCCTTCATTTCACACTGCCTGTACCACAGCACAACTGTCAGATAGTTTGCTTTACTTTTCTTTCTCTGACTGCAAAGTTAGAGGATTTTTTTAATACCAATCTCCAGGACAAAATAAGTCTCAATTTGTAAGAAGACATAAGCTGACATTCGACCTTGGCTTTGAATAGCACAGGAAGTGTGACAAGATAAAAACAATATTTAAAGGCAGCTTTATTGCTCTCTCACTTTTTGAATGAGCAGTCACGTTTATTTAATAATTTGGAACTCCAAGCAGGTCCACATAGAGCAAGAAGATACAAAAGATACAAAACAGACAGCATGAAATTAATATCATAAGACCAGCTACACCCACAGTATCATCAATTACATTTTCAGAAAACAAAATTGTCGTGAATCATTCAGTACAAATTAAAAAATATATATATAAAAAAAAACTTGAATACAAAACATTTCATTTGGTGGATTGAACAATAAATGTATAGCTTCAGCAGTCGTACACATAGAACATTTTAGATAGAGGTGTCTCAACAGCTTACGACGATATAGCAACAAAGCTGGACATATGAATAAAACATGTTTCAAATCCTGGACTCCATTTTTACAAAACTGACATGTGCTTGACATATAAAACCATTTGGACATTAAAACGTTTTACAGAACGATATTCAAATGCAATAGTGTCCAGAAACGTTAGATCTCATGGGCCATATTCCATGTAAAGTAGCGTTGTAGCTTATCCAGGACAAGAGTATTCATTAATGCTTCACATTGTCCTTTGTTACTGCACGAGGCAATGTCCAAACAAAGACTTAATATAAGAGAGGGTTGCTTGACAAGGGCTTTAACTGAGCTGGCAACATAGATGATTCCAATCTTTGATGCATATCAAGTTGCCCTAATACTTATTTGAAATTCATAAAGAACTTAGCCTTTTCTTTTTTCTTTTTGAAGATCTCCTTGTACATAAAATGTCTTAGAGAATTACAATCACTCTTCAAGAGACAATGACCCCATCGCACTACTCCCAACAAATCTTGGACAAAAGAGCTTTTTAATTCAAATTTTGATCTTAGTGCGGCAGTAGCACCTAAAGTTTTAACTGTGAATAACATCATTTATATTTGCTCTTTGGTGTTATCTAAAATACAATTTTGCAACACTTAAATCAACTTAACAGTATATAGTAGAGTGGGCTGGATTTTGGCTCCATACACAGAAAAAAGATGAGAAACGTGCCTCTGTCCCATGGCTTTAGAAAATGCACTCAACCCCTGGCATATGATTGTGCCTTACAGATGCTATTAGAAATGTGTTTTGAATCATTTAATGCACTATCCATAATTTTCTCTAATGTATAAGATTTAACTTTTTCCAATTTTTGCCTACCAAGGTGCCAAGAATAGTTGGGATGGTTATGCGATCTATTACCCTGGAAGCATAAAATGTTACTTTTCGAAGAGTTGAATTTCAAAAAGTGCAATCCAGTGTACTGCTGTAACGCATCAAGGAGACTATTTAAGCATTTGGGGGTTAAATAAATGATTACAATCTCATCTGCATATAACAGGCAGGCCACTGGCCGGCCCCCAGTACTTGGAGGGTAACCCTGGCCTTTGCATAAGCAGCTAGGTAGGTCAGATATATAGAAAGAAAATAGCAAGGACGCAAGCAAGCATCCCTGCTTCAAGCCAGTTTTTGTAGAAATAACTGCAGATAGTCCTTGATCCCTGCCTAACAATACCTGGCACCAAGTGGAGGAGTGAAGGGCAGTAATTAAACACAATAGGGTTCCAGGCATTTCAAGTTTAGCTAGTTTTTTTTCTACAGGGTTGGACAATCAACTTTAACAAAAGCTGTGGAAAAGTAGATGAATGTGTTATATACTGGGGAGCCCCTGATAGACACATATTTTTCAGTAATAAATTGCAGAGCTGCAATATTATCTAAAGTGCTGTGCTTTTTGTGTAAATCCCAATTGTTCTAACAGAATATTTCTGTAATCCTCTACCCAGGTGCTAAGTTGCTCAATCAAGCACATTGTAAAAAGCTTGCCCACAGCATCTAACAAAGCAATTTGTTGGTAGTTAATGGGCAAATTACAATCACCCCTTATTATATATTATGGGACACTGATACTCCAGTTAAAGAGGGATGTGCAGTAAAGTTGGTATAACAGTATTCAAAGACCAGGAATAGAATAATTGTCCAAAGTTTTGTTTCCGTTTTTATGACCGAGATTGAGACTTTGTCTGGGCTCACTGCACCAGAAGTCTACCTTGCACAGATTGAAGCCTCAATCCCACCTACAAAGGGTGGACCATACCTAACTGATACCAACACAGAACCTGTGCGGAGATTACCAGTACATAATTTATCTCCTGGATCATCTGCATGTAATTCCCTGATAAAACGGCCCCATATATCCTCATTGATTGGAGAGAGGCGAGGTCTCACTCTTGACCCACAACAGTCTGCGATAATTTCCCAAAGTCTTTTCCCATTCTTCTTGAATATGGCTTCTCTTAAATCAATCCATTTGAGCTCTATGTTTTGTTCCTCTAAACTCATCTTTAAACAATTTCTTCTTCTCTTTAGTAAGGATATTTGTCAAAATTCTTCCTTTGAAAAAAGAGACAAATTGAATTCTAGTCAGTTGATTAATTTCTTTGTTCAAAGGGAGTCGGCAAGCACAGAGGTTTATGAGGTATCTTAGTTATTTAACTAATAATCTACTTAATGAACTGACAGAAATAGCAACATACAACCACTTTCCAGAGACCTATATCATTAACTTCACTTTCTTAATGGACGGATTAAAGAAACTATAATTCCATTTTAAAATATTTTAAAAAATAGCTATCCCTCCCTTTGCATACCCTTTCCTAGATGGAATAATATTACAGCTCCATATGAAATAACTGTCAAGAACAAGGTCAAATATACACCAGGTTTCCTGAATGCAGAGTACATCAGTCTTCAAACTATCTAAAATTACAATTTCTTCGGTTTATTCATTAGGCCCGCTGCAGTCCAGGAAACTATTATTAATTATAAGATTTAAACAATGGGCCTGATGTACAGGCACAATTAAATGTACTGGCCAACCAATTCCATTAAAAACGTTTATCCTCCATTACAGAAGGAGGAGAGCCAAACCTCACAGTACCATGGTTAACCACAAGTCTCCCTCTAATCACTACAGAGATTTGTAGAAGCTTTGGATTTTTGCCAGATCTCTTATTTGAAGCCTCAGGATGACACCCAAGGAGAGAGCAACTCAAGTTTTCATATTGTTGTTTACCGTTTTTACCCTCTACACTGAAGGGAGTCACTATTCTCCACAACCAGATTTGCAACTACTTAGGACTGAAACAGAACCCTTGCTTTACTCACCGAAGGGCAATACAATAGGATAGTAAGAGAAATATTGCTACTTTGAAGCATCTTCAAGTTCTCAATATCCACAAAACATGATCATAAAAAAGAGCAATTCAGTCTTGATCAAATAGGGCTACAAAATTCAACGTAGAAGTAACTGCAGTCGAATAGGAGAGGGAAGCATTGTTTCCACCAACCCATACAGTATTTGTATTATCTAATGACTCAGCAAGAAGTGGTTCTGCAGCTGGATTAGGTTTAGTTGACAGCAGATTTGTGGAGGGGGAAGGAATAAGAGCAACCACAGGCACATCATCTATTTTACCTGCTGGGGAACAATGGTAGGCTGATCAGTCTTGGAGGGATGGACATCATTACCCTTCAAACATTTCTACTGTCATTGACAGTTTTAGTTACCAAAACCTCCTTCGAGGCAGTACCACCATTGTCATGACAATAAAGTTTCTTTGGGCCCTTTCTGAAAATCTTTGTTTAATCTTTTTCAGCAAAGAGTGTGTTTCTTTTACTTTGGCCTTCTCTTTGGGCTGAACGGGCATGGGATATCAGCCAAGCTCACTTTGGCAAGTTCTTTACACCAAAAAATGGGAAAAGCATCTTTCTCAGAGAGCAGCAGTTCTTTGCAGTTTGAGATTTCTCGTCAGAATTGGTCAGTCGGCCCATAAAATAGCTCACCCTGATATAATCTGACTCAGCATAGCAAGTGGGCGAGTAGATTTCTCGAAGCCTGCCTTTAACAATCTTAGTAAAGACCAACTATAATAGCCAAGAAATGTCACATGCAAGCTCTGAGATCCTTGCTTAAAGAAAGTAGAACTGGTATTATAGGAAAGAAAGAAAGCAAACTCTGATAACGTTTTGAAGTTTACAACCACATCAACAGAAAGACTCCTTACTCAGATATTGTAACTTTGATAAAATCAAAGAGATAAAAAGGCTGAAGGCACCATGCACAATAAAGCTAAATAACTACTGAATAAGAAGAATTGTAAATCATTTATATTTGAGCCATAGACAATAACCCACAGTGTCAGTGTAGGAACCTTAACAGTTGAGTTGGGCGCTACTAGAGCCTCTAGTCAAATGACAGCAGCAAGGGTGTGGCCTCAGGAACCAGTGAGCTGGAGCGGCTTCCATCGGCCTGCGCTAGTCCCAAAAAGGTCTGTGAAGATGTGTCGCAATAAAGAGAATGGTCTTTGGACACACATAGCATCATCGCCCCTAAACCAGGGGCAGTTACCAATCCAGTGTGAGATATGTTAGATCCTGAGTACATCATCCACCCCCTTCATCAGAATGGTTTGCCGGAGACAAAGTGGCCATGTATGTGGCGGACAGGCTCAGTAAACGTAATGACTGACTAGTTTGCCTTGACCTCAAGGATGTTTACTTTATGATCCCTATCTACGCTCCTCATTAAAGGCTTCTTCAATTCTAGTGGCAGGCCCAGACGTATGAGTTGCGACCCTCTTCTTTGACCTATCATCTGCATCCTGGTTTTTCACCAAGGTGCTGAAACAAGTGGTGGACCACCTCAGGTCCAGGGGGGATCCGTCTGATAATTTATTTAGATGACATCTTCCTCATGGAAAAGTACTCTGTGAAACTGTCATAGCAACTACAACTGACAGTAGACATTCTGGAGTCCCTAGACCTCATAGCCAATGATACAAAGTCCATTGTGTCTCCGACCCGCAGGATCACGTTTCTGTGTGATGTTGTCAACTCTGTGTCAGTGACCTTCATCCTGCTCTATAAAAAGATGACAAAGACCAGACATGAACTAAGAAAAACTCTACAAGGCCCAATATTCACCCTACACCAGATCGCTCACCTGGTAGCCTTCTTTTGCCACCCATCCAGGTCACATTTCTGGCCCCTCTCCACTACTGAGCGCTTCAATGCCTAAAGTCATTTTATTTTTGCAGGGGGTTCTCTTACTTAGAAGTGGTCCTGCTTTCAGAGGAGGCCAGGATGGAGATAGCATGGTTACTCTCCCATATGGAAGCTTGAAATGGGAGGGCGATTTTTGAACCCCAACCAGAACTGGTCATACAGTCGAACACCAGTAGAACTGGCTGGGGGGCAAGATGTGGGGAGTTCTTCACAGGAAGTGAGTGGTCCGCTCAAGAACAGGAACTTCACATCAACTGTCTACAGTTGTTTGTGGGGTCCTTTGCGGTCCAGTGTTGGACTTAAGGACAAAGATATATTCTCTGTACTGGGCTGCTGAAACCCTTCTCTCCCGCACTGGAATCACCAAGAAAGGAAAAGGCTTACTGAGCATAGCTGCTAAAAGTTTGGAGGCACAGTAGTCTGCCCAGGCAAGGGACTGATGAAAAGAAAGAAAAATAATTAAAGAGAGAGTGCAGTGCGGTGTCCATCTGTAAGTCAGATTGGAGCAAGCATGAGCTATGCATGTTTGGAGACAGTGCCTCATCTTTCCAAAAGCAGCTGATTTTACTCTGGCAAGATCATGGAAGTGTTCTGGCGCAGACACGCTCGTTGCATGCGCTAAGAAACGTCCAGTGCGTAACCTTTTTTTGCAAACAGTTTAGACACGCTAGCCCTGACACTGAAGTGCGCCTCTTTTTAGGTGGCTGTGCATATATGCTTACGCAAAATTCCGTCACTTACAGTGAAAGACAGCCTATGTGAAAGTGAGTTGAGCCATTGCCCCAAGCTGTATGCTATGGTGGTCGCAAGCAACACATGAATGACAGTTGAGCAGACCAATGGATGAATAGGGGTGATTGAAAACTCCTGATGTATGTATATATCTATGCATTTTATTGTGAATATTTTGTAAAACACGAGGTTGATGAGAAAGCTTAGGTTGCTTCTAGGCAATATCTAAAAAGGGAGATTGACCCCTTCCAGAAAACTATAGGATGAGCATCCTGATATTTCAAGTACATGAATATTTGCATGTTCTGCAAATCCAGACAAGATTTTCTGTGGAAGTACCAGGTGAATCATTTTCTGAAGGTTCACGGTCTGAAATTTCTGTATTGGAAAAGTTGTATACTTGCTGCAACCCTAGTTTTATTTCTCATAGACTTTCAGTACATTAAACTTAGTTGAGTGAAAGTACATTTCTCACTTATCTTTTATTTTATTTTTTAAATATTTTTTTATTATTATTAATCAACTTTCACTGCATTACATCTGCAACATTCTTGGTGGCATCAACAGATTTCCATTTAGTACATATAATTGAACATTAAATATACAGCATAGTCTTTCATTTTCTAATGCTCCCACCCCATTTATTCTTATCCTAGACTTGTACAGGTTCCTTGGGAGTGTAATGCGCATAGATTGCTTCGGTTTCTTAGGGGTACATCACTATCCTGTGGTCGTATTTAATCTGGAGTGCCCACTTGTTCGTATCGCAAACTTCTCTAAAACTACTTACTATTTTAACTTGATGGCGCTATTTCAAACAGACTACATTCACAGCCATGGTGGGTGTTACTCATTGTTTCCTAGTTCTTCTTTTTTTTTTTTCCTCCCTTCTTTCAATCAATTGAGACCAGGCCGGTGCCTTCTTATGCTTATTGTCTCTGTTTCCTCATACCGAGACTGATGTGCTTGGGGGCCGGGAGCGTCCATGTTCTTTCTCCTGGGGTTCAGTCATCCTATCCCCCTAACTGCCTGTTCCGGATGGTCCTGGTCACCCTCTTTCCACCTCTTTTCTCTTGGTTCCCCCATCATGCCCCATTGTCTGTGCTCTCCCCTATTAGTCGCTCTGAGTTTCCACTGCCACTCTCCCTTCCTTAGTCTGACTATCCCATCTCAGGAGTATTTCTTCCCACGCCAGGGCAATGGGGGTTTGGCGCATACCCCTTGCTTCCTCACTTTTCAGCACTTGCAATTCTGCTCTGGCCCATCTTGACACATCCCGCCTCTATTCGCTCGCCGATGGGCAGCTGGGAGATTTCCAACCTATCATGATTCGTCTCCTATAGAGGACAAGTGCAAGGTCCAGGAAGCGTCCCCTTACTTTCCCTAGAGGCGCATGCGCTCTCAAACCCAGTAGGCATGCCGCCGGGGATAGCCCAATCTCCACCCCCAGCACCCGCTCCTGGTCCGCTAGTGCCGCAGCCCAGCCCCTCTGGAGCTCTGGGCAATTCCATACCATATGGTCAAAGTCTGCAGTTACATTTCCACATCTAGGGCATGTCTTGGGGGTTCCCCCATAAATTCTTGTCAGTCTGTGTGGGGTGAGGTATGTTCTGTGCATGTAGTTATACTGCATGTATCTCAACCGGGTGTTTCTGGATACCGTCTGAGGATAGGCTAGTGCCCTGCTCCACTCCGCATCTGTTAATTCCCTACTCACTGTCTTTTCCCATTGTTCTCTTCGGGGCTGTAGTGCGTCCAGTGATTCCTCATTTTGGGCCCTGTAGATCCTAGCTATTAAGTGAGATTCCCCACCAGACGTTAGTAGTAAGTGCAGTACTTTGTGGGTTGGGGGCTCTGCATTTACCGTTCCCCAGTGCTCTTTGAGGATGTGTGTTAGTTTCCTATACTGGAGGAACTGTCCCCTTGGGATGCCCATTTCTATTAGGTCCGAGAAGGACCTCAGCACTCCCTCTTGGAACAGTGCTCCGACTGTCTCTACTCCCGCTCTCTTCCAGGGTCCGAGGCCAAAGCCCACCAGGTTCCCATCATCTGTTCCTTCCCCCAGTACTGAGAGTGGGAGCTCAGGGGAGTAAGGCTGTCCCACCCCTACTCTTCTCACACTTTTCTTCCAACATGCTGCCGCTACACTCGTCATCATACTATCCGCGCGCTTGGTCACTCTCATGTTCACCATCCGCACAATGATTCTTTCCATTCCAATTTCTCCTTGAGCAGTGTATCTATCCAATTGTCCCTTTCCTCCCGTTCACGCCGCAATCCACTGCAGTTGTGATGCTAAATAATAAAACTCGAAGTCAGGGACTCCCAGGCCCCCCATGTGTGTCGGCCTGCAGAGAATCGAAAGAGCCGTACGTCTACGGCCTTCGTCCCATATAAGCTCCCTGATCAGCGTTTTAAGTTCGCAGAACCACGCCGAATTAATCTGCAGCGCCAGGTTCGCGAAATAGTAAAGTAACCGGGGCAGGATTATCATTTTGGACAGTGCAACTCTGGCCATTATGGATAGCCTCAGAGAGCGCCAGAACTTTACTGAGGACCGCAGGGAGCGGAGCGCCCTCCCAAGATTGCCATCCCGGAGGTCCCCCACCTCGTGGAACACCTGTATTCCCAGGTACTTAAATGTCCTTGGTGCCCAGCCTACATCTTTGGGGCACGATGCAGGCCGGTCACATCCCACCAGTATGGGAAAAACATATGTTTTGCCCCTATTGAGACGCAGTCCCGATAAGAACCCAAAGTACTCCAGGGCATCCAGAGCCCAGGGGAGTCCCGTCTCTCCGTCCCCGAGGTAGATGAGTATATCATCTGCATAAAGGGAAACGATGTGCTCCGGTTGTCCCCATTGTATCCCTCTGCCCCTGCCATCCCTACGTAGCCAGTGCGAATAATAGTGGCGATAGAGGGCAACCCTGCCTAGTGCCCCTGTGGATTGGGTAGGTGTCGGATACCGTCTTGCCTGTCCTCACTCTAGCCAGGGGGATGCATATAGCAGGTCCACCCACTTTACCCAACCCTCTCCCAACCCCATCTTCCTCATCACTGTCCTCAGGTAGTCCCATCTAACAGAATCAAAGGCTTTTTCGAAGTCCACAGCGAGTAATACCCCAGTTAAAGGTTTCGATTCCCTGGGCATATGTAAAATGGCAAATAGTCGTCTCAGGTTAAGGGATGTGCTCCGGTGCGGGACAAACCCGTTCTGATCCTCGTGTATCAGTTTGGGCATGTGGCCGAGCAGCCGATTGGCCAGAACTTTGCTGAGTATTTTAAAATCATTGTTCAGCATTGACAAGGGGATTTCTCACATATCTTTAGACACTTGGCATTAGCCCACTCTAAGCTAACAATATGTCTTGCAACAGAGAGTGCATACACAGTCTTAAGCGTGACAAAGGAAGGACATGGAGAAAGGTATTCAAAACATCCAGTATGAAAGAAAAAGTACTCTGAGTTTTTGGTCCCACTCATATCCATCAGTCTCTGGTGTCTGATTATAGTCAATCTAAACCAGTGGCTATCAGTCTTGGCTTATGTCCATGTCAGTGGCTCTAGTAAGTCCCTTCGAGGATGAGGTTTTCCTGTATGTTTGAATATTACTTTCTTTGTCAGAAATAGCTTTAGCGTTCCCTGAAACATTTTGGTTCTGCAGCAAATATTGTTTGTCCTTTTGATTGTTCTCAGCAAGGAGGGCACCACCTTACATGTTACCCCTTAATCTTGATCTACTAGTAGGTAAGCAGCTTTTTCATTTAGGCTTGCAGGTATGAATGAAGATTGCATTCCCAATGGTGTCAGCTCCAGATAAGTATATCCAGGACAGATAAATTAAAGATGGTAGATATATCTAGCAGAGCAGGTGCCATTGACTTTCATGCTAGATCACCATGGAAATATGTTTGCTTTTGCCATTGCAAACAGATGTTTCAACTCCACATGTAGCAGGGTACCTATGTAAGGTTGTACTTTGTCATGGTTTTCAAGCATATGTTGCCAATGGAGCCAGGATGCTTCTGACACTTTATCAGCCTGCTTTCTCTGGAGTTCATGCAGCCAAATTCAACTTTTTCTTTAAGAACACTTTTGGAAGCCTGTTGTTTCTTGGCAGTAAGTGATCTTTTGGCAGTCATAATTTCTCACACTCTTTCATTTATTCATTTTGTTTTAACACATTTTATTAGTTTTGCTGTTAAGGTGCGTGACACGTCCTACGATACCATATAGTTGTATAACAGGAAACATAAGATTTAAATAATAGAAACAGCCTGAAAAAACAACATATAAAACAGACAGCCTCTCCCTGCTCCCCCTCCCCCCAAAGAACATAACGAGGAGTAACCTCAGCCTGATTGCTGTAGGAGAGAAGGTTTGTGCACCTGCCTCTGTGTGCCTCCTCTCTGTCCCTGGAATGAACTAATTTCTTCCTCCATAAGATGGTGTGTCTGTCGGACTTGTTCCAGGTCGATTCCCCTATGGTCGGCCCATCTCTGCCACATTTTAGTGTGTTTCTGGGGGCAGCCCCAAGCTTCCTACACTGCTAGCTCCATCCCCATACAATGGTCCATACCCTTTTTCCATACCGTCAGTGATGGGGGAGCCACCGCCATCCATTCCCTTGCAATATCATGTTTGGCAAGCGTCAGTCCCAGTCGGATGAGGGACAGTTTATATCTCTTCCCACCTATTCCTTCCATAATTTGGAGCCAACCGTGGGACTTGTGGAATCTGCAGGACCGCCCCCAAACATCCGAATACCCTCTTCCAGAAGCCATCAAGCACTGAGCAATCCCATATTGTATAGAAGAAAGTACCCTCCCTTTCACAATAACAAAGACATGTCGGGAAAATGATTACCCCCATGTGGCAGAGTTGATGGCATGTAAGATAAACTAATTGTACGTTTTTTATTGAATTAGTCGGAGCCTGGCTGCTAAGGCCACCTCCCATGAGGAACTTAGAACCTCCGCCCGATCCTCATTTTCCAGTTCTCCAACATCGGCCTACCAGGCCAAAGTTGTCAGGTTGGTTCTACATGACTGTCCAATATATTTTTACTATTTTATGGTCCCCTAGCTCTCCCGTAATGAGCTTAGCCTCGAAAGGATTACATTTGGGAAGGTCAGCAATTGTGTTATATATGGGGTCAGTGCATGGCAGAATGGTAGATACCTGTAAAATTGTTTAAAATGGAACTGGAATTCTGTCTGTAAGTCTTGGAAAGATTTAAGAATGGTGTCTCGCATGGCGTCACCTAGAGTGGAGATCCAAATGATATCCCGTTTCTGGAATCCGGACATCCTGACCATCTGGAGAAGCTAGCTCCAGCACCACAGTGGTGCTTTTTCTGTCAATTTGCATCATCACCCCATCCGCCGAAGCGATGATCGCAACTGGAGAACCGTTCTCGTCGCAGGAGGTAGATTATTGTGTGTGCCTGCACTATACAAATATGATCGTAGTGATGTAGTGGCCCTGGCCCACTTGTATAGTGCATATACCTGTGTACCATACAACCAGTCATTTATTATTAGGAGATGGGCAGCCAAGTAATATGACTCCACTTCCGCTGCTGCCACAGTAAGTGGATTGGAAACATTAACTAAGGGCCACTGAGGAGTACACCCGACCCATAGGAAAGCATTAAGAATGGAATTCAACCTATGGAACGACTGACGCGGGATCGTGTATGGGTACTTCTGCAGTTAGTACAGGAACCTGGGGAGAGAGACCATTTTAAAGATTGCAGATCATCCCAATAGGGACAGCGGCATTAGCAACCAAATCTTTATGTCATCTTTGAGCCTAGCCAGTGCCGGTTCAAAACTGCGGTCCACGCCACTGATGCATCTGGAGACAAATAACCCCCCAAATACTTGAACTCAGTGGTGGTCCGCCGGAATCTGCAGGTCATCTCAAGTCGCGGGGCTGGCGGCCTAGTTCATGAGCTGTTGATTTGGATGTATTAATATATAAGCCTTGGGTGTCTCCAAATATGTGCTTGATCTGTAGTAGTCTGGGGCCTGCCATGACCGGCAATGTGAGGAAGAAAAGGATATCGTCAGCATATAATGCAATTCTGTCAGACCATCCCTCCCCCGTTTGAAAACCCTAACTTGGTCATCCATCCGCACCCACACTGCCAGGAGTTCCATGTTGAGGGCCAACAGCAGTGGGGGCAGGAAGCAACCCTGTCGAGTCTCCGACTGGATAGGGAAGGGACCCTAGTGGGTCCCGCCACTCTCACTGACACCGTCAAGTCTGTACGTAAGCGGAGTATGACATAAACGGAGGGCCTATATTGAGACACTAGAAAAGGTAAAAAAAGTACTCCTAGCTCACAGAGTCAGAGGTTTTGTCTCTTCCAGTCTGTCAGCCATGGCTATTGCATTATAGATCCGGTGGATATTAAGGTGTGTTGTCCAGTGGTGCATGAACACAAACTGGTCAGGCTGAACCAGATCTAGTATGTGCTTAATTAATCGAATTGCTAGTGCTTCAGCCGATATCTTTACTTCAAGGTTACAATAGAGATATAGGGCGATAAGATGTAGGGTCATCCGCTGTACGTTCCTGTTTGGGAAAAACCACAATCTCAGCGTGTTGCCAATCCAGTGGCATGACCCCTGCTTCTGAAGCAGATATGACTGTGTCTATGGGGTGGTCTTGAAGTTTGGACATATATGTCTTAAAGAATTCACAGGGGGACCCAATCGGCCTTGAGCGTTGCCCGAGTTAATTTCGACAACTGCAGAAACCAGTTCCTCCTTTGTGAGCTTCTCATCTAACGACTCACGGGCCACGGGAGAGAGGGCCTTGTGAGGGAGATCTCCCATATATTCCTATAGGAGCGCACTAAACACTGTTTTGTGCCGGGCACAAACTTCCTTAAAGTGAGAGGCTAATTCACACACTATCTCCTCAGTGTCTGTAAGCAAGGCACCCGATTCATCTTCTATCAGAGGAAGGGGAGGTGACCTGAAGGCCCCCTGGCACAGTCTGTGTAGTGGTTGACTTGATTTGTTGCCCCACTGGTAAATACGACTATGAGATGCCCGACATGCAAGTTTTGCCTCCTCCATCAGAATCTGATGGTATTGGTGTTGCCCTAGCCCAAGTTGCCAATGGGCCTGTTGGCCTTCCGGCTAGCAACACTGCATGTCTAGTTCCGAAAGGGCTGCTATATGTTGTGATTTGCGCTGTCTCTCCCCTGTACAATAACTAATGTCTACCCCCCCTGGAGTGTGTGTTTCAACGCTTCCCACAATAGCTGGGGAGATGCAACTGAGCCCATATTTTCTGCAAAATATCCATTGATCGCTACTTCCATGTGTTTGCGGTATTCTGGGCACTAAAGGTGCCAGTACAAAATACTCCAATGTTATGATCGCTGCGTTCGACCCACCCGTAGGCCTAGAGCCACTGGTGAGTGATCTGATAGGCCTCTTGTGAGTAATGTAGTATCTGTCACTCTATTTAGACACGTTTGGGGGACTAGAAAGTAATCTAGGGAGTAGGAACCATAGGCCTTTGAGGAAAATATATAGCCTCCAGGGGCAGGATAGTGTGTTCTCCATACATCTGTGAGACCCAAAGCTGAGATAAAGGAGGATAGTGGGTTGGTCCCGACATGGGAAGTGATCCGCTTGGGTGCCATTTATCAATATGTGGGGAAACAGCACCATTCCAGTCCCCCGAGCACCACAACTCGATCCATAACTTTTGTCAGTATCTCTAGAAAGGATTGCCTGACGGGAGGTTGGTTGTATATGCTTAGTGTAGTTAGGGGCTCCCCATATATCGACACTGTTATCACAGTGTATCTGCCATATGTGTTTGTCCACATCTTAATGTAGTGGTAAGACACTGAGGCCCTCATTCTGACCTTGGCGGTCGGCGGAGAGGCGGCGGTCGGACCGCGAACAGACCAGCGGTCAAAAAAATGGCATTCTGACCGCGGCGGTCACCGCCGGGCTGGAGTTTGCGCACTCCGGCCCGGCGGTCGTCCCAAGACCGCCAACGGTATCATGACCCTGCTTACCGCCGCGGTTTCTGGCGGTCGGGAACCGCCATGTGAACCATGGCGGTAGGCACTATCGGGGCCAGGGAATTCCTTCCCTGGCACTGATAGGGGTCTCCCCCACTACCCCCCACGAGTCCTCCCCCCACACCCTCCACCCCCCTGCCACCACCCAGAGGTGGTACGAACCCCCTCCCCACACCCACCCCCGACATGCACATACATGCACCCAGACATGCACACACCCCCTACACACACACATACACAACGGGGACACATACCCGCACACATACATGCAGACATGCGCACCCGCCGAACTGCACACATTACCCATAGACACAGCAGCACCCCCCGCCCGCATACACGCACTCACACACCCCCTCTACACACTCACACGCACACCCCCATGCACGCACACATCACACAATACCCCCCTACCCCCTCCCCTAACGGACGATCAACTTACCTTGTGCGTTGGTCCTCCGGGAGGCGACGGGAGCCATGGGGAGGTGACTGCCAACAGAACACCGCCAACAGAAGACCACCACACAGATATGTGGGTCGTAATTCTGTGGGCGGTGTTCTGCTGGCGTGGCGGTGGAGGTTGACCAGTCTCCACTTTCCCGCCGACCGCCAGTGTGGCTGCTGGCGGTTTCCCGGCGGAACGCTCCCAGCGGTCGGAATACGCACAGCGGCATACCGCCGCGGTCGGCGGTCTTCACCGCGGCGGTAACTCGGCGGTCTTGCGGAAAGACCGCCAAGGTCAGAATGAGGGCCTGATTGTTTCCCGTACCCCTGGATCCCCGTGTGAGCCTAAATGATAAACCTGGGTGTATCCCCACCGGGTTAGGCATGGGACTTTATACCCTTTTAGGTGTGTTTCTTGTAACAATAGTATGTCAGCCCCCAACATTTTGGCCTGTGTCAGAACTGCCACTCTCTTAACCTTATCAAGAAGGCCATTTACATTTCATGACACTAGACGGAGGTGGTCAGCAGGGTCCTTCTGTAGTGAGGCACTCATCAAAGTTTTATGATAATGACCATGTGTGGCGCTACAGGGAAAGCAGACATTAGGCGGGTGCTGACAGGAAACATAATCACTTGTAACAATGACCATAACAACAACCATGCAGTGAGCACTGGTACTTCTGGGGTCAGAAAAATCAGTATATGTCTCACATACTTTCAACCACCACACCACATACTTCGAAACCTGGAAGTATCTGTTGTGGAGACGATCGATGAAAGACCCCAATGGGGTTCTGCCCTGACCTGTCCCAGTGGATGCCACCCCCCAACATTAACAAATCAAAAAAAAGAGGGGAGGCAAGTGTGCACGCTTGTTGTGGTGTGTGGTCACCAATGGCCTTATAGGGATATGCAATCAAGGAAGGCCTAAGTTAGTGTATATAAGGTTGACCATCACTTAGGGGAATCAACATCAGACAATCAGGAGGTTGGGGACCTGCCCAGCCTCCAAAGTATCAGCTGACTGCTAGGGGCACCTCCAGGGTGACTGAGATCTATGACGGCGTGTAGTCTGAGACTTGGTAGTCTTGGTCTGGTTGTTGTTCTGCTATGAGTTTGACGTGAATCTCAGTGGTGTGTGAGGCTTAACATGAGGACGCTCATCTGTCCACTGAAATATTTGTTCCAGAGTATCAAAGAATAATGTTTGCGACTGGTAATGGACCTTAAGCCTCTCTGGAAATTGAAGCATATTCCAACTGTTCAGCTCTCGAAGGCACTGCTTTGTGCCCTGGAATGTCTGACGTTAGTTGTGTACAAATCTGGTGTAGTCAGGAAAGATCATAATAGTTGGTAAACAGTCTTCTCCAGGAACCAGGCTTGTTTAGATATAGCGTCTCTGTCCATGTAATTCAAGAGTTTGGCAATAAAAGGTTGAGGTCTGGCCCCTGGGAGAGGGTGGCGGACTAGAGCCCTGTGAGCCCGCTCTATCAAACAACAGGGGGAGACGCACCCCGACGGCAGCAGCCGGCAAATCCAGTCATCTAGAAAACGCTCCATTGAGGCTCCCTTACTGCCCCCAGGAAAGCCAACAAAGTGGAGATTATTGTGATGTGCTCTTCCCTCTGCATCTTCAACTTGGGCCACCAACTCCTTCATCACTGATGTAAGTTTGGCCACTGTTTGTTGTAGGTAGACTACTGAATCTTCTACTCCTGACGACCGGGTCTCTGCTTCTGAAATCCTGTCTACTGCATTGCAAAGATCTTGTCTAAGTAATGAGACCTCTTTTCTTACTGCCACAATCTTGGCATCCAGGGTGTCTTGAGAATGAGTAATGGCTACAAGCAACGCCTCATTGTCTTAGACAGACCCATTCTGGGTACTCGGTCCAAAGGGCAACAGGTCTCTGCTTGGCTAGGCATATTTATCCAGCGTGGCTTGTTGGTATTGGGAGCCTGTTTATCTTTAGTCATGTTGAGTGGAGAATGGCAATAGTGTCTCTGAGCTTTGTTGATTAAACCTCGTCACTGACCCACCCAAACCCCCACAGTGGCACTGTGGGGTGGCATCAGCATTCGGTTCATATCGTATTCACTTTGCTGCATTAAAAGCCGCAATTAGGACCAGGATCAGTAAGTAAGATGTAGACTCAGCACATGGTCTGCGGGGGTCACACCTTCACCGCAAACCACACAGAGTCTCATTTGGTCATCTCAGTGACAGGCGCAATCTCCCCTGTAGTGCCGTCCAACTATATCCAAGACTGAGCTGTCTGAGCTGACTGACTGACTGAGCTGTCTAGAAGGTATCCACCTCAGGTGAATATGAATGTTTTTACTCCTGCAATGCAGCACCACGGGTCTGCTGGGCTCGGTCATTAACCACGGCAGGTAGCCCACCCTTGACAGCCTCTATCCTCTCCCCCACATCCGCCGCTCCTCTGCGTCAGGGACGGGCAATGACAGACTGTGTTCCCTGTAGTTTGTGCCAACAATCACTACTGTTCTCTTACTCTGTAGTGCTAGTGGGTCACATCTGGGCCATGCAAGAGTTTGGTTTGGCAATATATGAGACCAGGAGGCGAGCAGAGGAAGAGCTTCTTCAGTTTTAGGGGCTTATTCAACTCCTCCCGATTGCAGTGTCCCCACGTCATCCCACTGTCGCCATCAGGCCTTCCATCTGGCCCAGGGGACCTCCAGGCCGCTGCACACACAGGCAAAGCCTCACTTCCACGGATGGTACCCCTATTGTTTGTTTCTGCATGTGGGCCTTGCCCAGAGCCCTGCGGGGGCACCACCGATTCCCCCACTCCGCCTCACATTACCAGCGAGAGATTTCAAGCTCCATTCTATGGCCCTGCCTTTGTCTCCAATCTGTTGGGTCCACATTGTCCCAGTTCCTGCCCACCCGTGGTAGCGGGCTCCAGCTCCGACATCTTCACCGCAGCTCGCCGCACCCGCTGGCCACTCTGCAGCCCGACAGAGTCCCTTCACGCCTCAGGGGTCTCAGTGGTTTCATGGGGGAGGGTCCTAGCCACTCCCACTGTCTTGGTTGCAGCACAGAGGGCCCCAGGAGGCGCCTGGGCTCCGGTGCATGCAGTGGTCACCATGGCCAACACAGACGTATCTTGCTCATGCTGCCTTCTCAGTTGTCCTGCAGGCTCCGGGGATGGCAAAACAACCCCCAAGTTGCGGGTAGTACTCACTGGTCCCCTAGGAATCTGATCACCATCAATCCTCCTGCATATGTTTGTCGGAAGATATTTGATTGTAGGTTGCCGCATGGAGCTACACTAAACTGCAGCTGCCATGTTCAACATTCAGGCCATGCCCCCTCTCACACTCTTCTAGATTAAAGGTTCTTTTGATGTCTGAATCCTGGGCCTGGAGATGTTCATCCAAGGAGGTTTCCAACCGGATGTAAAGTAATCAACAATTTATATTGAAATATGTACCAGAGTACACTCTTATTTGCCTCCTGTGTTTAGGGCTGTTGTGATGTAGTCAGCTTCTCTGTACATAGCAGGAATCATCTGGTGAAGTTGAAGAGTTTTTTCCATAGCTTCAATTGGGTTGGGGGCACCCAGTTTTGGTGGACATTCTGGTTTCCCTTGGCCCAGCTCTTTGGGGTATGATTCATTCCATCTTCAGTTGGATTACACCTAGGCATACCAAAGGAGACTGCCTCCAAACCTGGATGTAAATCTGATTATTCCATTTATCATGACTCCAGCTTTTTGGCTTTAGTCCTGAATAAGAGACACCAGATACACTATAAAGGAACTTCTGAGACTTTGTTTAGTGTGTGCCTTCCAGGCTGAATCGGAATGATATGACTCTTTTATTTAGAGGCCTGTGATGAATGGATATGGGGTGAGTCTGGAAACCAGCCCCCGGGACTGGCTGGTGGAAACACGTCAATTCCCAACCTGTGGGAGAGAAAAATAAACAGCTGGGACGGGGAACCTTCTAGGTGGACATGAGAGATGCCGCCTTTGGAGTAAGTGTGACTACAAGGGGCAACTCCTCTCCCTGTGTTGCCCTAATCTTAGCGTTAGAACATACAGATCCAGGACAACTCACTTTGATTGTGATTCAAACTACTGTGTCTAGCACTTCAATTATTATATTAACCACTGGCGATTGAAGGATTTAGAGACTCTAAAAGGGAACACCATAAAAAACAGAACTCTGTGGGGGAGGGTGGCTGATCTGAAGGATAAGCTACCTAATGCTCATGTAGTCCATACACTGGGCCACCAACGTGTAGGAGTACACATTATTGGCAATACTTTGGCTGTTGAAGCAGTCAAATCTGCAGTAGCTATGGCTTCTGTGGCTGCAGTGACTTGTTCCCAAATGAGATTGGATAATGACATTTTGGCTGCTGTGAAAGCTTAGCTGAAGGCAAGATTCTCCCAAAAGCATACCATACAAAATATTCATATCACATCAGTGCACAGAATGTTGCCTATGTAACACCTCCTGGGATTGGAGATTGAGTGATCCCCAACCAAGGCCACACTAACACTCTTACAGAAACGCTTCTGGTGGCCAGGTCAATACAAACAGACCAAGCAATATGTCCTTTGCTGTGATATTTGCAAGCAGATAAGGGGCCTGAACATCAAACACCCTCCGCAGAGATCCCTCTTAGTGTCCAACAGGCCACTACCAAGTGTGTTTACCTGGACCATTGTGGTCCTATACAATCTGATGGTACATACAAATACATCTTAGTCGCTGTAGATTCTTGTCCTAGATTCCTGTGGGTATGGCCTCAGCGGTCGGCTGACGCTCAAACTATTATCAAAGACTTGCTGATCTTTATTAGTACATGTCTGGTTGCAGCTTTTCATTCAAACCAGGGCCCTGCCTTTGCCTCTAAGGTATTCAGAGACACCATAGGGGTGATGGGTGTTGAACTCCATTACTCCTCACCCTACCATCCTGAGGGAAATTCAATTGTGGAGAGGAGAAATTGTGATCTAAAGCAGTCCTTAACAGCTAGAGTATTAGGTTCTCGTTGCAGTTGGCTGCTTAACCTATATGGGGTCCAGAGAGCACTGAATAATCTGCCAAGAAGATCCTTGGAAGGACGCACTCCCTATGAGGTTCTCTTTGGGATACCTATGTATGTCCCAGATCTAGATTGCCTGGTTTTGTGGCAGCATATACACCTTTTGACTTAAATGAATGTCTCACTATCTTACAGGAGCTTCAGCAATTTTGTGATGATAATTCGTCCACCAGTGCTGCCACCTTAGGAATAAGGAATTTGCCAACAACTTCTACTGGCAGGATTCCTAAAGTCGGGGATCTGGTTTGTGAGAGGATTGCTGTGCTGTGAACTAGGAATTCAGCCCATCCTACAGGGCACCGGTCCAAGTCCTGGGAATACAAGGTACCAGAACTGTCATCCTACCAAGGCTACCTGGTTCCAAAGCAAACGGATTAGTCTCCATTGACAACGTCAAACTCCATCATACAACGGATCCTGCACTGTAGACCCAGAGGTCCCTTGGGTAGTTCCCGCTCCCCTCTCACTACCCAACAGGACATACATCTTCAAAGAAGAAACAACAACTCTTCTGACTACACTAGCATGCACAACAATGCGACGGATGCCGCCTCAAGCATGGGGATGGCCAAAAATGATCTTTTGCTCATTCCTGTCACCACCTCACCAACAAGACCTGTCCAAGATGTAGCTGTCTTCTATTCCAACACAACACAAACTGACGACATTGTCTATTATGAGCCTCCACGCAAAGTGGACTCATCTACCAGTAACGCACCAGGTCCTGTGTTTGCAGAGACTGTTTCTGTTTATTTTATCAACCTTGATGATTTTTCTTCGACTTCATCCGCACCTGCTGTTGAAACTATTTCAAAGACACGCGAGCTGTACATATTGCTCAAAACTAACTATTTGGTTGATCTATGGAATTATATGTGGATATTTCTGATACTGCTTGCGTTTTTATTATGGATTGGTTTTGTGACTGTTTTCTTCCTGCTTACAAATGGTCATTACCTTCCTGAACGCTCCACTGTTGAGCCAGTGGATGAAGTTCACACTCCATATCTTTCCTCACATAAGGTCCGGAGAGACTTGTCCCTTGTGAACATTTCAGCAGTACTGATTCCTGATGGGATTGTGTGGGATAAAGTTCAATTTTATATATACGCGCCTAGTGAGGTCATTCAAATTCCACATGTCTTTAAAATTTAAATGACTGATGTAATTACATCAGGGGTTGTTTCCGATGACTGGGATGTTCAAACAGTTGATTCCATGTGAGCTGAATTGAAGGATTACACTGTATTTGAAGGTGATGATGTGTACACTAACACAAAGAATTATGGGGAAATGCTCTGTTATAACAACTGGAGACATTACTTCTTGCACCGTGCAACTAGACACAGATCAGTAGTTAATTGCACACAGTGGGAACACTGTTCAATTCCATCTTTGGGGAGCCCAAAACATTATTCAAATAAATTCACATATTCTTCTGGGCATGACAGTAAAAATGCAGAGTCATACTATTTCAAACTTCTAAAATTAGTAAAATTTTGCTAACAAACACAAAAATGATTTATTTAGATTCCCTAGTTTCCCGACTTGCAGTTGCAGGCTAGGAATACTGGAAGAACACTATTGATGTAAAAAGTGTTTGGGGATCACAAGACTGGCAAATTCAGGGTAGGGAAGCTTTATTTAGAGCAGGCTTTATTCCTGTTCAAATGATCTTTTTGAATGATACAATTTAACAGACAAATGAAAGAAATGAATGTGCCTACTATCTCGACCACTGCAAAATTCACCAACTGGCAATCCTTCCTGACCGTTACAGAGGAAGAATTAAATGCAAAGGTTCAGGCTGGTATCTATAATTCTTCACTTTCCAGTCCCGGCGGGTTGTTGTTATGGCCAGTAGATCCAAATAGACACAAATGGGTCTCAGGCACGTTTGGTGAATTCCTCAGGGGGTTTCAAGATCATCTGACCGAACCCTCGCTTTGTCTCGGGTCAACACTCGGGTATAGTTACTACTTGCAGTGTGGGTAAACTGTGCCAACAATGGTTGCAGACTAAAACCTTAGCAGCAGTTAAGGAACATCTTAATACTCTATCTGAAGATATACGCTTGCAGGACTTTTTTTTTTGGTCCAAGAAAGCAACATCTATGCCATATACAATGAGATCTGGAAGCTTTCTCAAATGGAAGCTGCTGCACGTTTTAGGCAGATCGATAATGAAAATTTGGAAAAGGCTTTAGCTGTTGTCGATAATGGCATGAACACTCTGTCCAACAGGATTTATTCCCTTAATAATATAGTGCCATCTGTGATAGACATTATTCAGAATGATTTCCTTTTTACTCTATGGACAAAGTCAGCTGCGTTGCATAATGCAGTTAGGTTGGACGCTACGTATTCTGAAAAATGGCTGCGTTCCATGGAAATATATTAACAGTAGTGACCTGTTTGCTGCTTATAATTTATCCAGGGCAGACAATGGCTAAAAAGGAAGCAAGTTTCACCATGCTTCACATAGAAATGTTAGAAAAGTTGCCTTTTACAGTTGCAGAAAGTCCATCATCAGTATGGCTAGTACATAACATTATAAATCTGCCCATTTCCACTTTTCTTTTTTCGAAATGCTTGAAACATCTTGCTGTGGGCAGATATGAGCGGCTAGGTGATAGCTATATTAAAGAAGAGTCAGAGGTGCCCTTTAAATATAAGTGTTTGAATGGCGAAACAGAGGTCTTTCTCAGTGGAAGCGAATGTGAGACAACTGTTGGTCATTCAATGATTTGCAAACAGGTGTCCATTCATGGCCTTTGGAATGCGGGGGTCGTAAACTCGGCCTGCTTTCTGAAGGGTACTCCTATCCCTTTGATTCGTCCAGCATTTCATGTACTTTCGAATGGAAGTTATGTGGTCCTGAACAAACAAAGCTGTTGCGGTATACGACTAGGAATTGCCTACGCAATTTCAGTCTCTAAGATCGTAACATGTTGCGGACATGTTTTATCCCCCCCCCACACAAGAGATAACAGTAGCAGAAATGTGGCCTCACATTGATACTACTAATGTAAATTATGACAAGCTGAGCAGACTAAAGGCACTACTGTTCCAGAAACAAGTTGCGTTGACTTCAGCTAGAGAGACGTATGCTCTCCAGATAGCAAGCTCATCAGCTGAAATATAATCCCTATTAAATACCAACTTCCCCAAGCACTTTGGAAAGCTGGTTTCCAGAATTTTCAAAGCAACGAGCACTATAGGGATTGTCCATTTCCTTAAGGCTGTCGTGTCTGGATTCGTGTCCATCTTCCAGACTGTCTTCAGAGTCATTCCTTCAGCCATCCATTCACTCTTTTCAAGTGTGTTTGGTGGCTTCCCTGTGACTTTGGCATTTATCAGTGGAATACTGCTGCCGCTTTTCCTGATAAGCAGTGGTTGTGCCTTCCCAGCTATGTTGAGTGATGGAGCTACTACCACCAGCCCAGCTGTGCCATGATTGTATGATGCAGATCTTTGGTGCTCCGTTGCTGGAAGAGTTGGAGCAGATTGGTCACTGTCATTCCAACCAGACCTATGGTGTGTGCAACTAGTCTTTCATTGCACCTGATGCCTCTTTGAACATCCACTTATTCACATTATCATTACCACTCTGTAAAGGCGTCACTATCAGCGTCAAAGATAAATGAGGTACGGAGGTATTTACATCATGTACTTTCCCACCTTCGTGTGACAGTAACATAATGTACCTTTTCAGGGAATTGTTTATATAATTGCCTCCCAAAGCATGCCTTCTAATCTATTGTTTGGGAACATACCTGCATCAGGGGTCCTACAAGATCTGTATAAATACATCTCACACAGACAAGATTATCAGAGGGATTCGTACCAGATGCCATCAACGCTATCTATGCTACACGTTGCCTTGATGCTGACCCAGTCATCGTGTCACCACAGAGTCTGATCTAGAGAACTCAATCCAAGGTAACAAGGGTTGGAGGGCTCTTCTCATGGACATGGTACTGGCAAATTAGGTTTAACACACCTAGCTCTCTTTAGGTTAGAGATTAGTTTCATCATGCTAGGGTATTAGGATTTATTTCACACCTACTTTTACATCTTATGTTATTGCAAGATGGTGGGGGTCTTTGTATTCATGACTCTTGTTTTTACCATTCTGTTTCTTGCATTGTTCATTATACTAATCATTGCAGCCCATGCAATTTATAGTAGATTGCAATCTTGTTAATAAAACCTATTCAAACCTTTACTGCATCTCTTTCATTTCCTGTGTATCAATGAGACATGTTGCTCATGGGAACAAAGGGTAATCTCCATTTAACCACGACTCCCGAGATGTCGCACTCTTGAGTCCATGCGTAAAGAATGCCACGAATCACCTTTTACTGGGTTTTTGGTGAGGTACTGCTTGTGAGCCAGGAGGGTTGGGACGACAGTTGAGACTTGTTGTAGGACTGGCCTAGTCACCTACAAACAAAAGTGCTGTCATCCTTAACACAAGGGTGGATGCTCCAATGGTTGAGTATGCTCCCTTCGGCAGGTCTCAGGTTCACGGGGGCTCACAGCAGATTTCTTGGTGTTCAGACTCCCACTGTGCCAGGGATGCCTTGTCAACTTCTGGTCTTTTTGCCGAGAACGGCTCCACTCTGTTGGTGCAGTGCTCAGTAGGTGGTTTGGGTGATACACCTGTTAAGGATGATGATCTTATTGAGTAATAGCTAGATCAACAGGTGGCAGTGTCTTACTAGGAGAAGGGTGACTCGAGGGACTTCACAGCCACTTGAGGTTTTCATTCATCATGTGCAGTTACCAGTAGGGATGCCATCTAATGTCAAGCAGCTGGTGACAGGTGCCTGGACATTCGCACTGAGAAGCGCAGGGCCTAGACACGGTTTGCGCATGCTGGCGGCTTACAGTTGGTCCACCTGCACAGCTGTCTCCAGTGACATCTGTTCACGCCGGGGGCCGGCTTGTGTTGATGGATGCCCTCTCAGGTACTGGTACGAGTCCTCAGTCCTGTCACTCTTCTCCCTTTCTCTTGCGCTTTGGCTTTGTGCCACATTCCTCTGTCTTCTCCTCTCCATTTCCTTTGGCATTGCGACACGGGTCGTATGTTGCATCACATAGACCTCTTGCCCGGTTAGTCCTCTCTAGAGGACTTGATTCCTTCTCCTCGAGGACCTCACACAGGTCTTGTCCCTTCCTCAGGGATGTTCTTGGTGGTCAGCTCCCTGACTTGAGGGTCACCTACTCTTCTTTCTTCCCATCTTCACTCGAGGGTGCAGGGCTTGTGTCTCGAGGCGGCACCATCACAGCGCTTGCTCCTGTCTCCGTTCTAGTTTGGTTGGCAGGGTCCATCACTCCTCGTAACATTCTCCATGTCAGGCCAACAGTGGTCATCTGGTGCTGGGGTGTGGCCGGCTGGTGCAGTCTCTTCAAATTGGCATTACGTCTCACTCTTAGAGGGCTGTCTTTCTCTCTGTCCGTGCTGTCAGGTCCGCCGGTGAGGCACTTTGTGCACCTCTTTCAGTGTTTGTACATCAGCGGGGGGTAGTGTCAGCCTTCGTAGCGTTATGGGCTGCATGCCACTCATCTACGAGCGGAGATGAGGCTGTCGCTGGCATCTGGTGCGCCTAGCAGCGCTCCTTTTCTTACTGTCTGCGGCAGGCTTGTCCAGGGAGCAGCTTTAAAAGTGCTAGGGAGTGCACCATGCTGGAGCAGCCTTGCAGGGTAGCTGCAGGAGATCTTTTTGGTTTCTTGTGGGTACAGTGCGAGTAGTAATCTCAGCACCCATACTGTTTTTTTCCTGTGCCCGCCGGGGTATTGTTTTCCCCCTTTTCCAGGAGAAAGTAACAGCAGAGCTGGGCAGCGAGCAACCACCGCAGCAGGCAGTGTCAATGCACAACGCAAGCTTCGCCTTACAGGAGCTGCAACAGCACGTTTCAGAACAGTGTCAGCACCTTATGCTGATTGTACCTCCTCACCCTTTCGTCTTGGCACACTGGCTCAGGGCAGGCAGGGCTTCAGGGTCATGACTGTGTGGGCAGATGCATGGGACTTACCGACGGACGCTGGTGTCAGTGCTGGGTGGCCAGCTTTTCACCATGCGCCAGTTGTATTGTGCTGGCAGTGGGTGCGGGGTGCCTTATACAGAGGCTACTCTTCCCACCACGAGGAACAGCAAAGTGGTTGCGCGCACAGACGTGGGGTCAGACCTACTCGTCTCCATTGTTGTGTTGGGGGCCCTCGGCCCTCATGCTACTTTAATGAATGACACAGACACATAGTTGTGGATGCTAGAACTGGCCTCGGGCACGTCCGGCTGGACCCTTTTATTTGCAAGGTCACGTGGCCGGTGAAACCTGTGATGGATGGGTGTGGGGTGAGTGTGGGAACCAGCCCTTAGGGAGCGGCTGGTGAAAGCGTGCCATCTCCAAACACTAGTACGAGTTCAGCCGGACTCTTCAGACCTATGCACGACAATTACGCATCAAACTATGCGAGCTACATCGCTACACCTCAATGACAAAACTGAAGAAAACCAAATTGCCATGACATAGTGAATAAGGAATCCCAGAACTGTCAAAAAGGGTACCTAGAGTTTAAAAGCGCAACAAAGTGATAAAAACTGGCATAAATGTACCAAACAAATGCTAATAACATAACATGCTGCACTATATTCTTCTCTCTTTGTGGACTGGTCTTCAGATCAGAGTTATTTTCTTAGAATCAATCGTGCTGCCTAATATTTATTTGTATACAGACCTCAATGAGACTAGTAGTATTTTGGCATTTTAACCAGATTCTTAAATTCAGTCCAGATGATAATCTTCTTTCTGTCCCTAAAACACTTCCCAAAGGTTCCTGGCTAAAGCAGTGCGGGAGAGATTCATTATGAGTGCAGAAAGGCAAATGGTGTCATTTCACTAATAGGTACTCTTCTTATAGAGCACTTTACCGCTATTTAATGACCTATTTGAAAACGGTTGCCTTTGTAGCTTTTACTGGATGCCTCTCTTAAATAAATATCTCAGCGTCCCTGTCATTGGGAAATTAACACTCCACACTCGGTGCACAAGTGTGTGATAGACCACAGCAAGAAACTCGAATGTTCACTCAGTCCTGCTGTTTAAAACAGAAAACATTTAAGAGGCATGTTATGTGTGGAAAGGCTGCCAATTTAGACACCAACTTCTGTACGGTTAGTACCGGCAGGTATGTCCTCACAGTGGCTTTCTTGTCAAATCTACTCACATGTACACAACACATTCAAAGCAGAGCTGCTCTCTTTTTATGCCAGATGGATTCAGGCGCACTATAAAAATGTATAGAAGGTTTTGCCACAAATTTTCAAGCTCGCTTAGCACAATAAAGGGGTTAATCAGATTTCGACGTGCACTCACACACAAGGTAAACAAGCATTTGCAGTGCAACGGGTTTCGTATTTCTGCGAGTTAGACCTATTAGCAGTTGTAAACTCCCAACCGGACTTTTCTTGCCTCATTAAATGGAAAAGAAACGAGCGCGATAGCGCTGCTAAAAAATGGAAATAGAAACGGTCTCAGGGTCGATGTCATGCAAAGCGCTCGACTTCTGCCAAGCGAGATCCCGCTGCGAAAAAAGATAAAAAGTAGTCCACAAACCAGATGGAAAACAGCAAGCCTCTCATGTTTTCAGTACTTTGTCGCTGTGCTCGAGGAGGGCTAACAACCGGAAAAGGCATGACGAATGCGTGCCTTCCACTAATGAATGCAAGCAGATTTTAAAAGGCAAGCCCATGAACCAGTGAAAGACACTGAGGTGATATGGGCGGGGCTCCGAGCCCTTTTCTAACTACTACTGCGCCTCGCAAGCGATACGCAGGCTCAACCCTAAAAATAATCATGACGATCTCGCTGAAATCCATCAAGTTTGAACAATGGCTTCAGCCAGCTCTCTATTTACATGTGATGGGCTCAAGGTCATTTTCAGAAGGATAACGCAGAAGATGTTATGAAAGAATGAAAAAGGGACATTAATTAACACACTATAACCATTAATGAAAACATAGTTTGCTTATCTAGATTCCTACCAATAACTTGACCCTTTGCCCAAACAGTTTGTGCTTTGCAATAATTAAATTGATGCAAAAGTCAAGTGGGCTTGTGTGTGAACACCTGTGTGTGTACATGGTGGTGTAATCCAACAAATCACATATGTGTGGCTTCAGCATTAGTCATAACAGTAAAAAATAAAGTGCTAATGATGTAGTGAAGAACACATGGTGCTCAATGCTTATTCGTTGGCATATGCATTGAAAGGAACACCAAAGATTAACAGAAAAAAGTGATCTTGGTTGAGCATTAATACGTGTGGGGCCTTGGGTAACACATTTTCAATAGACAACCTTATATAACATCTTGTACTAGTGATAGGGATCTTTGTCGATTTTTTTCGACCCGTTTTCCGTTGGACACAAGTCATCGCCAGGATAGGAAGGAACAGAATAATGTGCAAACTATAAAAAAGATATCATACATGGTATTAATTGTCATTTAACCTTTTCCAAATTGGGTTATAGAAGTGACTTTTTTAATTGTCTGGATTCCTTGTAATTGGTATTAGGCTGGCACTTTGTATTTTTTTTTGTGCCTATGTTGCCCTTGAATTAGGAGAAGTGGACAGGTTGAATCTGATTTAATCTGATAGGGCTTTCAATATAGGTCGCTGCTGCCCAAAACCCAAGGCCTTCCATTGCTTGCTGACTTTTTCAAATGCAGCAATGGCAGGAACAGGTGTAGATGTGCTAAGGGTAAAGAATGCTGGTAGGTACTGCCTGCTGTCGGGTACATGGTGAAGTAGAGAGTGTGGAGCCTGGTCAGGAGACATGCTTGTAGATGGAGACGGTCCTCATGTGACCTATACTTTGGCGCTACACTTGCAGATTACTGGGCATGGACATTTTCCAACACCTGTGACTTTGATGGTACTAATATCCACCAGTTTTCTAGCCTTACTTGTCTTCCTGTATGCTTAGAATTCAAACCGCCTGATGCCCTGATTGCTCCCATTCCTCCTTGCTTGATAATGTATCATCCTGCCCAGGGCTGAATGTCTCCTCTGCTTGGCAAATGGTCTGGCCTGTTCCACTGTTAAACTTGTGCCTGCTGACATATTGCCATTTCAGTGTGACACCAGCATGCAGCTTACATCATTGTTCATTGACATCACGAAACACTGCCCAGCTCCCACACGTTTGTCATTCAGTGAGAGGCCTAACCACTTGGTGCCCTGAAGGGTGTCCCTTGTACGTGTAGTATGCACTGACATCTGCCTTTCTCTTTGTAAGTAGGCATCTGCCTTGTCCATAATACCCAGTGCTTTCATGTAATGTACTTTATTCGTATAGACGTGGGTCCCTTGCTTGCTGCACCACTGGATTCAAGCTAGCCTGGCTGATGAAGGGTGATACCCTGAAACCGATTCCAGGATGCTTGAATCCTGTCCAGGGAGGACCTGGCTTGGCAGTTCTAGCTGGACTGCTCCTATAGGGAGCAGGGTCAAGACTGATTTGCATATGGCTGGGTCCAAACTGGGGTGACTTGGCAAGCAAAATAACAATGGATTAAACCCAGATCTGTGACTGGGGGTGAGTGTTTGAAAAGTTTCAATACTCCGTCCATCATTTTATTTTGTGATGTTGCCTTGTGTGCCCAAAGTGGCTAGGGTATGCCCAGACGTGGGTCCCTTGCTTGCTGCACCACTGGATTCAAGCTAGCCTGGCTGATGAAGGGTGATACCCTGAAACCGATTCCAGGATGCTTGAATCCTGTCCAGGGAGGACCTGGCTTGGCAGTTCGGGCTGGACTGCTCCTATAGGGAGCAGGGTCAAGACTGATTTGCATATGGCTGGGTCCCGACTGGGGTGACGTGGCAAGCAAAATAACGATGGATTAAACCCAGATCTGTGACTGGGGGTGAGTGATTGAAAAGTTTCAATACTCCGTCCATCATTTTATTTTGTGATGTTGCCTTGTGCGTCCAAAGAGGCTAGGGTATGCCCAGACGTGGATCCCTTGCTTACTGCGCCACTGGATTCAAGCTAGCCAGGCTGATGAAGGGTGATACCCTGAAACCTGTCCCGGGATGCTTGAATCCTGTCCAGGGAGGACCTGGCTTGGCAGTTCGTACTGGACTGCTCCTATAGGGAGCAGGGTCAAGACTGATTTGCATATGGCTGGGTCCCAACTGGGGTGACGTGGCAAGCAAAATAACGATGGATTAAACCCAGATCTGTAACTGGGTGTGAGTGTTTGAAAAGTTTCAACACTCCGTCCATCATTTTATTTTGTGATGTTGCCTTGTATGCCTTAAGTGGCTAGGGTATGCCCAGACGTGGGTCCCTTGCTTGCTGCGCCACTGGATTCAAGCTAGTCTGGCTGATGAAGGGTGATACCCTGAAACCGGTCCCAGGATGCTTGAATCCTGTCCAGGGAGGACCTGGCTTGGCAGTTTGGGCTGGACTGCTCCTATAGGGAGCAGGGTCGGACTGATTTGCATATGTATGGGTCCGAACTGGGGTGACGTGGCAAGCAAAATAATGATGGATTAAACCCCGATCTGTGACTGGGGTGAGTGTTTGAAAAGTTTCAACACTGTCCATCATTTTATTTTGTGATGTTGCTTTATTCATAACTGAAAGTTAGTGAGTTAAGTCCTCTTGCATGGACTCGTCTTGCTTTGCCATATACAACATAAATTAGGTTAAACACATGTATGTAGAGCTAATAACACATGGCTTGTTTGCCCATATGTAACACCCTGATATTCCACTTTAGTGAATTATTGATATCGCCAATCAATGTACTATTAAACAAAAATAAATGACCATCATACTTTGCAAAGAATTTTCTTCACAAAATGTTTGTAGACAAAACTACTTTAGCTTTTATTCATAAAAAGTAAATAAAATAGTAAAATCATATTTTGCCACTGGATATAATACTCACACATGTTGTATTATTATATGTATACATAGAACCTCAATGTATATTTTTAAACCCAATGTTTTCTTTAGATACATTTGATCTATTTTATTGTTACATAACCTTCTGTTGACATTCTAAGTTATCTAATTGGCATTTAGATTATTCATTATCTGTAGATTATTTCTAAACGTTTAGATTATTAGACTGTTTTAATTAGATCCCCGGATGAGAGAGAACGTTCCCAACAACCCTCACAGAAAACAGTGTTCCTCCTTCTCTCCCCATCTTTCAAGACTAATTTGATACGAATCTCCTGGAATTTTGAAACTGGAGGGTTTCTTACCATCTCTGACACCGTCTGAAACATCTCTAGGCTTCACCCTAGACTGGACTCCGACACAGATCGGTGGTATAAACAACATGGCTAAATCTGCCAGTTTCCACTTGCATACCTTGAAGAAGATTCGTCACCGTATCTCCACTGATCATCTTACAACAGTGGTCTATTCTTTAGTTGTCTCCAAACTAGATTTCGGGAAATAACATTTAAGCATGAGTCCGATATGAAAAAAAAAAAGAAATGTATAAAACAATTGGGTTTAAGGTAGATATGGATGCTCTGTAGGTATCAAAAGATAGTATAATGCATGAGTACTATGTTAAAATGGGATTTTCATGTAGTATGATTTTTTATTAATAAAATATAAAGGATATTTGTATTTAGGACCCTTTGGAGAAAACTGTTTGCATACTGAGTAATTTATTTTTATTTGATAATGCTATTACACCTCAACCTATGTTGGAAAGGAGGGTTTCACTTCCATTCTTGCTAATAAGAAAATCAGGTTGTTATACACTGCTATGGTTACATAAATCTTTCAAAGGTTAGACATGGAAGGTCTGGTGTCTACATGTGCATTTATATATGCCCACCAACCATACATATGCACAACACAGTTCCTTGTGTAGTTGATCTGTAGGTGTTTGCAGGCGGACTTGGACCATACAATAATAGTAGTACACAGTTTCACTACCAGAGGGCACAAATTCTGTGGCAGTAGGTAGAGGCCTTTAAATAACAACACTTGTACTGGGCCACTGAGCAAAGTGTGTTATGTGAATTTGTACCATTGTGCGCTCCGTATACATAGTATGATTGGCCACAATTTGTCCTTCATTTAGATGAGAAATCATGACTGCTGCTGTTTTTCTCAGAGAGTGATAAATGTTCATATCTGCCAAACACATTATTAAGTTTGCTCTGTTGCGCTACTTTTTTTGGTGTTTCTTGTGTGTGTCACTCAGTAATGTCAGTGTTGATCTTGTACAATGTAGGCATGCACCCATATCAGTTTGTGCACTCACCGTGCAGCCACATGTCTCTGCAGTTTTGCATCAAACGCTCACAGATGGAAAATGAAGCTGGCATGTTGCACCACATATATAAGTATACATGTGGATGAAGTATCCTCTTGTGTTAGTGGTGGTTTTGAATTGAATACAAATGTTCATTCCGCCTGGGTAGCTGTGTTGTAAAATGTGTGCAGTCCAGCACAGCAAACACACATGGGAAATATATGGCAATGATGAGGCAATGCCAAAAGTGTGATCCTTGGATACCTATGTCTCCTCACCCTCCTGTTCCTTATGACCAGATCTATGGTAACAAAGCCTGATAATAAGTTTAGCAAATGGGTTCCATCCCACTTAATAACCCTGAGGTTTTTGCTTTTGGACTACTTGGTTTTGGACTTTTACTGTGAAAGTGTCTTTCTGAGTTTCTGTCAGAGTAAACTCTGTTATAACACATTGAGATTGCTAACCACCACTGTCCACCTTTTACAATCAGGCTTGCTGCTGCACAGCTACGATAACAGGTCCTGGGCTATATGCATGTGAACATGTGAGACGGGTGCACATGCTTGTTGGGCTGAGGATGTGATATTACCGGCTAGATCAGCATTGTAGCTTATCGCAGAAGGAGCCCATCAGGGAGTGGCGCTGACCTGTGGTAGGGCTTATTTTCATTTGAGCGTGCATTCATAGTCTACATATGTAGTGATTACTGAAAGGTTTGGGTGCTTTACTGAATTTTACATTATGGGTGCAATCTGAGGCAAAGTATAGTCGTAGTGATTCAAATGAGGTACCAAAGCCGAGGGTAAAAATGTACCTCGAGTGTAGACTCAATGTCACTTTTGTGATATCTGTACTCTTTATGGCACTTGGAGCTTTGTCATAATTCTCTGACTCAGCTCATAATTGGATGCTTTTGTTCCTCTTACTAAGACAAGTTAGTTACTCTGCTGGCGAGCAGGAAGATCAAAGACCTCCCCTCAGAGTAGAGCCATTTGACAATATTTGGGCTTGATCCCTGAAAACGAAGGAGTGGGGACGGCATCTGCTTGTACTAATTACCTATCGCACTGCCTCTGGCCTGGGAAGGCTCACTCCCCCAGAAACAAATGAGGACAGCCAGACCTCTGGAGTCAAATCACAGGAGGGGCTTCCCATTGAAGTTTTGGGAAGGAAGGGATCAGCCAACTATGGCAGTTGGGGCAGGGCTAAGGCTGTCAGAGAAGGACTTTCAACAGACAGCTTCAAGTTCCCATATTGGAATGTCCTACAATTCTGTACATGAGGGTTGGGACAGGAGTGGAATGATGGTGTGTCATCCTAGGAATGGAGAGATGTCTGTATCTTCTGAAACGTTCTACCCCCTTAAAAACCTCTGCACAAGGGCAAGACTGTTGAGAACTTTCTGGACCTGGGAGAGTGACCACCGAAGGAATGCCCATCAAGAAGAAGCAGCCTGACTTCATTGCAAGGATGGACTTAAGGTCTTTTGTCCTGCAGCTGGCACCCAGAGACTAGGAGTGTTTCTACAGGGCCAGTGGTGCTACCCTCCTTATACCCTCTAAGAGATAGTGGAGGGATAGGCCTCATGGGTACCCTATAACGTTCCCCTGGATCTTCTGAGGACTGCATCTGCAGACGGCTGACCTCTATTAGGTGGGGGCCACTCACTCAGTAGCTGTCACACATGTGCCCTACAAGACTGTCAAAGCTATGGGGCATGGGAGTGTGGCAGGGAGGATATTCTGCTGGTGTCTACTGAGAGACTGCTGAGAACCCCCCTGGCGAAGGCAGGTGCCAGGAGCCCAGGCAGAGGGCAGGTACTGCATCCGAAGCAAAAAGGCTGGAGGGCAGGCCCGTAGCTCTCCCTCATCAGAGTTAGAATACAGAAACCAAGCTCCATGAAGGAAAGTAAAGGTTAGAGGCAAGGAGGCCTGAAGAAAATACTCTTGGTGGCTAGAGCTGATCAACAGAATTAAAATGACACCAAGATCGTGCCAATTGGCTCAGCATGGCCAGAGAAAACACTGATCCCAGTGCGGGGGAGAAAAGGGGATGCTGGCTGTGCGGTGGCAGTGGGAACCAGAAGGACTGCATGGGATGAGGCTCTCCGCACTGTCCCAACAAAATACAGATTCCGGGTGTCCCCTAGAAGAAAAGGAAAGCATTTAAAAGAAAAGAAAAGAAAACATTGTGGTCTGAGACCAGAGATTTGAAGAAGATCAGAGCCACACTTTAGAGCAGCAAAGACACTCATGAAAGTTTCACTTTGCCTGGCCAAGGAGCACCCCACAAGTCCCCACCAGTGCCGAAAAATAAAATATTAGTTCTCTGTGGTGACCCAACAGTAGGCTGGGGCACCAGGAACAGTTTCAAACACCTTTTGGGGGCTGCAGGACGTGCAGCAGCCCCTCTCTGCAGACGGATTGATGGATGTCACCCTAAGTCTCTCAAGGGGTTATATTTTTGACCCCAGGGCAAGTAGCTTAATTTTCAAGCACTGCTGGAGCTAGTGCTTTCACACAAAGGCTCTGGAGTGCAGGGAGCTCTGCTGACGGCTCTTAAAGCTGCACTTGCAGCATGTTAAAAGTAGAAGAAAGACGTGTTCTCTTTAAATTGAATTGGCAATGCTAATGACCACAGTGATAAAGAAATGTTATATTTTTAAACCAAGGTTATGAAAAGGCTTTATTGACAGGCACAGATTTGACAATCAATCATGGGAATTTTTAATGAAGGTCATTGTTTTTAAATACTTAATTGACAATGACAAGGTTAACAGTTATTTGTGACAGGTCTTAATGAATGTCATTGTAAGATGGCACTATCCATAGTGACTTTAATGGTGTTACATTAGCTTTCTATGACATGTTCCAGCTTTTTTTTTATTGTGGTGACACCCTAACAAGCCTGTAGGCCTAAATTTATATAATTTCACCCCATTGTATTGTGTCAGTGTATAAGGGGGCTATTGTGGTTTTACGGTTCATGGCTTGTTAGTGGTATGAAATGTAGGTGTTTTCCCCTGCCTATATGTATATATTTGTAAATGCATACATAGTATTGAGTAGTGTGTATGTGTAATGAAGTACATTTTGTGTCTGTTTGTTGCTTGACTGGGGTACTAGCCCACAACACCTCCCCTGACTAGGCCTTTGACTGCTCTGCTTCATAACCCTGTGAGAGTCAAGTGCTGCAATTCGGTACTTGGTTCCCACTAGATGGAAGGTTACGGATTTATTTCTTGTGATAGACCTTTCGTAGTTTGACTCTTGCTCTAGGCAAGACTGCTGGTTTAAGGGTGACAGTACTTATGTTTGTAGGCGACTATGCCAGTCCTACAACAAGTCGCAACTGTCGTCCCATCCCTCCTGGCTCACAAGCAGCCCCTCACCAGAAACCCAAACAGTAAAAGGTGATTTGTGGCAGCCTTTACGCATGGACTCAAGAGTGCGACATCTCAGGGAGTATCGTGGTTAAATGGAGATTACCCCTTTCTCACAGGAACAACGTCTCAATCAAACACAGGCAATGAAGGAGATGCAGTAAAGTTTTCAAAAGGTTTTATTAACAAAACTGCAATCTGCGATAAGTTGCATGGGCTGCAATCATTAGTATAATGAACAGTGCAAGGAACAGAATTGTGAACACGAGAGTCATTAATACAAAGACCCCCACCATCTTGCAATAACATAAAATAACATGAGGTATGAAATATGTCCTAATACCCTAGCATGATGAACCTAATCTCTAACCGAAAAGAGAGCTAGGTGTGTTAAACCTCATCTGCCAATGCCATGTCCATGATAAGAGCCTCCGACCCTCTTTACCTTGGAATGAGGTCTCTAGCTCAGACTCCATAGGGACACGAAGACTGTGTCAGTGTCAACGCGACGTGCAGCATCGATAGCAGCGATGGCATCTGGTCGGAATCCCTCTGACTATCTGTCTATGTGAGGTGCATTTATACAGATCTGCTCGGACCCCAGAAGTAGGTCTGTTCCCAAACAATAGATAACAAGACATGCTTGGGGCAGCAATTACACAAATAATTTCTCAAAAGCCCAAAGTGGGAAAGTACCTAATGTAAATACCTACATCTTATCTATCTACTGGCGCTGATAGTGACGCCTTACCAGAGTGGCACTGATGGCAGAAAACTAAAACATTGTCCTAACTAAAAACAATGCAGCCATCTTCGAAACATATAATTAAATAATTGCGCTAAAACAGAGCAAGGTAAGTAGGGTAAAAGTCACTGGGTGACGGGGGCACAGGTCTGCAAGCCAGAAGGCTAAGCTAACTCCTGCTACCCATTAAAACGAGATAGGATTCATTACAGACCCATATTCTTTGCACCAAATAACCTACTTTCTTACACTGATAATTTGGAAAGGGTGGATTTTTGGAGGTGTTGTTAAACTTCCCAATCGAGTTGCATTGGTTAATAGGGATATGATTTGCATCTATGCTGAGGATGTGACCTACCTACACCTGCGTTACTTTTACACACATGCATGTCACAAAGTAAGTCTTTCGGCACAATTATTTTACATAACTCTAAACTGTTTCATGAATCTGCAAGACCACTTACTTTTTGCAGAAATGGCTTAAACAACTGCTATGTTGTGATATAGACAGACTCTTTTACATAACATACTTCATCAGTCCCTAAGCGTCACTTAAACCCGGTCTATGCAACTTTTTTCTCACACTCTGTAAAATAAAAAGAATTATTTGTTTTGGGTGTTTGTGCTTCATCCTTTGCTATTCCGCTTTGTGGCCTTTATGTGGGGTGTGACTTATTCCAACCTGGATAGCTATAGGAGGCTCTATACCAGGATTTGAATAGTACTGAAATTGGTGTGTATTTGAGGTAACTACTTCTCTCGTTGCACTGTGATTTCGAGTTTTAGGTCACACCCAGACAAAATTATTCTACTTTAATCAAAAGTGGAAACTTTGCGAATGGGGCAAGTTATCTAGCTCTTTCTGAGTGGTTGTATAGACTTCTTGGCTTGTCTTCTTATTTGAAACCCAGTTTTGAAATAGTTAAATGTTCATATTGCTTACGTTCTTTGGTTCATGAATTGGGTCCAAAGTGAGGATTCCATAGCTGGGACCTTGAGTGCTACAAGGATCTACCAGGCAGATATCTTCAGCACCTTGTTTTGACATCATTCTACTGCATGGCAGTGCTTCTGGTAACTACAGTCCTATGTGTCATCTCATATACAGTGACCCAATCAAAAAACATATACTAAGGCATACAGCGTGTGTTATTTAATTTAACAGCAGTATATTTTTAATTTTAATTTTATGAAATAGTTTAATATTTAATTCCCATTAATATATTACATTGCACAGCAAGTAAGCGTATACTATTAGTGATATAAACATACCGCTTCCCACTTTTTCGTCTGTACCCTGGCCGGGTCATTAGGCGATCATGATAGAATTAGGCAAACACATTTCCAAGCCTGCTACCTGACTAAATCATTGACTGGCCAACATATAATGTTGCAGAGTGCTTCACTAAGTCACTGTGGTTAGCTAATGAGTGAAACCCCCTGTAGTTTGCACAATTGAGTTACAAAAGAAGATCTCACATAGACTTAAGTTTGCCAAGTAGCATGGGGCCAACAGTACTTTTAATGACACAAGGAGTGACCATCAACCTTTCCCGAATGATAGGATATAGTACCTGTGATCAAAGTGGAATTTATTTTCAGGACGGAAACGCTACTAACAGGTCCCTTCCTGGGCTAAACATGAGAGGGTTTCTGATGAAATTAAAAATCTTCAATAAGACTAATCATCGAAGAAACATTTCTTCTTGCATGGCCAGTCTGAGGCAATATCTGCTACCTCGTATGACTGTAACATGGATGTAAATAATGTGAACATCAGTAAGCCTCAAAAACTCTCGAGCAAATATGTAGGCATAAGGGTTTCCATATATGGGTTCCGAGCCTATGAATGAGAGCAAGGGCACACCCACACATACACGCATTCCCTGTTTTAGAACACCACCCCTCCCAGAACAATATCTCACTTGCTTGTATAAGCAGTTAAAAACTCATCTATTATCTCATGCCTTTTGTTAGTTTTATTTTCTCGGTCTGTCGGAGCCACCCATACAGAGAGGCCAGCTTTCCTCAGCCGCTGGTTGTTGTAAAAGGCATTCACATATTGACTGGCAAATATAAATCAACCATTGGTTGACTGTAATTGTCATATCTGACGTATAGGGTATTGCCTCTGCCTCAGGTATTTCATGGTACGATTAGCGTAGGAATACCTGAAGGAAAAATAATTATGTTTTTTTCTTTGTGTTGTGCCAGGGTGATGGCCATTCCAGAATCTCTTTGGAAAGTCTCTTATTGGAGGCTGAAATGGGCTGTGAACTTTTACTCCATTATTAGATGTCTTCTTCCCCAAGTTTTAGGTGAACAAGGCGAAAGCCTGGGCGCTTGAGTGTTGGCAACCAATCACATAGGAGGACACATATTAACAATCTGGTGGGAAAGCATGATAACCAGTTTGTAGTTGGGGAAATTCATACCATCATTGGAAAAGCTACTGGAGTTTTCTTTGTTTTCTGGTGTTGGGCCTCAGAGATTATACTGTGACTTTAGACTGGCTCGGTAAATGCTTGTCAGTTGTTGATTGTGCAGCCCTGGAGAATGTATGAACCTGTATCCCAAAATTCGCTTACTGCACTTCACCACATTCCACAAGGGAAGCCTCCCTAATGCCATCTGTCCCGCTCAGAGAGCTGGCACTGACAGCATGACTCTGGTGGAAGAAACCAACGGCGACCCTTGTGAATGGGTTTGGTGCTTGTGCATTGACGCTTCACTGAGGCATATTTAGTCTCAATGGCCTCTGACCGCAGCAGTTTTATTGATACTCACTGGAAATGAATTTCACCCCGCCTATAACTGATAAACAGTATATCTGCCCCCCTCATCGCCACCTTTGAACTCTATGGCTCTGGGAGCCCTAAAGAAGGAGTTGGAGCAGGGGAGCTGGAGGTTGATAATCATCAGGTTGTTGTGAAGCAGCAATCTTGTTTCTGCATGTGTGTGTGTGTATGTGTCCATTTCTGCCATAATGGTGAAAATTCTTGGCATAGTGTGAGCACTCATAACATGATGATGACCACCCCTGGAATCATGCTGGCCAAGGCATCTTGGTGGTAGTTCTTGTCTGTGGCGTAACAAAGGCCCCCACAGCCCCTGTGGTGCAGAGGTGGGGAGGCTAACTCCAGGGGGGACCCTCAGCACAGAACACTGTGGACGGGTGGCAGGCCTCTGGCTGAGTCCAGGTGGGAGGGGGGCCCCTCCACGTACTTTGCAGGGGGGGCTCAAGTTTCGCTAAGCCACTGGTTCCTGCCATACTGTGGCATCCATTGCATGCACTAAGAGTTGCATACAAGAAAAGCTGTAAATGGAAGGCAAGAAAGAATGTGGTGGGTTGAGGAACAGTGGCCACTTCTATCTTACTTTGTTGATGCTAAACTACTCATCCAGGCCATGTAGATATTCATAACTGGCCCACTCATCCATGCAGTTTGTCATCAACTCATCCAGTTAAACTATCAAGGCACTCATTGATCCATCATCTAATGCTCTCATGCAGCCATCTTTCCACATGTTTTACCCACCCATCATTGCACTCACTCACTCTTCTTATCCATCCATTCCTCCAGCACCATTAACTGAGTCTCGAATTTACTCACTCACCAACCACACACACACTTCCAATGAAAATAATTTTACTGATAAATCTACCTATTGGCTTTCTCAGTGTGTTTCCCTTTCTATTTTTTACATGTGCAGTATAGTCATGTATTTTAACTCCATTGTCCTAATTGTTCATGTGCTGAAGAAACTGAAGCGGTAAATGTATAGAGCACACCTAGCAGACTATAACACAACAAAGCATACCATAAAATACCAATTCAGGAAGAAAATGGATCTGGCATTAGACAGCCCAGTGAAGAGACGAAGGCGTCAGATGCCCAGATGTTTCATGCAATGCTTTTGGTGGGTGTAAGGGATTGCCTTTAATATCCTTTCCTGCACATCAACCTTTCAACAGAAAGAACAAACGGTCTCCGGACTGGCCTATGACGAATGCTTATCAGTTTGGCATAATGTAACCACCACCACCTTCTACTACAAAGGAGGACAGAAGCATTTATAGAGTCTTTAATAGAATCAGTTGCCAAAAAAGCATGCATCCCAGGTAAACATTTCTGAGCTCTGCTTCTCCCCATGCAATATGATGAGCTAGAGAAGGGTAAAGCCACTATTCATTTATTTATTCAACAAGAATGAAAGCGTGTGGTAGGAAAGGGGTGTGAGTAGAAGTGTTTACTGTTACATTTTTGCGAACAGACGGTACTGGTCCGCTTAGGCTTCATTACCTATGGGGAGTACATAGGAAAGGATTATGCATCATTGGTGGATAAAATGGTGCTTTCTAAACCCACCCCATGATTGGACAACAGAACACCAGACCACTTAGATGCAGCGATAGAGGTGGTCAGGGAAAGCTGACTCCCACCCATGGTACCTGACACAGTTCTTAAGCTCTTGTCCTAGAGTGGTCAGCCCAGATCTCTTTGTTTCTGGTCAGTGAAGGACAGTAGACGAATGCCATGCTGAAGGAAAAATATGTTTAGGAAGCAGGCTGGACGAACACAACTAAATTGGTTAACCCGTAAGATATTGAAGACTACGCAACTGCTTGGTTCTCCAATACTTGGACCACAGTGGTGCGCATTACAGTTTGGTGTTGTCGCGGGTGATGTAGATGTGGTTCGGCTTCTGTGTGCTGGGCCTCCTGGACACTGTGGAGGGCACCATCCTTAGGCAGCGTCGTAGAAAGAAGAGCAGGACGTCGACCAGCAGCTCAAAGAATTCCACCAAGGTGCAAACCGAGAATCCGACCCAGAGTCCCACCAGTCCTCCCATGTTGGATATGAGGTCAATCTCCTAGCGAAAAAGCACAATAGCGTGCAGCCGGAGTAAACATGGATGCTTATTATTGTACGTTTGTTTACATTCCTCACGTTTTGTACAGTAGGACTAATAGGTAATTACGAGTACAAAATATATGGAAAATAACAGAGAAACGTAGAACTAATGTGAATTTATGTGTATGCCACATTAAACATACTTTTTAGAGATCAGTGGCTGGCTATGAAAGGTAACCGTGAAAAAGAGGCAGAGACACAGCAAACACAGATGAAGGTCAGCCTGCATTAATTCATTCATTAGTACTTTCATTAGCTCCTTTAACAAGCACACGTTTAGTTAATCAGTCAACCACTATTTCCTATAATTCAAGACACCCCCGATCACCATGCAGCCTACACTTTAGTATAAAACATGAATACACTGTAACAATGCCAAACAGAAAATCGAGCGATACATACCTAAGACGTTCAAAATATGATTTGTTAAACCGTTTTCAAAATTAATGGAAAACCTACTCCATACCTAATTTCTGATAGAGCCAAGGTCAAAAGGGTTGGCACTACATTCGAGAAAGTACACCCACAAAATCACAGACTGCAACATCCTAATGAAAGTAGGGACCGACCTGAGGTCCAAAATGAACAAGGACTAGCAAAGTAAACAAGTCTGGCTTTATTCTGCGAAAAAACAGTATTTCTGCGTGCCTGTGATGGTATATTAAAGGCAGCCTGCTGGATTTTCCAATGCTTATTTATCAGCATGTACGGAGTGCCCCAGCAGGTGGGTGTCGGTGTTTAAGGGACGTGGGTGTACTTGTATTACCAGTGTGGAAAGACACCCAGATTTGCTTGTAAAAAAAAGCAGGAATGCTTTTCGTTAAGTGTGTAAGGGAGACGACAAACATTATCAAATATCAATGGATCCTCTATGGAGAAAATGTTTTCTGCACTTAGTGTTAGGCGGAAATCTATGTTGTGCATTGTTTTCCATTTCCAAGGCTCGTCCTGGGCACCTTTGTGAATCCCCTTAAGATACAGATGCTTTTCAAATCAAAGCCATACGCGCGTGACTTGAGATTTCTGTCCTCAAATATTTTGTGACTTGGGTCCACATCTTGTAGTTTACAAGATTGTTCTTGTACATACCACAGTATTTTCTGATGTTTTACTAATACAAAAACCGATTCACAAACTGCTTAAACAAATATACTCTCGGTTGTCACCTATGTTTATAACAGAGCCGTGGCATTAATGGAATTCACAAAAATGGAGTAATTCTGGAAATTAATGACATTCATGCACTTCCTTGAGGACAGGACGTAGTTGAAAGTTGAAAGTACATTAATATACATCCCTAGGAGTACGCTGCCACACAAACTTACACGCTGAATCGAAACTGCTTACTTTCCAGTCTAAACATTCCACACAGAATGGTGAAGTAGAACACGTAAGTGATGTAAAAGATGGTAAAGAGGTAGTACACCTGGAATTAAGAACACCTACCAACTCTACGCTCATCTCTACCTTTTAATGGAGTAGAATAAAGTCCTCCTTTGCAAAACACAACTCAATGTAGAGTATGTACAGCTATTGACAAGATAAATTAACATAAGAACAAGATTCACAGTTCAACCTAGTTCAAATCACAGTCATTACCATTTGATTGTACAGGCCTTATTTAACACGAACTCTTCTAATTTCTTGGAAGTGACAATATGTTGCCCAAACCTGCTTTACTGATTTTCAACCAGGTAGCATCCTTAGCACTGGTTACCTGTGGGCAATCACCAGTCTTCGCAGATGGTTCCGGCAATACACTTTCAGGATGAACAGTTTCCTCATTCCTCTCTGGCATTTCTAAAACTCACATTCTTCATTCCTTTGCTGCTCACATTGTCCACACATTAGAAATAGAAGACCTGCTTTGGATGTTTTACATTATCCTCATCTATATCCCGCAACTCATGTTCATCTTCTGGCGTGCCCACTCCTGCAAGTCCATTCCTTCTTGGCACCATCATTTTCTTCCAGTTGGTGCAATTTGAACAGCGTCTGCCTTAGGGTGGTGTCGAAAACACAAACGACCCAGGGCCCAGCTTCTTCTTCGCTCACCCATGTGCCATTATTTTAAACTTTTTAAAATACTTTTATATTTTAACATTTCTTGGTTACAGCAGCTAGTAACAAGAATGGCTCAGTTATTCATCATCAGTTTCACCTTGAAATAATATTATTGAGAGCATGGTGCAGAGTTCAAGGATATCAAACCAAGCTTACTCCCGTGCTAAGAAGGAGAAAAAGCTTTTAAAGTTGGCACAGCTTGATCACCATGTTCATGGAGGGTTGTCAATCCTGCCCCTCCAGGCTATCTCAGGTGGGATAGCTGGGAGTGGAGAAGGATCTCTTTCCTCCCTGTTTTCTCCCAGCTCCCACCGTTGTGTTCCCCGTGTTCCCGTCACCAGTGTGATGCCACCGACTGCCTGGCTTCTCCCAGGTCCCTGCCTTGCAGCATCTCTGTTGCTTCTGATATACCTTTCATTCAGTCTAGCACATCAGCCCAAAAACCTAGATCTCTTTCTGCATTGTCTTCATTACCTACCTTATGCAGTCATCATTCTTCCGCTACAGCCCCTTCCCTCAGGTCCAAGCTCCATCCCCCCATTGCAGGGTGGGGGTGGTGTCTGTGCAAGCCAATGAATGACAAATTGCCATTTTGCAAGAAGAAGTCTCAGAAATGCACATTTTTTTACTTTGCTTTTGTAATGGCACCAAGCCTAGCAGGCTGTGTTTGCCAGTCAAAGCCCCGTTGCTGTAATGAGCGGGTCCACTTCCTCCTTCTAGAAATCATGTAGGGCCGCACATTCCTATGTCATATGTACAAATGTTGCCGGCCCACAGACACAGCTGGACAGTTTTCAGAGTTTTTTGTAGAGATACTCTGCAGACGTTGTGGGGGTAAGTTAGACTTGATGCAGGTAATAAAACGACAAGGTTAACACTAGTGTTTCTGGCTACCCTTTGCACTTGTGCACATGCTCTTGTCCATTCCCCATCTGTCATTGGCTCTGGTAGCACCACATTCCAGCTAGCTTGGGCCTTAAGTGATGTTGGGGGGGGGGGGGGGGTTTGTCTTCTTTCAGCTCTCTATATATGTGTGAAATCAGTCCTCCACTTAAACATTTATTATCAATTTAAGCGTTTATGATTCTACCAGTTCCTACAGGAAGTCTGTCCAGATCTCCTGGGCAGTGCTAGACATTATAACGAACTGCAGGAATTGTCCTTGGCCGAAATTGAGCACTTGCTGCACTTCTAAAAATGTTATGATTTCACCATTCGTGTATAGGTCGATCATAGTCTGGCAGCCCTCTCCAACCACAGCCTCATATTCATGTTGTTCTGTATCCTGATGAAAGGCTGCATCCACCACGGAGGTGGCATCTTGGCAATGGGGGTCTAAGCTGCCAGTTTTAATAGCCCTTTCCCAAGCTTCTGCTACTTGCCTTCCCAGAAAGGGACAGTCCTTCGTGACCCCTCCATTAGTCTCTGACGGAGGTCTGTTTGCCCTAAAATTCCAGCAGCAAGTTTTTCCATGTTTTGCCCCATATTACCCAACTGCACTGCATATTGCAGTAATCCCACTAATGCAATAGTAGGTCAGGGAGTTCCAAGCGCCCTGCACCTTGCCTAGCTTCAGCGTCTCCAATTTACCCTGCTTCACTTTCCCACCCATACCAGTTGAATCAAGAGGGTGTTTAACTCTTGAAATGTTGTCCTTTGTATGGCGCAGAATGAGTCCTGGAGAACATATAGACATCTTGGCAGGAACACCGTTTTGCTATCTGCCATTTTGTTTGATGGTGGTAAATGACTGTCGGAGGTGCTGGACCTGCTGTGCATAGTCCGGGAATATGCGTATAGGATGGTTTTTAAAGGTCGGGTCTCCTCACTAGTGCACCAGCCGTAGGATCATGCCCTTATCTCTGTATTTTTATTTATATTTGTTTATTCAATTTTCAAAACAATACAAAACAAATCATGCAGCATAGGAACTTCAACTCATTCACATTCTTGTTGTGTGGTAAGCGAAGGGTCAGGGGATTCCCCAAGGAAAGATAAGTACACAGGGGAGGGGCAATCAAAACCTGGCATCTACACACTGACATGCGTTTCTTGTGGGGGGGTATATGTTAGTCTAATTTAGTCAAGTACTTGAAGTGGACCCAGTCGTGATATAGGGGGCAGATGAGCATGGATGGGATAGAGCTGTCTGCCCAGTTAGCTGAGACCGGTAGTCAGCTACCGCATTGATGGTTGCACTGCTTCCTTCCTGTGTGGCTAAATCTGATTAATTTCCCAGGGCTGTATCGTGTCCACCTAATGTGTCCAGCATGCTACCCTAGTCATCAAGGTCTCTCTCTGCATGATCATCAGTGCATACCTTCCGAAGATGGCACTCCTCTGTGGCCGCCCTGTACAGAATGTCAGCCCTCCACTTAGTCCATAACGGCAATATGGGCTGGCCCAGTGTATCACTATGCGTTGTCTTGCTAGCACTAAGTCCAATTGGGCAAATCTATATTGCACTTTTTCTCCGTTTTGGGAAGAGGTAACAGTCCCAATAGACAATGTTGGGTGGCAGGTTCCACTGGTATCTTTGTTAATTTGTGCACCTCCTGTTGTAGCTCACCGCAAAACATCTGAAGCTGTAGACAGTCCCATGCAATGTGTCCAAAATCTGCTTGGATCACCCAGCACCTAGCAAAACCTGTCGGCTGCGTCAGATAGGCCCTGTGCAGGCGCTGTGGAGCCAGATATGCCCTGTATAGAAGATAAAACTACACAAACTGAAACCAGGCATTGCTGGCTACTTCACGCAACTGTGCAAGAGATCTGTTACACTCCCTGTCCATAAGTGGGGTCTCTAATACTCTGTCCCAGTTGGCATGTCCCAGTGCAATATTTGTCTGCCTATCACTTTTTAGGGCTTTATTTACCGTGGATATGATTCCCTTGAAGAGCCGGGACCCAAAACCATCTGGAGGGCCCACGACTGCTCTGACTTCAAAGGGAAGGTACTCCAGATCCCACGTGTAGTGTGGGATATGCTTGCATACTGTATAAATTGACACTGGTCAACTCTATAGTGAGCTTTAACCTCTTCCACAGACATGAAGGTACCATTTAGAAATAGGTCTCCTGCATTCTGGCAGCCTCCCTCTAGCCAATTAGTAACATCCATGGAGTCACAGATACGTAAGAAGGGGTGTAGTCACCAGATCGGGAGAAGCCTAGCATAAGGTGCCCATTTCAGGACCTTCGTTATAGCCTTTTGCCACAATTGGCTACCTGATGAACAATAAACGGGGTCCTTGCTGGGAGCCAACTGCTGCACATCTACAGCTTAGGGAGCTCGAGTACCTCAGTGGAACCAGAAGCAGTTCCTTTTCCCAGTTGGGTCCATCATCACACCACATTGCAACATGTTGTATTAGACCCACTAGGTAATACAGTTGGAGATCTGGGAGTTCAAGGCCACCCCGATTGAGGTCCAATTTCAGGATCTCCAGGCAGATCCAACTTCTCTTACCCGCCCAGACCAGGTTCACCAGCAGTGTATCAATCTTCTTAAAAAACATGGGTGGCAGGACACAGAATGAGTTCTGCATGGTATAGAGGCAGCGGGGTAACAGGATCAATATGCTCAATGACTCTCTACCCATCGCAGACAGCTGCAGTTTGATCCAAAACCGCACTGAGGTCATAACGCCTTCCAGCATTCTACTCATGTTCAGCTTGTACTGGAGGCAGCAGTCGTGTGTTATCTGTAGCGCAGAAAACAAAAACTCTACGTCTCTCCTGGCAGCCCCACCATCAGGAGATCAGATTCATCCTGGTCTGCCAGTGCTGCCAGGGGGTACAGTACTGTCTTGCGGTGGTTAATGTGGAGCCCGACACCACCAAAATGTGCCATCAGCTGCAGGAGAAGGGGTACAGAGGTCTCCGCATCTTTCACGTAAATCAACATATTGTCAGCAGACATGGACACAGCGTGAGTTTTGTCTCCCACCTGCACGCCCCAATCCTGCATCCAATCCCTGAGATATGCTGCCAGTGGCTTCATAGCTAGGGTGAACTGGAGTGGCGACAATGGGTAGCCCTGCCGCTAAAGACATCGGATACCTCAGTACCGACAAGCAACCAGTAGATGCCGTGTATAGAAGCTGCACCCACATCAGGAATCCAACTCCAAGCCCCATGTGCCGGAGAACCTCCCAGAGATACGGCCAGAGCAGGGTATCAAACGCCTTCTCTATGTCCAAGGGTATCAGTGCTGCTCTAAGATCAGAGGTTTCTGTTTCATGCATCTTGTGGGATAGGTGTGGTAAGTTCATATATGTACCTCTTCCTGGCATGAAGCCACATTGATCATCCTGAACTAAGTGCGTAATAACCTGTCTCACTCGTAGTGCGAGAACCTTAGAGAGCAGTTTAACATCCATGTTTAGCATGGAAAACGGTCGGTAAGACCGCAGATCAGCAGGGTCCATGCTCGGTTTAGGTAGCATAATTATAATGGCTTCTCTCATATTCAACCGGAGTTCTCCAGCTTTGCATGCCTCAAGAAACACCATGAGAAGTGCAGGAACCATGGTAGCAGTTTGCCTGATAATATTCAACCCGAAGACCATCCGGTCCCGGACATTTCCCCCTGGCCATGTCACGAAGGGCTTCGCCCAATTCCGACCAGTGTTATGACTTCTCCAAGCCTCTCTGCCTGAGCCCCTATCAGCTGGGGAACAGTCATCTGTGCCAGGAACCCCTAAACTCCGGGGGCCTCTTTGTGTGCCAGAGCAGTATACATCCTAGCCAGGTGGTCTCGCAACAGCTGGGTTATAGCTGCCTGATCCATAATGACTGCACCATCAGGCCTACAGAAGGTGAAAAAAAGTGGTGGGGGACGTTCACTTTTAAGCAGCCAGGCTAACATGCAACCCGACCTATTGCCCTCTCTGTGTAGGCGCTGTCTATAGTCTCTCCAGACATGGCAGTTCATTCTGTCCCAGATGGCCACCACCTTCCTGTGCACCTCTGCTAATGGCTCATTGCCCATCTCGTGTCTTATAGCCCATCGCTGCAGCTCCGCGAGCCGCTCCTCATTTTCCCCAACTCCCAATCCTGTTTCCTTCTGATGCCATAGGTCCTACCATAGCTTACCCCTCTACCAACCACTTTTAGTGCTCCCACGCTGCACTGTGTGTTTGGGCAGTATTCCAATTTGTAGTAAACAAGCCTTGGAGGCCTTCTTTCATATCAATGTTATATTCTGGGTTTCCCAGCGCTTCAAAGCACAACCTTCACAAAGGGATATGGGGCCTATGACCTCTCATTCCACGCTCCTACATTAAAAAGTGCCCTGTGTATGGGGGAATAACAGGATATTCCTTTACTGTGGGGTGGAGCCCCTTCCACACGTCTTCAAATTGAAGTCTGTTCATAGTTTCTGTAACCCTGCCACGATGCGGGGCTTCGTGCTCATTTGATGTGGATGGTGATCTAATTGACCGTCCAAACACAGTTAAAATCCCCTGCCCAGATAGAAGGCAATCAAACATAAGGTAGCAACTCAGTTTCTAGAGTTCCAAAGAACTCTTTGTTGTCCGTATTGGGGGGCATATACATTAAGCATGCAGAGTTCCTATCCATCAAATATACTGTGCAACAGCACATATCGCTCAGCCATGTCAGCCACCTGCCCTCACATCTGGAATGGGGCTTTAGGGGTCACCCATATAGATATCCCTTGGGCATAGGATGAATAAATGGAGTACAGCTGCCCCGCCACATTTTGTGGAGTATCTGGGCTTCAGCCTCCAAGGGGTGCGTTTCCTGGAGGAACGCAACATGTACTTTTGACCTTCTAAGATATGTGTGGGTCCTGTATCTTTTAACAAAGGAATTCAGCCCCCTCACATTCCATGTGAGCATACACATTGAGTCAGTCATTCCAATGGTAAAACCAGCCATGTGTATCACTCTTTGCTCATCCTCCTATTCCTCCCCGTCCCCCACTTAACATAATATGTAGTTGCTGCTGCACTAGCTTTAACTCCTACTTGGCCACCCCAGGTAAACTCCCCATATCGCAATTAGTGTCTTCCAAATCATTCTAACTAACCCATCCACCCAAACTAGTAACCTCAATAAAACTTCAGTGTGTGTTTGATGACAGTGTTGGGCGTAGAACTTGTGTTATCGGTAAGAAGTGAGGACAGGCAGGCTGGACACTCTAGGCAAGTGCCCGTTCGTTTCTCCGCTCCTATGTGCCCAATGATCACTATTGCACTGTATATAGTCACACACACACTGTGAGAAAGTGGGGGAGAGAGAATAAATACAGGAAGGGGGAGTGGTGTAGCACAAAATGAATCAAGAAGAACAAAAGACAAAGAAATAGAAAGAAGGGGGAAGGGTCAGGCCAATCAGTGTGCATCCAGGCCCCGTGTACTATGCCACCCCCCTAGAAACCACTCCGCCCCTGTCAACAGAACACCGCAATGTATCAGTGACCCCAAGGTCCTTAGGGATCCATTTAGAAAATCGAGCCTGCGCTGAGGCAGCAAGTACTCTTATCTTTACACAGTACATTATCGGGCATCTATCCCCATATCTGAAGTTTTGCATCCCTTCCAAGGGACTGTGGTCGAATCACTCCTTCCAGGACTCGGGAACTGTACTACTGTGCATCTTGGGCCTGTGCTGTATCTCCTTCTAATCAGCTGAGGGCATCCTGGAGATCCATGCAGGAGGACATAGCGCTCTGGCCTCCTCCCACTCCTGTCACTGTGTCTCCAGGTTCAGGGTGCCATCTGGCTGCACCACCACTCTTGCACCAGAAGGCGAACGTTTTCTATGCCTGCTTCTCCTGTGGGGGTGTGGACCCCAGACCTCTCACATGGCGTGTCCCATCCTGGCTCTGTCCCGGGCGTGGCACTGGAATTCGATCACTACCGCTGATTTCCAACCAGTCCCATGTTACCTCAGGTATCATAAAGAAATGAGAGTGGCCATTGTGAATCACTTTCAACTTGGTGGGATACAGTACCATGTACTTCAATCTCACCACCTTCTGCTTGGCATCGCTAAAGGATTGTCTTTGCAATTGGACAGGCCTGGTGTAATCTTGGAAGACACGTAGATTGTGATCTCCCTGCATTTGGACCAATTATAGGATTTCATCGCAGTCCCTGTAGTTAAGGATCTTAGCTATGATAGTTCTGGGAGACGCACCCGGCCGTGGTGAGCCCGTTCTACTGTGAAGAACCTCAACAGGCTTGTGTTTGGGAGTGCTGTCTTAATCCACTCTTCCAGAAAGACTTCCGGCTTACTGCCCTCTGTGGCCTCAGGAAATCCTATGAATCTGAGATTACACCTAAGGGAGAGACCATCTGCATCCTCCAGCCGTGCCTCTAATTTACTTGATGAGCTTTGAGCACCATCACCGCAGCCCCCTCAGCTGGGAGACCTCTTCTTGCATCTCTGTGACTTGCCCATCTATTTCTCCGGCTCTCTCTGCCACCTTTCACAAGTCTGCTGTGAGTAGGTTCTCATCTAGCACTATGGCCTGTCACAACACTGGCTGCTTGTCGCCTTCTCTACTGATTGCAGTCTCACTGAATTCGGCTGCTTATGGCCATCAGCATCATTTTGGCAGCACCGCATGGGCACCTCTGCTCATAGGCTGCACTCTGCCTTTGCCCCAGCTATTGAGAATGGGGCGCTACAGCTGCAGCCAGTGGGTTCCCGGCAGGGATGGGTCCCAGTTGGGGTCAGACCCACTTTAGGTCAAGGATGTCTCAGGATGTTTAATGGGGGCCCGGGAGCTCGCAGTTTCAGCAACCTTCGGCCAACTTGTTGGCCATCCCCTCCATTATTTAAAATGTAAACAACTGTTAGTGGTCCAAAAACACAAGCACTTTCACCTTTGGGTACCTTAGTCTCTTTCTTGACTTTCACCCATTCCTCTCTTTCAAAACATTTTTCACCATGTTTTTAACAATAATAAGTCTTGTAAACCACTGCATTTATTAAATATTTCGGCCAGTATTACCAGGAAACCACTCCTCAAATCAAAATGTTGACATTCAGCCCAAATTATACTTAGAGAAGGAGACCCCTCCTTAGATGATAACAAAAGAGCTACAGCCATTCAAGCTAGCTGTGATGAAGTATGCCCATAACATTTCATCACTTCAGTTTCCCAATGATGTCTTCTCTTAACAGGCATATGTCTCACACCTTTTATTACCTATTACATCTTTATACTGTGCCTGGTATACAGAATTAGTGTTTTGAACAATATCATTGTAGCGGTAGAAACTTTCTACACTTCATGAATAATAACACCCTTTGTTAGGGTGGACCCTTGAAGCCACTAAATTAACCTAAGATATTGCACAAAGCCAAAAGGCTTAACACAGGACAATGGGCAAAGTATTTAACAGTAATAAATTCAAAATACCAAACAATAAAAATTGCAACCCAAATTAGAACAGAATACAACCGAATTAACAAAATGACACCAAAACGAAAAAAGTCCAATAAGGAGAACCGGAGATACACATTTTTAAAGTTTAGGTAAAAATAGCACCAAAAGCATTAAGCACCAATGACAGTCTATGGAAGAATAGACCGGAACGTAGGTGCGATTCGAGGCCTACCGCAATGGAACTGAGGTCGGGTACACTAAGTGGATTGGTCCTAGTGAAAATCTGAAAGTCAAAAAGTTCTAAAAAGTTTCTATGTACCACTTCTGAAAGAGACTTTGCACTTTATTTTAAGAAAAGCAATGAAATGTCTTCAAAGTCTCAATGCAAAATGGCACGTTGTCACTTTTTGAGAATTAAAACCCTCCTTGAATTGAACACCACTGAAACTGTAGCTACGGCTGTAAAACCAAAGGTTGGATACCTGAATGTTGCATGGAAGTTAATATCCAGCTCTAGTTCCTTCAACCTATTTGAATGGCCTGTGTGGATGCCTTTGAAGATCTAGTCAGAATGGGCTGTGTTTAAAGACTCATGGAACAGTGGTTCAAATTATCCAGACCCACAATGACAATAAAGACTGGGTTACATGAATGTAGAAAAGATGCACAATTTCTAAGGTATACGATCCCTTGTTGTCTGGCCTGACAAGGGTATTAAGAGATGGGAAAGCACCTCAAAAATAATTATGCTATCTGCAAATAAATGACTGTCCTCAAGGTACACCACTTGTAATCCTGGCACATTCAAGGTGAATTACGTTGTCCACGGTGCCAAAGTGTTTGGCAGGACAATTCCTTAAGCATCTCAGTTCTACTGTGGGACATGTGTTAATTTGCAGTGAAAATTATGTTTTCTTTTCTACATTTTGTATACTATTTTAGTATTTGTTGTTTTAGTAATCTATGCTTAAATGTATTAAATGTCTATTTCCAATTGACATAGATCCAATATCTGCTGCTCTGTGCATAGTCCAAACACCCATGCCAGCTGGCACAGACCAGTCTCCTCTGCTAGTCAGCAGGAGCTTTCTTCCCATCGCTGGTCTGCATGGATAGAGCAATCACCACCATTTACACACATTCAGCATCCACTGTCATTCTCCAAGATCTAGCACCTACTGCTGATCTGCATATAATTTGGATAAATGTACCCGTTTGTAGAAATCCAGCCACAACAGTACGTGTGCATGACTTCAGCACTTGGGTCTGCATAAATCCAGAACCCACTGTCATTTTGTACAGATCCAGCAGTCAGTGCTACTTTTCATGAATTCAGAACCCACTGCCATGTTACACAGATCTAGCGCCAACGACTTATTCCCCATCTCCACAGCTTCAGAACCCACTGCCAATCTGCATGGGGTCTAGTGACAGCTTCAGGAATATAGTTTTGTTTTACAAGACCTAATGCATTTCTGTTTGAGGAATATACTCACTGTCATGGAAGGTTCCTGTTCAATCAGCTCGTAATTCAATTGTTTAAAATACACAACAACCTTCACAAAGTTGTCCCTAAAAATAGACAGAAATACATGTGAGTGAAATTTACGTTGGAGTGGTTTTACATGGAAAAAGTGTAATGGGACAGAATTTACAAATCACCACAGAACTATGGAGCAAGAGCTGAGAACACTTGCACTAAAAGCATCTAAGTATTGAAATGACCAGTGCTAAGAACTTGTGCACTAGATATCTATGGGCAAGAACACAGGGAATTTGGAAGCCAGAGCAGAGAAAGTGTGAATAGAGGCCTCTTGGCAAGAGAATGCTCAGATCAGGCTATATTTGCTCTGGAGACCTTGGATTACTGTATAGGTCAAATAGGAAACTCCACACAAGAAAAGTATATCTTTATTAAAAGAGTAAGAGCAAATAACCTACGCATTACATGTCTCTGGGGTTTGGTATGCCTGAGAATGAGAATTAGTGCACTGTGAAAATTTTAGTGTTGAAAGGAATTGTGTATGAAAAGTATCTTGACATTGGTACAGCAAAGAATCTTTGAGATCCCGGCATTTAAGAGGAAGAAAGTGAAAAGAACAGATAATGTGTAAAAAATGTTTCTGCATAGTGAAGGGAGATAAGCATAGTTTGGGCATGGAAAGTAATGGAAAGGCCAATGGGCTGCAGTGGAAAAGCTAAATAGGGGCACATGTGAAATGGTTCACTCATTAATTGAAAACCTGAGCAAAGGCATCTGGGCATTGGAACTAAATGTCAAGTTATGTATAATCTGTAAGTTTTAAACATGCTCTATCACATGGTATATCTTCATCCTGCCTCACGGTATTTGTCACTCTATTTCTTCAGACTGAAAATTATGCACAACTAACTGGGCTATGTTGGCATTTCTCAGGCATCTTTGCATGATCAGCAAAACGGGCACTATGAAAGTGGCAAAAGTAAAAAAGCTGTCAAATTACACAACACTTGTGGCAAACAAGGCCAATGGTAGAGTATACACAGTATTCACCATATTAAATGGGAGACTTATCCAAGAAAAAAGACACATGTTTGCGTTGCCAAGCCCACTCTTGCTGGTCATTACTCCAATCAGGAAAACAAAAAAATCATTTTCAATTTACAGAAATGGCACTATAGCATTTGCGCATAAAAACACACACACACACTCACACACAGAGAAAAATCACAACATAACATGTAATCAAAAGTAAAACAAACATGTATTACATGCATATGAACATTAGAAACAGAACGACCAAACACAAAACAACATAGTAAACAATTGAGAAGAGAAACATAACTAAAATGTGCACCCCAGAAGAAAACAAATTATTTATATAATAATATAATTATTCAGTAAAATTATCATTAAATACTGGTTTAATAAATAGGTGAACTAATTAATAGAAAAAAATAATATGTCATGATATGTAAGGTATATAAATTAATGTGATTCATGTTGCATTAATTATATATCATGTTATTTTGTGCTATATTGTGAATTGTACACAGTACATAATACAGTCTGGTGTACTGAGATAGTAAATCTTATCTATGAATTTATTTTTTTGTATTGCTATTTAACATTTATTTTCTTACTTCTGTACCATGTTTATTAACTTTTATGTTCCAAAATGTATACAGATGGATAAGAATAGTCCTGCAGAGGTTGTAGCCACAAATTAGCAAAGGTAAAATCAACTCCCTGAGATGTACATTGATTTTTGTTATACAAGTGGATTTGTGAATATAACCAATAGTGGCAATGTCTAGGAATGGTAATGCTATAAACAGTGTATTTAAATGAAAAACAATGTTACATTTATTCTTATTACTGCATAAGGGCCACTTCACAGAAACAAAAGCTACACATTTTTAACAGGGCTTGGACTAGATGTACACAGGTATCAATTTAATAAATACGGTGGTATAACTGTTCTATTTCAGAAGCAGTTCAAAGTTTCCATGAAGCAAGAGACACACGAGTCAGAAAGTAGATGGCACATCTTAAAACTAGTTGTTGACGGGGTGAATCTAACTTTACTGAATATATATCTACTGAGTGCAAAACCACCTTTGTTACTTTATCACATACAAACAACTGATTTCAAATCAATTTGACAACGTGATTGTGCAAGGTGATTTCAGTTTGCTCCTGGTTCAATGTTCTGTAAAACTTTAAAGCATTTAGAAACATTGGAGCTCCAGGCCCAACAACCAGTATCTACCTGAGACTGTTTTGAAAAAAAGAAACTTCTTGAGTTCTTGTTGATCTTAAATTATACACTATAACCACATTCAACTTTACACCTCCTGTTTTGACAGTTTCATGGTACCCAGAGATAAACATTTCATGTGGAAACTAAATTCTTACATTCTTGAAAACAACATTTTCAAACAAGAAAGCCCTTAAACAAATTCAAATTCTGTACAAAGAAATACACAAACTGTAACCTTCTCAACCCCTGTTTGAGAAATGTAAAATGCTTTACTAAAATAATATTTATAGCACAAATGTCAAGAGTTTGGAATTAACTACAATCAAGCTAGAGTGTTTAAACAGTAATCTGCAGGTATATCTTTTTAGCCATGGTCAACAAATATGCATAAACACAGGAAAATTAAAAATCTTTAAAATGTACACCAAAAAGGTGAAAAATTGCCTTCTTGTGACTAAACATGGGAACTGGAAAGGAAGAGGGGGTAATGAGATGTTGTTTTGTAGAAGATAGGCTTATGTAAATGATAAGGTCATTCCCTTCATTGTTGCTTTAAAAGGTGACATTGTTTTGGGTAATGATGACTATAGTGAGTAATGTGCAATTCGCTTCCACATCTCTATAAAACAATGAAATTAAAGCAGGTTCAAAGCTAATTATCTGGACAAGTTAGTCATACCCAAATTCAATGCAGATGATTTTCCTAAAGTGGTCTCACATTATTAGAGGTTCATGAATGAATTGAGACTCCTAAACCTGGGAACTATATGGAGGACAATATGGGTCAGTGTGTGGCACGCTTGTAGGCTCATATTAGCGGCTCTCAAACAGGTGGTCATAAAAATCCTTTTTAATAATTCTGACAAAGAAGAACGCCATTATAGTTCAACCTCAGGTCTTTATTGTGGCTAAAATTGTTGTCTCTTTTTTTAAATGTATATATTGTATTGTATATTGCAATTGTATTTATATTGCGCTTACTACCCCTGACGAGGCATTGAAGCGCTTTTTGGCGAGTAGCACGCTACTCCGGAACCCAAAAAGATTAGTGGGGAAATACTATAGGGAAGTATGAGTTCACTATTAGTATAGGGAGGTATATGTTAATTTGAGTAGAGGACATGTGAGTGGTAGTTGATTTGAGTAGAATAATGGAGGGATAGAGGAGGGAAGAATTCAGAAGTATTAATTGGGAGATCATATTAGTAAGATGAGGGTTTGTATGAGTAAAGTAGAGGTGGAGGATGGAAGAGTCTGTCGAAAGGGATTAGGGAGCTCATAGTAATTATATGGGATTTGGGTTGAGCCAAAGGAGATACAAATGAGGGAGAATTTAATAGGGTTGTTTGGGAGATCATAGTCATAAACTGAGGTTTGGGGTGAGCCAGGAGGGGTAGAGGAGGGAAGAGTCCGGGAAGGGTTATTTTGTAGTTCATATTAGTAGAATGGGTTTGGGATAAGTCAGAGAGTGGAGATAGAGGATAGATTGAAAGAAGAATAGGGTGATGGTCCAAAAGAGTAAAGTCTTCCAGAGAGTATAACGCTTTCAAGAGTATTTTTTTCTCTCCTACAGTAGTATTAGAGTAGTATATATATATATATATATACATGATTACATAATTTTGGGGATTAAGGGCCAGATGTAGCAAACCATTTGCGACTCGCAAACGGCGAAAATCGCCGTTTGCGAGTCGCAAACGTGGGTTTGCCATGCAGAAATGCATATTGCGAGTCGTTACCGACTCGCAATATGCATTTCCGACTCGCAAATAGGAAGGGGTGTTCCCTTCCTATTTGCGAGTCGCAGTAGGATGCAATACCATTTGCGACCGCGTACGCGGTCGCAAATGGCATCGCAGTTACCATCCACTTCAAGTGGATGGTAACCCCCTCGCAAATTGGAAGGGGTCCCCATGGGACCCCTTCCAATTTGTGACTGCACCCAAAAATATTTTTTCAGGGCAGGGAGTGGTCCAACGGACCACTCCCTGCCTTGCAAAAATACCGAAACAAAAGGTTTCGTTTTTTTTTTAAGTGCAGCTCGTTTTCCTGTAAGGAAAACGGGCTACACTTAAAAAAAAAAAACTGCTTTATTTAAAAGCAGGTCACGAACATGGAGGTCTGCTGACGTCAGCAGGCCTCCATGTTAGCGAGTGCCTATACTCGCTATGGGGCCGCAATTTGCGACCCACCTCATGTATATTCATGAGGTGGGTCATTGCGACCCCATAGCGAGTCGCAGTCGGTGTCTGAGACACCGTACTGCATAGCAATTTGCGACTTGCAAATTGCGAGTCGCAGGGACTCGCAATTTGCAAGTCGCAAATTGCCGATTTGCTACATCTGGCCCTAAATGTGTAAGGAATATTATATCTAGAGATTAAAGTTGTATCATATAAACACAGACTTTCAAGAGTTACAGTATTTGAAGCACATTTATTTGTGTACTTTTATAACAGTATTTTATCTTTCCTCAATATTTCAAAAGTGAAATGCTTGTAGATACATAGTTATGATGATATTTACCTATTGTGCTAGATAAAATAAAGGATACATCATCAAGAGAGGTAACTCAGAGAGATGCCAGTAACAAACAAAAGAAAACAAGCCACACCCGTCAAAAAGGTACCAACCTCTCCACAGCATACACTAGGCAGAAAACCCCCTGGCTTTTCAATCAACACAGAATTGCACCAAAGATTTAAATATCATGGCAAATCCATGTCAATTGCAGGAAAGGTGAAGATGTTAGGAAGAGGAGAAGCTTTCCACAGGTCCAAACGTTTAGGGTATTCTGTAATGATGGTACCCTTTATGCTGCCTTTAGGATTAAATCACTTGGTAGATGTAGTATCGTCTCTCCCGCTGTATTAGGAGAGCCACTCTGAGGATTTCTGTTTTTTTTTTTGTTTGGTAAAGCATTTATCAATTACAAGTGTTTTTTGTAAAAAGCTATGGATAGTGAAGGGGAGAGCCAAAAGAAATGACTCTGATTAGGTAAGTGTGAACAATGTGACCAGCACTACAATACCGCCAATGGAGTTCGCAGTATTCTGTGCTGCAAGCGCCATGGCCTTTATGGATCACTATGGGGAGAGAAAAAAGAAAACAATAGTTCGCCCACACTGAAGTATATCAGCAATCATGCAATAATCCATGTAACAGGGTTGGTCTGCCAGGTGGTAACAAAACTGCCACAAGTCGGGACAAACGTAAAGCATTTACCAATGACATCAAAGTAAATCCCACAAACGAGTGAAAGTGATGGGCATGAGATGGGCATGGTGAAAAGCCCACAGAATACTTACAACAGGAAGAAAAACACTTGCACGCGTGACCTATTGAAGTTGTAACATGCAAATCTAACTGTACCATGGATCTTATCTAAACATATCAAACAAACTATAGCATTTCTGAAAAAGGTACTATGTTTTAGAGAGAACCTGGTGCTTCTCATGCATATAGATATATCATGCTCTAGTTTTGTTTGTTTTTACGCAAAGCCATACTAATTCATAATTACATTCCTTCCTCAGACATTTCCGAATTTTACTATTGTATCAGATCAGATTTTCACTACAGTAAGATCAACATTTACTGTATTTTCTTACTTTCCTCTTTAGCATAGCCAGCTGAGACAAATACATCCAACAACTCTAGCCAGTGTCTGCAAATAAGCATTCTACAGGAAAAGCAGATTCCTAAAGACCTTCTCTTCATGTAGCTAGCTAAACAAAGGATTTAGAAAAAGATTGCTTGATTTGCAACTCATCACTGCAGTCTTGTATTCAGAGATAGTTTACAGTCTGGGAGAATGCGCTATTATGCCACAAAACACAGCTCCCAGTTTTGAGAATGTAGGTAAAGGAATTGTCTAACTAGTTGTACTCTTTAATCATCAAGATGAACTGTAACTACCTGTAAATGCTTTGGAGTGAGCTCCAAGTAACTTGTCTATACACTCCCTTTTTGGAAGAAGGGATCATCAAATCCGCTTGGCAATAACATTTGAGTTTCCAAGTACAACTAGATTGGGCTGCACTTGTATTTTCTAAATTCAGGGAAAGAAAAGGAAAAAGATGCAAGATCAAAGGGAAAATGTTAAGTAAGGCTATAATGGCCATGAGCAGACAGAAATGTCTAATATGATAGAAAAACACTAAACAAAAACTAAGAGGCAACAAAAGCAGCTCACTTGCTAGGCTCACATCTAGGAGAGGAATCACAGGATGAGAAAAAGACTGAGTGGAAGTATTGACAAATGCAAAAAGTGAACCAGAAGTCAATTCATTACCACCACTATTAGATGCATGATTAAAGATCATAACTTTAACAACACTAATTCTGAGTGCAGTGTATTTTGTGCCTTAACTTGTTCCTTCCTCATCAAAGCATGCAAAAGCATTTCGGATAACATCTTCTGGGTCTGTGCCATTTAGCTTCTCCCCAAACATAGTGAGGAGAATGTATGTCGGAACAACGCCTGCCGGAACTACGAATGCCTGAAAAACGAGGTCGAAACAGCAACCTTGTTGTTACCACTAATGCCTTTACCAAGAATGCCTTAACAACGGTTTTTCGTTGTAAAGGCATTCCTGGTAAAGGCATTAGTGATAGGCATCCATTGTTCCTGCATGCGTCCCCCCTGTCCCCCCACCCCTAAAAATTACTGCGACCCCCCCAACTCCCCCCTTAAAACCACACCAACCCCCCCACCCTTGCCCCTAAAATTACCCCAACACCCCCACCTCCTCCCTAAAATTACTGCGACCCCCACCCTACCCCAAAACCTAAAACAACCCCAACCCCCACCCCATCCCTGAAACCTAAAGTACCCCAACCCCCACCCCTAAAACTACTCCGAGCCCCCCACCCTGCCCGTAAACCTAAACCCCCAACCTCCACCCCGCCCCAAAAATTACCCAACCCCCAACCCACCCCTAAAACCCCAACCCCCCACCCCTCAAACTGACCCCACCCTACCCCAAAACCTAAAACAACCCCAACCCCCACCCCATCACTGAAACCTAAAGTACCCCAACCCCCACCCCTGAAACTACTCTGAGCCCCCACCCTGCCCCTAAACCTAAACACCCCAACCCCCACCCTACCCCACCTGTAAAACAGAAAATACCCAGACCCCGACCCCCCACCCCTGCCCCTAAAACTAAAACCCGACCCCCCGCCCCACCCCTAAAACGGAAAATACCCGACCTACCCCACCCGCCCCTAAAACTAAAGCCCCGACCCCCGCCCTGTCCCTAAAACAGAAAAAGCCAGGACCCCCCCGCCTCGCCCCTAAAACCCCAACACCCCACCCGCACCTAAAACAGAAAAAACCCCGACCCCGACCCCCCCACCCCGTCCCTAAACCTAAAACCCCTACCCCCCTCCCCCACCCCTAAAACGGAAAATACCCCGACCCCCTACCCCTGCCCCTAAAACAAAAGCCCGGACCCCCCACCCCCACCCCGCCCCTAAAACTGAAAAATGCCCGACCCCCCACCCTACCTCTAAAACTGAAGCCCCGACCCCCCACCCCGCCCGTCCCTAAAACAGAAAAATACCCCGACCCAACCACCCCCGGCCCTAAACCTAAAACCCCGAACCCCCACCCCGCCCTTAAAACAGAAAATACCCCGACCCCCCACCCCCGGCCCTAAACCTAAAACCCCGACCCCCGCACCTAAAATGGAAAATACCCCCAGTCCGCCCCTAAAAAAAAGCCCCGACCCCCCACCCATAAAACAGTAAATAGCCCGACCCCCCCACCCCTGCCCCCGTCCCTAAAACAGAAAGTACCCCGACCCCCCACCCTGGCCCTAAACCGAAAACCCTGATACCCTCCCCCACCCCTAAAACGGAAAATACCCCGTCCCCCCACCCCCGTCCCTAAACCTAAAACCCCGACCCCCCACCCCTAAAACAGAAAATACCCCAAACCCCCACCCCCGGCCCTAAACCTAAAACCCCAACCCCCCACCCGCCCCTAAAACAGAAAATACCCGACCCCTGACCCCCGCCCCTAAAACTGAAACCCCGTCCTCCTCAGCCGACTCCCTTGTTTGTGCCTTATCCATGCATGTGCGTTGTTCAGCACATGCGTGGTTAAGGCACAAAACAACAAAGTCATGGTTAACGAAAGCGTTGCTCCGCTTCATTCATCATGGCATCCAATAACCTTCAGTTGGATTTTTACCCAGTGAGGCCAGTATGTATATTATATATGGATAGATAGATAGATAGATAGATAGATAGATAGATAGATAGATAGATAGATAGATAGATAGATACCCATATACATATTACCCACTGGCAGTTGCCAGTGGGTAGCTATGGTTAGGACATAGTTTCCATAGGAAAAGCATTTTTTAACTTGCCTATAACTTTAGCGCCTTTTGACAAATCTTTATGAAATTTTCCCCCAAAAAAGTATCCTAGTGTGTCTCATTGTGCATGGTAATTTTCAGGGTGATTCAGCAAGCGGGGTGAGCAAAAGCCGGGGGAGGGTAAAAAAAAGTGTGTTTCCCATGTTAATTCCTAAAGGGTATTTAGACACGCCTCCAGCACGAACTGCTGAACGGAAATATACCATATTAGGCAGGAAATTAGATCTGTGAGCACCGATCTTGCTTTTTGTTATTTGGTGTAAATCCGTTCAGTAGTTTTGGAGTGATTAAAGGAAAAAGAAATATAGATATCTGGGTGGAGCCTAAGCACAGATCTCATGATGAGATCTGATTGGCTGTCAGCACTTCATCCAGTAAGTGCTGGCAGCCATCTTGGGACCATTAAACATGATTGCACCCCATTAAAATGCATTGTAGCGAGTGGCAAGTTTTGAGGGTCACAAAAAGGAGAAAGTATACAGGGTGATAACAAATTTTAGTTTAATATAAATCATTTGTTGCCAAAGTGATTTTACCCTGTGAAAAATCCTTCTACTGGGATTTCATGAATCATGTTTGAGCGAAAACTGAAAAATGAAAGCATATTTTCTCTAAATTCACATTATCTTTCTCAGCCGTATGAGAATTAAGCCCGATATTCTCAGTAAAGCATGTACTTACAACAGGGACAGCCTGTGAGTTTGTTCCCTTGTGTTCTACTGCAGCCTCCCAGAGTGTTCCAAAGAACAACTAGAACACTAACAGTCTATCTTATGCCAAAGGTGTGGCACACCTGAAGCCATCTTTATTGAAAGAAACTTGTAATCAATAAAACAATTAATTCAGAAAGGAATAAAATGAGGGGTTTAATTTTGTCATAGAAATTATGGTTAGGCAGGGAGGAGAGTACAGAGGCAACAAGTTGATCATGCTGGGCAGGCGAGAGGGGCAGTGGCAGCACAACAGACCATGGAGGGAAGGGGAAAGGGGGCAGGGGCAAGAAATCAACCATGCAGGAGAGGCAAGAGTGGCTGTGGAAATATAAGAGACCATTGAGTGCAGAAGGAAGTGGAAGTGGCAGTACAACCAGACATGCCAACAGAACCAATTCAGGCAGGAGACTCCTAGTGTTTTAAGCTCAAAAGGGTTTTATTTAATCTGTCGCCTGCCTAAAATACTCTATTTCAATGTAGGTCAATGAGGAAAATCAGTTCCCCAGTTTTGTTTTTTTCACAATTCCCTCTTACCAAGTTCAAAATGTTGACAAGTATGGTACATTGGAATACAGAAGCCAGGAGGAATTGGGTAGGGAGATAACTCTGATAGCATACGGCGGGGGGAGATGGGCAGGGGAACCAAACTTACCTTACCACGCAGGTGTTAGGAATTGCAGCAGCACAATACACCACACAGGGCAAGCGGGATGGTAGTGCTGCATGACGGACCATGGAAAGCAGTAAGGAGAGGACAGGGCCATGCACATGGACTACAGAGAGCAGCGGGGAAAGAGTCAAGCACAGCAAGCTGACCATACCGGACAGGCAGGAGGGACAGCTGCAGCATAACAGACCATGAAGGGCAGGAAGGAGGGTGCAGGGGCATGACAATGGACCAGATAAGGCAGGAGGGAAGGGATGGGGGCCTGCACATGGAAAATGGAGGGCAGGGGTCAAAGAGGCGGGCAGGAGCAGGAAGCTAACCATTGAATGCAGGATGTGCAGTGTGTAGTACACATGTTTACAGTGAAATGTCTATTAGGTTCATGTTTTCAGTGAAATATGTGTTACGTTTGGTCTTTTGAGTGATACCTTTAGAGTTTCTCTACTTTATCTCTTTCCTTATGAGTTCTATTTTGGAATGTGTTAGCCTGAGCATTCTTGAGAATATTTGATGACTGACCTTTTAGACAACAGATAAAGTAAATCCTGGAGTGGTCTGGGGTAATTTATTCAATCATCTTGGTGTCTGTTTCTGCTTTTTTTTGTATCGCGATGAGCAGACAAACAGACACCCACAGATTGCCAGTTCTACAAAAGCAGAATCGTACGGACAATATCTCAAAGAGATAAAATTGTAGCTAAATGTGTAACAATGGAGAGTCAAATCGACCGATGCTCGTGTGGAAGCGGGTAGATGCCGTGCGCACAGGCTGTTTTTGTCAGTATTCAAAGGCTCAAAGCTGAGCAGTACAAAGCCCAGGCCATCTGAGTTTTGCAGGGGCAAGCGCAACTGATTGTAAAAAAGATAGTACGCACTGGCGGCCATCTTAAAACATTGGGAAACATGCAATGCATACTCTCAGCACTATTTCCCTTAGAAAGTAACAGAAAAATTGGCAGCTATCTTAACACTATGGGATCACATTTATCTATGCACAAATAACTGCAGAAACAGAGGTTAAAACTGTTGCCATTTTAACATGTTGGGCTATTTGACATTGATTAATATGTGACGTTCAAATACAGTCCATCAAGAGCCATCCAGGCATTTAAAAGAAGAGTTCTTTATAAATATTTTTGATCTTATCAGATATGTTTTATACAGTGGAGGTATATTCGTACACTGTTCAAAGTCAACATTTATGAATAACTTAAAAGGTTATACAGGTATTGGCATACCTTTTCTACAATTGTGCTGTAGAACACTTTCTCCTTATTAAAGCAGCTGATTTAAATGTTATACAATTTGTTCCATATAAAGCATATTATAATATTTAAAGTCAATTAGCACTTTTTATCCTCAGTTGAATTGGTGCTAGTATGCCATACAGTCAGTAAATCCACCACCACCTTTTTAGATACCCTAGGTGACCCAGCGATAACTTGGAAGCAGTGGTATGATGTATTTGAGACATTCTTGGGAGCAATTGGAGCGTCAAGGTTCAGGCCAGAAAGAAAGAAATATTTACTTTTGCATTCTTTGGGATTCGAAGGGAGATCCACATTTAAACATCTACTGGACATTCAGATGGATGAAAGAGAAGAATGTGATGAATATGAGGAACATTAAAAAGCTAGTTAACTGATTTGATGCTCCACCAAGCCTTGTTGTGGCAAGACATACTTTTTTTTTAAAGGGAAGAGAAAACTGGTACGGTTGTGAATACAAACATATCTATTTTTCGGATACTAGCTGCAGAATGTCACTTTGAAACATTTGCGGACCTGTTGATTTGAGATCCGTTTATATGTCACCGCCCAGACAAAGCCATTAAACAGAATGATTATCTATAGGCAATTCCTCTTTAGTTGACACTATCAAGTTTGCCAAGGTTATGGAGATAGTGATTAAATCAGCCAAAGAGCTGGAAGACAAACTGGTTGACCAAGTAATTCTTGTTCGCTCAAAAGAAAAGAAGGGAAAAATGAACAACTCAGTGACTCAGAACCTTGGATCATACAAACCCATTCACCAAAATTCCTTTTTTAAACAAACCTACATGTGTTTCAGGTGTGGGAATCCATTGCATCAAAAAGGAGGAAATGTTTGTCCAGCTAAAAACATTGAATGTAGTCTTTGTGCCAAAATAGGTCATTTTACTAAGGTGTGCCAGAGTGGTAAATGTAAAAATACTAATGATACAGCAGTGTGTGATGAGCCTGAAAACAGTGTTGAGGAACTGATGTGTGAGGTTCAAGGCATGGTTATGATCGTAGAGGGCAGTGTTGTGAAAAGTGGTATCCTAGAACAATGTGTTGATCCTAATGTAAACATACAAGTTGGTGACAAGCAAATAAGGCTATTAGTTGATTCATGAGCTAGAATCACCTTGATTACTCAGGAAATATATCAACAGAACTGGTCGAACTTACATTGCTTCCACCAAACAGGTTACTTGTTTCCTATGAGGGGAGGAGGATTGAGCTCAAAGGTTTTTTTTGATGACATATTGTTTTTTTAAGGAAGATCCATTTATGGAAAGATATATGTGGCAGTCAAAGAGCTGAACGTATTGGGATTGTTCTATCAAGGATTGTTTGGTATGGTTTTACATCCAGGTACAAGTGAACAGGTCCCAGTGATAATGGACTGCACTGACATTGAAGAGTTGTTAAATGAATTTCCATAAGTACTCCCAGGTGAACTGTGAAACATAAATGGGTTCAGGAGAATGCCATGCCAATTAAACAAATTGAGAGGAGTGCTTTTCAGTGTTAGGGATTAGTTGAAAAAAGAACTAGAAGGTTTATATATCAAAGGGATTACTGAACCAATTGAATCCTTGTTGTGGCTTTTTCCTGTGGTGGTAGCTAAAAAGAAAAATGGAGAGTTAAGAATGTGTGTTGTCCTGAGAGATCTCAATAGAGATTTGGATGGACTCACATCCATTTCCAAAGATTAGTGAAATGTTGTCAAGTATACCTGGGGCCAAAGTTTTCACAAAACTTGATTTAGGATCAGCTTATCATCAAGAAGTACTGACACCTGAATCCCAACATCTAACAGCATTTGTGGTTCCTTGGGGGACATATCAGTACTGTTGGATGCCATTCGAACTTACATCTGTGGCTTCAGTGTTTCAGAGAATTATGGCTACCTTAAATGTGTCTGTCTTCTAAGATGATGTGCTGATTCATGCACATGACCGCAGTGAGCATGATGATGTTTTTTGACAAGTGCTCAAAGTCTTTGACACAACTAGGAAGGTGTTCAAAAGAGAAAAATTTCAATTTTTGAAGGCCTCAGTTGAATGTCCTAGTCATGGAATTTCCGTGGAGGGACTTCATCCTAAACCAGGCTTGGTGGAGGCTATACTAGATGGACCTCATCCTGAAGATAAAGTGAGTGTCAAGTCTTTCCTTGGGATCTGTGAGTTTTACTCACATTTCATTCTCAATTTTGCTACAATAATCAGACCATTTTCTAATTTGTTGAAATCCAAAACAGAATTTCAATGGAATTCTGATTGAGTAGCTGCATTTATCAATATCGAACAACATCTGACCAATGTGAGCATATTGAAATCCTATGATCACAATCTTAATTGTTGTTTGCCTGTGGATGCTAGCAAGTTGGGTGTGGGTGCTGTGTTGACACAGAAAATCAAGAGCACACCATTGACTTTGCTTTGATAGTTCTCCGAGACAATGAAATGCACTGTACAGTAATAGAAAAATAACGTTTAGCATGTTGAGTGGCCATGAGAAGTTCAAGAGCTATCTCTGGGGCAGGCATTTTATTTTACATACAGACCATAACCATTGGTTTCTATCCTCAGTGGCACTAACGTCAGGAGTAGCTCTCCATGAATTGCAAGATTTTCACCTAGATAGCTTCAGTTTGATTTTGAGGTTTTTTCACATATCTAGAGGAAAAAGTATGAGGGCCGATTATTTATCTAGATAGCCTTTGAAAGAAAGTGAGTTGAATGGTGAAAATATTGAGACAAATGTTGTTTGGTTGGAGCTATTGAAATAGAATAGTTCTTTCTCTGAAACTTAATGGAAGAACGCCTCAATGAATTATATAGTGTTGAGTACTGTTATAAAATATATAAAACAAGGTTGGCCTCGTGAGAGAACATTAGATTTAAATATACAACCATTTTATTTAATTCAGAAGAATTGACTATAGGGGATGTTTTACTCACGAGGGCTGATAGACTGATGCCTCTGATAAACATGAAAAGTGCAATTTTAAAAATTGTACATGAGGGACATTTGAGTACCACATTCGCCAAAAGGAGGGTCTGGGAATCATATTGGTGGCCACAAATGGATAAAGATATTGATCTATTAATTCAAATTGGCCAATTTGTGCCACTTGTGACAAGTCACTTAAAACATCTACCCCTTGATGCCAATAGACTGTTCTTCTCGTCCTTGAAACTTATATTGGGAATTCATCTGGTGGGACCATTCAATTCTCTTCCACAGCAGTCACGTTGTACATATGGTCTTACGGATTGCTACTCAAAATGGCCTCATGTAAAGTTTGTAAGTGAACCTAATTCCAAATCTGTGGTGATGTTTTTAAAATATATTTTCATGTGTAAAGGGTTCCCTGAAGAATTGGTCTCAGATAATAGGGTATAGTTTGCATCAGTTGAAGTTGAAAACGTCTTAACATAAATTTCTGTTAAGCATTTGAAAAGTTCACTACACCAGCAGCAAACTAATGGTTTAGTACAACACTTTAATCATGTTTTAGGAGAATGCATACTGTGGGCTTTAGCCATTAGGTATTTTGTCAATTCAGCTGCCAGACCATGCAATGGTTTTACAGAATCACGCCCCATTTCAACCATGGGGTGTCTCCTTTTGAAGCTTTAACATTTTTCTTTTACCATGCAATACTGATAATTAATTTCACTTGCTGTCATATGGTGAATCACTTATTGAGTGCTATTCTAATTATTCAGTATCAGTAGTCATATATCCCATCATTTCCAAGTGGGTATAATCTCACACATGGCATTCTTACTTTTTTGTTTTTTGTTTTTACCCACCCGAATCTTACCCCATTGGGTGGTACATTTCAAGATCCAGCATGGCCTCTATATTCTGCTCATTTGGCAATGCAATCATACTCATATCCAGAAACTTCACACGTTCACATACTCCTATCTTCCTACCAATGGAATGCACTATAGAAATATATACAGCCCCTCTTCTGTGTTGAGCCCTTTAGGCATATTGCTATCTAGTAACAAAATGGATATGCTCTCCTTTTGCCTCAATTCTCCCTCTCGGTCCCCTCCCCTGATCTCTCTTGGCATTGCATCAATGACACAGTATCTTAGACTATTTGTGCCATTATTATGTGTGTCATACACATATCTGGCTACTGGGTAGGACCATTCTTTGTTGTTTAAAGCTCTTAAATGCTGGAGTAATGTTTTGTCAACTTGTAATGTGATGCTACCTGCATACCACATGTCACACTCACATTGCAGAACATATACTGCATACTCAGTATTGTAGTGAAAGGGCCCCTTAATGGCTATCAGAGTTTTGGAGTATGGTGCTTCCACCACCTCCATATCAATGCCTATCCTACATGCTTTACATTTGTGTCACATATGGAAGACTTTTCTTTGTTGCAGCCAGTTGGTAGTCTTCTTTATCTCTGGACTATTTCTGATCAGAGAGTCCCTCAATGAGTGTGCCCTGGGAAAAATAATAGTTGGTGTGTTGGAAAGAGTTGGCCCCAATACTGGGTCTGATTTGATTAGGGGCCAGTGTTTACAGAGATTGCTCTTATACTTTTGTGAAGAGTATTGTATGTGGTAATTAGTCTGAGTGTTCTGTTCTTCTCCTTTTGGTTCTGTTTAGGAAAAAATAAAGCTTCTCGACTGATCGTATTCACCTTTGCTATTGCACCGTTAATATACTGTGTGCTGTAACCCCTCAGTTTTAGCCTCCCCCTGGTCCCTTTCTTGTCCTTCTGGCAATCTTGCCATGTGCTACTATTTCTTTTTACCCTTAGGAATTCCCCAAATAGGAAGTTATAAATCGTGTGCCTGGGGTGAAAGCTGGCAGCAGGTGAGATGGTATTACCCGCAGTGGGCTTCCTAAATAGTTTTGCTTCCAATTCCCATTCATTTACATAGATTTGAAAGTCAGGAAATTCCACCTGTTTCTCACATGCATCAACAAATTGTAAATTCATATCATTACATTTGATAGCCCTTACAAATTCCTTGGCTGATCCAGTACTCCTATTCCAGATTACAAAAAGGTCATTAAAGTATCTCACCAAACAGTGTGCCAGTTTTTGTCTTGTGTTGCTGCCTTAAAGCTATTTTTTTCTGGTTGGTTGAATGACATTTCTTTCTTCTGCGGCTTCTTCTTGTCTTCTTCTTGTTTTTGAATGCCTCTGTATTTCTTCTGTATTTTTTCTAGATAGATTAGTCACATTTCCTCTAAAAAAAGGTCCTCTGTGTTGCTTTTTTATTAGGTTGTGCGTGCAAGCCCTTCCTACTTGTTGTAGCATTGTGGACTGTTAACCATGCTCATGTCATGCCCATCACTTTCATTCGTTCGTGGGCTTGCTTCTCTTTCAAAAATCCATTGAGGGCCTTGGTAAATGCTTTACATTTGTCCTGCCTTGGCGCGGTTTTGTTACTGCCTTGTAGACTGACCCTGTTACATGGATTATTGCATGACTGCCGATACACTTTATGTGAGCGACCTACTTTTTTCTTCTATGTCTCTCCTTCATGGTCATGCTCACGGTGGTTATGGTTTTGAATCAGCTGGCACTTCCGTCCCCAGCACCTTTCGCCCCTCCCTCAGTTTCCTGTTTGTGTATGCCATCTCCACCACTCCTCCCACGTCGTTCCTTGTTATTTAATTTCGGTCACAAGTCGCATCTTGGGTGAAAGTTAATTACATGACATCTTTAAACATTTCCTTGCCATTGTATTCAATCTAGCAGAAAATAAGTTACAAAGACTTTGGCCCTCCTTATGAGTGTGGCAGTCTTAAAACTGCCACACTCACGGTGGCAGTCGGACTGCTGCCAAAGTGGTGGTCTGACGTCCACATTACGACTGGGGCAAAAACGCCACTTTTAGGCCGGCTGACTGTCTTAATCCGCCAGGGCAGGTCCTGCCCTGGGGATTACGACCCCTAGGTCCGCCAGCTTTTGCATGGCAGTTCCACTGCCATGCCATGCAAAACCTGGCGGAGACGGGTGCCAGGGTCCCATGGTGGCCCCTTGCACTGCCCGTGCACTTGGCATGGGCAGTGCATGGGCCCCTGTCGACAGCCCTGTTGCGCTTTTCACTGCCTGAATTACAGGGAGTGAAAAGTGCGACGGGTGCTGTCGCACCGGACACACCACAACATTGCCACTGGCTCGATTACGAGCTGGTGTCAATGTTGTGGTGAGTTTCCCACTGGGCCAGTGGGCGGAAATGCTGTATCCGCCTGCTGGCACAGCTGGAAACTCATGATAGTGCCAGCAGGTGGAAAACCGGAGAGGCGGTCTTCTGGCCTAAAGAGTTTGGTGGGCAGACTCCACCGCCCACCAAACTCATAATGAGGCCCTTTATTATAAAGGCCTTGATGATATTAGATTGCCTAAAGTGTAAGTTTGTTCCTATTTGTGTTATATTTATTATTTTGATTGTTGCATTTGAAGAAACACTAATTTGCAGGCAGGGTTGACTAAGTTATGTGGCAAGAAAATTCCAGTTATGAATTTACAACGCCAGTAGGGCAAACACTCATATTTGTATCAGATTCACTAGTTATGTCTAAGGATGCTTGTTCCGTCATTATTTTATTCAATTCATGTTTCTTTTTTTAGGATATCAAAATGTTTTGCAAATGTGCACATCGTACCCACAGCATAATCCTTTTCATCTTTAAAAAAACTTTTTTCTGTTGTTTCATTTCATTTTCATGTTTATATTTCCTGCCATACTTAATTAAAATTTTGCTAATATTGTTTGGAGCTTTGCATGATTTGTGCACCCCATTCCTCTGGCGGTACCAGACTGGTGTCTAGATGATTCATAATTATAACGATTCAGAGTCCTCTGGGGGGCCGACTGCCTTCTATGTATGATTATGTCCCAGCTTTTGCCTATCTCTTTGTTGTGTAATCTGTCCCAAAAATTAAAAGAATGTTTAAATCCATTTTCCCCAGGACTTCATTTTGAGATCACAATTGGTTGTGTTGCTGTTTAGTTTTTCTCTCAAATAATGCAGTTGCTTGCGCTGCCCGATTCTCTGCTTTATACTCCACCAAGTAACATACCACTTCAAAAAAGGAAAACTCACACTCTTTGCCATGTGGTATTTACACTGATGTATTTATTGGCGCACTAGCTTACTCCTTCAGCAGTCAGTCATTCACCATAGTCCTAGTGTGCTATTACTTAGGAGTCCGCTCATCAAGACATTCTGTTGTCAATAGTGTCTTGCATTGAGAGACAGATGACCAGGTGGGACCCTTCGATACAGGCTGGACAAACTTAATCCTTTGCTCGACTCTTTGTGATGTACTGCTTTTTTCTACGTGCGAAATACAATTTCTCTGACCTCTTGTGGTGTGAACTTTGCTTTTTAAATAGCATCGCAGAACGAGGTGAAACATGCTATTTTAAAGTAATTGCTAGCCTTGACTAGCAGCCAGTGATGGTCTTTTAGAATGAGTGAAACCTTGGGGGCGTGGCTTCAACGCCACACAAGATGGCTGCCTGACACGGACGCCCCCGCCACGATACAGACACTTTTAAGTGCTGCGTCACTAAATAAATACTAAATAAGGTGAATTTTACCTCCCTCGTTTAATTTGCAACAGGAGATTTTTTGTGGAGCGGCAGAGGAGGAATGGCCTCCTTTTTCATGCTTTTCTTGCCTACTTGGCTGCTGTGAGTGTTTTACACAGCACAGCCACCATTTTGAAGTTACATATGTCTGCCATTATCCTGGGAGATCGCTTCAAAAGGTCTGCATTATTTAAATAAACGTTTTGCTAACTACTTGAGCTACTTTCTTCAATTACTTCCTGATATTTTTATATATATGAGAAGTTTTTTTTTGTTATATTTCTGTCTCAAGGACGTAGTTTATTCAGAAATCCTTCAGATATTTGCCTAGAGGCTTATTTTTGATTTTGAAAGACCATTTATTGGCGAAAACTGTTTTGTTGGTGATGGTGCCTGCTTGTGTGCTCATATGTCTTACTGACAGAAATACATTTTCTGAGAGGAATTATTTCTATTGAGTAACATTTAATGTCCCTATAGCTTGTGAGCGGTCAATTCTGTGGTTCAATATCCTCTTATGGGAAGATTGAAGAATTTTTCACGTACTCGTAATCCCAAATCTGCGCAGACTAATAGATCCTCATATTCCCATTCAGGACACATAAATATAGCTAACTCAATTTCCTCTGAAGCTATGCAGACGACTCATTCTTGTAAAGCTTCCTCAGCTGGCACTTCTAGCAAATCTAAATCACCAACTTCCACAAAAAAGAGGGTTATGAAGAACCCTCCGTCACCAGAAAAAGCAGTAAATCCGATTTCTATGGAGTTGCTTTTGGAAGAGATTAGAGCTCTCCGCCCAGCTGTTGAAGAAACTAATAAACAAATCCATCATTGGGATGTCAAATGGTCTCAAATGGAGTCAAGAATTTCTGTAGTGGAACAACATGCGTCAGATGAACACGATAACATTAATAAAATTACGATCTTGGAAAAAGAAACCAATCAACTTAAACAGCAGACTGAAGATTTGGAAAATAGAAATAGGTGTAATAATTCACGGATATATGGATTACCGGAAGGAATTGAATGTCTGAACCCTGTTGTCTTTTTTAAGTCTTTCCTACCGAAACTGCTGGGCTTACCTCACATTTCCAATTTTAATATACAGCGAGCACCCAGGCTAGTTCCTCGTTTGACCAATTCCTTGTCTCCTTCCAAACCTAGAGGAATAATTTTATTTTTTCTGGAATTTACAGACTTACTAATAGTTCTGGAAGCAGTGAAACACAAAGAGCAAGTTACATGGTCTGGAAATTAAATCTTAATTTTCCAAAAAATCTCCAAAGTTACAGCTCAAAGAAGGAAGGAACTTCTGGCTCTTCGTCCAATGTTACGATCTCTGGGTGTTCATCATCGATTGTTTCATCCTTGTACTTTCAAGATCGTCTACCAAAATAAGACTACTACATATACTCATCCGGCTGAACTTAGCCATTTATTGACTTGCATTCATCATCAAACATGGAGACTGCTGGCCCTTCTTCTAGCTGAATCCTATTGATTTTTTCCTCTCTATAGATCATATGCACAGTTGTTTATTACTTTTGTGATATGTTGATATTCTTCTTAGTACTAAGTTAACATTAATCTTTCTTGCAGATTTATTTCATGTGTTACTTCGTTCGTTCTCCCGTTCTACCTTTGTTTGGTTTCGTTGTGGCAGAGATTCCATCTGTTGGTACGCCATCATTATCTGTGTGTCACCACCCCAGTATTGTGTGCATTTTTATTTCTTCAGGAACATAATTCAGTCGTCTTTTATGGACATGTACTGTCTCTCTTTCCTATTCTATTTTCCTGTTTTTTTTTCTTCTCTCTATTATCTTCCCCTTTTACTCTTTTCCCAACTCCCTTTTCTCTGTGTAATTATATCCCAATGTTTTGCTACTTCCTATATATGGTTTGTTTCTTACTTATGTACAGTAAGTTACATTTATTTATAAATGTTTTTTAAATTTATATATTTCAGAGTTATTTCACGGAATGTGAAAGGTTTTAATAATCCTGTTAAAAGACGGAGGCCCTCATTTTAACCTCGGCGGTCTTTTCTAAAGACCGCCGAGGTTACTCCGGGCTGAAGACCGCCAACCATATCATGACTGCTGGCAGCCCTCCACCCTTTCGGACAGAGAGCCGCCAGCAGCCATACCGGCGGTCAATGGTGAAGTGGAGACTGCTCCACCTCCACCGCCACGTCATCAGAACACCGCCCATTGAATCACCTCCCAAGATTCGGCGTGGTGGTGTTCTGGTGACGGGGTGCTGGCGGCGGAGCAGCCCCCATGGATCCCTTTCCCTCCCGGAGGATCACCGGAACAGGTAAGGTGATCGTCTGTTAGGGGAGGGAGGTGGGGGGGGTGTTGTGTGCGTGCATGGGAGTGTGCGTGTGAGTGTGTAGTGGGGTTGTGTGAGTGCGTGTATGCATGCAGGGGTGTATTGTGTGTATGGGAAATGTGACATATATGTCTGTGTGCATGTATGTGTGTGTGTATGTGTGCGTGTATGTGTATGAGTGGTGTGAGCGTGAGTGTAGGGGTGTGTGGGGGTGTGTGCGGGTGTTACTGTGGGGGTAGGGGTGGGGGAGTCCTACCACCTTTGGGTGTGTGTGTTGGGGGAGGACTCAGAGGAGTGGGAGGAGGAGGGGGGAGGGCAAGGCCACAATCAGTGCCAGGGAACAAATTCCCTGGCACTGATAGTGCCTACCACCATGAACTTCTCCCACTCTGTCACCCTGTCCACCTTGAACTGCCATTGCTCCCCTTCCTATGTCCCCATGGAAAATGCACCTGTGCTACAAACAGACTGGAACAATACCCTGGACTTTCCTCCATTATCACCCCAACCCATTGCACTTGTCCCTTCATATATTAACACTTCAATAAACACCCTTTGAAAAAAAACATTTTGGAGTATGTCATGTATATCAAATATGTATTCACTGTAACAGCTACAAACATTGCAAATCAACTGGACAGAGATTGAGCATAGATTAATGACCTGTAGCTGGCTGTAGTGTACACACCAGGAGTATAATGCAGGTCACCAACATCTGCAAAATGAACTGCCATAGGGAAGAGTAAGTGGGCCTAGAAGTTCAAAATATCAGCATGCCATTGCCACACAATTTAAAACAAATGTCATTGAAATGTGAATTAACACTGTCCTACCTGTGTGTCAGTGGAAGTAGTGTCCTATCACATTTGTTCTGTTGTCCACATCCTCAACCTCTGCCTCCTCATCCTCACTGTCCACAGGGTCTACTGCTGCAACATGGGCATCTCCAGCCTCCTCCTTCTGCAGGAATGGGACATGGGCCCTCATTCTGACCTTGGCGGTCTTTTCGCAAGACCGCCGAGTTACCGCCGCGGTGAAGACCGCCCACCGCGGCGGTATGCCGCTGTGCGCATTCTGACCGCTGGGAGCGTTCCGCCGGAAAACCGCCAGCAGCCACACTGGCGGTCGGCGGGAAAGTGGAGACTGGTCAACCTCCACCGCCACGCCAGCAGAACACCGCCCACAGAATTACGACCCACATTTCTGTGTGGCGGTCTTCTGTTGGCGGTCTTCTGTTGGCGGTCACCTCCCCATGGCTCCTGTCACCTCCCGGAGGACCAACGCACAAGGTAAGTTGATCGTCCGTGAGGGGAGGGGGTGGGGGGGTGTTGTGTGATGTGTGCGTGCATGGGGGTGTGCGTGTGAGTGTGTAGAGGGGGTGTGTGAGTGCGTGCATGCGGGCGGGGAGTGCTGCTGTGCCTATGGGCAATGTGTTTAGTTCGGCGGGTGCGCATGTCGGCATGTATGTGTGCGGGTATGTGTCCCCGTTGTGTATGTGTGTGTGTAGGGGGTGTGTATATGTGCATGTTGGGGGTGTGTGCATGTCGGGGTGCGTGTATGTGCATGTCGGGGTGGGGGTGGGGAGGGGGTTCGTACCACCTCTGGGGGGTGGCAGGGGGGTGGAGGGTGTGGGGGGAGGACTCGGGGGGGCAGTGGGGGGTGGGGGAGACCCCTATCAGTGCTAGGGAAGGAATTCCCTGGCCCCGATAGTGCCTACCGCCATGGTTCGCATGGCGGTTCCCGAACGCCAGAAACCGCGGCGGTAAGCAGGGTCATGATACCGTTGGCGGTCTTGGGTCGACCGCCGGACCGGAGTGCGCAGACTCCAGCCCGTCGGTCATGACCGCCGTGGCTGTCGGAGTGGGGAAGTGGCGGTCGGTCGCGGCGGTGACCGCCGCGGTCAGAATGCCATTTTTAATACCGCCGGTCTGTTCGCGGTCCGACCGCCGCCTCTCCGCCGACCGCCAAGGTCAGAATGAGGGCCATGGTGTCTGAGGGCCAGGTTATGCAACATACATCATGCCACCACTATCTGACAGACCTTCTTTGGTGAGTAGCACAGGGATCCACCTGTTAGATGAAGGCACCGGAACCTGGCTTTCAGAAGGCCAAAGGTCCTTTCAATGACCCTTCTGGTTCTCCTAGGTGCCTCATTATAACGTTCTTCTGCCCTTGTCCTGGCATTCCTCACAGGGATCAGCAGCTATGATAGGTTTGGGTAACCTGAGTCACCTGCAAATATAGAGGGACAACATTTCGCCACACACTATCCTAAATGGCCCACACCATACCCATACACCAACATATACTGGATGGGAACCAGGGCTCACCCTGTGTCACTGTAGTTGGCCCATCACATTTGGGTTGCTGCTATTCCTCAGGACAAAGACATCATGCACTGACCCAGGATACTTAGCATTGACGTGGGAGATGTATTGGTCCCCCAAGCACACCATCAGAACATTCATAGAGTGGAAACTGTTACGATTCCTGAAAACCTGTTCATTCTGGCAGGGTAGTGACAAATGCAATATTTGTTCCAACAATCACCCCAATTATGTTGGGGATATGTCCCATTGCGTAAAACTTGGCGTTCAATGTGGCCAAATCCTCAACCTGGGGGAAAACAACGTAGTTGCACATGTGTTTTATCAGGGCAGACAACACTCTTGTCAGCACTATTGAGAACATTGACTGTGACAATCCTGCTGCCAAGACCACTGTCACTTGGAAAACACCAGTTGCCAGGAAATGGAGTACAGATAGCACTTGCACAAGAGGGGGGATTTCAGTGGGGTGACGGATAGCAGATATCAGGTCAGGCTCCAATTGGGAACACAGCTCTGTGATTGTGACCCTGTCAAGTCTATAGGTGAGGATAACTTGCCTGTCCTCCAGTGTTGCCAAGTCCAGAAGGGGTCTGTACACGGGGGTATGTCTCCATATCCTATTCATCCGCAGTGGTAGGAATCTAAAGGACAAAAGAGTGAGGAGCTGGTCACAAACTGAACAATGGAACTAGAACAGAACTTTGCATCCTGTAAACATTAAGTGGTGTCATTGTGATTTGTCCAGTATGTGCTAATATCTCCTGTGACGCAGCATTATTCCAGGGCCAGCCCCACCCACCCTGAAATGGCATCCGCCTGTCCTGTGTGGAGGGACAGGTGGAAGTGAGGCAATTCTGCTGACATTGTTCGCCGTTGCAGGAGGCGGTTGGGAACCGCCGTGCAACTCCTCATTGGCTAACATTGGGCCCTATGGGTTACAGTGACCAGTGGTGATCTACGCCGGCGGTGACCTCCATTTCCTATCTGATTCCTCACTTGTTACCTGACCTTCCATAGGAGAGGATCTACACTGCATGTGCTGAGGTGACCTGTGTCTGGAACCTAGCATGGCCCGTGTGACTGGGAAAAAGGCCCCAGCGTTCACTTCGGAGGAATTGGAGAGACTGGTAGATGGGGTCCTACCCCAGTACGGAATGCTGTATGGGCCTCCAGACCAACAGGTGAGTACACTGTGAGCAAGATGCATGTGGCATGAATGCATGGAGTTGTGTGTGTGAAGGCCTCGTGTGAGGGGGGTGGGTGGATGTCCTCTTGGCGGCGTACAGGTTGTGTGCTGGACCATGTGTGTGTAAATGGTGATTTGAAGGGGTATGGTGGGCCATATGTGGATCAGGAAGGACTGTTTGTCTAATTCTATTTTCCTGGATGTATTGCCTCTGCAGGTCAGTGCCCCATCAAAAGAAGTCTATATTGCGTGCCATCGCCAAGGAGGTGCGGACCCTGGGGGTCTACGGCAGGCAGAGCACCCACTGTCGCAAACGGTGGGAGGACCTGAGACGCTGGACACGGAAGATGGTGGAGGCCCAGCTGGGGATGGCCTCCCAACGAGGAAGGGGTGCCTGTTGAACCCTGACCCCCCTGATGGCCCGCATACTGGTGGTGGCCTATCCTGAACTGGATGGGCACTTGAGGGCATCACGGCAGCCACAAGGGGGTGAGTATAGTACCCACCATTACAACTTACGCATGGAAGGGTGGTATCCTGGTGGGGGATGTGTGCCAGTGGGTGCCCCTAGACTAGGCCTGACATTGCAAAGTAGGTCCCCTGGTGGCTAGGGTTAAGAAGGGAAAATCTTGCTACCTAGCTCGTAGGCATCCACTACTGGTCAGGGCTGTGTGGGTCCCAGGTGAGCTGCATTTGGCGGTGTGTGCCCCTCCCCATGCCTTGGTGGCTAACTATTTCTCTGGTAGTGCAATACATATTGCGTAGGCCTGTTCCCTGTGTTCGCCAACTGTGGTGTTGGTGCAGCCATTGACACAGTGTATCCTTTGTCTCTCTCCCCCACTTTCTTGTTTTGTTATCCTGTCCTTATGTGCATTAGCATCATCTGGCGGAGGAGCAGAGGCACCAGCAACGGAGGGAGCTTCATCCCACAGGACCCAGGAGGCAGACGCTGAGGGCACGAGTGGGACGGAGGGCAAGGGGAGCACGTCGGTGGAGACTGGAGGGGACAGTTCGGACATGGATTCCTCCTCTGGTGGAAGCTCCCTGGTGGTGGTGGACACTTCTGTGACCACCCCTGCTACAGGTACAGCTGCCACCCCGGTAACAACACCGCCCTCCCAGCAGCCCCTCATTGAGTTGCCCATGCCCGCTCACCCAGGAGGTTGGGCATCTCCTTCGCCCCAGGCACCTCAGGCCCTGCCCCAGTTAGCCCTGCTGCCCTGAGTGAGGAGGCTATTGACCTCCTGAGATCCATCTCTGTAGGGCAGTCAACCATTGTGAATGCCATCCAGGAGCTGGCAGACCAGATGCAACAACGTAATGCATTCCTGGAGGGCATTCACACTGGATTGGAGGCCCAACAGAGATTGATTCAAGCTCTGGCCTCCTCTTTGATGGCGGCCAATCGTCCCTGTTTCTACCGTCCCCCCTCCAACTTCCACAGCCCAGTCCCATTCCCCTCAACCCCAACCTATCCCAAGCACACATACAGAGGAGCATGCACACAAGACAACACCCAAGAGTGTCACAAGCAAACACAAGCACCACACCATCCCACAGGCACTCACACAAACACCATCCAGTTGCAGACAGAACAACATCCACTATTTTCACTGTCTCCCCCTTCTCCCCCTCCAGCACCTCCTTCCAGCCAACTCTACACTCACACCTGCAGGCACCACATCATCATCCACTACCAGTATCATCACCACACCAAGCAGAACACACACCTCACTGGCAGACACCTCCACAACAGCCATGCACACGTCCCCTGTGTCCTCTCCCACTGTGTCTCCCCCCCTTAAGTACACAAACACAAGCACTCACACACCCAACAGCTATTCACCTCACAACAGCATACAGGCCATGCACCTGCACCCAAAAGCAGCAGACAGACACCTCCAAAAACCACTCTCTCATCCTCCACTCTCATTCCTTCTCCCTCTTCCCGCCCCAATGTCTCTAAAAAATTGATCCTATCCACCATTGACCTCTTCCCTACCCCCACCCCCGTATGGCCAGGGTGTCACAAACCCAGCCAAGCACCTCAGCCACACAGTCCATGGGCTCAGTCCTAACCGCACCCCCTTGTGGTGGAAAGGGATCCAGGCCACATGTGCTGAAGGGGAAGGAGCATGCACCAGCCAGCCTAAAGAGGAGGGAGACTGCCCCAGCCGGCAAGAAGGGCAAGGAGCCTGCACCTGCCACACGAAAGGTCAAGGAGTCTGCCCCAGCAGGCAGGAAGAGCAAGGGGCCTGCACCAGCAGGCAGGAAGAGCAAGGAGTCTGGACCAGGAACTGTGACGGAGCCCCCACCACCAACCATGGTTGTGCATCCGTCCGAGGGTGCAGGGGATGGACAGGTGCCTCCCCCCACCAGCAGCACCACCACTGTGCAGCCATCTGAGGTTGCAAGGGATGGGCAGAAGCATGTCCCCACCAGCAGCACAACCACTGTGCAGCCATCCAAGGTTGCAGGGGATGGGCAGGAGCCTCCCCGGACCAGCTGCACCACCACTGTGCAGCCATCCCCATCAGCGGACGGTATGTAATCCTGCCTCCTTGGGCTGCTGTGCAGCCTGTCCACTCCAGAACCAGTGGGTATGACACCCACCGAGACTGTGGCCCCTCACTCTCCAGGATCAAGCACAGGGCACGTTGCTCCCTCCAGAACCAGTGGGTAAGACACCCACCTGAGAGACTGTGGCCCATTACTCCCCAGGATCAAGCACAGGGCACATTGCTCCTTCCAGAACTAGTGGGTATGACACCCCCCTGAGAGACTGTGGCCCATCACTCCCCAGGATCAAGCATAGGGCACATTGCCCCTTCCAGAATCAGTGGGTAAGACACCCCCCTGAGAGACTGTGGCCCATCACTCCCCAGGTCAAAGCACAGGGCACGTTGCCCCCTCCAGAGCCAGTGGTCTTGTTACATCTTCCGGCTGAGGTGCACCCTGCTGCTCCATCCCCCGTCCCCATGAGGTGCCTGCCTATTTACCAACTGATGCCCCTGTAGTGTTCTCTCCGCATTGAAGCAGGTGACATGTATGGCCTTGGACTTTGGCCTGTGGCCATGTGGCCCACGAAAATTGAGGAATGGGCTGTGTCCCTTTTTCTGTAAATATGTATATATCTATTATCTTACCTAACTTATTATTTCTACTGTGTTGATCTTATTACAAACACTTTTGCAAAATCATTTTGTCTTTGCATTATTCAGCCGAGTTACGGGGTCATATTGTTTTTTTAATGCATCTGGTGTGTGTATGGTATGTATGTGTGGGGTGTGTGGGGTGTGTGTTGTGCATGTGTGTGTGTGTCAGTCTCGTTTTTCTCCCCCCCTCCCTTGTGTGCTAGGCGGCTGTACTCACTGTCATCATCTTCGCCGGCGTTGGTGTTTGTGGTGGAGCAGAACATAGAATATCATAGGAAAACCATGCAGTTCGGGTTCCATGGCGGCGTGGTTGTTCCCTGTGTCTCCAATGGTGAGTCCTTTGACTTCTGAGCTCAGTTTCCACCAGGCTTTTGATGTCGTTGGTACCACCCCGTAAAAGGTGGCGGATTGCAGGGTCTTAATATGGTGGGCGGAACATTGACTTCCGCCTAGCTTTAGGCGGCGACCGCAGTGGTGCCTCTTGTTTCCACCTTGGCAGTCTGGGTGGTACATTGGCTGTCTTTTGGAGATCTTTCCTCTCATGGTCATAATTTGGCGGTAGTTACCGCCAGCCTATTGGCAGTATTACCACCACTTTGGCACCGACCACCAGGGCCGTATTGAGGACCTCTATCTTTTACATCAATCTGTTCTCTCCTTTCTACTCCAGTTCTTAGACACACGCACTCTTTATTGTTATCCACATTTACTAAAAAAACATGAACTGCCTTTATTTTTCCTTTCTAAATCTCTATGGCATAATACTCTAGGTAAAATTAATAATAGACCTATCTTTTTGGGCGTACTTGGAGATCTAAAGGTATTATATGGATTAAGCAACTTTTTGAGGGAAAGTTCCTACATCTCATTCCAAAATTGTTTCACCCACCTAATTAATGTAGTTCTGGATACTTTGTTTTCCATATAGACTGAACCTAATAGCATTTCCAATTCTTCTCCTTGAACTACTTTACTTGTCCCAACCCCTAAATCTTCCACTATTTACAATGTTTTATTATCTTCAAATATCAATTTAACCAAGACTAGATCTGAGCTTTTATGGGAAAAGGATCTGGGAGTTAACTGGGATGTTATCTTTTGGAATACGATTTGGTCACATATTTATAAAATCTCTAGAACAGCTAATATCACACAAACTTTATTTTTTATTTATCACAGACTTTACTTTACACCCCTTCAATGTTCGAAATTCTCATCCTCCAATTCACCTAAGTGCTGGTCTTGTGACTTTCCCAAAGCGGATTTAATATATTTGTTATTTTGGTGTCCTAGCACTTTAGCTTTTTGGCACATATTGTTTGGGTACTTTGTCTCATGAATTCTTTCATGACGCATCAGAGAATAAATTATTTGATATTTTTCTTGCTATTGCTTTTCAACAAATTCTGTATCATTGGAAATGTTCTTCTAAGCTCTCATACATGGCATGGTGGGATAGTGTTTTATATCACCATAAACTAGATACTTTATTTTTACCTCAATGTTCTAAGGATCAGGGTGCTTCTATATTATGGCTCCCGTTAACTAGCTTTTTACATAGAGTAAATATTGCTGCAGCTGAGACTGAATGCATATTGTCAGAGAATGTTCACCCCCATGAGCTTTTCTCTCTCTCATTTAAGTTTTAGCTATACTCACTAAACTGTTTATGTTATCTTTTATTATATTGTTCAGTTTTTGAAATCTCTTTTAATCTGTTTCAAATATGAGGATACCTCTTTGCTCTTATTGATATTTATATGATTAACGTTTATCTATTTTCCTTTACCTCTCCTTCCCTGATTTTCCTTAGAAACATTTCTAAAGACTTTAAATGTATTCTTCCATATTTTTGTTTATACTGTTTAATAATATGATAAATATGTCATAACTTTCTATGTTTTTCTGTATATCTAAATAAAGGGGGTTATTACAACTTTGGAGGAGGTGTTAATCCGTCCCAAAAGTGACGGTAAAGTGACGGATATACCACCAGCCGTATTACGAGTCCATTATATCCTATGGAACTTGTAATACGGCTGGTGGTATATCCGTCACTTTACCGTCACTTTTGGGACGGATTAACACCTCCTCCAAAGTTGTAATAACCCCCCAAAGTCTTTTAAACACAAAAGAATGAGTGAAACCTCTCTGGTTTCCTTGCTTCTTTGACCAGGTGAAGAGGGAAGTGCACCGTGGCTTTAAGAGATGCTAAGGAGGTTTTGGGCAGACCAGTTAGACCAATTAACAGAAGATTGCTGGCATCCAGTAGAGTGGGAAACAGAAATTGTACCACTGTTCTGAAGTCTGATGGTGGGTTAGTGGGCTTGAATTTCCTGAGTACAGCTGGAAAGAGGCAGTTTTGGATACCTTTAATATGTGGAGTTGCATAGTCATTTTCTGAGCAATACAAATTCCTAGTGATTTTGTAGACGGGAACAAGGGGAACCTACAGGAGATATTTGGAATGAAAGCTGTAGTGGTTGGGGCTCTTTTTTAGATGGGTTTAGGTTAAGAGAGAACATGTGCATCCGATCTGTTCATTTTACCGGCTATGCCGGCAGTGGCGGTCTGAACTGCCAAATTCTGAACAAGGGAGGGCCGCCACTACCAGGCTACCGCCGACAGGCAGCCTGACGATGGCGGATTACTTTATCCAATAGTGCAGTGCTGCAAGCAGCGCTGCCCTCTGGATAAACAACCCTGGTTCCTCCAGTCTTTCCCTGGTGGGTTCCCCCGCCAGGGAAAGGCTGGCGGAAGGGGTGCTCAGGGGCTCCGGTGCAGTGCCCCGTCGCGCAGGTCACTGCCTGATTTACGGGCAGTGATCTGCGTGACGGGTACTGCTGCAACCACCGCACAGCGGCATTGACGACGGCTCTGTGTGGAGCCGTCGGCAATGTCCCGGCCAAGCAGAATGTATATTATTTGGCCGGTGGGGTTTCAAGGGGGCTGGCAGTCTGTGATAAGACCGCCAGCATGAACATGGCGGGGTTTCCTGCCGTGTTCTTTATGACCCCCTATATTTGTGATAGGTTTAAGATTTTCAAGTACAGTTGGGTATCATCTGCATAATGATGAATGCTGGATGTATTAATGAAGCTTGATTCCCTAACTCAATGTAAAAGGCATTATTACTAAGCCCACATATGAGTCACCAAAGTTGCACTAATTATATGCCCAAAATCAATAATTGACCTAAAATATTAAATTGGCCTTATAAATAAATAAAGTAATTACTGAAAACATTAATGTGGATAACTTTGGCATGTAAAATGCAGAACAGATAAAAAATGACCTTAGACAGGTGATAAATAGGCCCTCATTATAACATTGGCGGTATTGACCGCCTACCACCGTGGCTACGGCCGCCAAAATACCGTCGCCTCGGCTACCTACCGTCTGCCATATTATGACCGTAGCCAGAATTGCGTCAGAAGGATGGCAGAATTCCGGCTGCGGTCATGGCGGCAGAGGGCGGTAAGGTGGCACTGCTGCCAGCAGCAGCACCACGCCAGTAGACCACCGCAGACCGTATCATGACCCCTGATTTGGCCTGGCAGTGTTCTGCTTGCGGATGCTGCTGCTGGCAGCAGCACCCCGTCCCATCTTCTGCCGGAGGACCCCCTCACAAAAGGTACGTCGGGTGCTCCTACAGGGGAGGGAGGTGGAGGGTGTTGTGTGTGTGTGGGGGGTGTGGGTGTATGTTTGTGTGTGCGTGCATGCGGGTGTGTGGTGTGTGGAATGCATGTGTGCATGCATGGTTGTGAGTGTGCGTGTATGTTGTGTTGTGTGAATGCCTTGGTGCGTGTATGTATGTCAGTGTGTGTGGATATGTATGTGAATGGATGTATGCATGCGTGGGTGAATGTGGGTATGAGCGTGTGCATGCATGTGTATGATGGCGTGTGAATGTGCGTGTATGACTTGGGGGGGTCTGGAGTGGGAGGGGGAACATGGACTCTGGGAGGGGCAGGGGGGCGGGGAGACCCCGTCAGTGACAGGGAAAAAATTCCCTGTCACTGATAGTGCCTACCACCATGGTTTTTGTGGCGGTAAGGAAGCCACGAAACCCATTGCGGTAGGCGGGGTCATAATCCCACGGGTGGGACAGTGAAGGCCGCCTGGCTAGAGACTCAAGTCTCCAGCCCGGCGGCTTTACCGCCCTGGCGGACGGAGTGGTACTTTGGCGGTTTGGCTTGAGCCAAACCGCCAATGTCATATTTTGGGGAAGAGTACCGCCAGCCTGCTGGCAGTACTCTTCTCCAAAATACGGCTGTCCGCCAGGATCATAATGAGGGCCATAGTCTTCAATTCACCAACTCACATCTGAGTCACCAGGTACTGCTGGAATTAAATGCTAAAAATTTGACAAGTCTCTTTGAGAAGTCAAGAAAGATGAATTTAGTAATTGACGTCTTGAAAACCATATGTGAAGGGGCTGTGGGTATGTTTTACTACAAATGGAATTTTGTCCAGATGATTTAATCTATACAAAGGCACTAAACAGGGATGTCCACTGTCTGCTTGATCTAACTATGTACCTTGGAATGTCTCTCTATTGCCATCAGATTTATTAATACCACTCTAGGAATTATAATTGGCAATACAGACTATTCATGTTTGTTGTATGCAGATTATATGCTGTTAACTCTGTTGATGGTCCAGAATTATTAACTGCTTACTTCAGTATTATGGGCTAAAATGAAAATGATTAAAACATCTTGCATAGAAGTTCACATATTTCTCAAACTGCTTATGCTTACCCTTTATACATGGGGTTTGCTAATCTGATGACAACATTTATTTGATTTCCCTACCAAAATACTCTTTAATATAAATGGGAAGACTAAAAATACCCTTTAAACTGACTTTTCTAGTTTGAAAGAATATAAAAAAAGTTTATTCATGCAGTTGTGGCATTGTTCAGCAGATTATACTCCTGGCATTCCTAAGTGATTTGAGATTGGGAAACAAGAAGTTACTCGCCTTCTTTAGACCCTGGCAGACACTTCTCCAGTATGCCAGGGGCATAGGTCAAGACCTCCACCATCAGGACTGTCTGCCATATCTAGAGATGCCCACCTGCTTGACAGGAATTTGTATACTAAAAGGGTGCTGTGCCTATGGTAGTTCATTTCATAGCATTGAAAGTTTACTAAGCCGGTGCATTTTTAAAGGGGCTGCTCGGCAAACGTTTCTTCAGAGGAAACAAACTCTCAAAGTGGGAATTTGTTTTCTCTGAACATATAGTGAATAGCTCTGATGTAGAAGCAGTTTTTCCCTGCACATGGGAGCTAGTTAACATTTTCTTTCCCATTCCCTCCATGTATCGCATGGCAAACATGGGCAGCAAAAACGAGTGATGGTCATCTGTGCCTCAAGAAGGGTGGCTGTCACTGTGACCCCACAGTCCGTGGTGGATGGACTGCTGGGTCAGGGATTAGCATCGGCGGAGCCAACTGAGCCTTCATCTGTGGAGTCTTCACCTGTGGTAACCAATCTTTTATTAGTAAAATAAACCCAAAGCTGTGCTCAGACACCCGCAGCTGGTGCTATAAAACGTCAGAGGGTGAATAGCAAGGGTGTGTAGTCAGGCCTCATTAATTCACTGGCAGTCACTCCCTGTCCCTTTTATCTCACTATTACCAGTTTCTGCTTTCTCCCTTGGTGACAGATTTTCTGTATTTCTCTTCATCTTTCTTTTTGTTTTGTTTGTTTTTCTCTCTGTTGCCCTTGGGAAATGTCTCATGTGGCGAAATAATTGGCAGTCCCCAAAAATAAGTGATGGTGCCCTCCACTGTCAGCCACCGGTAGTAACCCAGTAATTCCCTGACTTAAACAGAGTGAGGAAACCCGTGGGTTTGGCAGAGTGGGAGGACTGCCTGACCCTAAATCATCTGTAAGCATCTTCCTCTTATCATTTATATTTGTACCAAACCCTATAGAAAATTGCATGAACTTTACTAGCTCTTTCTTTTGCCTACCAACCCTTCTAGAAAAGAACCATTTAAATAGTTCCTAATATAGTTACCCACACCAGTACCGTACATTGGTAAAAATTGCTAGAGCACAATTTGATCTTAGTGTTCCAAGTAACATGAAAAAAGAATTTTGTTCCAGGATTGATGAACACATTTGGAATAGTCAAGGAGGAGCTGTTAAGCTATTTATCACTAGAGCAAATCCTCAGGCATATGAAAGATGACATAATGACATAATTGCTCCAAATTGAAATATTTCTGACAATATGTCAGAATATAAATTATTGACCTGAAACAAGTGCAAGTTCTTACATCTATAAACTTTTGATCAATGATAATGCATAAATGCTTTCTAAAAACAAATATGGCTGTCAGTCTGAATTAGACTGTTCTATATCTGAACATGATTAGTATAATTATAGAAAAACTGAACATAAACTCTTTGCCAACCTACTAATGGTGTTAGTACAGCAGAAAGTCTCCAAAATGAAATCTTACATTGATTCACATGCTTGAATCAATCCCCGTAATCAAGTGGGGTCTAGTCCAGTAAATTTAAAATACAGCATAACTTTAAATTATGCCTGACTGCAAACAGTGTCATTTTAGCCTCATTGGAAGCAGTCCAAACTCCAAGCTATGAAGTGAGTCACCAATGGACTACACTGCCTCCAAAGCCCATTCTCTGTCAGATTTATACTGTATGTCATGTGTGAAGGGAGCCTGTGAGCTCTTTTGTCTATTTTGTCATATTTTCAAGACGTGTTTCCACTGAATTACTTCATCCTTCCAAGCACACTCTGTTTAGGGTTGGCTGTCGTAAAGAACTGAACCAGTGGAAGATTTGGATTTGATGTGACAGATTCACCAAATAAGATCTTATTTAGTCCCTGTGGGAAGACCAGTTTTTAAGGTGAGGACCCGCACAAGGAATGCATACATCGTGTTCACCAAAAACGTAAGATTTAGGACTACAAGATATGCAAACGGATTGCTTCAAAAACCATCAATGATTGAAAAGGCCACATCTTGAGATGGCTTGAAAAGCAGGTGTGGTCAAGTGACCCACCCTGTTCAGGGGATGAAGCCACCATAAGTGCTCCCCATATAGAAAGGTGGTCCTTCAGTAACCATTAAATCTCTAAAAAAGGGTGGGAACCCATACCTTCATACAAATATGAAGGTAAGGTGGCCCACAAGAGTGTCTCCTCGGAGGACTTGCTATTGTCTTCTGCAGGGCTCCCACTTTTTGCCTCAAAAATTGTCAGTCAGGCACTGCATCCTCCGAGGTGACTGGTAAAGCCACCTCTCATGTAAATCATCGTCCACAGCTTTGGCATTGTAATAGAACTCTGTCGCTCTGTCCGGCAATATCCGCAGCCTTTGAGACCCCATCAGCAGTTTTTTCACCATCAGCCGCTACTGTCAAAAAGCATTTGTCAAGGCCCCAATTCACAATACCCTTGACTAGTGCAGCTCAGTACACTTTGACCCCGACCCAGCTACTGATGAGTCAGGCGACAGCTATGATGTGGACTATGCATATGCCCTTCAATTGACAAAAATGTATCATGAACAATGCCACCCAGAAAGGAGTAACTCTAATTTTCCACTAATTTTCTCCAGCTTTATACATCAAGGCTTAAATGATGATGTCATTTTATTCTTCCTTCGGGCATTGATTGATCAGTGACTCCTGCAGGCTCTGCAGTTCCAAGAAGTGGCTCTGACTGATGGCGGCTCCCTGCTAAGAGCACTGTTGAAACAAGCAGGATCAACTAATATATCGATCTTCATAGCCCTAGTAAAAGGCCTGTGCGCTAAATTGATAGGATGAGCGTCCGAATAATCCTATCCAAGGCTGAGGCACAGGACGAACACTGGGGAGAAAGATCTGAATGGGGAGTGACAGGGACCTGGTGCCAGGCCAAGCAGCCGGAGTGTGATAGCCAACTTGTGAAGTGTGGCATCCAGCGTGTGTGCCCCTGGCCTGTATGGGTGAGCCTGGCTGAGGCTGGAAAGAGTTCCTATTCAACTTCTATCCCCGGGCGGAGCAACAAAATGGTGTTTCCTGGGGCTGAGTGGTTCGCTTGAGCTCCCAGTGTTTTTCTCCAGCATGGTCATTCTCCAGCAACAAACTGTATGGCACAGCCTGTAGCGGGGCAGGCATATACTGCCTCATGCCTGCCAGTGAACACAAATACAGCACACATGAATTTAACTGTGGGCCTGAGCAAAGTAAATTCTGGATCATGTAGGAAAGCCTTCGGTTTATGTATTGGCTTGTCCTTGCTCCATAACGTGCCCAACTGCCAAGAGATCCTTGGAAGATTACCCCCTTCACAACTTCTAACAGAGGAAATATGGAGCCAACGATTCTATTCTCCGCTTTTGGGCACTTTAGCACACATTATGACATTGGTGGTATAAACCGCCTATCGCTTCGGTGACAGCCGCCAAAAGACCATCACCGTGGCTACCATCGGTCTGCCAGATTATGACCACAGCTGGTCTTCCACCACAAGAAGGGCGGAAATCCGACCGTGGCCGTACTGGCAGATGGTGGGAAGGTGCCCTGCTACCACCAGCACTGCCACACCAGTAGACTGCCACCAGCCATATCATGACATGATATGGCCTGGTGGGCCCTTCTGGTGGTAGGAGCGCCCCGTTCTCTTACGGAAGTCCAGCTTGATGAAGGTTAGTTGGGCTTTCGACAGGGGGGGGTGTTGTGTGTGTGTGTGTTGGGGGGTTGTGTGCATGAATGTGTGAGTGTGTGCGTGAATGCATCTGTGTGTGTGTGTGTAGTGTTGTTTGCGTGGATGTATGCATGTGTGTGACTACGTGTAAGAATGGAAATGTGAATGTGTGTCTGCATGTCAGTGTGAATGTGTGTACGGATGTGTGCGACCATGACTGGATGTATGCGTGTATGAATGTTTGTGTGCCAGTGTGAGTGAGTGGGTGTATGCGTGGTGCGTGTCTGCGGGTGTGTGTGTGTATGGGGGTGTGGGGGATCAGAAGTGGTGGGCATCTGGGGAGTGTTTGCGGGGGTGAGCCTCCTACCAGTGACAGGGAAGGAACTCCCTGTCACTGGTAGAGCCTTCTGCCATGGTTTTCGTGACATTGCTAACGCCACAAAAAATGCCACCAGCAATACTATAGCGGCCGCCGGGCTGGAGATTGATATCTCTGGCCCTGCACCTGCTACCGCCATGGCAGTATGAATGGTAAATTGGCAGGTTGGCTACAGCCAACCCACCAATGTCATAATGTGGCCGTATGTACCGCAAGCCTGTTGGCAGTACTACCGCCAACTTAACACCTACCGCCGGGGTCATAATGACCCCCTTAGTGTGTGTGTGTGTGGCCTCTAATAACCACTGCAATTTGAGTGCTAAACCAGGTACAACATGCACAGCAATCCGTCAGTGCAGTGAATTATGGCTTTGTGTTGGACAGCTCACAAAGAAGGAATGCTCAAATACCACTTCCTCTAGTGAGGCCCAGTTGGCCTTGGAACCTACCCCAAGCAGGTGCTGGTAACCATCCCTCAGCCATATTGCGATAAAGCGAGCACCTGCAGAGTAGGTGGTTATGGCCGGATAGAGACTACACAAATGGGGATAAAGACTGGGAAAAATGACCCCAAGCAGTCTAAACTCCCATTCAAAAAACAAGGCTGATCATGACTGCCTCATCAGCAGAGAGGGTTGGTGTATCGTACAAGGCTTATAGTGGTGCTGAGCATACAGATGTGAAAATACTCCTTCTCCTCATGCAAAAGAGCCTAAGGTCAATTCATAACAATCTAGACTTTCTCACCTCTAAAGTGCACAAGATGAAAACCACTCTAAATAAGTAGGAAAAGAGAATCACCACAGTGAAATCACCAATATCCCTCTTGAACAACACTGCAAAAAAACAACAAAAAGCTTTTGGACATGGCCAAGGTGTTTGTTATTAAGGCAATAAATGAAGATTTGGAGGCTGGGTCCAGACGTAACAAATTGCTCCTGTTGGGCATTCCAGAATCTACAAACATGGGCAATATGGGAATAGTATTGAATCTCTCCTCAAGGCTCTTTTTGGGGAGGAATCTTTCTCATGACTATTTGCAGTGAAGCACCCCATACATCATTGGAGCTGAGGCCCCCACCCCGCACTGTCCTGTCCTATCTTGTGTGGCTATTCAACTACAATGGCCACTGCCAGAACTCCAAGATTTGCATGTGAGAAACAGCAACTGTCATAAGAGAGCAATTCCCACTCAATTATCCTGGACCTACCTCTTAAGAGCAAGTTACAACAGGCTAGAATACAATAGGCAATGCTCTCCTCATCACACCTGAAAATTACTATAACAAGCCCCACATATTCCCACAAATTGCCAATCCATTTGTGAAACAGATCTTGTTGTCTGTAGGAGGGTGCCTCTTCCAGGGCTAGCAAACTTCAAAGAAAGCCTCAGCAATGTGGAGCACAATTGTAGCAGAAGGTACCCACGCACAAAGTCCTGAAATATGTGTATCTACCTCATTGACCTCGTTTGTGTTTCCCTGGCCTGGCTTGATGCCCGTCAGCAGTTCCTTGATACATATATTACAAAAATTACTCTTGAAATGACATCCGTAATTTTTCGCATACCTACATGTAAAACACCTGTGAGTGACGGACTCCTGGGCAAGTTCTATAAAGCTTTTGCTAACCTATTAGCTACACAACTTCTACAGGTCTACTATCAGGCACTAATGACAGGAATCCGTCCCCTCACATTTAGGGAGACTATACTCATAACTTTAATAAAGCACTGTGATTCGTAAAGACTACTGTCTCTTAATAATGTGGATGCAAAAAGGAATTATATCAAGTACATTAGTTATGTTTCAGTTTGCAGACAAATAATATTCCTTCAGTCAATCAAATGTACATGTTAACACTATTTTGATGAAACTGGCTTCTCTCTGAGTGCCTGCAAACAACAATCAACAATCAAAAGGTGACCAGTTAACCTTTGCATAGTGTCTGGCATGCTGTCGAATAGTGTCCTTGTTTTCCCATAAAATGTATTTGTTGGAGTTAGAAACATGTTCTGTTAAAATCTGCAAACTATGCAGTTGATATTAAATTATGAGGCTGTGTGACAAAGCCATATTTACACATAAAATACAGGAGAATTACGTTAATCCAAAACTCCCAAGAGGACTGCTGCCCCGTGTTCTCTAATGAGTGAAAATAAACCTCCAGTTTTTCTTCTCCCAGGTGGCTTCTTACGTTTATGATCATCACTGGGTCACAGTGTTAGACCACACTGGCTGATTATTTGACTTTAGTGTTGAGAGAATCTTTCTCACGACTTTCTCAACATTAAAGTCAAGCATTACTGTTTTTTAAACTAGGGTTTCCAACTGATATTCTACTTTAAATGGTTAGAAGATTGCTATTTCAGATTTGTAAATTTTTTTGAGATTATTGTAGTAAAACAACTTTTTCTGGTTATCACAGTCAAGCTCAGCTTGGTTGTTTAAACCAAGGGTACCTGATGAGAGCTGGGTCATTGGCGATGATGCTGACTTGCCCTCCGATCTCCTTCAGCTCCTTGGAGAAGTTCTCCTTTAGGAAGAAAAAATATTATCAGTGAAAGAAGAATGTCAGACTCAGCAGCAAAAGAGGCAGCGTTCTAGTGTTGTAGTGGTAGTTGTAATAAATATATGGATAATTCCCAAATAAAATGTATTTATATAGTATAGAAACAATACAATATAAGACATACAAGTCAATGTACTATGACACTGTGCTTTAATGGTGATGTGGCAAATGAAAAAAATGAAAGGTATTAACGTAGTACTCTTGTACACAGACTTGCTGTCCAGTACTATAGTGGCAATGCTGGGAAGAGGATGTGATTGTGCAACATCTTCGTACCCATTGTTTGGTGGAATGAATAACGTTCCTTACCTGTAACAATGCATATCTAGTTCCTGTAACGTGCATTGATTGCCATGCTGTTAGCCAATCTCCCAAAGCCAGGGAAGAATCTAAAAATACTGTTTTCTTTTATTCCTCAGGGTTTATCAGAAATAAAAGGCCAGATAATAGGTTGGTTCTTAATATTCTAAACCATAGTGGGTCGCAATCTGACCTATCTCATGGATTTTAATGAGGTAGGTTCAAATTATGACTCATTATGACTGGAGGCCATCACAGGTCTCGGGACGTGCAGGAGTCACTAGACCACCGTGTCTGTGATTGCTTTTAAAAAAAGAAAACTGGGTTTGGTTTAAAAAAGCTTTCTATTTAAAAGGTAGTTTAAGAGTTGGCAGTGGTCCCTTGGATCACTGTCTAGTCTTCAAAAAACATTTTCTTAACATTTGCAAAGGGGTTCCAAGAGGGACTTAAAATTAAATTAGTGCATAGAAAAACATATTTTAATGATTTAAAATGCTATACTGAAGTGTTTGTGACTGTTAAAATCCTTAGCACATCACGGGCCAGATGTAACAAAACATTTTGCATTCGCAAATGGTGAAAATTGTAAGATTCTACTGTTTGTGAATGCAAAATAGCCTTTTACGATGCATGAAAGGCATCACAGTCCAATTTTAGGGAATCACAATTTTTAGCGATTCCCTAAAATTGCAACTATGAATAGGGAATCACTATTTGCGATTTCCTATGCACATGTATCAAGCATTTCCTAAATGCAAACTGGGTATTGCAATTACCACCAAAGTCAAGTTGGTGGTAACCATGTGCACTTTTAAAAAATGCATTAAAATGCATTTTTTTAAAGTGGCATATAGCGCACACATGTCCCAAGGGCAGTGGTTTCCAACCTGTAGTATGGGGACCCTAGGGAGTCAGGGAAGTCTCCTCAGGGGGTCCGTGACTGCGTCGAAAATTAAATAATAATAACGGATTAGGTTCCCAACTTTCAGTAATGACTCACTGCAGGGGTCCCCGGATTCCAATAAAGATTCAGTGGGGATCCCCAGGCTCCAGTAATGACAAAGTGGGGGTCCACAGAAGTCAAGAGGTTGGGAACCACTGCCCCTGGGCATGTGGAAGCTTTACATGTGCACAGTTGTTTTGGGGGGTGCATTAAAGGGGGCCTTAGGTCCTCAGCACCCTTATTTTTGCATTACCTAATTTGCAAATTCCTAATAGTAATTCGCAAATTAGGAAATGCAAAACCATTCCCACCTATGGGCCTTTAGGCCAATAGGACTGAGTGGAGTCTCATTCCCTAATAGCGTTTGCAAATTTTTAGAAATCCCTATTAGAGAATCGATATTTTGTTATATTCCATTTTGCATTACCTAAACAGCGATTTATTAAAATGTTCTATTTAGGTTGTGCAAAATGGAACTTTGATATATCTGGCCCCTTTTCTTTGTGATTTCTTATAAGACTCCTACTTAATTGAGTGAGCTTTGCTGATTTTCTTGACTTTATTAATATCCTATCTAACCTGACTGATAACTTTTGTTTCCTTTAAGGTGCATGAACATGGAGGAACAGCTCCTTAATCAGACGAGTAGAGGGTTGTTTATTATGTTTTGTGCTATTGTTACAGATCATTTTTATGACTCTGCCATTCAGTTGTGTATACACTCTCAGGTAATTTCGCTAAACAACCAACCATTGAATTTCTGTGAGAAAGGTTAAGCGTTTGTTCTGTGCCCTGAAGTCAGAAGTTATACAATTCCATTTGCAAAAGTGTGAATCGACTTCTGTTTAGCTGTTTTGCAAACTTCTAAAAGTGAATGTTCACAAGAAGTGCTTAAGAAAGAGAATTATTGGCTTATCCCCAGCAGAATTTAATGAACATCACTATCAATCTTAAACTGCCCCACTTGAGATTGATACGGTTTGGGTTCTGGTTTGACAGTTCAGATGCTGCCAGCCAATTATGTGATAAATACCAGGAGAAGGGCTTTGGCTCCACCCACATGTTGGGAGCCAGGAGTACATGTTTTGATTGGGCAGATGTGTGCTTACACATTAAAAAGTTCTTGCCCTCAGCACAGCTGTGATCATTTTGTTAATGTTTCTAGCTTCCTGAGCTTGAACTTTCAGGGGCATTCGCATGACCGTGTAATGCCATTAAAGTGGCTTAGATAACTTTATCATTTATTGTGTTTTTTTCTGGCAGCAGCACAGAAGGGAGGAAGGCAGTCAATAACCTGCATCGAGTTTTAGGCCTGGCTTGATAGTGCAACTGTCACCTGACCTTTTAAACTACACCAATATTATTTTACAGTTCTTTGCTTCAACACAAATACATGTGCATTCCCATGCTATCTACTTTTAATGCTTCACATTACCAAAGAATATACCCTACAGCATCCCTTTAACCTTTTGAGTGCGTCGGACAGCCGGGAGCTGCCTGACGCTGTGGTGCTCATGTGTGTTGGACGGCTCCCAGCCGTCCTCGCACATGGCGCTGCAAATTCCTCTGGTGGAGGCATCAGAGAGATTCCCTGCTCAAAGACACAGCCTCAGGAGCTGGGGAGAAGCTTCCCCAGCTCCGAGGCTGTTTCTTTGTTTTCAGCAAAATGACGATCAGCGCGCATGACTGACCTAATTTCACTGAAAACGAAAATGAAATGAGACGATTGGCTCATTTCACTTTCATTTGCTTGGTGCTCAGGGGGCTATCTCCACCCTCTGAGCACCGAGGCAGAAGGGAGAGGTAGCACTTGAAAGGAGAGAATCACCCCTTTCCAATGATACCCCTAACTAGTGGATCCCTGCTTGGGGATCGCCACAGGAGGGCGATAACCAAGCTGGCATCCACCCACTAGACACCAGGGAGGGGAGAGCCATCCCCTGGGAATGGGATTTTCCCCCCTCCTTGTTTCTTGGCCATACACGGTCTTTCTGTTCCTCCTGTGGGGGAAGACGGGGAAAATAGCCCTCAATCTGCTCCCCAGGGATTTTTATTTGGTAGTGTAGGAGGTAGGGGCTGTCCAGACTGGGCATGGGATTGTCCCCACCCCTCGTCCCAAAAAATCAGCACAGTCTTTCTGCCCTCAGGGGGCAGATGGGGGGAATAGCCCCTGATCTGCCCCCTGTGGGGCAGAAAGCCCACCAGGCACCAGGGAATTTTTTCATTCATCTAGGGGTGGGTTCTGCTCAGAATGGGCAATGCCCCCAACCCTGCCCCAAATAAATCAGTAAAGCCTTTCTGTTCTCCTCCCCTGGGGGGGGGGGCAGAAATCCCACTGGGCACCAAGGATTTTTTTTGATAGTGTATGAGTTGGAGTTGCCTCGAATGTGCATGGCAATGCCCCCCAAAAATAAATGGGCACAGTCTTTCTGCCCCTAGAGGCAGACGAGGATAATTACCTCTGATCTGCCCCCCCAGGGCGGGCAAGAAAGCCCACTAGACACCAGGGAAGTATTTTATTAAAATAGAGGGGTGTGGGGCTGGCCCCCAACAATGGGCATGGTTATGCCCCCACCTCAACTGAAGGGGGCAATAGTTTTCCGCCCCCCCTGCGGACTAAAGCACCTCACCCCAATGGCAATCAAGAGGACATTTAACTCTTTTGGGTGTTGATGTTACGTATGGGCCAGTAGAACTTGGCTAACTCCCAATATCGTTCAACTTACAATGATGAACAGCTGTACTTTTGGGCTTGGGTAGGTTGCCACCTGGAAACATCTACCAGACCCAGACACTTCTGAAAAAGAGACATCTGTGGGGGATCAGGGTGGCATGCTTCTCCTATACCCTACAACATTTTCTTATCTACAATACCTTGCAAATCTCCAACTTTGGCTAGAGTCACATATTTTCTCTACATTTCTGTGACTGAACTTCCAGAATACGCAGGAATCCACAAACTTTCCAAAATCCAGCATTGACCCACCTGTGCTGATAAAAACTCTGCCCCACTGTGTGGCTAGGCCTAGCGCCAGTGACAGGAATGGATCCAACCATGGCCAGCAGGGTTCTTCACGCAAGGGCTCCTGTTATCCTTGGTTTGATCCATTGCAAACTGTTGCGGCACTGGGCCCAGCCACACAAGTGGGCAGCAGTTTTATTGGCACCGGTGGGGCACTCCTGGGTGATAGGAATTTTTGGCTCCCCGCAGATTCTAAAACTTTCCATCAAAAAATGGGAGGAAATTGTTTTTTTTTTGTCAAAGTTTGAGGTTTGCAAGGTATTCTGGGTAAAAAAACATTGGGAGAGCCATGCAAGTCAGCCCATCCTGGATACTCCTAGGTGTCTATTTTTAAAAAATGTAAAGGTTGGCTAGGTTTCCCTAGGTGTGAGCTAGGGTCCAAAATCTAGAGCTACCACATTGGCAAAAGAGTGTCATTATTCGGTGGAAATATAAAGTGCGTCCATGTTGTGTTTTGAGCTGTTGCCTGTCGCATGCACTAGGTCTATCCGCACAAGTGTGGTACCATTTTGATCAGGAGACTTGAGAGAATGCCGGGTGGGAGGACGTTTAAGGCTTCCTGCAGATTCCAGAGCATTCTATCACAGAAATTTTAGGAAAATGTGTTTTTTAGTCAAAATATGAAGTTTGCAAGGGACTCTGGGTAAAAACATGTGGTCAGAGCCATGCAAGTCATCCTGCCCTGGATACCCCTTGGTGTTTAGTTTTCAAAAATGTACAGGTTGGCTAGGTTTCCCTAGGTGCTGGCTCAGCTCGAGTCCAAAATATAGAGTTACCCACATTGGAAAAAGAGGGTCAGTTTTCGGTGGAAAAATGTGCTGCATCCATGCTGCTTTTTAGGACATTTCCTGTCACAGGTAGTAGGTCTACTTATACAAGTGAGGTGCCGTTTTTATCAGGAGACTTGTGGGAGTGCCGGGTAGAAGGAAGTTTGTGCCTCCACGCAGATTACAAAACTTTCCATTACAGAAATGTGAGTAAATTGTGTTTTTGTCAGACAAATGTTGAGGTTTGCAAGGGATTCTGGGTAACAGAATCTAGTAAGGGCCACACAAGTCACCCCATCCTGGATTTCCATAGTTGTCTAATTTTCAAACAATGTACAGGTGTGCTAGGTTTCCGCAGGTGCCAGCTGAGTTAGGGCCCAAAATCACCAGCTGGGCACACTGCAAATAAAGGGTCAGTTTTCAGTGGAAAAATGCGATGTGGCCACGTTGAGTTTTGGGCCGTTTCTCGTCGCTGGTGCAAGGCTACTCACACAAGTGAGGTACCATTTTTATCAGGAGTCTTGTAGGAGCATAGAATAGTATAGCATTTGTAATTACCAACTGGATTTTGCTGCATTTGTGTCTTTAAAATGTAAGCAAGTGTATAAGAAAGATGACATTTTGAAAAATACCCTCCAAATCATACTCTAATATGGGTACACACAAATTCAGAGATGTAGAAATAACCACTGCTCCTAAACTCTATAGCTTATGCCTAATTTCAGAAATACATAACTTTCCTTGATACCCATTTTTCATCCTGCCTATTTCTTTATAAGAATTGGTCGATACCTGGTACTCAATGAAAAGCCTTTGTGTGGTGCAGGTCAGTTGTTTGCTCTGGGTACATTGGATTCTTGGAGAACCTACAAACCCTATATATTGCCACAAGCGGATGAAATGGTATATTGCTTTTGTCAATCTGCCATTGTGACCAAATGTTACAGATGAAAATGTTGTTACAAATGCCCGGTTTTTCCTGCTCATTTTCAATATTTCTTTTTTCAACAGTTATTTTCCTTGGGAAAACCTTGATGGATCTTAAATGACCCATTATTGAATTTGGAATTTTGTCTACTTTTTAGAAATATATTGTTTTTCCAGATCACCCATAGGTTTCTCACTGGTTTTCACCACAGGCTGGAAGTAGGCTGAGAGCACAAAAAATAGGGAAAATAGGCTACCTCTTTTAAAAATGCTAAAACTGTAGTGCACAATTAGGATTTTTGATTCAGTGCTGCATGTTCCTGAAAGCCGGGAAGATGGTGACTTTAGTACAGCAAACCGATTGTGGATGTCATTTGTAGGGAAAAAACAGACACTTTTTCCCTATTTTTGAGTTTCCCCCAAGAGAATTCACAAACCCTGGGCACCTTTAGAATCCCCAGGATGTTGGAAAAGAAGGACACAAATTTGGCGTGGATAGCTTATGTGGACAAAAAGTTATGGAGGACTAACCGCAAACTACCCAAAATAGCCAAAAAGGGTTCAGCACTGGGAGGAAGGGAGGCATAGCAGCAAAAGAGTTATAGCCAGACCTATTGGTATTGTCAATATTTATTTCACATTGCAACTCTAAACCACAAACCATTAACTCATCTTTTTGTCTTGTACTACTTTATTTAAGAGTGCAATATCTTTTGCATAGGAAGGGACGATTATGGAAAAGTAATCGAAAGCTATAGCTCAATTGATTCAAATCAGAAACAACTGTTTGTACAAATGGTGGTGGGGACTAAGAAACATTTTGTACCAAGGGCAAACAAGAAATAGATTGTCACATGAAAGGCTATGTATTCTACTAACACATCCAACACAAGAATTATCTGCAAAGAATTGTTCAGCACTTGTGCAAAACAAATCACCCCAAAAGCTTTGCACTAAAAATGTGAGTTTCCAATTGATGTTAGGTGCATCCCTTGCGAGAATCTTCCTTTCAGACTGATAAGAAAATTAGGGATACCGGAAACTTACAAGTAAGAGAATTGACTTTACCTTTTGGGGTCCGCAGTGATGCAGAAATATAAATTATTACAGAGCTTTAATGGAAAGAAGGCACAAGTGAGCAGGTGAATATATTTGGACCATGTGCTTGGAGCAAATATTTTGCTTGAGACTGCAGCTAAACTTATTACATGGTCTGTCAAATTTTTCATGCGATTATGCGTATGTAATGTTTTGCCAACTTTAAAGGTGTAACAAAACAAGGTGATTAATGGAATATTGGCAATTGCTCGGGCCGCATCCCAATCCATCGTTTTTCACCCACCAGCCCTGCAGAACAGGGATACCCAAGGGTAGAAAGTGGTACCCCTACCTTACTCTATATATATGCACACATTATAAAAATTACGTTTGCATAATATCAGCTATGGCAGTACCTCCATCCTGCTTCCCTACTCTGCTGAAAGCAGATTGCAGACCTGCTTCTGTGCTGTCTGCCAGAAACAAATAAATGACTTAAACTATTTCAAACCTCCGATGAGCATTTTTTATTTTTTTTATTCTGCTTTGCAGGGTGACCTGACCTGAGTCCGAAAAAAACTGGACATGTATTTTTTTTTTTGTATTCAGTTTTATCATTTAAAAAGAAAAACTGTGGATTACATTGGCAGCACTTAGGACGTCACTGTTATTATTCATAGCAAGAGTGTAACAACAAAGCCATTGTATAATAAATATGATATGATAGCACCAGATAGACCACCCCCTTCATCAGCAGATGGTGTCTAGAGAATTTGTCCCAGCCATTTCCCCCACACTCGATTATGTTTATGGGGACAACCCCTGGCTTCATAGACTGACCTTTCCTGTTGGCACACCAGTCAACTCCCTGGCGCCATTCTGAGAGAGTGGAAGGTGTATGGGCTTTCCAGTGGACCATAATATCCCACTTAGCAATCCAGAGGGCCGTTGCCAGGAATGCACTGCCCGCTCCCATGCCTCCCACGCCCTCTGGAACCCTCAACAAGATCACCAGGGGAGATAGGGGGACCTCCCACCCCAGTATCACATTGAGTTCATGTGCTGTAGTGGACCAGTAGTTTTGAACTTGGGGACATACCCAAACCAAATGGTAGAAATCGGCTCGGGTAACGCGCAGTGGGGGCAATCGACCTCCAAGAGGAGACCCGCACAATGGAGTCTTAGCGGGGAGATGTAGGCAGTGTGGAGGTAGTAAAACCTAACCAGTCATAAACGGGAGGAAATAGTAAGGGTTCTTAGTGCCATTAATGCATCTCTCCAGTCATCATCTTCAGAGGGGCTTATCCAGTCCTCCCAACAAGTTCTGAGATAGGTTAAATCCCCAGGGGTATTTATGATAAATGTTTGATAGATTTGAGAGATTCTTCCTCTGCCTAGTGTCCCCATGAGGAGGGGGCTGAATTCTGGGAGTGTGTCAGTTCGGGGGACCTGGGCTTGGAGGGCATGGTGTAGTTGCAGGTATTTATAAAATTGCATGGTTGTGAGGGGGTCGTCGGGTTAAAGGTCTTGAAACAACATCATGAGCATCCCTGACCAGACATCCCCTAGATGTGAAAGGCCGATGAGGTCCCATTGCTCAAAGCCCCGCAGCTTTGTGGATATGCGAAGCCAAGTGCCTTGCAAGAGAGGAGTTTGTTGTTTGAGTCTATTCGGTTCATGTATTTAAAATGGAGAAAAGCCTAGGGCCACCGGGACTGTCCTCTGAAGACCAGGACTGTCCTGGGAAATCCGGGACGTCGGGTTACCCTATACTTCTTGCATTGCCCTTGGTACCTAAGGTTCCTGAAGTCATAAAGACAGCACTTGGAAGAGAATTCTAAGTCTTTGAGACTTGTTTACTTTCTGCAGTTCACACACTGTCCTTTGTCACCTATAGCACTTGTGAGTCAAATTTAGGGGCTAAGGTGGTGTCCAATGTCCCTTCTGCTAGCTCTAGCATTCTTTTGTATTGACGTCCATGTTTTATGTGCATCTGAAACAGAAACTCCACAAACTCAAGAGGATTATTTTATCTATGTGGCTACCAAAGTCTTAGGGTTAGAGGTTCAACTATTAAAACATAAGATGGAATAATATGTTATCTTATTGCGTTCCTGAGCTTCCCTAATCAACCTAAATGGAAATGTGTGACTTAGCCCATCCGACAAGAAACATTAATTCAACATATCATTCATTTTGGAGTTCAAACACATTTCTGCTGCTATCATAATTCCGACAGCTAATATAAAACAATCATGGCTTTTTAAATTCGCATCCTCCCAATTAGAATATTTTTTACCTGTCGTGTAGATCATTTCCTATAGGAGAAACTACTTCACCAGGCCTAAAACTGACGCAACCTTAATTGCCTGTGACAGCAAAGAGCATTTTACAATGTGATAGTGTGCCACCAGCTCATTAATTATGTCCCTAGTCTATGGTTACATTCTCCTACACAAGTAGGGAAGGGAATGTTTTAGAGGCTAGATTGCAGGAGCAAAGGCCTTTTGTGGTTGCAAACCATGTGATTCACAAAGTGACAGGGTTTACGACTGCAAAATGGCGATTTAATAGTTATATTACCTTTTCTTGACTTGACTTGACTATCTTGACTATGAAATGCCTTTCTAACTCACAAAAGTAGTTCTACATCTCATTTTGAATCGCAGTTCGAAGGCAGGGGTGTGGAAATCCTATCACCAGATGTCCAGGATGAAGAACAAGACATCAGGTTTATTTCGTTGACTGAACAAGCAAACCCATGGCATCACAATCCTCTTGACTGCCAGTTTGCAGTACCACAGTATGGATCTGTGATAGAGGATTATTCGCTAAAGCAACATTTTTACACATATGTATAAGTTGCTCAAACTTGTACATATGATTCATTATTCAAAGGCTTTACTAATAAGGCGAGCGCTCTAAGGAAATGCAGTGAGCAGTGAGCTAGGCTTACATTATGACAGTGGTTGTTTTATAAAAGCATGTACACCTCTGCACAATGTAACAACTCCAGACTATTTGTAATGCTAACAGAATGCTCCCTGGTTATGTTCAAATACATACATAAGCCTGAACCTAAGATTGGTGAGTGATTGCTTTCAAAACATATTGTACACAAAAAATGAAACTTGAATAAAATGTTTTGCTAAACTATTGTGCAAATTTAAATACTATTTCTTTGAGGCATCATTTAGTAAAAAATGTTTGATGCATGCCCATTTGTAAATCTTTATGGATATCAATGAGTATGTGTCCTTCCACTGAAGCAGATTTACAACATTCAGGAATTCACAAGGGTTTACAGAAGTAGGCCTGGAAACTACAATTCTAGCAAACTGTTGTGAATTCAGTTTCAAAATCTACAAAGTGAGTGCAAATTTACTTTCCCCACACTATTTTCCCACCCTGGAAAACATGTAGGTTTGTGGGTGTGCACAAATACACATGACATTCTAATGGTGGAGCTAGGCTCCCCAACTACTTTCGCATCCTAAATGCAATTTTGTAGAAAGGTGGCAAAATCATAGCCTCGCTAACATCTGAACCCTGATGTAATATGAGCCATAACATAATCAGAGACACTAATTTCAGAGTTTAACATAATGAGAATGCTGCTATATTTTATCACTCACTGTCCATGGGACAGCTTTACCTCTGGGAATTGTGTCGCGCAGAGTCAGAGAAAGCAGGCACTGGTTTATTTAAAAGCAGCAAGGGTTATTTTAAGGAGCCAAGCTGGTTTAAAAAACATCCTTTTGGAGATGCGAATGCGGCAGAGCTGGAGGTCTACTGTTTCTTGCAGGCCACCATCACAGGGGTTTGAATACTCAAAAGGCAGGCACTTCTGCGACCACTTGAGAATAGACATTTTGTAACATGACCTATTAATACATAGGATACATTGAAAAAAGTGCCTAATTTGTATTCGCTTTTTTGCTCCCTGCATGTTCGTACATCAAGCCCGAAGTACTCTTAAGAGTTAAAATCTTGTCAAGTGACGACTCAGATCATCGTAACCAAGTTACAGGTAACCAACGTAAACAATTGATTCCATCTGAAAATATTTGAATAGCCTGCAATGTAAAAGAATATTCTGTAAATTTACAGTTCAAAGATCACCCAGTGAGAAGGAGAAAGAAAACTCAGGGTGGACTTTTCAGACTGTGGTCCTCACTATGAGTAGTCTGGTAATCCTCCGATACCTACACCCTTGTTAACTTCTGGGTACAGAATGAATCGTGAATTACACATAAGATCCTTAGCATCTGCTTGGAAACTTGGTATTACCACGGGTCACTCTGGGTCTGATTCTCATGGTAGCTCCTCGTTTGAACTGGAGTTTCACCTACAGATTTCGTCTGTTTCAGCAGCCGAGCTCTCCAGGTGAAGCACTATAGATTCACTGTGCTCCATCAGATCTCATGATTCAGATGAGACTGTTTTCTCGCAGGTCTCATAATTCAGACGTGGCTTGTAAATCTTATGATGAGTTCCATTGGTGTTTATTGGAACCTCCTAAGGCTCATTGTATTGAAAATCAAATCTGTGCTGAAAATGATGTGATGTGAAACGAATAAAAGCAAAAAATATCTCCCACTCACTAGAAGAAAACTCTCAGTGCATCGGAGACATTGTGTTTTTGGTTTTCAGACGCAAACCAGAAACTGGGGTTTCGTTGAAAATGCACCTGCCACATCAGTGAAGCACGTTTGGAGAAAAACCCAAATATAGCGGAGGAGATCCCTATGCTAATCAGTACTTTGTTTCTAACAAACCTACAGTGGTTCACACAGAACTCATTCATATCAACACCATGGATGCATGCCAGCAACATTTCTGTAATTGACAGTTTGTACAAAGGAAACAATCAATTGGTGTCTACTAAGTTCCAGTTTGCAAAAATCTGTTTCGTCACAACCTAAACCTTATCTCAATGCGGGTGTTCCAGAGGCAGACGTGTAAAGTGACTCCCATGTGAAAAAACACACCCAAAAACCGTTGATAGTACAAAACAGGCAAGGGGATATTGAAACACAAACAACTGTACACACATTAGCCCATTGGAACAGGCCCACAGTTGCCTGTATTCCTGTAGATCATGATTGGCGAACAGTTTGATTGTGACAGGCGTCAAAATCAGGGCGCTGAGCCCTAACTGAGCCTCATACTGTAGCATAGGGAGAGACAAATTATCAAGAGCTTCTGTAGCTGACATTCATAAACCACAGAAATAATGTGCTTCTCTGTAGTTTATGACTCATGTTTCATGGGTATGATATAATTCCAATTGATTTTGGGTTTTGAAAGTACTGCTGTGTCTGCAGTAATAACCCCAAAAAGGTGTGTCTGTTATGAAAACTAATGGCGTATTTTACTTAGCATATTTATACAAACAATGGAAAGAGCAATAAGTCCACAAAGCTTTACTCTAAAAAATGATTTCGTGTTTTTTTCAAGCAGCTCAATAGAAATAATTGTGGCAGTTCCCACTAAACACCTGGCTGTTGCCAGAATGAATGGGAGAATTCTTCGACATACTTTGAGATAATATTATATAAACTGGGTGACTGAGTGCATGATGGCCTTTAGAGCCATTTTGATCATATCTGGGCTTAAACTTTAAGGAGATATAATTGAGGAGTATTTGCAGAATGTTCTCCGGCTTGTAGATCTGGCATTACTCTAAACTCTAAACCTTCTAATATTTCTAAAATATGATCATCACATATTCATGTAACATCATCAGGCAACTTGATATAGCAAAATGATGCAACCAGTGAAGGATATGTTAAAAGATATCTTCTCAAAAGCAAGCACTGTTTTCTTATACTCACAATAAAGGATGATGAGGGCCACTGGGATCCAGACACTGTTAGTTCATATAATTCTTCTCTTAAAAAAATATGAAAACATGTTATTATAGTCAAAGGAGTTTGTTATGCTCACAGCAACAACGTTTGGACAATTACAGCCTTTTCAAGTTACCTCCCCATGGTATCCTCCTCTCTGCTGTACTCTGTGCCAAAATGCAAGTCTTGCATTTGAACCCTTGATAAAGCCAAAGTTTCTTCATGCTTCACAAACATAAGTAGAACACATGCAGTGTAGGCAAACGCATTCTAATAGTCCCTTGTAAACACACAGCCCCAGGTAGAATACCTGTACTAATATACAATATTCCATACCCCCTGTTTCTCTCTCTCTCTCTCTCTCTCTCTCTCTCTCTCTCTCTCTCTCTCTCTCTTTCTTTCTTTCTTTCTTTTTTCTTTCTTTCTTTCTCTTTCTTTATAGTGAGAGTGGAAGCCCCTGTTAGCCCCTTCCTTCAATTACCACGCCTGTGAGTCCAACAAAACAAATTTCTTCTGGCAAAATGCATAGCAGATACTTAGGACTAAGTGAACTTGTCAGCAGCCTCCACTGGATGTGGAGCTTTGCAGTCCACTTTGACTTTTGGCTCTCCTCAGTTAGCTTCCTTCAATGGACAAGAAACAGTTGCAGTGGAGTTCAAATTTCTTTTCGGAAACCAGTTTCTAGAAGACAGGGATTCCAGCAGACGTAGGAACAACTCTTCTGATATCACTCCAGTTAGCAAAGAGCCAGGAGGCCTGGTATGGTCTCTTAAAAAGGTGATGTAGCATATCATTTGTCTGTGATCCAAAATCAATATTAAAAATTCCCCACAATCTGCACTTCCTCTTTTATTACAGTGGTATGTAATTACTGTTCTCCATCATTTGATCTTTATTGATCCTTTTGTGCAGAACATTGAGTATGTCACTTTCTTTGAGTACTGAGTATCTCCGTGGTGTGTAGGGTCCCCTAGCAATACTAAAAAGAGAAATTCTGTTTTAAAGTACATTTTAGGACACTTATACACAGGCTATATTGATTGCAAGTACCTCTTTTGTTAAAATGTGTCAATCAAAATTAATGACTACAAGAATATCTAAGATATATGTAGATTAATATGACAATGTGGGTAGCAGGTTGACAAAATGAAAAAGGAACACTGTTTGTTGAAAGTAGCCAACAGCTGCGATGTTCCACAGTGCGTAGTACTGAAAATTGAAACCTCAACTTCATTTTGATGGAACCATAGAATCTTCATCCTCAACTGTCATCATACAAATGATATCACATGTAAGGTGCATTGTTTTTTTAATGAGTGAAGCATCTGATTACAGAAAACTAGGATTGCAAGTACTTTCATCATAATGGGATTTTCATTGCTGGTCGTATCAATCAATCAGTGCTTGTAAAGCGCAGCTACTCACCCGTTAGGGTCTCAAGAGGTTGGGGGTGTGTGTAGCGTATATTGGTGAGGTGGTTTAAAAAAGCCATGTCTTCAGTTCCTTCGTGAAGCTGGTGAGTGAGGTGGTTTGTCTGATATGGATGGGTGGGCGTTCCAGGTGGGGACTGCGAGGTAGAAGGACCGTCCTCCTGTCCTGGTTTTCCCGATGCGGGGTACTTCTGCGAGAGAGAGCTGGGCTGAGCGTAGGGCCCTGTGGGGTATGTGGAAGTTTAGTCGCTGGTTGAGGTAGGCTGGTCCGGTGTTGTGGAGGGCTTTGTGTGCGGATCTTGAAAGTGATTCTTTTCTCTATGGGGAGCCAATGCAGTGTATATAGGTTTTGCGAGAGGTGGCAGTGTCGGGGTAGGTCGAGGACTAGTCTGGCGGCAGTGTCCTGAATGTTTTGCAATTTGCGGGTGAGTTTTCTGTTGATTCCGGCATAGAGTGCGTTGCCGTAGTCTACTCATAAACATTCTATACCATTGCAAGCTCCTCATTCTGCATGAATAATGAGGATCCTAGTGAAACAGTAAGTGGAGAAATTAGCTAAACAGGTGAAGTGAATCCTAAACACCTTGGGTGTCAATCTTTGAGGATGAATTCAGATGCAGTGTCTTCTGAATGTTTTGCATAATCATGAGGTGCGAGCTTTGCAGATTTCAGCGATTACCACATCTCTTAATGGCACAATTATAGAGTCTTAAGGATTCCCTGGAAATTAGTTTATGACTCCTGATAATAAAGAGTAAGGCATCAACAGTCAACATTTTGCTACGCCTCTCCATGTGGTTTCATAACAGATGAGCATCTGCTCTGATTTCGTGATGTGCTCATGTGTATTGAATTAATAACACTTTTAACATTAAGGCCCTGATTACGAGTTTGGCAGTCTGTGCACCGCAATGGTGGCGGCGGACTGACTGCCATCGGTTTGGCGGTCTGACCGCCATTGGCTTGGCGGTCAGACCACCCTATTACAATGCTGGTCAGCCCAAAGAGGAAAGACCGCCAGGGTCCCACAGGCACTGCCAGGCAACGCCAACCGCTGCAATGGTGAGGCCAGCCAAACAGGCCAGCGGAGCCAGTGTTTCCACCAGACACATTATTATGTTGCACACCGCCAATGTAACCGTCCCAGCAGGTGGAAATGGAGAGCATTAAGAAAGCAACTCAACTGCAGGCACCGTTACACGTCCTGTGCCGCCATGGAGCCTATCACACATGTCCTGTGGCTGCTCATCAATGGAGCTCAAAATACATGCCGCCATGGATGCAACCAATGGTAAGTACACACACCTACCTGTGTAATGCAGCCCAACAACAGATCGTCATGCCGTCATCCACATGATATGGGCTCATGCAACAGGTACCAAGTACACATGTCATTGTGTCCCAGGTCGGAGTTATTAAAAAAGAATGACACATTCCCAGCCTTTAAAAGCCCCCTTTGGGCATCACTGACACTACTCCACCACACTCCACAAAAACACACGTCTGCTTATCCCAGGCATAGGGACAGTGCAGTCTACAGAACATTGCATCACACAACACCAACACCACAGCAACATCACACATATTTCAACTCACACCCTCACATTGCACACATGCCATGGACTGTTGTCAAATTGAAAGCACATATGTATGGATGTGTCATGGAACACAAATACCGGTCCCATGAAACAGCCGTGCAATGGACCCACCTATCACCTACCTTGCAACAGAATGGAGGGTCAATGGGATGCACAATATTTTGAGAGAGAAATATCCAAAGCCCACAGTGCAAACAATACCTGCACAATAGTGATGGGGGGCATCAGGAGCAATCATGGAAGGATGCTGCCCTGGGACACATTACCCTTTGCACATGCCCCCAAAACCACATTTGCACAGGAACTGGCCCTTCCTGTATCTCAGTGAGAACTAATAGTAGAGCCAAGTGGCATGCCTATCTGCATAAGGTGTAAGTGCAAGTAAAGAAAGCACATACAATAGCAACAGCATGGCCATACATTTAGATAAAGTAGCTGCAAGGTACACACATCAAAATGGACACATGCTCAGTCAAACGCAAAGAAAGCTAGCACAATTGAACACCCTCCATGTGCGGACAAACTAAACTTTACCTTCCATAAATGACACAAATGTACAATCCAAATCAGGGTGACAAGTCACACACTATACATGCTGACATAAACTAACACAAGCTGAAATACTTACCATAGCAAACATAACACAATGCAATGACACCCCAAGCAAATATCCATACAGTGTACATATACCTTTGTCTTGGGTGATACCAGCATTGCCCACAAAATCAGATATTACAAATAACAGCAAATGGATCAGCAATCCGGGTCAAGCATACACAACTGAATGCATACAACACAAGTTAGTCAGGAACAACATAAAGGTTGAACAGTAATTGCAGGACAAGTGTGTACCGAACAAAACAACATCTTGAGTTTATTCTTTACCAATCACTCAAGAGCAAAGGGCATTGGCCAGTCCACATGAGTTCATGCACAATACTGTGCCCAAACCTGACTCCAAACACTGCTAGGGAACCTCCACAGAAAGGGCCATCAAGTGGGTAGGCAGGCACCTTGGGGGATCAACCGTGGGTGGGGTGGGTCGGATTTGGAATGGGTGGGATTGGGACAGGGGTTTTTTTTTCTTTGGAGGGGTGAGCTTCTTCTTTGGGGGGAGGGGTATGGGTGCTTACGGGGGAGCAGGTGTGACAGAGGAGGACTTGGATATGGAAGGGATGAGTTGGCAAGTGGGTGGGGGCCTCTTGGCTTTGGGAGGAAGTTTGGAAGTAACAGGGGAAAGAGCAAGTTCAAAAAGGAAACTCTCCTTGGGAAAACTGAGAGGTCATCAGAAGGGGTTGGAGATTTGGAGGTTGAGGGAATGGTGGGCGTGTCTGTTGGTATGGATGTGCTGGTTGTGTGCATGTGTGAGGTATGCTTGTGTTTGGGTGGTGTCTGTTGTGTGTGAGTATGTACATTAGCATGTCTTGGGGGCCTGGGAGGTGGACGTGCTGGTTGAGGTGGGAGTGGTGGATGTGTGTGTGTCTGTTGGGGTGGTATCTATGGATATGGTGGCTGTTGTGGGTGTGTCTGTGTGTGTTGGGGTGGTGTCTGCAGGTACAGTGGATGTGTGCGTGAGTTGGGGTTGTGTCTGCAGGTATGGTGGATGTGTGTGTGTGTGTTGTGGTGGTGTCTGCAGGTATGGTTGATGTGGTGGATGTGTCTGTATGTGTTGGGATGGTGTCTGCACATATGGTTGATGTGGTGGATGTGTCTGTGAGTGTTGGGCTGGTGCCTGAGGGTATGCTTGATGTGGTGTGTGCATTGGTGGGGGGTGGTGGGGTATCTGTTGAAGTCGTGGCTGATGTGGTGTCTGTGGGTGAATGTTGAGTGCCTGCATGCCGGTGTGTCTTGTGGTGTTTGTGTTGATGTGTGCTACTTGTGTGTGCTGAGGTGGATGTGTGCTGCTGTGTCTGCGTGTTGGCGACAGGTAGGGGATGAGGGAATTGGGTTTAGGAAGAGGGAAGTGGAGGGGGGAGGAATTAGTGGGGTGGATGGGTGCCGTTATTGAGGAGGCCAGAGTCTAAAAAGATCTCTGTAGGCCAGACATGCCACTATGAATACCTTCCAGGAAAGCAATGGTCTGCTGAACTTGACCGGCCAACCCCTGGATGGCATCTACAATGGAGATACTCCTCAAGAGGTCAATAGCCTCTTCACTCAGGACAGCTGGGGCTGAGGTGCCTGGGGCAAAGGAATCGCCCACCCTCTTTGGTGAGCGTGCACAGCCAATTAGGTGGCGAGCAACAGGGAGGATGGTGATAGGCGGGCAACGATGGTACAGGAGCAGGTCTTAATGAGTTCGCCACCTCTAGGGAGTGGTCACTGGAGGCAGAATCCGATGATGAAGAGGTTGATCATGTGTCCTCCATGGCACTCCCGTCACCCTCTAGGCCACTGGGTCCTTCCGTGTCGGTGGTGTCATGACTGGATGTATTATGGTCAGATGCTTCCCCACTGGGTTTGCCCTGTCTCCTTTGCTTGCTGGGGATGATGCTGCAAATACAAAGAGGAAAAGGGTCACCACATGTTCCTGATCACACTTGAACAACCCCAGAAACAAATTACATCAAAGTGGCTCCTACATGTACCATACCATATCCATGCATGGCAACTGAACTGTCAGCAGTTACCCACAGGAAAATGAGGATCTCAGACAACTCCAATTGCATGGGTGAAGTTGTGTAATCACAGTTACCATTGAGACCACATTCAATGCTTTGCCTCGTGGAGCAAACCTCAGTTACCCGTTGTCATACAATAGTAGGCCAATGCCAAGTTCCTTCACACAGATCCCACACAAGGTCATGCACACTTCTATTAGTCACATATACAATAACACAACAATAAAAAATTATCCTAAAAAATCCTGCCATGTTGCTGACAGCAGTACAGTAGCCTGAAGAAGGTGTCATGGAAATACTCATGTCACACTGGAAACATATCAACAATGCACACTTCACCATGTGTAATTTGTCCTAATGGATTCATGGGGTTAGTACTAATTTTGCTCAGATATACTACACATTTGGCATTTAAATGTATACTGTTGACAAAATGTGCAATTTGTCAAGGAGATATGTCTCTAAAAAAACCAACACAATAATCATCAAACCCCAAGGAAATAACCACTACTTTTTGGCATCCCCTACAATGATATACTTTGATTGCATCAGTAGAAGTTATTAATCCTTTGTCTGCTGGCGAGGCCCTGAGATTTGTAAGTACTTGTAGAAGGTCCACAACATGTTGTCCAATGGCAAGCTGCATCACTGTCTCCATTTTGGTCCTGCAAGTCCAGATGTCCGTGGATGAATGGTTGTACACACCCCACATGTGATTCCAACATAACTGCAAGTCACTCTATGATGCATGCCAATAGTCAGGTAATGACCCTTCTCCCTTACTCATGTGCTGTGCACTTTTGCACATGATGCCACAGCAATGGCAGGGAAATGCACATTGTGTGTCAAAACTCTAGTCCTATCTGTTATGTCCCTCATTCCTACTGCAGTTGTACATGCTAAATGACATGCAGTGACAGGTGAGGGTATGAGCCAACAATTAATGGTGACACACTCCTGTCTGTGGCACCACATGAAATGTAGCACCATTGCATATGTCCAATTCCAAGCACAGGTTGGCATGCAGATATATGTGAGTGTTGGAAAATGGGTTATTGGTAAGGGCAGGTAGGTACCTACACCTAGCAACAAGCCACCAACCTCCACTTAGGTACAGTTAGGTCTCAGTAAATTAATCCCAGCTCAACCCTTGGTAGCTTGGCAACGAGCGTCAAGGCTTAACTTAGGAGACAGTGTGTAAAGCATTCAAATATCACAAAACAGTAATCAAATAAAACACAGGAAACAGTTTAAAAATCCAAAACCAATTTATAAAAATAGTTTATATTTTTATCTTTAAAATGACACAAAAACGAATAAAATCGGATAAAGGGAACCGGAGATATGAATTTTTAAAGAATTATTACTTTTCTAGCGCTTAGAAACAAAAAGCGCCAATCGGGTCATCTGGTTGCACCTCGACCGGGGCAAAGTCAAAGTTTCAGGCCGACCGCGATGGAGCCCTGCTCGGCTACAAGTCGCGGGAGGCCTCGGTTAAAAAGTTACCTTCTGACTTAGTCTTTATTTTGAAGATTTTCTTCACCGGGACGAACCTGCCAGTTGAATCCGACCTCCTGGAGCCCTTGTCTGGATACGCGATGTGGGTTTCCTCGGTAGAGACTTTTACCTTCGAACTTAGTCGTTTTTTCGAGATGAAAATCCTTCGACCGGGGTAAACCTGGATCTTGATCCGACGTCCATGGAGCCCTTCTCGGATACGATGGCTGGGAGGTCCCGGTCAACTTTTTACCTTCGGACTTAGTCTCTTTTTCTGAGGTTTTTCTTTACCGGGACGAACCACCAAGTCAGGCCGGGTCGCGGTTGAGGCAAGCCGGCTAGAATTTCCGCGGCGGGTCGGTCCCTCTCTGGAGCTTTTTTTCAAAAATTCTCAAATCTTCTCCAAACTTCTGGGGCTTCACCCAGATTTTCTTTTAAGGTTCTTTTGGGGTCCACAGCTCACCCCAAGGGTCCAGAAGTTCTGTGATGGTCCTTGGGGGGTGCGGACTTCAACTCCCAGAATGCACCTGGCGCAAACTCCTTTTTGGCCACTGGACAGTGGTCAGCTGGTCGCTTTCTTCAGGAGTTGGTGCAGGGACTCTGGTTAGCAATTTTTCACCTGTAGCAAACAGGGAGTCCCTCCTTGAACCAGTTGAAGCCAGGCAAAGTCCTTCTTGTGGTGAAGCCCAAGTGTGCAGCTGGTGCAGTCCTTCTGAGTGCAGGTTCCAGGTGCAGGCCAGGGGTCCAGCAGGGCAGTCCTTCTTCTCCTTTAGTTCCTTCTTCTTGAAATTTGGTGGGGATCTCAGGTGTGGGGGCAGGTCTGCCAGTTTTATCCTTGCTCCTGGGTGAAAAGTAGGGGGGTCCTGGTTCTCCAATCAGGTACAGGGTCGTCCCCCTGTGATGACTACTTCCTGGGAAGTGTGGCAAAAATCCATCCCAAAAGGCAACATTCTCTAAAAATCCAACATGGCTGAATCTGATTTTTGGAGGTTACATCTGGCTGAGCCCACCCACTGGTGTGGCTAAAAATCATAAACACACCCCTCTCCTGCCCTCTCCTAATCTAATCAAGGGGGCACCTAGTTGTCTGGGGTTGCAGGATGTGGGGGTGTTGCTGGTTGCTCCAAATGTCCTTCTCTGCCTTTGAAGACCAGTTTGGCAGCCCTCCCCCTTCCTGCCTCACCATCTGCTGAGGGGAGATTCTCTCCCCCAAGCACATTCCTTTGTGTGAAGCCAGGCCACTTCACACCTCATCAAGGCAGCTTGGCAAAAGCTGCTGCAGGCTGGCCAATCAGAGCACAGCAGCAAAAACAATGCAGAGCTGAAATTGGCAACTTTTTAGGTAAAGTCTAAACTTTTTACCTGTACAAGTTATATTAAATCCAACAACTGGAAGTTGTGGGATTTATTACAACAATTAATTTGATACCAAATTCTTGGTATGCAACATTTAAGGAGACTTTAAAATTTAAAATAAAGTCTCCCCATTCTAGCCTATGAAGGCCATTTACTTCAATGAGGGAAAAACGAATTTGGCTGTTTTTACCTCACCAGGGCTTATAAATCTATTTTTATAAAGTCCCTGCTTATAGTTACATGGCACCCAGCCCTAGGGGCACATAGGGCACACCTTAGGGGTGACTTATATGTAAAAATAAGGTAGTTTAAGACTTTGGAAGTACTTTTAATTCCAAAGTCGAATTTGCATATAACTTTAATTTAAAAGCAGCCAGCAAGGAAGGCCTGCCTTAAAAATGACACTGGCCACCTCAGCAGTGCACCTAGGTGTGCACCACCTATGCTGTGGTCCCTAAACCTACATGCCCTACCATATACTAGGGACTTATAGGTAGGTTAACTTAGCCAATTATAATTAGCCTAATTTGCATATCCATTTTACACAGAGCACAGGCCCTGGGACTGGTTAGCAGTACCCAGGGCACCATCAGAGTCAGGAAAACACCAGCATAATGTGGAAAATGGGGGAAAAAAGTTAGGGGGCCTCTGCAATCAGCCCTGTTTTCTCACAGTGAGGGAATACAGAAATCATCCCATAAACCCAGGTAGACCATGCATGAAACAGGAGTATACACATCTTGACAAAAGAGAAAGGGACACATGCTAACATGTCAGCACAAGGAATGTTGGAAACAGTGATGACACCTAAATCATGTCAACAGACATTCCCCACTTACCAAGGAAAGGTTTTGATCTGTAGCTGCACACATACAACAATGTAGGCTCTGTCACATGTGTGATGGCCACCTTCCCATAACAGACAATAGTGAGGCACCAGCACTCATCACACACTGAAGACAAGTGGCCTCTGGGGGCAGATGCCAATTTACTCCTCACTTAATGAGACACATGGCTGAGGACAGTGATCCATCGCTTCTTTTTTGTTGGCCTGTAACACTGAGGAGCAGTGGTATGCTGTGTAGAATCTACATCCACTACTACAACAAACATTACTTGATTGATCACTGTACACAGCCATGTGTTGTACCTGGAGAGCAAAATTATTGTAGATTGTATCCAGTTGTGTCCAAGGTCCCTGGGCTAATAGGAAAGGCACATCTGAATCCACCATATTAGATATTTGCACAAAGAGTTGCTCATTTAGTGTGTTACACATGGCCCATCCCCAATCGTTAAGGGGAGATGGCAGAACCTAACACATCAACTTGGCTATGTGAGAGGTAGGAATCCCTGTACTCACCCCCTTGTGGCTGCTGTGCTCCCCTCAAATGCCCATTAAGGTCTGGGTACGCCACCGCCAGAATGTGGGCCATTAGCGGGGTCATGCTCCGACTGGCACCCTACGCACATTGGGATACAGCCCCAGCTGGACCTCTGCGATCGTCTGGACCCAGCATCTCAAGTCTTCCCACCTCTTACAACACTGGGTGCTCTGCCAGCTATGGACCCCCAGGGTCCACACCTTCTGGGCAATGTCTCTCCAAATCTCCCTCGTCTGATGAAAGTTGACCTGTATGGACACAAGAGACAAATTAAGGCCCTCATTATGACATTGGCAGTATGTGCCGCTTACAGCTGCGGTGACGGCCAGCAACATACCGCGACCGTGGTGGTATTACGACACACAAATACAAATCCACCACTATACAGACACACACACAAGTCCGCCAGCTCAAAGGTCAGTGATAAAATGGCAGTAGCAAAACCCACACCATTACGCCAACAGAAATACACCCACAGCATTATGACCCACGAATCACTGCGGCGGACATTCAACCGCGGTAAACCATTGGCGGTACACACCGCCGTGCTCAAAATACACACACACACATACAAAACAACACCACATTGGACAATTCAAATTACACACACCTGACACACATACACACTCCACACCCACACCACTATAAAACACACACACACACTACCCACAACCCTTTACGAAAAAAAACATTGCCAACTGAGAGAGAGACAAGCTAGGAGCACCCACTGAATCAGAGCCACAGAACACCATCACCCATACACCATCCACACACCTCACCACCTGCCAGCAAGGGGAAGGAGGCACCACCGGCCAGCAAGGGCAGGAAGGGAACACCAGCTGGCAGAAGCAAGGAGGCACCACCGTCTGCCAAGGGCAGGAAGGGGCACACAACACCATCCAAGGCACTGCAGCCGCCCGAGGCTGTAGGGGAAGGGCTGGAGCCTACCCCCACCACTGACAGCACCACCATCTGCACCGCCGCCAGCACCGCCACCTGCACCGCCAGAAGCACCACTGCCAGCAGCAGCAGCCCCAGTGGGCAGCCGTCCGAGGCTGCAGGGGAAGGGCTGAGCCTACCCTCACCACTGACAGCACCGCCACCTGCACCGCCGCCATCACCGCCATCTGCACCGCCACCAGCAGAGCCACCTGCACCGTCAGAAGCACCACTGCCAGCAGCAGCAGCCCCAGTGGGCATCTGTCCGAGGCTGCAGGGGAGGGGCTGGAGCCTACCCCCACCACTGACAGCACTGCCACCTGCACCGCAACTGACATCCACTGAGCAGCTGTCACTGCCGGCATGCTGTGAGTAGTCGTGACTACATGGGCTGCAGTGCTTCCTAGCCCCTGCAACACCTGTAGGTGTGACACCCAGGTGAGAGACTGTGACCTTGCACCATTCAGGATGAAGCATACTGGGCACAAAGCCCCCTCCAGAACCAGTGGAAGAAGGCATCTACTCACCCCCTCCTTGCCAGGGTGAAGCACACTGGGCACAAAGCCCCCTCCAGAACCAGTGGAGAAGCCATCCACTTGAGAGACTGTGGCTTTGCACTCCCCAGGACCAAGCAGTGGGCAAACCACCCACTAGAGAGACTGTGGCCTTGCACTCCCCAGGACCAAGCAGTGGGCAAACCACCCACTAGAGAGACTGTGGCCTTGCACTCCCCAGGACATCGCAGAGGGCATGTAGCCTCCTCCAGGAGCAGTGGCATTGTACCATCTTCCGGCTGAGGTGCCCCCCATTCCCTGTCCCTCTGAGGTGCCTGTGTGTTTTCTACCTGGTGCCCCTGCAGTGTTCTCTCTGTATTGAGGCAGGAGTCAAGTGTAGCCTTGACCTATGTGTTATGGCCCCGTGGGCCACAGACATTTTGGAGTGGGCATTGTCTCTCCTTTTGTATATATTTACATACTATTTATTGATTTAAGGTTGTTTTTAAGTTAAATTGTACTATTACACTCATTTTACTCCATTCCTTTTGTCCTTGCGTTATTCCTGAGGGTTACGGGGTGTATATGTGATGTTGTTGCATCTGTTTGTGTGTATGGTGTTGGGGCTGAGGGTGGGGGTGTTGCATGTGTGTGTCACTCTCTTTTTCCTCCCCCCTACCTTGTGTGCTAGGTGCAGTACTCACTGTGGTCGTCTTTGCTGGCGTTCATGTTCCTGGTGTATGAGGAGGTACACACGCATTGGAAAAATGTGCAGCTCGGGCTCCAGGGCGTTGTGGTTCTTCCTTGAGTGTCAAGAGGTGAGTCGTTTCCCTTCAGTGTACTGTTTTCGCCGTGCTTTTGATGGCATTGGTACCGCCCCGGAAAAGGTGGCGTATTGCCTCTTGTATTAGTGTGGGCAGTACATTGTCTTCCGCCTGGCTGTTGGCGGTTACCGCCGCGGTGCTTGTTGCTACTGCCGTGGCGGTCGGAGTGTTAAAGTGGCTGTTTGTTTTGGCAGTTTCCGTTGTGGTCATAATTCAATTTTTTTTACCACTGGCCTGTTTGCGGTATTACTGCCGCTTTATCACCGACCGCCAAGGTTGTAATGAGGGCCTAAGTGATTAAAACACACATTTGAGCACAAATGGTTGTGTCACACACATGGCAGAAACACCAAGCACAACATTTGCAATTTGTCAACATACCACAAGTGTAAGCACACATGCCAAAAAGTACAGGGGCATGACTACACACTTTTGGATTAATCTGCAGACTACCCCACTACCCTGCTCATGGCCTACAATGACTAAGCAAGCCTAGTGACACCAGGTAGCCGTGCTCTGGCAACATGTACTGTGATGTGAGCCAGAATGAAACATTACACACCAGTGTGGCTTCTGAAGGATAAACTCTTTAGGCCTGATGGTACAAACACATGTACACTCAGCAAGATTGACTCACTGCATACAGTTCCTACAGGCAACTACCATAGTAGAGACTTCACCCTTACACTTGAGTGACAATGAAAGGGATGGCATGGTGGTTACGGCAATTGTCTTCCCTGTGCATGTGTGGATATGTGGCCTACCAAATACAGAACCATGCCAATTCAGGGTGGGTTTCTTTGGTATGTACTTATACCACACAACACTTCTTTGGACATATGTTTCTAACTTACAGAGATGGCATCCAACATACAGAGGTATGCATTGTACAATTTCTGCTATGTAACCAAACTACTGAGTCACATATGGCCTCCCAAGAATCTACACACTGTCTGCACTGTGGGCCTGTCATTTGTGCAACAAGCCTGTACAGGACAAATATGACTTCTGTGAAGAGGACAACAGAGCTGTGGGAGTAAGGGACCTATTATGAGTCAAAGACACCATTGACAATGATGTAAAATGCACATATAGACTAGTTCTAGGATTTACCTAAGCACTCATTCCTAATCTGCTCAATGGACTAAAGCATGCAGGCCAGGTTTTGTCACCAGAGCCTCATATTGGCCACATGCCAGGATCTGCAGGTCTACAGGGAGTAGGCACAATACCACAGTTGCATAGCCACAGTGGCTCTCCGACAGCCTGGACTATGTCCCATACTGGGAGATACATCTGACAGGCCCTGGTCTCTGCAGACTGAGCATAGTGAACCTACATGACACTCACATTTCCATCACCCTCTATGCATGACAGTACATCCTGTGGCCATCATCAATGTGGCTTGTGTGTCAGCCTGAAGGGCACAGTGACTCATGATATGCCTTCCAGACAACAGTTTGGCAAGCCCAGATGTGGGGTGAAAGATCTGTGGCACAATACACATTGCTCACACAATCCCCAAATGACTCAGACAGGATGCATACACAGCTATGCTGTTATGCACATACATGTTGTCTAACATTTACAACCATCATAAACAAATATAGGTCATTGGATGGCAGTAGAGTCCCCCTGCCTAGTTATGTGCATCCACCCAAAGGGGGATCTAATACCCCCAAAAACATCACACAACACAATGTGAACAACCACAACATATAGTACTGGGCACCAATACCTGCACAATGTACATCCCATTGATATCACACAGACTGCAACAACAGGCACACAAGAAGTCTAACTGGCACACAGGGGCACATTGTAGCCTATGAGGAGGCAAAGGATGGTGTTGAACAGTGTCAGTTGTGCCAATGAAGTACTTACCTGTTTCTCTGGTGAGCCATAGAGATGTCCATATAGGGGAAGGACCTTGCTCACAAGCCTCTCCAGCTCCTCTGTAGAGAAAGCAGGGGCCCTTTCACCTGCCGGATGTGGCATAATTGCTCCTAGAGGCAGGCACACAGCAGCTGAAGTGGTGGAGGTGTTGCAGGCAGCAGTGTCAAGAGTCAAGTGAATGATTTTGCATAACAAGGCATACACGAAATCCACGAACGCGGTCATCACCACCTACGGACACAGCCTATGGCTCACAGCCACCACAGGCAACAACGTTAACCTATGGCTGTGTCTGCTGTGGTTGGAACCACCTACCATGTGGATGAGTTCTGCCTGCGGATGCGGGCGAATCCTGATGTCCAAAGGAGTAGGTCAGGCATCCGCCACTTTGGCGGCTTGAAATACTGTATATGGCCCTGTAAAATGTGTCAAAACAAAAATGAAAGTTTAATATCATCGCAAACATCATTAATCTGTTTTGTTGTGTAGGTCCGACTACACAATCACCAGTGTAGTGTTTTGCTAGGGACAGTATTTTTGGTGGTTATAAAATACTGTCACATTTCGAGGGGCAATTGTCTAGCAGGTAGTAGGGTGTCGCCTGAATCCATGTTGTGGACACGTGTTGACAACCACGGGGGTCACATTTGATCCCTGTATAGTTGCCAGCTGTGACATGTACTGGGTTCATGTCTATCCAGTCAGAAATGCTTTGTCACATTATATTGTTGTCATGCAATGTGTATGTTGCTGTGGACACAATGACTAATGTTCCAAATCATATCTTTTCACACATAGGTACCCTCGGAGAGGGAGGATGCGACAAACCTCTGTCTACCATCCATTGCCAGACCTTCAGACCATGGAGGAATACCACGTCAACCAGCTGTACCGTCTGAACAGGCAAACAATAGTGGATTTGTGCCATCAGTTGGAGCCAGACCTGACGCAAACTAACAGTGAACCATATTTCATTGTACATGTCCTGACAGTATTGCACTTCCTGGACACAAGGTCCTTCGAACTGCAGTGGCCCTATCTGCTCGTATGCCCCAATCTATGCTCAGTCTGATGTTGAAAGATTTCCTCTCAGCAATGTTGAAACACATTGACAGCTGTATCAGGTTCCCCCGATGTGCAGAATAAGCCAATGTTAAGGGGACTTCTATGGTTTTGCCCGCCTCCCACATGTGGTAGGGGCGATTGATGGCACACAAGTTGGGTTGATGCCACCACAGGCCACTGAACAAGTCTATCGGAACAGAATAAACTTTAATTTCATCATCGTGCAAGTTGTCTGTTTGGGGATCTCTACATCTCCCATATGTGTGCCCATTTTCCCTGGATCAGCCTACGATTCCTGTATAATGCGTAAGAGCATCATGCCTCAGCTAATGTCACAACTGCATCCAGAGAGGGCCTGGCTTATTGGTAAGTCACATCTGTCCTGATTGTGTGTGAGCAATGTCAGGTGCGACAGTCATGAAGTGAGTGACTCATTGTTGCACTTATGTCCCATTCCTTAACAGGAGACTCAGCATATCCAAACCGTCTTTGGTTATTGATGCCACTGACGAATCCAACTATACCAGGGGATGTCATCTTCAATGAGGCCCATGTAAGAACACAGCAGCCAGTGGAGGGGGCTTTTGGGCCCCTGAAGGCCAGATTTTGCAGTCTGGACAGAACTGGTGGAGCCCTCCTCTACTCACCCGGGAAAGTGTGTCAGATCACTGTGGCATGCTGCATGCTCCACGAGCTCGTCCTGCGGAGGAATATCCTGTACATCCCAAAGGAGGGGCAGCCTGCAGTGCCACCGGGTGAGAATCCTGAAATGCCAACTAAAAATGACAGTGGGGAAGAGGAAGGAGCAGACTTGTGAGAAGATCTCATCCACAGCTATTTCTCCTAAGTGTAAATATGTCATATGATGTTATGAATGTGACTGTACAATGAACTGCAGTCGTGAGAATGTGTAGGAGTTAGTGTTTTGGAAACAGCTAGGGAGCTGATACTCTGCAAAAATCAGCCAAAGGCTGATTGATAAGATAACTCTTGACACATCCCCATCTTGATGATGTTGCTTTGTTTGTGTCAGATTCCTTGCAATGTACTTTGGTTTCCAGATACTTGCTATGTGACTTGTGTCATATGCATGGCTTCAAGCTTATAATCCTTGTTTTGTTCTTTGTACCGGTACCTTCACCATGACATCTTCATGTGGGCAATTCAGAGTTGTGACATTGACAGGTATGTGATGCTGTTCTGACAAATGAAGTATACATGGCTTGGTCCAGGTAATGTAGGTCACATAATTTGGGTATATTGGACCTGTGCCAAGACAGCTTGCACAGTGTTTAGATGGAAAATCAGAAGTGCCCATTGTACTTGCTTTGTGTACTGTGGTGGACCTGATGCATCATTTATGTCAACATGCTGTCATAAAATATGTAGTCCTAGCTTACTACTAAGTCATTTCCCCTTCACATTGGCTAAACACTATTTTTGTATAACCTGTATATAGCTGTAGATGGCTTTCTTCATTGTAGGCCACAGTGCCTGTGCCACAACACTGACATATGTTTCTGTCATACCACCTGATGCATGAGCATTGGATTATAATAGCCCTGTGATCAGGGACTGTTGTACTGCCATTTGTCTGTATCTTGGATAATGTAATGTTGAATTACTTTGGTGTTGTATGCGATAAGGCTCAAGCTGATGACTTCAACCACTTCATTGTATGCCTATTCTATAGTACAATGTCTGATTTATCCCTTCCTTCCGTGGTCTGGAGGTCTGTCCCTGTAAATATGTTAACTTCCTCAGTATGATTCAATCATGTATGATTTCTGATAGTTCTGACCTATTGACAATCTGTGTGCTGAACACTATAATACATTTTTTAGTTTGACAAGAGACTTGTATGCATGTGTTTGTGTGGGATTGTTGTACTCCTGAGCTGGAGACTGTGTACATACAACATATCTCATCTTTAACTAGTACCTTGAATCATCGTTGTATGGATCACATGGTCTGACATAACTACATTATGAAATTTGAAAGAAAAATCAGCAGACAAGAATCAGTCATGGGTGATTTTATTGTGAAGCTACGACTAATAGAAAATATACGTGACATGAATCAACCCAAAAAAATGTGAAGGGGTCAGACTTGGTGAATTAAATCACTGGAGTAGATGCCACATCATTGTAAGTCCAAAGTCCAGATGACTCCTCCCATTGGAAATGGAAGGTGGTTCAGGATCAGTCCACAAAGTGACTGTGAAACACACAAAGGTCCTTAAGGAAGAAGGGTGTTGCAGGCAGTGGTGGGTGTCTTGCCATCTGCACCACCTGGATTTTTTGCTGGACATCCCTGCTTGCAGGGGGAGGGGAATCATCAGCTACAGAGGCCGGGGTGTCTCTGGCTGGTTGTTCCTCAGGCATGGCGTCCCTTCCTGTGGCTGTCACCGATGTTGATGGGCCTGCTGTTGATGAGCCAAAGGAAGGGGTAGACTGGTTTTGAAAAGCCCTGCTCAGAGTGCTGTGTATGTCCCTCAACATCCCTGTTAGGTAAGCCATGTTGGAATTGTGGGTCTCCATCTGTTCATGCATGTCCCTATACATGCACCTATGTAGCTGCCTGATTTCCCGGAGTTTGGTCAACACCTGGCCCATCACGCCTTATGACTCCTGATAGTCCCCCAGGATGTGGCTGATGGTGTCCTGGCCAATAGCAACTCCAGTGGCCTATGACCTGGCAACAGGGTACTCTGTCCAACTTGTTCCTGGACCCTCATTGTCCAAAGTGTTGCGCTGCAACTCATTGTCCAAAGTGTTGCGCTGCAACTCAGGATCCAGGTTCGGGGAGGCACAAGATGGTGGGCACTGCTAGGGACACAGGTTGGGTGGCGAATGGTTTTCTGTGATGTTGATGGAACAGGGCTGGGAGGTGACATTGTGGGCACAGTGAGACTTACTATTGCCGTCTGACTCAGTTGTCCAGATGGACCAGGACCATCCTTCATGTCTAGAAATCCGTGTGTGTGTTGTCACTGAGGGCTTCATCTGGGGGGGTAGTTGTAGTCTGTTCTGTGTCCTCCATGTGCCCAGTGGCAGCTTGACCTGTTGATGAAGAATGTACATTGTTACTGGTTGAATTGTGATATCTACCTCCAAAGGGTAGAGTTACAGGTAATACAATTGTACCAAGTAACCATGGTATTGAGTGATTTCACATGTGTGAAGCACGCAAACCCAATTTGACTCAAGCAGCTGATGCAATGTGCAGATCATTTGCACTTTGGAGGATGGCCTTATTATGACATTTTACTTCCAGTGTAGACAACACAGTGTTGAGCAAGATATGGCTTTGAACATTTAGAGTCCTAGATTAGTGGCACACAGGCAGACCCAGGACTTTGTTGTATATGTGACTGGAGTCACCATGTGCACAGTGCTGTGTCAATGTGTCTTCTGCTGCTATCAATCAGGTGATACAGCTTGAGACCTTAGGAATACTTGTTGTACACAGTGGGTAAGGTGTCATTCCTATTCTCAATGGTTTCATCCTGGCTTAGCAAGTCATGATGGAGCTAGGTAGTCTCTGATTTGAGCATGATCTATATCTTGGTCACTCCCAGGTGAGTACACTTCAATTGTGAGTTCACAAACAGGGGTATTTGGACAAGTGAGTACTGGGCTGGTGGTTGGAGTTGCTGAAACAGGACCTGCTGGGAGTTAAAATCAGGTCACTCTCTCTACTACACACACTTTACAAATGATATCCTCCCAGGTGAGTGCACTTCATTTGAGAGTTAACAAACAGTGGTATTTGGACAAGTGAGCACTGGGCTGGTGGTTGGAGTTGCTGAAACAGAGCCTGCTGGGAGTTGCAGTCAGGTCACTCTCTCTACTCCCCAACACTTTACAGATGGTATCCCCCAGGTGAGTACACTTCAATTGGAAGTTACGAAACAGGGGTATTTGGACAAGGGAGCACTAGGCTGGTGGTTGGATTTGCTGAAACAGAGCCTGCTGGGAGTTGCAGTCAGGTCACTCTCTCTCCTCCTCAACACTTTACAAATGGTATCCCCTCGGTGAATACACTTCATTTGGGAGTTAATAAACAGGGGTACTTGGACAAGTGAGCACTGGGCTGGTGGTTGGAGTTGCTGAAACAGGGCCTGCTGGGAGTTGCAGTAACAGCACTACCTCTATTCCCCAAAACCTGACAAGTGTTTGGTATTACATATCTGTATGCAGGCTACAGACTAGTTAGAGCATAAATTTACATTTTGGGACATACCATGAATCCTGGAATGTGTTTTTGCTATTGAGATATTTCCAGGCACCATTTAGACATATGGCATGTGCTGGGCCTTGGCAGCTGTGATGTTGGATCCAATTATACAGATTGAAGGTGTTAAATCTCAGGTACTCTGGGTATTGAATGTTGGTGAGGTACATGAATTATCAGACAATGGCAAAAGCTGAGCTGTGGGCATGCATGACATTGAATTTGTGTGACAGTTTTTTTGTTGTAACTTACCAGATTCCACTCCCCCAGGTATTCCTGTCAAGCCCTCAGGATGGGCAAGATCTTCTCCTTCCAAGGTAAGAGTATTAATGGGGCACAGGAGGCCTGCAGCTGGTGATTGGAGACCATAGAAAGGACCTTGCCCTTGAGGTCGTTCAACCTCTTCCTAATGTCCTCCTTTGTGCGCGTGGTGGTGCCTACAGCATTCATCTGTTAACTATTCTGTCCCACATTTCCATTTTCCTACTGAAGGGAGTGTGCTTGACTTGGGCTCCAAACAATTGTGGCTCTACTCTAATGATTCCATCCACCATAACTCTCAACTCATCCACTGAAAATTGTGGGTTTTTGGTCAGTGACATGAATGAAATTTAAGGGGCGGGGGCAGTGACTAACTAAACAAGACAAGGGAATATTGGGAAGAAGAAATTGAGGATGTATGTGAAGGGTGTAAAATGGGATGGGGAAAAAAGGGCTGCCTTATGGCAAAAAATTGGATGGAAAGGTGTGTGTTCTGTCTTGCTGTTCTGCACTGGAAATGCAAAGGATTGTGGTCTGTGAGGGGGTGTGTTTTATAGTGTCCTTTGCAGGTGTGTCCACTGGAGCAATGTGTGTCAGCCGTGTTGTTTTAGAATTCATCCAATGAGCAGTTGTCTGTTATGCTGACATCGGACTACGGTGATCAACCGTCACTGGCTAACCATCACCAGTAAAATGCCACGGCCACTGTGTGATTGCAATGGGCTCAGTGGTTGGGCACTGCGCTGACAGCGCTGGAGATTGGACCGCGTAAATACAAGCCACCATGCATCTGGCAGTCTGCCTTTTTCGCTTTGCAGATGGCAGTCCTGCCTGTATAACTCGTAATGCAGAAGTCTAGGGAACACCAGTGTAGCGGTCTTTTTGGGGCCACCAACATGGCGGTCTGGCGGATTGACTGCCAAAATTTTAATCAGGCCCTAAGTATATAAAGGGATCAATCTGCAGGAGAGTACAGATTTTGGAAGATTGAGGGTAGATTTAATTACTTATAGATGTTGATTGACCAAAATGCAAGGAGTTGCACGAGTGACATCACTCACCCCTTGCCCTTATAGGAAGTTACATTATATGACCTTTGACCCTAGATTTTCCAGGGAAGTGATTTTGAATAACCTTAAGCCTGATGGCATCAAAATAATTGACATTGCTGAAGTTCCGTAATCAATGCATGAGTAACATATCAGCACAGAACAGACAAATGTCTATTCTAGATAGCATCTATAGAGAGGAGCTGGCATGATGTGCCGGGGGAACATTACTCATTTCTTTTTGTATTGCTACAAAAAGTATGTGTTCTTCTGAAGAGGACAGAGTGACACGAAACACAGATCAGCACTGGGAACCTAAATTATTTATGCTACAAACGGTCATGATCTAATAGATCCCATAGTATATACCACAGTGAGCAATGAAAATTATTTGTAAAGTAACAAAAACTAAAATAGTAGTTATGTTCACATGACCAAATTGATATATACCCTGTACTGAATATGAACTACATTAAAGGCTTAAAGTATTCATTATTGCTAATACAATTTAATTTATGAAGGCACTGTCACTCAAGTAAAACACACAGGTAGAGGTTTTATATGCATTATTTTTCATCTATTCTCAAAAATTAAACATGGCAACTGTTAGAAATGGGCTTTTTGGTTGGCAGTCAGGTTACCCCCTGTCCAAGCAAGGACACAATCTAAATTACCCTGTGCCCACCCTCTGGTAGCTTGGCACCGAGCAGTCAGGCTCAACTTAGAGAGCAATGTGTAAAGTATTTTTACAATAAATCATGCACTAACACATTGAAAACACCACAGAAAGACACCACACAATATAAGATATGTATCTGATTAAATTAATTTCAAAATGAGTAAGATTTGATAATCTCTAGTTGAAAATATTTCTTTGATATCAATAAGAATAGTCTTAAGTTCTTAAAAGCAACAAATGTCTCTAGCAAGCACAAAGTACCTGGTTTGCATCAAAATTACACAGACGGAGGCTGCAGAGGAGGAGATGCATGGAAAACGAAGGGTGTGCATTGGATTTCCGGACGCACACAGACAATGCATTGTTGATTCTTTTCCATGCAACAAGGGCTTTAGTTGAATTCCGGCACGTAGGCTTGAATCCTCCTTGCAATAGGGGGTCTTTTGACGCCCAATGACGATGCAGAGAAATCCTGGGCGCACAGGGGTTGCGTCGATCTGGTGGGTGATGTGTCGGAGTGTCTATCGCATGGCAGGTGCTGCGTTGATTCTTCACACAGGAAGTCGGGCTGCGTTGTTCCGGTTCGGCGATGCGTTGATCTGGTGGGCTGTACGTTGAAGTTCCGGTTGCAATGCTGGTGCTGCGTCGATCTCCACTCAGGGAGCCAGGCTGCGTCATTCTGGGTCGGCTGTGCGGTGATTCTTTCACCGCGAGGCAGGCTGAGCATCGATTCTGGCAGGCTGTGCGACGATTTTCACCGCACAAGGGATTTCTTTGCAGAGATGAAGTCTTTTTGGCCCTGAGACTTCAGGAACAGGAGGTAAGCTCAATCCAAGCCCTTGGAGAGCACTTCTCAGCAGAGCCAGAGGCCAGCAAGGCAGCAGGGCAACAGCAAGGCAGCAGTCCTTCTCAGAAAAGCAGCCCAGATGAGTCCTTTGGGCAGCCAGGCAGTTCCTCATGGCAGGTTGCAGGTTCTGGGGCAGAGTGTCTGTCCCAAGGAGTATCCTGTAGTGTCCTGAGGTGTCTAAATTGGTAGGGTCAGGGGCCCAGTTTAAATACCCAGTGGAGTAGGGGAGTGGGGGAGACTTCAAAGAGTGGGTTTGAAGTGTACAAGGTCCCCTTTCAGTACACACATGTCTGCCAGGGTCCCAGCAGGGGGTTTGGCTGTCCATTGTGTAAGGGCAGGCCACTGTCCTTTGAAATGTAAGTGTTGGGCCCTCCACCCTTCCAGCCCAGGAGGACCCATTCAGTATGCAGATGTCTGCAGGTGTGACTGAGCATCCTGTGTTTGTGGTTGTCTGGGTGAAATACACAACGGAGCTGTCAACCATCCCAGCCCAGACGTGGATTTTAAGGCACAGAAGGATTTAAGTGCAGAAAGATACTCACTCTCTAAAAGTGGCATTTCTAAAATAGTAATATAAACTCCAACCTCACCAGTAAGCAGGATTTTGTATTACCATTCTGGCCATACCAAATCTGACCTGTCTACCTGTTTCTTCTGATCAGAATCTACCACTCAAAACAGTATAGGAGGGTAGCCATAATGTTACCCCATGAAATGAGCAGGCCTCACAGCAGTGGATAACAAATTTAGGACATTTCCACTACCAGGAAATATAAAACACACAGATATGTGTCCTGCCTTTTACCTACACAGCACCCTGCCCTCTGGGTTGCCTAGGGCCTACCTTAGGGTTGATTTATATGTAGAATAAGGGGAGTTTAAGGCTTGGCAAGTACTTTTAAACTGAATTTGAAACTGCATACCCAGGCCTTGCAAAGGCAGGCCGAGACACGGTTAAGGGGCTACTTATGCAGGTAGCACAATCAGTGTACATTTAATTTACAGGCCTTGGGCACATGCAGTGCCCTTTACTAGGGCCTTACAAGTAAATTAAATATGCCAATTGGGTATGAGTCAATGTTACCATGTTTTAAGGGAGAGAGCATATGCACTTTAGCACTGGTTAGCAGTGGTAAAGTGCGTAGAGTCCTACAACCAGCAAACACAGTGTCAAAAAGTGGAGGGAGGCAGGCAAAAAAGTTGGGGTGACCACCCTAAGGCTGTCGGGTCTAACAGCAACAATGTGTGTAAAAAAGTGTTTGTTTTTTACTTATTTTTTTTATTTAATCAGAAAGGTGTGCATTGCACTGCTGAATTTATTAATTTCACAAAACCTGAAGTGCAATGTACTTGTCCCCGTGGAAGTTGCAGAAACTAAACAGTGCTTATCAAGGCAATCACAGCCGTAGATGACATATCTGTTACTTTGACTTCAGACGAGGAGATATCAGCCAACACCCTTGCCCCCTGATCCATACCAGGCAATAGGTCTGAACACTCCAGCCTGTCCTGACTTGCCAAAGTCAACTCTTCAAAGTCTTTAACCAGCGATTCAGCTGTGTATGCTGCATACATGCTGGCATTGAGAGCCAGATTTTCTGCAGCAAACGCCTTCCTTAATCCTGAATCCCCCTTTTTATCGGAGGGGTCACAATCCTCTGGGTCAATAGTTGTCTTGCCAATTAAAGGAGCCAAATTCATTCTCCAGTCAAAAGATAGGAATACCCAAGTTATGTCATACATGTGAAAGACTGTCCTACATCTCCTCTCTGAGGTATTTTCCTGATGACCTGGAGGGTTTTCTGAAACCGACTAGAAGGAACCTCCACTCCTCCACCTTCTTAGAACGTGTGGCACCTCTCTTATTTAATGCCAAAGCTGTTGACACCGCTTCCTCGATTATGTCCTGCACCTCTGATTGAGACATCAGAGGACGATTAGCAGAATTGGCATCCAGTTTATGTCCAACCCTTCTAGGACATTTTGACAGAATAGGCCCTTCATCCTCAGAGGATGAGGAATAAATGACATGCTTCCTCTTAGCCTATTTTTACCCGACATACTGCAACAACAGAAGCTATTCCCTCAGTCACTACTCAAAATAGAAAAAAACAGCTACACTGTGACCTATCAGCAAGGGAGTCAACACCACCAATTCCTTAATCACAAGCTGAAGACCACATACAATTATAAATAAAGACCCCTGGTAATGGGGGAAACGTCTGCAAATCAACTTTCCTTCCATTGTTTTCTCCCTGCACTACTGTTGCCGACAGGATGACTTGCACCCTGTGACCTGGAAGCAGTGCTCCAGCACCAGCAGATCTGCCTGATCCTGTCAGGACGAACTACACTGCACTGAAACCCTGGTGCCTCACAAGCAGTAAATCGGGCAGTACGTCTGTTAAAATTCCCGGCACTGCACCGCCAACCGTGGAAACACCTACAACATCAATGTACCTTCTGCCGGTACTCACCGCTTTGGTCAGCAAGGCCCTGCCTTTGCCAATGACATGTAATGTACGGAGACAAAAAAAGACAGGTGGTGTGGAGGAGAGGGAGGTTATATTTTAGAGGATGGCGTGCGATTAGCGTTTGGGGAACCGGGGAGGCCTCATACGCATGGAATGAACGTGAGGGAGGTACCCTAAGGTAATACGGTTTAACGCCTAGGAGCCATAACTGTCAACCCTGTCCTATCTCTCAAGACCGTTATTAGGATGCCAGCTAACTTTCTAACTTTCAACTTTACTGCTTTTGTCAGATTGCATGACAGTGGGTGATTCTATCGTTGCCATGAATATAGTCACAATGGATTATAGAAATTGGATGAAATGTACCTTGGAATAAAAAGCCCAAATATTCACACTGGCTAAAAAATAAATAGGGTAATATGCTTCTTAAGTAATCATTCAACATATGACACAAATTCCTCAAATGCTGAAGTTTCCCATTCATGCGGAAGCTATCTGCCAAACATGTATGCAATGCTCCCAAAGTGAGCAGTAAGTTAGTCAATACTGTAGTCTCAAAACAACCTTCCCATAGTGCTCTGCTCTTCTAGGATCATAATGTGATCTACTTTAGTCCCTACTTGGTTAAAGAAATGCTTATATGTATGAGGTGGCCTATCTGAGTGGATTTTTAGGAGTCTTCACCACATTGTGAGTGGCGGAGGGGTGAGAGTCCCATAATTTGCGTTTCTAAACTGTACTCCTCATCAAAATCCAGAAACCCACGATACCATGTCTAAGAAACTATCTGTGTAAAGGGGCATCATTACATATAGCACCCTAATCTCCATAGGAGTCCATTAACACAAGACCATGAGTCACTCTATATAGATGTGGGGCCTGTTTCTCCATCAAAGTCCATACACACTAGAGTTTGCTCACCATGTCCCTGATCCTCCAAAAGCAGCTTTATAGAAGGCCGCTGAGGCAAGCTATTAAAGAAATCAATGTCTCCTGCCGAAATGCCAGTTGCCTTATCATAAGGGTGTGAACATGGATTTTAGTACACTGCTGGGCCTGGACAAAAATGGTGTAATTTCCTTTGCAGAAATTATGTGGAATTGTCCTAAAAAATGTGAAATTCCACATTACTATGCAAAATTCCATTGTTGCATTTTGCTCCACTTTGCACGCAAGATGCATTTCACACAAAAAAAAAACCCTTCAAAATGGCGGTTAACAGCCAGTCTGCAACAGGATTTTTTTTATCCAAAATCATTTTGACCTACGACACGGCATAATGGTGCAATCTCAGATATTCCTCGTAATAACTGTCATGTAGAATGCTAGGATATTATACAAGATCACACCAGAATAAACAAAAATGTGTCCTCGACTAAAAGGCACCCGTGGTGGGACCCGCGCTACCACAATGATCTATCTGGATCATTTTGGAGTCTTCAAAGTTACTAATGTCTTTAGTTTGGTTATAGTTCTTCTAATACACAGTAGTCAAGCTCCTGGGACAGAGAAAGTGCATGTTAGAAAATTGGGGATTTTACCAACAGGCTTTGTCAGACTCTTGCCCAGCTCTGTCCACCTTTCTAAGGCGCTGCTTTGTCTGTGATTTATGAAGCCTGACGATTTCTCCCTAAATAGGAGTACCTCTGAAGGCTCCCTTCAAGGAGTTTAATGAAATTGGTACATAAACAACCTAATAAGACATTGAACTTAATACTGTATCCATGAGGTGTGCTGGGCACAAACAAGGTCGGTCGGCCTTGCGCTTCGTCTATGCCAGGCACAACAGAAAGTTCTCATCAGAAGTAGAAACGGATACTTTTCAGCAATAGTTTCAGCCACGTGACACAGTTTTGAAACGGTGTTTTTGCGGCCTCATGAAGTCTGCTGAGGTGAGCCTAAAAATATGTGATGAAATCTGTTTTTCTCTCTTTCGATTCTCGGGAGGAACATGATTCAGTCCACGTGACGCAGCGTTGACGCTCACGTGGTGCGCTTGGCTCCTGCCGCGGAATGGGGGAATGTTGACAGAGAAGTGTTCAGAGCTGTGTGCCTACCGCCTCCAAGGTAAACACCCTTATTGCCCTGACTGCTGCTGCCGCAGGGGAGAACAGGAAGCAGCTTTTACAGAAGAGAACCGAAAATTACAACCCTCTTCTGTTTGGAGCTCGGCCGGAAATTTACCAGCATTTCGAGAGATTAGAGACTAAAACGTACCAGTAATTGCTTTTAAAATATCGTAGGAGTTTATGGGCGCCTTAATAACTTTGAATAATTATGACGTCAACCTTTGGATTTTTCCGTGAACTCCTCTGCTTTACTTAATATCAGGGAAGAGGATCATTTTACCATTCATAACCATAACATCAATTTACCTTTTCTTTTTTTCAGTGATTTTTGTTTTAGTTTTTGATCATATTCAGCTAACAGACCCGCTAGGCGCTTTGCCATTTGCAGCTGGAAGTGGCTCCAAGGGTCTGACTGTCTGGTCAACTTTGCTGTCAATGGCCAACCTCTGGCCATGTACAGCAGGGTTTAGCCATAGGCCAGGCCCTGCACCCAGCACCGAGGGGAACCAGCTCCCGACTGCATGTCCTTCAGATCTATGCAGTAGGGCAATAGTTCCCAACCTTTTGACTTCTGTGGACCCCCACTTTATCATTACTGGAACCCGGGGACCCCCCACTGAATCATTATTGGAATCCGGGGTCCCCCAGCTGAGTTGTTACTGAAAGCTGTGGACCTAATCTGTTGATATTATTTAATTTTCTGAGCAGTGGCAGACCCCTGAGAAGGCTTTGCAGACCCCCAGGGGTCCCTGGACCACAGCTTGGGAAACACTGCAGTAGGGGGTTGGGCGCAGGCTTTACCTCATCTTCAGGCTGTGTGCTGCAGGGGTTTGTCAACCTGTATGGTGCTGAACCCCATGCAGGCAGCCAACCCTATTACAGCCAACCTCCATGGACACCCTACACACATTTGATTTTTGTATTTAAAAAAAATAAATTGTTTTGAGTACTGCAGTACTTCCGTGGTACCCCCTGCTCAAACTTCATCTGCACGGTACCAGGGTACTATGCAAGCTTCCTCGGCTTGCATGATACTGCAGTACCATCTGGGTAAAGCTTGAGCAGTGGAATACTGTAGTACTGCAAGGGTGGGCATGCCGCGTACTGTGTAGGTACTACGGTACCCATGTCATGAAAAAACACTCTGTGTCTCTGCCATAAGTGCCTGGAGGTCAGGGTGGTCCTACTCTGCCTTGTCATACTCAATTTGTTTCACCTTTCCAGGTCATGATGAGCGAGTCCCCAAGTGCTGTAATGATGGCTGTGACATTTTCCTCTGGGTTACACCCAACCAATCAGATCACTCTGAACGAAATAGCTAATGGGTGAAAAAAAGCTCCCTCAGCCAATTGGAGAGCCCTGTTTTTTTAATTTAGGGCGCTGCAGGACACCTGTGGGACTTCTGTGGCTCCCCAACCATATATACCTAACTTTTAAACCCCTTTATTCCCAACTCCAGCACCTGTTTTAAATGCAAGTTTCTCAAAAATGGCTGAACAAATTTACACCACATCCTAAAAAGCACACTTTCTGAGCAAAGTTCAAACTTTTTAAAAAATATGGTGCACTTCCCTTCAGCTATTTGTTTCTGTATTGGACAACAAAATGCCCTTTCCAGGATGGAAATAAGTTGGATACACCTTTTTTTGGAAGCATGCAGATCCATCAAACTGTGCCAGAGTTATTTGCTGAACAAAAGTGTAGCTATTAAGAGCGCAGATGATACAGTGACACCAGGACCCAGAGGTGTAAGGGCCAATTACGTCATGCTATAACTGTTTTCTGCTACAAAACCAGGGGATGAGGGCCCACTTTCCTTGTTTGCATTAGGGCCTATGGTGCCTTTGCTATGCCACTAGTTCAGCAAGTTATAGGAGTCTACTGAGGCAACCGTGCTCTGGTAAAGCGCTTTCAATGCTGCGCAAACCTTGAGAACAAAAGCCAACTCATTGACCACCATTGAGAATTCAACTGTCTGTGGGATGGAAATCATGCTTCTGAACTCAAATGAGAGCTCTTGACTGTCAAGAAGGGTGACACGTTCATATTGATAGCTCTTTAACTGGCATTTGTTTTGAAAACAAATCTTATTATTAAAGTATTTCTGTTTCTTTTTCTTTATAGGTTTACTTATAATTCAGTGGCCTTTGATACTATCAATTATGTTGCGCTGTTTGCTGTTTACCAGATACTGTAGGAATCAGACAGATGATTAAGACTTAGTACACCAGTGTTCTGCAAAACTGTACTCGCCAAATACACCGTATAAGGCCGAAGAAGCAGCACAAATTGCCTTTCATCAAGACTTTAAAATTCAGAATATTTGTGCAAGTCCTATAAGGAAGTAAAACACCTGCAAACATGCTGCTTGCACGCAAGAGTATGGGACACATAAAAGGGCCCTCTTGCGTCTAAGAAGTTATTCTGCTGCTGTGCAGTGGACCCACACCACCTCCTGGTATTTGACTGGATTGGCCTGAATTTTTAAGCCCATGCCAGTAAAAAAATTGGGCAAAACTGGGCGATATAGTATTCTTTCTCTTTTGAAATATAAATGTAAAACAGTGGGCACACTAAAAAATCAAGCAGAAGGTATTTGAGAGCAGTCTAATGGCCCAATTTAATTTTTGGTAGATGGACTATTCTCCCTTAGCCTGGCGGAGGACTTAATGTCCGCCAGGCCGAGGGTTCTCTGCCAGCCAAATTTTGAAATGACTGCCGCCAAGCTGGCAGTCATTTCTAAAGCATTGTTGGGAACGGCTATCACTGCCTTTTTCAATTTTATGTACCGCTCCATCAACATAAAAAGGCTGTCTGTCAAACGAATTGTTATTTATTTTCAAAAACAAAATCCCAAAATAGAATTTTCTTTTTGAAAATAAAAAATATGCTCCCGTCACCATGGGAGTTCTCTTTCATGACAAGGGGAGCTTTGAGCAGTTTTCTCTGCCCCTTACCACCTGGGTTTTTCAGTGAAAACTGACCTGTATGTCTGCTCACCTAAATTAGGTGGGCAGACATAGAGAGGTCAGCCTCTGATTACCTTTATTCCGTGGGTCCGTCGGAGGGGTGGAACCATGGCGGAGATGATGTAGCCTCTGCCGTGGTTACACCAATGGTGGTAAATTGGGCAGGCGGACTATTATCTTGCTGGTAAGGATAATTTGTTGCAACAGAGTATCCTTACCGCCAAGATAAAAATCAAGCCCTAGATTATTTCAAAGGGATTATTAAAGCAAACTGAGTGAAAATTACCATGTTGCAAAAGAATGCTGAGAATTTTACACAATTTCTTCTCTACCTACCAGTTCTTGGCACTTGCAGAATAATAAAATGTAAAAAAATGGACTGTACTTTTTCTGAGAAAGATGGCAACCTTAGCATGCACACAAATACACACATGCACATGTGTACACCAACAGCAGTTGTTTATATGAAAACACACTCAAGGCAGTCTCCACTCGACCAGGGAAAACTGTGATTTTCCTGAGTGTATGAGAAATTTTTGTTCTTTGTATCTCGGAGAGAAAGTTTAGGAGACAGAAAACTTTATGTTGCAGTGTTACTAACTGCAGTGTAAACTACAGGTTCATCCCATATTTTTCTTGCTAACAAGACAGTAAGGACCAGATGTACTAAGCAGTTTAGGGGCTCTAATGCTCAGATTTGGCATTGGTGACCATAACGATGCTTGATGTACTAATCCCATTTTAGGAATTTGAAAGGTTTTTCCAATTTCTACAATGGGATTGAGATTCAGTACTGATTCGGTACCTGAAAGCAACGTGTTGTAGGCATCCCTCCCAAATACCGGAACAGTATGCTATGTATCAATCTTTTATGACCAAAAACTGGTTGTAAAACATTGAAAGGTTACCAAGACTTCATAGGAGGTGGTAACCCATTCACAAAAAGGATGTGGTCCCCTTGAGACTCCTTTCCCTTTATGAAAAAAAGGTTGTTGAAGACTAGACAGTGGTCTAGGGTACCACTGCCAACTCTAAAGCAAACTTCAATAAAATAAAAAATTAAAACAGGTTGCTTCTCCTTTAAGGGAAACAGGCTGCTTTTTTAAAAAATGGCTTGATTTTTTTTAAATCACAGACTTCGTGGCCTGTTGACTCCGACAGGCCACCATCCCTGTGATGGCCTCCAATCCTAGTGAGTCGTAATTTGCAATCCCTACCCCATTAATATTCATGAGGCAGGTCCGATTGTAACCCACTATGGTTAGCACTTTTAAGAATCAACCTGTTAGCACATAGGTAGGTTCTTAAAAATATTTTATGGGTCTCAAAAATACTGGTTGCAATTTGCACCGAATTTATTATAACCAGATGTACATCTGGTCCTCAGTGTGTTATTTTTGCAAGATATATAGACTTCGCACATATCGGAAGGCTCAGGGAAACTAGACAATTTGGGCAGATCCAGGATAGAGGTGAGCCAGAAGTTGAATGCTGCACAAAGATCCCAGAACAAGCCCAACCAGTGATGGCTTCACAGTTTAAAATTGCAACAAATTCATGCAGAAAACATTAAAACTCATAAGGAACCATCATATGCTACTTAGCAAATACGAAAGATAAGTATATCAGAGTGATTACCAATATCTGAGATGAATTTAGGTATTCCATCCATCACTTTGTGTGTGGTGTAAATGAGTGTATACAGACATACAATGAGCTTGATATACATGGCCAGTCACCTAACTACAAAAAGCTGCATCTGCTATGGTTCTTCCTACCAAAAAGGGGTCTAAGACGGACGTTGGCCTTGTGCAAGGTTTCATCATTCACTGACTGTTCTCTCTTTACCACTATGGATCCCTGGCTGGTAATGAAGATACCTTTGGGTTGAAGAATGGGAAAGCCAGGCGTAAGCCAGAGTCCAAGGTGCAGTAATAACATGCATAACCATTCAAGAGGCGAGTTGAACTTCACTCACTTGCACTGCAGTGGACAGTGGCAGTTCAAGTCATCATGGGCAAATTTGAACTCGTACAACTCCACGCAGTTTCCTGTGGGAAAGACAGACATATCTCAGCAGGACTGGCTACCACTCATCTCTTTTATGTTGAGGAATATAATAAATACACACAAAACAGTAGTTTTAAGAATACATCAAAATAAATCACACTTTCAGGATATAAGCGAGCAAGAAGAAATGCCTATTTTTGAATGCTTATTTTTCTCAGCAGACAAAGTGTACACATGTTTCAATTGAGGACTTCTGCATCTGCTCTGCTGGGTAAGAAAGGAACAAAATATTCACACTGGCCACAAACTTCAGGAGTTCATGATTACAATGGACCAGAGTGGGCACGGTTGAGTCACATTAGCTCATACTGCTCTAAAAGAACCCCAAGAACTTTAGCCACCAGAAAATAGCAGTGGCAAACTGTCAAGTCCAGTCCAGCTGCTGTGCTCACTGTCCCTTCAGTAGCATATAATGGACATAACAGACATAAATGACCACTATGCTGTTGTAGACTTTAATTTTACTAGTGTAGCACAAACTACTAAGCGACCAACTAAAGCTGGAAAAGAAATGATGACAGAGGTGTGTGATGATCAGGTGGGAAGCAGTCTTGGTGGGTCACCTAAAAATTGTTTTGTTGGCAGAAATAATCAAACAGATTCTAACCAGTATTTACAAATGAATTTGGTTTGATCTTGTTTAGTCTTGGGTTCTGGAGAAACGGGTGGCTTAGCATATACACTGATTCACCGGTTACTTATGTGTACTTACACCATTTACTCTGCTGTTAGATTGAGAGGCTTCCTCTCAAATGGACTTGAAGGACAAGAAGGGAAGTAAGTATGCAGCATGCGTCTATGACATTAGAAAGTAATGGGCATGCATTTCCCGCACATCAGCATCTCAGTAAGCCCATGGTAGAGCACACATCACTGACTGAGGCAATACCATGCTTTAACTGTCCCAGAAAGCATACACATCAGAGGTCAAAACACATGGTTCTTGGGGGCAGAGGGAAGCTGGAAGCTAGAAGAAACTGTACTGTGCCCATGACCACAGCCTCAACACAGGCCACCATTGAAAAGATTCCAAGGCAGACAAGGCCTTCATTGGAGAACCATTCAACTGACCGACCGAAACATAAATACTTCTGGGATGTGGTTTGAACCGTGGCAATCTTAAGGCCAATCAGGTGGAAGGCGGGTGTCTCTAACGCTGGTGTAGTCTAGTGCAGGGGTTCCCAACCTGTGGCCCAGGGACCCCTGGGGGTTCGCGACTGCTTAGAAAATTAAATAATATTAACAGATTAGGTCCCCAACTTTCAGTAATGACTCAATCGGGGGTCCCCGGATTCTAATAATAATTCAGTGGGGGTCCTGGGGTTCCAGTAATGATAAAGTGGGGGTCCACAGAAGTCCAAAGGTTGGGAACCACTGGTCTAGTGGGAGAGGAAATCAGTATGTTAGTGGGAGATCTCTGAGAATCGAGGTGTGCTCACTACCTGGTCTCAACTGACTGCTGGCCTCCAGTCAGTTCCAATGAGGGTCCAATTCTACTAGCAAGTGCCGGTCATGAGACTAAGGTCCCACGAGGCTATTGCTATGTGTGGAGGTACAAATGCCTGTAAAGTAGCTCTTTTTTCCAACATGCTATGTCGGCAGAGGTGTAATTTTGTTTGCATGTAATGCAGACAGAAGTTTTTTTCACTTTATAATGCATGACAACGGTTCTTCACTTACCTGGCAAAGACCTGGATCAGCTGTTGGCATGCCTGGAGTTGATTCAAGGAAAACACCTACACAGTAGTTGCCATATCAGTGGCACAGAACTATTACGTTCAAGCGTAAAAATGACTCCCTAAATAGAACCAACTTTAATGAATGCTACTTTATAGCTTCAGAGTCACAATCCATGATCCTGCCTGCTATCCAATATCTGAGCTGCAAAAGGTGAAAGGAAATGCTGTACAGGTTTTAAATATCCAGTGACCACAGTTAAAGCAGAAACTGCATACATTTGAGGCCTAACAACGTGGCATTGTGCCACACTGCAAATTGCTTCTATTGAAATCTGTAAGATTCTGTTATTGACAGCAAGTTATCTTCCCGAATGACCTCGTGGAAAGGTATTAATTGTTTAGATCTGGAAATCCAAATATTCTTGGTGGTGGGCCATATATTCAAATTATCTGATTAAGAAAGACAGAAATGGCTCCTTCCCATAGACAGGGTATTCCGGAAGGATGGAAATATTCTCAGGCGAGCCAAACATATCTGAATTGAGAACTGGACCTGCAGTCCCAAGCATGGGCTTTTAAGGATCACCCCATGATTTTTGGACAGAGTGAGACTTGCTTCTAAATCAAGCTGAAATACTTTGCCTCAAAGGCATCTTTAAGGCATTTTTAGGAGTGCGGTGAATACCTCAGTTATGAGACCAGTGTATAATGCAAGTTGAACAGAGGTGCTTTGCCAGAGTTAGCGGCTGTGTCCGTACTTGTATAGATGTATACAGGTGCACATTGCGAATAATCATGCAAGTGGTAAAAGCGCTCTGTTGTCTGAGATGTTTGTGTAGGTCCAGATAGAGGTGCATTGCCAGAGGTCTGAGAATGGCTCAGAACCAAGTTTCAGGTTTATGAGGCAAATCAGTCTAGAGATTGTTTGAGAGCTCTGTGGTTCTCTTAAAATACTGCTCATTATTATTAGTGCCTGACTGGTACCGGAATTATTTGTTCTTATTCTTAATCGCAGTACAATCAGATTGTCTTCAATTGCCAGACATACTAAACTAGACTGGGGATCAAGGCAGATGAACACTTCCAAGTACTCTGTGGATGTCTTGGGGATAAAAATGCATACTGGAGGGCAGGACAGAGTTCATTTGAAAGAGCTATTTGGCTGTCGCAGTACTTGGAAACCAGTACATTATGGAATTTAGAGCAATGTGCATTATATAAGGGTTGTTGATTGTTCAGTAATTGTAGAATATTGCAAGATGAAGGTCAGGATAGCACTGCATTGTGAGATTCTGTGGCCGCCTTCAGTTGTGGGGTCACTGTGTATGGCTCATGTCACTGTAGTGGTGCATTAAAGGAACCCTGCAAATATTTTAACACTAGCATTTCACTGCTAGGTGCAAATCATGGCAGAGTGGGGTTGTGAGAGATCTGTGGATCCTCCAGTGCACGGACATCGGTGCAGGTATCAAATCAGTACATAGATGGACTATGAGAGCTTATTTGATGTTTCTTTGCTTGAGGAACAATGTATGCTAAAGGTCACAATTGCTGTGCTTAGAACTCTATGGATAGAGCAGGAGAGCGACTTTGAGTGAACAACATAAAAAAAGATAGATATGAAATCGAAGAAACTGAAAAAACAGATCATATTTTCAACATCCTTAGCGTCTCTGGGCCAGATGTGCTTTTAAAGGTCACTGACATTGGGGCCAAAAACACGCAACAAAAAACATGCATCCTATAACTTGGAATTCTCCTATGGCAGACCATTTATTAATCTTTAACCATTTAGGCCAGCAAAATGAACTCCCTAAAGTCGACAATCAGATCCTGCACATCTCACTCTCTCAATAGCCCAGCACTCCTTGTAGATATCTTAAAAACCTCACTCCCTTCAGACATCCTTTCCTTTTCCCTAAAACAAGCAAAATCCTGCGCCCTCCTTAATCAATTCTCTAACCGCTACTTATTGTGTGCCTTGGTGTCTTACGTAAAAGGTTTTGAAGGTCAGCAGCTGGCAACCTTGACATTCTCCAGCGCTGCTCCAGCTCTATCAGTCTGGGTGGATGCTCCAATGGTCACTGGCCCTTACCTCATGCTATGCCTCGCCTTTGACTTTGTTGACCATCTGGCACTACTAGGAATCCTCTCTGCTCCTTTTAGGACAGTAAGGCGAAACTTCCCTAAAGTGGTTGACATGCTTTCTCTCGGAAAATGTTTTCAAATGGACTCCATCCAATTGCCTTTCACTCCAAGTGACCCATGTTATCCCACAGAGCTGAAGCCTATAGATGTAGCCACTGGAAGCACTTATCAGCCTAGAGAACTTTACCTTTCTCCAACACAACACTGAACCTCCATGTGTCCTTGACTAGTGAGATGCAAAGACTCGGGACATACCTAGATACTGATGTGCACCATCTACCTCAAGTTTAGCCGAACTAAGACTTCATTCATTCTAATCAACAGCGGCCCATTGCAACCACAGGTTAAAACATGGATTCACACCGTCAGTCAGGAAACCACCTTGTCACAACTCGAACTGCATACTAATTTGTGTGCATACTCCTATTGGTGCATCAGCAAATTCACTTTTTATGAGGATTCTGTACTAATAAGGCACATTACTGGCGTGGGGGAATTGTGTTAGCCAGCCAGCAACTCTGATGGTGGGGTGGTGAAAGTGGTATTCTATTTGGAAGCAGCATGGCATATTTAAATGAAGATGCTAAATGGCAACATTTTCATTTTTTGCTGCAGATAGAGGAAGATAGAGAAAGAAGGTAAATAGAAGTGCTTTAGTTATATGCAGGGCCACTTCAATTATATGGCAGGAAAAGACTAAACTATGAGGCAGGGTTGACCAATTTATGTGGCAAAAAAAACTTCAGTTATGAATTTAAAATGCCAATAGCTCTAACTCAAGCAAATGCAAGACCTATTGCATTGCAAATGCTTGTTAAGTTTGGCAGGCGATTAACAAATCCGCTGGCAGGTCACCTTCTCCAGTCGTAGGAATTCTAATAGCAGATTCCAGACTGGCTGGAGGCAGTCTGTACTGAAATATAAAGGTGATGATTCGTGGAGTGCTTGAATCAGGCTCTGTCACTGATGTTTTACGGCCCACATTCTATTCCAACATTTTTTACCTGCAATGCCTCTCTAGAGAGAGATTGGCTTTATGCAAACCAGCTATGCGTCTGCTCCAAGAGCATACGTGCAAACATTTCAGAAGAGGAAAGTGGGAGACTGTTAAAAAATAATTAGGAGAATGTATTTTCCCCATTGACTTCTATCGAAGGGCAGGCAATTTCAGGAGGGGGACAGCCAAAATAAAGTCATTTTTTGCTTCTAACATCGGGAGTCTCCTGAATTGGGTCTATTGCATGGAGGTCATTTAGGGGTCAGCAGGGGGCGCAGAGGTGGCATAATCAGTGCCGGGAACACATGGGCAGCTCATGCTAAGAGTGGAGCACATTTAGCCTGAATATGACCATCCCTGCCAGCTGAGGTGAGTAAAAACTGCTTTTAAATGTATCTTGCGATCGTGCTTGCGGGTAAGAGTGTGTTTATGTGAGCGATAGTGTGTGTGTATGTGTAAATGTTTGTAAGCGTGTATGTGAGTGAAAGTAAAGGTCAAATGGCGTGTGATGTCACTTCCGCTACCCCTGTCATTTCGGTGAAATGACGTTCATGGTCTATTGGCATGTATGCAAGAGAAGCAACCCATCCCAAACTGTGAGACCTGGTCTCCTTTAAATCGGAAGTGAAATACAGCCACTGACTGGTTTTGGCCTTTATTGTGTCATTATAAAAAACTGTTTTGCCACACACTGCGGAAAAAACATGACCGCTGGCACCAGCGAAATTCTGGTGGAGTAAAACATCTTACTTTCATTAAATACAAATCAGACAGCAACACCCAACGTAACGTCGTTGCCTCGCAGCTTGCGTAATCTTTTAAAATCTTTTTTGTTTTTAGGTCTGACTCTTTATTAGACATTTGCATTTAGACGGCAGAATTCAAGGTCGGGTTGGAGCCTTTCAAAGTTTAACCTGCCCTCTCGCCTAACAGCGCCGCTGAGACCCATATTTTGGGAGTCCTCATTTTCATATAATGAAGTACCTGCTTGTTCCTGAGCTAATATCTATCTATTTTGGATAGGCAAGTCTACTTTCTTAAGATAGCTGCAATCTCTTTTATGAAAAAATGGAAGCATTTGAAAAGAGAGTGGGTTGCCGTCTAGAGGAAATTGATGGTACTTCGGCTGGTTAGTATTTCCGAGATTGGTTTTACCACTAAATTTTTTCTGATGCTTCGACATGCTACTGCTGTTCTGGGTTCCAGGCATCAGATCTTCCGTAGCAGTGTTTACAAAGAAGATAGAGTCAATAATGGTATCTTTGCATCTACATGGCTGGGACATTTTCTTTAATCTAGCCGCTGGCTACTTCATGCATCATCAAGGGAGGGGAAAGGTCTTCAAGCTGTCTCCAACAACACAGCTTCTGATTAATCTCTCAATTAAATCGGATGGTGCCCAGGATAGAATTTTCATAGGAGTATATTTCAGAATAAATATTGGAATGGTGTTTTTTCTGTCAGAGAGTGAGCAGTGAAACTGAGGTTGGTGCTATCCTGAATATCGACATGGAATCATGCTCCATCGCGTAGGGCAAAGGAACACATGGGGTCTTGCATGTTCCCAGTACTCTGAGTAGGACTGTATATCAGACTCCTTCCGATTCATATTGTAGATCTGCCTTCAGGAAATTCTAATTATTCTTCAAAATTTCCATCATCCTGCATCAGTGGCTCTGTCTGAATTCACTAATAAAGAGTAGCAACCGTGGATGCCAGGGCAAAGGTTGGTGTGTAGCCTTGATGGATATGTCCACCCAGGGCTAGTGGTCCTACCAGGAGAAGCAGATTTCTTTAAATTGGCGGGAACTGTATGAGGCGCAGCATGCTTTAATCCAGTTTCAAACCTTTCTACAGAAGTATGTTTTGATTGAGACTGACAATCTGGTGAGTCTATCATACACAAATAGACAGGGTATTTAGTATGCAATATTTATTTATTTATTAGCATAGTTACTTAAAACCATTGCACAACAAAAAGTAATAAAACATTCTGTAGCTATAAAATCAGATAGTCAATCGGTAGTAAATAATCAATAAAACCTTAAATGCATGTAATGTACAATGATACCAAATTATCTCACGTTACAGCGCCCTAAAATATGACGTTTGATAAATTCGGCAAATTTAAAAAACCCTGTGACTGCTTCCCATATCCAGAGTACGGGGTGGTTTGCAGCTATATGTACACAACCTTTCAACGATCAAATCACCAAGCTAAAATTAATCCAGCTCCCAGAGGGATTTAATCAAAGTCCCACAAAGTTCCTTTCCGATATCTTTTTAGCCTCTAATCTGAGGAATTGTACTAAACGGCAGTTGAGTTGAGGATCGTCAGGAGCAAAACAGGCCAACATGGCCAGTCTCCAGGTGGGGATCCCTCTTTGATTAAAATAAGCTTTTAGCAGCTGCTTCCGTTCCGCTAATAGTGCCTTGCAAGTACAGAGCAGATGCAACAAATCTTCCTTGGCTGTGCTGCATAAGCAGCAGGCCATCGTTGTGGGATCTCTCTGCCAGTGTGGAAGATCCCGAGCGCATGGCAACAACACCAAACAATACTTCAGGAATTCTTCCTTGATATTTCGTGAGTAACCTAAACTTTAGTATCTTTGGGGGGCCTTGCGCCGTAAGTGCTGAGTATCATCCAACCATGGGCCTCTTTGTTAGTGCAGCTTTGTCTTCCACCAGTGAATGGGACAATATCAATTTCCACACCAGCTTCTTAAACACAGTGTGGCTGGTTGGTGACTCCCAAATCTGGGACAGGCTGGTGTTGTGCAGACTATTCCTTTGGATAAGTCCTGGCCGGTGATGAGTCTCTCTGTTGGAGTTCTCTCCATAAGTAGTAATTAAGAGTATATGTAGGAGACTTCCGAATTTTATCCTAACAAATTATGAAGGCTCCATGACTTGCTAGAGACTGCCTTTGAAGACCGAATTCCAGCCTCATCTGCGTTGGGAAGGTGTAATTTGGCAGGCTGAAGATGATTCTATCGAAACTTTTGCTGTCCCTGTCTCTCTGGAGTTTGCTGTCATATGTTTTTGTTGGCATAAGTTTGGTTTGTATTACATGAACCAGAGGAGTTAGTGTCGGCCCCTTCACTTTGTATCAAAGAGGATGCACCTCTGCTTAAGCCCCTTGCTTGCTGGTATGCGCCTTGATAAAAACGAGCCATCACTTAGCTTTACTTGTACCCATGTGTCAGTATGAAGGGAAATTATCAAATCAAGCAAGGTCTGGGGAACCCCCCCAGTTTGCCAGTTTCCGCCAAGGTTTGCCACGATTCACATGACCAAAAGCTGCTTTAAAGTTGATAAAACAGAGGTGTAGGTGGAGTTTTAGTGCTTTTTCCTTGTTGATGAGTAGAGGCATAGCCAAAATGTTTGTTGTTGTACCACAGGATTTTGAAAACCCAGTTTGATTGCGTGGGGTTATTGCCTTCTCCGTAGCCCACATCATGAGTTCCTCTAAGAGTGATCCTGCAAATTACTTCACCTTGTTGTCTATAAGGGCAACTATCCAATAGTGTTTGGTGAGGAACTATCATCCGTTTTAAATGTTGGAGAGATTATTGAGCCCCTCTGAGATGGCGGTATTGCTCAAAATTGCCTTTTTTTTAGAGAAGAGTGGTTCTAATGCTTCTGCCCCGAATTATGGATCCTGTTTGAATATTGCGGCCAGAATCCTGTTAGGCCCAAGGGCCCCCTCTCTTCTGCCTTTGTCAATCTGCTGTCTAATTGCTATAATGTCGACTGTTTGTGGCAAGTGGCATGTCTTATTAAATTCTGGAGGAGCTACAGAATTGCCTTCGTTTAATGGCCTGACCAGGATGCATTCCATTGGTGGTTTACTGGATTCTGGAACCCGTGTTTGTGCTGTGCCGTTCTGTTAGAAGTGATCTCCAAAATACCTTACCCACACCTCTATGGGAATATGAGAAGTCACACCCCCATGTGAAACACGCGTCAGCTTATTCATCCTCCCCCAGAACTGAGCACCATCCTTCTACTTCATGTCAGCAAAAAGCTTTGCCCAGACCTCTTCTTCTCTTGGTCTATTGGCAGCCCACTTCAGCTTTTTTAGTTGGCCTTTATTAGCCTGTAGAAGTAACTTCAGAGCATTATTCTCCGAATTATGGCTAAGAGCTCTTAAAATTCAATTTATTGCTCTTTTAGTGTGCTTGATTTGGATCCATTGTGCCTTCAGGATACTTCCTACCTCATTAGTAGATTGAAATACTTTGAGTTTGAATGGTGCTGCAAAGGACCCTGCCAGGCTGCTAGTAAACGTCTCCCATGTCACTGTTTCACTAACTGTAAATCTCCTCTGTGCTTGAAAAAGAGATATTGCGGACTGTGAGATCTCCTCGATAGCTGACTAAATGAATTTGATCCTCTTATAGTTTAGCGTAGAGATCTGCCTAGGTGTGACTCGGGAATGTTCAAAGATGGGCATAGCTGGTTTTAGAACAATCTCTGGAGGACGATGATTGCTATTGCCTTGTCTCCCAGGCCGAAAAGAAGCTACTTGATTGAACCATGAAACGGAGACAAAGATGTAATCTATTGTTGTACATGTTGTTGAGGAATAATAGGTGGCCACTGGAGGACTGTCTTCTGGGAACCTAAAATTGGCAACCCATAAAATAAGATGCTCCTGGTCCTCTAGTAGGCGCCTGCCAGTTTTAGTTTAGCGGCCACATGTGTTTTTCCCTTGCATTGGTATGTTCCAAAACAAAGTTTGAGCAACTACTGCATCTTCTGCAGATGCACCTGGAAGAAATAGATTCAGGGCCCCAGTGAGGATGGTATCTGGCGTTTCCCCCTCGCTTAAACATGTCACAAGCTGATGCGTCAATTGCCCTGCCACCTTTATTTTGTGTTTTGGAAGTATGTAAGCACTGATTATCGTTATTTCCGATGGCCTATTCTTCTGGGCGGTGGTTATTTTTATTGTGTTAAAAGCTGGTGAGGCAGAGCGAAGAAAGTATGCCGAGGTTGTGCATGCAATTGAAACATATGTTACCAATCTGCCTCGTAGATGACCATACTTTGCCCCCCCCAACTGTTGGTGTAAAGAAGCACAAGTAACCCTGCAGATGTACTGGTTCTGCCAACCAGGTTTCCTGCAGCGCAATGATATCAAAAGTATTTAAATAGTGAAAAAGGTCCCAATCAGACAGCTTACTGGCAAAGCCATTATCATTCCAAGAACACAGGCGGAGTTGATTTATTACTTATTTTGACGGCCGCTACTTTTTCCTGGTTTACTCATTAATATTCCAGAAGCACGTGTGAGGTTGATTATTGCTTAGTTATCCCAGTCCTGTCATTCGCTGCCTAAATGACAAGTACATTTTCTGGAAGTTCGCCTTAAGTCGTTATACGGATTGAATAAATCACTTGTCACCTGGCGATGCCTGTGATTGTCTTGAGAGGTCTTTGTCTTGTTCGGTGAGTAATCCATCGCTTCTCTGAGCACTGAGTTCTTCATCTTGTTTGGCGAGTAGCCCTTCACCCCCCTGAGCACAGAAGAAGTGATATTATTCAAAGCTGCAGAAGGTGTACCTCTGCCTTGTATGGGCAGAGGTGCGGATAACCATATCACGGAAGGGAGTGATGCTAATCCCCCAATTTCCAATTTATGTGCAATATTAGACGTTCTCTAGGTTGTCTAGGTGACTTCTCCCATTATCAGGGTTTCAGAACTCGTGAATTAAATCGACATCAGGTCTGTTGAGGATAAACCTGCCAGAGATGAGATGTTTGCCAGCAGCCGAAGTATGTTGCCTCTATTTAGGATGTCATGGATTCCTCTAGATTTATATTCCGGTCTAAAAATGAGAATATTTGTTTCAACCTGAGCATTTCTCACCTCTTGACTCTGGTATGTCATAACTCTGGAGTATATGCTTGTTGGATTTTGTCCCCCAAGCGACTGTTCCTGGCCATAGTCCTTCGTCTATTTGAACCAGAGCATTAGCTACTGTGACAGTCGAGTGAGTTGTGACTCCAGGAGGCATATTGCCAGATCCATACTCTTCGGATGGCATTTGAGCCACCACGCCTGTCCCCAGTCAGAGTGAAGTGGCTCGATGAGATTCCTGTTGCTTACAGCCTGACTGTCCCACTTTTTGATAGGGGGCTATGGCCGCCGACCTACTGCTCTTAGTTGGTTCTACCCACAGGCCAGTGTTGTTTACCTATGATGTTGAACTTGAAATTTGTGGGTTATTATCTGTTCGGTCTTCCCCTCTTATGCCCCTTGTTTCCAAGGTCATCTTTACTAATGAAGTTCCTTCAATATCTAACTGAGATGGATTATTAGCTGGGAGCCCAGACCCCTCTTGCAAGGTGCCAGAGATAATTTGCATGGAGACTCCATTAGAAGTTCCTTCGGTGTCAGACCGAGATGGAATATTAGCCGGGAGCCTAGGCCCCTCACCACTGGAGCCGTAAGTGTATTGCTGGGAATCCACATTAGTAACCTATATACTCTGGTATTTGACCAGCTTTCTTGGGGATTGCCACTGTTATGTGACCGTTGCAGGCCTAAAGAGGGGGTAAATGTCTGCTTTATTAAGAGCAGGCTTTCCGTTACGGCCTTTGCTCCTTTGGGAGCATCTTTGCTTTGCATTTGTTTTTGAATTTGTTTCTGTTACCAGGGCATCCTCCAATGGTAGGGCAATTCCCCCTGTAGAGCTTGAAGAAGCCTCACCATCTGGTTGGGTCATGTCTATTGGCTGGCCAAGTTTATGTTGAGTCGAGGTTCTGCTGAGGATTTGCAGAGAATAGAATGCTGGCCAGGCTCTTAATCCGAGTGGGGGGTTGCTCCCCAAAAAATGGATCGTAACTACCTGAAGCTTCTTTTTTTAATTCCTTACATAGATTGCTCAACATTGAGAGGAAGGAGGATAATTTGTCCACTATTGGAGCGCACCCAAACCTAGATTGTGGTTCGTGCGGCCCAGACTGAGTTTGTTTAAGGAGCATATTTAAGTCCCCTAATTTCCCATCTATGCTGGCGACAAAGACTGTCAAGGTGTTAAGAAGAATCAGCTGCATATCCATTTTGTCAGAATGATATTGAAGCACCTCCACTAAAAGTTGCATCGTCTATAAAAGAGATGCCCAAGCACTGTCTGTATTTGACCAAACACCTGCGATTGTATTGGACTTGTTTTTGCCAAGTGAACCAGATACCACTGCACTATACTGTTTCACAGCTTCAGGGTTGGAGCTTAAGGATGTGTCCTGTGTATCCTGTGGGCCTTGTGTATAGGCTGCTAACATCCTCCCATTCTTGAGTACCAAGATAGGAAAGCACTCCATAAGCTTCTGACTGGTGCCCCTGGGCTCCCTCCTGGGGAAGGAGGGATACAGGTGACAAGTGGCTTGGCTTGTCATGATTTAAAGAGGGAGAGAGTAGTGTGGTTTGAAGAGCTTGAGGCTTGGAGTCCTTAGAAAGGGTGGGGCCTGTGTGTTCATAGATCTTGGACTGCCTAATTGAAGTAAAGTTAGAGAGCCATTTGTTTTGCAGTTCTTCCTCCTCGCACAGCTACCTTTACTAACCTGCATGTTGGTCGGTTGTGTGCTTGAGCTTTGGGCCCGCTGTGAAGGATGGGCTGACTTTGATCCCGGGTCATGCTCATGGGTAACTATGACATCTGCCCAAACCACCTGAGCCAAGTGCCCAGGTTGTTCTACAGTTGATGTGGTATGGCCTGGAGGTGCTAGACCTATAATAGGTGCCTGTACAGCCTCTGGTCATATTTCAAATTTTACTGCAGGCAATTGGGAGTTGCTTTCTTTCATTTGGCCACCACTTTCTAAGGGTTGGAGAAGAGATTGCAAACTTGAATGCCGTCATTGCTGGAAAAAAGAGCTGAACCTGTGTTCTTCAAAAAGCAAAATTAAGAGTCTATTTTTGGTTGAAAAAGAGAGGTGCAACACTTCTTTGCGGTAACTTTTCCTTCTCCATTTCCATTTGTTGTGTCCTCCTTGTCAGAACCAATTTCAATGAGCAGGGAACTGGTTGCAGTAACGCAAGGTGTTGAGATGATTGCAGCTTTCTTGTGCTCTTTTGTCTTTCTGTTTTAACAGAGGGGGCCCCCTAGTTCACCTGGTCCTCATCCTCGGTTTGTGCTGACACTGATGAAGTAGCCGAACTCTGTTCATAGTCCCTTTGTTGGTGCTAGGATAGCGCATGTTACCTTTCGATTGACGGCACCGCCACACCCCTGCCCACTGATGCTACTCTTGGAAGGGAGGGGGAGCATGAACACACACTTCTTATGGGCCTCATGTTGGTTTGTCATTGTCGTCACATAGGTGGTCATTATGAACATGGCGGTAAACCCCGTTCCCCGCTGTGGCGAAGCTGAACAGAATCCCGCCATTGGCGGTGAACAGAAACCCGCCATATAAAGATGCAAAAATCTGAATCTGTCAAAAATGTCCCAGCCACCAGTCACCGCCAGGACCTTGTCGGCGGAAATGCAGGACATCCCACCTCACCACCGCCGAGCACACAAACTCCCTACCCTCCAAATAATGATGCACAAATCACTGCAGCGGTCAGTGGAAGTCGAATGACCATTGGCAGTACAGACCGCCACGGCCAGCAATGGGACCCAACAGTAAGAACTGCACACATTGGCAAGTTTGAAACCCACACACATGACACACATCCACAACACTATAAAACACTCACAGACACACCCCACAATCCTTTGCAATGCCATTAGGACAACTGAGATTGAGAACTCCACAAGCAGACACTGAACGCCACAACAGACGAATCACACACCCAACCACACAACAGCACCCTCACCTAGATCCACACAATAGCACCACTCACAACACACACACTGGCACCCCCCAAACACCCACGCTTCACAGATAGGGAGCTAAGGACCCTGGTGGATGAGATACTGAAGGTCGAGCCACAATTATTCGGAGCACAGGTCCAGCACATACCCGTCGCCAGGAAGATGGAGTTATGGCAGACCATTGTCAATAAGGTCAATGCAATGGGACACCATCTACACACGAGGGACGACATCCGCAAGAGATGGAATGACCTGCGCGGGAAGGTGAGGTCCATGCATCATGGCACAACATTGCAGTCCAGAAGACTGCGGGAGGACCCCCACCAACACCACCCAACTACACTGACTGGGAGGAAAAGGTACTGGCCATCCTGCACCCTGAGGGCCTCACTGGACTCACTGGAGGAATGGACTCGGGTAAGTCGTCTACAATTACCCCTTATCCACCACACCTGTAATGCATGCACCACCCCACCCTTCCAACATCCACCAGGACCTCTACCCCATCCAGGCCACAATCACTACATCCAGTCACCCTGCATGCCCACAAACCCACTAACAGGCCCACACCCCTCCCCCTGTGCACAGCCACCCACCCCTGCAAGGAATCACAAAGGCACCTCACCACCCACAATGCACCTCCACATCCTAAGCAAAATGCAATGGCAACCTCACAAAGGCACCCTGCATGGCCCAAAAGTGGAAAACCTGCACAAAACAGCCCAGACCTGTGCACCCCATCCGACTATGCAACTGTAACAGACATGTCCATTCCCCCCAACAGGCACCACCAGCCGTGCCACCCTAACGGACAGGACAAGGAGTGGCAGTGCCCCACATGGAGACAAAGGCACCACCCAGGACACTGGAGAGGGAAACCTGGACAGTGAGGAATACCCTGGCCCCTCACACAGTCCTGGACTGTCACCATTCAGCAGCCCCATCCCGGACACCCCTACCACACACCCACCAACATCAGGCCAGGACAACCAGACCCACACCTGTGTATCCAGGCCACAGGCTGGTGGAACACAAGGACAGAGGTGACAGTCACCACCTACCAACAGGCAGGAAGACGATGACCCAGTACAAGTGGTACCGCCAGACCTGTGCAGGGGACACAGGCACAGGGGGCTAGGCCCAGTGTGAGGGCATCAGTGGCCCAGGGGAGAGGCCACAGGAAGGATGCTGCAGCCCAGGATGTGATCTCAGAGGTCCTGGGAGCATTCCACCATACCCAGGACAGAACAGCCCAGATTGTTGCCACCCTGGAGCAGAGTCAAAGGCTGCAGAGAGCCCAACACTGGGAGACCATGGAGCAGTGGAAACTGCACAATGCCACCATGGCCACCATAGCAGGTGCGCTGCTGCACCTTGTCGCAACCCAGCCTGAGACCCCCACAGACCAGGAAGCCCCTACTACAGGCCAAGATACAGACCGGCCAACAACAGCAGCAGTAGCAACTGGACTTGTGCCACCATCTCAGGACACACAGGACACCTGCACCTCAACCCGTACAGGCCAACACCAGGCACCCAAACGGTCCCTCAGGCCCAGATCAAGGCCCCCTCTAAGAAGTGACTCTGACAAGAACTGTCCTCCAAGTGTGGCACTGTACCACCATCAATACGGTACAATAACAACTGCAAAAACTGTAAATAACAGATGGACATATCACCACTGCCAACAAACGCTGAGACCATGTAGCCAATATGGACATCCACCAGTAGCCCACTCCCATCACTGTAAAGTGCACAATGACATCCCTGACACCAAATAAAACACCTGTTCACCAATGTAATTGTCCCCTGTCATTATGTTGAATCAAATGGAAGTGGATGCAATTGTCTTTGAAATCATTTATTATATCTTAATTGAAGGAATGGCACCCCACGCATAACATGGGGTTGTGCCAACAGAATTGTCAAACAAGTTGTCCATAATGTCACATGTCCCATGCAAACCTGGTCACAGTGACAATGTCTATAGACCCAACACCCCCATAGAGGATAAGGCATACTGAGAATATGCTGCACAGACAGCAACATCATCAAATAGTCCCACATAGTTACTGGAAGTACAGTTGGATCAGTTGGTTCCTGGAGTGTACATCTTCCCCCTCCCCATCATCACAATCACTCTCATCCCCTCTTTGAGGAAGCTGGTCTGGATATACTGCCACCTCCTCCTCCAAGAGGGGAATATATTTCCTCACAGCCACGTTGTGCAGCATGCAGTAGGCCACCACTATTCTACACACCTTTTCAGGCTCATAGACCAGGGATCCCCAGAGATATGAAATCAATGGAATCTAGCCATCAGGAGACCTATTGTGCGCTCTATCACCCTCCTAGTATGTCCATGGGCCTCATTGTAATTCCTCTCTGCATCTGTCCTGGGATTCCTCACTGGTGTCAGAAGCCATGTTGGGGTAGACAGAGTCACCTGAAAAAGGGGGCAAAACAGGACTGTCACTGACAACCCTCAGTTGCAGACAGCCTGGCTGTCTGCTATGTGCCAAAAAGTGTCAGACACTTACCTAAGATCCATCCTCTGTCCCTTTGTAGTTGTTCCATCATGTGTGGCACACTGCTGTTCCTTAGCACAAATGAATCATGGACTGATCCAGGGAACATGGCATTCACATGTGAGATGTACTGGTCTGCAGTACACACCAATTGAATGTTCATGGAGTGAAAGTTCTTCCTGTTCCTGCACACCTGTTCACTTGTTCTTGGGGGGTGAGAGCTATGTGGGTTCCATCGATGGCACCTATCACCTGGGGAATGTTGGCAAAGGCATAGAAGTCTGACTTGATGGCAGGGAGGTCAGCACTTTGGGGAAACCTCACATAGTACTGCAGGTGTCGTACAAATACATTCAGGAATCTGGACAGTATAATGTTAAACATTAGCTGTGAAAAACCTGCACCCATGCCCACTGTCACTTGAAATGAGCCCGTGGCCAGGAAATGGAGTGCAGAGAGCACCTGCACATCAGTAGGGATGGCATGCTGAGTCCGATTAGCCGGGCTCAGTGCTGGATCCAGTAATGCACAAAGTTAATTAATTGTAGCACGGTTGAGTCTGTAATTGATAATGATGTGACGCTCCACCATGGTCCTCAAATCAACAAATGGTCTGTACACCGATGGGGCCCTCCCACGCCACATGGGTCTGTACCTAGGAGGTGTTGAGAACACATGTGAGGAACACACATACATCTGCCCAACATGTTAAATATTCAGCACTGCTGGCATACAAGTTGATGACACATATGCATAGTAGGATGTTAAACTGGAGTGACAAGTCCTCAATGATACATCAGGACTGTTGTGGTGAGTACATGTATATTTGTGCATGCCTATGGGGGTTGGGGACAATAGGGCCTGCATGGGGCAAATGAGAAATTAATAACTGCGTAGTAATGGCCAAAATGTCTGCCCCCCGTAATCCAGAAATGTTGCAGTGGATGTATCCTCATACCGCTAGTGGTTCTCATAATAGCGTAAGGCGGTGTTCACTGCCGTGCGACCATTCATTGGTTAACATGGTTGTCAATGGGGATTATTAGCGTATCATGATCGCTGCCGGTGGTGACGGTGCACACCGCCGCGGAGCGTACGCCATCTTGTCACCCAAACTTCACTTGACTCCCGGAATACGTGCATGCAGGTACTTCACTGCGACGAACTGGACAAGCTCGTGGACGGGGTCCTGCCCCTGTACGCCAAGCTCCAAGGTCAACAAGAGGTACAGGTGAGTAGGTGAATTGGGGGGCATGGATATGTGTAATCGTGGTAGATGGCTGTAAACATGTGCACATTTGACACTGTACAGTTGTGGGATTCATGACATGCTGCGTGTGTGAGGTCGTGTTATGCTGTTGTGAGTGTCCGTCCCATAGGGGATGTATATCCAGCTGTATGTAATGGGCATAGTCTGACCTCTGTGTTCCTTTTTCTGTGTGTCCCATATAGGTCAGCGCCCATCAGAAGAGGGGACTCTTGCATGCCATCACTAGGGAGGTGCGGACCCTGGGGGTCTACAACTGGCAGAGCACCCACTGCAGATAGCGGTGGCAGGACCTGTGGCGCTGGCGAGGAAGACCTGCGAGGCCCAGCTGGGGAAGTCCTCCCAATGAGGAAGGGGTGTCCGTCGGGGACTGAGCCCCCTAATGCGCTGCATTCTGGCGGTGGCGTATCCGGACTTGGATTGGCACTTGAAGGCTGCACAGCAGACACAAGGGGGTGAGTAGAGAAACCATTGTATGCCTCCTTGAAGGATGTGTGAGTGTGCTGTGGTATGTATGTTGTCTAGTGACAGGGACTCTGATGTCCTTTTACATAATGGCTCCAGTGGGGAGTTGGGTTGTAAGGCTTAGGTCTGCAGTACTTCAGGTCCTTCAGTGATGTTGGGAATGGCTGTAGAGCAGGGTTGTGGCCACTAGTCAGGGGCATAGGCATGTGTATAGCAGTAGGTGCTGCATGGTGGAATATTTGCAGGGTGGGTGTATGTGTGAACCAGTTATGTACCTCCATTCAGCTATTTACAAATGTCTCTCCTGTTTTGTCTCCCCATCCCTGTGCTCTTGTGTTGTCTGTATACATCAGTATCATCTGGCGAGGGAGCTGAGGCACCGGCGAGTGGGGATGCATTGGTCCACAGTTCCACAGAGGCAGAGTTGAGCGACGCCAAGGGGGTTGGAGGGCAAGGGGAGTACCACAGGGGAGGCAGCTACCACTGGATGTAGTGACTCTGATACCTCCTCTGATGGGAGCTCCCTGGCGGTGGCGGACCCTAGTGGGCCCACCCATTCTTTGTCATCTTCCGCCACCCCCCATACCATCACTGCCCTCCCATTTGCTCCCCACCGAGTTGCCCGTGCCCACTCACCCAGAAGGGTGGGTGCCCCTTCGCCCCAGGCACCTCATCCCCTGCTCCAGTCAGCCCTGCTGCCCTCATGGAGGAGGCTATTGACCTCCTGAGGACCATCTCTGTAGGGCAGACAACCATCATCAATGCCATCCAGGGGCTAGCATGAGAGGTGCAGCAGACCAACGCCTACCTGGATGGCATTCACGGTGCCGTGTCTGGCCTACAGAGATCTTTTCAGGCTCTGGCCTCCTCTTTGATGGCCCTGGTCATTCCGTTCCCCCCTCCAACCACCTCTACCCCTTCCAGCACCCCACTCCCTTCACCCTTCCCAAGCACACATTCTGACAGCCATGCACACACCTCAACACACAAGAAGCACACTGCAAAACACAAGCACCACACTTCCCACCAAAGGCATACACACACCAACATCCACTTCCCCCATTGTGTCCAACTCTTCCTCTTCCTGTCTGTCACCTCTTCATGCACACTCACAGGCACTGCACCCTCATTCACTGTTGCTGATCCCATTCTTGCAGTCACCACAAAATCAGACATCCATTCATGCACCCCAGACACCACACCTTCACTCACCACAACGAATTTGGTTGACACATGCAGCACACTCACTAAACTTGAAGACACACAGGCAACATACATTTACACAGGCAGCCTGTCTTGTCCAACTGTGTCTACCCCCCTCCTCCCAAGACACTCAAACGTTCCAAAACACCCACCCAACACACATCCACCACACCTCCGCATACTGTACAGTTGCCTGCACCCACGTCACACACGCCTACACCTGTCACGACCACTCTCTCTACCTCCACTCCCACGCCTTCCTCCAGGTCCACCCCGATTGCCCCTAAAAAACTTTTCCTATCCTGTGTTGACCTATTCAAACCCACTGGCCTACCCCGTCTCGTCCCTAAACGTGCCCACCTTCTTGCCCTATCCACTCCTCCCACATCACAGCCCGCCCCTGTCCGCCCTTCCCATTCCTGTGCTACCTCCCCTGTGAGCAAGAGACCCCGTGCTGGCCCAGGAACATCTGCCGCACCCCAGTCCAAGGCTGCTCCAGCAGCTTCTACGACCAGACCCAAGCCCCCTCCACCTCCCAAAGGTAAAGCCAAGCCCCCCTCCCAGTCGTAAGTCCCCACCCCCACCACCCCCTGCCCCTGTTCCCTGAGGTGCCTGGATGCCCCATTGTTGCCCCTATGAGGTGGAGTACCTTTGCACTTGTGGGAGTCAAGTTGGAGCCATTTGGGCCCATCGGACTTCAGAAAATGGACTGGCCATTGGTCTTCTGTTAGACTTCTGCTGCTCATGGAGCTTAATTAAAGTTCTTGCGGCCAGTGTTGGTTTGGGCACACTCTGGATCCGTGGTTCATTATTTCTCTATGTGGGGGGTATTGTTCTCATGTGTGTACTTTGGGCAGGTTTAATTTGCCTTGTGTAAGTACCTCTTGCTCTGGGGTGTATGGCTTGTGCTGTTGTGAGGGGTTGTGGGTGCATTGCAGGGTGAGTGGAGTGGGTGGGTATATAACTGTGCCCTTTCTTCCCTTGTTTAGTAGGTTGCAGTACTTACCGTCATCGTCTTTGTCGGTGGTCTCGGTCGTGGAGGTATATGGCAAGAAGCAGGGCTGGCATAATTTGCAACTCTCTCTCTCAATGTCTGCTTCGGCGTGTTGTGTGAGTCTACGGTGAGTGTTTCCTTTTATTTGGTTCGTTTCCGCCTGGTTTTACGTGGCAGTGGTTCCCGCCCCGGAACTGACGGCGGTCTAGTGCTTCATTATTTGATGGGCGGGTAGGGCCTTTCCGTTGGCCTGTGGACGGCCTCTGCCGTCGCTGTCGGCACTCCTCTGCTGGCGGTGAGTGGTGTTCAGGCTGCCTGATTTTCAGGTGGTACATTTTTTGGTGGTCCAGACCGCCTGACTGTTGGCGGTAGTTATCACCACCGCCGGCAGAGGGGTGTTTACCGCCATGTTCATAATGAGGGCCATAGTCTTTTGTGGTCCCTAAGTTGGCTTATCATTTGATGGTGCTGGCACTCCCCCACCGTAGAGGTAGAAACTTTTGGAGGGGGACAAGAGCACACATGTCTTAGAACGTTTTTAGCAAGATCATCTTAGGGGATCTTAGCAAGGACAGTCTCCCCCTTGCATATAGCTATAAGCTGTGTAAGCAGTCTGTGGCAAGCTGTAGAGGTGAGGTAGAATGGGCTGTAATAGGCTACAATGAGCTGTGCCAATAGCAATACCAATAGCAAGACAGACAGACCAAACTGGGGTGCCTCCAGCAAAGAAGCAATGCTGCAAGCAAGGCCACAAGACTACGCTCAACTGTACTCAGATCTATTGTGTGCCTGCAGGGTGCAGTTAACCGCCTGGCCCAGGCAGTAGGTGTTGTGTGGCACCGGAGGGGAGAGGTGCTGGTAAAGAGAGCAATCCTGGAGCTGGCAAGCAGGACAGATGGGCAGAAGAGTGAAGGGAGAAGCAGCAGATGACAAGCAAGCAGGCAGACAGCGAGCAGCAGGCAGGTGGATAAGGTGTTCTGGATGGACAGGTTTTGCTGGCAGGCAAACAAATATTGGGTATTAACAGCTCCTGGAGGCGACCGATGGTGATAGAGGTGGCGCACTCTGCTGATACCCACTGGGCAGCTGCCAGAAAAGTGGTAATTAAAGTGCTTGTGCTTGCTGAGCATCAGCCATTGTTACCTATCAGCTTCTGTGCCTTATGTCACTAGTGCACCGCAGCGCAGCAAACTTTGCCACTCTGCCTCAACTCAGTCTGACCCTCCATCCGTCCGCCAACACTGCGGCTAGCAGCTCAGGGGCCCTCCCGTGGGCTATAGACTGCTCTGACGTACACCTCCAAACATGTTGCTGCTTTGCTTCCCCTGGCCTGCTCCCCTGCTCCCTGTGAACCTGTCTCAAGCTCCATCGCTCCGTCACCATGGTCCTCTTCCACATCTTCTGGTTGCTGTTCCAAAATGTAGCGTAAGGGACTGTTGATACTAGACAGGGTGGAACCAGATCATCAGCCCTCAATTGGGTAGCCTTGATGATTGACAGACCATCATCATCTGTATTTGAATGTTGTACGCATCAGAGATAAAGACAATGTGACAGTGAATTAGCTAGGCATGGTATGCCTTACCTCACAAGATCTGTCTCTGAGAATCTTCAGTACGATATGCATGAAATTCATGAGAATTTTTCTAGACCTCTTTGCCTCATGGAAACACTTAAGTTCCCATATTGAGCTCTCAGTTTCCTGTTTCAGGAGCTTTTGCAGTGGATGCTGTCTCTGCACATTGGTATCCTTTGCTTCATTATGCCTTTCTTCCTTTTCTACTAATCCTTCATCTTCTGAGAATTCAGGAGGAAGTAGCAAATGTGATAATGGGTTCGCGGGATTGGGTTTCTGCTTCTGCAATCCATTTCTGTCTCTTCCTTGGAGAATTACATTATGCCATTTACCAGGGTATCTTCCTCTTCAACTGCTGTCACTATCTGTTTGAAGCTTGAGAGGGTTGGGCTTCAGACCACTTAACTGCAGCTTTTCAGAGGTATAAACGTCCTTCCACTCTGAAGTCCTTCTCTAAACACTGGAAGATCTTTTGGCACAAGTGTGAAACCTTTCTTTACTGTTGAATGTAATATTGCTTCTATTCTTCAATTTGTATAGGGAGGGTTTGAGAAGAATTTGGCAGCTGCTATCCTTAGGGTTCAGTGGTCAGCAATTAGAAATTTTACAGAGCCTTCTGGTATTTTTGTTAATGGTGAAGGCCTTTGTTTTAAACTTCTGAATGGATTTTCTATTTGTAAACCTTTGGTGGTGTATCCTTCTTTACCACTAGGGATTTACTTCTGGTCTTTGGTATCTTCACGTTTCCCCTTTTGAGACACTAAACTTGGTAGAATTAGACTTCTTAACTTTGAAAGCTGTAGTTCTGGTGTCAATCACCTGCGCTAGGAGAATTGGTGAGTTCAGCACACTTCTGTGTAAATCTCCTTTCCTTAGAGTTTTAGAAGATGGTATTATGTTGAAACCAGACACTAATGTCATTCCTATGGTTGCTTCTATGGCTTATAGGGATTGAGAGATTGCATTTCCTGTATTTTCCCTCTCTTTCTTCTAGGGAAGAGATGTTGTTACACTTGCTAGATGTAAAAAGAAATTTGTCTATCCACTTAGATCTTTCTAGACTAGTGGACTTCAAACTTTTTAATGCCACCCATCCCCTAGGAGAAAAAAATCATCTGCCCCCCCCCCTCCAATTTTGTTTCACAATTATTCTATTAAATTGGCAATGTTTAAGTATTTCCAGACTTATTTATTCATTGCAGTTAAGTTATGGTACTGTTTGAAAACTGCAATCAAATACACAATGCCAAACATACTATTCTGGTCAGACAGGCCTAACTAACGTGTGATTATAAGTGGGGGGGTTTGGGTGGGGGTTTTGAAGAGTATTCGGAGTCCCTTCCCTTATGCAACATAGTCACAGCTTGGATCTAAATGACAAAACATGTTAGTGATGGCCCATTACAGAATGGTTTACTGCTACCAATTTGTTTCAGCTTAAAACAAAGCCCTGTTATCACCATAATGCTTCTTTTGTCCAGACTCTGGTGTCCCCCCGGGGATCATTTGAGCACCTCTCTAGAGGAGCCCCGCCCTGCAGTTTGAAGACCCCTGTTCTAGTCCCTTTAAGATACCTGGCCACTTATGTGTGATATTTGGAGATTCTGGTCAAGATCGGAAAGCCTTTAATGTTTTGTGGTAGACAGATCCATTCTATCTGCCACTGCTTACTTCTTTATTGGATGTGTCACTTTAAGAGACTACAGCATTACAAAAAGGCCCAGCCCAAAGGAACATCCACAGGGTGGAAAAAAGGGAGAAGTTAGACAAAGCTTAATGAAGGTTACTGCCAAGTAACCAGCCCATTTATCAAGGCTGAGCCCACTCTGCTGGGATTCTAACCTGAAACTGCTAGTTGCACGCCCAAGAGCACTCATTGCAATGTCTTCAGGCATGGCAGAAGTATTTCATGGGCACACATGTCAGTGCCTGGGGCCATCTGATGGTTTATGGCAGATTGGCAGCTATAAATAAATAGGGAAGGTTTGCTTGAGCGTGGGGTCTTAAAAAGATTTGACAGTCGGTGATGAAGAGGAGATTATGTTTTTGTCTTGCACTCATAATATCAGGGGAGGTCTACAAATAAGTCGTTAAGGTCTGCCCCATATGCCCGGGACAGAAAGATGTTTTCTGGAGGAGAGGGCTTGATGATGGGAGGAGGGCACAATTATAAGAATAAATTGATGAGAGCATACTTTCGCTCATTCAAGCAGAAAGTATGGTGTTGAGAAACTGAAACCATCAAAGGTTATAAAAACAGGAACACACACTATTATACAAGAACTTTAAGTACAGTCAAGGAGATAAGCGTCCAAATGAGGCACTTGCAAGACGTTTACTATACAATGATGTAGCTGTAACTGAGCACAAGACATCTGAATGGTGAGTAGCTCTCAGAGGAAGGTGAATATGAGGACCAGCATAGGAAATGGGAGTGGGGATGGATTCAATACATCGCTACCAGCATGTTTACTTTCTCAGTGCCTCTGTATTCCAAGGTGGGAGACACACAGGCTAATTTTTGCTTGTGCAAACCTCACCAGGCAGTACTTTGTGGAATTTTTAGGGGGAAAACTGGTTGCAAAGATTAAAAATAACATAAACAAATTGTCTTCCTATATTTGTTCAAGTTAAGGTTTGACAACCCACAGGTAACAGCAGGTGTAAGTAAACAATATTATCATGCTTTCATGATGTACTGTTTCAAACAGACAAGAGCAGAAGCGGTACAGAAGTAGAACAAATTCACACATTGCTAAATATATGGTACTCTAAATAAATGTTATGAGAAAACTGTGAAGTCACCTAAGGAAACCCCAAAAATCACATACTTATAGTGTATGAACCACAGCTTCCTTCGATATTCTGATCAAACACCTCACAGGTACCTGCAGGGATGTCCAGGTTTGTCCAGCATGAATCAATGTGTACAACCTATGTCTGTGGCTGAACATCTTACAGTGCTCTGTAATGACTTACTGACTCCTGCGAGGCTGAGGTTACACTTTGGGTAGACCGGCTCCTTGGGTGCTGCAAATTCCCAATGAGTACAACCGCAGTGCTCCATTATACTCATCTGAGCACACGTCCTCTTACAAGCCTTAGTAGAAAGGAAAACAGGTATTAATATGGCAAGCAGAGATGTTGTTGTATCTTCAAAACACAGAAATAAGGAAACACAGGAAATACTTCTAAATCTTGAGTTTAATCCGAGATCAACACAGTTCCGAGTCCAAGCCTACTGTCATGGACTCAGAATCTCATGAGGTCATTGGAACACCCTGCAGTCAACTTTCCATAAAGGTGTACTGCTATAATAGGACAATTATAAATAGTACAAATACTAAACACAACACATATCCTAAATACCAAGAATGGCAGTGAAGCCCTGCCTATAAATCGATTAGTAAATTTCAGTCTCTGTCTAAATACTTCTTTGTGCAGGGACCAGAATTCCAAGTACAGCGGTAACTTCTCATTCTAACCGCCCCCCCCCCCCCCCCCACCAAAAACAAATTTCTCCTTGGTGAAATAGCAAGCATCCTAAAATGTACCCAGTTGAAATAAAAAATACTGAATACATCTTTTGCTTTGGCGAGGTTTAGCAAGAGTGACATTTATCGCCAATGAGGTGAAAGTTACCTTTTATATGTGCATAGCCCCCCCCACCCCCCCCCCCCCCAAACCCCATTCCTTTGCCAAGGGTCTATATTGCTTTTGTCTTAACCTTTTAGAAGAGCTAGAAAAGACAGTACCTATATGTTTGGGAAAGTACCAAATAAATGAAAAGTTGATGCAGCACTGACGTTAGAGAATACAAACAAAACCAGTTCAGGGTAAAGAGGACATTTCTGTTTTTGGTGGGACCTACAATTAGGACAGGCAGACCTGTGTAGTGAAAATAATAACACAAGATGAACTGTGAAACTTTAAACAACTTTCATCACATCTGACGTAACTCCGTAGATTTTCTCTGAGGGGGTGATTATGCAGCATCGTATGAGTAGCGTCAGGTACCTGTCCACACAATAGTTAGGAATACATTTAGGCCTTGCCGACGGTCCGCCATCCCGCCATTTTGCCAGCGGGGCAGAGGTTATGAACACTGCTCCTTTGCCAGACGACCGTCCACCCTACTTAGGGGTCTCCACCTGGTTCAGAAAGGAGCTGCTGTGGAGGTGGCTCGCTTCACAGCAGTGAAGTTTACCAAGCACTTGTGGAAAGCATCCGCTTAGTACACTTTTTTGTTCAGAGACCACAAACTCAAAACGCAGTGATTAAGAGTCAAGGTTGTTGGACCTTCAATAGTGCCGAACAACAGACACGGGGACCCAGCGGTCCTGCGGCAGATAGACCGCAGGGTCGGGGTTACCGCTGGTGAAGCCAGTAGACTCCTCCCTGACCGTAACTAAGCATTTTCCCAGCTATAAATAGAGCAGGGGAGCCAAGGGTTTGAGGGACAGGAGGACCACCAACTTGTGGCGTTCTTTCTGCTTTGCCAACCCTTAAATGATGAATGCCCTTTGTAATTTCAAAATACATATCCAAAGGAAAGTCCTAGAAACCATTAACTCAAGAAAACAATGTATTTATGGAAGCAGTGCTAAGAGCATTTGGTCACTTCACTTCCTTGTCTTCAGAAACTTATCTTACTACTCATACTTCAACACAAAACCTGCCATTTCCCCTTCAGGTGGCTCAAAAGGCCTTGGTAAATTAAAAGGGTATGTGTGGATTCACAGAAATTCAGGGATGGCATTTGACAAAGAAGTCTAAGAACTTAGATGACTGTTCCACACTTGTCACCCCATTTTCCAGACAGCGTAGCAAATTTACCTGGACAGTTGTTTTATTCACAGCCACTGTAGGGAGCTGAGTTCTGGTTGCAGTACACCCCCCAACAGACTTTTTACCTTGTTTTTAGATGCAACTTTGACTGAAGTGCACTGGGCTCCTGCTAACCAGGTCCGCAGTGCCAGTGTTCTTTCGCTAAAACAAGGCACCTGGCACTTGTTCCCCAAGTGACTAGGCCCTTCAGCCCCTCTGTAAGTCCCTAGTAAATGGTACCCCTGGTACCTTTGGGCTGCAGCACAACTTGTGCCGCTCTGAGGGACCCAGCACCAACCTTATGCAGACTGCCACTGCAGGCTGCATGACAAGGTGCTCCCAAAATTGAAAATACAACATGGCACACACTTGTGTGCCATGTCCCCTAAAACACTGCTTGTAATATCTGTAAGTCTCCCCTACAGCTGGCCTTCAGCCCTAAGGCAGGGTGGTGCATTATACTATAAGTGACGGCATATATGCATTAGCAAATATGCCCCTACTATGTCTTTGTTGAGCCTTAGACATAGTAAGTGTGCAGGGAAGCCATTTTAAATATGTGTGCTGGATACTGGTCAATACAAGTTCCCCAGCTACTTGGTGGCTTCTCTGAGCCCAGGGATGTTTGGTATCAACCATCTCGTATTAATAAACCCTCACTGATTCTATGCACCCAGAGTGAATCTTAGAGGTTCCCCCTGAAAAACCTACCAACTGCTGGTGAGCTCACTGACTGGTTCTGGCTAGCTAACAGACAAGAATCTGACCTCCAAGGGTCAGAGCCTCTGCTCTTGAGAGGTCAGAAACAGAATTCTGTCTGGGCTGGGGTGTTACCCATCCCTCCCCATAGGATGACTTGCATTCCATAGCAGGAGCTTCAAAGTAACCCACCGCCTTTGGTATGCAGACTCGCCTTTCTCAGAGGAAGAAGAAAACCCCCACAGCCCCAGGGCCATCTGGCACCTGGACAAGAGGGAAAATTAGCTATGCAGGAGGCGTATCACATTCCAGACTGGGAACACCCCTAGGGTGACCAGCCTGAAGTGGACACGTCTTAGGAAGTTCTGCCATCTTGCGTGTGGAGGAACGTAGGACCTTTGGACAGGGAGATGTCGACTCCCCACAGGAAGTGGTCATCTGGGGGTGTAGTGACCCTAAGGGTAAATAGCCCATTGGCTTCTACTCTTCACTGCCCATAACGCCCCCTAAGTTGAGGATTTAGGGGACACCCTGATACCAGATCCTCAGATCTTCCCTGGACGCAAAAGAAGGAGTGGACAAGAAGCCTGCTGAACCCAAGAACCGAGGAGTACAACTCACTTGGAGCCAACCCTGCTGGCCTGCCTGCTGCACCCGACCCTTGAGGACCCACTGACCTGTCCTGCCGTTGCAGCCTCCACGAAACTGGGGGAGCTGCCAGTACTTGTCAATCGCCAGGAGGAACTCCCTTGGAGTAGAGGAGCTTCACAATGGCATCTGCAGACTGTTTCTGCTGACCCCCTGCAGCTGCAAATAACCAGGAAACAAAGACCTGATGTCCTAGGACACCTCTGCACCTGTCTGCCCCGGACCTAGGGGAAGAGAACCAAGGATGTTCCCACATCTCCCCACTTCGTGAGACCTGTGCCCACTTGTTGGCTTAGTCGGACTGGACCCCCAGTCCATGCCTGCAGAGTGTTTCTGTGAGCCCGCCTGCAACCATGAGGAACTTCAGTACTGGACGTGATGCCAGAAGACACCCCTGTACCCGCACCCTACAGCCCAAGGAGAAGTGAACTGACGGTGTCCCCACATGCCCGAGGACCTCAAGGGTTAAGCCTCCGTGTGGATTCCCCTGGACTGTCCTTCCAGTCAATCCCTGCAGCAACTTTGTAACCAGACTGATCCCCATAGACTTGAATGGGACACCCAACGTCGTAACACACCTCTGCACCTGGACGCACAAGAGCTTCCAGAGGTGAATTGTTGGTGTGGCCTTGGTCCTTGCCCCAAACTCACCTGAAGTCCAGGAGATTGGTCCTGCAAGTTGCTGTACTCTACCTGATTTGTCGTTTTTGTTTTCCTCGGTAGAATTGCATTGCAGCTTCCTAAAAAATCCACTGTCTACTTTTAAAAACTCTAAAAATTCATAACTCGAAAAGTACTCACCTGACTCAGGTGATCTTGATATCAAAGTTTATATAAAAGTATGTGTTGATTTTCCAGTTCCTCTAGGTCACAACTTTCTTCTTGGTCTCTTTCAGTTTGTGGTGGTGGCTCCTGAGTGAGGTATTGTCTGCCTTCCTGGAGACGGTCTCTTGTGAGTTTCTCATTTTCTTTCTCACTGTTTGCATTGCCTCTTGGACTCTCTGAGTGTTTCGGTGTACCGGCTCACATGTTTGTCTGCCCTCTTCGAATTGGTGTTTGTGAGGGGTTTGTGAGGGGTGCAAGGATGCTTGTGCTGGTGGAGATCCTGTTATTTAAAGACTCTTTGTTTCTGTTGGTGTCATTGGAGAAGATAGAGGGTGAAGCTGGAGGGTGTTGAGCTGTGTGACTTTGGTCACCTACTTCCAGCTGTGGCTGGTGGTGCTTAGTCTCTTTCTCGGTGTGGTCGATGCTATCGAAATGTTTAAGTGTATGATGAAGTGGTCCATCCAAGTGAGCGGGAAAACATGGCTGAGGAAGACGTAGCTGACCTTGATTTTGTCACTGGAGGTAAAGATGGGTTCCAGGGTGTGTCCCGCTACATTGCTTGGGCCCTTTTGCGAGCTAAGTGAGTTTGATGTTTTGTAGGCTGTCTAGTAGGTCTAGTAGGTCTGTGGTATTGGAGTCTGTGGGGTAGTTAAGATGGAAGTTGAGATCGTCCATGAGGAAGAAGTCTTTCCAGTTTATGATGAATGGGGTGACGAGGTCAGTGAGGAGGTTGTTGAAATTGTTCTGGGATCCTGATGGCCAGTATGCAAGAATCCCCCTGATGGTGGTTTTGCCTTCTGGCTGCCGCTTGAAATATTGGTATTCTAAGAAAGCAATTTCTGGGTCGCTTGTGGTGGTGCACTTTATGGTGTCTCTGTGGATGATGGCAATGCCACCACCTGGTTTTGTGGTTTGGGTCTGGTACAGGATCTTGTATCTTGGTGGGATGGTGTTGGCGATGTCAGGGGCAGATAAAGGGTTGAGCCAGGTCTTGGTGAAGATGACGAGGTCTGGTGCGTGGGAGTGGATGAGGTCCCAGATCTCAGTTGCGTGCTTGTGGAGAGTGTGTGTTGAGGATCGTACCAGCAGGTGATTGTTGGTGAGCAGGTGAGGCATCGTGCGAAGTGTGTGTGCGGGTGGTGGAGTCAGGAGTTGTGCTGTGTAGTGGGAATGGCTGGAGGGTGCAAGAGTACAATGGCAGGTGAAGCAGGAGTGAAAGCATGTGAAAACGCCAACCGTTGAGTGGAGTGCAGCGAACCAGCAGCACTATTGGTGGTGTCTGTGATTGAGATGAAGGCGTTCCTCAGCGGACTATCTGTGGGTGCCCAGAGGACCAGGGTTCCTGGCACTGGGCATGGCCCAGATGTGGACAGGCTTGCCTTTGGCACACCTTCAGCACACCTGTGGCTCGCCCACTGCTTGCGGTCACGCTGCAGCCTGCATTAAGTAGGGCCCTGGGGTGGTCTGGCCTTGGAATCGGCAGGAACAGGGGGTCGGCAGTGCAGGCAGCAAGCAAACAAGCAGATAACAGTTGGAACAGGTCAGAAAATAGACAAAGCTAGCCCAGGAACTAGTCCAAACAGAGGAACAGGCAAGCTGTGGCTCACTGGGTACCCTGGTGCAATCACAGCTGAGGGTCAGTTAAAATGTAGAAATTCAAGGATGAAGGTGTTAGTCAAGACAACAGCATTCTTGATCTCAACTAGTTGAGGCAGCCTGGTGGAATGACACTAAAAGGAATTAGGGCCAATGAACAACCTCTCATTGAGATTTCTGAGGTGTGATCATTGTTTGCCATAGTTTATGTGCCATGAGATATTCTTCTGATGCCCCTGACGTTAGTTGGGACCTGAATCATTGTCAGCCCTTAGTCACAAGAGATAGCAGCATAGCAATATCGGACAAGTACCCTAAACAGCAGTTACTTTTTTCCCGAAGAATAGGTTGGGGCTGATTATTGTAGCACAGCAATATAAAGGAGCACCTGTAGGGGAGAAGGGAAACCTGAGTCCAGAAAACAGACCATCACTCTTGCCATGTACTTCAAAAAGAGTGTGCTCCATCTGTTGTTGCTTCATGGCAACCATGGAATAGTAGGCACACCAGGAGGTTCAGGACCGGAAGGTTGTTGCACAGATAGGAATTCCAGAGAGAAGCAAGAAACAATTAGACTGACATAGACAAGGGAGATCTAGAGCAAAAGAAAGCTTTTGAACAGACCTTACTATAAGGTAAGCTTTAGCTGAAAAGGTAAAAGCACAGATGTTTCTTGGTGAAAAATGCCTATAGCAAAAATTGCAAATACATTTTATTATTTTCCCCAAGGACACAGGTACTTTGCGAATTAGGGAAAGGTAATTTTCCAAGAATTGCCTTAAGCTATGATCTCTCAATAGGATTGTGGCAGCTGGTGACTCACTGTCTTCACCTGGTGGCATCTGGGTCTTGGGATGGGTTTGAGATGCATCTGTCTCAGTTTTATTACGTTCTTATTCCTCCTTCACTGACTTTCCTCATGCCCCCTTGGTCCTCCATGACCACTCTATCTCTGGTGGTCCACCTTGACCTCTTCTCTCTTCTGTACCTTTTCCACCTCTGATGGGTTTCTTTGCACCTCATCCACATCCTCTCAACCTCTACTGGTCCACTTCACATCTACTCTTTCCTCTGTGGCCTCTACTCTATAGTTGGTCGACCATTGTCTACTCTTCCACTGATGCACCTCACACCTTGTCTCTCCTCCTCATGCTCTCCTTCCCCACTCCAAGTCTAGCTTTTTACTCCAAGTTCCTTGCCACTTGCTCTGTAGGTGGTTTTCTTGTAGTTCAACAGTTGCCAGACATCCTGGTTTGGTGCACCCCCTTATCCGAAGTCAGTGGTCTAGTTGCTGCAAAGTCCTGCTCTTTGTCCCAGGCCCACTCTCATGCCTTTGCAAGAAAAGTGGAGAAAAACAGAAACACAAGATTCACAAATTCCCTTAGCAGAGTTGGGTGTTTCAGTAAGTCCACATGTTCACTCAAGGGCCCAGCACCAAGTGCTCCGTTTGAAAAAGAATAAGTGCCAGGGTCCAATGACCAGCACTGGTGCTGCTGACTGTTGGGATTGCGAAATACTGTGTCTATTGTTGATTTCACCTCTTGCCCCTTTCATCCACCATCATACACTTCCTGACACTTTATATGACTCTTTGAGGCTCTTTTTATCCCTCCTTTTTTGTCACTGTTTCCCTGTATTTCTCTTACTCCTCCTTCTCCCCTTTTCTGCCTGTCTCTCTTGTTATGGTCAAAGTCTGACAGTGAAAAAGAGGTCCAGGTCCCCAAAAAAGAGTGCTGGTGGGCTCCATCTCTAAAACCCTGCTCAAATTAAGCACTGCTGTCAGCTCTCCTAACTTGGACTTGTGTTCTCCCTGATTCGTTAGGAAAGTCTTGCCCTTTTGGTTTTCTTAATCATCTTGTGGTACTTCTTCCTGTGTCTATTACAAGGATTTTTTTTCTTCTCTGTCCTTGATTTTCTCCCATGGCATTTAACATTATATCTGATGCGTTTGTTCAAAGCAGAGCACTAGAAGGAAGCGCCTGTATATTCTGTGAGGTGAGGGCAGAGACAGAGTTAGGGGTGATTAATAGATATCAGCCGTCTCTTTGCAGATACACTTTTGTCGCACGAAGACCCTCGAACTAGGCTAGAATCTCTACATTGGCTCCTTTGCCACATTTCTAAATGTCTAAACTTGACCTGAATGTGTAAATGTTATCACTCACTGGGACCTTCGCTGACCTTGCGAGCTGTCAGACCACCCAACGAGATCTAAATGACTCCCTTAATACTTAGTAAGACAAGAGTAAAAGTGGTCACAAAAGAGGTGAAATAAAGATTAATCACTGGCCAGGTGGTATGGTAGCCCGTTCTTGCGTAGCACTTGATCTACCATGGACCATCCTTGTCTCTGTGAGGGGTGTGTTAATCTTCCCGAACCCCCTTTATTGCTGCCAGGTCACTACTTCGAGGATAACTAATGCAGGAATCATGTGTCCACTCTTTCACTAGAAAAGCCTACTTCTCCATGAACAGTCCAGACCTTCACCGGGGCAGTACGCTTTATACCTTTATATTAGGTTAGCTTGAAAAAAGAAACAGGCACCATTCTTATATGTTCCTCTTTCACATGCTCTATGTCAGGTTATTCTTTCCGATTGTTCGTTAATTTCTCTATCCCCTTTTCTTACACAACATTATTTCACTTTTTTACCCGTCTTATTTTTGTCTCCTCTTTCTTGTTCTTCATGCACAGAATTTTGATCTTGGGACTCTAACTTCAGAGACTCAATTTCTAAACGTATCCGTGTTGCTAGAATATCAAATAGAAATGTAGTTGAGATTCACTCATTTCCACTGTAATCAGTGCCACGAGAATGAGGAGATATTTCCGGAGCACTTGAGGGATGGTGGGCTCAACTGAATGCAGGAGACCTGACATCGGTATCAGTAAGTGGGAGATTGTTAGTCAAGAGAGAAGTCTTTGATTTGCTTTTTAGCATTACTTGCATTTTTCCGCAGTTGCATCATTCATACCAGTGAACTCCCTCTCTTTCTTCGTAAATGTTTACATTCTTTACAAAGCTTTGACCCTCGTCCCTGATAACCTCCTTCTGCTCCTCCCCATCCAATTCTTTCAGCTCTTTTAAAGCTCCTTTCAAACATAAACCTTGTTTGCCCTTTGTAATCTTGTCCTTCAGTTTACTAGCCCTCTAATCTGAACACGGGAATTCCCAACCTATATTGTATGTAAACGACACCATAAAAATCTCCTACTTCAAGCTTTTAATCAAACTAGTTTGGTGTTCTCTGGGTGCCACCGTCTCTATTGCTAAACTGTTTTTATATTTTTTTCCTTTCAGGATGTATTCAATCCACTGTGTCGTTAAAAAGATTTTCACCTTATCTAAAGTGTTCTGTATTCTGAAATTACCTCATTTAGAACCACAATTGTTTACCCTAATTATACAGACCAGGGTCTCCCCCCGGTGAATGTCAGTTAGGAACTCTGTTGCTATTAACAATGTGAGATCACTTGTCATTTCTTTCCCATTGCACACGAGGAAAATGGAATAGTCAGTAAAACAGTTCTTCATGAGGACAGGGCGAACAACCGAGCTTCCAAGAAAACCAGGATAAAAACTGGGATAGAAGTGAGCTACGTCCAATATGACATGTAGGCTGCGAAATTAGGTTTCTCAAGCATTGTGAGTCTATTTGATTGTGAAATTCAAGGTTTTTAAGACACCTATCAATTGACATGTCAATTTGTTTCAATTCCAATGAATGTCTGACTGTAGTGCGTGAACAATTTCTACGTAAATGTTCTGAACAGTAATGCCTTCATGGAAAGCTATATTTTGAAACCACCAGCTGTCACTAATCCAGGGTACCCACAGGCACCACATGGTTTGATACTTTCATTGTCCTGTTGACGCTAGTTTACCGAGTAGCCATTTTCTTTCTCCTACTCCTGACCTTGGGAAGACATCTTTGGACCAAAGAAAGTGTCCAGATGTCTTTAGGCTCACGTTTGGCATTGGTAGCGTAGTCTGCATATGTACTTTTACCTCTCGTGTGTACCCTGCGGCATACTTGTCCTGGTAGAAATTCCTGATGTTCTCTCCGTCTGTGCAGTGGCTGCTGTATGGTGATTTCAGTCTCTTGATGTGAACCTGAAAGAAATGAACATGCTGCATTGGTCTATTGCTTTTTTTAGTGTCTTTTTGCACATCTGTCTATGTGCCTCACCTGTGAGCTGGACCAGGGAAATTTACTTCATACAAAAATAAAATGGAAGAGTTTGCCTTCCCTGTTATGTGGAACGGTGATGAGAAAAAAATGTCTAAAAATTACTCATTTGTATTAGTCATGAGTCTCTCGGGTTGTGGTTCCCCGGCAGCAATCTGTGGTAGGGAAACAGTTGTTTTTTAATGGTGGTGGAGCCTCAGCTGATTGTGCTGTTAAAAAAGGTCAGACTTTGGCCCGCGGGGTCGCTGTGGTGGTGGTGGTACTGCCTTATTTAAGTTGAAGTTACTGCCAGCCAGTGCCTAATTTGTAAATAAAAACATGCCGGTGCCCAAAGCCCTCCTCTTAAACACACGGCTGCTGCAATTAAATGTGGGAACACAGAATACAGAGGCAGAGTAATCCTGAAGCCATCTCAGGCCTCTTCAATCCATTTACAGTCACTCCCTGCCCCTTCAGCTAACTTTAGCAGCTTTCGGCTTTCTCCCTTTGTGACGCTTTTTCGTTTTTTTCTTCCTCTGTCTTTCCCATACGTGTCTTTTGCTCGCAGCAAATGCATGGGGCAGAAGAATAGGGCCGGTCCTCAAAATTAAGCACTGCTGCCACTGATTTTCTCTGTCTAGTCTGCTTTGTGAGGCGTGGTGAACATGGTCAGGGAAAACAAACAATGGCTCATCGAGCAAGGAGAAAGATTCTAGTGTCTTAGGACCATTGTTACCTTGCTTTCCAGAAACACCCCCTTGTTTGAGGCTTGTTTCTGAAAATCAAAATAAAATGCTAGGTGAGCAGAAAATAAAATGGCAGCCCGTTGTGACGAAAGTGCATTTGATAATATGGTGGTTACACATTTGACACACAGATTGCTGCCAGGTAGGTTTGGATCTCTAGATAAGGTGTGCAGTCCTCTCTCCAGGGGAAGGTGATGAGGGTGGAGGCCAGGACTTCTGTTGACCTTCCAGGCAGGCAGTTAACGCACCTGGATCTAACTGACACCCTTAGGGGCATATTTAAGAGCCCCTAGTGCCATCTACCGACACATTAGCGTTTTTTTTTTTTTTACGCTAATGTTTCGTTAGATGGCCTAAGTCCTGCACCATATTTACAAAGTGGCGCAATGCATGCATTGCGCCACTTTGTAACCCTTTGCACTACATTATGCCTGCGCCAAATCTAACAGATTTCCTTGCATCATTTTTTTCGCACTTTTAATGCCTGCTCAGAGCAGGCATTAAAAAGGGGCACACCATTGTTTACAATGGGCCCCTATGTACTCTGCAGGAGTAGCGTCATATTGTTGGTGCTACTCCTGCAGAGTACATCAATAGCGTCGTAAAAAATTACGCTATTGCCCCCTACCCTTCCACTGTGTGCAGTCCCACTTTGCTTAAATATGCCCCTTAGTTTCTGAAATGTTATGAAGTATAAGTAAATGCCACACAGGTTCTGATTTAGTTTTAGTGAGTCTCTCAGGTTTTGTTGTACTTAGATGTATATTTATTTGCTCAGCCTCAGTGTCACACGTCCATTTAGCTCTCCTGTTTCATGGTATTTTTGACTTACATATTTATAATATATTTCTATGGTTGAAAATACCCAAAAATAGGAAAGTGCAGTTTTGAATTCAATATGTAGGCAAAGGTGTGTTTATGATAATAAATTGTGGGTGCTTTTCGGGTCTGTGAGAGAAACCTCTTCTAAGTCCCACATTACAAGTAGCTCGGAATCAGGGGTAATTATTAATATTAGCACCTTTATAGTTATTATTTTAATACTACATTTATATTATTAAAAATAAGTATTGCAATCGATAAAAACCAATACCACGGGGGTTAGAATTTAACTAGTGAGATAATTATTGCCTATTACAAGATTTTGAGGTGGGACATGGGTCTTGGTGCTCATCTTTCCACAGTCTGCATGTGCTGGTAATAACTGGTCCTTTTTCCAAAGTTAAATTCCGGCAGTTTTAATGTGACAAAATTGAATTCAGGCTTTATCATACTCAGTAAATACCAATTGTGTTAAAGACTGTATTATGCCTAATTCCGAACTCCTTGCAAACAGAGATTTATGCAGGGTTTTGAAATTTAATAGGCTATTTGTAATGAGTGCCTAATTAGAAGAATATATATTGGCCGTAGGTTTATGTAAAATTGACCAAGTTCTCAGAAGGAACAACATTTGTTATGTTATATGGGCAACACTTAGTAAAGCGCAGCAAATCATCCACAGAGGAATATCTCAGCGCTCTGCTGAAGTATGAAACTAGCAAAACTTACTAAACAGACACGTTTTTAGGAGTTTAATTTTGTAGCTTTCCCTGCTCTGTACACAAACAAATTTGTGAGGGGAAGTTTATTCCAGTGAAAGGGGACCAGATACGAGTAAGACTTCCCGCTGAAACTGGAAGTACGGATCTGTGGAATTTAAAGTAGGGCTCTGTCTGTGGATCTCATCAACCTGGTCGGATGATAGTATCTGAGCCTATTGTGTAAGTAAGACGGAGCATTGCCATTCAAAGCTTTAAGGGGAAAGCAGTACACCTTAAAAATGAGCCTTTTATAAGAGGTCGACAATGCAGACAGTGTAATAGTGGAGGACAACCAGACGGGAGATTGAATACAAGTTGAGTGGCAGTATTCTGCACCACCTGACGTTTAGATAGCAAAGTCTCATTTGCACCTACAAGTAGAGCATTTCCATAGTCAAGACGACTTGTGATTAAGGCGTGAACTAGGATTTTCTTAGAGGTAGAGGGAAGCCAAGAAAATGCTTTTTTCAATAATCGTATGGTGGCAAAACAGGTTCCACAAAGGGCTGAGACATGTTCTTTCATGGACCAGGAAGTTCCAATTTGTATGGCCACCAATCCGAAATAGAAGTATTTCAGTCTTTTCACCATTTAGTTGCAAGCAGTTGTTTGACATCCAAGAAGCTATCTTCCTCATACATTCAAAGAAGCAGGCTTTTACTCCTTCCAAGTTGGGACCAAAAGAGATGACCAAGTGTGTGTCATAAGCATGGGATATTATCTTGAAACCACATGCCTTGACAATTTGTGCTTTAAGGGCAATGTAGATGTTGAAAATTGTGGGGTTTAGTGTGGACCTCTGAGGTATCCCTTTTTTGACTGGCATGGTATGTGATCTAAAGGGCTTCAGAGAGATGGTTTGAGTATGGTCTTTCGAGAAATCAACAAACCATTGAAGTGCTTTGCCTTAGACCCCAATGTTGTGCAACCTGCAAATTAAGATATCATGGGAGACTGTGTCGAAAGCTGCGGATAGGTACAAAAGCACAAGCATCATTGGGGTCCCTGCATCCAGGGATAGTCTGATCGTATCAGTAACAGAGACTAACAGTCTGTACTGTGACAAGTTCTAAAGCCTGACTGAGAGGGATCGAGGAGCCTATGTTCTTCTAAGAAGGTAGAGAGCTGCTTCTTTATGATGTTCGCTAAAAGTCTGCTAAGCAAGATAGGGTGGTAAGTAGAGGGATTGATAGGGTAAGTGTTGGGCTTTTTTACAATGGGGGGGGGACTTGGACAGTTTTCCAGACAATAGAGACTAAAGCTGAGGACATAATTGCAGGAGCAATTGAGCTGGGAAGACTTGCCATGATACTGGGAGGGCACAAGTCCATTAGTGATCCTACTTTGGCTGTTTCTAGCAGCTTCTGGGTCTGCTCCAAAGTGCAAGGAACAAAACTTTCCAGATGAAAGATGGCCTTGGATGAAGGCAGACTAAAATCAAGAAGGTTGTCAAGTTGGCTCAAGGTTGAGGGGACATTTGTGTAGATTTTATTAATTTTCTCTTCAAACCAATTGGCTAATGAGTCACATAGCTCTAGTGTAGTCAGGATCACATGTGTGCAAGCATGGTTTTACATATAAGACAAGGGTTCACCAAGTAGCTCTAAACATGTCTGGGATATTTCCATATTTATGGAGCCCTCACCCTGTTTGTGAGTTAACCAAAGACCAGTTACTTGCCATTCAGGCTTGTATGTGTATTAACTAAGATGTACAAATGAACATAGAGGAGCCTGGTGTGTGGATTACCCATGGAGTGCATTCTACTATTATGCAGCCCTATGTGTGTATTATACAAAGAATACCAGATTTTGTTCCTGAACACCGCACGTATAATAAATAAGGAGTGCATCCTATTACTTCAGGGTACTTTATGTGTTTTTCATAAGTGGTACATTCTACCGCTGTAGAGTGCTTCATGTATATGGACCAAAGGGTTCTTCTATCTGTACCAGGCCTCCGTTTATGCGTTAAGCAAAGATTTCATTATTGACCATAGTGCTCAGTAAAGGCACATTCAAATATTGAGTATAGAAGTGCCCTTTCAATTGTATATGCTTGCTTAATCTGCTGGTCTGTTTTTTGCAGTCAGTGCTGTTAATAAACCCTCTAAAGGTGGTTTACCTTCATCATGCCAATCTCTGTTTCTGCCCCAGGTGGAATATTCACTCCCTCGTCTTCAGGAAAGGGCATCTGTGATTGGTCATGTATCAGCAGACGGATGCCAGCAGCATGGGTCATGTCCCGAACGTACTCAATCTGCTGGATGAAGAGCTCTAGGTGTAATCCTGACATAAATCGGAATGGAAAAAGCAAAAAACAAAAATATAGAAATTGAATATCCACGCAGTCCTGCATGACAAACATATCCTCCACATCACAAAACCATGTTGAATTTTACTTGCATAGAAGTGGACTACGTGCAATGCGTTTGGCTGTGAGGACCATTGTTATGTAGCTTTGATATAGTAGCATTATTATGACATGTTCTCTAGCACATGCTCCAAACTGAAGTGCTTTGGCACTTAAATGGCTGGTATCAAAATTATTCAACCTAAATGGTACTCAACGACCTATAAAGAGTGAAAGGAGGGGCCCTTTCATGCTTGTGCCTGACTGTGTTGTTGGTTAAAGATAAATCTCTGGACCTGGAACCTATGTCAATGAGCTTTCTTTCTGGTTAGCAATTTAGGGTAAGTATCTAGCTATAACCCATCTGTGGTAGCTGAGGTCAATAGCTTCTTTTGGAGCAATGTGGTAGTACCCAATCTATTTGAAACAAGCGTCTGGGTAAAAAAAAAAGGGATCCAGTCATGCTGTCCCTCACTACTCCTCTTGTCTTAAGCATTAAGAGTGCACCAGAACGTGCCACTGTTACCAGCTAAACTTTCAAATGGACAGAGGGACTGAGAGTTGTTTGCTTTGTGTCTATGGGGAGTTTCTCTGGTGGTTGGATCAAGATCACCTTGTGAAACTAATAGCAGTGGTTCTGTCATCAGCGTTTGGTTTGGCTGAACCTAAAACTCTAGTGGTACCAACAAATAAGGTGGCTGCCACAGCAGGCAGCACTTGTCAACACTAAGTCCAATCTACTGCTCCTCACATCCAGTGAAAAACCTGGGAAACATTCAGACCACAATGTCAGGAATCCAGATAGGCTGGTCCCAGACAGTAATTGCTCCTAAGCTTCTGGCAAGTCTGAAACATACATGGCTTGCTGCTTCCAGCATCAATCATCAGACATGATGATGACCTAAAACTTGCTAATGCTCTTTCTTACATTTGCCACTTTATTGTGCTTCGATTCATCTATTCAAACCTGTCCTGAGGCGATACCACCAGCTAATTTGGAAAACCAAGAGGAAGACAATGATTGAACGGATTGACACCGGCACCAAATGTGGAACAGAAATCTTCACAATCATCAAGGACTACACCACACCCAGAGCAGTTACCAGCAGTATCAGCCCAAGTTAAGGAGTGTTCAATGACCTCTCAAACTTCTTCTGCAGCAAGATCACAACCACATACAGTAATTTCACTCCACATATGGAACCTCCGACCCTTGCCAGAAGTCTTGTGTTGACAAACAAAGACAACACAAAAATCACATGGGACAGCAGCAGCACAGAAAAACCATGCACTCTGGGGCTCCATCGGACCCTTACCTCCATCACACCGTCAACAAAGGATTGACCCCATTAGAAAGGCCCTCACACCCATCCTCAAAAGCGCTATTAATACAGCCACATTTCCAGAGCCATGGAAGCACACTGCTGTCAACTTCCTACTAAAGAATCTGTCAGCTGACTAGATCAAACTCGTCAACTACTGACCGATATCACTCCTTCCAGACCCTTCCAAGGTCCTAGAAAAAGCCATCAACAGACGCCTTTTTGACAACCTTGCCACGCATTAGCCTCTCAAAACCACTCAATCAGGTTTTAGACCCAACCACAGCACCAAAACTGTCCTCACTGCAGAAACAGATGACAGCTGGAGGATGCTTGACAGGGGAGAAACCACAGACCTTATCCTTCTAAACCTATCTTCAGCCTTCAACACCGTCTCCCACCCCATCCTGATCAGACGACTCCATGAAATGGGCTTTTAAGGACATGTTCTCAAATGGATCTGCACCTTCCTCACCAAAGGAACCCAAACTGTCAACATGCTACCATACTCCTCAGGAGGACGGGAACTCATCTGCGGAGTCCCACAGACCTCTTCACTCAGCCAGACAAACTTCAACATATACATGACCCTGCTGGCAAACATCATCTGAGCACACAAAATCAGCACCCTTTCCTATGCAGGTGACATGCGACTCATATCGTCCCTCTAGAACAAATCCCCCAACACCAGAAACAATTTCACTGCAAGCATGACTGACGTGGCTACATAAATGAAGTCTAACTGCCTCAAGCTGAGCAGGAACAAGACCAAAGTTGTGATTTTCAGGAAAGAAGCCTCTTTATGGGACTCTCCCTAGTGACCTACTGCCCCCCCCCACACCCCTCCCCACCACAAGCAAGAAGCCTCAGAATCATAATAGGCAGGAAACTGGACATGTCCATCCCAAGTCAGTGCAGTCGCAGCATTTTGTTTACACACCCAGAGCATGCTGAAGAATATGTTAAAGTGACTACCAGACGACACCCTGAAAAATGGGCACCTAAGCCCTCATCACCAGCAGACCGGACTATGGAAATGCCCTGTACTCTGGAACAACTAACCAGCTTGCAAGAAGACTTCAGACTGTACTAAGCTAAGCTGCTAGACTAGTCCTCTATCTGCTACTCAGGGCCCACATAACACTCCACTGGCTCCCAATACTCAAACACTTAAAGCTCCTCATCCGCACCTATAAAGCACTTATCAACATAGACCCTGCCTATTTGAACGGCTGTGTTGGGCATGGCCCTTCTTAGGGGATTTCCCTGAAACTTTTTTTCTTGTCCCTCACAGTTTTTTGCTGACTCTCTGGGTGTGGCCTTAGGACTCTGGGCACTTTCCCACTATACTGCAAGGGGAAAGTACCTGCGCCCTTCCTACTCCTGCCAGGAAGAGACGCTTACATGATTGGTTAAGGTGCCCTATCCAGGAGGGCTTTGTAAAAAGGTACACCACATACTCGGGGTGGGTACAGACCTGGCCACTAGTGGTATGTGCACTGAGTGTGCCACCCATCAGAGCAGCCTGACCAATATGTAATAGGCCTTGTAGTGCAGGCCTGTGGAGGCGCAGGTGCGCCTACACTCAGGGTGGCATCTTCCCCACTGGGGCCAGCCCGGAGTCGGCCTTCCGCTTTCCCTATAGCACCCCCCAGACCGCGGAGCAGGTGATAGGCAGAAGGCAGGTCAGATACACAAGGGTGTTCCATGCCGCAGGGTTCCCTGCCGAGAAGATTGGCTCTGCCTTGAGGTTTTGCTGATCCTCTCTGAGTGGCCTTAGGGCTCTGGGCACTTTCCCACTGTAAGTACAGTGTGAAAGTGTGCGGCACCCTCCCTACATGAGTTAGGAAGGGTCACCAACCAGTATGTGCACACTTGCACATTGGTGTTTTCATGTATGTACTGTGCCTGGAATGGCTTGCCTGTATGTGCACACTTTCAAATTGGTGTTTTCATGTTTATACTGAGCCTTGCTTGGCCTACCGATATGTGCACACTTGAACATTGGTGTTTTCATGGCCATACAGAGCCTAGCATGGTCTACCGATATGTGCACACTTGCACATTGGTGTTTTCATGTATATACTGAGCCTGGCATGGCCTACCAGTATGTGCACATTTGCATATTGGTGTTTTCATGTATGTACTGAACATGGCATGGCTTGCCTATATGTGCACACTTGCACATTGGTGTTTTCATGTATATACTGAATCTAGCATGGCTTGCTAGTATATACACATTTGCACATTAGTGTTTTCATATATATACTGGGCCTGCCACAACTTGCCAGTATTTGCACACTTGCACATTAGGGTTTTATATATGTACTGAGCCTGACACAGCAGGCCTGTATGGGCGCACTTGCACCCTTGGGGTGTTCTCAAAGCTTGTGTGCAGTCTGCGCCTGCAGGCTTGTGCGTACACCTGGGCACATGTGCCCATGGAGTGAAGAATGCCCATGTGTGTTTTCACTGCCATTGAGAGCTGCGCTGCCCATGGTTAATATGGAGAAGGTTTACAATTAATCCTAGTTGCAATAGTAGATTGCAGTGGAGCAGCCTCATCATGTTTACTATCATTAGATTCCCAATGGAAAACCCTTTCCAATGGTAAAGGTGGTTTTGTCAGTAATACCTTGGAAATGCCAAATCTAGAAAGTGGGCATTTCCATGTTCTAAAATCCCTTTTGTGTGCCTTTTCAATTCAAGCTTTATTTCACTGTGGGCTGGGGGAAAACACATTTATGCTTTCCCCAGCGACAGCTGTAGATAACCAAAACAACTGACCTCTGCCATCTGAGGGCCAGGCTGGATGGATTGGAGGGAGAGGTTTGACACTTGGCCTCTCGGAGTCATATCATGGCACCACTAAAGATAAGGATCTACATTCCGGGGCCCCATGGCAAACAGGATAGGACAGACATATGTGGTTCAAAGGACCAACTTCAAAGGCCCACTTCAGAATAACTAGGGGGACCAGACTTCAGCAATTTAGAGATATGCTTGCAGGAGCACCATGGTGCACACTGCCAGAGGAATCTGTTGTGCACAGGAATATTTACTGTCCTGGGAGGGATCGCACACCCTTCCTGCATCGTAGCTGGCCTGGGCATACTGCTTGCTGCAGTATGACACTCTAAAGTGTGCTCTCCAATGGCTTGTTGGATTGTCCCCTGTTCTGCGTGGAGGTCTTAGGGACATCAAAGACCAGCGCATGACATACGCCGTCCACTTTATCATCTGGAGAGCGGTGCCCTCCTAGGCATCTATGTCATCTGCTGCATTCCACCTGGTAGCAGCAGTGTGAAAGTTGAACTAAGTATTGGACCTGGAGACCGGATTTGCCTGGTGCGGGACATTCAAATTACAGCCTGCATTCAGGGAGTGTGACCCTTAATTGTGGGGCCATGTCACGCATAAGCGTTTGGATGGTAGTGATCGGATAACTGGTTGCGAGATCCCGTGTGACCCTCTGTTGTTGAGTGGTCTGCATTTCTCTCATGCGACAACTGATTGTACACTTATTGCATGTGATGTCCGTGTTACTGGTTGCGACCCTTGGAGGTGGGGTTGTACACAGAGTAGTGCTGCATTCTACCTCATGTGTTACCGCTGAAATGGCATCTGTGTGTGTGTGTGTGACTGGATTTGTCTGGTGCGACTCAAGTCATCATGCACTAGATGTTGTACCTCATTCCAGGGAGGTATGGAACGGGAACTGATTGTGTGTTAAAGTGCCTGGTGTGACTCAAGTCATCGTGCATGAGGCGTGGTGTCTCATTCCAGGGAGACGCTGCATTGGTAACTTTTCATGAGCAGCGGGAGTGCCTGCTACGACTCAAGTCATTGCGCACCAGATGTTGTACCTCATTCCAGGGAGGCACAGCAGTAGTAACACATGTGCAGCGAGATTGTCTGGTGGGATTCAAGCCATTGCGCACCAGATGTTGTGCATCATTCCAAGGAGGCACAGCAGTGGTAACGTTTCATGTGCACTGGGTTGTCTGATGCGACTTAAGTCATCGTGCACCAGACGTTGGGCCTCATCCGAGGGAAACCCTGCAACGAGCACTTTGCATTAGCGTTCGGAAGTGTCTGTTGCAACATAGGTCATCGCGCACCAGACTTTGTGCCCATACCTGAAGGGCACGGAATTTTGTGAACTCTTCATGTGCAACCAGATGTGGTACCTCCTGTCCTGGGAGGTGCTGAATTGGTAACTATCTGTGAAGATGAGTGTCTGGCTTGGCTGAGTGCCACTAACAGCGTGTCCCAAGGCTATCCTTCCCCTGTGCGCTGCAAACTGGGGCCCGCACATGAAAGCTCCATTTGCCGACTGTTACCTGATCATCCATTCTCTCCTTCTTCCCCTGTACCTTTGCCCCGGGATCTTGACTAAGTGTAACCACCGGCCATGAGGAAAGGTTGCTTCATTTCTAGCTCTGAGGGGGCAGGAATTGGTTCGAGGGTAGAGGAAGATTTGGGTCCAAGAGGGGTCTGTGAACTCATATAGACTTCACTTCTGGTTGTCAGAGCACTGCATTAGGGTGCTGGAAGCAAGTGTGTGCGAGTGCATATAGGCAAACATGGCTGACATCCGTGGCACCATGTAGCAGGCCGAAGTGAGTGTGTGGGAGTGAGTGTCTGGGTTGATTTCACCATGCAGCAGCATTGCCCTGCACCTTGTTGACTATTGTGGTTGACATTGATGTTTACTGGTGTGACCTAGGCTGCAGAGCTATTTCAAATGTGCTATAGTTCTCTGTATGTATACATTTCTGCGATTGTTGGGAACCGGGATGCATCCTACAACTGTTTTATAGTGAATTGGGGTGAATGTGAGGGTGGGTCTTGTGCTGCCTATGCGGTAGTACTGCATGTGGGTACAGGGAGGAAAAGTATTATTTTTCTCACTTGTACATACTGCTGATTTCGTATTAACACTGTTGGGCCTCGTACTAGTAATATATTTGAATGTGATTTATGCCCAGATTTACATGATGTTCATGTGGTGTTAATTCATGTGTGTGTTGAATACAAACTTTATTTACATACACCTCGTGTGAAGGCTTGCTTGTGATGCTCAGTGTACTTATTGTGTGGTCGTGCTGTGCCAGTGCTTTACACACTGCCTTTACACATTGCCTCTGTGGCCTGATTGCTCTGAGCCAAGCTACCCAAAGGTGAGTGCAGGGTATACAGTGAGTCTAATCACCCACCCTTGATGGGAGAGGTGGGTTCTGCCTGGCTAGGGCCTTGCCTCAGCCAACCAGAATGTGCCACCTCCAACAAGGTGCATCTAACTCCACCAACGTCCCAGACACCTCCACTCTGCCGGCCAAACACTAACACACCCCTTGAATATAAAAGGCAGGTCAGGAGGTTGCACCTTCTTTTACATGGCTTCTAAAGCTTGGAACCACCTCCCACAACACATCACAGCCCCCTTCTCCCTCCCTTTTTGAATTCCACAGCTGAAGACTTGGCCTTTCAAGGAAGCCCACCAGAGCTAGACGCACTCACCTGCTACAGCGCCAGGATACTCTCTTGGTGATTAATGCGCTCAAACAAATGTAGCTAACATAACATCCATTGGTCTTTGTACATTTCTGCAAATATTTCAGTGAATGATCTATTTGTAGCCACTGGTTGAGTTACTGGTGTAAGAAGCTGTAATGAAAGGGGAAGGAGTGGCTCGGCTACATGTTGGAAAAGAGGACATTGCCCTGTTAAGAGCACTGCCAGGCACAGCATGGCTAATCATTAAATTGTCCTGTCACAAGCTCTTTCACATGGTGTGAAGTGATATCTTGAATCAGGCCAATGCAATGGTATAATTCCGGGATGCAGGCTCTCTAAGTCAGCAATCAGCATGGAAACAATTCCAATAAGCATTGACACAGCCAATAGATGTCGCTAAAGAGACCTATTGGTTTTGCCAATGTCCTTTTGCCATGCTTTATAGCATCAAAACAGATGCTGTACAGCCTGAAGAAAAGTTAAAAAGCAATATAAAAATAAACACACTGATGAAGCTACTGGGGCGCTGGGGAGAGCTGGGTGCAGCAACTTGGGGAAAGGTGGCAAATCACACAAAAGAAGAAGAGTTACATGCAGGAGAGCCAGGGTCAAAGAAGCATGCAGACAAACAGGAGCAACATGGAGGATAGGACAGATGCACACAGACGAACAAAAGCAACATCGGGATGGGGACACAGAAGCGCAAGGGGGGAGAGATGGCAACAGGAGCCCAGGTGGGGGCCAGAAGCACACAGGTGAGAGTGTGATACCGGAGGGGCAGGGGTGGGGAGAAGTACATGAGGGCAACAGCTCAAAATCACATGCACTTTCATGGAGGGCTACAAAAAAAGAAAAATGTAGCTCCTAAAATGCAAGCAAGGGAAGAACACAAGTATTTCTGCCATACTCCAAAGGAGGGGCAAATACAAGAAGAGGAAGTGAAGCCAGCATGCATTAATGAATGAGAAGCAAGCAATACAGAGTGACAATGAAGTCGACGAATTGTAAGCAATGGGAAGGTTGTAAGCCCACTTTAAGCTAAGAAAATGGCTTGCAAGCAACAAGACGTGCTGACAAGAAAAATGAAACTGTGTCCAAAAGCAAATCAGCAACTGTTTTACTGATGTTGCTAATTCAACCTGACAGAGTGGCATGTCTGATATGCTCCTTTGATTTTTTTTTTTGCTTGCTCACACACATTTATAAAGTCTTACATTACAGAACTAATGTTGTTTCTTTCAAAGCAGACATTGGACAGGTACCCATGGAACGATTATTAGGTTTTCATTGCCAGCATCTGTTTCTTTCGCTAGTCAAGTCAAAGTTAAGTCAAACTTACCCCCAACTTTTATGCCTCACCACATTGATAAGTTACCAGTCACCACTGATTTACATTTTGGGCCCTCAGTACAACTTAGGTGGAATACGTTGAGGAATTTACCACATGTGGTAAATGCTATTTACCCAGGGTGAGGTATTTTCTACATGTGGTAAGTACCTCCTACATTGACTTTTAGACTATCAAATGAGGCATATGAATCTGAGCAGGGTCGGTATTTAACACACCTAATTTCACATGTTTTGCCTTTTTACAGGCCTTTTCCCATAATGGTGTTTGGCGTGTTTGACCTACCAGAATCTATCATAGGAAAACTGTGAGACTGTGATAATTGTCACAAAACCATGATTCCACTTTAGCCTTGAATTTATAATGAGGGCCATAAACCCTCATTAGGAGTGGCCTGGACCTGTAATTAGTGTGACATTTATCACACCTGATAAAATCCAACTCTGCTGAGTCAGAATTTATCAGGTGTGATACTTAGCACCCTTTTATGAGTATTTGGCGAATAATATGTGTGTTTAGTGCTTACCGCACCACAACCTACATGGTCCCGTAAACACCAAGCATTTTTCTCCCAAAAAATATTGGCAGGTTTGGCCTACCGATATTTATCTCAAAAATCATAATTGCAATAATTCCAGCAACGTCTGGGAATCAACTGGGCTGCCCACAATAAGAGCGATTATAGCAGATTTCACGCAGCAGAATATTATGCTGTATTTGTGATGATCATTTAAAGGTTGATAACGCAAAGAATTCCATACAGACTCGTGTGACCAGTGTGTTCAGGGCCATCATTATACATTTCCTTTCTGTTTTACATATTGTCTGAGGTTTAGGTGGCAAGAACATACCGTACATGAAGCCCGCCTTGGTGATGTTCAGGGCCTCCGAATTTATGGGATTCCCACGCAGGTCTGTGGCCTTCTGTGAATTGAAGGTGAAGCAGTTGCCAAACTTATAATTGATGAAACCTGAGAAGAAGCTGAAAGGGAATAAAAAAAGGAGAGTCCTCCAAGTGAGACTAGGTGGCCATCTTTAAGAATGTTGTGCATCATCTCAGGGAATGACGTGTCCTACTCCATGATTTAGGGATTTTATTTAAAAAAAAAAAGTCCATGTCCATGGGACAACAGACTAAAGCAGCAGTTGAAGTGCATAAAACAATTATGGGAACTGGGAGCCCAAGTGTAATGAGGGTGGGGTCAGGTAGTGTGGGGGCGGAGTCTGAGGCGTGGCTAATGAGAAAATATTCTGTAACTATTTTGTTGGCCTTTCAAATTCAGGTAACTGAATAGAAAACATAGATCACACACATGAAATGAAAAATGCAAGTGAAACAAATCGGTTGGAAATGTACACTTTTACATTATGAATGCTCAGTTAGTTAATGCGATCATTGCATATGTCTGAGTGCGTAACCAAAAAGCCACAGAATGGTATCATGGTTGGTGCATTGGGGAATAGGAAGATGTGTATTTATAGTGCTGCAAGGTCTTGAGAACGTCATCTCAATTGATCACACCTACTTTGACCTCTGAGAAAAGTGTGGAACATCAACTACATTACAATTTCTAAGCACTATAATGTCTATCAGAATGGTACAACTTTCTTCAAACAATGGCTCATATATTGAAAAGATTATTTGGAAATAGGAAATGCTATTGAAATAAGATCTTACATGAATTGTTCTACTCTTACTGGAATGCGACTTGTTGCTAGCTGAAAAAGCTGCCCAAATATTACAAAATGTATTTGTCCATTATTTGGTGTAGGCGCTGATATACATGTTACATATCCATACATACACCAGATACAAAAGTTACATGGTGCTGGCAACATGTTTGTTATTTTATGCTCAGTATGTTATTCTGTAAAATAAAATGCATAACCCTCTTCATATCCTCCCACTTCCAGAAACATAGGGCCTTATTTAGTGTTTGGCAGATGGGGTACTGTTTCACAAACGTGGTCAACGTCCCATCTGATGTATTACAAGTCTGTTAAAACCTAGGGAATTTGTGATACAGTGGACATGATATCCACCACAGTTTGATGAGGTATCCCTTCTCGCAAACTCAAAATAAGGCATGTACTTAAGTACATTTCGTAGAGTAAATAAGTAAAAAAGTAAAAAATATCATTCAGGCACATAATACAAGTGGTATTTGGAGGACTGTGCAATAGCCCATGGATTTGAAGAATGCAAAAGCGTGATGGATGGAATGTTTGAATTACTATCAGCTACTTGTAATTACTCAGGACCAAATTCCAGTTCATTTTTTGAGATCTTGGGTTGCTTGTGTTCCCATCTAGAGGGGATCTAGTCTGGCAGTTCAGGCTGGACTGTTCTTATTGATGCAGGACCAAGACTGATTTGCATCAGGCTGGTCTATGTCTACAATGGCATAATGGATGGAAAATCATTGTTTGCATCTGTGGTGGCCGGCAGCTTTAGGAGGGGGGGGGGGGGCGGGAAGCACACACATACACATTCTTTCACACGCACACACATCCATTAACAACACTCATAACATTCAAACATGCACGCACGCACCAAACATTCATTTAAAAAGATCACACACACACACTCATTCTTTCTCACGCGCATGCACATTCATTAACAACACTCATAACATTCAAACATGCATGCACGCCCCAAACATTCATTTTAAAAGATCACACACACACACTCATTCTTTCACACACACGCAAGCACGCACATCCATTAACAACACTCATAACATGCAAGCATGCACGCATGCACCAAACATTCATTTTAAAAGTTCACACACACACACACTTACCTTCAGCATCGGAGGTCCCAGGAGGGTTGGGACTGCTGCCTTCCCTCATTGGCTGACCTAAAGTAAGCCAATGAGGGAAGGCAGCAGTACCATCCTCGTCACAGAGTGGGATGGGGTCAGTGAGACTGCTGACCCCACCCCACTCTGTGACGAGGTGTCACTGATTGACACTCGCCCTGGGTGCTTCAGGGCTTAAACCTGAAACACCCAGGCCAAAGTCAATGGGTGACGCTTTCCTTGTCACCCAGGAGAGGGCCTCGAGGCACCTTTGCTGAACCAAGGAGGTCACGCCCATAGGAGCTGTGACCTCCTCAGCCCAGCAAAGTCCAGCTCAGGCAGCAAGGAGTCTGAGCTAATCGTGCATGTCTGCTCTTGGCTTCCTGACCTGACAGACACTCTTCATGAGGGGCAAAAGGTGGGGGAGCGTGGCCCCTCTGCCCTAAAGGACGGGCTGCACCTGGTTTGCACTGAGGCTCCAAGCTCCCTTCATCACTTTGTTCTTTGTTACAGTATATGCCCTCAGAATGATGGGCATGCCCAGATGTGGATACTGTGCTCACTGTGCCATAGGACTCATGCGTTACCTTGCAGAAGAGGCAGATGTAGGCTGACATTAGTTGCCTGGGTTCCTATATGGAGGAGACCTGGCCTGGCAGTTTGGGATGTTAAGAACAGGACTAAGACTGATTTTGATATAGCTGGTCTCTGTCTGGAGTGGCATATAGGGAGATCCCCAGTAGCTGAAGTTAGTTCAAGCATTCCTTCCCTCACTTTGTTCTTTATTGCATGGATCTGAAGAAGCATAGATGTGGGAAAAGGAAATCTTGGTACGATATATTCTGCACACCAAAAGGTAATGACACCACGATTGCCACTAATCTGTTGGCCACTATATCAAATGGCCAAGGCTCCCCATTTTGATGGAGCCGCACATACTGTATAACAAGTGCTGCTGGTAAGGAGGAGGTTGGGTGGCGGTGTAATGTGCTGCGGCTCTCCCTGCCCTTCATCTCCAGTGTGGAAGTGGCTGGCGATTGGCTCACGACCTGGAGGCACTTGGAGTGCTTCCGGGTCGAAAGATCAAATTGCACGTGTTGGCCCACCCATGAACAGGGCTGCAGGCAGTAAGCGGTTCTTTCACTCCTGTTCACTGCCTCGCACATGGATGCCGCTGCTTGCCCCCATCACCTGGATCAGAGGGACCATTTTCTTTGTTTTATTTCTCTCAATTTTAGGGTTGGCGCTACGCTGTGCACTGTGCATCAGCACAGATCAACAACAGCAGCTAAGCCGTATCCTGCCTGTGGGCCATACGGGCTTGAGCATGTGCTCACCTGACCCGAGTTTTGCCCAGTAGCGGCTCTGGCTGGGACCACTGATGCTTCAGGTGAGGGGGGCGAAGTTGGAGCATTGATTTAAAGTTGCAGGCTTTGTTTTGAATACAGTTTTGCGGAGAGTTCCTAGGAAAGACCTTTGAACAGTCACTCATTGGGTTGAAGATTCAAATTCTGGCATCTCTATTTTCTGTTGTGGGCTGCTAAGTGGTGATGGAGATGGCACTGCAGTGTTTGAATTTGTTAAATTTTGTGCCTGAGACTGGTGGGTACATATTTATGGGGGCACCAGTTTTTTGGTTTGGGGGCTGGGATTGCTTGGTCCAGCGCATTTAAAAAGAAGCTGTGCTTGTTTTGTGCTCAGTGCCTGGTGATCATGTGTATCATTGCTGGGTTGTGCTTTAGGGCCAGTTAGAGTTTTTTCTGAATGGTGACTTGGAGGATTGACCTGCTAGTGTTTTGGCTGTTAGATTGGCTGTCTTGCATTGCTGCCTGGCATAAGGTGTGATCATATCTGGGGATGTGGGGAAGAATGTCAAGTGCTCATGAACTGAGCCACTCCTGGAGGCATTGGTACTGAGAATGAATGCCATGGACCAGGCGATTGCGTCACTGAAGTCTCAACCCTCGGAGGTGCCTGTAGAGCCAGTGGAGAGACCAACGAGGATGGGGCTTGCCTCTCAGAAGGGCATTTCCCTCCGGTCCTGAAGAGGTCACATGAGCAGGGCAGGCATAAGAGGGATTTGCAGGGGCAGGCAACAGCTAACCCGGGTACGTCAGGTGCTCAGGGCACTACCCCTTTGGTAATGATGCCAGTTGGTTAGACCCTGGCTGCTGGTGACTCGGGCCAGGTTACGGTCCAAGGCAATGTTACGGCGGTTATGGGGCCAGTGGCAGCTAGTGACATTGAGCAGAATGGCAATAGTTGTATGGCTTTTGGGGTTATGCCCTCAGCAGGGCCTTCCCAGTCAGATTTAGTGGTTAATTTGGTGACTGTGTTGCCTTGGCTCTCAGAAGTGGGGATGCTGTCCGCCCCCCTGGTGGGGGTGCCTTGTTGGTGCAATTGAGGGTGATGTTCTAGAAAGGGCTAGGCGTTTGGTGGCTCACCTGGGTGGTGCTAAGAGTGGTCAGAGATCCCAAGGGGTTGCGGATGGCCCAGGGCCTGCCGTGATGCTCAGTGGGGCGCTCCCGGTTGTTACTGTAGACCCGTAGGGGAGTCAGGGGGGACTGGTTGGGGTCTCACGTGTGCCAGATATTGGGGGGGCCTCACCCAGACAGCAAGCTGGGTACCCTCTCCTTCGGGCACCACAATGGGGGGCAGTTTGCCCAGGGGGCATGCAGCAAAGGTGATGACTCCTCCGGCTCAGGGGGCAGCAAATTCAGGTACAGAGAATGGCATTACCGGCTGTTGGTTTGGGTGATGTACCGTCAGAACATGAGCAGTTGGGCAGGCATGTGTCCATGAAGGTGAAGGAAAAAATTTGGAAGGGGGTGTATGTGGATATTTTTGCGTTGTTGGTGGATAAGTCTTAAAGGGAAGAGGTCAAACATTGTAAGGAATGTTTGCACTTCAGGGACGCTCGCCTTTGGTTATATAAGAAAAAAGTGGAGGAAAAACTGGTAAATTGGGTTAGAGGCTTCTCCACTCAACAAGCTATTTTGGCTAAGCATTTCAACGATTTAGGCGTCGAACTTGCGTTCTATCAAAATAGCACTGGTAGTGCTCATGACAAGTATGTGGGTCTGCCTGGAAAGATTATGATAAGGAGTTTAGGAGGATTAAGACCACTAGGCCCACCCTAGCATGGGATCAGATGGATATCATCACTTGGCTGCGTTACATGAAATGGGCTGATGCTGCCACCAGCCAGCCTTTTTGTGCAGGAACAAGGTCCGCTGGCAGCCAGGCGGGGGGGGAATGAGGAAAGGGTCTCCTGGGACTTCAACCACTTTACCTGTACCAGCCACTGGGGACCTGTAGATTCAAGCATTGCTGTTCATTCTGTGGCTTGTCATCCCACCCAGAATCCAAGTGTTTGAAATTGTCCAAAAAAAGGGCACCAAGAAGCAGGAATGACCACCAAGGCTTTGGCAAAGCTCTCTCAATGGTTAGCTTGATGGCAGTGGTCCCCTGGCTCAATACTTACTCTAAACATTCACAGGTGCAGACTTTGTATGAAGGTTTTAAGAAAGGATTCAACATTCTCTCAGGTCCAATATGGGGGCTGGCCAGGGCAAGATCCTGAAAGAGCTAAGGCTGGGGAGGGTGGCAGGTCCGTTCAAGGTGGCCCGCTTGATAATTTAGTTTGCTCCTCCTTGGGGGTGGTCCCTAAAGAGCCAGGGAAATTTAGATTGATACATAGCTTATCAGCTCACAAGGGTCAGTCAGTGAACGAGGCTATCAGTGGGGCATTAGGTTCAGTTAATCCAGATCCAGATGCTGCAGGAGCTGGGACATGGGACCCCGCGGGTGAAATCTGATATTGAGTCTGCTTTCCGTTTGCATCTAGGACACCCCCAGGACTTTTATCTGCTGGCCATTCAATTGGAGGGGCCTTTTACTTTGATAAGTGTATGCAGATGGACTTCTCTGTGTCATTCTCTCATTTTGAGAATTTCAGCACATTCCTCAAATTGGTTTTTAGGAGCAGGTCTGGGCATCAATGGGTGTTGCACTGCCTGGATGATTTTGTCTTTCTGGAGCCGCTGGGTACTGAGCAATGAGCTGATGCCTTGCAAATTTATCAGGTCTTAATGGTGGAGTTTGGGGTTCCACTTGCGCATACCACTGGGGACTGTTTCCACAATCAGGTTCCTGGGAATAGAGCTGGATTCTGTGGCAGGGGTCTCCAGGCTTCCCTGGGAAAAGGTTGATGCTTTTTCCCAAACTTTGCAGGCATGTCTCGGAGGTATGAAAGTCACTCTACATCAGTTGCAAGTCTTGGATGGACAGCTGAATTTCGCATTGCAGATCACCCCCATGGGGCGCCGCCTATCCCAGTCCAGTGCCCAAGCCATGTCTGACCTGAAGATAAAGCATCATCACACTAGGCTGTCCAGTGAGGTCAGGCAAAATATGAGAATCTGGGAATTCTTTCTGCGCGATGTTAATGGGATGGTGATGTGGCATGGGCATCCCAAAACCAATGAGGAGCTAGGCCTCTTCACCAATGCAGCAGGTAGCAAAGAGTTTGGCGCCATTTTGGGGTCAGCATGGTGTGTGCAGCAGTGGCCAGAGGAATAGGTGCAATCTGGGCTGGTTACGAACATAGGCTCCCTAGAGCTGTTTCCAATCCTGGTAGCATTGTCCAAATGGCAAGAGCAGTTACACAACCAATCAGTCGTGTTCTGGTCTGATAACATGACAATGGTGGATTGCATCAATCAACAAGCTGCGAAATGCAAAATGATCCTGAGATTTCTGAAGGAAATTGCACTACTGTGTCTGAAATTTGATGTACTTTGTAAAGCCAAGCATGTCCCTAGTGTGTTAAACAATGCGGCTGATGCATTGTCTTGTTTCAAGGTGCAGGTTTTCAGGTTCCGTCATCCAGGAGCAGCTGCGCCCCCTTCCCGAACCATCTGTGGCTGCTTTGGTGCCCAAAATGACCGGACCTTGTAGCAGCCAGCTTAGCCCCAGGACCGGACGGGCTTATGAGGAATTGTTTGGTCCTCATAGCAAATACTTAGGGCCCACGGGGAGGACAGATTGGTTTGCTTCATTCTCAGTCATGTCATTTCTGGGGACGCTAAGGGGCGAAAGATGGTCGGTTGACTATGCCAGGGACCACACTGCAGTGATTTTTTTCTACACAGCTACTGGGATACACTGATGGGACCTAGGCCCATATTTATGGTTGGTTTGTGCCGTGTTAGCATTATTTTTTTGTATACTAAAACAGCGCAAACTTAGTTCCATGTTTATATTTTGACGCTAGACCCGTCTAGTATCAAATTATTGGAGTTAGCATCATGTTGTGGATGCGGCACACTACCTTTCGTTAATTAGATGCAAGGTCGGCATTCCCGTTCACAATATGACGCTAACGCCCTACTGCCATATTTATACTCCGGTGCAGAAACGATGTGCAAGGAATAGGCAGACCCAAATAATGGCGCTAAGCCTGGTTAACGCCATTATTTTACGCCTGGGTCACACCAGTTAGGGTACCTGTGGACCCATTTCCATGGCTAAACACCATGTAATGGGCCCACAGATGCCTACCCAAAGCCCCGAAAACTCCCCCACCCACACCAGAGGGACACCATAGGATGGGGGAACCCATCCTGGGTAAGTATTTTTTGTTTTATAATGTGCCATTGGGGGCCCCTTACATGGGGCCCCATGCCTGACACAGGGTGTTTTGGCCTTGCCCAGGTGACACCTGTCCCCTGTGGTAGGCATGAGTAATTTTTTGGCTGCATGTACGTAAAAAAAAATGATGCTAGGCTGATTAGTGGCAGAACTTTTGCCGTTTACCAGCCTAACGTAATTTCTGACCCACTAGCGGCACTTTCCCTAACGCCATTCTGGCCTGGCTAACGTCATTTTTTCACACGCTATTTGTTAAATGTGGGGCAAGGATGGTGCTATGGAATGCCATTAGCCTACACTAAAAAAAAAAGGACGCACAACTGCGTTAGCGCAGTTGTGCGTCATTTCACTTAAATATGGGCCCAAGTCTTTCTTGGTTCAAAAGGTCTTGAGGGGTTGGCAGCTTGTAGAAGAGGTCAGGTTGGATTGTAGGTGCCCCATACATACTGCCAATTTGGCAGCCATTCTGGATCTTTGGGAAGAATCTGTAGGTCACCGAGGGAGGTCAGCCTATTTAGGCCAGCATTTACCCTTGCCTTTTATGGGGCCCTGAGGTTGAGTGAGCTAGTGGCTAAGAACAAAAAGGACATGGGAGGGGGCTCCCACTGGCAAATATTCAGTGGCTGGAAGGGGCCAGGGCTCTGGCAATTAACATCTCCCGCTCCAAGATGGACCTGGTCGGTAGAGCTGACCATATCTTATTGCATAAGGCCCCAAGTAATGCATGCTGCCCCGTATATAAATTGGAGTTGTTCCTGGCCCACCAGACTCAGAGTGTGGGGGGGGGCCTTATTTGTCAATGTTGACAAATCTCTGACCAGTTTTCAGTTCTCCAGAATACTGAAGGGGACCCTGCGGGTGGCAGGGTATGACCCCTCAGAGTTTGGGACACACGCCATTAAGAGTGGTGGCAGTGGCCATGGGGCTTCCGGGCTTTGCAGTACAAAACATTGACAGGTGATCTTCTGTTATAAGCGCTACATGAGATTGTGCATATTATAAAGGCTGCACCTGATCCCTATTTTCTTTCCCCCTCCTTTTTTCTACTGATGCAGGTGCTTGGTGTGGAGAGTTGAGTGAGCAGCTTGAATTCTTGGTTGCCCCTGAACACACAGAGGTGACTGGGATCACAGACATGTGGGTCATAGGCCATTCTTATGTTCGGGACCAAGGGAGTTGTATTCTACAGGTGGTTTTGCATCCAGGGACAGCAGGCGGGTTATCGTCTGTTCTTTTTCGGTGATGGAGGTTTGCAGCTGGTGCACCCGAGGTCTTCACTGGAGTTGATGCTACCTATGGAGTACATGCACCATCATCATCCTGCATCTGAGTGGCAATACATTAGTGCATATTGGCCGAAAGCACCTATTTGAACTTATGATCTGTGAGGTTTGTTGGCTTGCTAACAAATTCCCTCAGACAGTACTAGCATGATCTAATATCATCCCGCTGTTGCAGTGGTCGAATGATAATTTGGTCAGGGCCTTGAATGATTTGCTGAAGCGTATAAACAAGAAAAATGGAAAGCTTTTCCAACTGCCTAGGCTGTCAACCATACCCCATGGATACATAAAGGGCAAGCAGTTTTTCTTATAGGGCGGGGTATCCCTCTCAAAGATTGGCAATGAGAAGTTTCTAGAGAACTTACTGGCTTGACTGGTGCACCGCCCTCTCCAGTATGACAACTTCGGGGGGCGGACAGATAGTGGGTCAACTATGCTGGTCTGTGGCTGGGTGAGATCATGATTGGTGGGGCAATTCGGCATACCTTTTCCTTACTTAAACATGACAGCGATGTCACGGTGCCCTCCAAGGGGTGCTGGCAGAGAATCAAATGGGGGACCCATGGGTGCAAGGGTTGCGAACAATCGCAGGCATCTGTTCCTTATGGCCAACCATGCGCATGCGCAGTTGGATCAAAGCTAGCAGTGGCCTTTGGGGGTAGGACTGATGGGTGGAGAGTGTGCCCAGGGTAGGAATCCTGGTAGACACACGGGCCCCCTACTTGAAGTGTGCTGCAGGAGGGGTTGCGAGGGAGTGGGGTCCTCGTCTAAGGAGGGGCCTACCTCAGGACACATATATGGAAAAAGGGATGGTTTCTGGGACAGGAGACACCTTTGGAACCAGTCATAAACTCATTTGCGGGCATAAATTGTGATATGCAGGAACATGTTTAGATATTGCTAGAAAACCGGATGTATTAGCGTCTCTGTTAAGGTTAGCGATTGCTATATATAAATAGGCTGTAAATACTACGGGTTACTGTTACTTGTTCGCTTAATAAAAATATGGCTGGGAGTTTATGACCCCCTAACCCAAAAGATGTGTGTACTGTCGCCTACCAATTGTGGGAGCATGGTGATGTGTTGGGAGGGATTGATTTTGAGGTTGGGGTGGGAGGCCTCAGTGGTATCGAACCATATGTAGCTGTGTCTCACTTACTGATACTGGCGCAATGTGATTGCAATATATTTAGTGTCTGCTGCTCACTGTAGGACAAAGGCACACTAAGAAATGTGTTGTTTAACAGATATCACTAGTGTAAATACAGATAAATCAGCTTATAAATGGTTTGTACTGGATCCATTCTGTTGCTTGGGATTTTGGACATTTACAGAACTGATAGAAGGATGTGCTAGTTGATAACTTTTGCATTTCAAGTGTTTTCTTTTTAATTTTGTTTCTGCTGATATATTCCTTAACCATTAACATTGTTTCTGATTTTAATTTGTTTTTAACAGGAAGACATAAACAGCCCAATATCCAAAATCCATATCACCAACCCGGAGCCTTTAGAAACAATCTATAACCGTTTGGAGACTCTGGATTATGCAGAGTACTCCATTCCATTGGCTTCATCAGCTGGGATGTTGCTAGCATAGGGCACATTTACAAAGCAGAATCAGGCCATTTATGACTGCAAAAATGCTGCTTCAAATATACTAAATGCAAAATGTGATTCACTAATTTATTATTGAATCACAATTTGCATCTGCGATTCAGTATTTGGAAGGGGTGTGTTTTGAGCGTCCCTTCCAAATGCCGACTCCATATGGTATGTATTACTGTTTTGTGACCAAATTCTGGTTGCAAAATAGTAATACTTTACAACCAGTTGAAAAGTGGTGGGAACCCATTTGCAAAGAGAAAGGGATTCTATGGTGGGGACCCCTTCCCCTTTGATAATATTAAAAACATATTTTTTAAGATCAGGCAGTGGTCCCATCAACCACTACCTACTCTTAAAAAATGAAATTTCAAAGTTTAATTATTTTCATTTTAAATGCATCCTGTTTTCCTTAATGGAAAAAGGGCTGCATTTAAAAAAAAGTTTGATTCATCAAAACACAATCACAGACATGGTGGTCTGCTGATCTCAGCAGGCACCATTTCTGTGAGGGCTTTGATTCCTAAAGGGTCACAAACTGCGACCTTCCTCACTAATATTCACGAGGTAGGTTGATTTGCAATCTACTAAAAATCACTATTTGAGATTAAAAGTACTTCATTCATTATGAATGTCAATGTCCTAATTGTCATCTGGAGATAATCGCAATTACGAAATTCCTATTCCTAATGTTTGTACATTTAGCCAATAGTGCCTTATGTAGAGTGTAGCAGATTGGATACTCTGTCAAAATGTGGTGGATATCCTGTTCGCATATTATAGGTGTCATAAGCAGTAATGCACTTTTAGCAAGGTGGATAGGATATCCACTACATTTCTGATTGTGTATCCCATCCGCCAAACTCTAAATAAGAACCATGGTTTGTTAACAAAAATGATTTTCCCTAATTTTACAAAATCAGTTTCATGTTTTGTAAAACAAAAAAGACTGAGGTCTGATTTTGTTATAATGAGGCTGACTTTGGTAATACAAATGAACACAAATAGTTGCACACTGACACGAAAATAATACATTCTGTCCAAAAGTGCATTATAGGTGCAATCATTTGTTGGCCCAAAAAGCAACTCTTCAGTGGTTTTTCTTCCACAATGTGGTATGGCAAAGCTACTTAGCATTGACAATATTTGTGTACCTTGTTATATTGACTAAACGTGATAAATCTATAAGATGTATTTTGGCCTGTATGTTAAAGGAAATTTTTGTTGTTATGAACAAGGGCATTTCACTATTTAGAGAAATAATGAAGATAATATAGAATACTAAAGGTTAAGTTGATGAACAATCAAATTGTTTTAAAAATAGACAAATGTCACCACCTGAAACGGGAATCAAATACTGCAAACAGTTGGTAAAATGTAACTTTACTTCCTACAACATTTGAAATTGAAAATATATTTAATTTAAAAAAGATCACAGTGTGAGGGTTTGTAGAAAGTTTAAAAAACCCACACAGTTCACTGCAGTTTTTTCCTGTGTCTACTAGGGATCTGTCATGACAAGGATGTAGGAAGGAGGAACAGAGAAGGAGGGGAAAGAGTGTGTGGAGTACAAGAGAAGGGGCAACGCTAACATAAAGATGAGAAGAGAAGGGACAGTGAAGGAATCGGGGGGAAGTGGTTACCAAAAAATGATCACTAAGGGTGATACAGAGAGTGGGCACAGGATGATGGAAAACAAAAAGCATGAGAAAGTGACATTAGCAAGGCAGTAATGGGACAAGAAAAGAAGAGGCGAAGGGGGATATGATAAGAGAGTGTGATGTTGGGTGGAGTAAAACAACAGGTGGGGGGGTTTCTCGCCTTCCTAAAACTGATCTCCGCCTAATCTGACCTGACTGTGTTTTATACATTGGGTGCTAAGTCGAAATAATTATGTCAGAATCATCATGATGTGGATTCCAGATGCTGACTTTTGGGAAAGTACCACCAGTAAGATTGCAGTTGCTGTGGTCATTTTCTCTGGATAGTAATCAGAGTGGTCCCCCAAGGTGGATGAGTGAAAGGAGTTTTACTGTGGAAGGTAAAGCTTTTTATTAAGCTCTTCTTAGGAAATTAGTGATAATTTGATTGTTATAGGCACGATGATCTGCTAAAATCATGCCGGGGTAACAGGACTTTCACTGAAGGTGAGCGAGCTTTACCATAAGAACATATTAATGAATTTGAGTAGAACTGTAGTAAAAGACAATACAGATAAAATGGTTAATGAATGTTCTTCACATACTAATGCTTGAATTCCTTATTTGATTAACCTTTTGGCAATTGTTTTAGGAATATATGCCTTTCAAGGAAGGTTAAAAGCACTCTGTACTTGTAGATCCATTAAATGTAGCCAACGCTGGAACGGCAGTGGCAATGTGTGTGTGAACTGCAATACTAATATATACCGTGATTGCCCTTTAGAATTCCTGTGGTTACCCATTCTTGGGAACACTTTTGCTTTCCACATACTAAAAAATGATTTCATATGGAGCAAGTTAATGTTCCCCAAGACATCTCAATTATGTATGTGTCTGTAGATTTAACAGTGTTTTACTAACAGCACTATAACTGGGTGGGTAATTAGCAACACACAATGGAATAAAAGGCGTACATTTTTGTTAGATCTTTCAGCTCTTGGCGTGGTTTCCCCTTTTTTTTGGCTTCTGACCTCATGTTTGCGCCTGTGCTGAATTTTGTTTTTACTGGCTTTAGTACTCTGGGCACTTTAACACTGCTAACCAGTGCTAATGTGCATATGGTCTCTGTCTAAATTGTATTGGTGATTGGTTTATCCATGATTGGAATATTTGATTTAGTACTAAGTCCCTAGTGTAGTGCAACAGGTGTGCTCAGGGTCTGTAAATCAAATGCTACTAGTGGGCCTGCAGTGCTGAATGTTCCACCCACATGAGTAGACCTGCAAACATGTCTCAGGCCTGCCATTGCGGTGTCTGTGTGTGCAGTTCAGTTGTAAACTGATATTTCTACCCGGCAAGTGCATCCACTTGCCAGGCCCAATCCTCCTTGCCTTTTATTACATGCAAGTTACCCCTAAAGTAGGTCCAAGACAACCCAGTAGGCAGGGTACATTGTTTTTAAAAACTAGAACAAGTACTGGTGTGATTTACATGTCCTGATAGTGAAATACTGCTAAATTTGATTTTCACTATTGCAAGGCTGATCTATCCCATAGGGTAACATAGGAATCGCCTGAAATATCTTTCAAGTGTAATTTCTCATTGGGAGCAGATAGAAACTTTGGGGTCTCGGAACTCACTATTTAGAAATACATCTTTTGGTGAAGTTGGTTTTTAAATTGTAGGTGTGAAAATGCCACTTTTACAAAGTGGGCATTTTCATGCTTAACCATTCTTTGCTTCTACCTGACAGTGTAAAACACGTCTGGGTCAGGATGGCAATTGGGCTGTTTGTAAATTCACTCTAGACAGTCACACAAAAGGAGCTGAGGTGTTCCGTGCATATCATGATGGGTGTTCCTGGGCTAGAGTGGTGGGGAGAGCTGACACTTGCACCTGAATAGGGCTGTGCCTGTCCTTACACAAGGCAGTCTCCAGACCCCTGGAGCGTGTTTGGGGCCAGGGCAGGAAAGGCAGTGTCTTGTGCACTACAAAGACTTCTCTATGGCATTTGCCTACTCCAAAGACAGAAATGGGTATAAGTACTGGACTTCTGACACCACATAGTTAGAATCCGTCTGGACTGAGGACATTCTGCCAGGAAGAAGAGCTGGCTGCTGTAGGAAGGACTGCCACTCTGTCTTTTGCTTTGCTGTGCTGGCCTGCGTCTTGATGCTTCTGTCCTGGGAGTGAAAAGACTGGACGTTGCTTTATACATCCTGCTTTCAAAGGTTCTCCAAGGGCTTTGACTAAGCTTGCCTCCTGTTAGAAGTCTTAAGGATATAAAGGACTTCATCTGCCAGCATCTGGGTTCTCTTGCTGAGAGCCCTGACTTGCCAAGTGGTGCCATATCCAGTTCTTGGGCCCTTAGGAGTGAGTTCTGGTGTAACCAAGAAGAAATAAGCACATTGATTCCAGAGTGAACTCGGAACTGGCGCAGTTGTCGGTCTCTGTGACGCTGCCTGCACTGGAGCCGTGGTCCCCGATGAGTGCAACTACTGTGACTGACACCTCATGCCAGACCCCGTCGCAGCGCCTCCGGAGCCCACCAGAGCATGAGTCCCGAGTGCCGTGTCACCAACGTCCACGACACCTGACTCCAACTCCGCCACAGCACCTGTGTCCCCCTGGTGTGATCGCGGGACCGCAACATCTACGCCTCGCATCATGACCTGCTGGATTCATCGACCCCGCCAGATCGTAAGGAACTGACGCCTTACTACCGAAGCCACATCACCTCCCCTGCAACCGTAAGGAACCAACGCCTCACCTCCCCTACCTAGCAGTAAGGAACCAATGCCTCACCTCCCCGGTAGTATTAAGGAACCAACGCTGCACCGGCTCCAGCGACCCCTCATCTCCCCAACTCCGTGCAACATCTTTTGTTTCCTTATTTACCAAGATACTGTACCTGGGATCAGTGTAATTCCATGACCGTCTCGCACTCCCTCGCGAGTAGTGTCGGACTGTTGGAAACGACTACGTCAAGACGTTGTGATAGCCCCAGTTGGAGCTATTGTGTTTCTAAGCGCAATATACTACGATTTTATCTTTAAAAATGTGTATCTTTGCTTGTGTATGTTGGGTTTTTGTCATTTGGGTCTTGTTTAATTCAGGTAAATATTGGCTATTTTTCTAAAGAGTCCTTTTGTGGTGTTATTGTGTGTGTGTATTTCACACATTGCCTCCGAGATAAGCCTGTCTGCTCGTGCCAAGCTACCAAGGGAGTGAGCAGGGATTATTTTAGCTGTGCGGCTCCCTTATCATGACTAACTTGAGGGTCCCTACTTGGACCGGGTGCAAACCACTGCCAACTAGAGACCCTTTTCTAACAAAGTTTACGGGGAATATGCCATTACATGTCTACTAAAATGGTTCATTTTCAGGACTCCGTGATGTACTTTATCATGCATTGCAAGAACATGCATTAGTATGAGAAAATATTTTCCTGTGACTTTATGTCTCCCTATTTGTTTTGGCTTTATACCTTTGCGAATTCATTATATCACATATTGGAGCATCGAATAGTATGTCAATATAATGACAATGTGATCAAATATCTTCCAAATTAGGCAAACGCCGTATCACGTGGGATTGAATAATAATTATGTATTATATTTGTATGTCTCTACTTTGTGGTGCATTCTGTGCAAATTAATCATTATTTTGTGTCTATGTCTGTTTGTTTTTTAGGATGTTTTAATATACATTTGATAGCCTGACGATATATGCAAAATATCTATCTGTGTACCTAGGAAGATTTTTTTTTATCTATTGTTGTCCTGAAGAAGATGGCCTTAAAATATAAATCCATCAAAACATGTCAACGAGTATTCAGCACTCACTATTATTTTTGACACAGTATGAATGAAACTGGTAGCATTGGTTCAATATACAGTGATTATTCAGTAGGAGGACTCAAGTGTGAATAATTTATTTCAATTTATATGAAGAGTCCTTTCTGGAGTCTTTTACTTGGGAAAGACTTCAGGGAGGAATTGAAACACATCGGACCTTCTCTTTCTCTACTAATAAAGAGACACTAAACAAACTGTGCACCATTTGGGTGTTCATTCGTTTGTCACAGAGGCGTGACTGGTGTTGTCATTGAACTAAAGTTTCCCGACCCACCTGACCAGACTACATCTTCCTCGGGCTAAGGCAAAGACAAGTGATTAAGGGAAATTTGAGCGATATACATATGGATATATATATCTGCCCTCCACCTAAACTTGGGAACTACCCAGAGTTCTCTATTCTCTTTTTTTGCATAATTTATGCGGCACTCTAACCCTGAAAGGGATTTGTTTTGACTTATACTGGGTGCTCCCTTGTGTCTGGACAAAGCTAAACCTCTCTGATGAGCTCTAATGAGAGCGAAACACGTGTCAGGGGTTGCTTTTACTCATTCCAGGTTGGCTTGGATGGTATTTTACCAGTCCAAAGCTGTAATACTGTGCCTGGAGTGGTAAATGGCTTTTGTCATTTTACAGCTCGGCAAGGTTGACACTGTGTCAAACCTATGCTTAAAGACTTTGCTGTACAAATGGCAAAAGACTTTGGGGGTTATTCTAACTTTGGAGGAGGTGTTAATCCATCCCAAAAGTGACGGAAAAGTGACGGATTTACCACCAGCCGTATTACGAGTCCATTATATCCTATGGAACTCGTAATATGGCTGGTGGTATATCCGTCACTTTACCGTCACTTTTGGGACGGATTAACACTCCTCCAAAGTTAGAATAACCCCCTTTGTCACTATCTAGCTCGGCGTGGATAGCACTGTGCTGATCCAATGCTTAAAAACTTTGCTAGATAAACAGACATTTGAGGTGAGTCGCTGGTGTTGCAGGGTGCTCCTTACTAGAGCTGCTCTCCACCTAAACTTGGGAACTACCCAGAGTTCTCTATTCTCTTTTTTTGCATAATTTATGCGGCACTCTAACCCTGAAAGGGATTTGTTTTGATATATATATATGTTCGATGGCATGTGTAGCTGCAGATACACATGCTGTGCACATCCCGCCATCTGGTGTTGGGCTCGGAGTGTTACAAGTTGTTTTTCTTCGAAGAAGTCTTTTCGAGTCACGAGACCGAGGGACTCCTCCCATTTCGACTCCATTGCGCATGGGCGTCGACTCCATCTTAGATTGTTTTTTTTCCGCCATCGGGTTCGGACGTGTTCCTTTTCGCTCCGTGTTTCGGGTCGGAAAGTTAGTTAGAATCTCAGAAAAATCGTCGGTATTGTTTGCGTTCGGTATCTGGTTAGTTACAGCAGATCGACACCGAATTAAGAAGAGCTCCGGTGGCCCTTCGGGGTTTTCTTCCATCCCCGTCGGGGCCTCGTCGGCCCGGCCACGTGTCTCTTCAAGGCTGATGGAACGGACCCCATTCCGCTTCTGTCCAGAATGCCATAACAAGTATCCATATACAGATCAACATCTGGTCTGTAACTTGTGTTTGTCACCAGAACACAAGGAGGATACTTGTGAGGCCTGTCGAGCGTTGCGGTCCAGGAAGACACTCAGGGACCGAAGAGCAAGAAGACTGCAAATGGCGTCGGCGCCGACAGTACAAGAGCGTTTCGAGGAGGAGGAAGAAACATTCTCCACCCAGGAGTCGGACTCTGAGGAGATCTATCCCGAGGAAACGCCGAAAACCGTGAGTAAGACGTCGAAAACAAAAACTCACGAGAAAAGCGCTAAAGCCCAGGGGACGCCACCGCCAACAGGCCATGGCTTAACCCAAAAAAGCGGTGACCGACCAAGGCACCGAAAAAGGGCACGCTGGTGTCGAAGTCATCCGACTCCGGTCGAGATACCGCCACACAGCAATCTCGGACCCGAGACATCGGCTCTGAGAAATCTCGGCACCGTGACAGCGGCACCGAACAAATTCGGCACCGAGACACCACCACGCCGAAAATTACAAAGGTTTCTTCGGAGCCTAAAAAGACCTCCGAAAAAGTTTAGGTTCCAAAACATCCAGCCTCGGAGCCGAGAACAGGTTCCTATACAGAGGAACAAGGATTAGCCTCACAAATGAAAAAACATAGATTTGGAGAGGAACTTCAAGCTGTAGAGCTAGATTATACTCAAAGAAGGCTCCACATTCATCAGGACACAGGGAAGATAACCACTCTTCCTCCAATTAAAACAAAAAGAAAACTTGCCTTTCACGAAAAGGACAAGGAGCCACCGACAAAGGTGGCAAAGAAAACAACTCCACCACCTTCTCCACCACCATCAGTGCACACATCACCAGTAGCAACTCCTCCACTGATGCACTCACAGACTCATACTGCCATGAGTCAAGATGATCCCGATGCATGGGACCTTTACGATGCTCCAGTATTGGACAACAGCCCAGACTCGTACCCTACCAGGCCGTCCCCTCCTGAGGACAGTACATCTTACACACAGGTGATCGCAAGGGCAGCTGCTTTCCATAACGTCACCTTGCATTCAGAACCAATTGAGGATGACTTCTTGTTTAACACGCTAACCTCCACTCATAGCCAGTACCAAAGACTACCTATGCTCCCAGGAATGCTAAAACATTCAAAACAAATCTTTCAGGATCCTGTTAAAGGCCGAGCCATAACTCCAAGGGTGGAGAAAACGTACAAGCCACCGCCAACAGATCCTGTTTATATTACAACGCAGTTAACTCCAGACTCAGTAGTTGTCGGGGCAGCTCGTAAGAGAGCAAACTCTCATACCTCGGGAGACGCACCACCTCCAGACAAAGAGAGTCGCAAATTTGATGCTGCGGGCAAAAGGGTTGCAGCACAAGCAACAAACCAATGGCGCATTGCCAATTCACAAGCGCTTTTGGCAAGATATGACAGAGCTCACTGGGATGAAATGCAACATTTGATAGAACACTTACCCAAGGAGTTCCAAAAAAGAGCACAACAAGTGGTGGAAGAAGGACAAAGTATCTCTAATAATCAGATACGGTCTTCAATGGATGCAGCAGATACGGCTGCAAGGACAGTAAATAGTGCAATAACAATAAAAAGGCACGCATGGCTCCGCACGTCAGGTTTCAAGCCGGAAATTCAACAAGCCGTGCTAAATATGCCATTTAATGAACAGCAGTTGTTTGGGCCGGAAGTCGACACTGCTATTGAGAAACTCAAAAAAGACACTGATACGGCAAAAGCCATGGGCGCACTCTACTCCCCGCAGAGCAGAGGCACCTTTCGCAAAACACCTTTTAGGGGAGGGTTTCGAGTACAACCTACAGAAACCACAACATCACAAACAAGACCCACTTACCAAAGCCAATATCAGCGGGGAAGTTTTCGGGGGCAATATAGAGGGGGACAATTCCAAAGAAGTAGAGGAAAATTCCAAAGCCCCAAAAGTCCTCAAAATAAGCAGAGACTCACAAGTCACACATCCCCATCACATAACACCTGTGGGGGGAAGATTAAGCCAATTTTACAAACATTGGTAGGAGATAACAACAGATACTTGGGTACTAGCAATTATCCAGCATGGTTATTGCATAGAATTTCGCGAATTCCCTCCAACAGTCCCACCGAAAACACACAGTATGTCGAAACAACATATAAATCTTCTAGGATTAGAAGTTCAAGCATTGCTCCAAAAAGAAGCAATAGAATTAGTACCAAACAAGAACTAAACACAGGAGTTTACTCACTGTACTTTCTGATACCCAAAAAAGACAAAACACTAAGACCTATACTAGATCTCAGAATATTAAATACATACATCAAATCAGACCATTTTCACATGGTTACATTACAAGAAGTAATCCCACTGCTCAAACAACAAGACTACATGACAACACTGGATCTAAAGGATGCATATTTCCATATACCAATACATCCTTCACACGGGAAGTACCTAAGGTTTGTATTCCAAGGGATACATTACCAATTCAAAGTGTTGCCATTCGGAATAACAACTGCGCCAAGAGTTTTTACAAAATGTCTAGCAGTAGTAGCTGCACATATCAGAAGGCAGCAAATACATGTGTTCCCGTACCTAGACGATTGGTTAATCAAAACCAACACGCAAAAACAGTGTTCACAACACACAAATTACGTCATAGAAATCCTACACAAACTAGGTTTCTCAATCAATTACTCAAAGTCACACCTTCTGCCGTGTCAAACACAGCAATACCTAGGAGCAACAATCAACACAGTAAAAGGAATTGCCACTCCAAGTCCACAAAGAGTCCAAACATTCCAAAATGTCATACAAGCCATGTATCCAAACCAAAAGATACAGGTTAAATTAGTAATGAAACTCCTAGGCATGATGTCCTCATGCATAGCCATTGTCCCAAACGCAAGGTTGCACATGCGGCCCTTACAACAGTGCCTAGCATCACAGTGGTCACAGGCACAGGGTCAACTTCTAGATCTGGTGTTGATAGACCGCCAAACATACATCTCGCTTCAATGGTGGAACAGTATAAATTTAAACCAAGGGCGGCCTTTTCAAGACCCAGTGCCACAATACATAATAACGACAGATGCATCCATGACAGGGTGGGGAGCACACCTCAATCAGTACAGCATCCAAGGACAATGGGACATTCAGCAAAAACAGTTTCATATAAACCACTTAGAACTGTTAGTGGTATTTCTAGCTCTGAAAGCATTTCAACCCATAATAACCCACAAATACACTCTTGTCAAAACAGACAACATGACAACAATGTATTACCTAAACAAACAGGGAGGAACACACTTGACACAGTTGTGTCTCCTAACACAAAAAATATGGCATTGGGCGATTCACAACCACATTCGCCTAATAGCACAATTTATTCCAGGGATTCAGAATCAGTTAGCAGACAATCTCTCTCGGGATCACCAACAGATCCACGAATGGGAAATTCACCCCCAAATACTGAACACTTACTTCAGAATGTGGGGAACGCCACAAATATATCTATTTGCAACAAAAGAAAACTCAAAATGCCAAAACTTCGCATCCAGGTACCCACAACATCAGTCTCAGGGCAATGCACTATGGATGAACTGGACAGGGATATTTGCGTACGCTTTTCCCCCTCTCCCACTTCTTCCATATCTAGTAAACAAGTTGAGTCAAAACAAACTCAAACTCATACTAATAGCACCAACATGGGCAAGGCAACCTTGGTACACAACACTACTAGACCTTTCAGTAGTACCTCATATCAAACTGCCAAACAGACCAGATCTGTTAACACAACACAAACAACAGATCAGACATCCAAATCCAGCATCACTGAATCTAGCAATTTGGCTCCTGAAATCCTAGAATTCGGGCACTTAGACCTCACACAGGAATGTATGGAGGTCATAAAACAGGCTAGAAAACCTACCACTAGACACTGTTATGCAAATAAGTGGAAAAGATTTGTTTATTACTGCCATAATAATCAAATTCAACCTTTACACGCATCTGCAAAAGAGATAGTAGGATACTTACTACATTTGCAGAAATCTAAACTAGCTTTCTCTTCCATTAAAATACATCTTACAGCAATTTCAGCTTACCTGCAAATTACTCACTCAACTTCATTATTTAGGTTACCAGTCATAAAAGCTTTTATGGAAGGCCTAAAGAGAATTATACCACCAAGAATACCACCGGTTCCTTCATGGAACCTCAACATTGTCTTAACACGACTCATGGGTCCACCTTTTGAGCCCATGCACTCTTGTGAAATGCAATACTTAACGTGGAAAGTTGCATTTTTAATTGCCATCACATCTCTAAGAAGAGTGAGTGAAATTCAAGCATTTACCATTCAAGAACCATTTATTCAAATACACAAAAATAAAGTTGTTCTACGGACCAATCCTAAATTTTTACCAAAAGTAATCTCACCGTTCCACTTGAATCAAACGGTAGAATTACCAGTGTTCTTCCCACAGCCAGATTCTGTAGCTGAAAGAGCACTACATACATTAGACATCAAAAGAGCACTAATGTACTACATTGACAGAACAAAACTAATTCGAAAGACAAAACAACTATTTATCGCCTTTCAAAAACCTCATACAGGAAATCCAATTTCAAAACAAGGCATTGCTAGATGGATAGTTAAGTGCATTCAAACATGCTATCTTAAAGCTAAAAGAGAACTGCCTATTACACCAAAGGCACACTCAACCAGAAAGAAAGGTGCTACCATGGCCTTTCTAGGAAATATTCCAATGAATGAAATATGTAAGGCAGCAACATGGTCTACGCCTCATACATTTACCAAGCACTACTGTGTAGATGTGTTAACTGCACAACAAGCAACAGTAGGTCAAGCTGTACTAAGAACATTATTTCAAACTACTTCAACTCCTACAGGCTGAACCACCGCTTTTGGGGAGATAACTGCTTATTAGTCCATGCACAGCATGTGTATCTGCAGCTACACATGCCATCGAACGGAAAATGTCACTTACCCAGTGTACATCTGTTCGTGGCATTAGTCGATGCAGATTCACATGCGCCCACCCGCCTCCCCGGGAGCCTGTAGCCGTTCAGAAGTAGATCTTTAACATTTGTACATTTGTAAATATATTACTTTAAACTTCATTATGTACATACGCATTCACTCCATTGCATGGACACTATTACTAGCATACACAACTCCTACCTCACCCTCTGCGGGGAAAACAATCTAAGATAGAGTCGACGCCCATGCGCAATGGAGTCGAAATGGGAGGAGTCCCTCGGTCTCGTGACTCGAAAAGACTTCTTCGAAGAAAAACAACTTGTAACACTCCGAGCCCAACACCAGATGGCAGGATGTGCACAGCATGTGACTCTGCAGCGACTAATGCCACGAACAGATGTACACTGGTTAAGTGACATTTTCCATATATATATATATATAAAGATAGCTGTAGATAAATAGAGATAGATAGATAGATAGATAGATAGATAGATAGATAGATAGATAGATAGATAGATAGATAGATAGATAGATAGATAGATAGCACCATTTCTATTCCTTATGCAAGATATTGATGGTCATGGTTTTATACAAACCAGTCCGAACACTTTCTCACTGCAACACTTGGCTATTGAACCTGTAGGAATTCAGGGTCAAAATGGGTAAATTAACTTAATTCAAAAACAATTGCCTCAATTTAAAAAAGCGCTCTTGATGGGAGCAATGGATGGGTTGAGTAAGTATCTAACAGATGAGACAAAGTTGTAAGGTATGCTAAGGCTATTGAATAACAAGAAGTATTCATAATTTCCACAGATAAGAACGCCTGGATACCCTTTTGTGTGATTAGTGCACTATACAAATCAACATCACATAACATATGATATGTTACTTAAACGCTGGTATGATAAGGGTGTTGCTTCATTATATAACTACAACTAACTTGAGATATGCTTACATTTTGCACTTTAAACTATAAAGAAACAAAATGTATAAAATGTGCTAGTTGAAAAGTGTACTCAATCCGAATAATTTATTAAAGGTACCTTTGTTTTTTTTGTTTCAACATATCCTCATGAACCCGCTTCTTTGTTCTACCTACATTAGATTCTATGGGCCAGATGTACAAAGCATTTTTCCGGTTGCAAATGGCCTGATTCACAGAATCAGGCCCTATGAGACTGGAAAAATGCTTTTCCTGATGTACAGAGAGCAAAATGCTATTTAACAACTTGTTAATGAATTGCATTTTGCATTTGTAATTCGGTATTTGGAAGGGGTGTGTTTAGGGCATCCCTTCCAAATACCGAATCAGTATAGTATGTATTTCTTTTGGGACCGACTTCCGGTCGCAGAACAGTAATATTTTACCACCATTTTAAAACTGGTGGCAACCCATTCGCAGAGGAGAACGGGTCACCAAGGGACCCCTTCCCCTTTGAGAATCTAAATAATAATATTTTTTAAGAGCAGGCAGTGGTCCCATAGATCATGGCCTAATCTTAAAAAATGAAACTGCAGCGTTTCATTTTTCCTCTTTTAAATGCTTCCCATTTTTTCTTATGGAAAGGCAATCACAGACATAGTGGTCTGCTGATCCAAGCACACCACCATCCCTGTGATGGCTACATTTCCTATTGGGTCGCGAAGTGTGACTTACCTCATTACTATGGATAAGGTAACTCTATTTGCGACCCCGTAGGAATCACTAATGAAAATCAAAAGAGTTTTGGACATTAGGAATTCCAATTTCCTAATTGCGATTCAGAGAGAATTGCATTTAGGAAATCGGTATTCCTAATGTTCGTACATCTGGCCCTATGTGGGCATTTGACAACATTGTTGAGCATCTGACAAAAGTATCCCAGTTTGAAATAGTACTCCTGTTGTCCCTCACCTCCCTCCTTCCCATCTAACTATGCCAAAGTCTTAAGACTGGTTTTATCTTTCTGTTCTGCCCCTTGGACTTACGTTAAGTGAAGAACAGACAGAGTTCGCTCCCTCACCTGGAGTTGCACTCCTGCCCATGGAAATTGCAGAAGATCAACATGTCCTCCAGGTGATGACCCATTTCAATTTTCTGCTCATCTGAAAGTTGGTTGAATTCAGAGGCAAACTTGTTGAATGCGCTTGCATACTGGATGTGGTCGTCCGCATCGTCTGTTGAGTTTGAGTTTTGGGAACGGTTGCGCCGGTGAGTTAGTTCTAGACCTGAATCCTGGGGCATAAGGAATTGTAGACAGTTTAAGAGCAATAAAACATGGGGATTAAGATGTTGTTGATACAGTGTAATACCATCTTCACCCCCTGTTACCTCCTTTACTTCCTCGTTATTGTTACAATTGCAGAGAAATGAATACTGATGGGGCTGCCAGAGCTACCTCATATCCATATTTCATACTACAGCAATACTAAGCCCTACTCATGGCTTAATTGATATTTGTGGGTTAAATGGATGGTAATTACAGCACCCAGTAAATACCTCTACACCAGGGTGTAATATTTTTCAGGTGTGGCGAGTATCACGTATTCTGAGTTCCGCGTGTTGGAATGAGGCATAACATGCAATATCAGTATTTTGCTCATTGATTTCCCCATTTCTACCTCTTTTCTATTTTGTCCCAGGCAAGTCTTGAATAGTTTTTTTCTTCCATGAAGACCGCCAAAGTCGCGGGAACCAGGGGATCGCCAGTGCAGGTGGTCTCCTGCCCAGCATATTATGGTTACTGTCGTATTCCCGCCACACTTTGGTCAGAAATCCAGCAGTAGTCATGCTGGCGGGCGGAGGCGCTCTGGTGGTTCCACCACTGGCCCGCCCCACCAGTAAGACACTGCCCACCATATTATGGGCCATAATACGGCCCGGCGATGTCCTGCTGGTGGGGCGCTGCCAGAGGTGAAATCGCACCCTTTCCGTTCCCTGCCGGATGACCTTCTCCATGGAGCAGGTGAGGTGATCGTCCAACAAGGGAGGAGGGTTGGAGGGTGAGGGGTGTTGTGTGTGTGAGTGTGTGGTGTCTGCATGTGTGCATGAATGCGTGTATGCGGTGTTGTATACATGTCTGAATGTTGACGTGAGCGCGTGTCTACATGTAAGTGTTTATGCATGTGAGTATGAGTGTTTGGATGGGTGTGAGTATGCGTGTTTGGATGGGTGTGAGTATGCGTGCTTGAATGTGTGTATGAATGTTGTGAATGCGTGTATGGATGCATGATTGAATGCGTGTATGAATGTTGTTGTGAATGCGTGTATGGATGCACGTGAGTGGATCTGTGTACGTAAGTGTAGGTGAATGGTTGTATGCGTGGTGCGTATGGGTGTCTGTGTGCATGTATGCAGGGAGAGGGCGCTTTGACAGAAGGGGGTGGGGGGCGCTATGGCTGAAGGGGGATGGCGGTGCTGTGGCTGAAGGGGGTGGGGAGATGAGGTCTAGTGCTTGCTGGGGTGGGTGGGGGCCGTCTACCAGTGACAGGAAAGAAATTCCCTGTCACCAGTAGCCTTTGTGCCATGGTTTTCGAGGTGGTGCTACTGCCGCAGAAACCATAGTGGAAAGCTGGCTCCTAAGACTGCCGGCGGTCTTCTGTGGGCCACCGTGTCAGAGATGATCAAATCCGGCCCATGGCGGTATGAGTGAAGATGTGGTGGGTTGGCAGAGGCCAATCCGCCACACTCATAATGTGGCAGTCTGCACCGTCAGCTGTTGGTGATGGGACCGCCACATTTACCCCGTTGGTCAAAATGACCGCCGTAATGTGTCCAGAAAAAAATGTGGGTGTGCACTAATTATTGTGCGCAATAATTACCATGTTTGGTAATTCCCACACAACTCTGTATATGGATTTGTGCACAAACTCTCATTTGGACGTGATTTTGCATTTCCTCAGAACTGAGAATAAGAAGGTTAGGGCTTATTTAGATTTTAGTGAGATGGGAGCATCATTAATTTCTGGTGCACCTGCCCCGCCAAACGTGTGGTTTACCTACCCCATTTAGTGTTAGGGAAGTGTAGGCTTTCTGATGAGGGAGAACCTTAAAGGGGTCCATCATTGGAAACCCTTGACCTGATGGCCAGTCTGCAGTGGGTCACCAGGCCACAGTGGCACTCACCCTCCCCTGGAAAACACACAACGGGCCCAATGGCGAATAGAGAGACCTCTCTGTGCCTCAAGGCCATTGGATTTCTTTGATGTACACTAACCAACTCCCATTTTGTGGATTTTGTGTAAACAAAAAACATGCAGAGCTGGGGAAACAATCTGTTACCTTAGCTTGGCATTCAGCCCATCCTCAAGTACCTGCTGCACCAGTGGATGCTTTGTAGAGAGTTTTGGAGCCTCCACTGACATGGGAAGAAGCCCAGCCTTCCTCCATACTTCAAATGCTCCCTTATTGAATAGCCTTGTATTTAATCTCGAACAACTATAATTCCCTTGCTTGCCACAGGGTTTTTTTCTTACATTTTGCTGCTGATTTTGCTCTACCATACCTTTTGGATAAGCGTCCATACATTTATCACAGCTCCCTTCTCACAGGTCTTTTTCCACAACTCTTTTGTTTAGCATCTGCTTGCCTTTTGTACTGGACTCTATTTATATTTTTTGTTTTCAAGATATTTTTCTGATACATTGCCCCATATGCATCAAATAATAACCATGCATTATATAACAATAATGCCTGCAATAACAAACACCGGTATCCATTAGAAAGAATACAAGTTTAAAATAAAATGCTTAAGAACATGAAGATATCATGTATGTTGTCAATTATTGTAGACCTAACTAATTCTGCAGCCTCTTTTCAAGCTATTCTCATAGGAATACAATCCTCAAAATGCATTGATACGATCAGGGAATGTATGCCCTGTCCCATCAATCACCTATTTAAGCTTAATCCAGTGACTGGATTTTACTAGCTATTCCGTCTTCTAGCATCATCTCATTTCTCTGTGGCTGCTTCAGAAGTTATGGGATTTTGGCCCTTATAATAAAGGTGTTGGTCTAAAGTAGATTAGTTCATTTTCAGCATGAGCATCAGAGTCCTACCCACTTATTACTACCACTGCCTTTAGACCCACCCCCTTCATCTATGGCTTTGGCATTATTGCATTTATAATCAGAGTGCATAGGATTTTAGCTCTAAAAGGATTTTTGCACTCAAGTATAATTTACGTTTTGAAGTGTGAAAGTTGTGATATATACAGATATTTTCAAAAGATCATCATATGACCTGTTCCACAGCACAGTCGGTCTAACAGGAATTTATGCTGAGGCTAAAATCAGTTTCAGGCCCCACTACTTGTTCAGTAATTTCTGTGGTAGTGCCCTGTAATGGTTCAGATTATGTTTTTAGTGGAGAGTTTATGCACCATCTCAGTTGCAAGATAACAGAATCATCCATCTATGTGTACCAGCCCGCGTGATGCTTCTTAGAGTAATTTAACAATGCTCAGTGAAAGGCCAATGAATGCTCAATGGGATGATAAAACATCCATCTCACATTGACCTTAGTTTTTATTACTGTCTTGAACTTGTCCCCTGTTTCACAAAATACAAAACTACACACACATTCACTGAAAAAAACAAAGGTTAAAGTGACATTATACTCAGGTATGGTAATAAGATCTTAGCTTACATTTTGAAAAACAAACTAGAAATGCACTGTAAAAACAAAGGTTGAAGTGATGTTATAGTTATGTGTTCAAATGAGATAAAAACTAATGCTTAAAAAACATTGAAATTCACCAGTTCAAGTTTACTGAGGTAACTATAACTTGTGCCTCACCATGAACCGCTTATGACCTCATGCATTGCATCCTTCATGACATGTTAAACGACATCTTTAATGATAAGACTGATGATGTCATTTGCCATTTCTATCTAATTTCAACACCTAACTATAACGTTACTTTAACTTTTGTTATTTTTAATTTGTATTATTATATTTGCTGGAGAACGGCGGAACCGGCAACAGAAAAAAATATATATATTTTTGAGCTTTGACAGCTCCCGCCAATTCCGAGCAAACACTCCGGTTCTAGCAAGTGAGAGCTGTCAAACATCTTTCACTTGCTGGAAGCAGAGGTTTCCTCTGTTTCCCTGCCTGCAGAGTTGCATCTTTAGCAGCTCCCTCTCTGTGACAGCAATGCCAGCTCCCCTAGGAGGAGGGGAGTCGCTGGGACTGTGGGGGCCTTCAGGCTCACCCTACAGTCCCCAACTATTTTGACTGGGTGAACTGGGGCCACCCAGGTTACACAGCTGGGCCCCAGGGGATGGGGTCCACAGGGCTGGGATCAGCCCGGTGAAGGGGGCCAAATGGCCCCCTTTTCCAAAGAAAATAACTATATTAACACCATGCCCCGGGAGATGGGGTCCCCAGAGCCAAGATCAGCCAGGGAGTGGGGGGCTACACGGCCCCTTTCCCCTAAAAAAATAAATATATTAATCCCAGGCCCTGGGGGATTGGGTACCCAAGGCCAAAATCGGTTGGGGGAGGGGTGCTGCATGGTCCCCCTTCCCCCAAAATAATTGTTTAGAAGACCATACCCCAGGAGATGGGGTCCCTGGGGCCGAAATCAGCCGGGGGGGGGGGCTATACGGACCTGTGGAAAAATCCCGCTGAGTATTGCCAAAGGCCGTGCGCAGTGTGAAGTTGGGTGGTTTGGGGGGTTGCCACAGGGACAGGCCACAGGCCAGGCCCTGCAGCTAACCTCGCTGCGCACGGCCAGACGCTGTGCGAATTGTGGTTAGATTAACGTATAGTAATGAAAGTTACTTCATGTTAAAAGAACCATAGAAATTCACTGAAAAAACAAAGGTTACAGGGATGTTATAGTTAGAAAACAGAATTAAAAAAATAGAAATTCACTTAAAAAAATAAAGGTTACTGGAACGTTATAGATAGGCTCACATTTTAAACATACAAAACCATAGAGATTGACATATTATTGTTAGAGTTATCTCAGGTAACTATAGCTGGTGCACTAAAGTAACTATAACTTGCCCCCTCGCCATGCACTGCTAATTACCTCACAAATTACAGCACTCATGACATCTTTGATAATATCATTGATAATCTATTTTTTGCAGTAAACTTTTTGACAAAAAAACTGTGCATGGCGGGGGTGTGAGTTATAGTTACATTAGGGCATGAGTTATAATTACTTGAGATAGCTCTGACTACAGGTGAATTTCTATGGTTTTGTACATTTGAAATGTGAGCCTAACTATAACATCTCTGTAACCTTTGTTTAATATATATATATATATATATATATATATATATATATATATATATATATATATATTCACTTAAAAAAACAAAGGTTACAGAGATGATATAGTTAGGAAATATAATTTAAAAACCTTAGAAATTCACTAAAACACCAAATATTAGAGGGACGTTATAGTTAGATTCAGATTACACATACAAAACAATACATATTCAACAGTTATAGTCGTACTTATCTGTAGACACTATAACTTATGTTCTAAGGAAACTATAACTCTTGACACGCCATGCACAGGTTTCTCATCAATAATTTTATTGCAAATGTTGGAGTTATATTAGAAATGATGTAATAGAAGATGTCATTACAGGCATCCAACCCTAGGCTACACACAGCCTTTGGCCATGTGCGGCGGGAGTTGTCCGCAGGCATTTTTCAATGTGGAATTGCAGAGAAAATACCCTTGCTTTGCCTTGGATAAGTTCAATGAGTTGGAGGATTTGTCCTTTACAGAAGCGGAGCTTCAACTAGGGCACCTGCTTTATTTACATTTATAAGTGCTTCCTGTGGATGTTTAATTTTTGTGAAATAAGCATCGGTGCCAGAATGGATCCTCACCTGCTTATTTATCCAAGAAGAATCCACAGTTTTGCACAAAATGTATACCCAACTCATGCTGCTCCCTGCGTGCAAGAGCAATTGTTTCATCTGCTTTACTGTCTGTTTGACAGTGGGCAGGAAAACAGATGAAAAGTCCCCTCCAAGGGAGCAGAAGCAGATTTCCTGCTCCCGCCCACTGGGAGTGGAATTGCAGTTTGCTCACGCTTGGCGGGGGCCGTGATAGCACCCGCCTAGCAACAGCAAACTACTATGCCCTGAGAGTGGACATCTAAGGGTATAGGGAGCCGGCATTGGGGGCCCCTCCTTTGTTTACGTTGGACCAGCTCCGTTGAGATGGTGGCCACCGGGGCCGAAAACAGCCCAGGAGGGGGCTAGTCTCTTCTCACTTAAAATATGTCCATGCACTAGGTGGCACCCCTCTTTAATGAGAGGCACAGCCCTGGGGAGGTGGTGGTCTCTGGGGCCTTAAACAGCCTTTGGATGGGGCTGCGTGGCACTCTTCCACCCCATTGTTGGCCTCCAAGGGGGTGGTGGTCCCGGGCCAAAATTGGTCATGAGGAAGAGGGCCACATAACCCCCCTCCCCAAATTATTAATCAAAAAATGTCCCCGGAATCTGCCCCGCCTGAGGGCTAAGCTTAAACAAGTGTGGGAAACTGTGCTGTTTTAAAACAAAATTGTGGGGATTTGCGGATCCTCTGCGATTTTTGCTGTGAAAATGAAAATAAATGCTTTTAGCCCAGGTGGGATTTCTGGGGGACCCCAGCACCAGGCCTACGAGGTCATGTATTCCTACCCTGCCCCTTTTCTCTTTATTGTTAACTTTTCTTTGGGACTCAGCTAAGGCTGCTAACACTTCCTAGTTGAAGTGTTGGCAGCCAATCAGACCTCAGCTTGAGATCTTTTGGATCTGCAGAGGACCTGTGTCCCTAGATATCTATATTTTTTAACTTTAAATATCTCAAAAACTACAGAAAGGATTCACACTAAATACCAAAAAGAGAACTTTCTGGACCAAGATCTATGCTTCTGACAAATTTGGTGTAATTCCATTCAGTGGTTAGGGTTGTAGTCATGGTCTCAATTCTTATAGGGAATTGCATGGAGAGATTGGGCTTTGGGAACCCCGCTTGACAGATCACCCCGAAACTTTAAAAGCATCAGCTGAACGAATTAGAGTATGAGTTTTGAAAATTCCATCAGGATTTATAAAACGGCTCTAAAGTTACAGGCAAAACAAACAACGCTTTGTCTATGGGAATTAGTTCCTAACTATAACCACCTTCTGGTGACCACCAGTAGTAATGTATTGATCTAGAAATAGCTATATATCTGTATCACTATATTTTCAAAAGCAGTTACCAGCAAACATACTACGCAAATGTACTCCCAATGTAATGATCCCTGATGTAAAGGTTATCCCAATGTGATGTCCTTGATGTAATGTAAAAGAATGCGAAGGAAAGACTAACAATTGCACATTGAACAAGCTGTTGGACTCTATATATTACTTTACTTGCTTTCTGAACTTCATTTGATCATTCCACCTGAGAATAGTGGATTCAGTATTGGGAGGCTGTTACACTGAACATGGGGGCAGCAGAGAACTGCATCAACATTGGGGAGCAACTGCTTATTTCAGCTGACAGGGTACTGTATTAAAAAAGAGATGTGTTAATTATGTTTCTGTGGTCATGGATCAGAGAGGGTGAATCTCTTCGAATGACAGTGCAGAAGAGGAGGTTGCTTCAACTTTTGCAGTCTTGAATGTTGTCAATGAATCCAAAGCCTGTACTAGGCCTATCAGTGACTGAATGTGGAGATGGTGGTGTTGCATGCAGGCAAGGTCAAAGGAGAGTAAGGGGTCTGAGGATTATATCTGAGAACTGCTTTTTGCATAGAAGGGATCTTGAAGATAAAAAAAGAGCAGGAGTTACTTGCATTGCTGTTGTGATGAGACTATATAATTTTCCAGTACCACAAGATCAGAGGTTTCTTTGAATATTTTCTGCAGTTCATTTTATAGCTCAGGTAACAGCTGATTTAATATGTGTACTCGCCCTTCTTTCTTCAAAGTCTTCTGTACTTTATCATTTCATGTGGATTTAGCACTGAATGGTATCAGACTGTGATCATTTCCTACATCAGATGCATTTTGTGTTTATAGTCGGTAAGAAAATTCCCCTTTTTGCATGGTCACACCCATTTTTATGGACTGATGCTGCTGGTTTCTGAACTCTGCACTTGGGATATTGCAGTTCATTCCTTAGTGTATGCGTTTTGACCCCTAAAATCTGGCAAAATTGGCTAATCCCGAATTGGCATATTTAACTTCCCAGCAAGGCCATAGTGGATGGTGTAAAACAATACAACAATGGCATAGAAGGTTAAATGTCACCAGTAGAATGCTGCACCTATTCTGCCATTCACTAGGCTAACAAGGAAAACATGGCTTCAGGTCTAAATTTGTAGCCTGAGTCCTACAAGCAGACCAGTCAAAATAAACCTTTTGACAGGAGGGAACCTCTACTCATAAATATTAAGTAAGCCACCCTCAATAAACTTTGTAGTCCAGATGGTAGAGTGCCTAGAATATAAAAGTGGAAAATGTAAGAATTTGAGGCCAGATGTACCAAAGGATTTTACCCATTCTGTGTCTATGGGAAAAAGCTTTCGTACATATGGCCCTTAATTTTTGCATGTTCCTGCAGTGACTAGTCCCCAAAAGCTATCACTGTTAGGGCTGCAGCTCGTTCTGTCAAAACAAAATGCTGATGTACAGTTAATGTGTTAGTCACATATCTTGGGTTTTTTATAAGCTACAATAATGGCTCAACTACTGTTTTAATACTTTTTAATACTTATTAAACATCAACTTTTATTGTGGAGTTGCATTTTAGATAGTTTTATGGTAAATGTAACTTTTTAAAGAGTTACTCGTTCCCTGCCCGAAGCCCATACTGGCCTTCCTGTAGCTGACCTGTCAATGTTGCTTTGAAGAGGAGTGAAATACTGGTTTCAGAGCAGAGACAATGGATTGGGTTTCATAGGATGACTTGAGCAGTGGTGGCTGCCACTAATTGGGGTGGAAGGGTGGGGATAAAAAAAGAATTAAAAACTCACTTACCTTGTCCGTCCGGAGACGGGTTGATCTCCTCTGCTCTCGTTCGGAAGCACACAGGCTCCCAGACTCCCCTCAGCCAATCACGAAGCTGCTGTCACCAGCATGACAGCAGCGTCGTGATTGGTGTGAGCTGCCTGCTTCTGTGCTCACAGAGGGAGTAAAGGCACAACACAGCCGGCCAAACACACATGTGCACTTATGGTGCACAATCACACCTCCTCCAGCCCTTTCCAGTCCCGCCCTGTTCTAACCTGGCTGAGCGAAAAATAAATTATCTGTTATTATCATTTTATTTTTCTTTCTGCTGCAAGCAGCGGAGTGACGCTCCTCTGCCTTAGCGGAGGAACCACCACTGGGCTTGAGGGAGGAGGATGACTCAGCTTTACCCACGCAGGGCAATTTAGGAATGTCCAGGAGCTTCCCTAACTTAAAAGGAACCAGGTGAAGACATATGCATTTCTAGTTTAATGATAACAGAAGCCTGTAGAAGAGGGTCGCTTTGGCCCCAGAACACACTTTAGCATCCTGGCTTTAGGCTCATATGAGGATGGGGCTGGCCCCAGAACCATTTTGGAGTGGTTGAGTGGGAGGGAACTGCTCATTACATTATATACACACCACAGCCCCCCTGTGGGGCAAATATGTTTTTGTTGTGTTGGATTTTACTGAAAATTGTACAATGTGGGATAGTTTTCAGTACAACAAGCAGAATGGGCAGCAAAAGTGGGAAGGTTTGTCCTTGGGAACTTTTTGTCTGTTGGTCAAAGAATGTCCAAGAGTCACCCCCAATGACTGGTGAATTAAACAAAAGTTGCACCTCACCCCTAGCACCACAGAACACTTTCTTGAACTATAGCAGAACAGATGAGGACCACAACTGCTGCCGCTTTTACCTAGGACTAAGAAGAGGCCTCCAGGGGTTAGTTATCAGACCTGTGTGGCAACAGGGACATAAAAAACTGCAAGAGGCCTTTTTCCTGGAGTGATAAGTTGACCACTTACAACTGAAACTGGACAGGACCTTGCTGGTAGCTTCTGCTGCTACTATATTTCTTGGCCCCTAAGTGCTGCCTCTGAGGTCCCGGGAGCCTTACAGGTAGCTAAGAGGAATTGTCCAGTTGCAACTTGGAAATTTCATGACTGTCAAGGCCTCTGGAGCTTCAGTGGGGCCTTACAGCAAAGGTGTTCGATTTTGAAAGGACTTCATCGAATACAGCTTGATGTTCGCCCACTGGAACATTTTGCACTCCAAAAAGAAGACTAAGGGGGTCATTAGGGCTTCGGCAGATTGTTTACACCATCCGCCAAAGTCCGACAGTCAGGTTGCTGCTAGTGCAGCCTCCTTCCCGCAGGCCCCATTGAGAATTCCCTACTGGGTCAGCAGACGGAACGGCCCAGCGGGAAATGACCTACAACATTGATGCTGGCTCATAATAGAGCTGGCGGAAATGCTGTAGTGCGCAGGGTGCACTAGCACCCGTTGTGATGTTCACTGCTCGTAAAGCGGACAGTGAACATTGCGACGGGGCTGACTAGGGGGGTTCCTGCACTGCCCATGCCAAGTGCATAGGCAGTGCAGGGGCCCGCTGGGGCACACTGCACCCCGTCTCTACCAGCCTTTACATAGCGGTGCTACTGCCATGTAAAGGCTGGTGGAGAGGGGGCTCGTAATCCCCTGGGCTGCGCTGCTTGCAGTGCTGCCCTAGAAGATTAGGACCACCAGTCCCGCCAGTCCCTCCTGTGGAGGAAAACTGGAGGTGTTGGCAGTCTGTCTGGGGCACGACTGCCCTGGTCATAATGGGGCACTCAGACCACCACCAAAGCGGTCAGACCACCGCTTTGGCGGCGGTCAGACTGTCACTGTGACCCTGGCTGTCTTAAGACTGCCAGGGTTGTAATCAGGCTCTAAGTCTGAAGGAAGAAATCTTGACCGGGCAAAGGCTCAAAAAGTATTTACCCAACTGGGGCTGCCAAAATTTGAATGTTCCTTCTCAAAGCTTTTCCCATCAAAACCAGTGACTTCATCAGGGCCTCGTCCATTAGCTATCTAGTCTTGAGAGGAGTTTGGTTTATGCAGCCTTAAATCTTGCTCTGCTGGAGGATGTTGACTTTCACAAAAAAGACTAAGGGCTCAGATTTATATGTTGATAGGCTTTCAGTTTCTCCACCAGGACGATGGGGTAAATTACCCAATCGTTCTGATGGAGATGCCATCTGCCAAATTCAGAAATTACCAACAAGCTGGTGGTCATTGCTAAAGCTTGGCAGGAACTGCCATCTCAGCAGTTTTTGTCAATACTCTTTACAGTTTGGTGCACGTCTCTGTCACCATGTCACCAAATTGTTTTCTTTTTTATTTTCAAAAAGAAAATCCCACTTCTCCCATGGCATGGGGAGCATTTAGCAGTTTTCAGTGCCCCTAATTCCCACAATAGGATTACTGCCAAGATATACATTATACTGAAAGTAAGAAGGTAAAACCCTTAGAAGGGGCGACCCATTTGTTGTGTCAGACCTCTCATCCATCTTGGTCAATCTAAAATTGTGCCTAAGTCACTGTCAACCACAGACATTGATTTCTGATTGGTGCTTTACTTATTTGTGGTTCTGTTTGCCTTAAAGCTTTAAATATTCATGTCTCGAGTCCCCCTTTTTGTATTTTCGTAGTTTTGGTGACATGTTTCTCATCACATTTTTCTTAATATTCAGAAATCAAGTGTGAATTTTTTATCAGCTCTCTTTCAACTTTTTGACTGTTTTAGTGTTGTTAAGTACTTTACACATTTTTATAAGTTAAGCCTGCCATCTTTGTATAATAGCTACCAGGGGCTTAGCACAGGTTTACATGATTGAAACTGCATGTTTCACCTGACAAACCTTTGTGACTTATTACTTGGTTAGGGCTCTTCACCTTCCTACCTGATATACAATTTTCTTATACTGTCTATGTTCTTCTGGTTGGGAAGGTCGTAGTTGTTTCACTTGTTGGCTGCAATGGAAGACAATTTCTATTTCTCTTTACAGATGGTTGTGGCTGTACCCAGTGTCTGGGAGATGTTTATGTTCAGATCATTCAGCAGTAGGTCGAATGTGCTTTTAGGGGGTGCTATCTGGATTAATTGGAAGGATGTATTATCAGTACAATGACACATTGAACTAGACTGCACTAAATTTGCTGAGACGTTTGATAGTTGTCCGGGCTTCACAGAATTTACATTGAGGAGGACATGACCAAGGAGAGAGGTAGGATCTGTAAACTGGAATTTGATGCATTTCGTATAACAAATAGAGTGTGATATTCCATAGTTTGTTGCATTCTTAGTCTGGAACGTGGTTAATCTAATTCTTGTTGTGGAACAACAGGTGCTATTCAATAAGAAATCATGCACCAACACGGTGAGATTATTTATTCATACAGAAAGTGGCAGAGTTGCACAGGGAGTCATATGGTTATCATCAACATCACATGGAGTAGGTAGTGCCAGTGTGCCAACATTTGCAGAACCAACCTTGGGTCTGTGGAAACCTGAGAGTGTTGAGGGAGAGAGTGGCCCATCATTTACCATTCCACTGCTTCACTCTGGTATCTGAAGAGCTAGAGGGGGCAGCCAGAAGACCAGGATGTGAGGGCTTCTTCATGATGTCACAACATATTAGCAGTAAATTACTGGATTTCAAATCTTGTTTTCATGTTAATGGCTTCCTAGTTATACACAACAGCTTAATCTATGGTAAGGGTAGTGGACCTGATTCATCTTGCACTAGTGTGCTTTGCACATCTACATACAGAAATAACTAGAAATGTGGCATCAAAATATTCAATGTATCATGTCTGGCCACTCTTTCTGGCTGGTCTTTGGTGTGTATATGTGCTATGATGTTTTAGCCTTTGAGCTCCTTTAAATTACTTTGTTTGCATTTCACAATGGATCTATGCAAACAGTTGTACAGCCTGTGTGTAGTTGCAGTAAAAATGTTTCATAGACCAAGAAGTTTATACTAACATTCTACCTTAAATCTAGCCACTATCCTTCTCTTGGAGGAGACGAATGGTGCTTCTTTTCACAGGGGTTTGGGAAGAATCATGGAGGACAGGTGTTTTTCTCACCAGAGTTTCACATGACTTTTGAGGGGAATCACTGAGTTGTTGTATATGTCCTGGAAGGATATTGGAGCTTGAGTGTTCAGGGTTATGGTTATGAAGAAGTCATATTGTCAGTCTGGCTTTTTTAAAGCATAAAATATAAAACCAACAACACTGTTATGAATAAAGAAGCATCTCTGTTATGAAATTATTGTCTGGAGCAAGACCCAAGCTTTGTCCACCCTTCTGCTTTTTTATGATGAGTTACAGAAGTGGGAGTGGAGGATAGAGGTAGGGTGCAGTGCTTAATGAGTGCTGGCATTCAAAGTTCTACCCAGAAGCCTGCAGCCAACTGCTATTAAATGCTGTCATGCTAAATACCAAGTCTGGGTAGGCTCAGATCCAGTCCAGGCCTCTTTAATTCATTTCCAGACACTCCTTGGCCCTTTATCTCACTCTTGCAGGTTCCTGCTTTCTCCCTATGTGATGGGTGTTTCGTCTTACTACTCCTGCTTCTGTCCACCTTGTGTGTTTTTCCCTTTCTGGCTGAGAGAAAATGTCTGATGATGAAAAATAAGTGCCGGTCTCCAAAAATGAGTGCCGGTAGACCCCACTAGCAACCACTATCTCAGATTAAGCACTGATAGAGTGTAGTGCACGTAAGATATCAAGTTGTAGCCAGAGCTGTAGATTTTTGTGCAGTTTGCAAAACATGTTTGGAAAATGAAAGTCTGTGTTTTTGCCAAACATGCTTTTGATGCCCCACAGGGAATCTCAGCCTTGACTGCAGCCCTTACTTACATATAAGACACAATGTAAATGCACTGGCATATGCACAATTCATGTCTGTCTATAATTTGCCCAAATATGTTCGAAGCAAGAATTGAGAGACCAGACATAACCTCATGCATGCACATATATCCACTGACACATGCACACTCATAATTGGACATTCAGTCACACTTGGGTTGTGTGCCCTTGGGTGAAGGAGGCAAGAGTCAAAGTTGAGCAAACAAGATATAGGTTAGATTAATGCTCTCTTTAGAGTACCTTGTTAATAATATGTCTTATAAACAACTGTTGGAGTATCCTATTTGTTACAAAATGTTACCCTGCTTACACTCTGTTTGCACCTGTAAGCTCAACCCCACATAAAATCCCAGCACAACCCATATGGAATGTATTAATGTTTACAAAATGTGTTTATCACTCAGGTCCGAACAAAATAGTCTGCCACCATAAAATTATCCCCATTAGGTGTCTACCTGAACCTCTTGCCACCCTCTAGACATGTAGTTTAAGCCATAGAAAAAATACATCCAGCATATAAATAGATGAACTAACAACCTCACATAAAACAAGGCACAGTTTTCCTCTACGGGAGCACAAGAAGACTATACTATGGAATATCGAGGCTAGGAATATCGTAATACACTAAATCGTGGACAGAACATCGAGGGATGGAATATTAAAAAATTAAGTGAATATAGAAGTATACATTTGCTGTTCTTAAGTCAACATCTATGCACCTTGAAGATGTACACACACACACACATATATATATCATCAATGTACATATATGTAGAGTTAGCTATAGAAAATCTATGCTTATTTACCTTTCAATATATTGCCCCTCAATATTGTGTCCACAATATCTGGTGCCATTGAGATCCCTATCTGAATATTACAGGCCAGATGAAAGGTTAATAGTTGTTTACCCCTATATGGTTTTCACTTATCAATATAACACATTTATTGGAGACAGTGAAAAAAGTTAGTTTTTATGACTGGTGTGAAGTACTCACCGTGTAGTGTATCTCCTTATATAGTGAAAAGAGAGGGTTTTTGAAGTGGTGTTTCATCTTTCATTGAGAAATTAATAACAAGGAAATATATTTGGTCAAATTGGATGGTCAAAGATTACATGAAAATACTACAGAACACAAATGCCTTCAAATATTATTACGTTTTAATGGAAGAGACACCCTTACAGTGAATATTCGGCCTGTGTTCTTTCTCTCTCTCTCTTTTTCTCTCTCTCTCTCTCTCTCTCTCTTTCGCTCTCTCTCTCTATGCTTTGCTTAAGTGTTGCACTTTCTAAAATAACATAGTGTGACACAGCAGTGCAATTTGGGTACTGGAAATAAAAGCTCATTAAGTACTTGGAGATGCATATAATAGAAAGATTCAGTAGGGCCACTGCAAATGTCCAAACATTATCCCTCCATATGGAGGCAGATCTCTTATTCTACATATGCTCTAGCAGTGAAACCTTTCTCACAAGACACTGAGGATATTGCATGCACATCCAGCACATTGGAGGCCCTGGCAGTGATAGCTTTTACGCATCTGTCAATATTCAAGCAAATTCTGTATTCCCTAGGTAGGGGTAAGGCAACAATAGTGATACTACCTTCTTCATATATCTTACAGCTCACATATTGTATAGGCTATGATACTACAAGCTTGACCATGCAGTTCTGTCCATTTAAGCAGTGGCTATGCCAGCTTTTTGACCCTTTCCCCTCCATATGGCATGCTGATCTGGTATAAGATAGACCTTAACAGTTTAATATTCAGTACACAGTTCTGGCCCTTGTATAACAGACAGTAGTAATGGGAACGTATTGATACTACCCCTTTCATATATCATACAATCAGATATAGTATATTCCATAAGAGTACAACTTTTACCACACAGCTCTGTTCATATAGGGGCCTAATAACAAAGGTAATACATGTACACATAATTTACTCCTAAACTTTATAGTAAATGTACTACTTTTGGCTATTACCCAATTCCTAGAGTAAATTTACTACAAAGTCTAGACTTACATGTCTTCATCCCTGAAACTGGGGAGAGAGCCATATTTACAATTGTAAAGTTACTTCATGTAACGTTCTGTACATAAACAAAGTTCCCCACCACCGTGGCAGAGAACTCCATATGCAATGTATAGGAAACATTTAACAAGTTTATTAAATGTAAAACAATTAACAATATTTTAAGTTAAATATTGTCAATTGATTGTATATATTGATTTTAATTGTAGGGCAAAATATGAAATACTACACCACTATTAACTTATTTTTTAATTTAATATTGCACTAATTAAATTATATTAAATTCAATAAAATTACTTTTTAAAGTTTTATTTTTTTAAAAGCCACCTAAAGTAAAAGGTTCATATCTATGTGTTCTGTATTTAAAATTACAAAAAGGCTGCATACAAAATTGTCTTAAGTGAGATTAATTATTTAAAAAATAAAGTTGCATTTATTCATAAATGAAAAAAGTAATTAAGATATTGTTTTCATAAAATAATATTTGTATTGTCACATATATATGTCTGAACATTCAATTAATTAAATTTATATTATTTTTTTAGAAAAAAAAAGTCTAAATTAATTTATTTATTTTTAAAAAATCCAATGTGGTTTTATATGAAGTTCCTGACCTTAACGGTTTCTATGTGAGGGTGTTGCTACACCAGTGGTTGGCCATGTGTGGCGTTTGATTTACTCCAGCTCTGAGCTCCGGTACATTTACTACTGTTTTAGGTCATTTTTGGCTCAAGTAACTTTAGAAGTCCTGTCCGTGAATAACAAAGGACTTACTATTTTGTGGGTTTGGCATTGTCCCACCATAAACCCCATTTATCAGTAAGTATTCCCCATTTTTTGGTCACTCTCCAGACCCTCCAAATGTATTACTAAATAGTAAACATACAAGTGTGAAGAACTCTCCATAGAAAAAATAAGAATAGTAGAAGTGGATATTTCCACAAGTAGGTTTGTAAATTGCATTTTGTGTTGATTTAGTAGAACTACTGTTGTACTACTTAACACACTCTGAAATGCAGATTGTGAATCAGGCCCAATGTGTGCAAATCCTGTGCAGTAAAGGATCTGGGAATACTATTTTTCGCTTCTACCTGTTTAATATGGCATGCAGATCACCCATGGCAGTGTTCATGACAGTGCACGCTTCACCACACTGCATGTTAATCTTGTAAAATATGGCCAGTATTTCTGGGAGATTCTTGCCACTGCCATTCACGCAGCATGGAGGTCAAGTAGATTATAGGTCATGACAGTACATGCTTCACAACAATGGTTCTGTGTATACATCATACACATTCTGTATACTTTAGCCAGTGGCAAAGGGTGCATCTTGGCATTGTCCCTCCGTGCAGCTGTAGGTTCAGTACAACATAGCCATGAGAGTACAGGGCATGCACATTCTCTTTTGCACAGCCAGTGGCCATGCAAACATGCTGGCACTACCCCTTCATGCAGTAGGCACATAAGGTGTAGTGTAGTTCGTGGTCTTACATGTTTCTCTACACAACTTTGTCTATAAGGCGTGCACATTTTGTGTAATATAGCCAGTGGCCCTCATAGCGACTGTAGCTTTGGCTCTGCCAGTACATGCTTCCGACAGTACCTCTGGGAATGTAGCGTACAAGCTCTGCATTACAAAGCCAGTGGTAATGGAGGCTTCCTGACACTGCTACCTTCCTATAGCATGCACTTCAAGTATACTTCAGGGCAGAGGTTCGTACCCTGTGACCCGGGGACATAGGGTTGTGTCCGCGAAGCCTATTCAGGGGATCTGTGACTGCTTAGAAAATTAAATAATATTAACAGATTAATAAAAAGTCCATAAAAACAGAAGTAAAATGTACTAATTACATTTTCAAAATAATATGTGAAGGTATTTGAAGCTGGAGGCATAAACTTAAGTTAGTATCCTCAAATTGTTTGATTTGTGGGAGCAGTACAAGTGCACCAAACAGAATATAGTATGGACAATGAGTGTCTTAGTTGAATTTAGAAACGCTCCAACCTTCCTAGTAAAATGTTCGTTTTTTATATCTGCGAAATAAATGAAATATTTCAACATTTTTGTATTTGTTTGAAGACTGCTTATTTCTGTATCATTTGTGTATTGTTTTTGTGGTTCAAGTCATCGAAATTCTTAGTCCAGAGTCCCCTGGCTTCCAATAACAACTAGGTGGGTGTGCCCAGATTCCAATAATGATTCAATGGGGGTCCCAGGGTTCCAGTTTTGATTAAGTGGGAGTCCTGTGAACCCAAAAAGGTTAAGAACCACTGCTTTAGGCCATGACAGTACATGCTATGCCACTGTAGCTCTGTCCATGTAGCATAGGAATCGTGTAGAACATAGCTAGTGGTATTAGAAGGTCATTTTAACCCTTCCCTGTATGTAGTATGCAGATCCATTATAGATGCAGACGTTTGGTGTGGGGTGTGGCACTGCAAGCTTAGGCGCCCTGCTCTATCCACATAGCATCAGATCTGGTGTAGTATGGGGGACGGAGGTCATGCTTCCTCTGTCTTCCTACTAGTGTGTAATGTTAGTTCTGGTTCAGTATTAGCTGCGTAACCTTCCTACGTGCTACACGGTTCATGGAACTGCTGGTTAGACTCTGGAGGGACTGTCCTGGACCTCTCTCCCCAGGGTGGGCACAGATCAGGTACAGGAAGCAGCGCACATGTCCTTAAGTTGATCCCTATGTGTAGCTACAAAGCAGGCAGAGCGCAGTCCTTGGCAGATCAAGGTTTCTACCACTGATATTGCATGCACTGGGCTTCAGATCAGCTAGAGGCAGTCAGAGGGCACATTCTGCACATGATGTAGGCACAGAGCTGGCACAGCAGGCCGCAGAGCGCAATAATTCAAGCACTTAACCTCCAGTGTGATACCATTCTGATTTAGAACAGGCTTGTAGCTGCAATTTTCTGGATTCATTTTGTCCCAAGATTCCCAGTACTGCCCCAGTAACATGCTCTTCCCTGCTCTAGAAGGTGCTCTTGTCTTAGATAAGTCTGAAGCTACCCGAGTAAACTACTAACAAGCATGACAGTTATTGTTTGCTGTGGGACCGGAGCACTGGGACCCTAAACTAGGACCAAAAACTTATTTTAAATAATAGCATCGCATTTCAGCAGGGGATAACTTTTGGTTTTGTTACAATCTTAGCCACCCGGGATAGCTATTGGTCTGCAGGGATGTCTCCAGATCTCTATTTAGGCTAGTACATCAAAATAATACATTGTAAAACAGCCAAGGTTTCCACGAAAGAGTAACAGTGCCCTAAAGAACGCAGCACCGCCTACCTGCAAGGACGTGAACATGGCGAAATTCTTGTTGATGGCCGACAATCGCACGCTGTTGAGGTTGCAGATCGTGACCGCTGGAAACTTCTGCCGGGCGCTGGAGACCAGCATGATCTTCTCGTGAGATGGGTAAGAGTAATAGGTGAGAACCATCTCGGAGCACTGCCAGAGAGCACAGCAGAGGGCGAAGCTGACGAACACCGTCCAGAGCAGCCTGCGGAACCAGTGCCTGGAGCGGAACACGTTAGGGATGCCATGAGCTGAGGTGTGCTCGAGAATGTCCCGGCCCAGTTGTCTCAAGGTGGACACTTCATAAGGAGCCTTCATAAGTGTCATTTCCAACCGAGGTGCAGGCCCTTTCTTGAGAAGACGAAGGAGTAGGAGTAAAGCAGGTAACCAAAGTAGCAATGCTTATATAGAAATATCACAAGCTTTTTGCCACGCCAGATGCTCTGAGAATCTTGATTCCCACTGGGGTGAGCAGCACTAATCCTTTGGCTGCCATAGCAATGTCAGTAAGCCAAATCCACCAAGTGTCCCTCTCCAATTTCTAATGAAGCAATTAGCACCATAAGGGCTGAACCTTGATGCCGCTTGTATCTAAAGGATAATAAACCAATGATAACCACGGCCTCGGGGTCTCCAGTCCCATTGTCCTGCTTAATTAGTTGATTCCCATCAGTGCAGAATACTCATAGATTTTCAATAATATACATATTTGTGCTCTAATTGTTACAAATTGATTTTCATTTGAAACCAATAAGACAAACCATTTAGGCTTATAAATAAAATGTACTCATTTACGACACAGTGCTACTAGAGCCTGACTGCTAGCAGTGATTTCAATGGGTGTGGTAGGGAGGACAAGGGCATGACTTTGTGATGTTGTGATGTTTTCTCAGGTGGGTGGACTGCATATACACTTGGGCATTATAGCAGATTTTTCAAGATAAATAAGTGAATTTTCCAATTCATAGGTATAGCAGGCTTATATCCTGCCCTTCAATGGCTTCATAACGCAAGCAACTTATTGACGGTATTTGTTAGTTTGGCGAGGTCTTCATTTAAAACTAGTAGAATATGCAAAAGACTTACAATAAACTCTAGCCAGGAGGGGTTGGTTCTCCTTGACTTACTTTTCTGTGTAGAAAACAATTGTTTTTAAAAATGTATGTATATGTGCATATAGATACACATGAGTCCAATGCTATCTGTTTATCCTCCGACCTTTCAAAAGGGTAGATATGAGTGATCACTAACAGAAATTTGCTGTAGCCTCTTTTTTTGAAATCGTAAACAAACCAGTTTACTCACCTCTTGAAATCATGGGAGTGTGCTACAACTTCTTTTTACTTTGATCGCTTCTCCATATGGAAATCTCCTGATAAGTGTCCTTGGTTGGAACAAATGCGCTTAAAGAAACTGAATTCGCTATTGTTGTGTTTCTTCAAATATGTGTATATATACAGACCCAACTGCAACTGAACAGTCTTTCATAAAATAACATGTGTCATGGGACTCAGTGCGTACCACTTTTCAGGGTTATTTCTTAGCCCCACAGAGCACTGGGTACTTCTGGTTTTTGTTGTGTCTGTGTTTACTGTGCATAATATTTTAGCACGTGTAATAAGGTCATTTTCATTTCGAAAGTTGAGAACTGCCTGGATATTTCGTTCTTGAGGGTCATCCAAGGTTTTATATTGTTCTGAGTTCATGCCTCCTCGCACCACCTGGAAAAAGACTAGAAAGCAAAGTTCAAGTGCTAGAAGGGAGTACATTCAGTTTGAGTTCTGTGGTAAAACTACAGTACTTGTTAGAGGTATTTCCAATAGTCTATGACTACTTGGAATACAATGACAAGCATTTGCAATGCAACGGGTCTCGCGTTTGCTCATGTTAGAGCTGATAGCGTTGTAAACTCCTAACCCGACTTTTCACCTATCGGGCAAAAGTGCATTTATATACGTAACTCGAAAAAGTGAAATTAACTATGTAAAGCGCTCGACTTCTGCCAAGCGAGATCGCGCTCGTAAATTAGAGAAAAAGAAGTCCACAAGCCCAATGGAAAACAGCGAGCCTTGCATGTTTTCTGTACTTGGTTGCTGCGCTCGAGGAGTGCTAGCCACCAGAAAAGGCATGACGTAAGCGTGCCTTCGACTAATGAAAGCAAGCAGATTTTATTAGGCAAGCCCACGAACAAATAAAAAACACTGACATGACGTTGACAGGGCTCTGAGCCCTTTTCTGAACACTAAAGAGTCTCGCTGCGATACGCATGCGCGAGCACATGCAACGCAGGGTCGACCCTAAAAAAGGCATCCGTCATGAAAAATCACATATTTAAAGAACAAATATTTCAAACGTGACCAATAACAATTGAGGACGTGGTCACAATCAATACGGGGGCCCAAAGACCCTCATGAAGAATGGATCGGATCTATATCCCATATGTGATATCGCTCCAGTCAACTCCAAGTTTTTGGTGTCTCTGGGCCTGCAATTATCAAGCTGGCAAACTTGAGACTTGATCATTCTCGGCCGGAAAAACCCCACCTTGGCTCTGTAACTTCCCCAGGAAAGGGTGGGAGGGATACCTCCAAAGTACCCCCAGACAGAACATGCAACTCATTTCAAAGAAGTGAATGAGAGCTCTGAAAGCATTCTTATGATGGAGACAGTGATCAATGCATAGAGCCAGTGTCTGATGTTCTTTTTCAAGTGCTAATATGTAATTCCTGGAACTGCACTTGAAATAAGCAAGATCTTGACCCTTGGTTCATTCCATTCAGCATAACAAACAAGCTCTACTAGGAGGCGGCTAGAAGGAAGCAGGGCTGCTGATTGGTCATGCAATAGCTGTCCAAATGTGTTGATAGTTTTGTGTAGCATAAGTAAAAGACATTCCACAGTTGGAACTTCAGACCACGAATTTCCATATAATTACAATTTACAGGAATAGAGAATGTAGGGCCAGATGTAGCAAACGTTTGCGACTCGCAAACGGGCCGATTCGCAATTTGCGACAGTGCAAAATCGGAAATGGGATGCAAAAAGCCCATTTCCGACTCACAAAAAGCGATGGGACCCGTTTGCGAGTCGCATCCGTTGCGACCCCATTTTGCGACCCGCAAATTGCAAGTCGCAATTTGCGAGTCGCAAACCTTATGCAATTGCAACTTGCAAATTGCGACTAGTCGCAAAAAGCCCATTTTGCATGTCCCATTTACCACTAACTCAGAGCAGGTGGTAACCACTAGCAAAGTATAAAAGGAGACCCAGAAGGCATCTGGGTCACTCAAGATGGCGGAGATATACCTGATAGCAGTGAGGAGGAGAGCCCACGCCGCCCAGCAGAGGAGGAGGAGGAGCCAGAGACAGGAGAAGATATACAGAACAAGGCAGACACTTTTCCAACAAACTGAGGAGGAGTTCTATGACAAATACCGCCTTAGCAGCGCAGCCATTCTAGAATTAATAGATTTACTGAAACCACAGCTAGAACACAAAACTCTGCGTGGCTGCGCCATCCCTACGCATGTGCAAGTAATATGCGCACTGCACCTCTTGGCCTCAGGGAGCTATCAGGGGGTCATTGCCGTGGCAGGTGGGGTATCCTAAAGTGCAGTGTCAAGGTTCCTCAGGGCATTCCTAGATGCCTTAGTCACGCACATGTCTCACTTCATATACTTACCAAGGAATGAGGCAGAAATTAACAGCACCAAGCTGGACTTTTACTGCATTGCCCACTTTCCTCATGTCATAGGGTGTGTAGATGGGACACACATTCAAATATGCCCCCCTGCTAATCTGGAACACATTTTCTGCAACAGGAAGTGTACCCACTCACTCAACATACAGGTTGTTTGTGATGCCCATTATGTCATCACGGACATCGTAGCTAAGTTTCCTGCCAGTACCCATGACTCATACATTTTTAGGCATAGTGGGATACATCAACGCCTGGAACGTGGGGAATTTGGAGACGGTTACCTCCTAGGTAGAGCCACAGACACTTGCAGACATACACACAGGTCACTGTGCACGACAATCTGGACTTCCTGACCGTGTACTTTTGTGCCCAACATGTGACAGTGCATATGCTCTCAGGCCTTGGATCATGACTCCGTTTTTAACACCCAGAACTGAATCCGAGAGGCAATACAACAGTGCGCATAAGAGGACCAGGAACCTGATCGAGCGCACCTTCGGACTGCTGAAGGCAAGATTCAGATGCCTCCACCGCAGTGGAGGCACCCTCCAATACACCCCCATTACCGCTTTCAAAATTGTGGTCGCATGCGCCATCCTCCACAACATACCCACCCGACGTGGGCTACCTCTCACCCCTGCAGACCCAGATCCTGATGATGAAGAGCAAGAACAACCACATCGCCATCATGGGGATAGGAGTCTAGCTAATCAAGGCAGACTGAGACGGGACCACATTGCAACGCAATATTTTGGACGGTACGTCTCAACTCCCACCATACTCACCTATTAACCATTTGTTAAGTGGAACAAAAATAACTGTTTTATTAATGTCATGAAGAAACTATATACAAGTTGAAATTGTCCATGGGCAGGAAAATGCCAACCAGTCATGTGGCACATTAACGCCATGTGCCACATGAATCTGTCCTGGCTGTTATCTATGATCTCCTGCCCCTCCTGCCAGCCTGGCTGGTCTCTGCTGCGTCCATGGTGCTGTGCCTACCACTCCTCAGCACCCTACTGTGAGTGGCAGAGACACTGCTCACTGTTGAGCCCTCCTCCCAGGTGTATTTGCTAACTTCCTGGCTGTGATGCCATCATCATGTACCAGGAAGTGTTTCCAGAGTGTTCTGGTATGCTTTCTGGAGTGTTCTGCTGCATCTGCAGCAATTTTGAAGGTATTCGCAATTTGCGACACCCACTCGCTAATTGCGAGTTCGTTTTTGCACACTCGCAAACAGCGACCTCGCAAACTGCGGACTCGCACACAGCGTTGCGATTCCGGCTGCGAGTCGCAAAATCGGATGGCTTTTTTTTCTGGCATTCAAATTTGCGACTCGCATTTTGCGAGTCGCATCAACTCGCAAAATGCGAGTCGCAATTTTTATTTTTGCTACATCTGGCCCCTAGTTTCTTGGTAATATCTAGCCTCCCATTGGAAGGCAGCCTTTATAGATAGTCTGGAGCATAACAATGGACAGATGACGATCACCAGGTTTGTGAGTGTGCAAAGCTGGACTGGAACTTGGTTAAACAGAGTGTCATTAGCACAAAGCCCTACCCGTTTTTGTACTCAGAACTGCAGGACTGCAAAGTTTCTGGAGTCAAGAGCTTGTTTCTAGGCCTGGGTGAAATTACAATTCCGCCAGCGTAATTGACATAATTTCTAGAATTTTGCGTTGCGCTTGTTATGTGAAATTGACAAAATTACCAGCTGCTTTGTATAATTACATGCCATTTGCGGTAAAATTTACAGTGAATGGTGCACTCTCCGGTAAACATTTAATGCAAATGCACTGGAGCAACAGAACACAAGTAGCTTTTGTTTGCTGTGCTCTTGCTTAAATGCATTGTTGTGCCAAAATTGGCGTGATGATGCATTTCACCCTAAATGATAGCTCAAAATGACAGATTTGCAATGTGCATAATTTTGCAGAACTACAGAAAAGCAAACTATGCAAATTTCGAACACAGTTACAGCTGTTCTCTATTGTTTGTAGGGAGAACCAGCCAAAAGCCCGCCTGATGTTATAGATGCACAGATGTCCCCCTAAGATCCCAAAAGTACAATCAGGGATGCCATTCATGAACCTGTAGGTGCTCCTTTGACGCAGCTACCACCATTGCTTAATTTGTGACGGTGGCTAAAGGTGGTGGGTGCCATCTCTCATTTTTGTGCACCGGATCTTATTTTTCATCATTTGACCCAGAGCAAAAGAGAGAAATGCAGGAAAGGGAGGAAGAGAAAGGTAGGAAACAGTGACAAAGAGAAGAAAGCAGGAATTAAAAATAACTTACAAGAGTGAGATAAAGAGACAGGAGCTGTAGGGTGGGGGAGAAAGAGGCGTGTAATGGACTAAAGAGATATCAGCACCTCTGGTGTACGGCAGCGCCGACGGTGGCCTCCCAAGAAAATGTGAGCCCTGTGCACTTACTGTTATTATTGTTCTTCTTCTTATTATTATTATAATTTATTAATGTATTTATTTATTTATGTTTTTTTTTTTTAACAAGTGGAGCTCTGGCCATAACGCATCTTTTCTGCTTAACGATCGCACCGCTTTTACATCTGTGCTCAGACAGATCCACCTAAACTACAGCATAACTCGACACCTGACGCGCTTTCCCAGAACCAGAATCTTGCTGCCTCTGTGGTTTTCAGCCAGTGCGCCGGCGGAGTGGCTCTTTTAATGGTCAATTAGGTGCAGGGGACTATAATCCTTGCCAGCCACACCTGTGAACGATAACCAGCTCTGATCAGCTGCTTCAGGATAAACTGACAGAGCTCCTGAAAAACCACCCCGGCTAATGACCCACTAACAACCCCGGTCTAAAGACGCGCTAATGACCCTGTGCGCTAACGACGCAGTCACCGTCACTTCACGTCCTCACGGTCCCTAATTTACCCCGCCTCGGCGCTGCACCCCCAGCTCGCCCCGGCAGCGCCCTCTGGTTGCATTACTAAGATTGTCGAGCTCTGCAAGAGCCACAATATTCACAGTCCCATCCCTGGGTCTAACCACCTGTTCAGGTCTGTAACAGCAATATCACACTCCGGAGGCGGGCATTAACTGTGTCACTAATGTGGATGGGAGGGGTCAGTTCTCCATCGTCGTGCACATTAGGGCCCATATTTATACTTATTTAGCGCCGCATTTGCATCATTTTTTGACTCAAAACAGGCGCAAACTTATAAAATACAATTGTATTTTGTAAGTATGCGCCACTTTTGCGTAAAAAAGAGACGCAAATGCGGCGCTAATAAAGTATAAATATGGGCCTAGACCTCTAAAGAGCAGCGGACTGTTACCGCTGTACCCTATATGAATGAAAGCGTCTCAAGAGGACAGAAAGCATGGACGTCAATTCACCAAAATGCCAGGGGTGGCGGAAGTGACATCACACGCCATTTCATCTTTAGTTTCACTCACACCCATACTTACACAATCACACATTCACTCATACACACTTTTACATAAGCACACTTTCACCCTCAAGCATGCACACAACATACATTTTAAATTGTTTTTTACTTACCTCAGCTACCAAGGATGGTCATATTCCAGCTCACTGTACTCCATTTTTATCACATTAATAATGAATAATATATATATAATAATATATAAAAAACGGACTAAAACAAGGAAGTGGGGCCCCAAGCAACGTCCATGAGGTCGAGCTGCCCCTGTGTTCCTCGCACTGATGTTGCCACCTCCGAGGCCAGGGGTCGCAGAGGCAGTGCCAGGGGTTGCAAAGGGCAAGCTGGGGGGTCACAGCTGCGACCCCTAAATGACGTCCATGACAGACAGTCTCTAGACCCCCGTGCTCGTGCAATAAGGAGGTCCCCGGAGAATGAGACCGGTCCCCTTAAGGGGACAGACACCCTTTCAGCCCCTCTACCCCTGTGCTAATAATGTCTCCCCTGAATGAGACCACTCCCGAAAGAACTGACATCCTCTCAGCCCCAGTACCCAAGTGTTAATAAAGTCCCCCCTGAATGAGACCACGCCCAAGAGTACAGACACCCTCTCAAGCCCTGTATCCTCTCAACCCCTGCGCGCTAATAAAGTCTTACCTGAATGAGACAACCCCCAAAAGGATGGAACCCTCTCTACCCCTGCGCCTGTGCGCCAATGTCTCACCTGAAGGATACCACTAAAAAAATGACAGACATCCTCTCAACACCTGTACCCATGCACCAACAACGTCCCCTCTGAATTGGAGCACTCTCAAGAGGACAGACACGCTCGCAACCCCCGTGCGTGTGCACCTATGATGTATCCCCTGAATGAGACCACTCCCAAGAGGACAGATTTTCTTTCAAGACCTATACCAGTGTGCTAACAATGTCTCTCCTGAGTGAAACCACTCCTAAGAGAGCAGACATAGTAACAAGTCCAGTACCTTAGGAGTAATACTGTCTTCTCTGATTTAACCCACTACAAAGAGGACTAAAATACTACCAAGCCCTGTACCTGTGTACTAATAATGTCTCCTCTGAATGAAACCACTCCCAAGAGGACACAAATACTCTCAAGCCATGTACCTGTGCTTTAGTAATGTCTCCCCTGGATGAAACCTCTCACAAGAGGACATAAATACTCTTGAGCTCTGTACCTGTGTACTAATAATGTCTCCCCCGAGCTAAACCACTTCCAAGAGGACAGAAATACTCTTAAGCCCCTGTACCTGGGTTTTACTAATGTCTCCCCAGAATGAAACCTCTCCGAAGAGGGCACAGATACTTTCAAACCCTTTATATGTATGCTAATTATGGCTTTCCCACTGAGCAGTTAACCCTACGACTGATGTATTCTGTCCCACTAAATCACAGTAATAATTGTGACTTTAATTCTTCTCTTTTTAGTCTGCCCTTCTTTTGCTTACCTATTTCTACACATCTGTCAGAGACTGTATATATGTATGTGTGTGTCATATTTATATAGCAGAAATCCAGCAAAAAGGCAGTGGAGTGCTGTACAGGGTTAATGGCAAAGACAAAGTCGACGTGTGATTGGAAGGGGTGGGTATTTTCTGATAGCGAACTGTTACTGCATCATGAAATAGCCTTATCAAACAGTAGTGTCTTCAGCACTTTCTTAAACTGGAGCACGGTTAGGCCTTCCTGATGGATTCAGGGAAGTTGTTCTAGATATTCTGGGTGCACAGGTATAGAAGGCCTTCTTCATTTCTTGCACTTCGTCAGCAGTCTGATAGTGGCCTGGCTGCAGGTGTGCAGAGACACTGGAATTGGTGATCTTATCAGCCAGGTAGTCAGGGCTGCTGGTCAAGGTGGCTTTGTAGATGGTGCTTCTGGTTTTAAAGAGGGTACTTAAAGAGGGTCCACTAGGATGGCGGTAAAGTGGTCACACTTCATCAGACCCTTGACGAGGTGTGCTGCAAGCATGTGGAATGCTCTTGTGGCAGGTCTGGGTGGAGTCTAAGAGGCCATAGAGCACAGCATTACCAACACCCAGATGCAAGAGTGCTAGGAGTTGAACAGCAGTTCTGAGGTCACATTTGAGATGAATGATTTTGCTCTACATAGTAGAGAGAGAGGGTACTATGCTGTCTTTTTTTCTTGGTGATGTGTTTATTGAGGTTAAGGTTGAGTCCAGCGTGAACTCGAGTGACATGGCTTTGTTGGAAAGTTGGAGTTCGAATCCATCCAGGTTCATGTCGCTTTGGCAGGTTTGTACAAGTTACTGCATTATTTTCTTTTCTAGTTGCAGGAATTCTGTTTTGATTGGGTTAGGTTACAGGTACGTTGTGAAAACCCATCTCTGGAAGAGGTGCAAGCAGTGATTAAGATGTTTCTGGAACAGAGGGGATTTTCAGATATAATTGTGGGTCATTGGCTTACTGATGCCAGTTAACTCCCTGGTGATCAGCAGCTTTACTACAGTGTTCTAATATGCAACTAGAGTGCTAACATTATGAATTTATGCCAAAAGTGTGGCACAGCTGAATGCCACCTTGATGGAATCAAATAGGAAAACTGAAAGCTTTTTCTACTGAGGATACTGCAGTGAATGAGGAGATTAGGGAGCTTCATAACAAATAAGTCTCCCAAGATGGTCACAAAAGAATAAAAAGAGCCCAAATGTAGCACAAATATCACCCAAGTATAGTCCAGGTATAGCCCAATGACAGAAGTGTGCAAAACACGTAATTTTTTTTTGTGTTCGCACAGACTTGACCCGAAGGTTTTGGAGTGCTCTACATGAGCATCAGTACATTACACAAGGACACATTCATTTTGGTTTTAGCTAGGGGGAGATTAAGGGGGTCATTATGACCCCGGCGTTCGGTGTTAATGTGGCGGTAGTACTGCCACCAGGCTTGTGGTAAATACCGCCACATTATGATATTGGCGGGTTGGCTGTAGCCAATCCTCCAATATACCATTCTGACCGCGAGATAGCAATTTCCAGCCCGGAGGCTGCTATTGTACCGCCAGTGGCATTTTGACCCTGCCTACTGCCATGGTTTTCGAGGCATTCACAACGCCACGAAAACCATGGCGGTAGGCCTTTCCAGTGACAGGGAATTCCTTCCCTGTCACTGGTAGGAGGCACACCCACCCACCAAACACTCCCCAGACACCTCCCTCCCCCCTCCATTCACGCTCCTCGACCCTTCCAATCCCCCACCCCCCATTCATGCACAGACACGCAACACGCATACACACACTCACTCACACAGGCATACATGCATTCATTCTCGCATGCATCCATTCATTCTCGCACACATCCATACACACATTCACACTTACATGCAGACACGCATTTCATTCACATTTCTATTCATACACGCATTCTCACACATGCATACACCCATGCAAACAACACTACACACATAGTCGCATTCACGCACGCACTCACACATTCATGAACACAACCCCCCCCCACACACACATACACACACAACGCCCCCACCCCTCCTCCCCTGTTGGAATCCCAACTTACTTGGGGGTCTTCCGGCAGGGAAAGGGACTGGTCACTGCTACTGCCAGCGGCGCCTGCCAGCAGAACACCGCCAGGCTGCATTATTTGTCTTAATACGGCTGGCGGCGGTCTACTGGCATTTGCCGAGAATCACAGGATGCCAAACCTCAAAGCTGGTCGTGAGTTAGAAAGTCTGCAGCTATGGCTGTAATGTAACATTCTCTCCCCTAAGTGCAACATATAATCAAGTGATCAACTGGATACAAAAAAACAAGATAACAAATAATTTAAAAGTGCTTTGTTGATATTTGGTAACTCAGAAAATATGCCCTCACTTTAGATTTTTTTAGCACTAATCCTAATTTCTATGGGAATAAGACCCTCTCATTTTATAATTTCTAAAGGAAATGCTGTAGGTATTATTGTTTTGATTACATCAAGATGACTTCAGGCATGGCACACTTTTGTAATAAAAATGGAATGTTAGCAAATAGTTGTTCGTTAGAATACTGTAGGGAGGAGGAGGTCAGAAGCATGGACTCAGATAATTAAGGGCAGGGAGGAGGGTGCAGAGGCAACAAGTAGGCCATGCTGGGCAGGCAGGAGAGGCAGTGGCAGCACAGAGGACCATGGAGGGTAGAGGAAAGGTGGGCGGTGGCAACAAACCAACCATGCAGGACAGTCAAGAGAGGCTGTGGCAAAACAACAGACCATTGAGGGCAGAAGGAAGAGGAAGTGGCAGTGCAGCCATACATGCCAACCGGCCTGATTCAGGCAGGAAACATCCAATGTTTCTAAGCCCAAAAGGGATTTATTTTCTCAGTCTCCTGCCTAAAATCTCCTCTTTTTCAATGTAAGTTAATGGGGGTAATCAATTCGCCAGTTTTTTTTTCAAAATCTCCCTCTTATCAAGTTCAAAATGTTGGTAAGTATGGTACATTGGATCACGGAGGGCCGAAGGTATGGAGTAGGGACATGGACTCGAATAACAGAGGGCAAGAGGGAGATGGACAGGGGCACTAAACTGACCTTACAGGGCAGGTGTCAGGGTTGCAGCAGCACAATACATCACAAAGAGCAAGGGAGATGGCATTGCAGCACAACGGATCATGGAAAGCAGTAGGGAGGGGACAGGGCCATGCACATTGACGAGAGAGCAGAGGGGAAAGAGGCAGGGGCAGCAAGCTGACCATACCGGACAGGCAGGAGGAACAGTTGCAGCTTAACTGACCATGAAGGGCACGACAATGGACCAGAATAGGCAGGAGGGACCTGCACATGGAAAACTGAGGTCTGGGGGCAAGAGCAAGGGGGCGGGCAGGAGGAGCAAGCTGACAATGGAGGGCAAGAGGGATGGCAACTGGAAGCACAACACCCCATGGGCAGCAGTGAGACAATATTGGCATACACACAGACAACGGAGGGAAGGTGGGGATCAGGGACGGAAAGCTGACCACAAAGGGCAGGAGGGAGGAGCTGTGGCAGCACAGAAGACAATGCATGGCAAGCAGGAGGGTTAGTGGCAGCACAACTACCATGGTGGGCATGAGGGAGGTGGCAGGAGTAGGCAAAAATGGCCATGTAAGACAGGAGGGAAGGGTAGAGGCTGGACACAGACAAGAGAGGGGAAGGGGGTTTCACAACAGACCACGCAAGGCAGGCAGGAGTAGCAATTGCAGCACAACAGAGCATGGAGGGCAGAAGGAAGTGGCAGCAAAATGGACTGTGGAGGACTAGAGGGAAGGGATAGAGGCTTGGGACTCAGACAGGCAAAGTGGAGGTGGCAGGGACAGACGGCAGCCATCTGACTATGCTAGACAGGTGAGAGTGTCAGTTGCAGCTCAAAAGAACCCTCAGTAGATAGAAGGGGCAGTGGCAGGTCAATGGAACATGATGGGTGAAAAGGAGACAGCAGGAGCATGCAGACAGACATTAAAGGGCATGGGAAAGGAGGGTAGGGGCAGCAAGCTAAGCATAGAAGCTAAACAGGAGGGCAATGATGGAGCATATAATTGGGCAACATAGGGCAGGGGGAGTGAGCAGGGACATTAAGTTAAATGGAGGCCAGTGGCAGCACATCAGACCATGCAGAGCAGAAGGGAGGGGGCTGGTGGATTTGGACAACAGAGGGTTGGGAGGAGGCGGGTGGGGCAGCAAGCTAACTGTTCAGGGCAGGTGAGAAGGACAATAGCAGAACAATGGCCACACAGGGCTGTAATGAGGGAGCAGGGGCATAGACTTGGACAATGGATGGCAAGCAGGAGGTGGGGCAGGAGCAGCAAATGTGGGTGGGGACAGCACAAAGCCAGGCTAGGCTCTGTGTCCAACCACCCCGACCTCCACCACGCATTGTGATGGGCATCTTACTAAATGTTAAAAAGACCCTAGAAATTCACTGAAAAATCAAAGGTTACAGGGATGTTATAGTTAGAAAATAGAATTTAAAAAACCTAGAAATTCACTAAAAAGCCAAAGGTTACAGGGACGATATAGTTAGATTCAGATTTTACACGCTCAAAACCATAGAAATTCAGTAATTAGAGTATTTCAAGTAATTATAACTCGTGCTCTAAGGTAACTATAACTTGTGCCCTCGCCATGCACTGCTAATTACCCCAGATATTACAACACCCATGACATCTTCTATGACATCATTTATAATATCACTGTAACATTTGCAGTAAAATTATTGATGAGAAAACTGTGCATGGCGAGGACACGAGTAATAGTTACCTTAGAGCACAAGTTATAGTTACTTGAAATAACTATGGCGATGCATTGCACAGCAGTGGTGCAATGGGCTAATGTAGGCAATTTGGAGTCCTTGCTTGGAGATGTGTTGCGCAGCGGCAGTTCTAGCGGGCTGCTGTAGGCAACGCAGAGTCCTTGTGTTGAGTAAGTTCACGCAAACAGAGGCGAGGCATTGTTCCTGCTCAGGGTTGTGCCATGCAGCAGAGATGTGTCAGTTCTGCTGGGCCCACAGATGGGCTGGCCGATCACCTTCAGGCCCTCTTCTAGGGGTCCAGGACTGGGTACAATTTGCAGTTCCAGTCCTTCTCACACAGGCAGCAAGGGAGAAGGTCAGCACAGCAGGCAGCAGTTCAGCGGTGTGGTAGTCCTTTCAGCAGCACAGTAGTCCTTCTTCCCGGCAGAATCTTCCACAGGTCCAGAGGTGTACTGAAGAGTTGGTGTCTGAGGTCCAATATTTAAAACTGGTGTCTTCTTTGAAGTGAGAGAAGCTTCTAGAGACTTCCCTTTGAAGTGCGGAGGCTTCTTGCTGTTCCTGCCTTGGCACAAGACTAACTATAGGGGGTATGCAATCCTTTGTGTGAGGACAGGATACAGCCTATTCAGGTGTAAGTGGGGCTGGGTCCACCTCTGCCCTCCATCCTGCCAGTGATGGCCCATCCAGACATACCTAAGATCTCTACTGTATATATAGCTGTCTGGGAGGAATACACAAAGACAAATTTCCAACTACACCTAGTCATGCGACCCAGAGACAGGTTGCAGGCACCAAATGACTAACGCAGGAAAATGACAACTTTTTAAAAGTGCCATTTTTAAACTTGTACTTTGAAATCCAACTTCACCATAAAAGAGGATTTTTTAATACAATTCCAAAGACACTAAACATGAGCTGTGACGTATTCCCATTTGGAAGTTATCCTTATTAAATATAATAAGGTGACTCCAATTGTGAAAAACAAATTTAACAATGTTTCACTACCAGGACATGTAAAACTTAAAAGTGCACATCCTACTTTTCAGATACATTACACCCTTCCCTGTGGGCGATTTAGGGCCTATCTTAGGGGTGACATATACTTTAAAAAGGAAGGTTTTGCCCTGGCAGAAGATTGGTTTTGCCAGGTTGAAATGGCAGTTCAGAACTGCATACACGGGCTGCAATGGCAGGCCTGAGACATGTTTAAAGGACTACTTAAGTGGGTGGCACAATCTGTGGTGCAGGTGGCCCACTAGTAGTATTAAATTTACAGGCCTCTGAAACAAGTAGTACCCCCTTTACTAGGGAATTAGAAGTAAATTAAATATGCCAATTGGGTGTAAACAAATTCTTTCATGTTTAAAGAAGAGAGCACAAGCACTTTCGCACTGGTTAGCAGTGATAAAGTGCGCAGAGTCCTAAAAGCCAACAAAAACGGGTTCAGCAAACAGGAAGGTGAAGGCAAAATATTTGGGGATGACCATGCAGAAAGGGCTAAGTCCAACATACATATACAACTGTGTTGAGGCCTTTTGGGCTTCAGTACCTTTAGAAGTGTGGTTTGTGAATGGAAACTATCATAATCGTTTGTGGATAGGTGTTTCCATTGGCAAATCCCTACCTAGGTCCCTTCTTACTACTCTGTAACCACTCTTGCTCCTTACTAAAGCCCTCCTATTTTGTAATGTGGTCTTCATTTTCCAGCCACTCTTCGGATCCTTCCACATTTAGCACTAATTAGTAGGTTTACATGTGTGGGGCTTTTCTCATAAAAAGATAGGAGAGGTGGAGGTAGAGATTTCCACCCATAGGCTTATGAATTGCATTTTGTACTAGGCAAGTGGTACTACAGAATGATTTTTTGTGTAACATAGACAGGGCCTTGTAATTGAGTGCATTTATGTATCCTGCTCATATTTCTGGATGTACACAGGGTCAGCACCAGGACATATAGAGGGAGACACGTAGACGGGTGACACGTCTGTTCAGACTGTGGGTGACTGAAACTGATGTAGCTATTATTATAGGAAATTACCCCAAAATGTCAAAGTTACACTCAGAACTGATAAACGACCCTGGTCGATCTCAAGGGTGATAAAAAGGCAAGATGTTTGAAAAACACATTGATTTGATCTTTGGAGAAAATGGTGGCACCGAGGTTTGTAAATGGAAGATGTGTGGATGTGATGTGGAGAAAGAGGAATGGGATGAGTTTCCCTTTCATTCAACGTACCATAGTGACGCAGGAGGGCTGATGTTATGTCATGTTTGACCCACTTACATCTTCAATATGTTTAAATCTGTTTTTGCCACTTTTTGTTACTGCCATTGGGACACTGATAGCAGCAAGCCAGTAAAACCCTGAATTCAAAGATTTTAGGACCTATTCATGTCTCTGTTCTAAAGCTGTCCCTCCTTACGCTAAGGAGAGGAACCTTGCTGGACATTGGAATGTCAAGATGCTATTAATTCATTAATTTTGAGAAACCCCAGTGTTGAGGTTTCTTAATAACTGGGGTTAAATTCAAGACAATAGGGGTTGTCAGGAGAATTATTGTTTGTTACTGGAAGTCAGAGAAGATTTTTACTCATGGCTTGTTGGTACAATGGCCACTCAGGCAAACATGCAGACAGTCACATATCGGCTTAAAAATGGTGTGATTTCTTGAAGCAGATGCCTAACTTAACTCTTGTTATGTTTGTTATGTTTAGTATAATGTTTCCCCACAAAAAAGCAGTCTGTGTCCGCAGAGATTAGAAATACACACCAGAGTGGAGGAGATTTTAGGTGACTTGGGTTATTTATGTTTTAAAGATTTGCTAGCAGTCATGTAATTAGGGGTCATTGATATTTCTTTTAAATTAGCGCCTCATCGCAGGAGAGTACAGAGATGGGACTCATCTGATTGAAAATGCACACAAAAAGTTTTCAAAAAAATGAGATGGAGATGGGTTTCAAGATGCTTGCAGATGTGACTTTTGGGTCAGCAGAAAAGGAAAAAAGACGTACCTCTGTACCCGACGTGTAGGCATAACTATAAACAGACTAGTGCTGAGTGTGCACTGCCCACGTGGAGCTCGGATCCAATCCTATGCAGTGCTTAATTTGAACCGGTTGTTTCCAGCACGGGGCACCAGCACTTATTTTTGAGGGCCGGCACTTATTCTTCTGCTGCAAGCATTTCCTGCAAACAAAAAACACTTATGGAAAAGACAAAGTAAGAGAAAATGAAAACGCGTCACAAAGTGAGAAAACAGAAAGCTGCAAGAGTGTGCTGAAGGTGCATGGAGTGGCTGTAAATGAATTAAAGAGGCCCAAGATGGCTTCAGGATTACTCTACCTCAGTATTCCGTTCTGTCACATTTAATTGCAGCAGACGCGTGTTTCAGAAGAGAGCCTTGGGCACCAGCACATTTTTATTTACAAATTAAGCACCGGTCAATATGCCATGGTCAAGAGGCCTATATCTATATCAGCCTGCTCTCCTTCATGCTGCAGGGTATGGAGAGCATCTGCACATCACAGACAGGAGCTTCAGAAAGCCTTTTAGGCAACAGTTATTTAAAAACACATATTCTTCTGATTTCTGGAGAAAGTGACTAATCTAGAAGAAAATCAACTGGTGGAATATTTTCCACCATGGGGATGGTAACATTTACTGATGTCAACCAATTCTAAATCAGACCCTTAGACTTGTAAGAACATGACCATCACCTGAGGCAATCATCTAAACTGGAGGGACCCTTCAGTTGAGATTAATGTGTATCCAGTTTGCTGAATGCTTCTGAAGCAAAAAACGAGCCATGAGGGGCAAACACAGATCCTTAGCCACAGCTGGATGTTTTTACTTTACCTTTGAGTTGCTCCAGCGCCTCTAAGGGGATATTCTTTTTTAATTAAGTCCGACTATTACCTGTTGTAATCCTTTGCTGTAGCTGCAGTTTCATGTCTCCAACCATCTTCTAAAAGTAAGGGAGATGGTGAAAATTGGGTCGCGCTCTGATGAATAATTGATATGAGTTATAAATCCCTCTAAGAAGCCTACCTTTCCTAGCGTCTTAATTCAACTGTTTTTACATAAAGTTAAACCAGACCCCTCATATGGCACTCACAGCGGAGCCTGACTCCGGCGCTATGTGAAGTCACCACAGTGATGCGCTTGGTTGAAGAGGTGCCCTTATATGGGCAACACTCTGGATAAGCATGGTTATCAATTTGTACTAGATAGGGGCAGCAGCTGCTCCCACCTGGCTTCCTCTGGTCCTCATTGTTGCAGATGGACTGAGGGTTATAAAGGCACCTACTCTAATAAAAAAGTATTTCCCGAAACTTTACTTCCACATGTAGTTACTAGAGATCCCTCTCAACTCAGATACAGGTGCTTCAAATGTCAATCACAAACCTGAGAAAGTGTGGTTTCAACCTAGAAATTTGCATATACACTCTGGCTACTCTAATGACGTGTTCATTTTCTGTAGAATAAATAAATATACCAATACTGGTTTATAATGTGGAATAAACATTGCAAATTACAATAACTGTTTTGAGAGTTATGCAACTACTTGATGAATCCGTACCATACATAAGGACTAGCAGTCACTGCGAAGTACTAGTGTCTAAAATGTTCTATTCTTGAGGCACTCTTTTTAGATGTAGGTATACGTGTGCAAGAGCAAAATTCAGCCACTAAAAGTGAAAGCATATAATGGCGGGAGTGGTCTGGTCCGGTTGATCTATATGGTTTATTGTGGTGGGAGGGAGCATAACTTGAGTGACATCTCAACAGACCAATGATAAAACAATGTTGATTAGGTGCCCCTGCATTTATGTGTGTATTTTTGTATGATTTCCATTCAGAAAACACGAGGCTGATAAGACAGCTGAAGCTGTATTAAGGCTAGGTCTAACAAGTGAATTGATGTCTCATAGCCCGGTTTGCTTTCTGTTGTTTTCCTCTGTGCTCTTTCTGTAGACCTCAACAGCAAATAGGAGACTGTTGAACATTAAACGTGGGTTTTGGCCTGTGGTAACCATCACCTTAAAACAAGAAGTTAGATAAATAAGGATTTCAAGAGAACTAAAGCGATGCGTCCATCCACCTAGCGTTTGAAAGGAGCAGCAAAATCATTGCTAGTGCAGTGCAACTCATGCAACATCCCTGCAGTTTCACTGTGCTCGTGAGACATTTTTAATCCAAATACCACATCAGGAAAGCCCCAGAGAAGGTATAAGTGTAGGATACGGATAGCCCAATAATCAGAGTCTACACTAGATTGCAGAAGTTAAATTACCGATACCCTTAATGAATGCTACGAGCTGATGCCTGGTTGCCATGCCAGTGAATAATAACTACTAAACAAGACTTTGTGAATGCATCAACAGTGCTTTCTTTTATGCAATATGTTGGTACGTTTTAAGGCGACCAGAATATATAGGACCCGAAACACAAAGGTAATGTACACTTCTTAGTAATTTAGGGGTAGATGTATCATACAACCGATTTGCGATTTTAAAGAAATCGTTATTTCAGAAATGCCAATCGGTATGTATGATTTTTGCGATTCGGTAATAGCGATTTCCTAAAAATCGCAAATGGTATTATCGAATCGCAAATAGAGAATCTGTCCCCATTCGCACCTATAGGCCTGTTGGCCCATATCTGCAAATTTTTTGCATTTCCAAAATTGCGATTTCCTTACCAGACATCACAATTTTGGAAATGCAAAACCCCAGGGTGCTCGGGGCCTAAGGCCCCCTCTGCTCCCCCCCCCATTTTTTTTTTTGGGACATGTAAGGTGCACACATGCCAAAAAGGCATGTGTGCTTTACATATACATTTTAAAAATGCATTTTAAATGCATTTTTAAATCTTGCACATGGTTACCACCAGGTTCAACCTGGTGGTAAATAGCGATTCCTAAATGCCCAAATCGCATTTAGGAATGGCTTCATACATGTGCTAAGAAATCGCAAATAAGGAATCCTTATTTGCGATTTCTTATTTAGAGAGTCTCAATTTGCGACTCTCTATACAGGGTCGCAATTTTAAGGAATCGCTGATTTTGCGATTCCTTAAAATTGCGTTCAGAGTGTCTTTCATACATTCCGAACTGGCTTTGTGCATTCACAAACGTGCATTTGCACCGTTTGCGAATGCAAAAAACCTTGATACATCTGGCCCTTACTCTTTTGAGTACGTTTATTACTTTTTGCTCATTCCCAAAATCTGAGTGTTAATGACTATTAAAAAAGACTAGTAGGTTCTACATCACACATGTACAACCACTGGTGCTGCAACAGCCTCTTAGAGAAAATAATGGAGGTAGTTAAATAAACCCCAATAGGAAATAATGTTAATTTCAATTATATAATTTGAAATAGTTAATCAGATAAAGAAATGTAATTCAATGCTAAAAGTACGTATTCAAGTAGTACATATTTGTTATTTAATTAAGAAATATTGTACTACCTTATTTTGAATTTAAAAAATAATGTCATTTTTATTAACATATAGTAAGTTATTTTTTATTAATATTAATTGTACACATCATAATAAATAATTAATGCATATTCTTTATTTTTCATTATGTGAGAATGTTTTTCTAATTTGTGCTTCAGTAAAATACATTTAGTTTAATTTGATACATTTCCATTAGTTAAAGATTTATTTCAAAATTAAGTCAATATAGCTGCAGATTGTTTTTATTTTGTTCCACATTTAAAATAAATTTACAATTAGAATTAACCTTATTATTTAACATAACAATATTTTTAATATTTATTTTTGAGTTAAACGTTTTTTATTTCCCTATAGTGTAATGTGGAGTTAACCTTACTCAAAAGTGTAAATTACACAAAACTGTAAGCTACCTTTCTGAATCTGGCCATATTGTTGACATAATTGGACCTGATTCACCAAAACAGGAGTAAACTTGCACACATACATCTATTTCTACTTGTGAGTGCATATTTACTCCTTTTTAAAATTCACAAACATTCCCAGAAGCGTGGCCGGAAAGAGGCACCAAGAGCAAGTTTCCAGACATAGTCAATTGACCATTCTCAGATGCTCCTCCTACCACTGCATGAAATTCTCCACATTGGAGAAGTCCTCACAAGGGAGATGGAGCCCCCTGTACGAGCACATACTTTTTTCTCTATGGAAAAAAGTGAGATGATCTGTATCCTTCAAACCCTGGAAGAAGAGTTGTTTTAGGTCTAACCCTAGGCTTGCGTAAATCTACGACTCTTTCCTGAGTGGGAAGTGGCTGGCCTCAGTTAGGAAATGTACATAAACATACATGGGTGTTCTTTAACTTCTAAGGCAAACCACGCCTTGAAATGTCCCCTTCTCACTCCTTGGGTGGGATTTACAAGTGTGGATTTTTTCTGCACCTGTAGGGGAGAAATCTGCACACATAAATACAATCACACCCACGTGGAATTCCTTTGTGGATTCCTTGTAGGCATAAAAAAATGTAAATCTGGCAGTGAAAATTATGTTTGTGACTGAATTTACCTTTGGAATCTGGTAATGTGTGATCTAAATGAATCATTGCTCTGGTAATAGTGGAAAGGGTGTTCTCTATAAGGAGTAGTGTTTTCGTATATACAACCTACACCAATAATTGCCATTTCAGAGGAATGAAAAAGTGAGGTGACTGGATTTGCAGCATGGTGATAGGATAGGGGTGGTTTGCTAGTTCAGCTGCTTATGAAAGGGTTAGTTAGTTTAGTGGACTTAGGGCCAGATGTAGGTAGGAAAAAATTTGCGAGTCGGAAATTGCGAGTCGGTGCAACTCGCAATTTCCGACTCCCAAAATGTAATGCAAGAAGACAACGCGACTTCAATTTGCGACTCGCAAATGAAGTCGCACCGCAGATAGCGAGTCCGCTGTTGGCGAGGTCGCTTTTTGCGACCTCGCAAAAAACGGACACGCAATTTGCGAGTGGGTGTCGCAAATTGCGATTTTGCTGCAAATTGAATGCAGGTGCTGCAGAACACTCTGGAAAACACTTCCTGGCACATGATGATGACATCACAGCCAGGAAGTTTACAAATACACCTGGGAGGAGGGAGGACCACACCCATTTCAAAAGCTGAACTGCAAACTGAAAGAACAGCAGCTACCATGGCAGAGACACCAAGGAAGCGAAAACTTAAATTTGCAGAAAAAGAGGAGACAGAGGAGTGCTGTCAGCACCATGACCAACTGTTTGGAAGGGCAGCCCTCACCGTGCCAGAGTTGGAGAAAAGAAGACTATGGATGGACATCCAGGAAAAAGTGAACTCCCTGGGTGTCAGCCACCGAAGTATTGAAGAACTCAAGAAAAGGTGGTACGACCTGCGCTCCCGGACCAAGGAGAGCGTGGCAGAGCGGCTCCGGGAGATGAGGGGCACCGGAGGGGACCGTCAACATTACCACCACCCACACCCCTGGAGGAAAGGGTAGAGGAGACCCTTGAGCCTGAGGCAGTATGCGGGATGGGAGAGCTGGACACATCTGAGCCAGGACCATCAACCGGTGAGTAACATGAGACATGCATGTACCCTCATTAATGCCATACCCCCACCCACTTTGTACACAGGAGCATGCACAACCAAAATAGCTCCATTTCAGAGTAGCAATCACCAGAATGGTGCATTATGGGCAATGTAGTCAAGTAGGCAGTTTATAGGCAACAGTTTATTAGGAAGTTGACAACAGATAGTAGATACTGACAGTGTGTCCCCTATGTCCCACAGGTCTCCCACAAGACACCCCCACCAGCCAAAGCAGCCAGGGGCCACTGGTCAGCCAGCAGCCAACAGAGGGATCAGGACCAGCCACCACTGCGACCTGCACCACCAACACCCTGTCCCCTCACAAGACACCAGTTGGCACATTGGTGTGTGAGCCTGCACAAGGTCCCAGCCACAGTGCCACTATAGACGTCACAGAACCTCCACCGTGTTGCAGGCGACGTGGAAATTCATCATCACAGCGGCAGGCAGAGTCAGGGGATGCCTCCATGTCACGTACTGAGGCCGCACTCCTACGGGGCCAGCGCCTGCAGACACAAGAGATCAGGATGATTACAGGGGCATTGCGGCGCATGGAGCGCAATCAAGGCAACAGCATGCAGCTTGTACATACAGAGTTGCAACAAATAAATACACACATGGGCGACCTTGCACTCTCCCATGCGTCAACTTGTGGCTGGACTGCTAACGCAGACAGAGAGTGCACGGCGTCGAGACAGGCAGCTACTGAACCGCCTGGACAGAATGTCAGCATCCATTGTAAGGCTGGCCGTGAACACTACTGGTCTATCTAGGCGCACGGTCAGCCTCCAAGTGGACATGGGCCACTTTGCCAGTGACATGGCACGTGGACTGGGCCGTCTCAGCCACGCTGTTGACTTAATGGAGGCACGGCAGGTGGCCAGGGGCGCAGGCGACACGCCGCAAGATAGCGAGGAGGGCTCCACCGTCAGCAGTGTCTCTGCCGGTGACACCAGGATGCTGCGCAGTGGAAGCGCAAGGCAGGGCACTGCTGACCCCCAAAGTACCAGCCATACTGGCCGAGGCCGGCGTAGGGTTTGAGCTCCACACAGTCCTGGGATTGGGGCACATGAAGTCAATGTGTCCCATGCCAGGTGGACTTTCACAGCCTCTGACCTGTTCAAAATTGTATATAGTTTGTTTGTTTGCACTAATTAAATCACTTGTTCTTTCCACTTAACACATGGACTCTTTGTGTGTGACATTAGTGAGTATGGTAACAGTTAGCACGTACCATCCAAAGTATTGGTTTGCAATGTGTTTCCGTCTCAGTCTGCCTTGATTTGCTATGCTTCTATCCCAATGATGGCGATGTGGTAGCTCTTGCTCTTCATCCTCAGAATCAGGGTCTTCAGGGGTGAGAGGTAGCCCACGTCTGGTGGCAATGTTGTGCAGTATAGCGCATGCGACAACGATCTTGAAAGCTGTTATTGGGGTATACTGGAGGGCACCTCCACTTCTGTGGAGGCATCTGAATCTTGCTTTCAGCAGTCCAAAGGTCCGTTCAATGATATTCCTGGTCCTCTTATGTGCACTGTTGTATCGCCTCTCTGTCTCATTGCTGGGTGTTAAGTACGGGGTAAGTATCCATGGTCGGAGTGCATATGCACTGTCACCTGTTTGGCACAAAATGTACAATGTTAGCTGGGCATTGATGGGTTCCACATTGACCTGTGTGCATGTCTGCAAGGTGTTTTCAGTAATACCTAATAGATATCAGTTTCCAAACTCCCCACGTTCTAGGCGTTGGTGTATCCCCCCACTGTGCCTAAAAATGTAGGAGTCATGAGTACTCCCTGGAAATTTGGCAACCATGTCAGTGATGACATAATGAGTGTCACATACCACCTGGATGTTGAGTGAGTGGGTACACTTCTGATTGCGGAACAGATATTCCAGGTTTGCAGGAGGGCATATTTGTATATGTGTCCCGTCCACACACCCTATGACATGGGGGAAGTTGGCAATCCTGTAGAATTCCAACTTGGTGCTGTTGATTTCTGCCTCATTCCTGGGTAGGTATATGTATCTGGACATGTGTGTGAGTAAGGCATCTAGGAATGCCCTAAAGAACCGTGAGAGTGAACTTTGGGATACCCCACCTGCCACAGCAATGACCCCCTGATAGCTACCCAAGGCCAAGAGGTGCAGTGAGCATAGCACTTGCACATGCGTAGGGATGGCGCAGCCGCGCACAGTCTGGCGTTGTATCTGTGGTTTGAGTAACTCTATTAAATCTAGTATAGCTGCACTGCTGAGTCTATATTTGTCATAAATCTCCTCCTCAGTTTGTTGGAAAAGTGTCTGCCTGGTTCTGTATATCTTCTCCTGTCTCTGGCTCCTCCTCCTCCTCTGCTGGGCGGCGTGGACTCTCCTCCTCACTGCTATCAGGTATATCTCCCCATCTTGGGTAACCCAGGTGCCTTCTGCGTCTCCTTTTATACTTTGGTTCTGGTTACCACCTGCTCTGAGTTAGTGGTAAATTGGAAGTGCAAAATGGGCTTTTTGCGACTAGTCGCAATTTGCGAGTTGCTATTGCATATGGTTTGCGACTCGCAAATTGCGACTTCCTATTTGCGGGTCGCAAAATGGGGTCGCAAATTTTGCGAGTCGGTAATGGCTTGCGTCGCATTTTGCGAGTCGGAAATGGGATTTTTGCATCCCATTTCCGATTTTGCAGGGTTGCAAATTGCGATTCGGGCCATTTGCGACTCGCAAAAGTTTCCTACATCTGGCCCTTAGTTCCGTAGTCGGACTGCTAGTTCCGTTACCTCAAGAAATTGCTTACATCCTATTTTGATGCTTTTGAAGATCCTCCATCATTTCTGAGGTTTCTACAAAACCTCTGTCCGCCTAAAACCTCATACTAGTAAATTAAATAGTTAAGGGCAACAATGGACTTCAGTGTAATGCTTATAACCACAGAGGTAAAAACTCTGTATCACTATGTTGATATGTGCACAGACACATATATTCGCCTTTCCTTAGACTCGAGGGGTGAACATCCTTGCAAAGGAAACATAATCCTCCAGCTAAAAGCTCCATACTGTCGCGGTTGGTGTCTGGGCAAAGTGGCGGGGAGTGGGGAATAAATTATTATTTTTTTTTAAACGTACCTTAATCGTACCGCTACACTGATGCTTTCCGGCGCACTCCAGGCCCAGGATCCCAGCCTACCCTGCGGCCAATCATGATGCTGCTCAGAGCACCTTAATGATTGGCTAGAGCGTCCTAGCTGGGCGCTCCAAGGCAGTCTAGGAGCTGGGCTTTTTCTCTCCAACCCAGCAACACAGCGAGTGTTTGGAGAGACCTCTTGTGTGCATGTGTGTTTGGCGGGCCTGACACAGCCAGCAAAACATACATGCTCCCTGAGGGGAGTGCTCTGTGCACTCCCCTCAGTGCTCATCACTCTCATGGCCCTCCCCATTGAAAATAGAATTATAATAAACATTGTTCATTATTGTTTTATTTTTAAAGGTTTTTAGGTGCTGCAGGCGGGCAGCGATGCTCCTCTGCCATAGCGGAGTAGCCGCCCCTGGCTCCATAATGAGTTGGGGGATCACCACCTGGAGTTGACCTTCACGCTTATCTCCCCAATAGATACCTAAACCAGGGGTATCGGTCAATCCGAGGAGGCCGAAATACACCCAGTTACCTGATTTAGGGAAATAACAAGCAGGAATTAGGCCCTCATTATGGTATTGGCTGTAAATCCCACCTACCGTCACGCTGACGGTCACTAATTTACCGCGGCAGATATCCGTTCACCATATTATGACACACATACACCAATCTGACAGAATTCAGCCACACACAAATCCGCCAGACCAAAGGTCAGTGATAAAGTGGCGGTATCAAAACCCACACCGTTACGCCAACAGAACAACGCCCATCATTTATGACCCACAAATCACCACAGTGGACATTCAATGGCGGTAAACCATTGGTGGTACAGACAGCCGCGGTCAAAATTGACACACACAAACAAAACAACACACACCTTACACCCATACACACATCAACCCCACACACCCACACCACTATAAAACACACACCCACATTACCCACAACCCGTTACCATTACAAACAATTGCCACCAGGGAGACAGCAAGACCACAGACACAACCAGAGCCACACACTACTCACACCTATACCCTACTCACGCACCCCACATCACACACCCCAACACTTTACCCAACACACCCTCACCCACACACCTCACACAACAACCATGGCACCACAAAGACACCCCCGCTTCACAGAGGAGGAGCTAAGAGTCATGGTGGAGGAAAGCCACAGCTATTTGGCGCACAGGTGCAGCAGATATCGATAGCTAGGAAGATGGAGCTATGGCAGAGAATTGTGGACAGGTTCAATGCCATGGGACAGCACCCAAGAACTAGGGATGACATCAGGAAGAGGTGGAACGACCTACGGGGGAAGGTACGTTCCATTATAGCAAGACACCAGCTCGCTGTACAGAGGACTGGCGGTGGACCCCCACCTCCTCCCCCACAACTAACAACATGGGAGGAGCAAGTCTTGGCAATCCTGCATTCTAAGGGCCTGACCAGAGTAGGAGGAGGACTGGACTCTGGTAAGTCAACTCTCCACTATTATCACCCCCCCTACCTGCATGCCATCACATACCCCCACCCTCACCCTCACTCCCATCACTCCACCACTTCCCACACACCCCAACATCACATCTCACTTATCCCAATGCCAAGCCCTGCATGCTCTACCAATGCATGGACACCACTCACAGCCCTGCATGGACACTCAACACTAAAACATGCACACTATAGAGAACTAATCATCCCATCATACACCAACGTACACAAGTGAAAGATGCCAGGGCAAATAAAACCAAAGAGGGCAAGCCACGGATGCACAATATGTCAGACACAGAAACCATAACACATAATTTACATCCCCACAGGTACCCCAGCCAATGTCAGCGGAGAGGAGGTGCCAGCAATATCCAGTCCCCCAACAGAAGGCGCCCACAGTGATGACAGCAACTCTGGTCTTCTGGATCTGGATGACCAACCTGGCCCACCAGGGACCTCTGGACAGCTGGTTACCCAGGCCGAGTCACATACCACCACAGAGCCTCCCCCATCAGGAACACCACCACAGCACCCTCGCAGAGTACCCATACCTCTGTCCCCAGGACACGTCCATCAGCAGTGTGTCTACCTCTACAGGGACCCCAGGGCACACCTCGCTCCCAAGACAGTCAGGGACCTGGGGTCAGTGGCAGTGGGCACATGGTTCAGGGGACATAGGCACAGGCCAACCAGGAAACAGGAAGGAGTGCTGTGCGCCAGGTGGAGGACAGGCCCAAGGGACCAACTCTGCAGGACGCATTTGCAGAGATCCTGGGAGCATATCAACATTCCCAGGACACGATGGGCCAGATCCTGGACAATGTGCAGGAGAACAGGCGGCTGCAGGAGGGACAGTACCAGGGGATAAGGGAGGACTTGCAGGCCATAACAACAACCTGATCTCCATAGCAGGGGTGCTGAAAGACATGGCCAATATTATGAGGGAGGCAGTCACATAACATCGGACCCCTGCCACTAGACAGACATCTGAACAGCCTTCCACCTCTGCTGCCGCTAGAGGCCAGGAGGCCCCGCCACAGGACTCACAGGCCACCAGCACCCCTCCCCCTGCAGAAGGGGAACCACCCTGCAAACGTTCCCTGCGATCCAGACAGAAGCCAGAGACACTTGTGAAGACTTTCACCAGGAAATGAGACTCTCCTGATTGTCACCCTTGTGTCCCACTCAGTCACCCTGTCCACTTTGAACTGCCATTGCTTCCCGTCCTATGTCCCCTTGGACAATGAACCTGTGCTACAAACAGACTGGAACAATACCCTGGACTTTCCTCCATCATCACCCCATTCCATTGCACCTGCCCCTCTATATTTTAGCAGTTCAAATAAACACCCTTAGAAAAAAAAGAAGTATGGAGTATGTCAAATTTTTCAAGCATGTATTCATTGAAACAGGTACAAACGTTGCAATTCAACTGTACAGAAAATGAGCATAGATTAATTACCTGTAGTTGGCTGCTGTGATCACACCAGAAGTGTATGTGAAGTCACCAACATCTGCAAAATGAATTTGCACAGGGTACAGTAAGTGGGCATAGAAGTGAGAAAAAACAGCATGCCAGTGTCACAGATATTCAAAAAAATGTTTAAAAAAAAGTGAAGTAACACTGTCTTACTTGTGTGTCATTTGAAGTATTGTCTGATCACTGATGTTCTGTTGTCCTTAGCCTCATCCTCTACCTCCTCATCCTCACTGTCCACAGGGTCCACTGCTGCCACATGGACATCTCCAGCCTCCTCCACTTGCAGAAAAGGCACATGGTGTCTGAGGGCAAGGTTGTGCAACATGCAGCATGCCACTACTATCTGGCAGACCTTCTTGGGTGACTAGCACAGGGATCCACCTGTCAGATGCAGACATCTGAACCTGGCCTTCAAGAGGCCGAAGCTTCTTTCAATTTTCCTTCTGGTTCGCCCATGTGCCTCATTATAACGTTTTTCTGCCCTTGTTCTGGCATTCCACACAGGGGTCAGCAGCCATGATGGGTTGGGGTAGCCAGAGTCACCTGCACATTTTGAGGGACAACATTTAGTCACACACTATCCCATATGGCCCACACCATACCCATACCTGAACATCTACTGGGTGGGAACCAGGGCTCACCTACTAGCCACACCCTGTGCCTTGGTAGTTGGCCCATCACATATGGGATGCTGCTATTCCTCAGAACAAAGGCATCATGCACCGACCCAGGATACTTAGCATTGACATGGGAGATGTACTGGTCCGCCAAGCACACCATCTGTACATTCATAGAGTGGAAACTCTTCCAATTTCTGAACACCTGTTCATTCTGACAGGGGGGGACAGTGCAATATGTGTTCCATCATTCGCCCCAATTATGTTGGGAATATGTCCCATTGCATTGAACTCGGCCTTCACTGTGGCCAAATCTTCAACCTGTGGAAATACAATGTAGCTGTACATGTGTTTAATCAGGGCAGACAACACTCTGGTTAGCACTATTGAGAACATTGGCTGTGACATTCCTGCTGCCAAGCCCACTGTCACTTGGAAAGAACCAGTTGCCAGGAAATGGAGCACTGATAGAACTTGCACAAGAGCGGGATCCCAGTGGGGTGACGGATAGCAGATATCCGGTCAGGCTCCAATTGGGAAAACAGCTCTGTGATTGTGGCCCTGTCCAGTCTATAGGTGAGGATAATGTGCCTGTCCTCCATTGTTGCCAAGTCACCCTAAGGTCTGTACACAGGGGTATGTCTCCATCTCCTATTCATCTGCAGCGGTAGCAATCTATGGGGCAAAAGATTGAGGAGCCAGTCAAAAACTGAACAATGGAGCTACAACAGAATTTTGCATGCTGTTAACTTGTAATGGGTCAGTGTGATTTGTACAGTATGTCTTAATTTCACCAGTGACGCAGCAATAATCCAGGGCCTGCCCCCACACCCTGAAATGGTGTCTGCCTGTCCTGTGTGGAGGGACAGGTGGAAGTGAGGTAATTCCGCTGACGTTGTGCGCCGTTGCGGGAGGTGGTCAGGAACCGCTGTGCAACTCCTCATTGGTTAACATTGGGCCCTATGGGGTACAGTGGCCAATGGTGATATACGCCGGCAGTGATGATGTGCACCACCGCGAACGTGACCGCCATTTTCTATCTGATCCCTCTCTTGCTACCTGATCTTCAACAGGAGAGGACCTAAACTGCATGTGCTGCTGTGACCTGTGTCTGGAACCTACCATGGCCCGAGTGACTGGAAAGGGCCCCAGCCTTCACTTCGACAGAGACTGGTGGATGGGGTCCTACCCCGGTAAGGACTGCTGTATGGGCCTCCAGACCAACAGGTGAGTACACTGGGGCACGATGCATGTGGCATGAATGCATGGAGTGGTGTGTGTGGAGAACTCGTATAAGGGGGGTGGGTGGATGTCCTCTGGGCGGAATATTGGTTGTGTACTGGGCCATGTGTGTGTAAATGGTGATGTGAAGGGGTATGGTGGGTCATAAGTGTAACATGCAGGACTGTTTGACTAATTCCATTTTCCTGTGTGAATTGCCTCTGCAGGTCAGCGCCCACCAAAAGAAGGGTATATGGCGTGCCATCGCCCAGGACGTGTGGACCCTGGGGATCTATGGTAGGCGGAACACTCACTGTCGGAAACGGTGGGATGACCTAAAACACTGGGCATGGAAGACGGCGGAGGCCCAGCTGGGGAGGGCGTCCCAACGAGGAAGGGGTGCCCGTCGAACCCTGACCCCCCCTGATTCCCTCCATACTGGCGGTGGCTTATCCTGAGCTGGATGGGCGCTTGAGGGCATCACAGCAGCCACAAGGGGGTGAGTACAGTGCCCATCATTACAAGTTACGCATGGGAGGGTGGTAATTGGGTGGGGGTTGTGTGTCAATGGGTGCCCCTAGGCCAGGCCTGACATTGCAGCATAGGTCCCCTGGAGGCTCGGGTTCAGAAGGGATAATCTTGCTACCTAGCTCGTAGGCATCCACAACTGGTCAGGGCTTGGGGTCCCAGGTGTGCTGCATTTGGTGGTGTGTGCCCCTCCCCCTGGCTTGGCTGCTAACTATTTCTCTGCCAGTGCTATGGCATATTGCGTAGGGCTGTTCCCTGTGTGTGAGAGTGCTGTGTACACCAACGGTGGAGTTGGTGCAGCCATTGACCAAGTGTATCCTTTGTCTCCCCCCCCTTTTTGTTTTGTCATCCTGTCCTTATGTGCATTAGCATCATCTGGCGGAGGAGCAGAGGCACCGGCGACGGAGGGAGCCACATCCCACAGGACCCAGGAGGCAGAGTCCACCGACGCTGAGGGCACCAGTGGGACAGACGGCGAGGGGAGCACCACGGCGGAGACTGGAGGGGACAGTTCTGACACAGATACCTCCTCTGATGGAAGGTCCCTGGTGGTGGCGGACACCTCTGTGACCACCCCAGCTACAGGTACCACTGCCACCCCTTGTACCAGCATCACCCTCCCACAGCCCCTCATCGAGTTGCCCGTGCCCGCTCACGCAGGAGGGTGGGCATCTCCTTCGCCCCAGGCACCTCAGGCCCTGCCCCAGTGAGCCCTGCTGCCCTGAGTGAGAAGGCTATTGACCTCCTGAGATCCATCTCTGTAGGGCAGTCATCCATTGTGAATGCCATCCAGGGGCTGGCAGCCCAGATGCAACAGATCAATGCATTCCTGGAGGGCATTCACACTGGGTTGGCGTCCCAACAGAGATTGATCCAGGATCTGGCCTCCTCTCTGATGGCAGCCATTGTCCCTGTTTCTACCGTCCCCCCTCCAACTTACTCTTCCCAGTCCCATTCTCCTCAACCCCAACCCATCCCAAGCACACAGCCAGGCGAGCATGCACACAAGACAGCACACAAGAGTGGTTCAGGCAAACACAAGCACCACACTTCATCCCACAGGCACTCACACAAGACAACACCCAAGAGTGGTTCAGGCAAACACAAGCACCACACTTTATCCCACAGGCACTCACACAAACACCATCCAGATGCAGACACACCAACATCCACTATTTCCACTCTCTCCCCCTCTGCCTCCTCCTCCACCTCCCTCCTAGTTCCGTTTACACTCACACCTGCATGCACTACATCATCATCCACTACCAGCATCATCACCACACCAAGCAGAACACACACCTCACTGGCAGACACCTCCACAACAGCCATGCACATGTCCGCTGTATCCTCTCCCACTGTGTCTGCCCCCCCTCCTAAGGTACACAAATGCAAGCACTCAGACACCCAACAGCCATCCACCTCACAGCAGCATCCAGCCCATGCACCTGCACCCAAAATCAGCAGACAGACACCTCCAACGACAACTCCCTATTCCTCCACTCCCATTCCTTCTCCCTCTTCCCACCCCAATGTCCCTAAAAAACAGTTCCTAACCATCATTGACCTCTTCCCTTCCCCTTCCCTTCCCCACGTCCTGCACATATGGCCAGGGTAGGGCGAACCCAGCCAAGTACCTCAGCCACCCAGTCCACAGGCCCGGTCATCACCACACCCACTTGTGGTGGAAAAGGATCCAGTCCACATGTCCTGAAGGTGAAGAAGCCTGCGACAGGCAGCCTCAAGACAAAGGAGCCTGCCCCAGCTACCAGGAAGAGCAAGGAGCCTGCACCAGCAGGCAGGAAGAGCAAGGGGCCTGGGGGAAGAGGCAGGAAGAGCAAGGGTCCTGGGGCAGGAACTGCGACGGAACCCCCACCACCAACCCTGGTTGTGCAGCCATCCGAGGTTGCGGGGCATGGACAGGAGCCTCCCTCCCCAGCAGCACCACCACCTCCAGTGGGCAGACGTCCGAGGTTGCAGGGGATGGGCAGGAGCCTCCCCCCCAGTAGCAGCACCAACACCACCTCCAGTGGGCAGGTGTCTGAGGTTGCAGGGGATGGACAGGAGCCCCCCCCCCTGCAGTGGCACCACCACCTCCAGTGGCCAGCTGCCCGAGGTTGTAGGGGATGGGCAGGAGACCCCCCCCAACAGCACCACCACCACCTCCAGTGGGCAGCGATCCGAGGTTGCAAGGGATGAGCAGGAGCCTCGCCCACCAGCAGCAGCACCACCACTGAGCAGCCGTCACTGCCGGTGAACGGTATGTAATCCTGCCTCCATGGCCTTCTGGGCAGCCTGCCCCCTGCAAATCTAGTGGGTATTACACCCACCTGAGAGACTGTGACCTTGCACTCCCCAGGTTCAAGAACACAGGGCACCATGCCCCCTCCATAATCAGTGGGTATGACACCCACATCGCCAAGACTACCCAGGATCAAGAACACAGGGCCCGAGGCCCCCTCCAGAACCAGTAGGTAAGACACCCACATCGCCAAGACTACCCAGGATCAAGAACACAGGGCACGATGTCCCCTCCAGAACCAGTGGGTAAGACACCCACATCGCCAAGACTACCCAGGATCAAGAACACAGGGCACAAGGCCCCTTCCAGAGCAAGTGGGCAAGTCACCCAGGTGAGAGACTGTGGCCTTGTACTTCCCAGGACAATGCACAAGGCATGTTGCCCTCTCCAGAGCAAGTGGGCAAGTCACCCACCTCAGAGACTGTGGCCTTGTACTTCCCAGGACCATGCACAGGGCATGTTGCCCCCTCCAGAGCAAGTCACCTACCTGACAGACTGTAGCCTTGCACTCCCTAGGACCAAGCACAGGCCATGTTGCTCCCTCCAGAGCAAGTGGGCAAGTCACCCACTTGACTGACTGTGGCCTTGCACTCCCCAGGACCAGGACCAGGGCATGGAGCCCCCTCCAGAACAAGTGGTGTTGTTCCATCTCCTGGCTGAGGTGCCCCCCCCTGTCCCCAGTCCCCCTGAGTTGCCTGCCTATTTACCAACTGATGCCCCTGCAGTGATCTCTCCGTGTTGATGCAGGTGACATGTGTGGCCGTGGACTTTGGCCTGTGGCCATTTGGCCTTTGAAAATTGTGCACTGGGCTGTGTCCCTTTTTGTGTACATATGTATATATCTATTATCTTGCCTAAGTCACTCCCTTTTTCAAAATCGTTTTGTCCTTGCATTATTCATCTGAGTTACGGGGTAAAAATGTTTTTGTGATGCACCTGATTATGTGTATGGTGTTGAGGGTGCGTGTGTGGTGCGTGTGTGTGTCACTGTTGTTTTCCTCCAGGCGGCTGTAATCACCGTTGTCGTCTTCGCACTTGTTGATGTTCGTGGTGGAGCAGCACGTAGAAGATCATGGGGAAGACATGCAGCTCGGGCTCCATGGTGGCGTGGTTGTTCCCTATATCTCCAATGGTGAGTCCTTTCCCTTCTGAGCTCTGTTTCCGCCATGCTTTTGATGTCATTGGTACCGCACAGGAAAAGGTGGCGGTTTCCTGTGTCTTAATACGGTGGGCGGAACATTGACTTCCTGCCTGACTGTAGGCGCTACCGCCGTGGTGGCTCTTGTTTCCACCCTGGCGGTCAGTGTGGTACATTGGCTGTCTATCAGAGATCTTTCCGCAATGGTCATAATTTGGTGCTAATTACCGCCGGCATGTTGGCGGGATTACCGCCACTTTAACACCAACCGCCAGGGTTGTAATGAGGCCCTCTGTGTCTTGGGCAGCTGCCTGTGGGGTAATGAAGGATGTTGAATTCCACCCTCAAAAGAATTACATGCAGACCCTAGGCGACTGCACCGCACAACTTGCTGAGATTAAGGCTCTAATCTTGGCACTGGAACACACGGATCCTGAATTTTCTACTTTGAATGTGTGTGGTTCGAATTATTGTTTCCAGTCCTTCAATGAACACTTAGACTATTGGTGCCTTAACGGGTTCAGAGATTCCAAGGGTAACACCATTAAACACTCATTCTTGTGGGGGAAGGTAGTTGATCTAAAAGAGAAGCTGCTATGGGACATGTGCTCCACACATTAGGTCACCAACGTGTAGGAATACAGGTTGTACAAAACACTTTGGCTGATGAAGCTGCCAAATCTGCAGTAACTACGGCCTCTGTTGGTGTGATTACCCGTTCTCAAACGAGAATGAATGATGAAACATAGGCTGCTGTGAAAGCTTCGGCTGACAGCAAGCCCATAACAAAAGCATCCCCTGCAAAATATTCCTACCACTTAAGTGCCCAAAACATTGCTTTCGCAAAAATACTGGAGGGGATTGGGGGGCTGGTGATTGTGTGATCCCCAACCAAGGCCAGAGACTAGATCTCATTAAAGCAGTGCATGAGGGTGTTGCTTCTGCCCATGTCAGTGTGGCGGCTACTATCTCACTGCTACAGAAACACTTTTGGTGGCCTGGTCTTTAAAAACAAACCAAGCAGTTTATCCTTAGTTGTGACATTTGCCAACAAATAAGAGGGTCCCCCATCAAACACCCACTGCAGACACCCCTCTTAATTTCCAACAAACCACTACAGTGTGTGTAACCGGACCACTGCAGACCCCTACAACTAGATGATGATGAAAATATATATTAGTTGCTGTTGATTCAGGCTCCAGATTTCTGTGGGTGTGGACACAACGATTGGCTGACGCTCTAACTTTTATTAAAGATATGCAAACCTTCATCAGGACATATGCAGCCATAGCATTCCACTGGACCAGGGCCCTACCTTTGTCTCCAGGGCATTCAGGGACACCATAGCAACGATGGGTGTTGTGGTGCATTACAGTTCAATATCATCCCAAGGGAAATCCGATTGTGGAGGGGAAAAAACAAAACTTAAAGCAATCCTTAACAGAGAGAGTATTAGATTCAGGTTGTAGTTGGCTTCATCACCAGTATTGGCTTCATCTCCAGAGAGCACGAAATAATCTGCCTAGAAGGTCTTTGGGAACATGTACTCTTTATGAAGTCCTGTTCACTATATCTATGTATGTCTCTGATCTTATTGGCCCTAGTGTGGTGGTGACTGAAACACCTTTTGACATAATTGAATGTGTCACTGTTTTACAGGAATCACAACAGCCATCCAATGAAAACTCATCTGCATATGCCACTACCTTGAGAATGAGGGATTTGCCATCATCCACAGACTGGATTCCTAAAGTTGGAGATCTGGTTTGTGAAAAGATCTCTGTGAAGAAGGAGTCTGGCCCCTCATATAGAGCACCAGATACAGTCCTGGGAATACACAGTACCAGAACTGTCATCTTACCACTGTTGCCTGGTTCTAAAGAAAACCTCGTTGTTTCAATTGACAATGTCAAATTGCACCATGTGGCCGATCCTACACAGTAGACCAAGAGGACGCCTGGATAGTTCCCATACCTCTCTCACTACCCCATTGGATATACCTCTTCAAACACCAAACAATGCTGTAATAATTTCCCCGAGCCTGGGGAGGCTGTCACCACTTCTGCAACAAGAAATGTCCAGAATGTAGATCTCTACTATTCGAAGGCAACACACATGGATGGAATTGTTTACTGTGAACCACCATTGGATACATCTACCAGTTCTGCACCAGCTCCAGTGGTGGTAGAGACTGCTTCTGCTTATTTTCCCAATATTGACAACTTTTCTTTAAACTCTTCAGCATCAGCTACTTCACCTGTATCATGAGCACGTAAACTTTTCAGCTGTCTCAAACAAAATTATTTAGTTCATCCATGGTACTATCTGTAGATAATATTAACACTACTTGCCTTTCTGCTTTTAATTGGCTTCATCATTGTTTTCCTTCTGCTGAAATATGGTCATTTTCTTCCTGAATGCTCTGCTGTTAAAATAGTGGATGAGGTTTTTAAGCCTTATTTGTCCTCACCTAAGGTCTGAAGAGACTTGCACCTTCTGAACATTTCAGCTGTTCAAGTTCCTGATGGGATTGTTTGGGATAAAGTACGGTTTGATATCTTTGGACCTACAGAAATGATTCTAATTCCATATGTTTTCAAAGTATCTATGCAAGATATTATTACACCATGGTTGTTTCTGATGACTGGGATGTAAAAACAGTTGATTCTATGCTTTCTGAGCTTGAATATTACACTGTATTTGAGGGTGAAGATGTGTACAAGTACACTGCAAATTATTGGGAAATGTTCTGTTGTCACCATTACGGATACCATTTTCTACACAGAGCTGGTATCCCAACAATAGTTTACAATTACACACAATGAGAACATTGTCCAACTCCTCCAGTAAGGAATTGTAAAATATATATACAGACAAATGTGCATATTTTACTGGGCATGATGCTAAAAATGCTGTTCATATTATTTCAAAGTACCTCCCGCGAAAGTGGAAAAATATTGCTAACCGATATCAAATTGATTTATTCAGATTCCTTTGTTTCCCAGCTGGCTATAGAAGGCTATGAGTCTTGGAAAACGTTGATTGACTTAAAGAGTATGTGGGGAACTAAAGTTTGGCAAATACAGGGCACCAAAGCTAGGTAAACCAGAGACATCTGGCCCTATCATTATAAATATCCTAACTTATTTTGGCAAAGCCTCTGGCTTGTGGTCAACTTGAGCAAGACAAATTAATCTCGCTGGGACAAATGGGACAGCCGTTGGCCTAGGCAAGTCGAGCAGGCTTAACTGTTATGTACTCTGGTTTCTGCGGTACAAATCACTTATAGTGAGACAGCTGCTAGATCAGTAAATGCTGTGCCCCTACCTGCAGCTATCCGACAAGTCACGTAGTGATGGTCCTCCCTGCCCCTGTCCTTATTGAGTTGTGTGGCAATGCTTAAGATGGTTACTTTTCCTAAATTTCTATCCCTACTCCAGTGTTACCCCTTTTATCTCCAGAGGAATGCCCTCAGCACCTTCAACAGACTACTTACCACATTTATTTAGGAGGCGGGCCCATAGGGTGGCTTTTGCAAAATGCTGTAAGTCAACTTACAATGGTGGGCTGGCATTGGAAAATGTGACCTCTTATTATGAGACTTCCCATCTTCTGGTTATTAGTGATTGTCTTTATGGCCCCACAGATAGTCCTGCTTATAGGCTGGAGCATATGCTACTAGGAGAGAAATCTCACCTACATTACTGATATGCAGGCAAACCGCCCCTAATGGTACCTCCAGCTGCCCTAACTGTTTTAAGAATCTGGCAGACTTCACTCCGGTGCATAGGAAGGGAGGGAGAGCTTACAGTAGAAACCTGTTTGAGGCACGGCACCTACCTTGGAGGGGTTCAATGGGTGGGAATCCATTGGCATCTCCTCACTCAGCCACATAGTTAACCCTACAAGGATGAAATTCTTTCTGTGCCTCGAGGCAGAGTTCGGGCTTGAGAACTCCCATTTTTTCCAGTAGCTGCAGCTTAGGCATGCACTGGGCCCCCACCTTCCAGAAATAACAGCACTTCCTGATCATAACCCACTATAGGCCAAGATCACGTCTTTTCTTCCTAGGCTGCACTAGGTATCCATTATATACAAGGCACCGATCATACACACTTCAGACTCCTTGGACCTCAAGCACAAGTGGAAGCAAGATTTAGACCCATTCAATGTCTTTGAATGGACACTGGCATGCGTGGCTCCCTCAGAAGCCACCATCTCAGAGTGCTACAGATGGATCGACTTTAAATATTTGCATCATATCTTCTTGACCCTGCACCAGCTTTGGCACATGGACAGAAGCACTACGCATGACTTCCTCAATTGGGTGGCAGCAGAAGGTGACCTCTTTAATGTGATTTGGAGTTGCAGTGCATTCCATTCATTCTAGGATTCTGTACAATGAGCGCTAAGCGCCGCACAGGGTAGACCCCTCAATCTTACTCCCATAATGGCTTTACTGAACATTCTGGATGATAAAGGGTTTATGTATGCAAAAAAAGGTTAATCAGACTGGGCCTGATAGAAAGGAAGAGAGACGTTACCCAAGAGCTGTGGCAATCTGTCTCACCTACAGGCTCTAGTTAGAGGATATGTATAGATGTATGTTGTATTTGAGAAATAAACAACTTACAAAGCCCAAGAATGCCCAGAGAAGCACACAATTATACATGGAGTACAGGGGTAGGATGTAAGATATGGTGGACTCTATCACTTTTACAATGTAAGTGCATCCAACATGTTTCTTAAGCACACTTGTTAGAAATTGGGTCTCTAGTTGGCCGGGGTATACACCACGTCCAAGTAGGGACCTCAGTATTAGTCAGGATAAGTCAAATACATGACTTAAATTAACCTGTGCTCACCCTCTGGTAGCTTTCCACAGAGCACCAGTCTTAACTTAGAAGGCAATATGTAAAGTATTTGTGCAACATATCTACAGTAATCAAAATGAAACACCACATAAAGGACTCCACGCAAGTATATTAAAATATAGAGATTATTTATCTGAATAGGTCAAGACCAAAATGACAAAAATCCAATGAGTATTCACTTATAAAAGGTATCACATTAAGCGCACTTATATGAGCGCACTCTGTAAAGATTTGTTTTAGAGTCTTTACCTAGATGTGTGAGAATACAGGTGTCCTTCTGCAAGGAGCGCAGTGCAGATTGATCGGGGCCTTTCGGGAGCTGTCTGGATAAAGGATACAAAGTATTTCATCCTCAGAAGGCAGAGAGCGCAGCGCAAGCTTTGAGGCAGCTCGGACCTATGTGGTCCGGGAATGCACTGTCACAGCCGCAGGTTGAGGGTGAAGTGATGTGAATGAGGCCAGCGCAAGGAGCAGGGTTACGCCCAAGCACGACTCACTGCTTGGGTGAGGCCAGCGCGTATCGCACTTCTCCGTCACTTGGTAGCATGGGCGGAGGACAACACTGAAGCTGCTCCGAAATCCTGATGAGACGGGTGGCAAGTTGACGCTATGCCGCTCTGAAGTCTTGATGAAAGGAGCAGCGGGCAGCAACCAAGCTGCGCTGAAGTCTTGGTGCAAGGAACGGCAGGTTGCAAAGATGATACCCTGAGGTCTTGTTGAAATGAGTAGCAGGCTGCAAGGAAGCCGCACTGAAATCTTGCTGAAATGAGCGGCATGCTGCCACAAAGCCACACTGAAGTTTTGTTGAGGGGAGCCGACAGCCCTTGGAGTCACTCTGGGGGTGATTGTTGATTCTTGGGTTGCAGGGCAGAGATCAGCAGGCATCAGGGCAGCTCAGCAAGACAGGGGCACCAGCTCCTTGAAACTGTCAGGCACAGCAACGTGGCGATCCTCCAACACAGCAGTCTTTACTCCAGCAAAGTTTCCTTGAGTCCAGAAGTCTTCTGATTTTAGTGGGTTGGAGGCTCAGTACTTATACTAAAAAGTGCCTTTGATATGGGGGATGACTTCAAAAGGTTTCTGTGAAGTGCAATGGTCTCCCTTTCAGCTCAGCCCCGGCTCCAGATTGGTAGTGGGGGGGGGGGGGAGGTGATCAGCCCCTTTATGAGGGCTCTGGCCACTACCCTTTGAGATGTAAGTGGGAGCCCTTCCCAACCTCCTCCCCAGGAAGACCCATCAGTCTGCAGATAAATGCTGATGCAGCTGAGAATCCTGTACTGTAGGTGTCTGAAGGGAATGCACAAGTGTAGCTGTCACCTAGTCCAGGCCAGACCTGTAATGGAGAGAGGCTGTAGGCACACAGGACAGTGAGGGCAGAGAAATACCCACTTTCTTAAAGTGGCATTTCTAAAATAGTAATAATAAATCTGACTTTACAAGTAAAAAGGATGTATTCTTACCATTCTAATTCCAATGAAACTAACTGTGATGCAGATACTCTACTCTGATCACAATTACAACTTAAAAGTATTATAAGGAATTCTCAATGCTGGCCTATGAGCAAAGTAATGAAAAACAACTTTGGGAGCTTTGCATTACCAGGACACGAAAGACTTAAAAGTACATGTTCTACCTTTTACCTGCATAGCACCCTGCCCTATGGGCTCCCTAGGGCCTACCGTAGGAATGACTTATATGCAAGAAAAGGGGAGTTTAAGGATTGGCAAAAGGTTTTGGATTCCAAGTTGGGGTGGGGGATAAGGGGTGATATCCCGAAATTAGTCCCAGGATGCTTGTTTCTGGTCCAGGGAGGACCTGGCCTGGCAGTTCATGTTGGACTGTTCCCAAAGGGAGCAGAGTCAAGATTGATTTGCATATGGCTGGCTCCAAACTGGAATGGTGAGCAAAAAACCCAGAAGTGTGACTGGGGTGAATGTTTGATTACTTCCGCATTTCGTCCACCAGCTGTTGTTTTTAGGGTCGAGCCTGCGTCGCATGCGCTAGCGCATGCGTATCGCTAGCGAGACACTTGAGGTATTAGAAAAGGGCTCGGAGCCTCGTCGACGTGACGTCAGTGTCTCTCATTGGCAAGTTGGCTTGCCTGTTAGAATCTTCTTCTTTTTATTAGTGGGAGGCACGTACACGCCATGCCTTTTCCGTGGTTAGCCCTCCTCGAGCACAGTAACCAAGTATGGAAAACATGCGAGGCTCGCTGGGGTTGTGGACTACTTTTTCTCTGTTTTCGGAGTGCGATCTTGCTGGGCAGAAGTCGAGCGCTTCGTTAATTGCACTTTTGCCGGTAAACTGTACAGCTCGATCGCGCTGTTTTTTTCTTTTAATGCAGGGAAAATCCAGTTGGGAGTTTACAACTGTGAACAGTTGTTACTCCGACAAATACGAGACCCTAGTGCATTGCAAATGCTTGTTTTATTTGTCGCCCTAAGTGGGAAGGGCATGCCCAGACATGGTTCCCGTGTTTGCTCTGCCACCAGATTCAAACGTTGCCTGGCTGATTAGGGGTGATACCCTGAAACCTGTCCCATAATGCTTGTTTTTGGTCCCGGGAGGACCCGGCCTGGCAGTTCAGGCGGGACTGTTCCACTGGGGAGCAGGTTCAAGACTGATTTACAAACACCTGGGTCCAAACTGTAATGGCATGGCAAGCAAGGAGACTGATTGATTAAACCCAGATCTGTGACTGGGGTAAATGTTTGATTTGTTCCTCATTCCGTCCATCATATATTGTTTTTACATTTTACTTATATGGCACCCTCCCTATGGGCTACCTAGGGCCTACCTTAGAGGCGACTTAAATGCAAGAAAGAGGGAGTTTAAGGCTTGGCAAAAGGTTTTGAATGTCAAGTCGGGGGTCAGTAAGACTGCACACAAAGGTGCTGCAGGGGCAGGTGTGACATATGTTTACAGAGCTACCCAAGTGGGTGGCACAATCAGGGCTGCAGGTCCACTAGTAGCATTTAATTTACAGGCCCTGGATATATGGGATACCTCTCTACATGTAACTTGTATGTAAATTAAATATGCCAGTTGTGGATACCCAAATGTTGCCATGTTTTAGGGGAGAAGCATGTGCACTTTAGCATTGATTTACAGTTTCAAAGTGGCCTAAGACCAACAAAAGATACAGAAATGAAACAGGGGATAAAAGGCAAAGAAATCAGGGAGAAGGCCACCCAAAGGCTGCCAGGTCTAACAACACTGTTCTTGGAATGAACGACCAGGATGGAGATAAATAGTATTATACACTTTGTCTGTACTGGTTATGTTTCTTTGGCACCTGTTGGGCGAATGCTGTTGTTTCTATCTGTACAATCTAATAAACAGATTTTCCTTAAAAAACAAAAATGGGTGGGAGTGACAGGTGTAATAAAGATACACTTTAGAAAGCCTGCTAAGAGAAGTGAGGAGATGAACAATTGAGAAAGTAACAACAGAAAGAAGGGAGAAATTTGAAAAAGTGCTCATAAAGTGACAGAGCTTAATGAGAGCCAGGACGGTCACAAGGTTTAGCAAGAGGTACAGAGACAGATTGCAAAAAAACAGCTGTGGAAGAGATGATGAGGAGGAAAGGCGAGTTACATGGAGGCGATATTGACACAGAGACAGGTGAGAAAGCGACAGAGAATGGTGTAAGAGAGGTGAGAGACAGGTAGGGTTGCCATGCTGGACCACATTATCCTGCAATGACCAGTATTTTAATATTGTATGTAGTACAACATTTTGGAAAATCACCATAAGCCAATATTTTTCTCCTTTTCATTACAAACGGTAAAACAGTAATTATCAGGAGAAAGTACTCTAAATGTGTTCTAGAACTGCCTTAATGATTCCTGACTGATAATTAAAGAAATAGCAATGAACACAGATAGTTATATTTGGATATTATGTCTGGGTCTTTCCAGAAACTTAAAACATGAACAAATTGCTGTTTTTTTCCTCTGGGAAAGGTGGCAGCCCTAGAGACAGGTGAAAGAATGACGAACAAGAGACAAAACAGGAGAGAAACTCAGACAGAAGGGGTCAGAAAAGGGCAACAAAATGTGAGAAAGACAGGTGAGCGAGAGGTAAATAGAAAAGGCCCTTGAGGAACACATAGCTCAGGAGAGGGTGACAGCTGGTTGAAGGTCGTATGACATCCCTTCCCGTGAAGTCTTTGGGATAAAGGACATGCGATGTTACCCCTGGCATTATGGTGAATCGGCGTCCATGCAAATGTCATCTCTGGTACTGACTGTTTCTGCTTCTCTCTGTAATCAGCACGGGTGGGTGCCTGTTAACCAGTGCTTTAAATGGGCCGGTACTCACAGGTACTGAGTACCGGCACTTCTTATTTCTCTCACTCTGAGTACCGGCACTTCTCTGTTGCCAAGGAGAGTACCGGTACTCATGAAAGATAGGCTCATTAGCTGCTAGTGCTGGTGAGCACTAGCCTCTCAGAGTTTAACCTGCCTCAGACAGCTCAAGTGCTTCTGTAGCCCTAAACTAACCCCCGCTGAGCTATTCAGCAGGGATCATGTTCCTAATGTCTGGGTATTCACCATCACGCTGTGTTTGACAGAACAGGGTCCATGTGCTGTCAATCACATTTACACTATCGTGTGCATTTGTGTAAACACAGGAATAGAGGCAGCCCTGCTGACAGTGGCAACTAAGAAAGCCATGGGAGGAAAGTTTAAAATGGCTTTGATCCCACCCGAGTCTTCTAAACGAGGGTCAGCTATGTATGCGTGTTTGCCTGCTTGTGCGTGTGTTTTTGTGTGAGAGAAAAGCGAATGAAAGGGGGAGAGAATTCGAACTTTTTAAGGAGGACTGTGTGGAATGCTTTGGGTGTGCGTGTCTGCTTGTTTCTTTCTGTGTGTGCACGTTAAAGAATATATAGTATCGTACAAAACGACAGTAAATAACAGTATGGCATTAAGACAAATATCATTGTGTTTCACTTTCATTTTATGTAACAAGTTAACGTGCTTTGTTTATTTAAACACATTTCTCATGGGCCTTGGTATGTGCTGCAACTGGTTTAAAAGTCAAACTATCCTCATGTCTTGCCCTTAGCTCCGCCCCTAGCCCCACCCACCACACTACTAGCTCGTGTTAATGAGTACCTGCACTTATGTTTTCCCATTTAAAGCCCGGCTGTTAACAAAAAAACAGGGAACTTGGGGAACACAACAGTGGACGGGTTCAGCAGTTTTTTTCGGGTTTCCAAACCACCAACTAACGTAATGATGGCGGGGAGATGAGATCCCTTGATCTTTAGCCCAATTATATCACAGGGCACACATCACATCACCTGGAACCAGTGCTTGAAATGGAAAAATAGAAGTGCAGGTACTCTGTGCCAGAGTACCTGCTTGTTTCTGAGAAGTGCCGGTACACTCAGGTTAAAAGTATTACGTTTTTCTTGAGAAGTGCAGGTACTCTCCCTCTCAAAATAAAAAAGTGCCGGTACTCAGTACCGGCCCATTTAAAGCACTGCCTGGAAACCAGATCTTAGAAAAATGTCAGTGACGTCTGCTTTAGATGACAAGAAATGAAATCTAGTACGTATCATAAGTTGATTACATTTGGGCACTTAACATCGGTGCCAAATCCCTTCACCAGCTGGCACACCCTGCAGTGCGGGATTGTTATTTGGTGACATCAGCGCAACCTCAAGGCACGCATTCAGAAAGGCTGCACCACTTTCAGAGGGGTGCCGGCACTTCGCTTCCTGCTAGGAAGACGACTTTGACCTCTCAAGAAGTTCCTAAAAAACACTTCGGATGACTGCGTAGACTGTACTAACGACACGTGCCTAATTCAGCATGATTTGAACTGTGCCAGTACTGCTTGCAGGCCGATCGTGCAGTCTAGTGTACGTGTCACGTGATCCACATCGTAAGGCCGCAACTAAGGTCAATTCAGTGCACTTAGCAGCAGCGTCGGCCGCGATACGTCTTAATTTGTATTTACCTTATGTACTCAACCCGCTGCAGTGTAGAATAACAGAGGAGCTGCAGGCGCGTGCGCCCACCCTCCACTGCACCAGGGTGAGATGCCATGTGTTTAGTGGCGAACTGCACAGCAGCACCAGCAGCACCTTGTTTCGAGCCATAGCCAGTTTACCAGTTTTGTTTTTTCAAACAAGGACCTAACTTCCTCGTTGACACTTCCTTCTCTGATGGCGCCGGCGCCACAAACCACCCTCCTGTGAACTGGTTTGCTCACCTCCCCCCTCTAAAACCCTGGGGTAGGCTCTGTTTGAACAGATGGGTCTGGATTTTACTATCTGGGCTTATAGATGCTGCACCAGAAGCGTCCTCCTCTTCCTCACTTGTCATTCCCACGATTCCCCCAAAAGCAGTGACTTTAACTGCCTCCTGTGGTACTCAAGGGGCGGAACTGTTACTTCACCGCAGCACAGTGGGGGCAATTCTAGTTGGCCTGTTACAGATGGTTTTGACTGGATCCAGTTATGGCTTTTGGACACATAGCTCCGTTGTCCGATTCTCAGACTGTTTTGGGTCTGGTGCCTCAGCGGGCTGATGCGGCCACCCGAGAGGTCATGTAATAACAATTGCCTGAACAACGAATGCTAAGGTAAGTTTTTCTCTTTTTTATGGTTTATTAGTTATATACATATATATATATATATATATATATATATATATATATATATATATATATATATATATAAATTCTAAACAACTTATATATATATATTATAATAATATAATATATATATATATATATATATATATATATATATATATATATATATATCAATTGTAAGTAACTAATAAACCATAAAAAAGAAACACTTACCTATAAGTTGTTTAGAATTTATATATATATATTATAAATTCTAAACAACTAATAAACCTTTAGAATTGATATACTAAACAACTAATAAACCATTAAAAGAAAAACTTACCTTCAAATTCATTGTTCAGGCAATTGTTATTCAGGCAAAATTGTTGTTTAGACAGTAGTTGTTCAGTACTTCGTTGTAGAGACTTTTTAGTTGTTTAGTAGTTGTGGTTTAGGCAAGTAGTTTTTCTTTAGGACCTAGTTGTTCAGGATGTTTCCCTGACCTGAGGCTTAAACTGCTGTCTTTGGGAGGTTCAGGCAGGACCTCAGCCAGAGGTAATGGCATAACAGGTGCCCTGCACCCCAATTAATGCTCCCTTCCACTACTCAGCCAAGTAGTGGGGGACCCATTTCCATTGCCTTGCCTCGTTTACGTCACTAATTGGCACACGGCCCGGAAAATAAATGGAAAATCAACGGCAGGGAAGAATTTACTTTGCCTTTTGATATACGGCTTTCCTGTCCTACAAAAGCAGATTAATTCAGAATCTGAAACAATCCATAAGCTACACAGTATTTAGCTGTTAATAGGTTTATATTTACACAGAGTCCCGTTTCATAGAACTTTGGTCCATAACCTTTATTCTAATTTTTTGCTTTCTTCGTTAAGAGTTACAAATCTGACATTTGAACAAGCTACGAGATATTGTCAAACCCTATGTGAAATGGCTGAACGGAGAAAAATGTGGGAACAAGCAGCAGCCGAGCTGTTTGACAACTCGAAAACCAGCAGTGGACCCATGGGGGTTCAGATACAAACTACCTCCAATATTATACATCAACTTGAAAAAACACGTATTTCTGAACTTAAAAAATGGTGGGAAATGACCTCATTAACTAAATACATTGAAAGTGGTAGAGTACCTAGAGGTCTACGTATTTTAATTTTACCCACCTTAGGAGACATGGACTCTGATTTACTGGAGGAATGGAGAATGCAAACAGCAGACTGCTCAACCAAACTTATGGGAACTTTAATCACTCAAGCCAAGAGACGCATGGAGGAACAAATTATTAAAATTGAACAACTTACAAAAGAATTAGAAAAGATGCCTAACCAACAAGAAATTTCTATTCAGTTAGCAAAAATGGAAGAACGGATTAAATACAAGGAAGAGGAAATTAAATCACGTAAAGCACATAAATTCAACAGAGATAAGATGGATTACGAGCATGGAAGAATCTACACATTTGCTCGAAAATATGACATTGTAAGAACCAAAGATATGTCCAAGAGTGGGGCTGATTGTGCTGTACAACAGATATCTGCAGATGACAGTTCAGAAATAGAGTCCTCTGCTGACGAGATACCGCGCAACAAGCTGGATTTTCAGGGAGAAATGCGCCTTATGCAAATGATCACGCCACCTCCTGGGCAAAATCGCAGGCGTGGCCGAGGAAGCGGAAGACGAGGAGGGGCAAGAAGAAGAAGCAACCAACTATCAAATTAGAACCAAATCCCGGATCAACTAATAAATTGAATGACTTGAGTACGGTGGTGAATATTTCCCATAGTACCTTGACAGACAATCAGCTTTGCATACTTGATTTAGGATTAAGCTTTTGCCCTAATACACAATGGGATTATGTTAACACCCGTATTGAACTGTACAAATTTGTTCGTAAACTACGTCTCATCAAGCATTTTTCAAACAAAGACATAAACCGAATGACCGACAACGTCAACCAGAGGGCTGGACTCTCGGGATTCAACATTGCTGATAGCTCAGAATTGATAGCCATCAATGAGCTGGATCATGACAGCGATGAAGCTAGATGTTCCATATATGATGATACAAACAAGAGCACAGATATGCTTAATCAGATGGGATTTACAACTAACCTTTATGATAAAAGCAATCTAAAACTGTTGAGTAGATTTAATCCCCGACTACCTAGTGGCAATTTGATAGATATATTTCATGAGTTAGTGATCAATGACATTGACAAATTTCGTAATAAGAGCTCTTTGAAGACATCGAGAAAGATGAGACCTAATTTTACGCAACAAGATTGGCAGGATCTAAACACACTGAGGTCGAATTCTTCTATCATCATTAAGCCCTCAGACAAGGGTGGCAACATTGTTGTCATGGATACAATTGATTACACTAAGGAAGCATATCGGCAATTGATGAACAGAGAGCATTATGAGAAATTGAAGATCAGCCCCTTATCCCAATACCAAGGGACATATCATGATATGTTAAATGAATGGTATACAAAGCAATTGATGGATTATGATGAGTTTATGTATTTGAAAATTGACCATCCTAAAATTCCTTGTATTTACTTCCTACCTAAAATTCATAAGAACAAAACCCATCCTCCAGGTAGACCAATAGTTAGTATGAATCAATCATTACTTGAGAACACTTCACGATATCTGGACCTGTTTTTATGCACCTTTGTCACAGAACTACCTTCATATCTGCGTGACACCAATGATTTTCTGGCCAAGATACATGACATCCCATGGCATAAAGACTACTTATTGGTTACCATGGATGTAGCATCACTATATACATCTATTAAACATTAATATGGATTACAGGCCTGTAGGTACTTTTTACAAACACGATCCATTGAATTTTTGGAGCATACTAATATGCTCTTATCGATGCTACAATTTTGCCTGACACATAATCTGTTCCTCTTTGATAATGTAAGTTTTTTACAAAAACAAGGGACAGCTATGGGGTCATCCTTTGCTCCCACCTATGCCAATCTATATATGGGCTGGTGGGAGAAGGAGGTGGCATGGTCAGAAAGCAATAACATCTATATGGATAGAGTGATACTGTGGGTGCGATATATCGATGATTTGTTTATTATCTGGGATGGCACAGAACAACTGTTGTTGGAATACATAAATATATTGAATAATAATCAATGTAACATTTATCTAGATGCTATCTATAGTAGAGATACTATCTCATTTTTGGATGTCCAACTAAAAGTAGAAAACAATCATCTAAAGACATCTATATATCGAAAGCCCACGGCCTGTAATTCCATATTACATGCCAATAGTGGGCATCCTCATGCACTTAAATGGAGCATACCATATAGCCAGCTACTGCGGGCTCGCAGAATATGCTCTGATGAGAACCAATATGATTTGGAATCTAAGACAATGGTGGACAGGTTTCTAAGTAGAGGTTATCCTCCAAAAATCTTAAATGATGCATTACACAGAGTACGGAATAAAAGCAGAGAAGAGTTACTTTTTAATAACATAGTGACCAGCAATGATTTCCAACATTCAGCACCTAGAATATTCCTGCAGTATAATCAACAACATGATTCACTAAGAACTATACTCCAAAAAAATTGGCATGTTTTACAGAACGATCCCATTATTAATGATCATATAGAAACCCATCCGTCCATAACATTTCGTAAAGCACGTTCTTTGGGAGACTATCTAACCAGAAGCTATTTTTCAGTAAAAACTAATACATCTTGGTTGAGCCAAAAAAGTTTGGGATTTTGGAAATGTGGCCATTGCAAGGCCTGTAAGTATGCTCGAAATACACATAAATACCAAACTTTTGATGGTCGTCAGTGCGAGATCAAAGACCGGATCACATGTGACACTGAATTTGTGATTTATGTCATCGAATGTGGATGTCAAAAAATATATATTGGAAGTACCATTCATAAGTTAAAAGTCAGGTTCTTACAACACTTTAGAGCCATAAAAAATCAAGGCAAAACCTATCCTCTGGCCAAACATTTTTGGGAAGCACACAAAGGAGAATGTGGTACTCTATCTTTTTATGGTATCAAACATATTAAAAACAATCCCAGAGGTGGCAATAGAACGCTTGAGCTCAGACAAATGGAATCCAAGATGATTTTACTATTGGGCTCTGAGTCCCCATTGGGGCACAATCTTGATGCTGAGCTCCATGTTCATCTTAGATGAAAATACATCGTTTATTGCTTTTAGTTATACCTTAGAAAGAGACTCCCTATGCTTTCTAACTTTAAAAACAGTAGTGCTAATTTAGCAGTATGTTACTTACATTCCCTTTTTGGGAAGATGGGTGAGAAGATCATAATTAACTTAGATGAACATGCCATGATGGAATCTGTAAAGTGGATATGACTGAATAACTTTCCTTATTTTGAGTTCATATTACAGTCTGATGAAATTTAGATGGAACAAGTTCGTATATAGATCTGTACTGTGCTATTGATAATGGCTGTTTGATTTTATTTCCCTGTAATTTGGCGAATGTAGAATACTAAATATCATACATAGAGATATATAAATATATATAGATTATAATATGGACCAAGAGATTAATAGAACTGGTTGTTTTAATTGGAGTTTTTGTAACACTTTGATGCACTTTATATGCTCTTTTGCACTTATTATTAGTTTAGATTTTCAGCACTTTGCACTTTTTGCTAAGGCCCTATTTGAATACAACTTATCTACATGAGTGTCTATGGAATCACCTATTATACAGATAAGGATAGTGAGGAATCAGATTTGATTACATAGGCATTAGATGTATACTATAGCACTACAATACAATCATTGTCATTGTCAAACATAATTTGAATACAGGATATTAATTAGTTATTAATAACTATATGTACATATAACGGATGATAATTTAAATATTTAAAAATTGAAAAATATGATATTATAGTTCCTTCGTTTATATTTATACTGCCATTTTTCCTGTTATTTGATTAATGTTTTTATATGATCAAACATTATGAATTATTGGAAGCTATTGTCTTTTTGCCTATTATATTTATTATTCAATATTTATTACTTAGGACTTTCTAATCTTAATTCTGATCTTATCTGTGAATATTGGCATTAATGTAGGTTTATCCTTTTATTAAGCGTTGTATCTAAATAATCATTATTACATACTTCAAAATGGCCGCCGCATTTTTAGTACACTATAGTGTTATGGAAACAAATGAAGGACCTAAAAGTTGTATGAAAATGATGTCGGCTGAGTAGCCAAACTGTCCAGTAGAAGGCGTTTTGCCGAAACGCGTTGACAGACATCTTACTCGGGACTCTGGATTACCTGTATAAGAAAATAAACTCATGAACTAAATACGAGCGCTCTGGAATTAATTGATTTCGAGATTTGGGAGATACGTGATGGGATCGGTGCAGCCGTCAGATGGCTATCAGTCCATCTGTTGAAGAAATAATATATATATATATATATATATATATATATATATAAATTCTAAACAACTTATATATATATATTATAATTATATATATATATATATATATATACATATATATATATATATATATATATATATATATATATATCAATTGTAAGTAACTAATAAACCATAAAAAAGAAACACTTACCTATAAGTTGTTTAGAATTTATATATATATATTATAAATTCTAAACAACTAATAAACCTTTAGAATTGATATACTAAACAACTAATAAACCATTAAAAGAAAAACTTGCCTTCAAATTCATTGTTCAGGCAATTGTTATTCAGGCAAAATTGTTGTTTAGACAGTAGTTGTTCAGTACTTTGTTGTAGAGACTTTTTAGTTGTTTAGTAGTTGTGGTTTAGGCAAGTAGTTTGTTTAGGACCTAGTTGTTCAGGATGTTTACCTGACCTGAGGCTTAAACTGCTGTCTTTGGGAGGTTCAGGCAGGACCTCAGCCAGAGGTAATGGCATAACAGGTGCCCTGCACCCCAATTAATGCTCCCTTCCACTACTCAGCCAAGTAGTGGGGGACCCATTTCCATTGCCTTGCTCCTTGTAGGACCCATGACACATATGCTATCACACTAGCTACCACACTAGCTAAGTGTATAATTACTTTAATTAAAGATTGCAAGCGGCATTCCACCCTACTTCCTCGCTAATTGCTACATTCAGGCAGCTGTTCGTTTTATGGGTGGGTGAGGATGGTTTCTGGGTGGGATCCAACTGGGGAGTTAGGCATTAAGCGCCAGAAATAGGGTAAGTACTATGTGTGCTCACTAGGTTTACTGAATGTTGCACACTGTAATAAAGGATTCAGGCGGTGCCAAGGCCATGCTTGCCCACATGGTTGAGAACAGTGGGCAGGCACTTGCTCTTCTGGTTCACATCCTGCTCTGGCACTGATTGCACGCACTGTTCTGCCTGGTAGCAGGATTAGAAAGCAACAAAACAAAGGACCCATTCACAGAATAGTAAATCTGTGCTCGTGAATTTACATCTCCAACAGAATGTAGGTTTAATACTTTCTGGAACTCACAAACATTTCCAGGAACATGAACACAAAACAATGCCAGCAGGATTCTTCCCACTCTGCGGAGTTCTCAACGATGGAGAACTCTGCGCAGTGGGGAACAGAATTCTATGTACAAATACACTCTTTTGGCCCCCTGTGGAGAAACCTCTTTTCATACATCCCCAACAAATTTGAGGGTGACCCATTCAACTACAAACCCTAGAAAGCGATTTACAAAGCCCTTGTCTGGAGTCAAAATCTAACCCTTTCCAGACTGAAGAGGGGAAGGACAGGAGCTGGGGAATGCTGACAAACAGCTCCTGTGCTTTTGCAAACTAGCAAGGCGACCCATGCCTTTGAAACCCTGCGTTCCTAGTTCCAGGGGTGGCTCCTCCGTTAGGGCAGAGGAGCGTCGCCCCCCGCCAGCAGCAGGAGCTGCAAAACCTTTGAAAATAAAACAATAATAAACCACGTTTATTATCGTTTTATTTTCAAAGAGTGCGAGGCCATCAGGGTGACGAGCGTAAGGGGAGTGCACAGGGCACTCCCCTCAGTGCGCATGTATGTTTGGCCGCCCGTCTCGGCCGGCCAAACACACATGCGCACAAAGGCTCTCTCCAGCTCGGCATTGTGTTGCCGAGTTGAAAAATGCCAGCCCAGGATCCCAGTCTGAGTTGGAGTGCTCAGCCAGGGCGCTCCAGCCAATCATAACGCTGCTTTGAGCAGCGTCGTGATTGGCCTCAGAGCAGGCTGGGAGCCTGCAGTGCAGTGGAAAGTGTCTGCGACGTCCGGGTAAGTTTTTCTTTTCTTAATTTATATTTTCTTTTTATTTTATCCTCCCCAGCCCCCGCACCCCCCACTTTTCAAAGTCGCTAGCCGCGACTGCCTAGTTCTAGATCACAGATTCACAGGTTCGGAGAACTACGCACTCATGAAGGAGATCTTTGCACGGGTAAAAGAGTGTACACCTGGCAGCAATCATTATATGAATCGCTGGCAGGCCTAAAAAACGTAAATTTACGTTTATGACTAAATTTACTTTGGTGAGTAGGGCCTTAATTGTTTCTGAACGAAAGATCCCCTTGCTGAACTTCTTCTGTGTGCGTGAGAAAGAAAGTGAGTTAGCTCTTTCCAGACAACTGTCCCAGACGGATGATCTTTATGGCAAACCAAAACTAGGAAATCCTAGTTCAATTAATGTATATAGGCCAGGACAGATTCCTGGGCCAATGGGATTCAGGAGCAAATGAGCAATATTTGCTACCAGTATTGTCTGTTGTCCAAAGAACCACAGAAATCAGGCTCTACGGCAAGCTTACCTTATTGCTGTGGTTCTTCTTTTTAGGTCTGGCTTGGATACAGTTTTAGCTGTTTACAAATCTTTTCAAACATACTACACTATTTCAAAAACTGCTATGAATAATACTTATGGAACAAAGTAGCTTCGGGCTAGCCTCCTTTAGCCATTGGTTTTCTGGAGTGTCATTTCTATTGTTGGTCAGCCCACAGAATATCTAACAAAGGCCCTCATTCTTCAAGGGACCCTAAGATGGAATGCTACTACCTGGCCGGCAGCACTGATTCTGGCTGGTATCACCAACACTTTTACCGCCCATCACAAATGTTTGATTCCGGAGGGGGGAATAACTTGCCAGGCCTGGAATTACCAGGCCCGTTACTACATGTAGTTTGCAAATTACAGGCCATTTTTCCATATACATTTTCCACCTGCTATTAGGTTTTGAAAGGTGTGTTTTCAACACCTGTTAAAATTCATATTTGTGCTGGGTAATAATTCAGTTAAAAAAAACCCATACAAAGTTACCAATCCGCATAGCTCAGTTTGAGGGAAAGTGGGTCGTAGAGTTTGGGAATCAGTCAGCCCCTTCCAGGCACTGGCTTTGATAGGAGTGTCAGCTTTTAGACCAGCCATTGGATATGTGACATGCCGCTAATGTTAAATTTCAGCAATTTGCCTGTGCATGGAAGCCTGTGTTTGAATAACAAGGACAACCCTATCTGCCCACATGGACCAAGGAGGGTATATATCAATATAACATCAGTCCGTGGGACTCATTCAAAAGAGGTATCTTATTAGAATTGCTAGGACGTATTCATCGGACTAAAATGAATCACAAAGAAGAACACAGGACTGGTGTAGTTTGCATCTTGTGATGTTTTGACTCTGTGTTCCATCTCAGACACATAAGAAGGTATCACTCTTGAATGATCCCATGGTACAGTTGTTATTAATACATGTACATGGCAGCCTGGCATTGGATTTGGCATGAATTGTGTGTGCTTGCCTTGGCAGTGCCAGACTATTTTGATCATTCTTTGTTTTACAGACTCACAAAGGAAGGTATTCTTAGAGCAGCTGGTTGCGTGTCAGGAGCGCTTTCCAGTTGCATGCACCGTGCTCCATTGACACTGTTGTCAAGGTTGGCTGTGTTGCTTCGTGTTACTGACCTGGTTTGCATGAATGTCAATTCGCCAAAATGCCAGATGTGGCTGAGGTGACCTCGCATGTCATTTAACCTTTATTTTCACTATCACACGCAAACTTACACATACACACACATTTACACATAAACACACTCGTCCTCACATAAAGACACTTTCATTCACAAGCGAGCATACAACATACATTTTAAATCATGTTTTACTTACCTCAGCTGCCAGAGAGGGTCCGATCCCAGCAAATTGTAATTCATTCTGTATCACACTTATTGTGAATAATAAAATATATATCACTCTCAGTGGGATAAAGAATTGTTAAAAAAAAAAAAAAAACAAGGAAAGTTTGGCTGTCCTTGGGTGCCTGGCACTGATTTTGCTACCTCTCAGGCCAGGGGTCGCCAAGGCGGTGCCAGGGGTCGCAGGGAGCAAGCCAGGGGACGCATTTGCGACTCCTGGGGACCCCTAAATGACATCCTTGCTGGTATGCCTTTAGTTTCCAGATCCGAAATGTTCATGTTTCTCATTTTATTCTTAGCTCTGTGTGAAAGAATTTTAACAGCGGTTCATCATAGATAGCAAAACACGCAGGACTGCAGGAATTTACGTTTTACAAGGATGCCTTTTGTCATGTTCACGCTTCTGAAGTCAAGGTCGAGGCCTTTTGTTTCCATCTGTAGGCATCTAAGTTTGCACAGAGCGTACTCATTAGGAAGGCTGCCTTCTTTGGCCCAGCAGTAAACAAGCATTGCATTCCAAGTTGTCATGCACTGGGGAGGAGGCAGTGCTGTGTTTACTCGTCTCCATGGCTTCTGGAATTGTGCTTCCACTAAGACATGTTTGCATGTTTAAGGTGAATGCCTTCTTTGGATCTTTCCACTGTCTCTGCTTCTTTTTAGTTCTCTTATCTATCTTTAGTTATCTTTCTCTAAGGTCTCAGTATCTCTAGTCCTCTGTCTCTCTAGCTCTAAATCTTTCTCTCTAGTTCCCTTTTTCTCTAGTTCTCTCATCCAGTTCATTGTTTCTCTGTAGCACTCTCTCTCTAGTTCTCTCTTCAGCTCTCTCTCTCTCTCTCGAAAATCAGCAGCCTGGACAGACACTGCAGTGCAACTATTTTATATTGATGTTATGTTTGCACCAACCTGACAAATCCGGATCGAACAGGAACAGTGCAGATTTCACTTTCCTGAACTGACTGACAACCACAGAAAGGATACTATGATAGTCAGCCACAGATGAGGGGAAAGAGGAATGGCACAAGGGAGAAAAAACGCATGGAAAAAAATGGTCTCTGCATGCAAATGTCAGGTGGTAGGATTTCTTTAGGACTACATTTCTCCTATAGCATTATATAGTGGCACCTGTCTCAACAGTAAATGGACGTTAAGCATTTGATTTTGCAAAATAGAGGCATAAGAATTAGGAAGTTAAGACTGCGTCAACTTCATTGGACTAGATAAAAGGTACTTCCTTTATGAAGTGGTTTGACTATCTCAGAAAACTGATGAATGGTCCTTCAGTCAAAAATGGCAGTCTGTAAGCCCGTGGATCATGGCAACTAAACACAGCACTGTTTAGCCATTTAAACCAAAATCGTGTGTGAAACACACCACTTGCGGATGTGGTTAAGAGAGTCATAATGCAATGCAGGTATCCCGCAAGTGCCCTCCCTATGTGCACCACTGTATTGCTGAAGGAATGTAAAAATGCGAAACTTCAGTGGATCACTGTACTGGCTACATAGATCTATGTGTAATCAGCATGACACAAGTTCCAATTCTAGTGAGATGGAGAGATTTCAATGTAGCCAGCAAGTCATAGGTTCTAACCCCGGAGAATGATCAGCGGGCCAATGCACGTCCTGGACCAGTCTCTGTGTAAACTGCAGGTCAGAGGTTCTAACTCCAGAAGAAATGCTAAGTGGTTTACGAGATCTACTGCAGGGATCTGCGTGTGAGCAATTGGTCAGAGGTTTCATTCCTGGTGAGGCAGTCTCTGGTAGGGTTGCCAAAACAGCTTGAATTCTATTGGCAAGACCACGATGTAAAAAATAAGAGAATGTAAAAAACAAACAGATTTACTTAACACTACTGCCAACCCATCGCTCTAAATCCAGTTAACCCCTAAAGTTGCCCCATTTTATGACATGTTTCCCTGCAACTGTGGCCCTTTCTAATTCTTGCCTAGGTACCTTTAGCTGGGGCACTGGAATTAAGCTATTTTGCAACTGTAGCTTTTTATGCATGATTGTTGATGTACAACACATAACCAAGTAACTTCACTTCTGATGCACAATTTGCATCCTTCAACTAAAACATTTTTTTTTAGTTCAAAGAATCACAAAGGACTAAAACAAACAAACATTGGCAAAGCCAGTAGGTCTTGTCTGTGTATATTATTGGCTTTGACAACGTTTTTCCCCCAAATGGCTACAGCAAAGGCATGCACATCCCCGCAGCCATATTTTACGACATTTTTATTAAAGTGTAAGAAAATGCATTTGAAGAGTATCACCGCAGATGTCCTGCCATAGAAGTATGAGTCTCTCCAGTGGTCATATTTTAATGTCTTTTCTTATGATTGAAGGAAATACATTTAGAGATGGCCACTGTGGTCGCATGCATCTAAGGCAGCCATCTAGGAATTTCTTTTCTTTAAGTATAAGAAAATGTCTTAGAAGACACCCTGTGTGTGTGTGCCCGTGCATGCACATGCATAAGTGGCCATCTTGGAATATGTTGAAAACCAATTTAAGATGGACACCCATGGATGCAGGCAGGGCAGCAGTCATAGCGAGATAGTTACCGGGTGGGCAAGCCGGTGCTGGGGCAAAGTAATTTTAACAAATAATGTGGAATGGGGTAGATTAGGATGGAGTAGGAAGAGATGTTGATGGATCGAAGATAGTCACTGTGACGCACTGCAGTGCAAGGTCTGACAGTAGGGTTAGGACGCATGACTTCCAATTAAAACACTGCAAATGCAAAGCACCTGGTGAGACAAATACTGGTGTTGGGAGGAAAGCCATTGAATTAGGAGCAGGTATGTGAGATAGACAAGAAAACCTTTCAGTCATGAGTAATGTAGGGACCTGCATCCCACCCAGTTCGGGGGGAGGGGCAGGCTTCCTCATCCAAGGGGGGCCCATCGGCACTTGTGATGGCTTGAAAAGCAACAGCTCAGGGAAGCTGTTTTTTCACAGAGCTAAAATAAAGAATATGAGCAACATTTTTGCTTTAATGTTGCTGATTGTTCTGCATCCCATGGGCATCACATACCCTCAACCAAGGGCTCGAAAGGGGTCACTGGCCCCTTTGACCATGTATCAGAGGCATAACACAGACCCCTGCAGCCCTTGCAGCGTGGGGAGATATCCATTCTTGGGGGCCCCCGTTCACCTAAAGGCCAGTGAATATTATTGTGATATTGGAGATTAATGTGCCCTTCATCATATACTGCAGGGAAACCCCATCATTTTGCGTTATGCAAGGTAAGGGGCTCACCCAGAGCCCCCTCTATGTATTGTATTATTAACAATAGTTCCTTGACAGGAGTTGGTTAATCCTTCTGTTTACTAGATCTATAAACGTGGCACACATGATGCCGTGTCCAGGCCACCTTTTGCAGATTCCATTCTCACCTTTTAGTTGCTGTATTTGAGGGTGGAACTGGTACTAACTAGTGAGATGAAAGTTCTGCACAGAATATGCTTCATACTTTGCCATTTCTTGCCTTGTAATTAAGTCAGCCTAGTAGCATAATTTGGTCCTCTATTCCGGCATAATAGCAGTTGCTGTACATTTTCCTTAAATCTGCCACTGCCTTGCTGGGTCACCTGCCTTTGTTTTTGTGCCTGTGAGTTAGAATGGAGAGCAGCCAGCCTCTTTTGTGCAGTCCTAGCATGGGCGCAGAGAGTGGTATGGGGGACTCACTAATACAGCGGTTGTTAACCCTTAGACTTCAGTGATCCACCACTGAATCACTACAGGAAGCCAGGAACCTCCACAATACCAATATTACCACTCTGAACCTGAAAATAAGATACATAAATACAGCACCAAGTATGCATCAAATAAAGACACAAATTCTGAAATCTTTTATTTAATTCAAAAACAAAAAAATTCAAAAATCAAACTTTTACATTTATTGTGGAGGCTCGAGCTTTTCAAAAAATGTTGTTTTAATTCTAAAATATGAAGCAATATGCTAGACTCTTCTGTCACTTTGTGCCTGATCATGAGTTGGGCAGTTAATTCCGAACCGTGTCTAAAACCCGGTTTACACACAGGTGGGAAGTACGAGTTGTTAGGTATTTAATGCATCTGATAATTATTGGATGCATTGAATAATTCAATCTTCTTTAAAATGTCGGCAGATGAAAACCTGCGGGAATTTATTGGGGGACCACCACACAATATTTACTGTATTATGCAGACTTTGGTGTTTTAAACACCAAAATCTGCATATTATTCTCCAACAACTCGTAGTAAGTGCTATTTATTGCACTTGTGGTATTGTTATTTGTAGGGTGACCGGGCATCACGGATTTTCTGAGAAAGTCCTCGTTTTTCACCAGCTGTCCCTGCAGATTTTGACAAATTTGGCTCATGCCCTGTTTTTAGAAAGGACCAACTTAAAACAGGAGGAGGCAAGTTTTTATGTGCTCAAAGGCAGGATGAGTTTGCAGGTCTTAATCAGAACACAGTTTAATTAATACCTATGATGCTGGGTTAAAAAAGTTGTTTTTAATTTAGTTCCTTAGTGCCTCTGCTATCTCGATTCTGCCTATCATTTCAGTCATTTTGTGCCTCTCAGCTGAGTCTCAAGTGCACTCTTTTTTTATGTTTGGCTAAATGCCCCTATTTTTAGGTCGAGCGCGCAAGCATTCTGACGTGTTGTAATCTATCTGTGGGCTTTCAACCACACCCACTGCACACCCAACATATCACTCGTTCGTGGGCTTGCCTTTAAAAAATCCTTTGTTATCATTGGTAAATGCCATACATTTGTCCCTCCTTAGGGCAGTTTTGTTACTGCCTTGTCCATCGACCCTGATACATGGATAATTGCACTTTTGTCGATATGTTTGACTGCAAGCAAACTTTTTCCTTTTGCGTCTCTCCTTCGCGATAATGGCGGCCGTGGCCCTTTGAATTGGCTTGCTTATTTCAACTGTTTTACTTTTAATTTTCAATTTATTTGGCAAGAAAAGTTCAGTTAGGAATTTACAGAGCTAATAGCTTTAACTCAAACAAACGTGAGACCCATTGCATTGCAAATACTTGTAAGTTTTCAAAGTCTGGTCACCCTAGTTAAACCACATAAACTCATTATCAGGGCCCCAATGTCTTTTTGTCCCAATGCATGCTCTTTTTGTCAGCACATATCAGTTCTTCAATTGACGCCACCAATTATGTACATATATAATTTACGAATCTGCTTCTACTATTTAGTTTGCTAACAGTCGCAAAATCTAGGTTAAGAACCACTGCCTAATGCACTCACAGGGAAGTGGTCTTAGCGCTCTTTATGAAGCGCTGCAGAGGTGAGTAATATTTTAGGCACACTTCATCCTATTGCTGACCTTTACTTACTGGCACCTTTTTATAGACATTTGTTTTGGGGCCTTTCTTAGGTTGAAAATATTCTAAAAATGGAATCAGAGACAAACGGATGGGAGGAGTAATATGAAAGCAAAAGTAAGGTAGGGGCTTGCGGTGCTAATGGGTAGAAAGTTAGATGACCACGTCTGGTGAAATCGCGTGTCTTTACTGTAAGTGTACCAAATTTTTGTAAACAGCGTATTTCCAACACAATATTAGTGAATATGCTGCCCTAACTTCTTTTTTGAGATGCAGGTATATTCTCGCTTCAGCATAGAAAATCAAATTTGTGAATGCAAGAGTTTAAGCCAATCACGGCTAACTGAGCTGGTGATTCGAACCAATCAGTGGGAGGGATGGGTCTAACCAGTGACGCAAAAATCTTGTAGGCTAATTCAAGAGTTTTGATGTGAAAGAAAGTTGCCCCGGTTGGAACGTTGTGTATCTTTGTCGGAACCTCGGGTACCTGCGCTCCTCTCTCGCTCTCCGAAGGCGTCGCCAGGGCTGGGAGGTCGGAAGGCGGCCGGTCCCCAGGCCCGGGGCTCCATGGCTGCCGCTCTGAGCACGGATCCTCGCTGGCCGGTGGCTCTGGAGCAGGCGGAGGGCACGGAGGGGCTTCCCCGCGCCTTCCTGCAGAGCCTGCGGACGCTCTTTGATATCCTGGATGACGGGCGGCGGGGCGCGGTGCACATCCAGGAGATCGAGTCCCGCTGGCAGGGGGCGGACACGCTGGAGCTGCCCCGTGGGGTCTTGGATTGCCTGCGCCGGGCGGCGCCCCCCAGCGGTCTGCTCACCTTCGAGCGCTTCGTGCGTGGACTTCGAAGCTCGCTTTCTAAGGCTGAACTGGGTCAAGTCCGCGCAACTAACCCCGGGGGCGGCGACGAGAATAACGGGAGGCCGGGCCCGGTGCGTGTTAAGCCGGGCAAGGAGAAGCACTGGGGGGTCATCCAGCAGCTGTCAGAGGAGCCCAAGGGGGGCGTGAGGAAACCCCCTCCCCTGGGGGTTCGCTATATGAACGGCGCCTCCGAGGTCGTGCACCGGGCAGCAGACAAGCCTCCTAGCCCTCAGGAGGGGGCGGCCCTGCAGCACCGACCAGTCCCTGACCGAAGGGGTCCGCTGTGGACCCAGAACGGAGCCACAGGTAATCACAGGGGCCCTTTATTGAGCCCATTGCGGTGTGGCTCTCCTCACCACCGTGCTTAAATTTATTACCCATGCAAGTAAGTGCCCATCGCTACCCTGCACACACATTCACACAGCTATATTGTTACTTTCTTGTTTTAGAAGGATGTTGCGATTTTGATATGTGAGACCGTCTTCACTTAAACACCCCGAGTGCTTATGGAAGACAAGTGCATGTTTCCTCATGAAATGAGTGGTTCTTCTGTGCAGTGCTTGCATGTGAAAGACCACCCATGCGGGGGGCTCTTGACTGCCCCTCTGGTTCTAGTGGACAGTGCCCTGCTCAAAGCAAGGAATTCGCCATACTGCTTGGAGGCCAAGCATCAAACACTATTAGGTTTACGAATGCATTTACTCTAGATCTTGTAACACATACATGATTGTAAAGGGACCGCAGCGCTTCATAGATAGAAAAACTAAAATCCAGCTTACCAGTACCAGAGTGGGGCACAACCTAGTCGAACACACAAGGACCAAGGAGTATCGGACTAGACATCCTAAGCGGTCTGAGGGTAATTTTATTAAGATATTTTCCTGTGGTTAGAGTCTGGCATGGAAACAGGCGAGTGACCGGTTTAGTGTTTATTCCTTTGCGTGCGTGGGATCACTGCCACTTGTGCACCTTGGATTTGTTGATGACGTACTCCCCTGCTGGTTCTGGTATTGTGATGAGAGATGGCAAGAGTGTGTGGCCACTAAACAATGCTAACCTGGGCTACCAGTAATTTAAATGGGCATATCATACATACCATTTGGATTCGGTATTAGGAAGGGACGCCCTTGACACCCCCCTTCGTAAAACCAAATTGCGAAACCCAAAGTTACTGAATCGCAGTTTGGGCTTTGTACATCCCCAAAAACATTTACCAAGTTGCAAACGGGCCGATTCTGCGAATCGGCCCGTTTGCGACTTGAAAAATGCTTCATACATCTGGCCCTTGACTCATATGCAGCCAGGCTGAGTGGAACAGAAGACGCAGTTCTGAGTTGGGGGGGAGGGGGGGAAATCCCACTGGCTCTTTATACTGGTCCTTGCTGGAAGTAAGGTCACCCTTCCAGCTCTGAGGCATCACCACTTTGTAGTTTTAATGCATCTGTTTACTATGATTTTTGTGCACTGAATTCAGGAAAGGGCAAAAAACTTGGCTTTTTCGAATGAGACCCATTTTAAGCGACTGGATACTTCCGCAGGTGACACGCCACACTCTACAGATGATTGATTGATTATCTGTGATTTGAGCTTTGGAAGAGTCTACGTCGGGGACCAGAGAGGATGTGGAAAATTGATCTGCGCACCCCTGACAAGCTTTCCCCTTAGTTTCTCTGAGGAGCTCCATCTTAGTTAGGCTGTGAAGGGTGCTTAAGGTCTTACTTGGCCTGTGTTTGTTCAAGATCTAAATGCTGCAAGCAGCTTTCCCAGCCTGCAACAGATTTACCTTTTATAGAGTCATTGAACATAATGTTTGTCCCTCTCTGAAGAGGGAAGAAGGCCTCTGCCTTTTCAGTAGTAGTCTGAGGGTGTGCTCAGTATGGGTTACATATGGAGTTGGGTTCCGTGGGTTTATAAAGCTGAAAGTTGCTGGAGAACTGAGAAGTTCCACCTGAAAGGGCTGGCAAGGCCAGGAGGCTTGTAGCAGGTGCTGTAATGGGTGTGGAGAGCCACCTCTGTGCGGGGGCCTGTGTTTTGGATTCCTGGCAAGGGTGTGTGCGGGTTGTAGGAGGGCTCTTTACCTTGCTATCCTCACCTATTCACTTTCGGTCAACACTTTTTAGTCCGTATTTATGGGATACTGTGTTTGTTGAACACAGGTCCGAGGCTTACAGCTCCTTGCTGTTGCTGTGCTTTTCATGGTCCCCTCGAGCTGTTCTCACCATCTGCCAAAGGAAGCTCTCTTGCTATGGTGACCTGTTTTGCATTGTTTGACCGGTGACGGGTGCTGTTCTGCAGGGGGCCTGGTCTTTATTCAACATTCTACGCAGCAGTTCTTAACCTTTTGACGTCTGAGGACCCTTGCTTATTCATTGCAGGAACCCGGGGACCCCCACTGAATCATTATTGGACCCCACTGCATCATTACTGGAAGTCAGGGAACAAGGCCTAACTGTTTTTGAAGATTTGAACCACATAACAAATTACAATACATAAACAAGCATTCATCCTACAAATGATGAAATAGATTGTTGTCACAAACAAATATAACAAAAGTCAATTTTATTAGGAGGGGTGGAGCATTTCTAAATTTAATTGAGGCCACTTATTGTTCATCTTCTAATCTGATGATGGACTTGCTCTGCCCGACGAATCAATCTAAGGACATTTTTAGCCTGAAATTCCTTCACCTTTACAGAACATTTTAAGATTTTCAAGTGTGCATTTAGCTTCTGTATTCATATATACTTTATGAATCTATTTAATATTATTTAAGCTGTCTCGAACCTCCTGGGTAGGGTTCGCGGACCACCAGGTGTTCCTGGACCACAGGTTAAGGACCACTGTTGTTGTTGTTGACACCTCATTTTTTTTTTCTTTTTTAGGATTTCAAAAAGATGTACTGAAGATGCCTCCTTTGTATTAGGCATATTAAAAAATATGTTCTCTCAGGAGTGAACCTATTGTTTGATGTGTTTATACTACCTGGTTCTAAGGGTTATAGGGTTAACCCTGTTTATTGTTACTCCTCTGCATGATGAGCATTGTATGTTGACACGTAATGCCAACATGCGCGTGTACTTGTAATTGTGTAGGGTGATTCGTTCTAGCTTCATTTCTTCTTTCTGTTGTTCAGTCCTCGTACCTTTCTGTTTCTTCTCCCATTTCATGCAGTCTAGTCTCTGATTGCTGACCTTTTTAAAAATTGTAAAAAAAAATCTTACCAGAAATGCAGGTCTAGTAACTTGAATAATCTTCTCTACCTAACTGTAACGCGCTTGGCACATAAACCGGTCTCAAATTGTCATCCTAGGCAAATAATTTATTTCACCAAGTATTCTTTTTCTTCATCATCATCACATGTGAGAGCACCTTCAAACATGTGAGTTTAGCATGTCTGCTGCACTGAAGCTCTTTTGTTTGATTCAATAGTCTCAACTTATGCTCCATGTGTAATACTAGATTTTCTGGTTAATGTCTTCCATTGCTGCTCTTCAGAAACATCTAATTCTATTAATCTTCCATTCCTGTCTTACTTTTCCCAGTGTGATCCCTCTCTTTAATAGGTTTATCCAGGTCTGGGCATCTGACTTTGGAGGTGATGGGATCCACCTGGTTGCAGCTCTTGTCGGGGACCCCAGTGTGAAGCTGGGTGTTTTGGTTTGTAAAAGTGTAAACTGGTTCTCACGGCTTTTGGGATGACGCTCTGGAGGATTGTGTAAGTGTGCAGAAGTGCCAATTCCATCCCACATAATGAGACCAAAGGCACCGCTATGGCATCCTGACAACATGGTATTTATCTTTCAAGCAAGTAGGATTTAAACGGACTGATTCAACAGATTACCGTGGCACTGATTACAGGTGGTGGAGTAGGATCAGTGGGGCTTAACACAGTAGGTGAATGGGAAAAGTTTGGGTTGTAATAGATTGATTTTGCCAGTATTCCGTTATATGTAGCAGATAATTTAGGAATCAAATGCACCAGGTTCTGCAGCCGACAATGGGCACGAGGTGCGAATGGGACCAATTTGGTTTATCTTGAGGATTATGCCATTCCTTACACCTGTGAGGGCTTTTTTGGCTCGGTTGATATTCTGTGTCTGTTTTGAAGGTCTTCTTAAAAAAGATTCCAGGTGTCCGAGGTTCCTCATTGTCCTTCTTGAGTGGGACAGTTGTGTCGGGTCTCGGGCGAGAAGTGTGCAATTCTAAACACTTTGGATTATGTCATAAAGGGGTGTTTCTATTTCAAATGCAGGCAAGAGTTTACTTTGAGGTGCACCAGTTTGGAAAGAGTCTAAGAACTTAGGCTGGGGCAGCTAACTGAGGTGACATAATCACGTCATGAAGGTGGCGAGCAAAGGTAAGGTTGAATAAAATGGTTTGCGGGGCGTGGGCCTCTCCGCCTCTCTGAAAACCCTGATGGAGTTGTGCAATAGATGGAGGCAGTAAAGTTGGCTTCCTTCATGTTGAAATTGGTAATGGTAATTTTCTAGCATTATCGTAAAATATAAAAATGTCGAGGAAATTGGGATTCCTACCAAGAGGATGGCAATCATGAAAAGGAGAGGTTTTAGAAAGCTAGCAGTTTTGGTGAAGGAGACACCAATGGAAAGGCTGGGAGAGTAAATTCTTTGTGATGGTGAAGTGATCACTGCTATAATATGATTTATTTTTTCATTAGTCTTATCAAAGTCAGTGTCTGACCATTCTAATTTAGGTATTTGAAATGTCCATGCTTAACAGACAGGTTCAGCTCAATCTTTGTTTTAATATTTTGTGTTTGGAAATGGTTTTGAAAGGAATGGTTTCTTGGGTCTGATTTTTTTTTTTTTTTTTAGAATGGCAGATAATTTGCGGGGTATTTACCAGCATTATCTTCTCAATATGTTTTTGAGACAGTCGATTCTCTTACCTTATGGCCTTTATGCTGAACATTGTGGCCCATTGGTGCGAAAAGGCAGATGTCGTAAGAATTTTTGCAGCATGGGGACAGACTGGCTCAAGCTGCTCTATGCTTATGATTTTTGGCAAGGCGGTGCCTCACACCCCCTGAAATACTATACCGTCTTGAATCAATGCCTTCTTCCGTAAAAATAAATAATAATACCAAGGATCTTTTAGGAGGATCAAACTTGTTCTATTCGTACCACAGACTCTGGTGTTAATTTAGAGCAGCGTTTGAGAGCGGGGGCTGTTTTTGGTCAGACAGATACCTGGGGCCTGTTTTGCAATTTCTGTGCAGACCGGTATCCATTTAGCCTCTTGAGTGTCCCATAGCCTGCCGTGGATCCCACCCAAGTGTGAGATCGTCCACCATCTCCTTCCTGATGTTTTCAGAATGTTTAAAAGCATTTGTGGCTTTGGGATAGCACAAGAGCCCAGGGCGGGGTCCTCTATAGTGTAAACTGGTTCTACTAGAGTGGAATGCACTTCTGTGGTATCCGCATAGTCTCGTGTACTCTGAAAATATAGTACTATGCCTACGCCTTGAAATGCTTGACCATGCTGTGCTTGAACACCTTTTACAAATAAATAAATATCAGTTACTGGGTTCTGTGATGGCTACTTTCCCCTTCATTGTGGATGTCAGTATGTCTCAGAAGGAACTGGCACCCAGGGGATGCTTCATGCACTCTAGAGATGCGCTCTTTATTTTATAGAGCTCTACACATTGCCTTGCTGCTGCTACAGAGCACTACACTTTGTGAAAGGAGATGTGAGTCCAGAGGGCAAGTGCCTTTCTAACATTCTTCATCACAGCTCCCTTAGGGGTCTAGTTCAAACATGGATAAGTGCGAACATTTGTTTTTTCAGATTCCTCTTGATGCACATCTATTTTGGTCCTCACCTCCACTTTGGATTAAGGGCTTTCCACAGCCTTGGACCCTGGAGTATTGTCTTCCTGTTACAGCATTTGAAGACTCTTTGAGTGACTGGGTGGACTTTACTGTGGTGGAAGAAGACCAATCTCAGCTGCGGTTTGGGGTAGGTGAAAGGTAATTGGCACAAATATAACTCTCCTGATTCCGTGACCTCGTTCTTTGGGCCCTTCTTGTTTAGAAGGCTTTCATACAGAGAAGTACACAGTTCAGGGCTATTGTAATGGATTCTTGGTTGCTGGGCAGTTTTCCAGTATGAAGTGGAATTTTGCATTGTGAAGGCTCACCTTATGTTGCACTAGGAGCTGAGCCTCAAGTCGCACGTAAACATTGAATGGTAGACAGGCAAGTTTAGATGCAGGTGACTCTGCATGGTCTGATTGACTTGTAGGCTGTGGGTGAAGAGGAAGGATCTGACCTCTTTCACGGTCACTGTACAGGTTCATCAAACATTTTCAATAGTATATTGTGATTCCCAGTATTATAGGGAATTTATAGTCCCAGGCTGCCTGTAGATTTTTTTTCTTGAAGAAAGATGCAGTGATGACAATCTTGGAACAGTTCCCACTAAAGGAGATGCTGAACATGATGCTTAGTCCGTTTCGTGTATAGGGAATAATTGCTTCTGAAATGTGGCTGGAAAGAACTCCACAGGACGGTTGCAAATGTTGATCTCATGGGCTAGGGTTGACAAACTCCTTTTTAATTGAGATATATAGATAAACTAATTAACAGAAACTGCTCACACAATGGCTCACAGCAGCCCTCAAGGGGTGGTGCGTCGAAACCGGCAGAGCACTCCGGTTAATTTCCATACAAAGTTCAAAACTTTCACAATAACGCACACTCGGTTAATGAAAAGACGGTAATATTTATTACTACACACAACGCGTTTCGGCTGTCAAGCAGCCTTGATCACGTGTATAATTCAACCAATACACATAACTTAAATATCCTCCAAACATAAACATAGAAACAGGACAGAGTATTTTTTCTCTTTCTCTAGTAAGTATACATAGGTAAAGAATACATTGTCTAATTAAATAGGAATAAATATATTTATATATATATATATATCTTTCTCTCTGCATAAACTGTTCTAATAAATTACAAAATTGTTAATAATCATGACAATATCAATATAAATATAATTATAAAATGAATGAATAAGAATACGGCTTGTATATACATATACCTAAAGTTTTTAAAATACAATATCAAAATTACATTCCCTCCCATTTATGCTAATAGACTTCACCTAGTAAATATATTATTTATATATAACACCTAATTTGCTAGATAATGTAAATATTATTATTTTACAGGAAAGCACATTCTCCATATAAAACTATTGCAAAACTACAGAAAAAGAGAAAGAAAAAACTTATCACTATTTCTAAATAATCAATACCCATAACACCTCGTGAAGAAAAAAGCAATAGTAATAATGTGTGTGTGTGTGTGTGTGTGTGTATATGTATATATGTATGTAGAGGAACAATTGGCAGAAAAGAAGAGCTCTTTTTTTAACACAAGCTTTTGGAGATTATCAGAGGGTGCTTGCAGTACTGTGGAACATGCCCTTTTTTGTCGTCTCTGTACTGATGAGCTCCTGTTAAATGTGGAAGTTCTTCTTGTGTTTAGTATGTGGCTTCTCCAATGTGTGTGTTGAGGTCTAGGCTGGCCAAATTGCACTGTCAGGCCTCCTGTCTTCATGGAATCCGGTCCAAAGAAGATTCTGTTCCATATTTGTGGGCTGTGCGGTTTCAGGGTACCTTGAGCCTGAAGCAAGGTGGACTTAGACACACACCTAAATCTTGACACAACTGAGTTCCAGTTTACTTATTCTGCACTAGCATAGGCCTGCTCCTCTTGAGTCATTGTGACAAGCCAAAAGTAATGTTGGCCTGCAGGGATGCTGGCCGTTCGTCCGCTTGTACCAGTAGTAGCAGCCTGAGGTTCTCTAGACACTAGCCTCATTATAGTTTAACCCCTTCGGTGCTGAGGATGGAATGGTTCGGTCCTCATCACACAACCACCAAATCCTTCTGGTGCTTACAGCAGAGGGATTTATTTGTTCTAAAAACAGCCTCAGGAGCTGAGAAAGAGCTTTCCCAGTTCCAAAGGTTGTTTTTTAGTTTTCACTGAATTGATGAGAAGTGCATATGGCGCACTGACATAATTTCAGTGAAAACGAAAGTGAAATGGGCTGATCGGCTCACTTTTACTTTTATTGCCTCCGTGCTCTGGGGCCTATATCAGGCAGATGGGAGAGGTATCATTGGAAAGGGGAGATTCTCCCCCCTTTCCAATGTTTCCCCTCCCTAGTAGATCCCTGTTTGGAGATAGCAGCAGGAGGGTCCTCTCCAAGCAGGGATCCACTCCACTAGGCACCAGGGAGATGGGAGATGCCCCTTGGGGAATGGCTTTTGCTCCCCATAATATTTTGGACAGTTCAGACTTTCTGCCCCCCGGGGGTGGGGTGGGTGTGTAATTGCACGCACAAAGCCCATTAGGCACCAGGGATTTTTTTATTAATTACAACCTAGGGGTGGGTGCTGCCCAAAATGGCCATGCCAATGCCCCTACACGCCAAAAACAAAAAAGTATTTCTCCCCCCGGGGGCAGAAAGCTCACTAGGCACCAGGGATTCATTTTTTTTTTTTGTAACTAGGGGTGCCCAAAATGTGCATGCTAATGCCCTCCCCTCCCCAGACATAAAGAACAGTGGTCTTTCTGCCCCGCTTGGGGACAAATGTGAGTCATAACCCCGATCTGTCCCCTGCTGAGGCAGAAAGCCCATTAGACACCAGGTTTTTTTTTAATTTTAAAGAGGGGTGGGGTCTGCCCACTTTATGCATGGCCATGCCCCCACCCTACATAAATAGGGACCAAAGTCTTTCTGCCCCCAAGCTACCCCCCTGGTGGATAGTAAGTGCTTTAAATAGAGGGGTGGGGCTGTCCACCATCGACATGGTTATGCCCCCACCCTAACTGGGCAATAGTCTTCCTGCCCTTCAACCGCCCCCCCACACTCATGGACTAAGGCATCTCATCCCAATGGCAAGCAAAAGGACATTTGACTCTTGGGTTTTTGATTTTACGTATGGGCCAAGAGTTAGCTTGGCCAATTTCCAGTATCATCCCACTTGCAATGGTAAGTGTCTGTACTGTTTGGACTTTGGTACAATGCCACCTGGAAAAATGTACCAGACCCAAACAAATCTGAAAGCTAAACATCTAGGAGAGTCCATGGTGGTGTGCTTCACGTGCAACCCACACCACTTTCTTACTCATAATCCCCTGCAAACCTCCAACTTTGCCAGAACTCACCCATTTCCCCTAGGTTTCTGTGATGGGGCCTTCTGGAATCTGCAGAAATCCTCAACATTCTTACCTCCCAGCATTTCCCTATCTGTGCTGATAAAAACCCTGCCCCACTTGTTTAGGTTCCCAAACCAGAGTCTGCCTAAAAACGTACGGGACATAACTGTCATTTTGGACCCGTGTTGGTTCCCCCTCAAATTCCATATGTTTTTGGCCCTTCCCTGTCGCAGACGCTTGGACCACCTTCTCAGGTGAGGTATCATTTTTATCAGGAGACCATCGGGAATGCTGAGTGGTAGGAAATTTGTGCCGGCACGATGATACCACCCAGAAATGTGAGGAAAATGTGTTTGATAAGAAAACGTTGGGAGATCCACCCAAGCCCCACCTCCCTGAGTGTCTAATTTTCAGAAATGTCTGGGTTTTGCAGGTTTCCCTAGATGGGACCAACAGTTAGTTTCTACAGGAAAACCTTGAAGGATCTACACAAATGACCCCTTGCTGAATTCTGAATTTTGTCTACTTTTTAGAAATGTTTAGCTTTCCAGGATCCACAGTGGTTTCACACCCATTTCCACCACTAACTGGAAGGCGACTGAAGGCACAAAAAATTGGAAAAATGGGCTATGTCTCTCAATAAAATGCCAAAACTGTGTTGGAAAAAAATAGTTTTGTGATTCAAGTTTGATGTTCCTGAAAGCTGTAAAGATGGTGGTTCTAGCACTGCAAACCCTTTGTTTGTGCCATTTGCAGGGGGAAAAAAGCAGACTTTTTTTCCCCCAAAAAACTCAAAATGTAGCTCTGCCTTGCCTATTTTCTCAGTTTCCGCCATTGGAATCTTTAAATCCTTGGTACTTTTAGAATCCACAGGATGTTGGGGAAAAAGGAGACTAATTTGGCGTGGATAGTGTATGTGCACAAAAAGTTATGGGGGCCCAAGAGTGAACCTCTGCAAAAGGAGCCGGAGGGCGTGGTAAAGACATGTTAGTGAGAGGGAGGCAGTGGTCTGTCTACCAGGATGTGCTTGGCAACTCAGAGTTGCAGTGGTAACCTCATGCTATTGATTACAATACTATGTGGTATCTGGCCCAGTGATTCTTTCTTTTTTTTCTTTGCATACTATAGTTTTACTTTTAGATTTAGAAATGTTTAAAGTGCTTCAAAATAATACTGAAAATAATGTGGTACAGTATTTGCTGCAAGATATTTGAGGTGATTATATCTTGCAACTGTCTAATTCCCCAAAAATGTAAAATGTAAGGCCCGGCTATAGTTCTTTATAGGAAAAGAGCAGTTCTTTAAACATTTATCTGTCTTCGTTTGCAAATCCTAGGTCCATGTTACAGGAGTTGGTCTTCACAATGGGTCAGAGTCTGCTTTCAGCACCAGAGCTAACAAGATGGTGAAACCATCATTGGAAACATAATTGATCTCACCACTGACAAGGGATAGAGGAGATGGTTCACTTGAAGAGATTTTTCCAGACTGGGGAAGAGGGCTTTGGTTCTATACAAAAATAGGATCCTGTCTCCAATATACTGACTATAATTCTATCCATGTGGCAGGAATCTTGGTACACTACCTAATGGAATTGCAGAAAAGGGTTAGGCATGGGTAAATGATATAAAATTCCATCACAAAATAAAGTCACTGACCAATTTCCCAAGAGAGCTAAGAAATTGTAAAATAAGCACAAAATATTTTAATTCCTGAAGCCTGTAGAAAGATAACTAAATCAGTTAAAAATTGGTGCTCTTTGTGTGCAAATGTTAGACATGAAATTTTATGCCAAATGCTCCATTTATAGAACCCATTATTTGTTTTAGATACACCACAGTCTGAAGCAAATTGGCTGCATTTAGTCTAGCTTCGTCTGAACTTTATTACATTTTGGGAAAAATGTTCTCAAATAGAATCCAAATTATGGGCTTTTAATTCCACATGATCCGATGTTACAACTTCATAGTTATTTTTATCACATGAGAAATATCCCCAGTGCATCAAGTGCCAAGTCTGTTTCAGTGCTACCGGCAATATCATAGATTACATTTCACTGCAAATAACCACACACCTCTTAGTTGTCAGAATAGCTTACTAAAATAACAAAAGTATGTAACATAGAAACAATTTTTGCAGCTAGAAGAGGTGCGAGTCAGAGCTTTGAATCATTATGAAGTGAATTAATAGATGAATTGATCTCTTCATGCCTAATTAATTTCTTTTTACTGTATTTATGATATGTATTTATAACATGAAGAATTTATATGTTGGTCGGATGAGAAATGTGGGTGTGACCCGGGCGCGGTGCAACTTTTATGATTCTTTGTTGCTGCAAGACCTTGGATCTGTTGTATACCATTACCTCCCGTCCCTCCCTCGCCTTCCTTTTAACCAATGAGGCCTCCCGCCTCCCCCCTAGACCCTCCCTTCCCCTTTCAAAACACCCCCCCCCCCCACCCTTATCCCCTCCTGTTCTTTTGTCTAGCCCACGCTAGACGAATCTCTTTCCCTTTTCTTACCTGCACGGCGGGGCCTGGAGGTCGTCGTAGGAGGCTCTCCTCGGAACGCGGAGCTCCGCGAGGAGTGCTACGGCTGGGTCGCGTCTTGAACGAGCAGCATGGCTGCTCGAGAGGCGTGTACTGGGGGCCGGCTGACGGGGTCAGCCGGCCCTCTGTGACTGGGGCATTGGTTTCCGGGTTTCCGCGCCGCGGACCCGTGAGGAACCGAGGAACTTCAATTTTGTGATGCTTTTCAGGTAGGACGGGCGTTCTGCCCGTGGTTTTTATGAAAATTTACAAGGATGTTGACCTTTTTAGGGATTGGTGGAGCCCTGTTGGGGGAGGACCAGGGACCTATATATAGGGTAGTTTTTTGGTATGTAAGTCAGTGTTATTTGGTGTTTTACCATGCCTAAAGCTCCAGCAAAGAGACGTAGGATTGTCTCTTCTTCCTCCTCGGAGGAGGGAGGTGAGGATAGCATTGCTCTTCCTGAGAACCCACAGGTACCTGACAGGGGTACTCCCCTCATGTCTAGAGAGGAAGTACAGGATATGATTGAGGTTGCTGTTACCAGGGCACTGCAAGCAGGCGTGGCCAGGTCTGGTCAGTCTAAGCGTGCGCACTCCTCGGTAGCGGCAAGGAAATCCTCATCAGAGAGTGAGGATGAGGCCCCATCAACGTCATCTGGGGGGAAATATGTTTCCAGAGAAGAAATGTGGGAAGTGATGGCACATGTTCGGGACAATTTGGGTTTCCCAGTGTTTCAACCTACAAACTCGGATTCTCATTTGTTTCCTCAATATCAGACACCTTCGAAGTTTGCCATGCCTTTCCAGGGTCCTGTGAAGGATATGGTGTTTCGTGAGTGGAAGGATGTGGAGAAGGCTCAGGTTCCACGATTCCTTCAGAAACTTTACTTACTTGAGGGTGAGGAGGTTTTGCCTCCTTCAATACGCCTGGACTCTATTTTGGCTACTCTAATTGGCAAAACGGCAGTCAATCCGGAGGATTGTGTGCCTACGGATGCCACAGACCGTAAAGTGGATTCGGGTCTTAAGAGGGCTTTTGCTGCGGAGAATCTGGCGCTGAAGGCAGGGATTTATTCTGCTTATGCGTCACAGTCATTGGTTCAAGACTTTGATAAACTGGCGGTAGCGGTACAGGAAGGGGCGGAATGTTCAGAGCTCCTGGCTGGTATGGAGCAGCAGGCCAGATTGTTGGCTGATGTGTCTTCAGATGTGGTCCGTACTTCGGCTCTGGCTTCCGGGTCTTTGATTGGGGCTCGTAGGTCCCTCTGGTTGCGTTCCTGGAAGGCTGATCCAGGGGAAAAGGCTGCCTTGTTGAGACTGCCGTTTGAAGGCCGTAACCTGTTTGGAGAACAATTGCCGTCCATGCTTTCCAAGGCATTTAAGGAGAGGAAGCATGCCTTACCTTATAAAGGGGGTTCTTCTTCGGGTAAAGGGTGGAAGAAGCATTCCAGATCTTCTCCTACTAGGGATGCTAAAACCTTTTCATTTAGGAAACTGCGTTTTCAGCTGCGTTTTTCGCCTAAGAAGTCTGCTCCTGCGACCCGGGGTGGTTTCAAGAAGGGGTCCTGACAATCACTGTGGGCCTGGCAGTGGGCCGGTTGGGGGAAGACTGAGTCACTTTCTTTCAGCTTGGGAGGACAGTGTAAACGATCATTGGGTACTAGACATTGTGACCAATGGTTATGTCATAGATTTTGTTGTGGTTCCTCCAGATTCAGGGGTGCGTCCCACACCTCTGCCTTCAGAGGGGTCACGGAGAAGAGCATTATTGGACGGAGTGCAAGACTTACTGGTCAAAGGGGCCATTTCCCGCGTTCCGCTAGACGAACGGGGTCAGGGCACTTATTCGGTCTTGTTTCTTGTACAGAAAGTTTCAGGGGGATTTCGACCTGTGCTCAATCTAAAGGAGGTGAATACCTGGATCAGGACAGTGCATTTCCGCATGCTGTCCATTCAGACTATTTTTCCATTGGTCAGGCAAGGGGACTTTCTGGTGTCACTGGATCTGCAGGATGCTTACCTACACGTGCCTGTGGCAAGATCCTCTCAAAAGTTCCTGAGGTTTGCTGTGGGTCAGGACCATTTTCAGTTTTGCGTTCTGCCTTTCGGTCTAAAATCTTCTCCTCGAATTTTCACAAAGGTGCTGGCTCCTCTAGTGGCTTTGCTTCATTCAGAAGGGGTGTTTCTGCATCCTTATCTAGACGACATTTTGATTCATGCCCAATCACGAGACCTTTTGCAGAGGCAGGTGGCCCAAGTTCTGGGGGTCCTGCAAAACCACAGGTTTTTAATCAATTGGGAGAAGTCAGACTTAGTGCCGTCCCAGGATCTGGTTTTTCTAGGGGCTCGGTTTCAGACTCTTCTAGGGTTGGTGACTGTGTCAGAAAAAAGGTTGGGTGTACTCCAGGCTTTGGTAAAGAAGGTATTGTTACTGTCTGCTCCCCGAGCTCTTCTATGGTTGCGTCTGCAGGGTCATTTGGCGTCGGTGATATTTCTGGTTCCTTGGGCACGTTTCCATCTCCTGTGCTTGATGACATGGTTCTTGAGAAGGTGGGCTCCAGGGTCCGGTTCTCTGAAGGACAGGGTTCGGATTGATTCGCAGAGAGTTGCAATGGTGGTTGGATGCAGACCACCTGAGGGTAGGGGTTTCTTTATCGCCTCTGAGACCCGTGGTGGTGACGACGGATGCCAGCCTCTCCGGTTGGGGGGCATGGATGGGGTCAGCTCAGATTCAGGGGTTTTGGTCCCCTCGAGAGGCGAGTCGGTCATCAAATTGGCGCGAATTGCGGGCAGTATTCCTGGCTCTGGTCCATTTCCAGGATTCCCTGAGGGGGTCGGCGGTTCTGGTTCGCACAGACAACTTGGTGGCCAAGGCTTATGTCAATCGACAAGGGGGGACCAGGTCGAGGGCTCTGTTCAATCTAGTCAGGGAGATTTTTGTGTGGGCTCAGGAGTGGGTTCCCTCTCTCAGGGCTACGTACATTCGGGGGGTGGTAAATGTTCGGGCGGATCTACTGAGCAGAGTGATTCCTTCCTCTCAACTTTTCTCTCTCCGGAAGTCTCTGTTTCAGCATCTGGTTCGGCTTTGGGGTCTTCCAGTGCTGGATGTGTTTGCGTCAGTAGGGAATGCGAAAGTGGAGCGCTTCTGCTCCCGGTTTCGGTGTCCCCAAGCATGGGAGGTGGACGGGATGTCATGTCCTTGGCCGCAGGGCCTTTTGTATGCGTTCCCTCCTTTTCAACTACTCAGGGCGTTTCTGTTACGAGTGAGGGATCTGGGGTCCAGGGTTATCCTAATTGCGCCACTTTGGCCGAGGGCGAATTGGTTCCCATTGTTGATGCTGATGGCGGAGGGGAGGATGTGGCCTCTGCCTCTTTGTCCGTCTCCCCTGGAGTTTCCCTGCCTCCCATTGGGGTCGTTGAGGAGGTTACACTTGACGGCTTGGAAGTTGAACGAAGGGGGTTGTCAGATCTAGGGGTGCCGGTGGCTTTGAGTTCTACCTTGCTGGCTTCAAGGAGACGTTCAACTTTGCTTTCTTATGGTAGACAGTGGAAGGTGTTTTCGTCTTGGTGCTTAAGTCGTGAGTTGGATCCTACCTGCGCTTCTATCTTTGCGGTGATGCAGTTCCTGCAGGACGGTGCTCATTTAGGGTTGTCAGTGGCATCTCTTCGGGTACAGTGGGCGGCTATTCAGGCATTCAGAGGACCATGGCGTAATCTTCAGGATGAAGGGCGATTGATGCCTAGATTTTTTCAAGGGCTTATTAATTTATTTCCTCGCCCGGTGCGGTCTTTTCCTTCATGGGATCTGTCCTTGGTTTTGGATGTGTTGACGAAGACCCCTTTTGAACCATTGGGGGACTGTGATTTGCGACATCTATCTTTGAAGACGTTCTTTTTGGTAGCCATTACTTCGGCTCGTCGGTTGGGGGAATTGGGGGCATTGGCGTGTTCCTTTCCTTTTTGTAAGATTTTTCCCGATAGGATGGTTCTGGTTCCGGTGCCTTCTTTTATTCCAAAAGTCAATTCTTTGTTCCATTCCAGGCAGGAGGTCATCCTTCCTTCATTTTGTCCGACTCCCTCATCAAGGGAGGAGGTCCGTTTGCATTCGTTGGATGTACGTAGGGTTTTGTTGGAGTATCTGCGGGTGGTGGCTCCTTTTCGTAAAGGGGATTCACTGTTTGTTAATTTTGGTCCGCCTCGCAAAGGTGAGAAACCTTCCACGGCTTCCTTGAGTCGGTGGGTTTGATCTTTAATTCTGTTGGCCTATTCCTTGAAAGAGGTGGTTCCTCCTCTAGGGATTCAGGGGAGATCTACCAGAGGCATGGCGGCTACGGTGGCAGAGCTTCAGGGGACTTCGGTGGTGGAAATTTGCAGGGCCGCCACTTGGGCTTCTCCTTCGACGTTTGTGTGTCATAGGCTGTCGGACTTGGGTAGTTTGGAGTCGGTGTTAGGTCACCGGGTCTTATCCTCTATGAGATAATGTTTGGGGATGTTCTTGGTGCAGGATATTAAATAAAGGTCTTGCAACTCGATGTCCGTCTCCTGTGTGTTTTCTTGCTATGTCTCATTGGTTAAAAGGAAGGCGAGGGAGGGACGGGAGGTAATGCTTCCATTTTCTTACGATAATGGCATTACTCCTAGTCCTACTCCCTCTCCTTCCTTTTCCGTTCCCTCCCACCCTCCCGGTACGGACTGTCCGAGTTGCAGCTTGGGCTTGGTTTTTGTACAGGAGGGGATAAGGGTGGGGGGGGTTTTGAAAGGGGAAGGGAGGGTCTAGGGGGGAGGCGGGAGGCCTCATTGGTTAAAAGGAAGGCGAGGGAGTAGGACTAGGAGTAATGCCATTATCGTAAGAAAATGGAAGCATTAGTATAGGTGGAGCAGCCATGATACAGAGCTGTTTCCTGGAAACCGATTTGTCTTGAGCTGATGATGCCCTTCAGTGTTGCGAGTATACATTGTTGTATTGTTGAAAGTAAAAACAAAAAAGAACCGGGCAAAAATGAAGAATTTCTAAGTATATCAATACCACGATGGGTAAAGATTAAGATGAACTTTGATTATTAATTGCCAATTTGACCCTCAAAATATAAACAGTACCTGTGACATAGTAAGCCTTCCTCCTGCCGTCATATAGTAAAAATACAAATGAGAGTGTCTGTGTACATTTTGAAATATAGAAAGTCATCACCTCTCTACTGTGGCTTGGTTATATAAAGGTAGGGATGGGAAGATGTGGAAGTCCTGAGCTTGACTTTCCCAAAACGCCTCCTTTTTGCAACATGCACCACAAAAAGAGCGCCTAAGGTGCTTTTAGTAGTCGGACTTTTTTAAAAATGTTATTTATTTTTATTTTTTATTTTTTTAGAACATTTAAATGCAACAGGCCAGAACGTATTTCATGAAGACCCTTTGTTGGGTGGATAATATTTATATATAATTTCATATAGTCTGCTGTGCTGGCCATATATCTCGTTTGCAGGGAGTTATTAAAGATCTTAAATACAAACTCTGGTGGCAAATACCCTTATAGGGACAGAGGTGATCATCGTTGCTTCCTTACGAAAAGTACATAGCCCCTACTGGAAGTCTCCCTTCATGTGGGAGTGGAGGAGAAACTAATCAGGTGAACCACCAACGTGGCTTAAAATCAGATGTTTTTGGGAAGGTTGGCCATGTATGCATGCGGTGTTCACTTGAGCTTCGTAGCTCTATCCCAAACTATCACTGGCCGGTTTGTCCATTTTTGTGCCGAGATCTGTAATGCATTGAAAGTATTTCTGGATTGCAGGAGCTCACCACTTCTGTGGAGGTTGGATTTGAAACTAGCACACCAGCATTTCTGAGATCACCCCTCTGGTGTTTATGTGAAATCCCAGAAATACGCGCTTCATATTCTTGAACCTGTTCAAATCTCACAGGATGACGTGTTGGAATCGCAACCTTTTTCTACAACATTTTAAGCACTGCTTCTGGTTTTGTGACTTTATAACCTGCTGGAGTGGCAGAGAGTTTGACTGTAAGGATTCTCAGCTAATTAATAGGTAACATCTAGCATTATTTTCTATTTTCAGCTATAGCATTCTGTGTTTCTTTCTGTTAAGCACCTTGTCTAGCAAGTAAATATTAGGGTCAACATGGACAAATTAGGCTTTGCGTTCTCCTTGTTGAACCTGGCTTACACCCTTGTGTAATTTGTTCAAGCATATAAACCGAATCGGCACGGGCACCCCAATATCCCAGTGCTTCAGCATCACTTATAAGAGCCATTTACAAAAATATTCTTTGCAATCTCGAGCTTTGCAAGATGGGGGGATGACCACAAATCTTCTAGATATGAGAAAGGAAATCCCGGTTCAGCTTGGAAACAATCCAAGAATACAGTGGGGAAAAAATAAGTTGAGTCTGGATATAGTGCCATCAAAAATTGATAGTGAAATCACAAATCAGTGGTCACATGGGTTGAAAGTTTTCTTAAAGAGCTCTTTGAAGATTTAAACGGAATATAACTAAGACCACATTTTTGACAATGTCATTTTACTGGGTTGCCTCTCAGTTTTTGTAGCTAATGTAGCATAGCTGCTTGCATACACCCCTTGTATTGGTTTTCCGATTCTTTGTCTGCCTGCTGTTAACTTTTTCTTTGCTCCTCCTGCAGTTGTGGATGGTAATGTCATGGTGCGGTCTCAGAGTGATAGCACAGCGGCGGGGGTGAGGGAATCTCAACGGCATCCGAGGGATCGTACAGATCACCGGCGTCACACAATCACCAATGGGGTGGACTATGGCATGGTAAGCAGACCCTTTTAACGGGAGTGGTTGCGACCTGAAATAGCGAATTTGTACTGTTAAGTGCCAGTCATCAGGTCTGCAGCTCGGGATGCTCATCCACGTGCCTGTACGTGGGTGTCATTTGATTTGCTGTCTAGTATGTTGTACTTTGTCTCTCAACCGTGTCTGCTTTTCACTTTGTTTTAAGGTGCCCTTAAGCTGTCCTCACCACTACATATGTCTTCCATGTTCCATTCTTGGCAGAGGATGTCATGTGATCCCCCATCCTGTTTAGTTCCGCTCTCTCACAGCTGCTAATGTTACCACATAAATAAATTTACAACAGATGTGCTTAATTCAACCAAATATGTAATTGGGATTAATCTTTGAATTAAAAATAATTGCTCAATTCTTTCAAGATCCCTGGCTTGATTTTGTCTTTTAAAACTGTTTCTTTTGGGACCACAACTTGTAGAAGGTATGGGTCGATCTTTCCATTTCTGCTCAGTTCTTTAAAGGCCAATCTGTGTTTGAGCTGTCCATCTATTCCCTGGACAGCCTGGAGGTAGTTATGCTGTGAAGCAGGTGGCAGGGAACAAAAAAAGTTGCATTTTATTAAAATATTTATTTGTAACTGCTTTGGTGTACAATGACCACTGCAAATGTAGAGCGAGGTTTTAAAGCAGGGGGTTTAAGCGTAGGTCTAGGCCAGCCAGATCATACCAGTTTTCCAGGAAATTTGGATAAGAAACTTGCATACATTGAATCTCATTGGAACCAATTTATGTTGTCCGTGATTATCCTGAAACCAGGAATGCATGAAGCAACCTTTCCATTCCCACGTGACCTCCACATCTGGTTAAATGTAAAGGGAGATCTTTATGGTTTTGTGGATGGCCAGGTGTTTACTTTTAACATCAGCCAGTTCCAGAAAGCCAGGAGAGCAGTATGGCTCCATTGCGCCCCGTCTTGGGAGAACATCCAGCAGTCTGCAGCTTCCTCTCCTAACTCGGTTTTCAAGCCGACTCATTTGTTCCAGGTAGATGGAAAGCTACCCAGTAGCTTGGCCATGTTGGGGGCGTTGAGCGAGTAAACGTTTCGGGCCTTTAACTAAGGTAGAGAGCACACACAGCTGCTTCTGGCCAGGCGGAGTATGTTTCAAGTTCTAGGACTGATAATGAGCAATTGAGATGCAGTGCAGAGGTTTCTATGTGAAGTAATTTAGGTCACATGAACAGGTTCGTGCTAAGGAAAGGCTTTATCGTGAAGTTTTACTGGCTGGAGGCGTGCTGACAAACCTAACACATGTTAAACCACCGTTCTGTACTCACTGGGTCTGCGTGTCTGTTGTATATTCTTTTCCTTATATGTGTGTGTGTCTTTTCAGTTAAGTGAAAATGTGTTTTATAATGAGTTGATGCTACTTTTTCGGCGGTGAAATAAATCTTCTACAGGGGCTTTACTTTCTCGACGTTTGTTTTCTCTGTGAAATGCCATGAGATTTTGCAGAGTTAACTGCACTTGATATGCCTCTGCCTAAAGATGAAGGGAACTGGGTTCAAGGTATATAATGTCAGGCTTAGGCTATCGCATCCATGTTAAAATCGGAATGAGAGTGAAGGAGACAGACCGTGTCCAATTGGGGGGTTCAGCTGTCCATTCAGCCAGTTTGTAGTGTCATAGGAAGGCTGATGTTCACGCATGGCACATATTGTGGGGGATCACTTCTACACTGCCTGGAACACAATATTGCCAAAGTCTCTTTTCCTGACTTCTCCTGCAGGCAGGCTTGAGATCGTGGCCGGCACGGTGGGTGTCCTAGCTGGCCTGATGGAGACGCTGGCTCTGCATGCACTGACAAAAGGGTCAGACCAACCTTGTTCTTTCTACCCAACATACCCTTCGTTGTGTTTTCTCTTTGTTCGTCAAAAGTTGCCTCCTAGCTTTTGGCGGCCTTAAGTGTTGGGGGAAGGGGTTGTCTACCTGCATCAGGACCAGCACTGCAGTGAGAAAAAAATAATACGCTTTTTTTGCCCTCTTAGCATTCATCCTTACTGTTTGGGACACCTCTGTGTGGTGACTTCTCCTGCAGTGATAAGTGCCTTTGTGTTTAACGTTGAGTCTCGAATGGTGATGGGAGATACCTGTTTGCAGGGAGTGAAGTGGCAGCCTGATTGCTTCAGTAGGACAGGAAAGCAAGAATCTGTATTTTAACCATTCAAGTGTGATTTGCAAGGTAGGGAGTGGGAATCGAGGAGGAGGGGGATGGGTTGAGGGGGCAGGGGGTTAGGGTTTCACATGGATTCTTGCTAATTTCCAGTGGCTCTTGGTTGAGAAATTGGTAGGGTGTTTTCTGAAAGTGAACTTAGTTTGACTTTGAAGCTCGGTGGTCAGCTTGCTTGTTTTGCTCAGATTGTCACTGCACCAGTGGAAACGTTTTTTTTTTTTTTTGTGGAGCAGTCTTCCTATGACGCAACTGTGCTGCAGAGATTGTGCTCCTTCAGAAATTCAATTAAAACCTGGCTGTAACAAGCCCTAATATCTGGTGACTGTCAACCTGTGGGCTCTGCCACTGAACTGAACCTCTCTAGTGTAACGTAAATTGATTCAATGAAGTAGCTTGCACTAATCCAGGCTTGTCCATAGAGTAGCTCGTGAGCTACTGGTAGCTCTCCAGGTAACCTATAAGAAGCTCTCCTGGGTGCAGCCCAGAATTTTGCTTGCTTAAATTAATATAAGTATTCTAAAATTGGGAGTTTGCATTCAAGACGAATATATGTGTTTTTTCACAACTTTTATATCTGGATCAAAATTGCTGAATTTCCAAAATATATTTAAAGCTGATATTTGAGTAAACATGTGGCGTTGGGGAGACTTGTTATTAACTTGCTTTCAGGGGCATTTTAGGTATGGCTGTTATGTATTAACCATATAGGCGCTTTCAAAATCAAACCAACAAATATTTTGTTAGCTTGCTGTGGCAACCCTGCCTGATGCATTAAGTTGACTACTGCTGCTAAGCTTTCACAGGGTGTCCAGTAATGCAATCTTTTCTGAGGTGGTCATGATTACAATACTAATAAAATTGGTGGCTCGAGATAATTTTCATTGGTTATAAGTAGCTCTTATTGCAGTAAGTATTGGAGACGGACCCCTGCACTAAACCAGTATCTTTATTGTGAAATATCAGAGTTTTAGGAATTTTGGCTTCAACTTCCCAGGTCTTCTGAAGAGATGCCACAGTAGTGGCCCAAAGGCCTTTGTTCTTAGCATGTGCTATCCTTACATTATGATGAAAACATTCCCATATTTCCAAGGTTTAGTACTTGTTTGCTCCATATTTCTTTTGCTTATGTCTAAAACTGTTGGAATTCCTCCTGCCTTGTTGTGTCTGGGCACACTGGCATAATCAGTACAGCTCAGCTTACTTACACCAACTAACTTTAGATTGTATGTCATTTAGCTGGGAAGCACTAAATATGCTGTAGGGAGGTAAGTCTGCCTACTTCAATAGTTTAGGTCGAAGCTGAAATGCAGACTGGCCCTTGCTCTCATGTTTGAGAAAGTCCACTGTGTCTACCCAAGGCATGTTTATGTATGTTTGTTTAAAAATGGTCTTTTGTAGAGAAGAGATTCAGTAGAATAAGGAGTTGGAAATACTTGGATGATGACTTACAGTGACCCTTTGCATCCTCTGTTTGTCTCCATTGAACCAGCAAACCATTCAAGTTGTCAGCCCCTGTAATTCAAGTGGCCAACCCCTGTAATTTGAAGCATTTGCTGGCAAAGAACATCATTACCTTTCTTCCTCTGATTATGGCAATAATGCTTTGAAGATTTAATTAGTTTAATTTCTTGTATATTGGGTGCCTATCATAGGTTATGTTAACGCCAGATAAGTGCAGCCAGGGTGAATTTTAAGATTTATTTTGCACTGGCCGTTTGACAATTAACGGAGAAGGAACCAGTTAATCTCGAAGACCTCCTGCCCAGTGATCAGTCCCGGTGGTGCCTTTGTTCTGAAGGAGTGCCCGCTAGTATGATACCCGGGTTCAGGAAATGCATATCTGTGGTAGATGCCTTGGGGCGCCCCTGAAGCAAGGCCTATGCATACACTGTTGCTCATCTTGTCCAACACAAGACCATGCAGATGCTTCAGAAGACTCTAAAGATGCAGTTTATTTTAAATTCAAAGACTGGCACTTGTAATAGTGGTGTTTCCTGATTGTGCCTGGTTTTTGTCTTATGAATTTTTGGTAGTTCAATGGGTCCATCACCCACTTGCTTTTAATACACCCGTGTGTAAGACGGTAGGAAGAAGTCCATGGAAAAAAGGATTTAAATAAAGGTTTGTGTTCACACTGTTATCTTCAGGGACATCGAAGATGTCCTCCCTTGCATCCCAGAGCCATGCCCCGGGTCTCTGGTGATTTTCCGTCCGTGGTTCCTGAGGCCACTAGTATGACTATCTGTTTTCAGTGCCTTTCCTGGTCCCTTTATTCCCACTGTTGGACCTGGAACATTCTTACAATCCAACCTGAGATCTTGTTTCAGAGGAATCTCAATTCTGCTTATCTGAAATCGTCTAAATGTGTCATTTTCTGTGCCAGTAGATATTGAGGAGCAGATTACTTTTTTATGAGAATTCCTCTTGAATTGTGCATATGATCGGATGTATGGTCCCAGGTTCTAATCAGTTTGCTGCCGTCAGTGATGAATCCAGATCCATGGAACCACTGTTCTTAGCCTCTTCTTTCTATTTTTAGGGCAAATTCAAGGGTATATTGTGGCCGCGCTCTGCTCTTTCAGTGCAGGACCTTGATCTACCGTCATCTGTTACATGTGAAGCTCACCCCCCACCCCATCTTTTCTTGACGGCCACCGCAAATCTCTTTTTTCTTTTCCACATTGTTATTAATAAAGCACAGTGTTATCTAAACTGTATTACCTTTTTCCCCACTTTCTCAGATGATGCACACTTTGTCTAATGTTGATCACCTGCTGGTCCAGGAGTGCACCCAATGTACAGCCACACTCTGTGTCCTGGTGCGTGCCCATTTTCCCAGCTCGGGACACACCTGAAACGTCCTTGGCTTGAATTGTAAATCTTCTGTTTAGAATGAGGTCAGAAGCTTTCATCAATCTAAGTGACTCCCCATCTCTCTTCCTAGATTGCAAGCCATTCATGTAGAAACTCAGTTGGGTTTAACTTCGCGTGACCTTGACTTCGGTAAAGCTGTCCTTTGGGGGAAGTGATGCTCTATACAAACCAGGCTAATATCCCTTTGAGGTGCAGGGGTTTTGTGCGGCCTCTGCATAGGCTGCCACTTGGCTGTGGTAGTGTTGAGACAGTGTAATCAGTCTGTTGGCTGACTTGTTCGCCTATCTATAATCCTCACACGCGCCCCCACACACTGTTTCTCCTTCCCTTTTAAATTCCCTGCTTCTTCTTACCCTTTATCTCTGTTTCCTTCCTCACTCGTCCCATTCACTCGTTCTGTTCCTCTCAAGACTCCTTAATCCAATGGGAATACAACAGTGAAATAACTAAAGTAAGTCCTTGTACTCAATAAGGTTTGCAGTTCTTATGGAACATGTTGTGAGATTGTATTGCACTCTCTGATACTCGCTGTCTTCTACTTTGACATAAATGAACTTATGAAGCGAAAAATACATTTTGCTTAGTGTGTAGGTCTTTATGATTTTGAAAAAACATTTTTCAAATGGCTTGAAACTCGTGCAGAGGTGAGACTTAGGGGTAGTGTGTTTGAGGCAATCCTGTGAATTCAGCCTCTTGATTCTGTGGTTTGTGAAGAATTGGATCAGATCTCCAATGATTTCCACATTATCATGCACCCGTATTTGGTGCTTCAAGTAGGACCACCCCACTAATGGTGCTGCCATCGTATGACGGACAAGTTCTTAAACATGAAGTCTGACTGATGTTATATCGTCGCAGAGACGGGGACGGGCTCCAGTCAGGAAAGGAATGTAGGCCATTGTAAGTGTGATAGGAGGTTTCCATTGTTGAATGTCTGCTTGGGTCCAAACAATGTAGTTCCCCCTCTCCACATTCCCCCCCCTCCCCCTTTTTACAACCCATTGCCCTGACATTGAATGACATTGTATCCCTTCGGCCGCCCCGTCTCTTCATAGGAGTACGGTTGAGAAGGACCAGCGCATTCATTGGGCGGCGGGGCTTGTCCATTCATGGCATATATTGAGGGTTTCCACGGTAACCATCAGAGCCCGGCTGGTAGGGTTGAGGCCAGCCTCTGCTTGTAATTCAACAGCCTCCATGGGTGTGCGTGCGGTCTATAGCATCCTCTTCGTGCCCCTGCATGCTGACGGGTACAGTCTTTCGGCCCTGCACTTCTTCGGATGGGTAGGTTGCCTGGCTTCAGTCCTTGGGTAGGTAGGGCAAGCAGGTGTTTTAATGGGAATGACGTAAGTGGATAATTAAGCAGGATTCTTTAAATCCGTAGTTGGCTACAGGGTATGAAACTACTGTTGGACCATCAATCAAAATACTAACGTAAGAAAGTAATGCACCAAAACACCATAACCCCGATTTTAGACTTCCAGACAAGTTTTTAAATTTCTCCACTTTTTTTGGTTGACTTGTTACTTTTACTGCGGGGGTCAATTAGTTCTTTTGTCACTGGTGTTTACAGTGCTCACCTGTCACTGGCATGGACTCCTAGAATTATTTCATTTGTTTGGTTTGTTATGTGAAAATCAAATATTTGCTCATTGGACCGATTAGTCGGGGGAAGAGTGTAACGTGTCCTGCAGTGATCAGACCTTCACAGTGTCCCTGTCTATTTGTTATTTCTGCAAGGTTTTTATGTTCAGCTGCATAAAAGCTATAATTGTTGCTGCTTTCAATAGCTCCAAAGTAAAAAAATGATAATGACCTTTTAATGTTTCCCGCAAAAAGCTATTATTTTGGAAAACTCGATGCTAAATTTGGCAGCGAGCTCGTGTTTTATAGTCTCACGTCCGAAGAAATACATCGACCATTTTTATATAGCCTACGTCCGAAACGGATTCGTTTGACGGGTAAATTTAGGTTTTCATCTCCAATTCAGTCGCAATGAAGCTCTGAGCCTGCATTGTATGTTTACCAGAGAAACTGGCACATTTTTGCCAAGTCTCTTCAGTCAGCGAAAAAGGGGGGGGAAGGGTAAAAGATGGACTAGTCCACTTTCCTTCTGTCCCTTTTTCAGAGGGTGGGAAATGGCCTTCCGTGGTCTTCACCCTACTTTAGACAAGGTACCATCGTAATCTGTATTCAGGTCCTGCCAGCGAGAGATGGAACACGCTTAGGGACTGTCCGTTCCTTTAAATGTACTTCACAAACAAGTTTGCTTATTTTTGTATGTTTTAACTTTAGAGACTCCTTTTTGAGTTGCATAATTATTTCTGCACCGGTTGTCGCTGTTGGGGCCAGTTGCCTTTTAGGGAAGATTACATTTGCTAGTTTTATCAATAGTTTGGTGATTTTATGTCTGAATGGACCAGGTGATTTCTGCTACTCTTGCTTTCTTATTTTCCAAGTGATTGGGAAGTTTGCTTTAGACGCCACAGCTGAGTAGTTTGTAAAACTTGTGCTATGTGAATGTCACTTACAGAGAGGCATTTTTTTTAGGTCTGGCTTGACAAAGTTGTAGTCTGGTGCCTATTGTTATCAATTCTTTAAAATGTACATAGTGGGATTTGGCTCCACCTAGAGGAGTATTTCTCTCACTTCATGCTGTTGGCTGTTTGGTGTATCATTCCTCCTTCTAGGAAGTGCTTTAGTTTATTTGCAGGATGGATATTTTGCTTTATCTGAAAAGTACAATCGGCCATCACACTGTTTGACACACTCAATCTGTCCCCTTGTATGCATCCTATACTGCAACCTGTCTTTTTTGCTGCCTTTTGTCTCAGCTTTAGCAAAGCCAAAAAATGGCACTTTTAATCTGCTAATTGCTATTCATGCATGCAAGCAGCCTTTGTGAATGCCTGTGTATAGGCATTAGCACAAATTAAAGCCAGATCTATTTGGCTGTGTTTGTTTAGTGTTTGTGTCTACTCAGTTTTCTTGCAGCAAGGTCTTCTTTTACCTCACAAGCAGATCTCCATGTTTGCACCTTTCGTGGACATGGACTTTGTTGATCCTTGCAAGACTGATTGACAACCCTTGTTGCTGGCTCCTAGTGACAGGCAAGCCTATGTCAGATTACATGAGGAGAGTGAACAGGGCATGTCCAAGATGGTGTTCTTGCACAATGCTATCCCTTTGCTCATTGGTTTTCATAGACACCACCCATATGTTGGCACCACCAATAGCCCTCTCTATGACCTTGATATTGCATTTAGCAGTCTTTGCTCCCCTACTTGGCGAGTTATACAGCCCTCAGTAGGTGAGGCAGCCGTGGCTAAACATACCTCTAGAACCACTGTGCATCCCAGAGCACTAACCACCAGGGACCTCTCGATGTCTTAACCGGTAGTGTTAGACTTGTCATCGGAAAGCGCGCTCACTCTAACAACCCCCTGAGATCCTATAGTTGATAACCGCTGGAGGCCATCTTCCATCCAGGACAGAATCTGCACTACGCACAGGATAGCACTACCTTCCTGCTAGCTTGTGGTATTTTGCTAGACCTATGCCAGCGATGAACAACACTTTAAGTTAGTTTGCTAGAGTTTCTGGAAGAAGCCGATATCTCATGGAAGTGATGTCTCACTGTCTTTTCCATCACAGTTGGCAATGGCCTGGGCTTCCAAGCTAAACTGGGAAAATACTGTCTGGACCATGATATAGCGAGGATCTCTCTTTCTGTCTCTTTTTCTCTCTCTCTTTCTCTGTCTCTCTTTTTCACACACTCTCTCTCTCTCTTCTGTCTCTTTCTCTCTCTCTTTCTCTCGCTCTTTCTTTCTCTCTCCTAGGTCCTTCTGGCAAGTGTCTCAAAGATTTAAATTCTCGTTGAGCAACGGCACGTGTCCTGATTCAAAGCGCTTGCGCAACACTTATCCACCTTTATTGAAAGCCTAGCGAAGACCATAGGGAGTTACTGGATGGTGAGACCAGGTGTTCTGCACTGGGACAAATGTCTTGTGACATTAACAGCTGCCAGAGGTTTGTTGCCTGCTGTCACCATGATCAGGCAGACATTGTTGTAGACTGAGGGACAGGAAGCAGAATACCAGCAAGTCAGCACCAGTTCTCCCATTGCCTTATGGTAGATGCAGCTCCTGGGGTTTTTGAATTACTCACAAGTAGAAAATGTTTGCCCAGGTGTGGGCACAGCCGGTGTTTGCATTTATGGACAGTGTTCTGGGTTTTTGCACATCTGTAGCAGGAAGGTTTGGGAGTGGTTTAACTTTGTGAGTGCAGACTTTATAAAAAAAAATAAGATACATATTGGTGATAAGACAAAGATAAACTGCTTCACATGACTCTGCCCTGACTGCACTCCCATTCTGCCCAACCAATCTTTGTCACAGTTGCGGGCGGTTCTATCTGGACTCTGGTTGGGGCACCCCTTGAGGTCACAGAATATCTCCCTATGGAGGTAGTGCACCAAAGCAGAAGAGCAGCTAAAAGCATACTCCCAGGATGAATGGTTACAGCAAGGCACAGACTAGTGAAGGCAGAGCAACCTTGGTGTGAACAAACTGGGAACGGATCAGTAATGGACAAACACACTGGGTTACCACTAAGGTTGTACACAGGGTAAGGCTCAGAACTTGCAACAAGGAACGTCAAGGCCTCTGTGCAGATTACTCTTACAGATAGTCTTCCAGCAAGCCCCATAGAAAGGATGCAGCAGAAGTGATTCTGTCTCTGGACCCTTAGAGCACAAACAAGGATTGTACTTGCATACATGAGACAAGCCCTTGTGGGTCCATCTGGAAACACAGTGGCAATTCCTAGAAAACAGCAATAGCACACTGTCACTGTTGGGCACTTAAGACTACATAAACACTAGACAAAGGATGGGGCAGGAATTGCCTCCTGGAAACCAATACCCCAAGAAGAAACAGAAACAGAAGCAACAAACAAGGAGGCAAAAGTAGGAACAGGGAACACAATCAGGCTGACGCAAAGCAGGAACAGTACTGGAAAACAGAGAGTAGGCTCTGACTGAAGCATGCAAAAACAGGACTGGAACACAGGGAGCTGGAACAAGCAGAAACAGGGCTGGGAATCGGAGTGCAGGTTCAGGCTGAAGCAAGGCCTAAAGAGGACTGGTACACAAAGGAAATGAACTCCAATGCATGATGAGGAGCTTCAGGAAATGGCAGCTTATAAGCAGTTCCAGGCAGCAGCAAGGCCAGGGCGGAGTCACATAGCTGGGCTGCACAAGAGTGATCACAGGTGTGTGCAGTCCCAGTCTCTCACAAGTCCTGGAGAAGAGAATCCAGTATAAAGGAACAACCAGACTTTTCCCATTGGAAACAATGGATAGCAGAATCCAGGTTTTCCTGACTACCAGGCAGTGCATTCTAGGATCTGAAGTCAATGGAAGCAAATGTAGTTTTACAATATCATACCATATCGACATGGGAAGCAAACAGGGATCCGAAAGGGACTCTGGACGAGTATTAATGGTGAATCCCAGGCTGTAGATAGTCTGTTTACAGTACCCCCTAGAGATGGGACGACCGAGTCGTAACACTTTAATTTTGGGGTAATGGATTGAATGTTTTCAGTTTACATTCCTTATGCAAATACCAACTGCTGTTGTTAACAAAAGTACTGAAAGGAGGCAGCGGGTCTCCTGCGGAGCCTTACTTCTTCCTTGGTGAACTCTTTCAGAAGTGTGATTGAAGAGAACTGTGGACTGTCGGGACAGGTAATAGCCGGTGTGGCTTTGGGTGTGCTGTGGTCTGTAGAGCACAAGATGAGCAGTGGATGCATGCTGACTGGTTGCTTCAATCACCGACCGCTCATGCGCACATCTCTGCTCTGACTTTACTTATGTCTTGGCTCTAGCACTGCCCAGACTGAACAATGAGTGCCCTCCAGTGCTGCTGGCTCTGTTCCTTCCCACTTGTTTTTGGCAGACTGAGGTGAGTATGTAAGACCTTAGTGTAGTGTTGGAAGTGGAGGCAGCGCCCGTCAACTGGAGTGTAAAGTAGAAGGGACAGGGTCTTGGGACTACTTCTCCAGGGGTAAGACGATCAGCCAGAGGATGGGTGGGCGCTGGAGGCACTAAAGGAGTGATGTAGGTTGCAGTGGCGGCACTGGCTCTTTCACTTATGTTCAGCCTTGCAGCATCATCCCCTTGAATGTGGAGAGAGTGAGTGGTGCATCCGCAAGCCTCCTACACCGCCTCTAATCTTGCAGTCCCTCGTGGAACTCCTGGTGCATGTTTGGCCATACCTGTGAGCTTAGTGTTCACAGCCAAAAAATGGTTGGTCTGTCAGTAACATGCCTGGTGTTTACCTGGAGGTGTGGGGGGGCGGAGCGGATAAATCGGCTGCATTAAGCTTCTCTTTGCTTAGATGGAGCAACCCTGGTCATTACTGGGAAAATATATATTTAAAAAAAAAAAAATTGTGGTCTGGCTTTAGCTAACTAGTAATCTCATGTCTTCAATTAATGCACAGTAAGAAATAGGACATAGAGAGACAGCTTCAGGTTGTTCCCTTCAGCCACTGGCATGCATGTTTTTGGGGTTGAGCCTGCGAGTGCATGCATCTCGCTTGCAAGACTCTGGTTTGTACTTTAAATGGCTTGGAGCCCGCCTGTTCCTTACCATTTGTTGGCTTGCCTGACACTTTTCTTTACAGCCTCATAATTTGTCACTGCAGGCCAAGCATAATTTCTGTTCCTATTTGTGGAGCAGGGACCAAGCACTGATTCATCCAACTTAATCAGTGCCTGTCCACTGCTCTCAATGTGATTGAGGTACTATTTTGTTCTTTTTAACTTCTAGTACCCTGGAAACAGTAGGCTTGTGACTGGCAAAAATATATCAAGCAGGACAAACAAAATTGCTAAGTTTTTTTTATTTTTGTATAGCTTACTTTCTCTTATTTTGCCAAGTAGTCTTTTCTCAGTATGCACTCATGTTGTCTTTTGTTTTTGCTCGTGTGACTGTTCTCAAAAGATGACTATTATCTTGTTCTAAATATTGCAAAGTGATATTTTCTTCATTATGTGTAATTTGTGAAACTAAGCTTTAACACTTAATCGTGCAGTACACCAAAATCCACCCCACTCCAATCCGTCCCACTCCAATCTACTCCACTCCAAACCGCTCACCCCAATCCATTCTAATCCACTCCAATCCTCCCAACCCACCCCAATATAATTTGCCCGCTCTAGTCTGCCCCACTCCAGTCCAAAACAATCTGCCCCACTCCAGTCTGCCCCACCCCAATCGAAAACAATCCGCCCCACATCAATACGCACCACTCCAATCCAATCTAATCCACTTTACCCCAAACCACTACATCCCAATCTACCTCCCTGCAGTCCACCTCACTCCATCCCCCAATCCATGCCACTCCCATCCAATCCACCCCACACCCATCCAGTCCACCACACCCCACTCCAATCCACCTCACTCCTGTCCATCCCAATACAATCTGCCCATGCCAAACTGCTCCAATCCAATCCAAAACAATCTGTCCCAATCCAATCCAAAATAATCTGTCCCACTGCAATCTACAGCAGTCTGACTCACTGCAATCTGCCCCACTTTAATCCAAAACAATCCACCCCACTTCAACCTGCCTCACTCCAATCCCAAATAACCCACTCCAATCCAAAACAATCTGTCCACCTCCAAATCGTCCCAGTCCAATCCACCTCACAACAAACCAATGCAGCCCGGTCCAGTCTAAACCAACTCCTATCCAGTACACCTCACGCCAATCAAATCCACTCAAGTCCAATCCACTCTACCTCAACCCTCAGCACCCGAGTCCGGTCCACCCCACCCCACTTTGATCCACCCACCAAACTCCAACTCAACCCATTCTAGTCCAGCCCACTTTAATCCAACCCACCGCACTGCAGTCCAGTGCAACCCAATCCACCCACTACAATCAATTACACCCTGCTTCAGTCCAATCCACCCCACTCCACTGCATCCCAGTCTGATCCACCCTACTCCAGTCTGATCCACTCCACTCCAACTCACTGCTGTCCAGCCCACTCCAATCCAATCCAGCCTAAACCACCCACTCAAATCAGTTCCATCCCACCCCTCTCCAGTCCAAACCACCTCATTCCAATCAAGTCCATTACCAAACAATCCACCTCACTCCAATCTACCCACATGATCCCACTCCAATACAATGTACTTTCATCTACCCCACTCCAGTCCACATTAATCGACCCTGCCCAGTCCAATCCCCCACCCAACTCTACTCCACAAACTCCAATCCACCACACTGTACTCCAATCTTCTCCACTCTATCCCGATCCAGTCCATCCCAGTTCAGTCCACCCCACTCCAATCCAGTGAATCCAATTTACCTCACTCCAGTCCAATCTAATCCACTCACTCCACCCCAATCCAGCCCAGCCTTATCACCTCATTTCAGTCCACCTCACCCCATTTCAGTCCACCTCACCCCAGTTCAGTCCACCCCACTCTACCCCAATCCGATCCACCCCACTCTGCACCAGTCCACCACACTCTACTCTAATCCAGTCCACACCACTACCTCCATCCACTCACACACTCCACCCTAATCCACCCCATGACACTCTGCCACTGAACCACTCAACTCTACTCACCTCTACGACACTCCAACAAATGCACTCTACAACACTGTACTCCCCCACTCCACTCTGACAGTCCATGCCACTAAATTTTAACCATGCTGAACATCAGCTACACCTGTGTACAACATGGCAGAAACACATTGCCAAAGTCAATAGCTCCTTTTCCAGTGCTTGTTAAAGCTTGAATCAGCTGTTCGTCAAGACTGGCATTTTGCCCATGGTTCCACTGAAGCCTTTATATTTCCATTAAGTTTAGGTGATGGCACGTGAGGTGCCCCTTTTGTTAGACTACAAATGGGATATGATCTCACTTTAAATTGAGAATCACTGCGCTGTACTGATCACGTATCGCCCCTGTGTTTTGATTCGATAGAAGCACACAGTGCTGCTACCTATGCCTTACAGAGATGTTACACAAACAGTGCTGTTAATTCATTTTTAGTAGGCTAACATGTATGGTAGCCAAAGCTTATATCTTCCACTAGTGTTCTGAAACACTGTAGAAAGGTAATTGAAAATCTGCTTAAATATTATAAATGTTGGAGCGGAAACATTTTTAGCAATGATTTTTTAAAATTAGATATACCATGTTTTAGTATGATACATGCACCAACCATGTCTTTTAAAATTGACCAAAAACTGGCATTTTGTTGAAGTTTTAACCATCATGTTGTACGTATGTGAAGCATATTAAATTAAGACGACAATGAAGTCTTCTGTTGTTAATTATTAGCGTTTCTGTTTGGGTCTCGTGTCAAAAGACATATTGCAGATAATACCAAAACTTGGAGTGCGCTGTAGGTGGGCCCGTTGTTTACCATTTGTTGGCTTTCCTGTCAATCTTGTTTGCTTCTTCATTGGTTTTCCTGCCTTTTCTTGTGTTTGTCCATACCCTGAAGCATAGTTCTGCATTCTGTTGATTTGACTTGTATCCTTCCCCTGCTTACATTCAGAAAATTATTTTTCTTTTTCTTCAGCGCTCCACGTGAGTGCATGTACCTTCTTGCTCTTGCCCTTGTGTTGTGGTTCCTGACTGAAATTCGACCTGTGCCCTTTGTGTTGCAAACCCTTCCCCTCCAGTCTTGATTGAGTTTTTTCTTTTTTTTTTTTACCTGTGTGGTGACGCATGTGTTAACATTACGTTCATTTAGTGTCACAACGCATATGTGTGCAGGCACCATTTTTTAATACTGTTTTTACCAATGTTGTTCTGAATGAGCAATAACGTTTTCAAGAGGTATTCGCAAAGCCATGAGGATCTTATGTTTGGCTTTGCCAGTGCTTGTTTGGTTATGGTAGAGCTTAGCCCTTTCAATTTACCTCTCTCTTTCTGTACCTTTCCCTACCTGTAACTTTTCCCTACATGTAGGTTTCCTTGCATGTACCTCTCTCTGCCTACATCTGTCAGCCTGCACCTATCTCACCTCTTCTTCACAACCTTCTCTGGCCGCAGCTCTCTGTGCGCGCACCTCACCATGAGCGCACCTCTCCCCGCACCTCTCCCCGCACCTCTCCCCGCACCTCTCTCCGCACCTCTCTGCACCCTTCTGCACCCTGCCCCTATTTCTCCCCACCGCCTCCTTAGTTTTATACCACAAAACCAGTCTTGCTCCCAGGCTTCACCCTTCTCAGCCTGCCAATAAAGTACGACTTCCGTTATTCTTACTGGTGCCTAGTATGAAATCCACAAACCTACTTTACTTTAGGGTTCGGATTGCTGGAAAATCACCATGTCTATCCATTCACTCAAGTTATAAAACAAATATTTGTTTACGCCATAACTTGAAGGTGTACCCAGTATGCCATCCGAAACGTGGATCTCCAAATTCACACTTGTGAATTCTTACAGCTTTGAGAGACTTTACTCTTGCCAGTGTCTGATTTCTGTCAATCTTGTTAGTCGTTTACTGTTGTTTCCGCTTAGTTATGTTTAAAAGGTTCAGCAAAAGTCCAGAATATTTATATATTCTCAAGGCTAACATTATAGGTTTATATACTTTGTTGATCATATGCAAGTGGTCCCTGCTCAGTCAAACACAAACCTTTGAGGGACTTTTATGAGCTACCTATCAACGTTAATGATCACCTATCAGCTCTAATGATCACATCTCTTGTTTTTTGTGCTGGTTTCTTTCGCTGTTTGTTTAGCTGAAGCGCATGAAAGAGCTGGAGCAAGAAAAGGACTTCTTGATCCAAGGACTCGAGGCACTGGAGCGCGCCCGGGAGTGGTACCACCAACAGATCCAGCTTGTGCAGGAGCGCCAAAAACAGCTGGGAAAGACCAAACCTCCAACCGTGAGTCTGGCAGTCCCCTGATACTCCCCGCTCTTCCTTGGAATGGTCCCTTCTCAGCCTCTCCCCTCCCTCTTTGTGAAGCCGCCTTCCAAGCACCGCCTTCATTCAATTCAGTTGACTTATTGAGCAATTACAAATGTAACAATCATAACAGCAGTAGTTCAACTGCACGTCCTACCATTTTATAGAAAACCATACAATATGATAAAACTGCAGATATTCCTTAAAGATATAAGTGCATGCAAGTTGACTTATGCTTGGAGCAAAAATGTAACTATTACATATATAGTAAAAGTCTTGAAGCTGGATGAATGCTGGCCTGTGTTGCCATGGACTACAGCTCTTCCGTAGCAGCCTGCTTTATTTAGGACACCGTACACAATAGTATTTGCACAAGAATACAGTGTTCTGCTGTCTTGAACCTCATGTTGTCGGATATGTGTAGCCATGAGGTAACCAAAGCGCTATTTCCTGTTGGACGGCATCCTGCGATGGCAAATGAAGGTGTCGGTGAGCTATTTATGCACGTTATCTACGATTAGCAGTTGGTTCTCTCAAATGATATTTGGAATGGCAAATAGAAGTGCATGGTATGATTTATTAATAAACAGTTGGTTAAATAACAATAACAACCTTCTAAGCAACCTGTTTTCCTCAAGCTGAATGGTGTTATGGGTAAACAACAGCATTACTCTCCTTGGGTAGCCGGAGGTATGGCCTTTCAGAGATTCAAAATAAAAAATACCCATTTTTTTGCTCAGTTGGGGCTTGCTTCCGGAAGTGAGGTATAGTGGTACCTGAAATCCCCAGGGCAAGGTCTTTGGGTAACTGCTTCCCAGGTTTCTGAGTCTAGGAAATACATTTTTCATGCAATCAATGTAGTTTAAACAGACTGCATCCCATTAACATTAAATTACATTTGTTGATAATTTGTGGTGAGTAATTGTTCAGCCATTTAGGTGGTAAGTGCTGTGGCAGCCTGTGGGCATTTGCCCCTTGAGAGGTGATAACGTCCTCTCCGGAGTGGCGTAGTAGTATATGTCTGGTACAAGCCCTGGATGCACAATGGATAGATTTTTGAACTCCCTCCAAATAATTTAGATGAATATTAAACAAGAAATGATGCCTTGACACATCCTTGTCTCTACCCTCTAAATACAATACAGCAATTTAGCATTCAATCGACAACACCCCTTTATTGAAGAGTTTGAGTGCAGTGCCAAGGCAATGTTGAGAATTCCCAGCTCAATGCCCACAGCTCTGGTCATGTGGCAGTTGAAGGCCAAGCTCAGATCCATGCATGCCAAAGGAGCCCCTCGCTGCCATTACATATTTGACCAAGCACAAATTTAAGATAAGGCTCTGCAGATCACCGCATTGCGTTTATAGTGAGGCTCATCCCTTTAGGCTAATCGCAAACGGTGCCAGAGAAGTTGCATGTTGAATTTTGAGTCCAAGAGGAACATGAGGCAATAACCTGAATCTGCCTTGTCTGCCAGTTCATATATCCGCATGCGTGCTGCCCTAGACCAGGTGGTGCTGGAACATGACACATTAAAAAAAAAAAAACACTAACAAGGTTTGGTAACAGTGGCATCTATAAGTAAGAAAGATATTTGAAGAAGTCCACATAGATGCCATCTGGGGCTGGTGGCCCTGACTGCATTGCTACTGATGCTCAGAGTAGACTTCCTTACAAGGGTTTGATTGTTGGGGACCCAAGTAGGAAAAGGAGATACATTGAGCTTGGACCTTGTATAAATTGCTGACATGGTTTTACAGTCCCTCAGATGATACATTGGCTACCAAGGGATTTGGAATTTTGCCGAGGTTATCCTTAATAGTGACAATTTGTTCAGAGTAGGTAAAGTCTCATATTTCACAGTAGCTGTCTAACTGTTCGATCAGGTGCCATTGAAATAGTCTGGTTCCGATAGAAACATTTACTAAAGTGCTCACGTTTAATACTGTAACAAGAGGATTTTGGCCACACTCTAGGCTACCGTAAAGACTTCAGGATTGTGGGAGCTTCTTTATGTGGAAAGGGAAATGTGTCACGAGGAAAACGGAGCAAAATATGAACTGAAAACTTTAGCGTGCAAAGGACCATATGGCAATTGGACCAGGGGTACATTATCAAGAAGGAACATGAACAGTTCGAGTCTGGGACATGTATGATGCATAGTACTCGATGAGCTGATGTGTGCGGCCGTCAGTCATAGAAGGCGATCCCTGGCTGCAGAAGGCAATCACTGGCCGTGGAAGGCAGTCCGTGGCCGCGTAAGGCAATCACTGGCCAAATATTACACTGGCAGCCTTTTTTGGACTACAGGCTCAGACGTGGATGGATTGCTGCACAGGCTTTGAAGCGAGTGGGTGGGCGCACAGGCATGAACGTGTGACTCAGAAGTTGTGCGCAGCTTCAGGAATTGGGTGGTCGGCATAGTGGCTCAAAAAGTTGGCATCTTATATGCAGGCTCAGGAAGGGTCAGTATTTGGTTATCAGGCTCTGCCATGGTCAGGCTAGCTCAGCCTCTCCAAGATCCTGGTGTTCTGTTCCAAGACCACAATTCCACCCTTCGATCAATTTCATTTGACTAATTCAAATGAAGCATTCATGGAAAATTGCCTCCATGCTAAATCTCCCAGAATGTATTATGCAAAGAATATGCAAATATGCTGTTCATTTCGCCCCTGAGAACTAACGCTGTCGAAACCATAAATACAAAATGATTCCATTTGTAGCAAAGTCCATCCCTGTATTTCTCCACTTCAATATCTTGGTGTTCATTCACACAACATGAAATTAATGGAGCAACCCTGTATTTGTATTTAAATTTTGATTGTTGTTTTTTTTTTCTCCCCTCCCCTCTTATGTACACTTTCACACGTGGGTATTTGAACAAACTGATTACTTGTTCGCTATGTTTATCTGTTATTACGTCTGTTATTGAATCCCTCCTTCATCATAGTGCTACACTGACTTTCATTTAAGACTAGGAATGTGTGTCTCTCTTTTTTTATTTTTTTATTTTTTAGCTCTTATAAGTATTTATTTCCAGATTTATAAAGCGAATGGCTACTCGAAACGGCTTCCCAGTGCTAAGAAAGCCAGTAAGAAATAAGCAGAGTCACTTGTGTGAGGGGGGGGGGAGATGTTTTTGATTGCTTACGAAAATACAAATAATTCTTTTCACTTCTCAAATACATCGGAAGAAAGTGTCCGAACTTGGGGTCAAATAGGTGAAAGACCGCCCTCCACCTCTGGATCTTTTTATCCTAGGTACGGCAAGGAGCTCCAAAGAACTTGATCTCAATGCCCTACTAGGGATGTATGCAGCAATCAAATCATGGAGAATTTCAGGGCCCTGTTTATATTTGGCACGATGGGCCAGACAGAGCCCTTTAAACTGGATTCTACAACGTATGGGTAGCCAGTCCAGAGATCTAAGGGCATCCCTAGCCGATTGACATTATGAAATTTGTAAGAGAATACCAGCTGCCACATTTTGAAGTATTTGCAACTTCCGGAGAACCATTTTAGGACAGCCCAGGTAAACTGCATTCCCATAGTCTAGTCAAGGTAATATCAGACCTTAGACCACAGTTCTTCTTGCTTCGGACAGAAGCCATTTCAAAATTGTACGGAGGGATCTTGTGTGGCCATAGAATAGTATCCAGACGTTTCACTTCATTTTTTGATGCAGGGCGCACCCCCAGTGCCAACGGCCAGTTTATTTGTTGCCAGAGGGATGGCTTATGGCCTACCTACTATCATTACCTCAGTTTTATTCTCCATTCAACTTGAGGCAGCTATCTTCTATCCATTTTGGGACTTTAGACAAGCAACTATTAAGTATAATAGAGGTAGCCACAGTATCCTGGGATAAAGTAAAAAAAAGCTGCGTGCCATCACCATAAGATACCATTGAAAGCCCACACGCTTCCATGATATCTGCCAGTGGCCGTACATAAATATTAAACAACGTGGGCCTCAACGAGGAGCCTTGTGGAACTGAGTAGTAGCAGGATTCCTCACAGGCTTGAAAGCTCCTCCCACTTAGGAAAGAAGCTAACTAGCTTAGGGCCACGTCTGCGATTTTCTTTGCCCCCCCCCCTGCTCCATATGCTGCAAAAGTACCTCATGTGAAACTGTGTCCAAGGCTGCACTCAAATCAAGAAGAATGAGAGTTGCTGAGCCCCCTGCATCCAGGGTTAGTTTCACATCCTCTGTTGCCCTCAAGAGTGTGGTTTCTGTAATGTGATTTGAGCGAAAACCTGTCTGGGTCGAGTTAAAGCACTGATTGGATTCCAAAAAGTCTGTCAGTTTACTGTTAATAATCTTTTCCAAGTCCTAACTTGGACCTCGGAGAAGAGATATTGGTCTGTAGCTCTCAATCGCCAGAGGGTCTAACAAAGGTTTCTTTAGTAAAGGGCAAACAATGGCATGTTTCCAGTCATTCTGAACACAGCCGCTCGCGAATGATAGATTGAATAAATCTGTCAGAGCTGTCACCATAGCATCACCACCCTTGATTTAAAAAAAGAGAAGAAAAAAAAAGAATCTACTGGAGCTGGATTTAAAGGGGACCCTGATTTAAAATATTTAGCTATAATGGCTACTTCCGCTTTCTTTATTAGAGGGACTCTGTTGAGGGTTGCTCCAGGGGGATTCAAATGTAATCCCTCAGCATGGTGCACCTCCGTCCCTACTGCCAGTAAATATATTGTTCACTTTCTCCAAAAAGTACTTTGCTGATGACTGTCAACATTTATCTGAAGATCGCACCAATCCCCAGACGCACTGCCTTTAAAAAAATGTTGTACGATGCAAAAGATTTCTGTAGTGGCATTGGGAGCAGTGCTAACCCTATGCGCAAGGTCGTTTATGCGACGTTCAGAATAACATTTTTATTCTAATTATTTTTCTTACTTTGACGTGGTATACTTCTGAAGCACCATTCTGCGTGATCCTCTCCCAACATCAATATGGCTAACTAGTTGTTTAAGCTTCAGGGTGCTAACCATGGTCCGAGAGCTAGTCCCTTATCAAGCTTCTCCCTTTGCTATAATAAACTAACATAAGTGGGACTCTCTCCGGATGACCATGGGTAAGAGTCGAATTGAGCTTTGAGTATCTAATTGTACGAAGAAGTTCTGCATAATGAGGAATATCAGCAGACGTATGAATTCCTAGTTCTTCACTTCTGAAAATAATGTTGAGGCAGATAATTATCACCTGCTCCTTTTGTAATATGCAAATAACAAAGTTCCTTTGTATGAAACAAAATGTGTCCTATTCCAAATTGGGTAATCCTCGTTGCTCTTGTGCATGCCTGAAATACCAAAACACGTGCACTGCAAAAGAAACTTGCATGAGCTGCGCTGAAAGTGTGCCACCAAGGAGATGGCACTCCATCAGTGCTCCCTCCCGAGGTGCCCTTTTAGAGGAACAGTGCATCCCCCAGGATTCCACTGAAGTACAAACTTTCCCTTGAGTGGACGGCAGGGAGCGTATTTGTCCTCTTTGAATATATATAGTGGTCTACCTTTATGCAGATATTGATGATACTATAGTGCCTTCGCTGTCAGACCACCTCGATTTCTGTGTGGGCTGATGCAATTTGGGTCTGAGGTGACCCTCGTTGGTGCCTCTTGGACCACCACCACCACCTGCCCTTAGTGTAGGTTTACTAGCTTTGTCGTCTCTATCAAAAATTGACTTAAGAAGTCATTTGATCCTTTTCTGTGCAAACAGGGACCCTGAGCATCTTTACTAATACATTTCTGTGTATCTAGTACTAGAACTTAAATGCTCTTTCAGGCGCATTGTAGGAACACAATCACAAAGTTGTACTCTTATCTTTGCTTGTCTTCCCCTCTTCTACCCTCTCTGATCCAGAAGCAAGCTTTCTTTTCGTCCAATACAAATGTTTTTTTCATTCTTTTCTTTTGCAGGATTCTTTAGATGAAAATCAGGGTTATCTGAGTAATCTCCTACTCCCCAAGTTACAGGAAGTGAATCGCTGCCTGCGTGATCTGATTTCCAGTCCTGGCAAGGTGAGTGTGGCTTTGATCTAGAAAGTTCTTGTTTGACATTTCTATATTTGAAAAGGCACATTTTCATCAGTGAATTGAAGATAAACTTCAGCTAGTGTGCTCTGGTGATCTAGTAAATAACTGTGGTCTTCAGCCTTGATTGCCTCCTATACTTCTAGTTTCCTCTTGACCTGAGGTGCCAGCCTCTCCTTCTGCTTCTACGTCACCTTCTGGAGTATGGCCTCAGTTTGGATCCTAAGGCAAAAGATTGGCATCAGTATTTCTCCACCTCTTTGTGATGCAGTTAACACACATTGTTCTGAGCAAAGCTGAACTTTTTTTTAAATTACATTTTTCAGAACTATTTCTTTCTCAGATTTTAGCATCTTAGGCAATTTGTCGCTTTAGTGGGCATTTACCAATGCTGAGCCCCTTCCTCTTCCAAAACAAAGGGTTTTCCACACAGACATTCAAACTTTTCCATAATTCGTAACAAAGTCTTCAATCTTTTGCAGCTTCCAGCATATTGGCTACCCAATGGTTTGGTTGTATGACGTTACAGTGCATGCAATTACCACCCATTATTGTATTGTAAGGGTGTTTTAGGGTTTAGGAGTGAGTAGTGGGATAGGGTGGTATGGGTAATTAATAAAGGGAGGTTTGGGGTGGTTATCCCAATAAATTAATGTATTTAATTTATTTTTATTGGGGGAATCACCCCAAACCTCCCTTTATTAATTACCCTTACCACCCTATGCCCCTACTCACTCATAAACCCTAAAACACCCTTACCACCCAATACCCTCACCACTTCTAAACCATAAAAATACCCTTACCACCAAATAATCTCACCCAACTCTAAAAACACCCTTACCACTCTATACCCTTATCCACCCCTAAACCCTATAATACCCTTACCACCAATATCCTCGCCCACCCCAAAATCCCAAAAATATCCTTACCACCCAATACCCTTACCTACCCCTAAACCTTAAAAAAAACCTTACCACCCAATACCCTTACTTATCTCTAAACTGTAAAAATACTCATACCCTATTCCCCCTGCCCACCCCTAAACCCTAAAAATAATCTTCCTCCATTACCCCTACCCACCCTAAACCCTACAAATACCCTTAAGACCCCATACCCCTACCCACCTCTCTAAACTCTAAAATATCCGTTTCTACCCTATGCCCTTACCTACCCCTTAACACTAAAATACCTTTACCTCCATGTACCCCTACCAATACCTTAACCCTAAAAACACCCTTACAAACCAATACCTTTACCCACTGCTAAACCCTAAAACAACCCTTATCACCCTATACTCAGACCAACTCCTGGACCCATATATATGTGCATATATCTATGTATGTATATCTGTATGTCTATATTTACTGAAAAAACAAAAGTTATGGTTGGGTGAATTTGTCAGTGACAACATTAATGTTTTCAACTAAAAAACACAGAAATTCACAAGTTCTAGTTAGCAGCACTAATTGTAGCTTGCTTACCGCCATGCACTGCTTGTGATCTCACATATGCAAAAACAAGAAGGTGATGGATGGAATGCTTGAATTAATCTCAGCCACTGGCAATCCCTTATGGTAGCGCCCCAACCCATTGTTCTTTTGCTCTTCATGCCATCCCAGTTTGAACCCAGCCATATGCAAATCATTCTTGACTGTGCTCCCCATGGGAACAGTCCAACCCAAACTGCCTGGCCAGGTCCTCCTTGGACCAGAGACAAGCATCCTGGGGCTGGTTTCGAGGTACCGCCCCTCATCAGTCAAGCTAGTTTGAATCCAGTGGCACAGTGGGCCCGGGACCCACATCTAAGCATATCCTGTGCACTTAGGGCAGCAAATGTGAAAACAACAAGGTGATGGATGGAATGCTTGAATTAATATCGGCCACTGGTAATCACTCAGGCCTGCAACGCAATCCATTGTTTTTTTTTGCCCACCATGCCACTTCAGTTTGGACCCAGCCATAGACAAATCAGTCTTGACCCTGCTCCCCATGCGAACTGACCAGCCTGTACTGTCAGGCCAGTGGATTAGCAGTTGGATTTAGGTCCAGATCTGTGAATGGGATGAGTGTTTGATTTGTTCAGGATTCCGTCCATCATCTCTTTTTGCATTTGTGACCTCGCAATTGACATCACTCATGACATGTTTTATGAAATCATTTATGACATCACTGATATCTCAAATTATATCATCGTGGCCATGCTCTGCGGCGAATATCACCTCCCCCTGAACCCCGCCTCCCCCCAATACAGTCAACCCCAAGCTACACATGGCCTTTGGCTGTGTTCTGTGGGGGGCTTGACCACAAGGCCTAACCCTGGGGACCCTGCCCCACATAGGTCTTTTTTTTATTTTTTATTATTAAATAATTAAAGAGGAGGGGGACTGTGTAGCATCTCTGCTCAAGACTTGGTAGGTCCTGCGGACCCCATCCCCCAGGACCATTCTTTCATCCCCATCCTCAGGGATCAGGCGTGCTTGTTTGGGGAAGGGGGGCATGCTGCCCACCTCCCCAGACCCATTTTAACTCCAGGGACCACATCCTCTGGGGCCTAGAGCAGTTTTGAAGAGGGCATGTGGCCCCCTCCCCAAGCCGGTTTTCACCCTGGGGACCCCATCTTCTGGGGCATGGAGCAATTTTGAAGGGTGAAGGTAGCACACAGCCTCCATCCTGGCGTGATTTTGGCCCCAGGCACCCCATCTCATGGGGCCTAGAACAATACTGTTGTGGGGGCAGGTGACACCCTGCACTGGGCTGGGTTCGACCACTGGGACCCCACCCCCGGGTCCTGGCTTAACAAAAGGTGGGTGCCCACCCAGGACACCCACCACACTGTCATTGGGGCCATAGAGCGAGCCCCAAGGTCCTTTTGACCCCAGGTGGATCCCCACATCCAGCTGCAGCCAGCATTGCTCCTGCTCACAGGGAGTAGCTATTAATGCTGCTCCCTGCAGGTGGAAGCGATATTTAGATCTGTTTCCATGACCGCATCACTGCGGGCAGGGAAACAGATCTAAAGTCTGTGCCCAATGAGTAGGAGCATTTTTGAAGCTCCCGCCAGCTGGTAGGTTTAAAAATGCTCCTGATAACTGAGAGCCAACACAAGTTGGTGCAGCGGGCAGGAAAACAGCTTTGTTCTGGGGTGGGCACCACAGGACATAGCTGCTGAGCCGGGCCCTGGGGGGTGTGCTCCCTGAGACCATTATTGGCTCAGGAAAGGGGACCTTGCGGTCCCGCTTCCTTAAAGGAATAAGCTCTGGGGTGGGCTCCCCAGAGCCTTTTTTTTTTTAGGCATGTGGCGGGGGCGCATGGCTCCCTCTTCCCATTTTCTGCATTTTTGGCCTCAGGGGTGGGCTCCCCAGGGCCTCTAATGGCTTGGGGTGGGGAGCCATTTGTGTTTCCCCCTTCCCACATAAAAACTGTTTTCGGCTCCGGGGTTAGTCTCCCCATGGCTTATAATGAATAAATGATGCTCCGCTGTCTTTTTTCTTTTTTTTTTTCGGCCTACGAGAGTCTTACAGAATCGCACCATTTTTTGGTGTCTTTTTGTTTTTTGGCCCCAGTGTGGTTTCTCTCCCCCTGCAATGGGGCCCAGGAGGGTCACAGCATCTCTACCCTGCCCCAGTATTTCTTTTTTTTAACAACTTCAGGACAGGGGACTAAGTCCCAGAGTCCTGTACTGGCTTCAGCAACATTTTTCTCATGTTGCTGGCATCCAATTGGTGTGTTCGGTCTCGCAGGAGTGTCTAACTCCTGTGGGAGCAAGATGACCAAAGGGAAATAAACTTCTCTGGGACAATAAGAGCGATCTATTTTTTAAACTGGTGCCCAGAGAGAGTCTCCGAGACTCTTCCAGCCCAACTGCCAAAATATCCAATTATTTTTTTACCCTTAATTTTTTTTAAACTGCTGAATGGATTTACACCAAATCACAAAAAGCACAATCTGTGGACCAAAATCTCGTTTCCTGCCGAATTTGGTGTAATTCCATTCAGCAGTTTTTGCTGTAACCTGGCTAAAAGGAGTCTAAGGAAAATGTATGGGGGGATTGCATTTTGGGGCCTCTCTCCATATTTTCTTTTTATGTATAAAAAGATACACATGCGTAGTAATGCCTATGTTGTAAAGGCTGTTTCCCCACTCAATACACAAATTAACTGCTTTCATGTAAGGTGGTTTACAACTACCTCTAATAGAGAAGAAGGCACTTTGAAACCCTGGATTCTTTCCTCCATGGTTTAATCTTTTCCCTCAGTGCCTAGGATGACTCTTGGTGAAAAAACATGTCTTGCCCTCTGTCTCCTCCTGAGTGAAAGGACTTCCCTCCTGCGCATCGAGTATCCAAGGATACAAGGTCATTGACATGGGATACCAAAAGCGTCAATTTCTAATTATTCCTTTCCATTGGCCTCTGAGGCTCATAGTTCTTAAACTTTTTCTTCTTCCCTCAAATCCTGGTGACTTCAATCTTACCAGCCAGCAGCATGGGTTTCATGGACCCCTGATCTGACCGCTCCCTTCTAATTAGGATAACCACCTTCTTCCAGGTCATTACAGACACAGTTGCCAGTCCTATGCTTAAGTGCAATAGCCTAATGTCTTCTTTGTGTTGTGTTTTTGTTTTGTTTCCACTGAACTAACTAGACTACCACAGCTGAAATCGGTGATATGTAGGTGAAGAGTTCAAGGCTGAAGGCTGTGTCCATAATGACCTGGAGCATCCTGGGTCTTTTCTTCCCAGGTGCAGAGTGTGACTTGAAAATTGTGGTGACTCTTAGAGTCCTTATTTGCTGGCACCTGACAAAGAGACAAAAACTAGTATCAAAAGGTCAGTCCATAACAAAGTCGGAGCCAAGACTTCAATCGACATCAGAAGATGTTCTGCTTCAAATAACGAGAGCTGTTCACCTCATTGTTGTGTGATTATAACTGCATATTAACCTGAAGGAGGGGCCTTATCAAGGCCTGTGATTACCAAAGAGCACACATCTTTACAAGAGGAGTTGTCACCGCCCTTTAAATTATTACATTCTCTGGCTCACCTCGTGGAGACCTGGCTAGCCATCTGGTCTTGAATTACTCTAGAACTGAAACAGCCTCTACAGGAGGCTCCTCCTGGTTTCTGTCAGAATCTAGATTTTAGCTTCTTGGCAGGATATAACTAATGCTTCTCCTAATTGTTTATATTTTGTCAAAGACCACCACGCCCCACAATTTATGAACACTGCCAATTGCAGACCACCCAGTCCTTCACTTCAGTGATCTCTACTTGACCTTAACAGTTTTTGGATAGTTAATACATGAAGATCTATTCTTCTAGATCAGTAGTGCCAAAAACTGTAACTGCTCCTAGGCATGTTGCCACTTAGAGCACAGTGCTAGGATACAAGACTGCTGGGCTATTTGAGGTTGTGCCTGACGTCCAGCAACAGAAATCTTTCGTTTATTTAAATGTAAGTAAACTAGTGTCTTATCCGATTTAGAGAAGCAGTGTAAGAAAGCTGATCCAGCTCTAGAGAAAATGACTACAGACGTGCATTCATAGAGCAATTTCCCACTCTGATCTCATGATTCAGTCTTGAAGCACAGGGGAGTGTACTTAGGACTTTCATCAGTTCCATAGTTTTTAGCAGCATGGTTAATTCTACCACGAGTGCATCATTAAAACGTTTTGTATAGCATGCATGCTAAGGCCCTTCATCCGGAAGCAGCTTTCATGCAACCAACCAGTTATGATTAGTTGGTTTGCTAATCAAACAAGCATTTCCCCTCCTTAAATCACTTATCCAATTAGTGGAATAACTAAGAAAAAAGCTGAGAGGTTTTGTCGGGAGCAGCTGAGGTTTTTTTTTTTTTTTTTTTTTTTAATGGGATCTGGGAAGTTCTCTCCTATCCAGCTCTTATTAGCCACGCCCACTGCATCGCTAGTTATACACTTTATACTAAAGCAGATCATCACTCCCATGGAAAATAGATACTTGGGGAATAAAATCCAATCACACTTTACAGTGTAGTAGGGGAAACTGCCATCAGTTGCTCCACAAGAGCTTGAACATCAGGGAACCACACTTTAAACATATTCCAATAGGAAGTGGAAAAACATGTTTGTCAATGGAATAAAAAGGTCCGTTCCCCTCACATCCCTTTTTAGGAGGTTTAGTGCTACTTTCTTGTACGAAAGCTCACATCCAGTCTTGATCTGCTTGGAATCAACAATAAACGGGTAGTTGATAATGCAGAACAGTGACCCCGGCTTGGAGAGAAAAAATCTTGCCATGATGCTTCCTTTCATTTTTTTAGAGTCCTCTTAGGAGGACAGCATTATTTCTTTCAAGTGTCTCCATCCATCTTCATGTTAACTTCTCAAATATTAACCAAATGCATTAAGGTAGCTCAGATCTTAAGTCAAAGACGAATGTTTATCTTTACGTCCTCGGCTGGCTAACTTGGCTTCTATAAAAGCATTAGCTTTGAGGAGTTTCATCAGAGTATGTAGGTCTACACTTGTAGTACACTTCTTACGAACTATCCTTTTCTATCACATTAAGCTTCCTTCCATCATGGCCTTTAGAACATGTGTGACTGAGACGATTGAAGACCCCGAAGGGGCTCTGCCCCTTTCATGGTTCTAGGTATATTTACAAACCCAGCAGTGGTCTCCCCAGGTCTTGAAGATGTCAAGACTCTCTTCAGCATATGTTGTTGTTTTATTATTATTATTATTATTACTATCTCAGTTTTTGAAGCCACTCAATTTTGATTATTTGAAGTCGGTACAATTGGAATTGTTATTGTTATTCAGTATTTAGTTATTGAAAACACTAAACCTACTTTTTTAGGGCAAATGTCTAGATTCACAGAATTTTTTTTATATTAATAGTATTAATAATAATTATAATTATATTAGTAATTATAATAAAACTGGGTCTAAAACCACCTGGTGCTGCACTATGCATTTGAGTTCCAGGTTCAATCACTGCCTCGAGCTGGAGTATGGAGGTTCTTTGTGGATGCACACTGGAGCCAAGCTAGAAGTTACTTGGAGGATTTACTCGCTTCCTCCTCAAGATACTTCTTTCCACATGTGGTTCCTTTCAGAGATTTCTTTGAAGGAGCTAGCGAGCAGGGTCTAACCCATCTTGCACAAAAAATCAACTTTTACATATGCCATTCAAGAAGTAAATATTATTTTTGCAAAAGTCTTTGCAGTTCCCAGTGCATCTTTTTTCAAATCCTATTTTAAGGTGACTTGTTCTGGTGCACGTGCCTATAAACTGCATTACTACACTGATACAAAGTATTACATAGTGTTTGAGAAAGCAGTACTTTACAAATTCATGATAATGTAACTCCCATCTCCATCCCCAATCCTTATTAGAGAAAAGGTGCGTCTTTGAGGTTTGTCCAGAGTATGTGAATCTGTAACTGACCCTATTTGTCAAGAAAGAAGTTACTATTTAACTGAGAGGTGGGAGAACATAAAAACGTATACCAGCGTTGAGTCATAAGTGAGTTACTTTCACACATACATGCTTTAAAAATCCAGTTATTGATTAGGTGGACATAACATTGACCCCAAGATTGTGGTGAAGGAGAACTGCTGTCAACGTTTAGTCCGTTTCATCACAGGCTCTGCTGTCCGACGCCGTCACGGTCAGTGGCCACTATGTAAAACTTTGTGTGGAACTCGTGTTTCCAGATCCCACCACTAGATTGGAAGATATTGCAAAAAGTCTGCTGCACTTAGAAAAGTTTTCTTTAATTGCGCTCTTATTAAATCTTTCATGTAGCTTTTGTGCTTGTTCTCTGTAACACTTTACTGTCCTTTAGTCTTGTTCAAGATATTTGTAAATAATAGTTCTACAAGTGCTGGGATAGTTTAGGGCTTGTTTCACAAACTGCACAGCCGCATCTTCTATTGCTAAAATGTACAATATAGCAAGATTTGATCTATTTTTTTTGTGATAAGGAAGAGTTTTTTTCTGCTTTGCTTAGGAAAGCAGTGCAAATGTGGCAAAGAAGTATTAAAGCATTAGCAGTATTTGACTATGTACTCATTGTTATAACTGGCCTAGGGACAGCTTCAGCTCATCATTCCCAAAAAATCATAATTAAAATACATATGTATATACATGCAAGAGCTTTCAGTCTGCACTCTTCATCCATTGGTCTGTACAAGTGTCATTCACGTTTTGCTTCCACTCACATTATAACATTTTGCTATTGAAAGTGTGGACATCCACCTAAAGAACTTCAGCAACCTTTAGAAGGCATCGTTTCGTCTCATTACTTTTAATGCTTGTTAAACGTTTCCGTTTTTTAAAACATTGTAAGTTCCCAATGCCAGTCCTACTGGTTTTGCCATTGCTTCTTTGTTTGGTGTTCGTTGTCTCATAGATGACATCATATATTTGAAGCGCTATACCAGAGCTTAGATGAAAGATCTTAATTATTGCTTAATATGACCATTTTGATAAAACTAAAGTAAAAAGAGAGATTAATCATGTTCAGAGGTTGCTGCAATTATTTCATTAAGTTGAGCTGATCTACGTGCTAGACCTCGTTTTTTGTTTTTTTTTACAAAATTCAATATTTTTATCTTTTAACGGTCTCCTCTTCTGCCGTTATCAGCACCAAAGTGTGTCATCCTCTGCCATCAATGGAATTGCAGCCGCATCGCCAACTTTCACCGCTGGAGGACAGCAACAGTCCATCAACATGCTGAAGGAACAGAACCGACTCCTGACGAAGGTGATGTCATAGGCTGAATGGCATGTAGGGTAGACTTTACTGAGAGGCCAGGTGTCTGGATGATCCTAGAAGTAAATGTTTAAAAGTAGTGTGTGCTTTCTGATGGTGGGGAGGGTGTGCTGAGCGCATAGATCATACAACCTCAAGGCATGAACCTATGTGAGACAGAATAAAGCATTGTGATGCTGAGACCCATCCTTAGATTCTTCTGAGTACCCATTCTTTGGGAAATAAACCAGTCAGCAAAATATTCCCCACCACCGACTTACTTACGTGTAATGTCACAGAAAAAAAGGCAATAACAGGTTATCAAAGATCATTCTTCAGTGATCTAGAGCATCTCATAACTTTTCTTTAATAAGAGCTACTTCTGCTCAGTGAAAATCATCATTAGCTACTAATATTATTAGAGTTTTAATAGTGACCACATCGTACAAGTGACAGTGACCATATGCAAGATTGCCAAATATGATCACCTCTATGCATCACGCAGAGTTGCTAACAGTAATGTAAAAAAAATATGTTTTGTCAGTTGGAAATGACTCTACATGGGTAATGTGTAACATCCATAGCTGCAATGCCTCTGGCGCCAAATTAATAGTATTTAATAATACATCTTCTAAACCCTGCATTGTTGCCACTAAAATATCAGCTTCAAATATATTTTGAAATTCAACCAATCTTTGTCCAAACACCAGATGATGAGTTTTGAAAATACACGTTTTAATCTTGAATACATACTTTTCCCCGAATTTGGTATAGAAATTTGAATTCAACCAAGCACGTTTCTGATTTAGTAGGCTGGGCTGCACATAGCTACTTGCTGGTAGCTGGAGAGCTATTAGTTCACATGCTACTCGTTGGCGAAGCCAGATCTAGAGTGTAGACATCAATATATTCCACAAAATGTGCTATTAACTGATAGTGTACGGACAACTTAAGAGGGGGAACAATTATCTCCACAGCCTAGGGAACCCATCTTCTAGAACAATGGAGTTCACTAGATTTATTTTCTAAGAGTGGTACTGTGCACCTCAATATGGGGCATACATTTTGTCCCAGCTAGTGGAAAATTAAATGAAATTTTCTGCATACTTTCGGATTACTTTGAAGTTGTGGTAAGTCAAGTAAAAGAGGTCCCAGTCCTAAAAAAAATATGCCAAATCGGCACTGAAAGGGCATTTTCAAATAAGGTTCAGATGAGATAATGAAATAGACTGAGCAGAGAAATATTTCTTCTTAAGTTTCTCAAAAACGAAATTAATCATTAAACCAAGTTTCCTCCTTTTATACTTTCCTTAATTCCATAACAAAGCTAAAAAAAATAGTTAAGCCAAAGATTGATTAATCTGATAAAGGATTCCGCTATCTCTAGCCAAATTAAAGATTTTAAGGTAGAAATGTATGATTCTGATGTATATTTCTAACTGCAGATTCCTTGCCTTTACAATATTACAAATTGGATCCACAGAATTTTAACAGCGATGTTCCTGTGTGCTGGCAGGTGGTTTGAGCAGCTCTGTGTAGGATTTGTGCATCCCTTAACATGACTGAATGGAGCCTTATGTGCCATATCTTCTCGTTGACATATCCTTTCTGAGCATTCTGATCTGGATCAAGAGCTCTGCCCCCGACTTTTGTCATTCTTATGACCACTCCAAAATTTGCTGGCAGTGGGGTAGGAAATTGCCTCTTCTGAAAACCAGAGGCTTCAAACTTTCAAACTACGCAGAGAGTTCCATAAGCGGATGCTGTTCACTGACCGACATGTGTTGTGTCTTTGGTCCTTGGGCTCCGGTCACAACTGTAGGTCAGGCAATGTGCACCCTTAAATACCTGAAGTTGTTCTGTGGCTGGGTGAGGAAGCTTTACATCTCAGAACACAAGAAGAGGTTGCGGTCGAAGCTCATGTCTTGCGCTTGTTCTAAGTTGAGGGCTTAGTCCCAGTAATGAGGCTGTTCCCTGTGAACAAACCTCTTCTTGCCCAAAGTCTTTGGGTAAGACAAGTCCAAACGAAAACATAAGAGGAGGTGCGACTTGATCCTATCGAACCACTGTATCTCCAAAGAAAAGTTGTGAGGGTAGAAATATAAATATTGCCCTAACTTAGAGACCTTGTTTTTGGAATAGAATCCTTAGTGGTCCATACATGCCCAGAGTTCCCAGGCCATCATCTACTCCACAGCAGATAGCTCCATCATGTAGACCATGCTGCATATCTTTGGTGCGATTCTGGTCCTCTTTTGCGAGCCTTCTAGCCCCACAAATCTTCAGGGGGTCTTGAGCTGGATTACTGTTGGTAGGCCCTCCCCATATACCATCTATCCTCTTGAGACACCTTACTGGACTGCTTCTGTCTCCGATACAGACTTTGATGCCAGCCTGAAGATGCACATAGCATGCTGCATTACTAGCACAGATGGATGATCTGGTGCCATGAGTCCCTAAACCAAACTCTGCCTACAAGATCACCAAATAGATTTGCTCATTGTGCAATATGACTGTAACCCTGTGCCTCTGCTGTAGCGCAACAGTCAGCAGAGGCTCAATTATCTTTTTGACTCTGACCCTATACAAGAGAAACGTAGTTCCCCGGGGGGGGTGGTGAATGGTGGTGGTGGTTTCCTCTTTCGCTATACTGATGATTTATTATACTTAAATGTACAAAATGTTAGTGGGCTAGACACCTTCCACTGAAATGGAACTTGACTCACCACATGGGCCACCAATGGAGAAAAGTGTTTGGTTTGCAGCTGTGGTCCAGAGAGCTGCTGAGGTGCTAGATCTATGGTTGTCCTCTTCTAAGGCAACTAAATGTACTGAAAGAAATCCTTCAACCAGAGCTTTCACTGTAAGGGCTCTTGCTGCCATTTACTAATGCCCTTACTTATACCTTGATGACTATGTGGTATAAGTCTTGTTTCTTTCAGTTGGCCTGTGCACAGCGACACAGGCCTACCCACATGGATCCAGACTCCCTAACTAAGCACTCTACGTCAGTGATTCAAACTTGTAGACCTCAACTACTAGTGTGAATCCCAATTCCTTTCAGGCAACTCCTCCAGATGTGGAATCCTAAAGGATTGACACTTTTGGTAAGAGGGTGTTTTCATCCGTAAGCCTGCCGCCTAGGTTCATAAGTGCTGTTTGTTTACTGGGTCTGTACATGCATGCCCTGTGGGACATGACCAGCGAGATCTTGCTGCAGTCCTGGAGGACCTCAGCGCTTCTTTGGCTCAGAAAATACCTAATCCATTTGGGCCTACACACTACCAACTGCCTTGGTACCACTTCTAGGCTTAGGAGGCACACCTGTTGAGGTGGCCCAGATTTTCTGGTGATGTGCTTGAACCCTAATGGACATGCCCTTCAATGGGTCCTGACTCTGTGGGGGAAAAGGCAGACTTGGCACTAGAGAGATTTGAAGGCAGCCGAGCAATGCACTTTCTTTAGACCCATTGACGCAGGTGAATGTTTTCTCAGTTTAGGAAATTCAGGTTATTCCAGGGGGCTGTCGTATAGGCAGCATCAGCCTTTCCAATGAGTGGTGCAGCAGAGACTGCTCAGTGCTTTCGTGGCTGTGGATGCTGCACTGGCAGTCACTGCATACGGCAGCTGGGCTGCCAACCTCGATCGCTGTCTCCCCTGCTCCAACGGCTATCAAGCCAATTTAGTTTGTCCTTGCACAATTCGTGTCGGGTCAGTGGGGATCTGGAAACAGCAGTTAGGGCCAGATGTGGCAACCGTTTTGCATGTCGCAAACTGCGAAAAACACAGTTTGCGACATGCAAAACGGCCATCGCGATGCAGAGTCGGTACCGACTCGCAAAATGTTATCCGACTCGCAAATAGGAAGGGGTGTTCCCTTCCTATTTGCGACCGCATCGCGATGCAGAGTTGCTTTGGGACCGCGAAAGCGGTCGCAAACCAACTCGCAGTTACCATCCACTTGAAGTGGATGGTAACTCATTCGCAAAAGGGAAGGGGTCCCCATGGGACCCCTTCCCCTTTGTGAATGCCCAAAAAAATATTTTTTCAGAGCAGGCACGAAACTAAATGGTTTCGGTATTTTTTCTTTTTGCAGCCCGTTTTCCTTTAAGGAAAACGGGCTGCAAACAGAAAAAAAAACCTGCTTTATTAAAAAAGCAGTCACGGACATGGGGGTCTGCTGTCTCCAGCAGGCCACCATCCCTGTGAGTGCCTAGACTCGCTATGGGGTCGCAAACTGCGACCCACCTCCTAAATATTCATGAGGTGGGTCTTTGCGACCCCATAGCGAGTCGCAGAAGGTGTCTGAGACACCTTTCTGCATCTCGTATTGCGAGTTGCAATTTGCGAGTCGCTATGACTTGCAAATTGCAAGTCGCAATTTTCTACTTACCTACATCTGGCCCTTAATCCCTGGCTGGAGATCCATCACATTGGATCGGTGTCCATGCTTCCTCCCAGCCTCCCCTTCCGCTGACACCATAATTCATTTCAATGAGCATTTGACCATCCTGTTGCAGTAGTTATACCTTTTTCTCTCCAAGGGTACCTTTGATCGAGTACTGACTCTGAGAAAGGCAAAGGATGCCATGTCATTGCTTCCTCATCCCTAATAAGGACGGCGGTTTGGGGGAGGGTAGGAAATCACTTCTGAGAGGTAGAGGTCAGATGCTACTGGTCTCCAGCAGCAGAGAGCCTGCTCCCACGTCAACCTGCTGTAAATTAGAGAGATCAGTTTGGCCCAGAAAGACTTCCCTCCATCCATCAGAAGGAGGCAACTGCACGTTCTCACAAAGAACACTACTGCCATGCAGTATCGCAACAGGCAGAGCAGGGTTGGATCCTGAGCCTGGTGCCAGGAGGCTCTGTGCCTCTGCTGGTGGCAGGAACAACAGAAACCTCTACCTGGTCACCAGTCACCTGAAAGGATCCCTGAAATTCAGAGTGGACAAACCGAGCAGGTGCCATCTGGCAACTCACAGTTGGCGTCTCTATTCCAAGGTGATGCTGGTCCTCTGTGGACACTGGAGGAATCCCTGGATATACCTTTTCGCCACCGTAGACAATGTGCAGTGTTAACAATTGTGCATGCTGCCGTTTCCTCCAAGGCTTTTTGTTTCACATTCTGGCTGAAGTGGAACGGACTCCTGTATACCTTCTCTCCATTACCTCTCCTGCCTTGGAATCTGAAGATCAAGCAAGATGAACTAGTCTCATCTCGATTGTCCCACTCTGGGACATGCGAATATAGCATTCAGAGCTTCTGAGTCAGAGCGCTTGCCCTCTAATGAGGCTTCTACTTTAGCAAAGCATAGTCTTACAATCTGAATCACCACAATGTGCACCTCCATGCATGGAGATTGAACTGTGGCATTTAAATGTTTGAGTTGCCGACTGAGGTGGTAGTTTTTATCTTGCTGTCAAAAGCTGTTCCACAGAGTTAGTCTATGCTGGGACAAATTTGTTGCCTGGTGTACTGCCTGGGACACCAACTGTCTTAGAAGCCAAACTTTCAGATGGTCTATTTGTTCCCTCCATAGCCCAATAAGGCCTTGCAGATAACATAGTGAAAGGTTATTTTTCATCACTTTTAACATTTCTGTTTGCTGGACCAAACAGCTGTGTTTACGTCGCCAGCTGTGATACTTTTCATTAAAGGCCTGATACATATGTTTCCTCTTAAACTGCGGTGCCCCTTGGGATGTTTAACATGGTCTTGACATTAGTGCATGACCTTTGAGCATATGCACTGTTGCTTCCTAAGGCTATTCATGATAAAAGCAGTCTTCTGTGTTGTCATCACTCCATGTGAGTGAGTTGCAGGTGCTGTCTGTACAATCTTTCTGGACAAGTTGGTGTTGAGGACCCGGGCAGCTTTCCTCCCCAATGTTGTGATGCCATTCCATGTTGGTCAATCTGTCTCTTTGGCAGTGTTCTTCACTCCACCTCCTCCCTTGAAAGAGGAAGAGAGGTTCCATCACCTTGTTCCAAAGAAGGTATTGAGCTATTACATAGACCAGACAAAAGATCTTCAGGTAGATGATCAGCTCTGAGGTGCCTTCTCGGGTGTTAAGAAGTGCAGGGCAGTGTATAAGAGGACTATGTCCTGGTGGGTAGATCTCTCTATCAAGATCTGTTACCCCCTGGCAAAAAAGCAACCCCTCTAAGGCCCGAGAACCCATCCCACCACAGCCAAAGACACTACTAGGGCAATGGCACGAGGGGTGACTGTTCTTGATATCCACTCTATTCTTCCCTATGACTCTCATCTCTCCACTGAGCCTCCCTACTCTACTGTAATCTGAGCCACTCAACTCTCCGCCACTCTCCGTCACTCTCTTCTTTACCACTCCACTTCGTAGAAAACCTTTCTGTGTCAATCCATTCTACTCTACTCTCTGCCACTCCACTCTCACCAGTCCACTCTCCTCCGCTACCCTCTTCAACACTCCACTCTGTAAAAAACAAAAAAAAATACATTCTATACCACTCCGTTCTACCCCACTCTACCAATCCACTTCACTCCTCCACTTTACTCTCTGTCACTCCACTTCACACAGCCACTCTTCGCTGCTTTACTCTTCGCCGCTCTACTGCGCTTCACACAAAGCCACTCTCTGCCGCTCCACTCTGCTCTCTGCCGCTCCACTCTGCTCTCTGCCGCTCCACTCTGCTCTCTGCCACTCCACACTATGCTATGCCGCACCACCCTGCTCTCTGCTGCTCCACTCTGCTCTTTGCCACTCCCCTCTCTGCCACTCCACTCTGCCACTCCACACTATGCTATGCCAAGCCACTCCACTCTGCTCTCTGCTACTCCACACTATGCTATGCCAAGCCACTCCTCTGCTCTCTGCCACTCCTCTCTGGTGCTCCACACTCCACTCTGCTCTCTGCCACTCCACACTGTGCTATACAAAGCCACTCCACTCCGCTTTCTGCCACTCCACTCCACTCTCTGCCACTCCACACTATGCTATGCCAAGCCACTCCTCTGCTGCTCCACAGTATGCTATGCCACTCCACTTTACTCCACTCTCCGCCACTCCACTCTGCTATACCACTCCACTCTGCTATACCACTCCACTCTGCTATACCACTCCACTCCGCTCTCTGCCACTCCACTCCGCTCTCTGCCACTCCACTCCGCTCTCTGCCACTCCACTCTCTGCCACTCCACTCCTCTCTCTGCTACGCCACTCCACTCTACGCTAATCCACTCTGCTCTCTGCCACTCCACTCCACTCTACTCTCCGCCACTCTACTCTATGCTATGCCACTCCGCTCTCTGCCACTCCACTCTCCGCCACTCTACTCTATGCTATGCCACTCTACTCTATGCTATGCCACTCTACTCTATGCTATGCCACTCTACTCTATGCTATGCCACTCCACTCTGCTCTCTGCCACTCCACTCTGCTCTCTGCCACTCCGCTCTCTGCCACTCCACTCTGCTCTCTGCCACTCCTCTACTCTCCGCCACTCCACTCCGCTCTCCGCCACTCCACTCCGCTGCCACTCCACTCAACTCCACTCTCCGCCACTCCACTCCCCGCCACTCCACTCCGCTCTCCGCCACTCTACTCTACTCTACTCTACTCTACTCCACGCCACTCCACACTCTGCTATGCCAAGCCACTCCACTCTGCTCTACCAAGCCACTCCACACTCTGCTATGCCAAGCCACTCCACTCTGCTCTACCAAGCCACTCTGCTCTGCCAAGCCACTCCACTCTGCCACTCTCCTCCACTTCACTCCATTCTACGCCACTCCACTCTATGCTATTCCAAGCCTCTACGCTACTCCGCTCTACGCTACTCCGCTCTACGCTACTCCGCTCTACGCTACTCCGCTCTACGTTACTCCGCTCTGCTCCACTCTGCTCTGCTCCACTCTGCTCTGCTCCACTCTGCTCTGCTCCACTCTGCTCTGCTCCACTCTGCTCTGCTCCACTCTGCTCCACTCTACTCTCTGCCACGCCACTCTCCCCACTCCACTCTATGCTACGCCAAGCCACTCCGCTCTACTCTACGCCACTCTACTCTATGCTCAGCCACACTACGCCACTCCACTCTCCGCCACTCACTCTCCCTCACTCCACTGTCCGCCACTCCGCTCTGTCACTCCATTCCGCTCTGCCACGTCACTCTACACTTCGTCAATCCACACTTCACCACTCTACTTCACACAGTCATTGTACGCCACTCCACCCCACATAAAGCCATTCTAGGCTACTCCACACGAAGACATTCTATGCTGCTCCAATCTTTGACATGCTCCACACCACTCTCTGCCATTCCACTCTACTCTCTGCCATGCCACGCCACTCTATGCCAACCTACTCTATGCCACTCCCCTCCATGCCACGCCCCTCCACTCTGCGCTACTCCACTCTACGCCACTCTTTTCTACACTATTCTGCGCCACTCCATTCTGCATATGCCACTCCACACCACTCCATTCTGAGCCACTCTACACCACTCAACTCTACGCCCCTCCCCTCCGCGCCCCTCCCCTCCTTTCTACTCCCCCCTCGTGTCTACGCCCCTCCTCACCACTCCAAGCCCCTCCTCTCCACTTCCTCTGCTCTGCACCCCTCCACTCTGCTCTACGCACCTCCCCACTGCTCTATGCCCCTCTGCTCTCTGCTGCTGCACTCTGTGCCACTCTCCACCACTCCACTTCATACAAAGCTACTCTCTGCCACTCCACTCTACTGTCTGCCTGTAGGAGGCTGGACTGGCTTGTAGTGAGTACCAAGGGGTACTTGCACCTTGCACCAGGCCCAGTTATCCCTTATTAGTGTATAGGGTGTCTAGCAGCTTAGGCTGATAGATAATGGTAGCTTAGCAGAGCAGCTTAGGCTGAACTAGGAGACGTGTGAAGCTACTACAGTACCACTTAGTGTCATATGCACAATATCATAAGAAAACACAATACACAGTTATACTAAAAATAAAGGTACTTTATTTTTATGACAATATGCCAAAGTATCTTAGAGTGTACCCTCAGTGAGAGGATAGGAAATATACACAAGATATATATACACAATAGCAAAAAATATGCAGTATAGTCTTAGAAAACAGTGCAAACAATGTATAGTTACAATAGGATGCAATGGGGACACATAGGGATAGGGGCAACACAAACCATATACTCCAAAAGTGGAATGCGAACCACGAATGGACCCCAAACCTATGTGACCTTGTAGAGGGTCGCTGGGACTATTAGAAAATAGTGAGAGTTAGAAAAATAACCCTCCCCAAGACCCTGAAAAGTGAGTGCAAAGTGCACTAAAGTTCCCCTAAGGACAAAGAAGTCGTGTTAGAGGAATAATGCAGGAAAGACACAAACCAACAATGCAACAACGATGGATTTCCAATCTAGGGTACCTGTGGAACAAGGGGACCAAGTCCAAAAGTCACAAGCAAGTCGGAGATGGGCAGATGCCCAGGAAATGCCAGCTGCTGGTGCAAAGAAGCTTCTACTGGACAGAAGAAGCTGAGGTTTCTGCAGGAACGAAAAGGGCTAGAGACTTCCCCTTTGGTGGACGGATCCCTCTCGCCGTGGAGAGTCGTGCAGAAGTGTTTTCCCGCTGAAAGAAACGCCAACAAGCCTTGCTAGCTGCAAATCGTGCGGTTAGCGTTTTTGGACGCTGCTGTGGCCCAGGAGGGACTAGGAGGTCGCAAATTGGACCAGGGGGTAGAGGGGACGTCGAGCAAGACAAGGAGCCCTCTTTGCAGCAGGTAGCACCTGGAGAAGTGCCAGAAACAGGCACTACGAGGATGCGTGAAACGGTGCTCACCCGAAGTCGCACAAAGAAGTCCCACGTCGCCGGAGACCAACTTAGAAAGTCGTGCAATGCAGGTTAGAGTGCTGTGGACCCAGGCTTGGCTGTGCACAAAGGTTTTCCGCCGGAAGTGCACAGGGGCCGGAGTAGCTGCAAAAGTCGCGGTTCCCAGCAATGCAGTCTAGCGAGGTGAGGCAAGGACTTGCCTCCACCAAACTTGGACTGAAGAGTCACTGGACTGTGGGAGTCACTTGGACAGAGTTGCTGGATTCGAGGGACCTCGCTCGTCGTGCTGAGAGGAGACCCAAGGGACCGGTAATGCAGCTTTTTGGTGCCTGCGGTTGCAGGGGGAAGATTCCGTCGACCCACTGGAGATTTCTTCGGAGCTTCTAGTGCAGAGAGGAGGCAGACTACCCCCACAGCATGCACCACCAGGAAAACAGTCGAGAAGGCGGCAGGATCAGCGTTACAGAGTTGCAGTAGTCGTCTTTGCTACTATGTTGCAGTTTTGCAGGCTTCCAGCGCGGTCAGCAGTCGATTCCTTGGCAGAAGGTGAAGAGAGAGATGCAGAGGAACTCGGATGAGCTCTTGCATTCGTTATCTAAAGTTTCCCCAGAGACAGAGACCCTAAATAGCCAGAAAAGAGGGTTTGGCTACCTAGGAGAGAGGATAGGCTACTAACACCTGAAGGAGCCTATCAGAAGGAGTCTCTGACGTCACCTGGTGGCACTGGCCACTCAGAGCAGTCCAGTGTGCCAGCAGCACCTCTGTTTCCAAGATGGCAGAGGTCTGGAGCACACTGGAGGAGCTCTGGACACCTCCCAGGGGAGGTGCAGGTCAGGGGAGTGGTCACTCCCCTTTCCTTTGTCCAGTTTCGCGCCAGAGCAGGGCTAAGGGGTCCCCTGAACCGGTGTAGACTGGCTTATGCAGAATTGGGCACATCTGTGCCCAAGAAAGCATTTCCAGAGGCTGGGGGAGGCTACTCCTCCCCTGCCTTCACACCATTTTCCAAAGGGAGAGGGTGTAACACCCTCTCTCAGAGGAAGTTCTTTGTTCTGCCATCCTGGGCCAGGCCTGGCTGGACCCCAGGAGGGCAGATGCCTGTCTGAGGGGTTGGCAGCAGCAGCAGCTGCAGTGAAACCCCAGGAAAGGCAGTTTGGCAGTACCAGGGTCTGTGCTACAGACCACTGGGATCATGGGATTGTGCCAACTATGCCAGGATGGTATAGAGGGGGCAATTCCATGATCATAGACATGTTACATGGCCATATTCGGAGTTACCATTGTGAAGCTACATATAGGTAGTGACCTATATGTAGTGCACGCGTGTAATGGTGTCCCCGCACTCACAAAGTCCGGGGAATTGGCCCTGAACAATGTGGGGGCACCTTGGCTAGTGCCAGGGTGCCCTCACGCTAAGTAACTTTGCACCTAACCTTTACCAGGTAAAGGTTAGACATATAGGTGACTTATAAGTTACTTAAGTGCAGTGTAAAATGGCTGTGAAATAACGTGGACGTTATTTCACTCAGGCTGCAGTGGCAGGCCTGTGTAAGAATTGTCAGAGCTCCCTATGGGTGGCAAAAGAAATGCTGCAGCCCATAGGGATCTCCTGGAACCCCAATACCCTGGGTACCTCAGTACCATATACTAGGGAATTATAAGGGTGTTCCAGTAAGCCAATGTAAATTGGTAAAATTGGTCACTAGCCTGTTAGTGACAATTTGGAATGAAATGAGAGAGCATAACCACTGAGGTTCTGGTTAGCAGAGCCTCAGTGAGACAGTTAGGCATCACACAGGGAACACATACCTTTAGGTCACAAACTTATGAGCACTGGGGTCCTGACTAGCAGGGTCCCAGTGACACATAACAAACATACTGAAAACATAGGGTTTTCACTATGAGCACTGGGCACTGGCAAGCAGGATACCAGTGAGACAGTGAAAACACCCTGACATACACTCACAAACAGGCCCAAAGTGGGGGTAACAAGGCTAGAAAGAGGCTACTTTCTCACACAGCCACGCCACTCTTCTCTCTGCCTTGCGACTCTATGCCCCTCTACTCTGTGCCACTCTGCTCTCTTCCATCCCACCCCGCTCTTCCACCCCACCCCGCTCTGCTACCCCACTCTATGCCACTCTAATCCACACAACTCCACTCTACTCTCTGCCACTCCACTCTATGCGACTCTACTGTCTGCCACTCCACTCTTCTCCACGCCACTTCACTCTTCTCCACGCCACTTCACTCCACACTTTGCCACTCCACTCTGACGCTTTGCCACTCCTCTCTCCACTGCTGCCACTCCACTCCCACCAGTCCACTCCACGCCTCACCACTCAATGCTTCGCCACTCCACACAAAGCCATTCTATGCCGCTCCACTCTTTGCTGCGCCCCACTCTGCTCTGCGCCACTCTGTGCCATTCCACTCTCCACCAATCCACTTCACACAAAGCCACTATTATTCGCTCCACTCTACTCTCTGCCATGCCACTACATCAGTCCACTCCACTCTTTGCACTCCACTCTATGCCACTCCACTCCAAACTACTCCACTCTCCGCCACTCCACTCTGTTCTCCGGCACTCCACTCCTCTCTATGCCACTCCACGCCACTCTACTCTGCCACTCCACTGATCTGTATTCCACGCCACTCCAATGATCTGTACCCCAAGCCACTCCACTTCACACATAGCCATTGTATGCCACTCCACTCCACACAAAGCCATTCTAAGCCACTCCACTCCGTCGCTGCACTTCACACAAAGCCGCTCTGCTGTCTGCCACAGTACCCTCCTCTGCCACTCTCCCTCCTCTCTGCCACTCTCCCTCCTCTCTGCCACTCTATACCACACCACTTTTGCCTACAACGCTCTCCTCAATGCCACACCACTAAATTTTAGCCATGCTGCTGTACAAAATGGCTAAAAGACATTGGCAAAGCAAATAACTCTCACATAAGCAAGACCTAGTGACTTTGCCAATGCTTGTTTCTTTTCCTTTTGTTTAACACTATTCAATCTTTTTTCATTTTCGTGTGCTTTTGTCCATTTTTCCTTATTTTCATACCTTTCTATTCTTCTGCATCTTTCTTTCCATGTTTCCATATTTTTTCTCATTCCTTTCATTCATCATCTTTCATTCTTTCTTTTTGTCACATTTACATTTGATGCTTTGTTAACCTTATGTCAACCACTTTTCTTTTTCTTTTTCTGCCTTTTATCTTTTTTCTTCTTTTCTTTTGTTTCGTGCTTTTTAACACTTCTTTTATTCTTTATTTCTTTACTACTTCCTTTTCTTGACTTCATCCTGCTATTCAACTTTTTTACCCTTCCTTGTTTTTCTTGTTTAAAATTCCGTTTCTTTCACCCAGTGTTCCTTTTGTCATTTCTTTCATCCTTTCTTATTTCATCAATCCTACCCTTTCTCATTTAATTACTCACCTACTGCCTTTGCCTCGTATTTCTTCCTTTTTTCATTCTGATTATCTTAGCTTCTCTCTTTCTATTTTGCTCCTGAGGCTCTGGCACCGCCGTCCTTCAGTTCCTGGATGATATTCTCTGGCAGTGTTTATTTAGAGATCTGCTTCCCTGATCAAAGGTGACAGTGGTGTAGACCCGGGCATGCGACAGCGGACCCAGCTGTAACCCCTGCTGGGCGGGGCCTCATAGCGGAGGGCCTGAGCCTTGCTTTTCTGGTGTCTGAGGGAGGATTGGGCCACTATGTCCTGTGCCAGCTCTGTGTGAGGTCGAAGCTAGCGCTGCTGTCACAGACTGGCTGAGTTGATGCTGGTTATAGAGATGGAATGATTACAAGTCAGTGGAATATCATTCATTTCCTGTGTGACGGGATCTGGGCCGGCCTTAGCGCTGGCGGCACCCTGTAAGACAATGCTTATTGGCGCGCAACCCCTCCGGCAACCCCCCCCCCCACTCCCACTGACCACATCCGACACGGATTCCCTCACTACCACCCTTTAACAGTACTCTTCAAGTCTCAATAACCACTCGCTCTCAGATGCATTTAATTAGTTTTATAGCACCAGTGTATGGTGCCAGAGCACTTTGTGTCACACACACATTATACAAAGAAAATGAATCATAGGTGTGTAATCAGTGTATATGAAATGTTACATAAGACAGGACGACGAGGTGTAGGACTCACATGTCATCTATACTGGTGGGCTGTGTAGTTTAAAAGTGCTCGGTCCGGTGATGCAGAAACTCGGAATTTAAAATGTAACACCATGGTTGGGGGTTCTCTTTAATAGAACTGAGTTCTACCCAAGCTATCCTTTTCTGCAACATTAGGATAATGAAAGTGTGGGGAAAAAAATCATAATGTTCTCATCTATACCTTGCAGTATGCATGCAGCTCTTTGAAAACAGTTGAGAGTTTACTGTTCTGTATCAGGATTTTAACTTATAAGGTGCACGTAACAAAAAAGACACCTCTGACAAAAGCAGTAACCCACTAACCCATTACATTATATGCACTGTGAGCTGAATGGTACACACTCTTTGCAGCAGGCATATTAACCCTCTGCACTACCCTGAAACTTCCACTAGAGAACACTCCAATCTCTCTCCAGGCAGAACATGAATCCCCAGCGTCGTCTTGACATTTTTATTGTTGCCTGAAAATTGCTGGAGGCAAGGGGCTGCAGCAGTTGCTTTTAAAACCATAATGTACTTGCACACACAGCGCCTCCACCCGAAGTCAGCGCCCGGTGCGGTGGCACCGGTCGCACTGATCTAAAGCCAGCCCTGGACAGGGTATTGATCGTGCACACAGCCTCGACCATACACAACTCAATCAGCAAATACTTGAACCTCCAATTATTCAACCTCCATAGTGTACCCTACACTGGATCCATTATCGTTACTACATTTTGTAAGATGCGTGCACACTTGATATCACATCACGACACAGCATCTCTGTAATAACCATAACCCATGGGTTTACCTGTCCGGCTATTATGAAGCACAAATGAATGACTGAAGAGATGGCTTGAAGAAGCTGGGCGCTCCCAGGGTTGTCCTCGTGTATTAACTGAAACGCGTCCAGTTGGGGCACAGACACGTACACTAGATCTGTGAGTTCTGTGTACATTTTACGTTTTTATTTGCACGCTGAAGTAGCCTCCTGAGTGCTCGAGCCCTGGATGCAAGCTGCACAGTTACTAAGCACTGTCATGCACTAAAAAGCTGGGAGGATCCTGCAGCTGAGTTTTCACCTATTGTAACTCACAGGTGTGTCATTTACACCCAGAGGCAGTTTGAGGTATGAACATGTATTTCCTTATTAAACAGTCTTACTAAACAGTTTGTCAACGGAATCGCCACGTAAGCACTTCATAGACAATTATGACTGTTAAAAAAAATGTTTAGAGCAGCTTTTAAAAATAAGTCAGGAGCCACGTTTACTTACGTAAATGTAAGGTAGTCAGGGGTTCAAACACGCCACCCTAGAGCGATGTAAAACATTTACTTTCTTACGCATAACATCACTTAAAGGTATAATTAAACTCAGAACTCAAAGTGAATATATTTTGACCAAATTGCAAATTCCCTTGCCTAGGACGTTCAGGGGGTGAACATTTCGCAGTTACTGAAGAGCTAAAATCTGCTTGTGTGTACTTTTAAAGGAAGTGGTTTTGTGTTCAGAGTGAAAGCTGCTGATGATGGCAGCCATATGTGTCCCTGAGTGATAGCCTTTCACTTCTACGTCATCTTTGCAAAAAATAAAACAACCTTAGGCAGCTTTCAGGAGTTGGGCTGGCGCGGTCCAGGCTAGCTTGCCATAGCTGAGTGAACACAGTCCGTTGTAGTGCAAACGGCGGGTTTACGGGCTGCACGATGTGACCCAGACCGAAGGTAGGGTCTCCCCGCTGTGGCACCTCCGCGGACAGGCGCCTAGAAGTGGAGCTCGGCCCTGCTTCGAGTAGCACACCTAGCCGAATGTGTAGATTCGTGGCCCTGTTTGCGGAGTGTTTTCTGGCCCGCTCTGTTTCTCTGACCTCACGCGGACTCCCCTTCTTTTCCTGCAGGAAGTGACGAACAAGAGCGACCGAATCACTCAGCTGGAGCAAGAGAAATCCGCGCTGATCAAGCAGCTGTTTGAGGCGCGGGCCCGGAGCGCCAACGATTCGAGCCAGCTGGATTCCACGTTCATCTGACTGGGCCGGACCCAGGCTGCCCTGCTGGGGATCGTGGGGCAGCGGGGCTGGTTTTCTCACAAACCCTGGAATGTGTCCGGGTGTAGCTTCACACAGACTCACAGAAGTGACTTGACTTTTCTCTGTTGGACATGCAGAGGCCTCGCTCTTGGAACTGTGACTGAGCCACGTGCCGCTCTTTCAGTAGCTCCAGTGCTTAGGATGGCTCGGGGGGCTCTTTTAATGTTCGAGAGACCTCTGAGTCATTCCACCAAACTTAGGTGCTAAAGAATTCCTAGCCATTGTGGGGATATGCACACTCCAGAACTGTCCGGTAAAACCGGTTTTATTTTATTTTCCAGATGGCACTGCTTTGTGGAAAGCACACTCCAGTTTTCGCTGCATGCACTACGGTACACTCCTGTCAAGAAATTCGGTTTATTTTTCTTTGTGGCGTTACATGGTTAGGGGGCTAGTGTTCCCCTTTAGTTTACGCTGACGGGTTTTTACACGGAGATCTGCAAAAGAGATGCATGTGTTAACCTTTTTTATTTTTACACGATTTGTACGTATGCACCACATTCCTGCAGAATAGTTGTGTGTGGCAGAAGGCAGTCATTGGGCGGGAAAGGAGAGCTCTAGGGAAGGGAGTGATATTTCTCGTGACCAACCTCATGGCAGTTTTTTTGGCTTACAAGTGATTAGCTTGAATCGGCATGAAAATGTTTTTATCCCAACTATTTCCACTTGCTCGGCAAACATCAGTGCGCTGGAAACCATCTCGGACCCAGGGTATTTCCAAGAGCAGCCAACAGATGGCGCCATACTTCTGTTTATAAAATACTAATAAGTGGGAGAACTTGTGAAGGCTTTTAGGCATTTTATGAACATTTCCGGTATTTTGCTGTCCCCGAATGCTAGTTGACTGTTTTCTGTGAGAGGCCACACCGAGAGAGAAGCTACGATTAAGGAAAGTTCGCCTGGCAGGACGCGGCCACACCCGTGTTTACTTGACTTGGAAGAGTTATGAGAGGTCGAAATTAGATCCAGCCTCTATCTGGCGCCCCCTCCATCAATGAGTCGGCAGCTGGTATGGGTTGTTAGTCTTGCACCAAAGTCTAGCAGTGTTTTCTTTTTTTAACATTAAATTAGAGTCAATAACCCAGGCTTAATTCAAATAATTGAAAACTTTGCACTTTTCTGTAAAGACGCGATCACCTCGTGGTGCTGTGATGCGTTGGTGCTCCGAGGGGTAAATCTGTTTTTATTTTTATTTATTTTTGTAAATTAAGCCTTTGGAGTCTGTTGAGAAACCGCACCTAGAAAGTTGGTTTGTGGGAGCCTCTCTACGATTCGACTCGTCAGCCGGCTGCCCTTCTATTTTTATTATTGGGGCATTCATGAAGATTGTATTCGTTATATTTGAAAAACAATGTTGGCAGAAAAGAACCATGGCCATTACTAGACCTCGGGAATGGAAAGTGAAGTAATGCTTTGGAAGTTTTCTCACCTGGCTGGGGAGTGGGTTGCTCTCATCTCCTTTAGGGGGGGCTTACTATGGACTGGGCGCCGCTATTGTTAACTCTTTAAAGTGGAAGGCTGCTGAGAGCGAGTTACAGAAGAGAGGACTCCAGCACAAAAGATTTCCCTCTATCGAAAGGTAGACATAGGCAGAAAACTTGTCCCAGTGAGGAAGGTAAACTTGTACGGAAGAGAGGTTTCCAGCGCCGAAGAGATGTCTGTAAGCGAAAGTAGATGGGAACCGGAGAATGGTTTCCAGCACAGAGATGACCCTCAGCTTCAAAGGTAGAATTGTATAGAAGAGATGGCACTAAGGGAGCGCAGATTGTAGAGTGGTTACCACCAAGGAAGAAATTGCCTGAGGCACAGGTTGACTGGTATGGAAGAGAGGTTTGCAGCACAATAGAGATGGCCCCAAGAGAAAAGTAAATCCCTGTGGGAGATAGTTTTTTTGCTTCAGGGAGATGGAGTCAAAGGGAATATTGTCAATTTATTGAAGAGGGGTTTTAAGCGCAGGTTTAGTGTTTGCTCAAGGGACGGATGTCGGGGACAAGCCGTGGCAGAGATGTATCACGGAGGAGAATTAGACCATAAGGTAATGCAGTGGAGGATGAGGGTCTACGAGTCCTTCTACTGCAGAAGGATTGCATTTGTTCTGGCCACAGTGCACCATGGTCAACAAGGCGTAGTTCTGTATGATGACCTATTTTGTTACGGGGTAGATGAATGTTTACATCTGCTTGAAGTTTGTGGAGAGTCTCGTTACTTGAGCACCGTTGAGCTGGCCAGTGGCAGCACTGGTCATTGCTGCACCTAAAACAGGATCATTGTCCTGCAAGCCATGCTAAATACCAGTAATACAAGAGATTAATGAAACAAGTGCTGACATTTTCAGGGCCACTTCTTTTGTCTATGAAGACTGCTGTTTTCCCCAAATCACACATTCTATCCATCATTGAAAGGTATTTGCCCCTTGGTGAGTTGATCACACTTGATCTCCTCTGCACTGTATTTTACCTGCCAGGTCTGGCTTTAGTGTTCTGCACCATGTAGTTCAGATGCACCTTTCATGACCTGGTAACCTTCACGCCGCTTTACTGTCGCGTACTCCACTTCACCAACCCAAAACATATACCTTGTGTCTGGATGCACAATTATATCCATCTCTTTCAGAACATTCAGAGAAACTACAAAACCGGAGGGCTGACACTGTGATGAGTAATGGGATTTGTAAAGTAAATTCCACAATTTCAATGTGTTTTTATGCAGCATCAACCAGGGTTGTTGTGAGCCCTCTGGCTGTTTGGCAGAAGCAGAGTGTGGTCAGCAAGTTTTCCAATTATTATGCTGCATTTGTTCAGGGAACAGATGGAGTTTCAGCTTGCTTTCGTATTCATTTTGGGCTTTTTAATAGTTGAATGTGGAGGTAAAACAGGATTTTGTTGCAGTGTGAGGTATTTCAATACTACACATCCATGCACGTTCAGCCATTGTGTTTTACTAGCCTACTTCATTTTTAACACCCTTTTATAAAATTGAAATTTATTGGCTTAAATGCAGTTCCAGGCAGCCGGAGGAGATATTTTGGTTTATTTCTCTTCCTGGGAGACTGAATGTACACATTTGTTTCAACATCGCGTTTCGGACTGTACAGCTGCATGCTGGTTTGAAACCCTTTTTGGAGTTCTCCAACTTAGACCCTCTTTTAAAAGTCTGTGTTAAAGAAGCAAAGTGGGGTTTAGTACAGACGGATTTGCAGATTAAATGAAGAACTAAAACAGGGCCTCAAAAACAGACTGCATTTCTAGAAGTGCTGTCACTTTAAGCTGATGACCACAATTCGGCCCACGTGGACATGGCACTGATGCACTCCTGTTAATCCGTGCCACGCCTTCCTTGGCCATCCTTTTTGTGACCACGTTGCGTTGCCAACATCCTGGAAAAAATGCCCATTGACTGACCGATAATGGTTAACTTTGGGTGCCATGTTTATATGACTAATTACATGCCACCATCAATTCCTGTAGGTGATGTTATGAAATTGCTCTTTCTTCTAGTAACAGACGTGCCCCTCATAGGCTTAGAAGTGAGTTGTTAGGCCGGCTTGAACCCCACAAAGGCAGGTTCCAGCCGGAGGTGGTCAGGTAGTAGGCTGACCTACAAATCAAAAGGGTGAAAAATCACTGCCCATTATGTTGGCATGACTGAGTTAAAAAGGCCTTCTTAAGTGGTCTTCGAGTTCTTGTTGAGGTGGTACAACAGATTGTCATTTGGGTAGGAAGGGGCCAGTTTACATACACGTTTAAACACCTACCAGGTTCACAAAATAGATGAGACACTCCACTGTGGACCAAAGAGAGCCTGGCCAGTGGGACATAGTTCCATCACTCCCCACACCATGTTGATGCAAGGTTAGCCGCACAACTGCTTTATAGATTGTGGTGTGGTTATAATGTCACCATAAGAAGTGACTTCAGAAACAGCAATGAAGTGCAACTGAATTTAAGTTCTTTCTTTTAGCTTGTGATGAGATTTTTATTTTCTTAAACAAAAGTACATGCATTCTAAAAATGAGATTGGTTGGTTTTTGTGTGTTTTCCCTGCATTCCTTGGTTGTGCCTGTTCTCTTACTTTACTCACTGCTGCTATATATGTGGGGCTTTTGCTCCAGAACTGTTTACACGTTCTTGTTCTCCCTTGTGCTGGGTCTTTTCTTTCCAGCTGTTTTGGTACTTTGATTTTTGTTACTTTGTTTTTTGTTACTTTTGGTTCAGTGATTGTTTGACTGGAGCAGTCAATGTTTTCTTTCACAGGGCTTTGTAAATAAAACTTGATCATACAACGAAGTAGTGTGTACTTGTGATTTGATTTTTGGGTTTCTGTTATTTAATAGCTTTAAGTGTTACTCTGCGGATATAGGTGACCTGCTACCAGGAAAAATATATTCAGTTCAGAAAAGAATACTTTTAGAAACAATTTTTACTATCATGAAAATCTGCTATGAGCATCGGCTGTATTTTTTGTATGATGCTGGTAATGCAATGCACTCCATTGTTAATGCACACCTCCTTTGCTTTGATGCAGTAGAGGCTGCCAGTAAAGTTGACTGGTTAATTTGCTTTGCAGTACCTTTATTTAAACTTAACTTAGTGCTGGGGCTGGCTTAACACTAATATTTAACAAACCTAACCACAACACGATTGTAGGTGTAGTTCACAATTCTCAAATTACCTCTTGTTACTAAATGCTCTAAAACAAGTTGGTGTAAACAGGCAACGACCTCTTACTCAATGGGATAAGTTTGGAGGTAAGCTTATCCTTTTGTGGTATTTTGTGTTAGAAAAATCTAACTACGTCTTTAGGAGCCACCTTCTTTTTATATAGTTTCGATATAAATGGAGCGACTTGCCCAAAGCCGGTCTGTTCTGGAGGCGGTGCTGTGACACTCTTTATTGAGTATTTGGCTATTCTGGTGCCGGAGCAAAGCTACTCCGCTCCATGTTGTTGCTCTCTTGACTGGGACCATCCACCGTGCATTATGTGCTACAACCTCGTTTTAGGAATGTTCTCTAACCTCCGCACCACTAATTTCTTGGTTTGTTTTCTATTCCTTTGCAGTGGTTATAGCCAAATTGACACCTACCCGTGTGGTTGTGTTGTGCGGTCTACAGCGCATTGACCATGCCCCTTTGTCCTGATGAAGGCCCCGGCTCATTACGAATAAGGGTTCAAAACATATATCAGCTACTACTGTGGTGTACCTTAGTGTTTTGCTCATAATTAGCCCTGCAGACCATCAGATTGTTTGCATGTGATGCTGTCTGACTACCCGATGACCTCAACCAGAGACCTACTCATACATTGACCTGTGACATGGGTTTTTTGTTTTTCCCACAGTATCTGGTTATTTACTCTCTTCACAAGCACTCCGCTGTCACTGTTGCTCACCATAGGACCTTGTGGTTCAGAAAAAATGATCAGTTTATTGTGTTTGATCATTGTGCTATTTGTATAAATAGTGTTAAGTGTTTACCCATTGCTGATGGTTTATTTAAGACCTGTAATTGATTCTAGACACTTTTAGGATGCACAATGATGATCCCATAACAGTGAGTTTTTCTGTGTGAATTCCAAAGCAACCACTGTTATTAATGATGCATCATTCCTTGTCCGCAAAGTCCTTAAGTATTACTTTTCTGTGAGTTAGTTGCTCATCTCTTCCAACCTTTTCCTTTGTGTTCTTTAAAGTTAGTTTTTATATTTGTTTTATTGCAAATTAAGTACTAAAGGTATAAGAAGGGAAAGAGCGAACGTTAGTGCAAACTAACTATGCCAAGTAAAAGGGCCATGGACCTTTGTCTATCTTCCACAGGGACCTTTGTCTATCTTCCACAGGGACCTTTGTCTATCTTCCACAGAGACCTTTGTCTATCTTCCACAGGGACCTTTGTCTATCTTCCACAGGGACCTTTGTCTATCTTCCACATGGACCTTTGTCTATCTTCCACATGGATCTTTGGCTATCTTTCCACATGGACCTTTGGCTACCTTCCACATGGACCTTTGTTATGTTCCACATGGACGTTTGGCTATCAACCTTTGGCTATCTTCCCCATTAGTGGCACAAAGCCTCAACCTAACCCGCCCGCCCGATGCAAAGCCTTCTTCTACAGAGATTGCCAGTGGAGGAAAGCCCAGCGTTTCATACTCCATGCTGTTCATCTGTTTCTTTTTCAATAAAATTATTTGGCTGCCATGGTAGGGCTACTTGTAACTCCGGGGCTTAGCTACTGCTGTAGATACCTATGCAAAGGTTCTTGGGTGCCATAAGTGAAAAGTTCACGGCAGTGTTCCCACATCTGGTAAAACGTGTAATCCTGCAGGGGATAGTGCTCCGGTTAGCTAACAATGGCCCCCTAAGTGGCCGTGGAGTGGATTCTGGGGCTCAAAAACAGTACCCTAATCACTAGGTGTCTTCTGCGGTGCTGGCACCACGCTTGCCTGCTAGCAGTCCTCTGTAACCTTCCCACATCTGGTGATGGATTGAAAAGGCCATCAGCTCTTATCGGTAATGATCGTTTGTATAGCGCCCAGTCCCCACTAGTATGTGCCGCAGTCAGTGCCTAACCTTCCCTTGTTTCACAGGATGCAGCTGAAGGCGAAGCACGGCTGGCAGAGAGCCCCTGCCACGGGCAGGACACAATAGAGAAGGGATTTAGGGTAATCTGAGTTTGGTGGACTAAGGTATAACATTTTGTGTGTAAATGTTTCAATGTCTTTGTGTTCTAACTTTGTGATTATTACCCATTGGACTTTGCTGATAAAAACACGAATCTGTGGCCTGCAGCAGGCGTGTTAATTCACAGTTGGAATAACCAAGAACAGCACCTACGACCTGCTGGCTGAAAATAGATTTCTGTGGTCAGTATATTAACCCACCTGATGATCTCGTGTATTGTAACTGGTATCCTGCTCATTACATATAGAGCCGTGCAGAAGTTAGTGAACCCACGTGTAATCTCACTCTTATTGTTTTATCTAATATGTAGAATAGGATCATTGTTCTGCTGTTTTCTTTTTAGTTTCCATTTTCTCAACCTGTCCCTCTTTTAAAGCTGCAGTTCTTTCCTGTCTGCAGTCTCTCCTTTCATGTCTTCCCACTTACTTTGCCTTCACTACTTTAACTCTGCTGTTTTTAGTGGTGCTTGTGTGGCCCTGTCTGATTTGTTTTGCTTTCTCTTCCCCTCTCATCTCCTACCTTCAGCATGTTTTTGGAAGCTTTTTTCTTTTCATGTTTCGCTCCTCTTTCATTTTCTGTCATGGATAGTTCTACGTCCTCATTACATGCAGTCTATCCTTTATCCTTGCACTTATGTACCAATTCATCCACCCACTGACCTATTCTTGCATTCATCCACTTACACAACCGCAATAACACACACAGTCACAACATATGCAATACAATTGAAAAGAATAAAAATATAAAAAGGAGTACAGGCTTCTGTCTAAACTTGGTGGGCATATGCTCGCAATAACAAACACAGCTCCAGCATAACAGCAGGCGGCCATCTTTAAAATGTCATTGTGCATACGGTATCAGCGTGCTTCCACGTTTAGACGTGACGTCGTGGCGCTCTTGGAATTGTAATACGCTGACGCACCATTCCATGATTACATGGTTCAAAGAGTGAGTGTATGGGATGAGGCAGGGTGCAGATGAAATGAGTGGCCAGCAGGCAGCCCGCTTTGCACTGTCTGGGGAGCTGCGGCATACTCTAAAAATAAGAAGGAAAGAAAGGGGCCTTATAAAGGAGAACATCGAAAACAAAGAGCTGGCACTGACGCACACTCGTTTTCAGGCGAATGTGCATATATGAGCCAGTAGCTTAAGTGGCTGACCCATTGCACCAAGCTGTATGCTGTCAGGAGCAGAGCAATGGCCCCCACTTCCTTGCTCTAGTAGCTTAAGCAGGAGCTGCCAGTGGGCCTGATTGGTTGATGAACTGAATCCCACCTAATTAGTTGTTTATGGACTTCTTGTGTCTGGGGCTCACAAATCACGCTGTTGAGGAATAGTATGTAAAAAGGTTGTAAACTGAGGCTGGCGTGCACAGCGAAGCAAACTGAACGGGAAATACTGTAGTTTAAATAGGAGGAGAACACAGAGGAATAAATAGAGAAAATGGGCACGCGTGAGAGAAATGTAAGGAACAAATAGTAAGGATGAGAGAACAATGATGGGTAGGTAAAGGAATCAAACAGCGGGCGCAGGAACAAAGAGTGAATGTAAGGTGGGACGTGAAAGGAAAGAAGGGAAAAAGGTAAGTTGGGATTAAAGGATGAATGGGTGGAAGGGTGAAAAGTTTGAAGGGAAAAGTAGATGGATCAACAGATGAAAAGGTGTGTGAAATGACAGAAGAATTGGCAGATGGAGAACACTGGATGGGTGAATGGATGGATGTAAAAGTATAAGTGGATTGGAGATGGATGGGTGAATGAAAAGGTGGAGGGATGGACAGGAAAGATGAATAGGTGGAAGGGTGAATGGATAAATGGATCAAATGAAGATGAAAGTGTGGACATAACTCTTCTCTGCAGCGCCTGGTTTGCTTGCTTTGCATTTTTGGTGACTAGGTGTTGGTTCAAGTGTGGGGTATTTAATTTCCTGGCTACTCCCTTGAAGCAGAGTGCAAGTGACACTCATAGAGGCCAATTACAGAAATGGGCTGACCATGTATGCATGCTAAAAATAGATTACAAAGTGGCAGTTTTCACAGTGTATTCTATTGCAGCACTTATATAGCGCTTACTACCCTTAAACGTGGCATTGAAGCATTTGCCTACATGGGTAGCCTGCAACACCACAGTAGGGTGTGTGGTTGTAAGTGTGTTGTCCTATCACACAAGATAACCACCTAGGTACAGTTATCATGTTATAGGGCTCAGTGCTTAGCTTTGTGATGACTGAAGAGGTGTGAGAGTCACACAGTTTGAGTTTGAATAAGCTGGACACTTTTTTAGCAGCTCTGTAGGTCCCTTAATGGTGTTTTTTATGATCATAGTCCACTTAGCTGATTACTTCACTAATTTGTCCAGCCGGTGATATTTTGTTTAAAGTTTTAGTACTTTATTTCAGTTAACTAAAACAATTACATGTTTACTTAATTGATAAAATATATAAAGCTTTGAAAATAAAAAAATTGTTCTTGAAAATAATTTGGTCTCAGAAATAAAGTGCACTGCGGAGAAGGAAAATTTACATGGAAACGCAAAATTACTTGGTGAGCTATATGAAGTGTAACGTTTTAGCGGCAAGAACGATTGGATAACATTGGACTGCATATATAAGACTTGGTGCTAGCGGCCAGACTTCGATTGTTACAGAATTATAAAACCTCTGCTCGTTGCTAAATAAAACAAGCATTGGTAAAGCCAATAGGTTGCGCCTGTATAAGAGCTATTGGCTTTGGCAATGTGTTTGGCCATGTTGTACACCTGTATGGCTGCTGTCCAGCCTGGCTAAAGGGTAGTGGCAAGGAGTGTCAGAATGGAGTTGGGGGAGCAGAGGGTCGGAAAAGTGGATTTGTTGGAGGAGAAGTGTCGTAGAGGGGAGTAGAGTTCAGTGTAGAGAGTGTTTTAAAGTGGGGTAGAATAGGGTGGAGTGGGTTGGAGTGGACTGAGGAAGAGGGGTGGATTGGAGTAGTGTGGGTTGGAGTGGGCTGTGGTGGTGGGGTGGATTGGAGTGGGGTGGATTGGTGAGGGGTGGATTGGAACAGGGTGGATCTGAGTGCGGTGAATTCAACTGGATTAGGGTGAGTGGTTTGGATTGGAATGATGAGGCTGAAGTGGGGTGGATTAGATTGGACTGAAGTGGGGTGGATTGGATTGGACTGGAGTGGATTGGATTGTTTTTAGCATTGATTGATTGGATGCGTTGGATCGGAGTGTGGTGGATTGAGGTGCGTAGGGTGGATTGGGATGGATTGGATGGGAGTGTGAAGGGTTGAAATGGGTGGATTGGATTGAGGTGTGGTGGGCTGCAGTGGTTTGGACTGGAGTAGGGTGTATTGGATTGGGGTGGATTAGAGTGGGGTGGATTGCACTGAGGTCGGGTGGATGGATTAGTGGGATGGATTGGAGTGTATTGGACTAGAGTGCTGTGGACTGAAGTGGGATGGGATGGGGTGGACTGGATTGGGATAGAATATGGTGGACTGGAGTAGAGTGGGAAGGGTTGCAGCGGGGTGGACTGGGTCAGAGTGGATTGAATTTGGGTAGGGTGAACTGGAGGGGGTAGGGTGAATTGGACTGGTGAGAGGTGGGCTTGAATAGGGTAGGCTGGGGTGGATTGATTGGGGTGGATCGGACTGAGGGGTGGATTAGGGTGAGGTGGATTGAAGTAGAGTAGGGTAGATTTGATTGGAGTGGTTTTGATGGTGTTGGATTAGGTTGGGGTAAAATGGAGTGGGGTGCATTAAGGTTGTTTGAAGTGGGGTGAATTGGACTGGAGTAGGGTGGATTGAAGGGGATTGTATTGGAATGGGATGGATTGGAGTGAGGTGGATTGGGTAGCAGTGGACTTGATTGGAGTGGGTGGATTGGTTGGACTGGATTGGAGTAGGGTGGGTTGTAGTGGAGTATGGTGGGTTGGACTGGAGCGGGTGGATTGGATTGGAGGGGACTGAATTGGGGTGAGGTGGATTGGAAAGAGTGGGTAAATTGGACTGGGGTGGATTGGATTGGTGTGAAGTGGACTGGATTGTAGTGGGGTTGGTTAGATTGGGATGGAGAGGGGTGAATTGGAGTGGGGTAGACTGTTTTGGATTGGAATGGGTTTGGGACTGGAGTGGGACAGGTTGGAGTGGGACACATTGTTTTGGATTGGAGTAGGGCAAATTGTATTAAGGTAGCTTTGATTGAAGTGGGATGGCTTGGGTTGGTGTGGGGTGGACTGGGTTAGTGTGGGGTGTTTTGGATTGGAGTGGATCGAATTGGAGTGGGGCGTATTATTTTGGATTAGAGTGAGATTGTTTTGGATTGGAGTGGGGCACACTTGAGTGGGGTTGATTGGAGTGGGGCAGATTGTTTTGGAATGGAGTTTGGATTTGAGTGGGGCAGATTGTTTTGGAGTGGTGTAGATTGTTTTTTCTATCGGAGGGGGGTCAGCTGGAGTGAAGCAGATTAGGTTGGAAGGATTGGAGTGGGATGGAGAGGACTGGGGTGGGGTGGATTGTAGTTGGGTGGTTGCGTTGGGGTGTACTGCACAATTGTGTTAAAGCATAATCTCAGAAATTGCACATAATAAAGAAACCATGTCTCATTGCAATATTTAGAACAAGATATTCATCACCTTTTGGGAACAGCACCCACAAGCGAAGACAAAAGAAAACATGAGGCCAAATTGAGAAAAGACGACTTGGCAAAATAAAAGAATGTTAGCTATAAAAAATAAATCTTTGCAATTTGGTTTGTCCTGCTGGGCATGTTTTTGCCAGTCAAAAGCCTTTGTTTGCAGGGCACTAGAAATTAAAAAGAACAAAATAGTACCTCAATTACATCGGAAGCAGGGGACGGGTACTGATTAAGTTGAATAAATCAGTGCTTGGACCCTGCTCCGCACAGAGGAATGGAAATGATGCCAGGCCTGCAGTGACGAATTACAAGGCTGTAAATAGGAGTGCCATGCAAGCCAATAAATGGTAAGTGACAGGCGGGCTCCAAGCCCTTTACTGTACGCAACAGAGTATTGGAAGCGAGATGCATGTACTAACTTCTGTTACTTGAATTTAGAAAATTAGTGATTTAGTTTCCCTTAATTGGGCTAATCCTCCAATTGTTTCCTCAGCTCTTCAACAACCTGTCTGCTTTGTCCATAATTTTAGTGTTCTTAGCCACAACAATTTTCACCCCACATACAAAAAATGATAGCATGACGACTTGTGCAGATTTAATGTTGATTAAAAGCACTGAGGAGTCTGGGTCTATGTACATTTGTATATGTTGTACACGTACAGAGCATATGAGCCAACTTTTCTTTGTATTGTGTGCAGTCTGTAGGTTTTAGTAGATGGATGAGCTGATCCCTTCGATAGTAAATCACACAATAGGTAACAGTCCAAAGCAAAGTTGCATCAGCCTGATTTTATAATATGCTTTAGATGTTTCCATTAGATATCTCTGATGAATAAGAATTTTGTTGGATTTGTTAGCTAAGTATCTTTTTTTAAAGTTTTGATCGCCCATGATGAAAGAACTCCTTTTTACTAGTTTGATCAATCATGTTTTATAGGCTCTATATGGCAGCTCCTCTTCCCACAAAGATTCCGCAATAAAAAATGGAAAGGGTTGTACTAATAAATATTGACCATGAGTAGTTCTTTGTGATCAGGCCTGATTGGATTTCTTCCCAGAGGCAGGATTTTATGGTGGTCTCCTCTGCTTGCTTTTGTATAACATGCATTTGAACAAGCATTGGTGAAGCCAATAGGTCTAGCCTGTGCAAGAGCTATTGGCTTTTCCAATGTGTTTGTTATATTGTATACCAGCGTGGCTGTTGTTAATGATGGATAACAGTGGCATAGACGAGAGTGGCATGGTGTTTCTTAGAGGGGAATGGCGAAGAGTGGAGTAAAGTGTTGTGTATTGTAGTGGCATAGTGTGAAGTTGTGTAGAGTAGAATACACTGAGGTGGCATAAAGTAGAGTTGGACTGGTGTAGAGTGGATTGGCGTAGAGTATTGCACAGTACAGCAGAGTAGATTGCAGTGACATTGAATTCGGCTGCTTACAATGCAGTGTCACAGGATGCAGTAGCATAGATTAGGGTGGTGCAAAGTGGAGTGGCGTAGAGTAGGGTGGCGCAGAGTAGAGTGCAGTAGCCTAGAGTTGAGTGACGCAGAAGGCAGTGGGGTAGAGTTGAGTGGCATAGAGTGCAGAATAGAGTGGTGTAGAGTAGCATAGAGTAGTTCAGAGTAGAGTATAGTGCCAGACACTGCAGTGGCACAGAGTGCAGTAATGTAGAGTGGTCTAGTGCAGAGCAGAGTGGCGTAGAGTACAGTGATGCAGAGTAGAGTGCAGTGGTTAAGAGTAGAGTGCAGTGGCACAGAGTGGAGTGGTGCAGAGTGGCATAGATTGCAGTAGCATGGAGTAGATTGTTTCAAGGTAGAGTGAAGTGGCATACAGTAGAATATGCAGGGTAGAGTGTAGTTGCCTAGAGTGAAAGAGTGTTAAGGCATAGAGTAAAGTGGTGTAGAGTGCAGTGGTGCAGAGTAAATTAGAGTGACGCACAGTAGATTGGCATTGAGTGTAGGGGAATAGAGTTGAGTGTTACAGATTAAAGTGCATTGGCATACTGTGTATTGACATAGAGTACAGTGGCATAGAGTGCAGTGTTGCAGAGGGTCGTAGAGCACAGCTTTGTAGAGTGGAGTTGTTCAGAATAAATTGGTGTGCCTAGACTGGAGTGGTGTAGAGTGCAGTGGTGGAGAGTAGAGTGACCGAGTGCATTGGCACAGAGTAGAGTGGTACAGGGTAGAGTGAAGTGGTGTACAGTTGAGTGGTGCAGAGGCATGGAGTGGTGTAAAGTGAAGTGGTGCAGAATAGAGTGCAATGGTGTTGAGTGGAGTGGCACAGAGTGGAGAACTCATGGTGTGGTAGCACACTGCCATTACAGACAACACATTTTCAACTGAAATGGCCATTACATTTGCTCAGACATACAGTTTTACTAATCTATACAGTACACAGATGAAAATGTGTGGAAATTGCATCACATAGGGGCATGATATATTTTGATCATATTAAAGTATTTGTTTCCAACACACTTCATAAATAACAAAAATGCGCCTTGTTTGTGTTCCCAATTCTGATGTATTCTGAAATACTTACGGTTCATTTAAATGTTGTGGTGTGTTATTAAAAAACTCTTTCCTACTCCCCGTATCCAGCAAGATTGTCACATACATTTTTTCACTTTGAAGTATGAGAAAGAAACGTAAACATGTGCTCTCGAAAGACAGGGCCTGCCATTTGACTGAGGTCTTTGAATGTACAGCAAATGTGACAAGATAAGAGCAAGATTTAAAGGCCTGTTTACAGAAAGGGAGAACTCCGAAGAATACTGTAAGTAACGTTTTGGCAAGAGAAGGACCGAACTCAAGCGAGACAGCCAACAACAAATAAAGCCAGCAAATGGAAAGCTAGTAAATGTGAGTTACAAATCACAAAGCCAATGGTATGTAATGGGCAGGATGCATTCCTAGGTCAGCTTCCAAGATGCCTTTAGCAAACAAGACAGCTGCGCTGTCTGGTAGAGTACGACCTAAAAAGGCTGCTTTTTGTGCCTGTTGCTGCTCTGTGAAGCCAAACTCCAGTCTTATCTGAGCGTGCAAGGCATTCTACAGCAGCCTGAAAAGCAAGTGATACACCATGCATCTAGGAATGTTGTGCATACCTTTGTCAAAGTATTCAAAACTTGGCAAAAACCTTGCACCTCAGTAGTTTCCTCATCCACTCACTGTAACCTTGTTCCCTTGCCCAACCTTCCAACAACCTTGTCCCCAACTCTCCGGCTGAGGGTTTGCAACCCCACACCTTACCTAGGAATGACACACCCAAAAACTTTCCAGCAATTGTCACCCTAGACCATACTCCTTCAATGAAATGTACCACATCCTGTCTTCTAACCCACTCCTCTTCTGTACAGTTTTTCCTTTTCGTCCGTGATGCTAAAAACTCTTCTCATGCATGCCTGTATGACCTGCCTGATGACTGAGTCTGTGACCCTGCTGCCCTATGGTAACCCACGCCATGCAGTTTTCACATCATTGATTTTATTGCAAGTGTTGCAGTGTTATCGATGATGCCATAGATTATGTCATAGAAGATGTCATGACTGATGTAATATGTCGGTTAGTTAGCAGTGCATGGTGAGGGTGCGAGTTGTATTTACCTTAGGCACAAGTTATAGTTTCTTAAGGTAAGTAGAACTGCTGAATTTCTATGGTTTTGTGCGTGTAAAATTTGAACCTAACTATACCGTCCCAGTTAGCTTTGTTTTTTTTTTTTCAGTGAATTTCAAAGTAAAAAAAAAAAAATTCTGTTTCCCAACTATGTCATTGTAACCTTTGTTTCTTTTCAGTGAATTTCAAGGTTTTTTTTTTGTAACGTTAAGTAGTATTAAATTACCTTATGTTACTGCAGCCCCCACCATGCATGGCCTGCGACTAACCCTCCGTAGGCACCCAACCTCACAACGCACTGCCTTTGGCTGTACGCAAAGGGGGTTGGCCAACCTCCTGTAGGCACCCTCCCCCAAACCTTGGCTGTGCTCGGTGGGGAGCCAACCACCCATATTTAGGCAACCCAGGAGGGAAGCAACCAGCCCCCCTTCCTCAGCCAGTTAAGACCCAATCCCGCGGAGCCCAGCCTATTAGTAAAAGGGGAGGGAGACCTGTGTGGCCTTCCCTGGGCTGATTTTTGGCCCCATTCCCCATGGCCTGGCCAATTAGTGAAAGAGGGAGTGGGTCGCGTAGCCCAGTCCCTTGGATGATTTTGGCCCTGGGGACCCCATGCCCTGGGGCCTAGCAAATTGTTGAAAGAGAATGAGGGCAAGTGCAAGCCTCCCCGGGCCAGTTTTGGCCCTGGGGCCCCATTCCCCAGGGTCAGGCCATTTGTTGCTTGGTACCCTGGCACCACCAACTTTTGGGGACCATGGGGGAGCGTCAATCCCTGGCGGTCCCTGTCTGCTCCCCACCTTCAGCGGGAGCTGGTATTGCTCCCGCATCTAGGGAGAAATACTGGTCCCTGCGTGTGGAAGCAATTCTTTAATCTGTTTTCCTGTGAAAACAGATGAAAAGTCCGCTCCCAGCAAGCGAGAGCAGTTTTCCCTCTCCCGCCCCTGAAAGCGTACTTACCGTTTGCTCATGCTTGGTGGGAGGTGTAAAAGCTCCCGATGAGGATACAACTATGTCCAGATGGGTGGGCACTTCGGTACATGGGGAGTCTACCCTGGTGGGTGTCGGTCCCCAGGGCCATTAATGGCTCCAGGCAGGGGGCCACGTGGCCCCCACCTTAGTTTTTTGAGGGCCACTCCCAGGGAGGTGGTGGTCACCCCCGGAGCAGAAAACAGACTGAAAACATCTTAATATCTTGGCCAAGCCCCGGAGAAGGAGTCGTCCCCAGGGCCAAATAGGGCCAGGAAGGGGCCCCTCTTCCACTTTCATCATATAATTGTGGCCCTGGGGAGGTGGTGGTAACTGGAGCCTTTTGGGCTAAGGGGGAAGGGTCCACACAGCCACCCTCTTATTTTATGGCTGGGAGACCACACTTGTTTTTATTTTTTAAAATTATTTTCCAAGATCCGCAGATCATCATCAATTTCCTTGAAAAATAAAAGAAAATGTGCCTTTTGGCCCTTGTGGGATCCCTGGGTGACCCCACCACCAGACCTAGGGGGTCAGGATATACCTACCCTGCCCTTCTCTTTTTTTAGAAACTTTTTTTTATTGGGGACCCTGCTGAGTCCGAGTCCCAAAATGGCTGCCAACACTTCGTGGTTGAAGTGCTGGCAGCCAATCAGATCTCAGCAGAAGATCTGTTGGATCCGCGGATATACAATTATTGTTTTCTTTAATTACTCAAACTTCAGAACAGATTTACACCAAATCCCCAAAAAGGGCTCCTTCTGAACTAAGAGCTAGCTCTCTGTCAAATTTAGTCTAATTCCATCCAGTGGTTTGGGTTGTAGTAGTGTCTGAAATCCCTATGGAAAATTGCATGGGTAAAAATGTGTTTTGGGACCCCACCTTTTTCTCAGCTCCCGCTTGACAACTCACCCCAAAACTTTTGAAACCGCAGCAGAAGTGAGTGGAAAACTAGTTTGGGAAATTTCGCGAAGATTCATCAAGCAGCGCTAATGGTATTGGCCAAACAAAAAATGCTTTTCCTATGGTAACTAGCTCCTAACTATAACTACCTGTTGGTGACCACCTATAGGTAATATATATCTTCACTTAAAAAACAAAGGTTACAGGGATGTTATAGTTAGGGTCAGATTTTACATACACAAAACCATAGAAATTCAGCTGTTGGTTATAATAACTCGTGCCCTAAGGTAACTGTAACTCGTTCCCTCGCCAAGCAGTTTTCTCATCAATAATTTTACTGCAAATGTTAGTAATATTATCAATGAGGTCATAGAAAATGTCATGAGTGATGTCATATCTGGGGTAATTATCAGTGCATGGTGAGGGCACAAGTTATTTACCTTTGAGCACAAGTTATAGTTAATTGAAATAAATCTAACTATAATAGCTGAATTTCTATGGGTTTGTGTCAAATCTGAACCTAACTATAATGTCACTGTAACCTTTGGGTTTTTTAGTGAATTTTTAAGATTTTTTTTTTTTTTTTGTAGAATTATATTTCCTAACTATAAAGTATGTTCCTGTAACCTTTGTTTTCCATGAATTTCTCTGTTTTTTTGTTTTTAACGTTAAGTAAGATGCCCATCGCAATGCACTGTGGTGGGATGTTGGACACGGAGTCTGACCAGGCATTGTGCTGCCCCCACCCAAGCTTGCTGCTTCTGCCCCCCGCCATCCATTATCCAAGTCCATGCCCCTCTTCCCTCATTACAGCCCTGTGTGACCGTTCTTCTACCACTACCCTTCCAGCCTGACCTGAGTAGTTATCTTGCTGCCCTAACCTCTGTTGTCGAAGCCCATGCACCAGCCCCCTCCTTCCTGCCCTGCATGGTCTGATGTGCTGCCACTGCCTTCCATTTAGCTTAATGTCCCTGCCCATCCCTGCCTTTGTTGCCTAGTTCTATGACCCATCATTGCATTCCTTCTTAGCCTCTGTGCTTAGCTAGCTACCCCTGCCCTCCAATGTCTGTGTATATGTCCCTGCTCCATCCTTTTTGTCCGCCATGTTCCTCGGACCTGCCACTGCCCCTCCTATCTACTCTACATGTTCTGTTGAGCTGCCACTGCCCCTCCCACCTGCCTAGTTTGGTCAGATGGCTGCTGCCTGTGCCTGCCAACTCCACTTTGCCTGTTTGAGTTCCATGACCCTCCCTCATGTCCTCCTTGGTCCATTTTGCTACCACTCCTTTCTGCCGTCCATACTCTGTTGTGCTGCAGCTGCTCCTCCTGTCTGCTCTGTGTGGTCTGTTGTGAAGCCCCTTCCCCGTGCCTTCTCTTGTCTGTGTCCAGCCCCAATCCCTCCCTTCTGTCCTCCATGGTCCACTGTGCATGCTTTTGCCCCCCTCTCTCTTGCCCACGATGGCCTTTGTACTGCTCTCCATGGTGCCCACCCTGCCTGCCCTCCATGGTCAGCTTGCGGCTACTGCCCTGCCCCTTTGCCTTCTGCCCTCTGTTTTCCGTCTTCAGACCCCTACCCTCACCCTCCTGCTTTTTCTGGTCTGTTGTCGTGCCCCTGGCCCCTCCCTCTTGCACTTCATAGTCCGTTATGCTGATAATGTCCCTCCTGTCTGTCCAGTATGGTCAGCCTGCTGCCCTTGCCTCTTTTCCCTCTGCTCTCTGTTGCCCATGTGCATGGCTCTGTCCCCTCCCTACTGCTTTCCATGGTCCTTTGTGCTGCACTGCCATCCTGCGGGCCCTTTGTGGTGTATTATGCTGCTGTAACCCCTGAATCCTGTCCTGTAAAGTCAGTTTGGTGCCCTTGCCCATCTCCCTCCTGCTCTCTGTTATCCGAGTCTATGTCCCTACCCCATTCCTTCTGCTCTCCGTGATCCAATGTATTATACCTGCCAACATTCTGAACTTGGTAAGAGGGAGATTTTGAAGGAAAAATACCTGGGGGATTGATTTCTCCCATTGACTTACATTGAAAAAGAGCAGATTTTAGGCAGGTGACAGATTAAAATGAAGTCCTTTTAGGTTTTAAAACATCAGGAGTCTCGTGCCTGAATGGGTATGTTGGTATGTATGGTTGCACTGCCACTGCCTCTTTCTTCTGCCCTCAGTGGTGTGTTGTATTGCTACAGCCTCTCTTGCCTGTCCTGCATGGTTGGATTGTTGCCCCTGCCCCTCTTTCCCCTGCCCTCCATGGTCCATTGTACTGCCACTGCCCCTCCCGCCTGCCTACTGAGGTCAACTTGTTGCCTTTGCACCCTCCTCCCTGTCTTCAATTATCTAAGTCCATGACCCTGACCTCTGCCTCCGTACAGTAATCTAATGAACAACTAGATTGCTAACATTCTATATTTATTACAAATTTGTGACATGCCTGACGTTATCTTGATGTAATCAAAACTGTAATACCTAAAGCATTTCCTTTAGAAATTATAAAAACAAGAGGGCCTTATTCCCATAGAAATTATGGTTAGCGCTCTAAAAAAACTAAAATGAGGGCATATTTTCTGAGTTACCAAATAGCGACAAAGCACTTTTATGTTATTTGCTATCTTTATGTTTTTTTTAATCCAGTTTATTACTTGATTATATGCTACAGTTAGGGGAGAGGATGTGGCGCTACCCCCAGTGCTGCAGACTTTGCGATTGGAAAACCAGGTTCGAGTTGCGGCATCAGCTCAACATTCTGTGATTCTGGGCAAATAATTTAATTTCTCTCTGCCTAAAACCAAAATTAATGTGTCCTTGTGCAATGTACTGATGCTCATTTAAAGCACTCCAATACCTTTGGGACAAGTCTGCGCTATATACAACTGGGGGAAAAAACACAATTAAGTATTTTGCACACTGTTGTCATTGGGCTATACGTGGGCTACATTTGGGTGATATTTATGCTACATCTGGGCTCTTTTTTCTCTCTTGTTGCCATCTTGGGAAATGTATTTGTTATGAAGCTCCCTAATTACCTCGTTGACTTCAGTATCCTCAGTAGAAAAAGCTTTCAGTTCTCCACTTCGATTCCATCAAGATTGCGTTCAGATGTGTCACACTTTTGACATAAATTCAGAATGTTAGAGCTTTAGGTGCTCATTAAAACACTGTAGTCAGGCTGCTGATCACCAGTGAGTTAACTGGCAGTCTGCTGCTGGTGTTGAAACTGAATGTTTCAGTCTGCATGTCAGGACATTTTAATGAAATAGAAGAAGACGAGGTTTGAGAACTCTCTTAATTTTTCTTTCTTCAGGACTAACCATAAATTCTATGACAAATAAACCCCCTAAATTTGTTCCTTTCTAAATTAAATGTTTTATGTTTTTCTGGTTTGACTAAATCAAGGTGGCTACAGGTGTGCCACACTTTTGTCATGAGTGAGAGTGTTAGTGTTTTAGTTCTTTAGAACACTCAAGAAGGCTGCAGTAGAACACAAGGGAATCAACTGACATGCTGCTTATATTGGACGTACATGCTACTGATAGTGTCAGACTTCATTCTCTTATGGCTGAGAATGATAGTCTGAATTTACAGAAAATATGCTCTCATTTTAGCTTCTGGAGCACGTTCCATAACCTCTATGCAGAAAATCATGAGAAAACAGTTTCCTTTCAAACATGGTTCATGAAATCCCAGCAGAAGGGTTTTTCACAGGGTAAAGTTTCTTTAGAACACACCACAATTCCTAAAATTAGTATGGTACCATCATCAAATGATTTCTATTGTAACTAAAATCTGTTATCACCCTTTATACATACATTCTACTTTTTGTGACCTCAAAACGTGCCATTCACTACAAAGCATTTCAGTGGGGTCCATTTCCCAGTTATATGTATATACTGAAAAAAACGAAGGTTAAAGGATGTTATAGTTAGGTTCTGAATTTATTCATAAAAAACCCATAGAAATTCAGCAGTTCGAGTTCTTTCAAGTATCTATAACTCACGCCCTAAGGTTATTTGTAACTTGCACCCTTGCCATTCACAGTTTTCTTAGCAATAATTTTATTGCATATATTGCAGTGATAATATCAAAGATGCCATACTAGATCTCATCAATAATATATGTGGAGTAATTAGCTGTGCACTGCAAAGGCACAAGTTAGTTACCTTAGGGCGCGCGTTGTAGTTGCTTGAAAGAACTCAAACTATAACTGCTGTTTTTCTACAGTTTTATGGTTTTAACAGTATATTCAGAACCTAACTATAACGTCCCTGTGAACTTTGTTTTTTTTTCAGTAAATTTCTGTGTTTTTTTTTTTTTTTAATGTAAGGTAATTTTAATCACTATACGTTACTCCAACTCCCGCCGCACATGGCTGAAGGGAGTTGGTCGCAAGGCGTGGCCTGCAGCCAGACTTTGCGGCCAAGCCCTTATAACCACCCAACCCCGTGCCACACACGGCCTTTGGCCAACAGGGCCTTTCTCTCTCATTGGACCTGTGAGTAGGTGTGTGAGGGTCTGAAAGTGGGTGTGTGAGTGGACGCACGAGTCTGAGTGCATGTATGAGTGAATTAAATAGTGTATGAATGAGTCTGTGGTTTTTCTTTCAATTTTTTTCACATATGCGAATACTTTGTGAATAATTCATGAAAATTTGCAAAAATGTGTGAATTTTCACAAGTATTGTGTGTGGCGAGGCAAAATTATTTTAAACCATAATGTGCCTCTAAATCACAACCGTATCACACCCCTGGGGTCAGGGTATCTTCACCCTGACCCCTTATGCCTCTTTCAATGCAGAATTTCACTCCTGTGACCAGGTCCCGTGGAATAAAATGATGGCCACAATTTTCTAGTTAGGTTCCTGTCAGCCAATTACTGCGCTTCTTTTCGCATGCACATTCACAAAAGTTCGTGAATTTCTGTGAAATTATGGCAAAGTTTCCGCAGCCAGAGATATACAAATTTGTATTTCCTTAAATTTCTCAAAAACTACTTAACGGATTTACACCAAATAAGTGAAAGCAAAATCTGCGTACCAAAAGCTAGCTTTCTGCCATGTTTGGTGCAATTCCATGCAGTGGTTTCAGCTATAGTCCTGTCTAAAGGTCCTATGGGAATTAACATGGGAAAAGGAACTGTTTTGACACCCCCTTTTTTCTCGGCCCCTGCTTGACAGTCCTAACTATAACTACCAGCCAATCGGATCTCACCATGAGATCTGTGCTTAGGCTGCACACAGATATACACATTTCTTTTTCCTTTAATATCTGAAAAATCTACTAAACAGGCTAATACCAAATAACAAAAAAAGCGCGCATTCTGGACTAACAGCTGCCTTTCTGCAAAATTTGGTGTAATTCCGTCCAGCGGTTTGGACTTTTGTCATGTCTAAAAATCCCTATGGAAATTGCTTGGGTAAAATTGTTTTGTGGCTCCCCCATTTTCTTAGTCCCTGCTATACCAATCACCCCAAAAGTTTCAGGACAATAGCTTTAGTGAGCAGCATACTAGGTTTGAAAATGTCATGAATTTTGTCAAATGGCGACCTACTGGCAATCACCAGTTTTTATATTTATATATATATATATATATATATATACACACACATATACAATTAGAGCTTGGCGGAGGATGGGGGGTTACTCCATCACAAACATGATGGATATCCCATCTGCCATATTATGAGTCCATTATATCCTATGGAGATCATAATACGGCGGAAGGGATATCCGTCACGTTTGTGACAGAGTAACCCATCTGCCAAACTCTAAGTCAGGCCCTAAGTCTATTCGGTCTTTCGAATTTATTCTAGCAAGAAATACTATATTGCAGTTCATCTCCCTCCAGTGTTATGCCAAAGTGTTAATCAATACCAAAATCTTTGCCTGCCATATGTTAGTCTTTTCTGGCTTTGTGGTAACTTTTCACAATGAGCAGTTCAGATCTATGGCAGCAAATAACATTTTGCAATGAATTAACCAGGCCTACTGTATTGAGTATAAACATTTCTGCAAGGCAACCATCAGCTATACAGTCCTAAAATTACAAATATGTGCAAGATTACAGTTGTCCAAAACTAAAGTTGTGTAAAATCCCTCCTAAGGGGGCCTAATAAGGATTAACTTCCATCATCCATCTCCACCTCTTGTTTGAGTAGGACACCAGCACAAAAATTCTTGCCTACTAAATAATTTTGTGAGATTCTGTATAACAAAATAGCCTACAGACATTAGCACACTGTGATAACTGACAACTCATAAAGGCATATTGCCTTCATATGTGCTTTTTAGCATATGTAGATCTGATCTACTGGCATTGTAGTGCATTTTCATAATAAATAGATTAATCCTATGGAATGCAACTTTACATTTCCCAATAACCTAATACAGCATATTGCCTTTTTCATTGGCTTGTCATCTTAACCAACAAAACTCTTACATACAATGGTAATGTGTGAATTTTTGTGTAAGAAAATACCTATCTATATGTATCACAGTGCAATAACAATTCACAGTTAAAGCCTGTTGGCTTTAACAAATGCTATTCACAATAAAAATGACAGGTCTACTCCCCTTTGTAATAACTTTTAAAAAGAAACAGACCAGACCTATGGCATTAGCCAGAATGTTTCCCAGTCAACAACTCAGGCCAAAAGCCCTTATTGTTGGCATGTCACCATAATCAACTCAGGCCTACTGTATTGCGCTTAAGTTTTTGCAAAAGGTCATCACCAGGATTACAGGCATAAAATGAAGAATATGTACACAATTACAATTGGCAAAACAAAATACTATTGTTCCAAAGAAGGCCTAACAAGTATTATCACAGAGCAAATTGTCTATCCCCACAGTTTGTCCAAAGGAGTAGCCAGAACCCTGCCTACTCCACGGATTTGTGATATTCCCCGTAACAAAAAACATCTTTGCAGGCTTTATTGCACAGCGATGACAATCCAATCTTAAACACCAATTGGCGTTAACATATCCTTTTCACAATGATTGTGTCGGGCCTACTGAATTTATGTAACATTCCATAATCAATAGATCAAGCCTATAGCTTTCCCCCACATGGCAAATAGCTCAATGCAAGCACTCTTTTTCAGTGGACGTAGTCAATTTCTATCCAGTAACATGCTGCACTCAAGAATAAAACATGTGAGCGGAGCCAAAACTGCTCTTGTTCTGTCCATCACTTAAAACGACAGATGCACGACCTAAAAAAACGCAATAAGAAGCAGCATCAGGAGAGACTGGCCTTTGGTTCAGCCCCCTTCAGCCATTGGCTTTCATGCCTTTTCATGGTTTGCTATTGAATGGATGTGCTGCCCGCAATGGCCATGGCCAAATGTCAACCATTTTGTCCACAATTGATTTTGTTGACCGATTGCAGTTGTGATATCAGGGTAACTTGCCACTGAGTCACTGTGTTCTATGATTAATTAACTTTTCTGACATAACATTGTATTTGCTGAATCATTCTCTGTTCAGCAAAGGGATCCCCCTCCCAACTTCCATACTGTTGTAGCCCATAATGTCGCTTCATTATATAGTTTTCTTTCTAGGTCAGTAAAATGTAACACATGCACAGTGCCCCAGCTATTACTATACGCTTCCCTAAAAAGCCATACATATTGCCTCTGACAATGTTTATTGGATTTCTCCCCTCTTTAAGGGACTTGCTATTCCTCTTTTGACATGTTTTCCCCCTCAGTTTTTCTTTTTTGCCCCGTGTGTGTTCTTGAAGCAAAAAATTGAGTACTGCGAACTTCATGATGAAGCTGATGGTTAGCACTTCAAGGTAAATAAACATACTAACCTCGTGAGAGGCACTGGGGGAGGCATAAAGGGATTCGGACATAGGCCAGAGAAGCAGGCTGTGCCATGAGGCACCATTGCCATTTGATGATCTTGTTCAATTATGCATATGCCAGCCTACTGTTTCAACCAACATTTGGCCATATTCGAGAAATTTTGCATTGGTGTATAAAAGGCAAATCCATGCTCAATTTGTGATAATTTTGTAATAGTGAAAGGAGAAAACAGTGTCAGCACCTGAGCAAATACAGTACAATTTGGTTTGCTTCAAAGGGGGATAGTAACTAATTTGTAGCTCAATACACTGTATCGCCCAAAGTTGTTACATTGTGCTAGGTGAGTGCAGCTGCACTGCTGCGCTCTTACCCAGCGCTGTCTGCCTAGCGCCCCATGCACACACCTTTGCACCATAGCGCAAAGGTGCATAAGCACGTGATGTCTAGAATAGGTTTCATAGCGGAAGGGTATCCTTCTGTACAAAATTAGATGCTTAGACATACTTATCCCACATTGTATGTACTTATAGGGCTATTTTTAAGTGCAAAAAGAAAATAATTTATCAACACTTTGTGCTGGTTTGTGCCACTTTTTGTGACTTTGCCCCTGTGCAAAGTGTCAAAAAACCTACCCCAAAGGTTGCTAGTTTACAAAATAAAAAATTGAAAAAAAAATATCGCCACGTTAACCCTTTCGCTACTAAGCACACCCCCATGCCCCCTGAACAGGAAATGCCCCAAAACTCAACTTGGACACATCACATTTTTCCACTGAAAATGGATTCATTTTCTGCAATGTGCCTAGCTGCTTATTTTGGGCTCTAGGTCAGCTGGCACCTAGGGAAACCTAGCAAATGTGTACATTTGTTAAAACTAGACATTTAGGGGAATCCAGGACGGGTTGACTTGTGTGGCTCTTACCGCATTTTTTTTTTTACCCTGCATCGCTTGCAATCCTCAAAATTTGTCTGAAAAACAAATTTCCCCCATATTCCTGTGAAGGAAAGTCCTGGAATCTGAGGGGTGCCACACATTTCCTACCACTCCGTGTTCCCCACAGTCTCCCGATAAAAATGATACCACACTTGTGGGGGTGAGGTCCAAAAATGTCTAAAGATTGAGAGGGCACCAAAGAGTGGTCATAAACACAGTTTTATTTTTTATAAGCATTTAGGCTGACTCTGCTTCGGGCTTCCACACAAGGAAAGTATTCTTTTTATTGGGAGACCAAGGGGGTACACTGGGTGGTAGGAAATTTGTTGTCTGTTTCAGTTTCTGGAAGAATATGACACAGAACACATTTGAGATTTGCAGGGCATTGTGGGTTCAAACAATAATTGGGAACCACGAGAGGCACACCACCCTGTACCCCTAGGTGTCTAGTTTTCAAACATATCTAGAGTTGGTAGATTTTCCCTAGACAAGAAGCGAGCACACTACCAAGTCTCTTACTTCTGTGAAATCCCAAACACTAAAATTGTGAAAAAACACCTTAATTTTGTGGAATGCTTCTTCATTGGTGTCTCTTCCAAGACACCTAGGTGGTTATTATGAGTTTGGTTGTGTTAGACCGCCCTGTCTGGCGACATGGTGGTGGTCTGGACCTTTGTATTATGAGTCAGGTGGGAAAATGTGAGCAGATCACCCACTTCACTGCTGCTACCGCCAGAGTGGGAGAGCCACCGATGACGGCGGGGGCCATCTTCAGGCTGGCGGAAAGGCCCTTCCTAGCCACCATATTATGACACACCACACCGCCAAGATTTATGGGGTGGAACCACCACCAAACAAAGCCTGGCGGAAGTGAGCTGTACATAAGGAAACACTCACCGTAGGGACACAGATGACGCTGAGGGAGACATGGAGCGTTAACTGGAAATGTTCCAAGTGCTGATCCTTGCGACATTCCTCCAGGACTGTGACTGCCGATGAAGACGACAAAGGTGAGTACAGGGGACATTACATACCCACATGCATCCCACACACACGCCACCATGCCCACACACAGGCACACCGACACCTTTACACATACACACCATCACCACCAACACCCCAATGCCACCCTCCCCCCCCCCAAAGTAGGGACCCACAATCTATACAGGTAGACACTTACCTGACACATGCATAGAAAGAAAATATGAAGCACATACCTGTGTACACGACACTCCCACATTAAAACGCAGGGCTACGGAAGAACATTGCACCAACATATCTGTTGGCCAGATATATTGGAGGCAGAAAAATAGGTACAGACAAGGCCGTGGGCCAGTCCACTCAAATAGTCCAGTTGGGCCCACAAAACCCCCACTTGACACCTACCACGACCATACCTTTCACAGGGAAGGAGCATCAATAGGGCAGGCAGGCACCTCAGGGAGGAGGGGTAGGGGATGGGTTACTCAGGCTTGGGAGGGGGTTTCCCTGGCTTAGTGGGTGGGGTGTTGGGCTTTCCCTGGGAAGGAGTGGGAGTGGACTTGAACCAGGGGGGTGGGAGTGGCATCAGGCCTCCTACATGTTCTTATTCTCCCTGGGGAAGGGGCACGGGGCTGTGAAGGGAGGACTGGGGAGGATTTTGACGAGGAAAGAGTGGATTTGGGGAGGCAAAGGGAGCGTTTAGGGACAAGACGGAGTGGACCAGTGGGTTCAAAAAGGTCAACACAGGAAAGGAAAAGCTTCATAGGTGTAAATGGAGGGGTTTTGGAGACAGGTTTGGGAGTGGAGGTTGAGGGAGTGGAAGTATGTGGTGTAGGCATGCTGTCAGTGGATGCAGGCGCGTGCATCTGCTCATGTTTGGTGGATGGCTGTTGCGTGGGTGTGTGGGTACGTTTGCATGTACTGGGAGGAGGGTCAGAAACAGTGGGAGTAGACAGGCAGCTAGTGTAAATGGATGTTTTGTGGGTGTCTGTAGGTCTGGTGAGTGTGCAGCAAGTGTCTGTGAAAGTTGTGAGTGCGGGTCTGGTGTCTGGGGTGTATAAGTGTATCTCAGCAGCTGTGGTGACTGTGAGAATGGTGATTGGAGCAGTGACTGAGGGTGCAGAGCATGTGGGTGTGCATTGTGAGGTGACATACAGGGAGGAATGGGTGGGCAACACAGTGGGGGAAGTGGATGTTGTGGTGTGTGTGTACTTGGATGTTGGGTTTGTGCCTGCTTGTGGTGGGACGTGTGGTGCCTGTGTTCCTCTTTGAGTTGTGTTGTTTTGGGTGCCTGCTTGTCTGTATGTGTGCTTGGGATGGATGAAGGGAGTGGGGTGCTGTAAGGGGTGGAAGGATGGACAGAAGAACCAGGGTCACTGGCTGCCGTCAAAGAGGAGGCCAGTGCCTGAAAAGATCTCTGTAGGCCAGACATGGCACCGTGAATGCCTTCCAGTTAGGCATTGCATTGCTGTATCTGGTATGCCAGCCCCCAGATGGCATTCAGGATGGTTGTGTGCCCTACAGAGATGGTTCTCAGGAGGTCAATAGACTCCTCAATGAGGACAGCAGGACTGACTGGGACAGGGGCAGAGGTGCCTGCAGCGAAGGAGATGCCCACCCTTCTGGGTGAGCGGGCACGGGCAACTCGAGGGCGGGGGGGCTAGCTACTGGGAGGGTGGTGCTGGTACGGGGGGTGGCAGAAGATGTTGTAGATCCGGTGGTCCCAGAAGCGTCCATCACCACCAAGACGCTGCCATCAGAGGAGCTGTCAGAGTTGCTACCTGCAGTGGTAGTTGCCTCCCTGTGGTGCTCCCCTCGCCCTCCATCCCACTGGTCCCTTGGCGTCATGTTCTCAGCCTCCTGGGTACCGTGGTCATCAGCATCCCCACTCGCCGGTGCCTCTGCTCCTTTGCCAGATGGTGATAATGCACACAAGGACAAAAGAACACAGAGGTGGGGTTGGAATAAAGAAGGAATTAGGCTGTCAATACCTGATTTAATGGCATGTTGGCACAAATGCACTCCCACCTGTCCCAGCCACTATCCCTCAACATCACCCACTAAATCAAGGTATGTTTCTCTGGTTGATGTTCTAGCTCCCACACTACACTGACCTACCTACACTTTACTGGCCAACTACATCACCATCCATTTACTACATTTCCAAATAGGTTGAGTTGGACCAACGGCGAGGAATGATGTCCCACCTTAATGTGTCTAGTCTCAGGGGATATACATCAGACCCACTAGCCCACCCATGAGACCTGTTACATGGCAAACTACCCACCCCTTCTAAGCAGAAATCACAATCCCACTGAAGGAAAGGGAGACGACTGCATGGACACACCTGTGTACCACACAGCCACTACTTGCCAACCACCCTTTTGCACCCAACTATACTTCACAAAAAGCAATCTGAACAGTAGTGGTACTCACCCCCTTGTGGCTGCTGTGCTGCCTTCAAGCGCCCATCCAACACAGGATTGGCCACCACCAGAATGCAGGCCATTAGGGGGTCATGGTCTGACGGGCACCCCTTCCTCATTGGGAGGCCGTCCCCAGCTGGGCCTCTGCTGTCTTCCGTGCCCAGTGTCTCAGGTCCTCCCACCGCCTCCTGCAGTGGGTGCTCCACTGGCTGTATACCTCCAGCGTCTGCACTTCTTTGGCGATGGCTTGCCAGTATCCCTTCTTCTGATGGGTGCTAACCAGCATGTAACACACAGAAGAAAATGTATCTGTGAGTGGAGGTGACCCAATAACACATGGGATACAACAGCACCTGCAAACTTACCATGCAAACTTACTGTCATCCATGAGCCAACACACCTACGCCCTGGCACACTACACCTATTCATGCCCACATTCTCCAGTCATACGCACAACCCTCCGATACATTGGCACACATTCCTAGGACGCATGAATACCACTCACCAGTTACTCTGGTTGCCCATACAGCTTTGCGTACAGAGGTAGGACCCCGTCCACCGGCTTCTCCACCTCCAACGATGTGGAGGCCGGGGCCCGTTCTCCTGTAGCCTGCGCCATTTCCAGGACCAGAGTCAGGACACAGCAGCACATGCAGTGGAGTAGTGTTCATCTTGAGGTGCAGGAGTCAAGTGGCATAAGCAACCCAAAATGAGGGTGTAGACCACAGAGGTGTGCACCGTCACCACTGACGGTGATCTTGATTGGCCCCTGTTTCCCATGAACAACAATGTTAACCAATGAGTAGTTGCACGGCGGTGAACACCGTCTACCGCCATGACGACATACGCCAGCGGTTTGATGTCACTTCCTACTCTCCACAATCTGTATGACTGGAGGCTGCCATTTTATGAACAAAACCTGTACCCAAACAGGACAGGGGCAGTGTGTATGGCGCCATTTCGTCTACCATCAAGGAGCTAGAGGTGACATGAAAAATGCCTATACCCGTATCATGTATGCAGTATGCCTACACTGTTGAATGTCCCTTCCACAGCAATCCAGACACATTGCACATTCAGGGTTTGATCCTGCTTTGGAACTGATACTGTGTAGTGTGTGGAATACACATGCAATGGATGTGAGAGGTGAATAGAGAGTAATTAGTCCTACACAACATCTATCTACCTTTTATTCCCCATAGGCTCTGACCCGTGTGGAGAGGGAGGACTCCATCTGTCTACAGACCCTGGTTGATCTGGCTACCATGGAGGAGTACCACACAATCATCACTTATCACCTGAACGGTAACACAATCTGTGAGCTTTGTACCCAACTGAAGCCTGAACTCATGCCTGCAATAAGAAACCCATATGCCATCCCTCCAACATTGCAGGCACTATTAGTCCTACATTTCTTTGCAACTGGGTCATTTCAGGTGACGGCGGGCATGGCATCCGGTGTGTCACAGCCAATGTTCAGCAACACCCTTATCCTTACTAATTTTCTGCGTGTCTCCTTACGACACATGCAGAGCTACTTCCAGTTTCCCAAAAGCCCTGATCTCACTACAGTAAAAATCTAATTTTTATGCCATTGCCAACATACCACGTCACTGAATGTGCAGTTGGTCTGTCTTGCAGATCAGTATATCTCACAGGTGACTGTATGATTCCCTGGATCTGTCCATGATGCATACATACTGAGGAACAGCAGTGTGCCACACATGATGGCATTACTACAGGGGGAGGGAGCCTGGCTAATAGGTGGGTGTGTATGACACAGATTTCCAGTCATACATGACTGTCAGCTTGTTTACATTGCAGCAAAATGTGTTTTGAACTAACTTTTAGCCCTCTTCCCAGGTGACTCAGGATATCCAAACATGCAGTTGTCAGAAATCCCAGGACAGATGCAGAAAACCAGTACAATGATGCCCATGGTCTCACAAGAAGGGTGATTGAGCAGATAAATGGGTTCCTGAAGGCTAGATTCCGCTGCCTGCACATGTCCAGTGGATCAGTGTGCTGATGCTGCACTGCCACCCGTGGGATCTAAGGGGATGCATGACCGTGATGGAGAAGATGAGGGGGATGAAGTTGCCACCAGGACACATCTAATACAGCTCTACTTCCAGTGACTCTCAGGTACATGTTGTATTGTGATGTTAGCTAGACTGGGCTGGATGTCAGTGTCAGATGGTGACTGTACCTTCACGGTGCTGTGTGGATAGGAATATGTGTATGTGTGGATGTTTGGGGATCCACTTTTAGCCATCTGCTGAGTGTTGAACAGAGTGGCCACAGTCGTTTTACACATCATCATTACCTGCATGACACTGTGATGGCTTTTTCTCCACATACCTCTAAAAGGTCTGCTGTCTGGAGCTCATCTGGATATTTTTCATGGATGGATATGACACTTGTGGTGGGGCAAGGGCTGACAGTTGTCCTGGCGTTCCTAGACACTATGGTGGGTGAAGTAATGTTCAGTTTTCATCTGCCACTCTACATACAAATCCATGTAAAATGTGTTTTTACACATGTCTGAGTAGTGATTAGCTCACATTAGTTATATGTGCTACCTTTAAACTAGTTCCCTATGCTGAAATGGGGTGTGTGTGTGTGTGTTTGTCTGGCAGCAAATGTGGCTATAGTTGTATTGGTACACTGCAGTTAAAATTGTGTTACATTTCTCTTTCTGACAGATGCTGCTATGGTGTCTTACCCCTGACACATGGCTACATCATGGGTGTTGAAGGGATGTATTTAACAGTCCTAGAGTGTACAGTGTCATGTACTTGCCATCCACCTCTCTGTACAATGTGTTCCTTCAAGATATGTGTACTTAGGGTCATGTTTGATGATGTCGGATACATTAAAATCTAAAACATTGTTATGAAATAATAAATATTTTGGTGTGATCAGGTACTGCTTATTGATGTTGTGCATGACAACCGTGTTGGGAATGTGGAAGGGATTGGGCGCACAGTGAACGGAATACTCTGTTTCATTTCCACAGATGTTGGTAGGACAGAGGCAGAATCGATGGGGCAAATGTGAAATGGACAAATGGCAATGGATAGTCAACAAGATGGTTCAGGGGCACACAAGGGAGACAGTTCAGGGCAGAATCACTTCTTGGAGTTGGGCTTGGTCTTGGCTACAGAGTCACTGGGTTGTCTGACTCTCCGTCCACATTTGCGAGAGACTTCTGCTACAGGGGAAGTGGTGCTGGTGTCCTATGAGTCCTCTGGCAGGGCCATCATTCCACTAGCTGCTGCAGATGTTGATGGCTGGGCTGTCTCCTGGCTAGTAGAAGGGGCCTGCTGGTGGGTGGTGGACTCTGGCACGATGTAAGGCATCCTCTGCAGCACCCCTGCAATGGAGGCCATGGTAGCATTTAGTTGTTTCCATTGCCCCATGGCCTCCTGGTGGTGTGACACATGCAGCCTCTGGTTGTCCTACAACGTGGCCAGGATCTGACCCATCCTGTCCTGGGAATGGTGGTATGCCCACAGGACCTCTGATATGGATTCAAGGGTTTCCGCATCCCTCCTTGGCCCACCCCCCTGGGCCACTGACAGCCTCCTACTGGGGCTAGACCCCTGTGCCTGTGTCCCTGCCACAGGTGGGCAACTACCACTTGTACTGAGGCCTTCATCGTCCTGCCTGGTGGTGGGTGGTGACTCCAATCCCTGTACAGGTGGGCAGACAGTCCGTGGCCTGGAGACACTGGTGTGGGGACGTAGGGCCACTGGTGATGGTGGTGGCTGAGTGGTGGGGGTGTGAGTGGTGTCCTGGGTGGCGCTTCTGGAGGCTGACTGCCCAGGGCCATGGGACGGGCCAGGGAATTCCTCTTGGTCCAGACATGCAGTTGAACTCTCCTCACTGAGGCCTTCTTCTTCTGGTGGGGGACTTGCACTTCATGCCATCTCAGGCCGGGTGGCATGGGCTGTGGTACCTGTGTGTCACATCAATGAGTATTTGGTTTCCTGCAATGTGTTGTGAATTGTGGCTAGTGGCTGATGGTGCTGTGGCAGTGCTGGAGGAGATTTGGCATTGACAGTAGTGTCCCTGAGTATTTTTGTCATTTTCTATGTGTTTGTTTTGTAGTTTTTGCCATTGTCGTATTTCTCTTCTGTTTTCTGCACCCTATGCTGTCATTGACATTTTGTTGTGGGCATGCAAGGATTCTGGGCACTGTTGAATTTAGGATGTTGGATGTGCATGGGATAGGGTGTTTAATGGTAATGAGAAGGGTAGGGTGAGACATGGATTACAGATGGGATACATGGTAGGGGAGTGTGACAGAGCGAACAGTATAAAGGCAACTGAGAGGTCTGGAATTGATTATATAAGTGGTTTATTCTGAGTAATTGGTAGCAATAAAGGGTTATGATAGAGGTGGCTGTTCTCCCCGCATTTGTGGACTTCTTCGTCTGCTTTTCACCCGGATTGGTGCTGTCTTCTAATGGTTTTCTCGTCTCTTTCAGGTTGCGTGGTGGCTTGACCTCTCAGGGAAATCCAGGATGGTACCGGAAACAGAAGGACAATACGCTCGGGTAAGTATGAGGGCTTATAACAGGGTTTCTTTTCTCTCTCTAGCATGGACTGGGGAAAAAAACACAAGGAGGGGGTTGGTGTCTGTGAGGAGGTGGGGAAATGAATGTGACCATAAACTAATAGTGGTGGGGTAAAGGTGCCACACAGGTGCTGGTCGAGGTGCCCCTTAGTAATCCTCCCTTTCCACCCCTCCTCTATATCCCCTCCCCAGTCCCTTTTTTAGTTGTGCCCCTTTTCTGTGTCCACAAGGACCGTACCTTGGTTAGCCACGACCCTCCAGGGTCCTGGCTGGCGTTGTCACGGTCCTCCTGCTGCACTCTCCTTCCAGTGCCTTCCCGCTCGATCTCCTCTGGGTTTTCAGGACTTCCTCTTCCCTCCGTCCAGGTAAGTATTCCGCTCTGGTGCTCCTGCTCGCCAGTGGTCTCTTCGCGTCTCCTGTTCTCTTTTCACCCGCCGGCCTCCTCCTCTCGTTGCGGCGCGTCCTCCTTTTTATGATTGCCGTGCCGGGAAACCATAACGGTTTCCCCGGCAACGGCAGTCTGCCAGCCTCGCTCTCGTTGCGTTTCCCCGGCAACGGGGAAACGCGGAAATGACGTATTGGCTCCGTCCGATACATCATTGGGAGCGTTTTGCGCCGGGGACACCCGGTCACACACCCCCCCCACGAAAGGTCCTGTTCGAGGACCGTAGTAGAGTCCGGGAACCTAGACAAAAAATCAGCCGGGCCTGTTGGGGTCCTGGTATGTGGCGGACCTGAAAGGAAAATGGTTGGAGTTCAAGGAACCATCTCAAAATCCGGGAATTCGTATCTTTATGAGCAGATAACCAAGTAAGGGGAGCATGGTCCGTAAACAGAATAAAAGGCCGACCTAAAAGGTAATATTGTAAAGTCTCCACGGCCCATTTGATGGCCAAACATTCTTTTTCGATGGTAGGATAGTGGCGTTCCCGGGGAAATAGCTTCCTACTGACATACACTACGGGGTGGTCCCTACCTTCCCCATCTGGTTGGGCCAGTACTCCCCCCAACCCCGCATCAGAGGCATCCGTATATAGATGGAAGGGTTTTGAGAAATCTGGGCACCGTAGTATTGGATCCCTAGTCAGACAGGACTTTAGTTGCTCAAAGCTAGCCTTCTGTTGCTCCGAAAAAGGGGCTAACCGATTAGGATGGGATTTAGACAGAAGATCAGTGAGGGGAGCGGCTAGGGTGGAATAGTCAGGTATGAACCGTCGATAGTAGCCTACCAACCCTAGGAATGAGCGCAATTCTTTTTTTGTTGTAGGGTTAGGTGCATTCAGAATGGCATCTACTTTCTTAGTTTGAGGTTGTAGGTTCCCCTGACTGATTTTGTATCCTAAGTATGATATGGCGGATTGTCCTATAACGCACTTTTTTGGGTTGGCGGTTAAGCCAGCGTTTGCAAGAGTGTGAAATATCTGTTGTAAATGTATTAGATGATCATCCCAGGTTTCACTAAAGATAACAACTTCATCCAAGTAAGCTGCTGTAAATGTTTGAAATGGATTTAAGAGTCTATCCATCAACCGTTGGAACGTGGCTGGTGCTCCATGCAGTCCGAACGGTAACACGGTGAAATGATAAAGACCGGACTGGGTAGCAAAAGCCGTTTTCTCCTTATCCTCTGGGGCTAATGGAATCTGCCAATATCCTTTAGTCAAATCTAGTGTGGACATATACTGTGCCTTTCCCAGTTTTTCTAGTACGTCATCCACTCTAGGTATGGGATATGTGTCGAACATGGAATTTTCGTTAAGCTTCCGGAAATCAATACAGAATCGAATAGTACCGTCAGGTTTCGGTACTAGAACAACTGGGGAGCACCAGGGACTAGTTGAAGGCTCTATCACTCCTAGTTCTAACATTTTCTGGATTTCGTTCTCCATAATCTGTCTCCTTGCCTCGGGGATACGATATGGCCTTAACCTAACAATTTTACCCGGGGTAGTCCTTATTTTATGGGTTATCATGGTGGTTTTACCTGGCACTTCTGAAAAAAACTTTCTGAAAGATTTTAGTAGGCTATATACCTGTTCCTTTTCTGATTTCGTTAAGGTTTCGTTTACTACGGGTAGCCCCTCCCCATTATGGCGTTCGGTTGGGCAAAACTCGATATGCCAGTTTTTTCTAGGACATACGAATCGGCCCATTGCTTCGACAGTGTTGGAATTGGTTGGTTCTTCCCATTTTTTCAAGAGATTTATATGATAAATTTGGGTTTTCTGAGGAGTGTTCGAGATTTCAACTAGGTAAGTGACCGGAGAAACGGATCGTAACACCTTATAGGGACCCTGCCATTTTGCCACCAGTTTTTGTTCAGACGTGGGACGCATAATTAATACTTGATCCCCAGGTTGTAAAACCCTTAACTTACTTCCTCGGTCATAATATTGTTTTTGGTTTTGTTGAGCTTGTTCCATATTTACTCTGACTGTTTCCCATAAATCGTGTAGTTGAGAACGTAAATTGTGGGCATACTCTAATAAGGGTTTTCCCCCTTCCTCCGCCTCTTCTTCCCAGGTTTCAATGGCCATGTCCAAGAGGGACCGTGGCTGTCTCCCGAACACAAGCTCAAATGGGCTATGGCCTGTGGAGGCCTGTTCATGAGTTCGTATTGCGTATAACACTAATGGTAACTTCTGATCCCAATCTCTTCCTGTGTCCTCTACTACTTTCCTCAGTAGGGTTTTGATTGTTCGGTTGTACCTTTCCACCAGTCCATCCGTCTGTGGATGGTACACCGAAGTTCGAATTTGGGAAATACCTAATGTCTTACACACCTGCTTCATAAGTGTAGACATAAAAGGGGTTCCCTGGTCGGTGAGTATTTCATGGGGGAATCCAACTCGAGAAAAGACATTTATCATAGCCTGGGCTACGGTTTTGGTTGTCATACTCTTAAGAGGAACGGCCTCGGGGTATCGAGTGGCATAGTCAACCATAACTAAGATATACGTGTGACCTTTAGTTGAGGGTACCACGGGACCAATCAGGTCCATTCCCATCCTACTAAAAGGTATGTCTATGATGGGTAGGGGCATTAGAGGTGCTTTTTTAAGTCTACCCGGTTCAGTAAGTTGGCACCTGGGACATTGGGAACAATATTTGCGTATGTGGGCGAAAACCCCCGGCCAATAAAACCGCCGAAGAAGGTACTCTTAGTTTTTTTCCCTCCCATAATGAACCCCACCCGGTTGACAATGAGCCAAAGTGAGGACCTGTTCTCTATAATGCTCGGGCACTAACAATTGTAGTTTATGGTCCCCCGTACGAGTAGTGGTTACCCTGTATAAAAGGTTTTTCTTCGTTAAAAAGTAAGGACCCACCTCCTCGGTTTCCTCTGATTTAGCAGATTTCCAGGCTTGGGTAAGAGAAGGGTCTTCTCTCTGTCGTTGGTGAAAACTGACAGGTACCTCATGTGTTTCGGCAACAAGACCTAGATTCTGTCCTGATCCCTCTCTTCCCTGATGATTTGCTTTTTCTGCCCCCTTCTCTCTACGTGACAATTTCCTACGGGTTATGGGACATTCAATAGCGCTGTCAGAAAAAGGAGCTTCCCCCCACCATTCCTGTGACCATTTAGGTTTTCTGACGTGGTCCAGGAGTTCTTGGAAATGTTCATAATCTGTCCCAATGATACACTCCTCGATCAGATCGGTCATTAGCCCCATAGGTAGGACATCCCGGTAATTTCTCCACTCTACTGTTAGATCATGTAAGGGGTATTGCTCTTTGTCCCCGTGAATACAGCAAATATTCACCCATCGCTCTATTTCCTTGTCTGCTATGTTTACAATATCGTTCCTCACTACGGACTGGCTACACCCGGAATCAATAAGGGCCCATACCGCTCGTCCATTGATGTTCAGGGTATGTTTATACTTCAGGTTACCTCGGCCTGTACACAGTACCCGTCGTCTAGTTACTCCGATTTCCATTGGCTCACTACTATCCTGTTTCCTCGGACACATGCGAGTGATGTGACCCCATTCCCCACAGTTGTAACATTGTGGTCCAGTCACTGGTGGATGGTCGATTAGCCTGCGAGGAACGGGTTCGTCGGGGAGGGCTCTGGGAGTGCTTCTAGGGTTGGATATCCCTGGTTTTATGCTGGGTCGGGTTGGTACATTCCTTACATCCACCGAGCGATGATAGGCACATGCTAGATCAATTGCCATTTACGTATTCACTTTTGGGTGTTGACGAATCCAATGTTTTGTAGCCGTAGGCAAAGCATCTAGATATTGTTCGAGAACGATTGTTTGGATCTCTTCTTCTCTACTATTACCGGAGGGTCCCAACCACTTCAAAGCCAAATCCTTTACACAATAGTAAAAAGTTCGGGGGTCTTCATTTGGTCCCCATTTGATTTTCCGGAATTTGACCCTATAATATTCAGTGTCATGTCCCACCCGTTCTAGGGTACAAGTCTTTATTTCTTGGTATGGCGTGGTTCCACCCGGGTTTGCTGCTTGATATGCTGCTTGTAATATCCCTGTAAGCAGGGGCGCGACATACTGACCCCATCTATCCTCAGGCCATTGGGCAGATGAAGCTACCCTCTCGAAATTAGTAAAAAAGGCTTCGGGGTCTTCACCTTCTTGATACTTCTGTAACACAGAACTTGGGACATTGGGGTGAACCTTACTAACAGCAATAGTTTCAGTTAATTTCTTCATGGCCGTCTCGTGGACCAGTTGATTATTTGCAAGGATTGTTGCCTGACTTTTCAACGCCGATTGCAAGGCTTCCCTGTCCTCTTTTGCTTCTCGCTGGTGGGCCTCCCACACCAGCTGCAGGTGTCGCTGGCCTTCGGCCAATTGTTTAATCATATCCTCCAACGAGGGGGTGTCGCTCATGATGTATACTGTTCGGTTGTCTGGGAAGGCGTCCTAAACAAGAATCCCACTTCTGACACCACTGTGACAGAGCGAACAGTATAAAGGCAACTGAGAGGTCTGGAATTGATTATATAAGTGGTTTATTCTGAGTAATTGGTAGCAATAAAGGGTTATGATAGAGGTGGCTGTTCTCCCCGCATTTGTGGACTTCTTCGTCTGCTTTTCACCCGGATTGGTGCTGTCTTCTAATGGTTTTCTCGTCTCTTTCAGGTTGCGTGGTGGCTTGACCTCTCAGGGAAATCCAGGATGGTACCGGAAACAGAAGGACAATACGCTCGGGTAAGTATGAGGGCTTATAACAGGGTTTCTTTTCTCTCTCTAGCATGGACTGGGGAAAAAACCACAAGGAGGGGGTTGGTGTCTGTGAGGAGGTGGGGAAATGAATGTGACCATAAACTAATAGTGGTGGGGTAAAGGTGCCACACAGGTGCTGGTCGAGGTGCCCCTTAGTAATCCTCCCTTTCCACCCCTCCTCTATATCCCCTCCCCAGTCCCTTTTTTAGTTGTGCCCCTTTTCTATGTCCTCAAGGACCGTACCAGGGTCGTGGCTGGCGTTGTCACGGTCCTCCTGCTGCACTCTCCTTCCAGTGCCTTCCCGCTCGATCTCCTCGGGGTTTTCAGGACTTCCTCTTCCCTCGTCCAGGTAAGTATTCCGCTCTGGTGCTCCTGCTCACCAGTGGTCTCTTCGCGTCTCCTGTTCTCTTTTCGCCCGCCGGCCTCCTCCTCTCGTTGCGGCGCGTCCTCCTTTTTACGATCGCCGTGCCGGGAAACCATAACGGTTTCCCCGGCAATGGCAGTCTGCTCATAATGAGGGCCTTAGAGTGTCATGGTGTGTGCTTTGATGCCTGATTACAATGGAACATTTTTTTCGTGTGTTGAATTCCCAACTGAGAGGAGAAGTACGATTAATATGTATTGTGGCTAACCACCACACACACAATGGTTGGATTTGGCACAAGGGTGAGTGATGGTTAAATATATAAAATGTTATCAACAAGAAATTTCACAACAATGAAATGCACTGTTAATAACTGAAAGGTCAAAAAATTGAACCAATGATTCATAACTTGTGAGCTGTAGAGCCACAACAAGGCACCAACTATCTTACAGGCCATTAAAGCTCTTTTCATATGTGACACACACAAGACTGTTCACGCCACCAGCCACGGGCCTAGCCAATTACAACATTCACAACAAGGGACACTGTACACCCTGGCAGAGAAAGACAGGAAAGGCAATTATTAATACACAACCATATATTCATTAAGTACACATACATACTGGTTGGAGTTGGTACGAGGGTGAGTGATGGTTCAATGTATAAAATTTTAGTAACAAGAGATTTCACGAAAATGAAATGCACTGTTAATAATTGAAGAGTCAAAAAACTGAACCAATTACTCCCAGCTCGTGAACTGTAACAGCAATCACACAGATTTATGGAGTGTGTGGCCTGGCATTTGACTAGCAGTGTGTGTACTGTAGTGACTAGCAGCAAGTCACTACTCACACCACCAACCAAGCACTAGCTCATACACACCCCAAAGTGCCAACTCACTTACACCACCAGCCCAGGGACAGTGCCTGTCAATTGCCAGCCCACGCACACAACCAGCCAAGCGCCAACCCACACATACTGGCATCACATTTTGCAAACCAACTGTAAGTAAATACAAAACTACAGACCCAACCGCTCTAACTAAATATATCACACTAATGCCAACCGTGCAACTGAACAAAAAATATAAACCAATACAGACCAGGCAACCCTCATGGGTGCTCTCAAACGTTCTTTTTTTTGTGATACAGACTAAAACAAGTGGGAGCACACAGCCCAGGTTTAGAAGAACAATCAGGGCAGTGCCCATGACTCTCCTTCCACATGCCTCTTTGCATACAGACTCTAAATTGCTTACAAGGATTTTTTTTTTTTTGTGCGTTGGAAGAATGTGATCAGGAAAGTGGCGATCTTTCAATCTAGTCACATCCGCCACCACTTTAACTCTAGGAACACTTGCCTATTCCACTGCAACTAGGCTGTCTATCACAGATTACTGAAACTGAACAAAAAGTCATCTTTGTCTCTGGAGAACGATCCTTGAACACAACAAAAGCATTAAAGGTTGCTAAATGGAAGAGATGGATAGTCAACTTCTTAAACCAAGTGTGAGCCTTACAAACAGCAGTGTAAGGGTCCAACCTCTGATCTACTCTATCTACACATTCCATGTGCTTACTGTAGTCTTGAATGCACACAGGGTTGTGCACTTCAGCAACCTGATCACAAATAGTCACAGGTGAAGTACTTTCAGCATGGATTGTAGTCCGCATGTAGCCATCCCTCTTGTCTGCAAATTTCACAGCTAGCAGTTCAACACTTAGCAAGGCACTGCACTGTCCCTTCTCAAGTTTTTATTTTTATTTTTTAACAAACAAGCTTCTTTGGATAACCTTAAGGGTTAGAGCGGACTGTGTCCCAAGCAACAGTGTCCAATTCTCTGAACAATTTCACTAGTGTAGAAGTTATCTAGGTACAAATGGTGACCTTTGTTAAAAAAAAGTCCTCTACCAAGTTCCCATACAATTTTCTCACTAATTCCAAAAGTAGACGGACAACCAGGGGGGTCAATAGTGGAATCCCTACCAATGTACACATGGAAATTATAGACAAATCTGGTACTACTTAGACAGCATATACATATTATTTCCATAATGTGCACTCTTGCTTGGAATGTACTGCCTAAAAACCAAATGGCCCTTGAGCAGGGCCAGAGACTCATTCACTGTTATTTCTTTCCCTGGAACATAGATCTCTGAAAATCTATCTACAAAGTAATCAAGGTGAGGCCAAATCTTAAAAAGATGGTCACAATCAGGGTGATCTTGTGGCAATGCTAAATCATTATCAACAAAATGCAGCATACGAAGCAGAAGCGAATACTGATCACGACTCATGATTGCAGGTCAATATGGCTGCTGCTGTCAAGGTACTGGTAGACTGATATGAAGACAGTGACAGCTTTCTTATCAGGCCCATCATAGAAGTTAAACCCAAGAGCTTCTTCAACTCTTCCAGATTTGTGGGAGTCCACTGGGTAGCTCTAGAGCGGGGCTTACATCTGGCACTGTTGTCCCTCAAATGCTGTTCAGCATAGAAATTAGTCTGCTCAACAATCTCCTTCAAAAATAAATTGTCCATAAACAACTGAAAGAAATTTATAGGAAAAAGCTTCCACACCCTGCAACACCAGTAAAGGCAGGCAATGCCATTGGCACCATATATGGGGTATCTCAGAGTTCAGCTCTTCCAGTGGGAAGCCTATCAGCCCCAGGTTGTAATCCAGATGTCTCTTGCTGCACTATTGGCACATCAGTATCCTCCTTTAAAACAGACACTTCATCCCCACTGAGAGTAGCTTTATCATCAGATGATTCCTCTTGGACAGAAAATTCACTGTCAGAATCTTGCACTTCCTCCTCTGCCTTAGATGCAGAGTCAGTCTCTTAATCATGGTCAGGGGAAGATTAAAAAAGCATACAAACAACCTACTGAGCAGTCATCTTTCCTAATAAAAGTAACTTGACAAACAAGTCAGCAACAACCAACGCTGTGTAAAATAAGTAATAAACAAAGTGTGGCTTTCTTGTATACTCAAAAACTATACCAATCACTTGCCAGAGACAGCTAGACTTCCCAACACCTATGCTGCACAGGCACAGCAAGCACCAACGATATCCTACTAAAAAGGAAAAACGAAATAAAATTACACAGAAGACAACACAATACACAAAGTGCACAAATCCAAGGAGAATTTCACATGCAATAAAACAAAAGCTAATTATGCTATTACAATATTCACAAAAAACGAATTCATGCATGGCAATGATACTCATTTGGAGAAAACAGTACAAAAAAGGTTTTCTTACCAAACACTTGCAACTCCGCAAACTGCAGATCTACCTCTGCCGAAACCGCACGCAGGAGTTACAGTAAAGAAATCAAAAGCTTTGCACTAGACCAAAAAGGAGAAATAAAACCATCAGAAATGCAAACCATGTGCCCGTCCACACACACCGCCAGCCAAGCTGGGGGCTGGGGGTGGCAGATGGGCCTATAAATATGGCCAAAGCATTAACTCCCAAAAGGGGAGCGACTCTTGCCCTAGGGTCCGCTTCCCACAGCAACAATATTGCCCTAAAATAAAATCCCTGGTGTCCCGTGGCCTCTGCCCCCTTGGGAGCAGACGGGCATGAAAGCATAAGGCTGGTCTGCCCCCAAAAGTGGCAGAAATGGCCAAAATAATCACCCCCACCAAAGGGGAGTGACCTTTCCCCAAGGGACCGCTCCCCAACATTGCCAACCAGACATTTTTGTTTTATTAATCCCTGGTGTCTAGTGGGAATCATGTACATGATTGTAGCCCCAAACATGATTGTGCAGCAGGAATGCACACCAAAGAGACATTGGGAAAAAAGAAAACCATTTCCTTTTCCCCAATGCTTCTTTCTTCAGAAAAGCCTCCCCCGAGGAGAAATGTATCTTTCTCTTCCGACATGCTGGAAAAAAAATGGCTACCAGTGCATCCCTGGCAACTTCTAATTACGTCAGCATGCGGTGCGCACAGACATCATTAGATGACGTGGGGTGGAAAAAGATTAGCAGGGGAAGTGCTTCTGCTCCCATTCTTGTTGGGGGTGGTTAAATGGGAGACCCACAGGAGAGCGCCAGTGCTTCCCCCGTGGATGGGTGCCAGGACAGCCAGGAGACGTCCGACGTACACACCCACCATGCCCTCGTACGGCTCCCAGCTGGCTGACACACGGAAGGGGTTAAAACCTAAAATGCTATCTGTAGGAGGAAAATCAGTTTGCTCCATTCATTTACTGTCTTTCTAACAAATTAGTTACTCGTAGAAAAGGCTGTCTTTTTAACATATCTATAGTCCACTGCTGGAGTCATGGAGGACCCAACCAGATACAGCAGCTCTTACAGGATGTGAGCTGGCCTAGTGAAATCTGTTGAATTTGTCCCGGCGCTATTGTCTGACGATATGATATATCATGCAGGGCCTGCTGTTTCTGTGGTTTTAGCTTTCAGAGCTCGGTTATTTGTGGTTCCAACTGAGTTCAACACAAATGCTTCATTTACAGGACCATCAACATTGCTTTTGTTCGAGGCAAGTTCATCCTGGTTGTGGCTTAACACTCTGATGGCAATGTCCTGAGATCGTGTGCATTTCACGAGTGTCTTGGAGCTCACCTATGATCTGGAGGAAACTATAGAACGACGAAAAATTTAGAAAACAACAGTAAGGTTCGTAACTTATGAGCTGTAGATTATGCAGCTCCTTCATGCCAGTTCATAATTCTCTAAAATATGTTACACACCGTTTTGACTTGTTACCTCCAGGAAATACTCGGATCTCTCTGACAAAATCCGTATTCTACTGAGCTCTCTACATAAAGACCAATCTGTTACACGATTTCCTTTGCAGCAGGCACAGACTGGTTGTAAGTTATTTCATGGTAAATCAAACATGTGACCATACTGAACAAGATCTTTCCAGCAAGTACATCAACCACTTCAGTTCAGCTTTCTAAGCAATAGATGTGGCCTGTGGTTTCACTCCATGTTTGACTCTTGTTAGGCGAAAAAAAAAGCTTTCTGGAATCCTGAGTGGAACTAAATCCGTTTGCACAACTCCATGTTACTAATGCAGGAAAACTGGCGAATGCAAGTTTTCTTTGATTTTTGCACTAACGCGGTATCTCTCTAATAGTCCCTGGTCTCAACGCTCAATGCATTAATCGCCTCAGATTCTACAATGGGTAGTAGGATCCGGGCTGTGGAGACACGCCCTGTGTGTGCGAATTCTCTCTTAGAGCAGCAGAGGGCGCTCTTGCTCCTTGTTTTTTAATAGCGCGACCTCGGCCTGTGGGCATTTGAGCGCATTACATGAGCACCACATTACTTTACCCAAGGTGAGATTCTTTTTGTTTTAACTGCACCGAGAGATTCATTTATTAGTCCAGTAACATGGGATGTTGAACTTAAGTCGGACCGAGCATGGGTCATCAGCTCCAAAATCGGCAGCTTTGGCCATTAAGACACACCTCCATAAAGAGGGAGATTCCAATTGGAGATAGGCTGAATCAGTTATGCTTCCATTGTTGAACTGATTAACTTGGCAGAGATGCTTGCCCAACAGGCCCTGTGCTGACAGTCCCTGGTTATAGGTACCTGGCACCCTGTGAACATCTTGCTGCTGGAACACAGTTAAGTTCATTTCTGCTCCACCTTCCTGTTTGTGACTGTGAGCATTGTAGAGTCCAGCTGGACTCGTTCTAGTGTTTCTGCCAGTCACTCTGCTGAGCGTTGGTCTTACATGTGCACCCCACACCCACCCAACACAGGCGTCACCAGTCAGGTGACCCTGCCAATAAAAGGGGCGGGGTCCACGTGCCTAAGGCCAGTTTATAATACCACAATACTGTGTCTGCGTCTATGATTTCCGTAGCATGAGGGCCTAGGGCCCCCAACACTACAAGCATGAGTTATGTTTACAGGGTGGGCACTCAGTGCTTAGTTTGTAAAAGAATAAGTGCCAGGACCCAAGCGTTTGTTCAGAAGCCGGAGGCTGGTGCTATCAAACTTGGGATGCAGAAGGCCAAGTTTGCCTAGTCTTCATTCCACCTCGTGCCTCTTTAGTCCACCGCTGGTGCTCCCCTGCCCCTTTATCACACTCTTGAAGGTTGTTTTTCTTACCTGCTTTTCTCCCTTACTCACTGTTTTCCTGTCTCTCTCTTCCTCCTTCTATCATTCTTTTTGTGCTTTTGTGGTCTTCTCACGCTAGCGACGTGGAATTATTCATTTTCTACGTGTCCCACTTTTAAATACCATGCACCCTCCCTTGAGGCTGAAAGACCTGCAGAGGGGAGACTTAGTAATATTTGGAAGGGAAGCCTTTACCAGTCAAAAAGAGTTATTTTGACAGGTCGCATTGCTGGTTTGACACTGCAGCAATCAGGTTAAACAGGGTAAGCATGGAGCCATGTTTTCAGTGCCACTGCAGTGGGTGGCATAATAGGTGTACTGCATTCTACAAGTGGCATTTACCTTTCCATGCCATGGGTATAGCTCTGTACCACATACTATGGCCTTATAGAAAGGTTAAATGCACCACGCCTCAAAACAAACGAAAAACGAAGGGTGCCAAACTAAAAAGGGTCACTTTGCAACAGTTTGGTATTGCCCTTATTCCACAATTTTGGGAGCGATTTTTTTTGTTTATGTTCGAGACAGTAGCTGTAACAAATCCACATGGATCCTAAGGTATCTCTGCTGGCGAGTAATATTGAAGGAGTGTCCAGCAAAGAAACCAAACTGATTTTTATGTCCATGTTAGGAGTATAATCCATAATTACTAACCACTGTAAATTCTCAATACATTCCCTTTTTTTGTAGCGCAGGTAAATAAGCAAGCTATTTCACGGTGTAAAACATTATATCTATGCTACAAGGCTAGAAGTCAGTCGTAAATTTGATGAACGATGGAGGAAACTTTGACTTTTTAGTTAACTTTTTACAGTCATTTTTAATGTATATTAAGAAATGTTTTCCTATATGTAAAAAAACTAATGGTTATTATAACATTTGTAATTCCTTTACTATATTTCATGGTTAATAAATAAAAATATTTGTAAAAAGTAAATGCAGCGGTTTTCTGAGCCATGGCCTCGTTCCCAGATGCAGATGCGTACCACCTACCACTGGAGCCCAGAAAGGGACAGCTTGATGCTCTGCACTTAAGTGCTTTGTAAAAAACTCATTTGAAGTAATTAAACATATGTGGCAGGACTGTCTAGGGTTAAAAAGTGTATTACACACTTTCAGCCTGAAGTCCTTTTGTGCACACAATAAACTCTGCATCATATTTTGACCTTTACAAACAAATACAAAATATTTAAATACACATTGCGCTAAAATCTGTACATATACATATTTACAGAGCACAATAATCAAATATCGAAAGTGATTCAAATATTGCAATCAAAGCAATAAAGAGATACAATTGAACTTCCCATATTAGATAATTGGGCTCCCCTGTGCCCTCATAAAAGGAAAAGATTTACTGAGAGTTGCGGGTCTTGGTTGAAGTTTGAACTACGCCCACAGGCCTTTTAAAGGGAAGTGATTTGATGCAAATGTTCGCGCAAAACATTATCAATGACCCCCTAAATGTTGGGCCTCTTCCATTATCATTATGGATCTTTCAGTCTCCGATCCAACAGGCTTTACGGTAAACTAACAATGCATTAGGCAGTAATTAAAATAAAAGCTTTAAAATGGCAAAGAACCTCTCCTGCCAGTAAAAGCTAAACATATATCCCATGAAAAAAGAAAAAGTCAGCATTTAGCCATACCAAGCCTCTTTCCTTCCAACTTTCTAATAAATAATGAGCTGTTCTTTGAATAATTTGAAAAACTAGGCCACTCAGGTCATTTTCTGTAAAGTAGAAATATCACCCACAGTCCTTGGACAAAGCATTGTCACTAGGCAGAGTTGGTCTTTGAGAGCGCCCTCTATGAAACAAAATTTGGCACCTACTTCCGTTTGTACTCTTGTTTTTTTTAGGCTACTATGAAGATTTTTTAGAATTTTATGAAGAAAGCAACATTCAGGAGCACATAGCTTTGCTGCATTATTGTAAAGCGATGAGTCTTACATTCTTGCATCAATTACCACATCTGCAGCATTATAGAGAGGTAACAAATGGATCCCCCCCCCCCCCCAACAGAACTCCCAGCGCTCTCCCCTCCCTCCAACTCATGTATCCATGGAATCTGGCGGGACTGGAAGAGGAAACGAAATGTAGGGGGGAAGTATTTCATCTACGTGCGTGGGTAGGTTAAGTTGTGGAAATGTCAGTCTTGCGGTGTAGTTCGTCTGGGTCCCAACCTACCAAGTTCTCCCCAGGACGGGGATTGAGATTGTTAAGCATAGCTGCCCATGCCTTCTTTAATTGTCTACATATTTATAATTAAATTGTATTTATATAGCGCTTACTACCCCAGTGTTGAATTTATAGTTTGGGAGGAAGGTGAGTAAGAACAGCATGAAAAGAAAAAAAAATAGACAATCTTGCCAACAGCCTTCAGAAAAATGTTAAGACCACTTTTCTTTGAGCCCAAGATGTAGGGAGACTGGTGCACCGAGCTCCAGTGCCCCACTTGAGGTTAGCACCCTGGGCGTGGGTCCACCTCATGCATGCCAAAGGCCAGCTTGTTACTAGTTAGGGTATGCAGATTTCACTCTTCAAAACAAAGACTGGAAAGTATATGCCATGTAGACATTTGGCGACCCAGCTACCCTTGGCACGTATGACAGCGCCTTGAGACCCTCACGGGTGGGTAGCGCGCTCTATACATTTTTTGATTGATTAGGTTCTGCCCCAGTTTACCAACGCTGCTAAGGCCGGACTTCTCACTGTATTGCAGTTGAATTTAATACCGCTTGCTAACTCTGGCGATGCATGGAATTCTCCCATATTCCTGTGCATTATTTTAATGAAGGCCAAGGGTGGCCTTTGAGAATCAAACCTGTATCTATCTGCTGGAATAAACCAGGCAGCCAAGTGGGACCCTAGAGAATCAAGCCTGCCTGCATCTATCTACTGGAATAAACCTGGCCGCCAAGGGAGGGGTCCTTTGAGAATCAAGCCTGTATCTATCTGCTGGAATAAACCAGGCCGCCAAGGGAGGGGTCTTTTGAGAATGAAGCCTGCATCTATCTGCTGGAATAAAGCAGGCCCTGCGGCAGGCTTCAGGCAGTCTGTGAGCCTCGCCGCCAGTTAGTTTAGACTCAGACCCGCCATCCCTCGCAGTGGAAAGAGGTCCAGGCCGCAGCACAACAATGCCCCTTCTCTCTCTCATGGTGCGGCTGACTGAATTAGCAATGGCCTTTTTTCCCTCCAATCTCAGCTGGGGTTTCTCTCACTGGTTTTAAATGTGCCAGTATATCCTGACTAATTCTGCTTGGAAGTCGCCGGGGCTTTCAGAGAATGCCCGCGGGCACAGGGCGATCGGAAAGATGCTGGGAGTAAGGTCCGGGGGCTGTCCTCGGAATCCGGAATCCACGACTCTATGGCCGCTTTGTTCTTAACAGAATCAGTGGAAGAAGCGGCCCTTTGTTGAGAGCTGTTGCTGACAGCTCCCAGAGTGCCAGTGGTCAAAGCAGAGCGCAGATCCATGCCAGCAGCGTGTTGCCAAGAGATGACATCTGGTTGGTCACCGTCTTACGCCATGGACGACAGATAAGCAGTGGAAGCGTGCAACACTGGCTTCTTCAGACAGGCGCTGGAGGAGTTAATCTTCTGGCTCTTATGAGGCGTGTGATGTGGTGCTGTGTGCCCCTTCAGTGCTTGGCCTCTCTCGTCACGCAGGAGCGTCAACATCAAGTATAGAAGATGGGGGAATACCCACCCTCGCGCAACTGAATAATATTGTACTTTATTCCAATATGGATAACACACAACTCCTGATTCAGAAATGCTTGAAAAAGTTTGGAGACTAAGGGGCATATTCGTAAGCCCCTAGCGCCAGCTTGTGCCACATTAGCATAACTTTTTTTACTCTAATGTGGCCCAACGAGGTCAAAATCCTAGCGCCACATTTAGAAAATGGCGCAATGCACGCATTGCGCCACTTTGTAACCCTTTGCGCTACATTATACCTCACTGCTTGTTGGCTAACTTGGCACTATAGAAATGACATATGCATGCATCCAAGAGTTTGCAACCAAGTATCACCATCGAATATGTAAACCAATTAGAGATTGGAAAGGTAATATATTTTGTTTTCAGAAGCCATATTGCAGTTCTAGTTGACATTGCAAGACAGAGCGGGAAGGGGTAGTGGTAGAAAATGGCATCAGGAAGAGGCAGGAGGGTGTGATATGATGAGGGAGCTGTCAGCTTCTGGATGGATTTCTGCCACTGCAGTGCTTTCTGCATAATTATAGATTTATCGCACCGGCCACGTAATCCATCAGCTGCATAATTTGCTGGCTTTAACAAACAATATCTATCTTAAATGGATCAAAAGTTAGTAAAAAAGGGCTATATTTTGTCTTGCACAAGTGGCAACTCTTTGAAAAGGTTAACTGGCTACCTTTCAGTTTCTGATTGTTGTATCCAGATGTTAGAATGGTGGTAACACAGATGGTATTAATTAGTGACAAATTAACGAAACAGCAAAAATGACACTGCCACGTTTACCTCATTATGTAGCGTAATTTGCCTTTTTAGTGCATGCTTTAGTCAGCCCTGTCTCATTATTCAGTCCTCCATTGCCACATAATTTCAGTGTCCCCGCTATAATTCAAGGAAATGCAGGATCGTAATTATTGGTTGTTTTATTTTTGTAAGTGAAGTGCATTGATTGGGACCAAGAGAGAGAACTTGTTTGAAGGTGAAGAGATTCATGGGCAGCCATGGAGCCTGCAGGGTGAGTAAATGAGCAATGATCCTAGCTCAATACCCAGGGACTTACATAGGTCACCAAAGCACTCAACATGCAAGCCATCCCAAGCAGAGATTGAGACAGACACCCCACCCATTGTCAGCTACTACCTCATTCAGGAAAGGTATCCCTTGACTTCCATAATTGTGAAAATACTTCCTGGCACTAACCTAAAGAAAGAGATCAGGGCTGGCATGTTTAGGTGTGTTTTACCAAAGCCTTGCAAAAAAGTGAATGTGTATCATAATACCCGAGAACAGCAGGGCAGGTATGTCTAAACCCAATCTTCTGAGAGGGACTGAAGACTGTGAGGTTGTCTCACACCAGACTGCTCATTAGAATGGTTTGCGTCTGGAATGTTTTAGAAGGTTGTGAAAGATTTTTAATAAGTGCATTAGTGAGTCCTGAGTGAGGAATTGTGATGTGATGTGTGCTTGAAGCTGAGATGTGTCTGTTATGACTATGTCATTGTTAATGAAGTCTGTTGGTGGTTGCTGAACCTTGAGACAAGTGGGGGCATAAACCTGAATCGAATGGCACTGAGTGAGCCTGAGCATCAATTGAGTCTGTCAGCCCTCACCAAGACTGATGCTGTTCTTTCACCAAAAAGAAACAAGCATTTACAATGCAAGGGGTCTCACATTTGCTCGAGCTAGAGCTATTAGCGTGGTAAATTCATAACTGGACTTTTCTTGCCACACAAACTGAAAATAAAAAGTAAATCAGTTCCCATAAGCAAGCCAATTCAAAGCGCCGCTGTGAGCGCGAAGAGAGAGACAAAAGGAAAAAGAAGTTCGCTTGCAGCCAATTATCTGTGTAACAGGGTCGATGGCCAAGGCGGTAACAAAATTGCCCTAAGGAGAGACAAACGTAAAGCAGTTACCAATGGAAAAAAACAAAGGTTATTTTGAAAGGCAAGCCCATGAATGAGTGATAGTGATGGGCGTGCAGTGGGCGTGGTTAAAAGCCCATATACATACCGACATGTTGGAAAAGCAGCGGTAAAGCAGCGCTTGTGCGCTTCTATGCTTGACTTAAAAATAGGGCCAAATTGTAGTGTTTTTCACACCACAGTTTTCCAAACAAATTGGCTATTGATTTTTACAGAGAACTGTGAAGTGGAAATATTCCAGTTGTGCATGATTACCACGTGCTAAGAGAGACTATTTATCTACAGCAGCAAATCATGTTTGTTCCTTTCAAATAATTGCTCTCCAGGTGGAATCACTGCATTGACAGCAGATAAATATTCGTGTCCCAGGAGAACATGTTCCTCTCTGGCACAGAATATACATCTTTTTCAACCAATTGTTGTTTACTTATCAAAATGAACATGTCTGAAATGACAAAGCCCTCTTTGCAGCTCCGGTGCTGTCATGACTTGCAAAGGTAGTTCTAAATATGTAACTCTTACCCGAGTACTCCAGAAGGGTGCCAATAAAATCATGGGGGTGCACAGATATTCCAAGGCACTGTTAGTAAAATGGTGATCAACATGTCCGTCTTCCTTGGGGGTGTTGATCAATATGCCAGCCTGTCTAGGGGTGGCGCTCAGATTATCCAGGGATACAGAATGTGTTGTGGTCACTGATCGTGTATGTCCGGGCTGCTCATCAGCATTGTGCTCAGATTGCCAGTAGTAACACTCTTAACAGACAAGAGTGGCTGCTTATGCTGTAATCGTTAATCAGGGCCCGTGAAAATTGCAGATTGCATTTAGGTTAAAGTCTGACAAGCTCAGACAGCAAAGTTACGCCTCTTGCAGTGATGGCACTTTCGACATCAGTAACACAGCAGTGCAAAATGTGTGAGCACACAGCATACATTGGCGTTGCAGCTTTCACAATGCCCCAGTTAAGCACAGATTGGCATGCCAATTGCTGTTCCAGTTTCCACAGTCCCTCAGTAAATTATCATGCTAGTAAATCACCATGCCAGTTTCCACTTGGTTTCAGTACGCACATTACCAGGCCAGTATCTTTATCGCCCCAGGAATCAACCACGCCAATTTAAGTCCTGCTAGAATTAAAGCTACACTTGCATGCCGGTTTCCAGCTTGCTCGGATGCAGCACAGACTGCTATACTAGTATATATAGCACATCAAAAAAGGTGCACAGGAGGGCAGAAGTGGAGGGAGGCAGGGACTGCCATCCTCTGGACCCCAGCCACTGCTTCAGTTATCATCCCCATACCCCTGCCAGGGGATGCACAAAGGATGGTACAAACATAGGGAGACTGAGGGAAGCATGTGGTCCGGAGGCATCTCGTGGCCATCGCACTAGCACTAAGTAAATTCCTGGTGCTTTCCCCCCAAACCTCTGTATTGGTTGTTCATATGTTCTCTGCTGTTCATTGGTACATATTGTGGCCTCCTCCCTCCATGCCTTCATGGATGCTGTTTCCAGTGCTAGAGCTTTGACCCTTTAGATGCGCAATGGAAGCAAACCAAGATTACAAAACTCATAATGGAAACTGTCGGTGGTGACGTTGGGTAAAGTGGGACACCTGGTTTGTTTTTCGCTGGATCTACAAACTAGAAATCATACTAAACTTAACCTAACTGTGCGAAGAGCCTGTGCTCTTGCAGAGTACCTGCTAGGTGCACCCCACTACCTACAACGTTTGTTGTTGTTTGTGCACATGCACATTATTGTGTAGTAAACCTTAATTCTGCATTGATGCTCTCAGTCCTGGTGCTCTCTCGTCCATTGAATGCCCTTAGTACACATCTGCATTGATGCTCTCAGTCCTGGTGCTCTCTCGTCCATTGAATGCCCTTAGTACACATCTGCATTGATGCTCTCAGTCCTGGTGCTCTCTCGTCCATTGAATGCCCTTAGTACACATCTGCATTGCTCTTGTAGCAGTTGCTGTGCACAAAGTCCTGCACAGCCTCTGCGGTCTCTTGGCAATCCTGGGCACCCCCACTGGTGTCAAACTGTTATGTTCCTGATCACATGTGAAACATGTTCCCAGCTAACACCATATATGTAGAATGAGAGGCGGCAGGTAGGGTCTGGCAGAATTTGTTGCATTTCGAGAGAGAGAGCGAGAGAGAGAGTGAGAGAGAGACTCTCCCCCGTCCCCCAGGTCCACGATCCCATCCGGTGTCAAAGCTTCTTTATGGGCTAAGGACCCCAGCCAAGGCCAAGGTGTGGCACTCAACGCAGAGTGGGTGCTGCAAATAGTCACCACCCTGAGAACCCTGCTTCGAAATCCACCTTGTAAACAATGGCACGTCATGGGGTGCACTGAAGAACACCCCTAACATGATTAGGTATGTATCAGGCGAAACCTTGATCCCTTAGCTTCAATCATGAGGATACAGGAGATCCTTGGATCATGATGCCTACAGCTACTGGTCTTCCTCTTGGTGGTTCTTCAGCCTGCTCTGCGATGAGGCACCGGCTGCATTGATTACGTTGGTGATCAAAATGTGCTTCTTTTTATTGGCTCTAGAGACGGTGGAGGTTACGTCTGTCCTTCTCTAAAGAAGACAGGGAAGGACCAGTTTTTGTTAACTTGATGTCTTACATGGGAATCACATTTAATACTTGATGAAATGGAACATGAACTATTTGTTATTTGTTTGTGTGGAACAACTATGAGTACTCCAGACACCCACATCCAGATACACACAAGAACCAGTAAGGAAGTCTACATATATAGTCAAGCTTTCTTGAACTCTGATGGAAGTGACATGGTAACACTCACCTTACGATGATGCATTGTTCAGGTACTTTCCATTAATGCTGCATGAAGAGACCTCTATCCTTTCTCACACTCCCTGTAAACATGGGCACCGAGACCAGAAGTATCAAGGTGGCCACAGCATGGCTCCACCATGTGTCAGGACCTCACACACCACACCTAACTCCTCCAACACGACCCGCACTACATCCACATGCCTCTCCATCCACACATACCAGACCACCTGAAAACGTTGCGGACAGTTCTAGCGCTACGATGCAGCACTAGTGGCACTTGTCTCTTCTTCAAAAGCTACCTAATATACCACACCATAAAACTGAATATCGCAGGTTTTCTACCCTTTTATTGCAAATCACATAAACTTTCCTCTGTTCTCCTTCCTTAAATCGTATCATCTTCAGATTACTTTTCTTCTGTGAAATTATTTGCCTGGTACATCATTTTTTACAATTTCGTAAGGGATGATGGCTTTCGCCTTGTTCTTCGTTTTACTGCGCACTGATACTTTTCGGTGTAGTATGGTACATAAAAATAAAACAAAATAAACGAGGGAGGCTTGGTAGTGCCTTCCCTGTCACAGCTATTGCTCTAATATGTGTGTAGTTCTATATCACTGTGGTGTGGTTCTCCTGAGCATGGTGGTGTGGCAAGGAAGATTAAGTCAGTTTGTCTTTCAGAGAACTGGCATCAAACTCTGCATTAGAACTTTCACCCCCCCCTCACTCACTGAAGAATGCATAGTCCCCTTCCCGTTGAAGGGGGTTTGTCTTTGAAGAGTTCTATCACTGCCTGAGAAAGATATTCTCAAAACTATGAGCTACTCCAATAAAGATGTCACCCCTGTAAGATTGCACGTTGGCTGCTTGCTTTTTCACAATGGTAATTCATAACTGCTTATGTTAGGTTAACAAGACACACTGTCTTCACACTAACCTGGGGTTAAGGTAATACCTTTGACATATCTAAATGCATATAGTACTCATGAAGGAGGAACTATGTCTCCCTGCAAGGAGCATGACATATTGACAAACGAGTCTGAGGACAGGCATTTGTGTGTGTGTGAGTGGTGTCCTGGCAAGAAGTAAGGCCTTTTGATAGAAATAATAGCTGATGTCTATGACCTTTCAATCAATCAATCAGTATTCGTGAAGCCCTGGGGGGGAGGGGCCTCATCCGAAGAGCCACATCTTGAGGTTCTTCCTGAAGATGGTGAGCGACAGAGGGGAGGTTGTTCCAGCTCTTCGCTGCAGTGTTGGCAAAAGATTGGCCTCTGGCTGTGGTTTTGTGGATGCGAGGGGCGGTGGCCAGGGCCATCTGGGCGAAGTGGAGGGATCTGGCGGGGGTGTGGAAGGAGACGCGGTGGTTCAGGTACACTGGTTCTGCATTGTGTATGGCCTTGTACGCATGGGTGAGAAGCTTGAAGGTGATTCGATTCTTGACTGGTAGCCATTGGAGGGTCCTCAGGTGTTGGGAGATGTGTTCTCGGCGAGGGAAGTCCAGAATGAGTCTGGCTGCGGCGTTCTAAATTAGTTTTTTTATGTTCTTAGTTGAGGTGCTGGCGTAGAGGGCATTACCATAGTCGAGCTTGCTCGTAACTAAGGCGTGGTTGACTGTCCTGCAAAAATCTGCTGGGAACCATCTGAAGATCTTCCAGAGTTTGCGGAGTGTGTGCCAGCAGGAGGAGACAACAGAGTTTACCTGGCGGGTCGTGGATAGGGAGGAGTTGAGGATGATCCCTAAGTTGTGGGTGTGCTCGGTCTGTGCAGGAGGGGTGCTGAGGGATGTGGGCCATCAGGAGTCATCCCAAGCTGAGGTGGCGTTTCGGAATATGATGAGCTCCGTCTTGTCAGAGTTGAGCTTGAGGCAGCTTTCTCTCATCCAGGTGGCGACGGCTTCCATTCCTGCGTGAAAGATCTCTTTGGCCGTGTCCAAGTCTTCGGTGAGGGAAATGATGAGTTGTGTGTCATCTGCATATGACATGATGTTCATACCGTGGCTTCTGACGATGGTAGCAAGAGGGGCCATATATATGTTGAACAGTGTGGGAATCAGTGGAAATCCTTGGGGGACTCCTCAGTTTACTTCTGTGGGTCTGGAGGTGTAGGGCAGAAGTCTGACCCTCTGCGTCCTCCCAGAGAGAAAGGAGTGGATCCATTCCAGGGCTTTTCTGAGGATTCTATCTCGTGGAGTCTGGTGGGCAGAGTGCTGTGGGAGACTGTGTCAAAAGCTGCTGAGAGGTCGAGGAGTATGAGTACTGCGGTGTGGCCACGGTCTAGGAGTAATCATATGTTGTCGATGGCTGCCAGGAGTGCTATCTCTGTGCTGTGATTGCTGTGGAAGCCAGACTGGGAGCTGTCCAGGGAGGTTGGCCTTGATGAATGTTAGACCTGGCAGCATTTTGGCGTGTCTCCCCTGACTTTTTGCCTTCTGACCTCCTGGTTTTGGACTCTGTTTTTGCTGGTTTATTGTCTCTGCGCACTTTACCACTGCTAATCAGTGCTAAAGTGCAAGTGCTCCCCATAACAATTGTACTGTGGCTTGGTTTATCCATAATTGGCATATTTGATTTACTAATAAGTCCCTAGTAATGTGCCCTAGAGGTGCCCAGGGCCTGTGAATCAAATGCTACTAGTGGGCCTGCAGCACTGGTTGTGCCACCCACATTAGTAGCCCTGTAAACATGACTCAGACCTGCCATTGCAGTGTCTGTGTGTGCAGTTTTAAGCTGTCAATTCGACTTGGCAAGTGTACCCACTTGCCAGGCCTCAACCTTCCCTTTTACTACATGTAAGGAACCCCTAAGTTAGACCCTAGGTAGCCCCTGGGGCAGGGTGCAGTGTATGTATAACGTAGGACATAAACTAGTGTGTTTTATATGTCATAACAGTGAAATACTGCCAAATTCGGTTTTCACTGTGCAAGGCCTATCTCTCTCATAGGTTAACATGGGGACTGCCTTTAAATATCCTTAAAGCGCAGATTCCCTTTGAGAGTAGATAAAAATGTGGAGTTTAGGATCTCTGAACTCACAATTTAAAAATACACCTTTTAGTGAAGTTGGTTTTTAAATTGTCTGTTTGAAAATACCACTTTTAGAAAGTAGGCATTTTCTTGCTTATACCATTCTGTGACTCTGCCTGGTTGTTGCTTTGTCTGTCTGGGTCAGTTTGACAGTTGGTCTGTTTTGCACCTCTCTAGACAGTGACACAAAAGGGGATGGGGGTGTAGCCTGCATATCCTGATGAGCCATCTGAGCTAGAGAGGAGGGAGGAGTGGTCGTTCACACCTGAAAAGACTGTGCCTGTCCTCACACAATGCAGTCTCCGACCCCCTGGTGTGTGTCTGGGGCCTGGCCTGGACAAGGAAGGATCTTGCAAACACTTGAGAGTTTGCTTTGAAGTTTGCCAACTTCAAAGGCAGAACTTGGTTTAAGAAGAAGACCCAAAACCCCAGACGTTTAGAATCTTTCTGGAATCAAGAGGAACCTCTGCACAGGAGAAGAGCTGAAGAGCTGAAGGAGGAGTACTGTTCCTTTGCTGTGTTGCTTTGCTGGACTGGCCTGCAGGTGCTGCTTCTGCCTGAAAAGAGTGAAAAGGGTGAACTTTGCTGTGTGTCCTGCTTGAGAAAATTCTCCAAGGACTTGGAGTGGAGCTTGCCTCATGTTGGAAATCTCAGGGACACCAAAGACTTCAGTTTCCTCGACCTGCAGCACTGGGAACTATGGGCCTGATTCTAACTTTGGAGGACGGTGTTAAACCGTCCCAAAAGTGGCGGATATACCACCTACCGTATTACGAGTTCCATAGGATATAATGGACTCGTAATACGGTAGGTGGTATATCCGCCACTTTTGGGACGGTTTAACACCGTCCTCCAAAGTTAGAATCAGGCCCTATGTGTTTTGTGCTGTTCAAGAGGAGAACCCACTGTGCCGCCGCCAACGACGCCCTCTGGCCTGCACCGTGACCTGCTGATGCCACACGAAGTTGCATTGCCCTGCTTCGCACCGTGACCCTTGTCTCACCGATGTCATCATCGGACGACTTTACTGAGCCACTGCTCGCACTGCGACCTGTGGGCCCCGCACTCCAGCATCGCCTGCTCACACCGCAGCCTGGGCATCCGACGACGACACTCCTGCTGACACCGGCGCCGCTGCCTGCACCGGGGCCTGTGGACACCGCTCGTGAGGTACACGAAGCACCGTCCCATCCCGCACCGCAGTCCCGGTCCACTGACGCCAGCACCATCGACTGCTGTGTCGCCACCAGGCATCCTCTCTGCACCGTAGCCTGTGTACACTGCTGGTGAGGGTCACAAAGCACCGTCCCATCCCGCACCGCTGGCTTGGGCCTACCGACAACAGCGCTTCAGCAACGACGCCGCCGCTGCCTGCACCATGACCTGTGGACACCTCACGTCGCACCGCCCTGCTTCACACTGCAGCCCTGGTCTCACTGACGCCGCCGGACGCCGTCACTGAGCCGCTGCCTGCACCGTGACCTGTGGGCACCGCACATCGCATCGTCCCACTTCGCACCGCAGCCCCGACACCATCCATGCTGGCGCACCTGACTTCATCAGCCTGGAGTTCCATCTGCAATGCGTGTGACCTCAAGGGCCCGCCGACTCCTGCACCGACTCCGGAACTGACACCGAAACGGACACCAAAACATCAGTGACACCGCTCTCCGGAGCTCACCCCGAGGATCACGACGCCCTGCAAATCCAAGGTACTGTTTCCTGGTCTTCCTGACACCGTAGCTGGCCTGCAACGCCATGGCCGGCCTGAACTGTTGGTTTTGTTGATCACAACACCGTGATAGCCCCAGGGGGAGGTATCAACTTTAAGGAACTGTAGTTTTGAGTAAATCTTGCAGAATACATATTTTTCTTACTGTATGTTTGATTTTTATCATATTAGTCTTGTTTTATATAGATACATATTGGCTATTTGTCTAAAACTGGTGTGGTGTCCTTTTGTAGTGTTTTCACTTATTACTGTGTGTTATGTGCAAATGCTTTACACATTGCTTCTGAGATAAGCCTGACTGCTTGTGCCAAGCTACCAAGGGGATGAGCAGGGGTTATCTGAGCGGGTGCCTCCCTTATCCTGACTAGAGTGAGGGCCCCTACTTGGACAGGGTGCAAACCGACTGCCAACTAGAGACCCCATTTCTAACAATGAAATTATGTAGTTGTGCGTTGATTGCTTTATCTAGTACTTTGGCGGGGTAGGGTAGCAGCGAGATGGGCCGGATGAAAACCATTACTTAGAAATGCATTTGTGAAAACAACTATTGCAGACAAAAGTAATGCCACTAAAACTACTGCAAGGATATCTCTATTTTTATTGTTCTGGAGAATTTATGAAGCTAAACTGTAAATTGTTGCACTATATGCATGTTAATACGTCCATTGTATCCTAAACGTATTCTTGCTGAGCGGAAGCGCCAACCATTTGCCATGCTCTAACTACAACCTCCAATCTTATCCTTGGTCGACCTTTGCCACTTACCTGTATCCAGATCCCTACGTTATTCATGATGCTAATCGTTCTGATAGACATTTGTGGAATTTTATCTAATTTACTTTGTTTCTGTTTTTTAACTTGATCACGATAGTCTCTATGCTGAGAAGCTCAACCTCTGACATTTATTTGTGCGTTACAAATACTAAACAATACACCACAATAAATAAATATTTATTTTTCCTGTAGCAACTTATGTGTTTCTTCTGTAACAACGTTTCTCTGTAGTGGTTTCTCTGTCAAAATATTTCTTCATTCGGATTCCTTCTGTTTTTATATAATCCTGAAACATTGCGGTTATTTAGAGAGAGACCAATTGAATTATGCGGTAAGGGATGGGCAAAGTATGTGGCAGGGTTTACTACATCATGCATCAAGAGAAGGGAAATTATGTGTCACAATGTGATATATTCTTTGGCAGTGTTATTCACTTTTTTGTCATGATAACATGTTAATGTTGTCTGGATAAAGAGTTCACACCATTAATACCAGTTTAACACCTAAACGTAGCTATTAGCAATGGAAAGATGATCCGTTTGAGCTAGAAATATTTCTTGTTGAAATTTGGAAACGACACTGCAGACAATGTTTTTTATAGTGAGTGTGGGAGGTTTATATTTTTTGGAAAGTGCCATGGCTGCTGGATCACTTAATTCCCATGATTCTAGCTATTGTGCATGAGGAACAGTAAGATAAATTAATGTACTTTGGTGTGCAGAGCAGAGCCCTTCATGGTTTGAAAGACACTTGTAATTATGTGGTATTCCGTGTAATGTAGTGTGCAGAAACAGAGATCTCAAACGACATGTAAATTATTTTTTACCTGAGACTTCAACTATGAGGTTAGAGCTTCTGGTGGAACGGGAGCAGAGAACACCTAAAGGTTTATGTCCCAAATGAAATCTCCATGGCACGTCCTCAGATGTGTGGATTGGGGAAGGTGTTACACCTCAATTCCATGAGGATATGTGTTTCAAGTTAAGGTACTAACAGAGTATCAGAACCACAGCCAATTAAAGAAGGACAGACTCAGTAAGTGAGTTCTAGGATGGAATTAGAAAATTTAGGAAGATTTATTTCAAAATTCAAAAGGGTACAATGCAGAAATTGCAAGTGCAGATGCATAAAATTATTGCTGCTCTGAAGGCTCACAGTAATGGGGCAATACAGAATAGAAAGTAAAATCAGGAATATTTTAAGGACCAATGAACAGCAAAAGTATTAAGAAATCAGACAGCATCCCAATTAAGGTTGGAAAGGTGTTTGGCTCACCCTCACATTTTGAGGTTTATTTAAGAAATGTTCTCATAGGACATAATGAAAACTGCAAATTCATCATGGTGTGAGCAAAAAGATTACAATTTCAGCAAATCAGGGCACAGAATTAATAAACATCATATTGCCTTACTACCTAAGTACTATCTCACTACATGACTATTGATTCAGCAAGAAGGGGCTGAAATCATTCAGAGGTGTCAGAACAAACAAATGACAAAACAACAGTAAACCACTGTGAATCAATGCAAGATAGCAAACAGGTAGAAGAGACCTTGAAATAAAGTTACATTCCTGAGTCCATGTTAGAGTCTTCTTCGAGAGCGTCAATCTGAAACGAACAAACAATACTTTGCTTGATCGTGTGCAGCAGAAATAATAAACAAGTAATGTGCAGGGTGAGACATCCGGTTTGAACAACATGGTTGCTAGACATAACTGATGCCTAATTAGCATAAGTCAAGAAAAGGCACCTTAACAGCTCTTAGCAAAATTGTTTCAAAGGTAATAACATGAAATATGTATACCCAGCTAAACTCGAGTTCAAATCCATATTATGCTCATTGTTATTAATGCACAAATAATATTAACATACAGGAACTCCTATAGTGGTAAGCATGGTGTCTCAGGAAATATTTAGGTATTATTGAGAAAGGTCATACCAGGAGAGCTCTTGGTAATGTAGCGAGAGCCTCCTCATGTACAAGTTTCACTCCATGTGTTCTCTTCTAGGATGGTGGAGTGCTATCTCAATCCCTATGACTTCCCCTCCTCTGTGGCGCCACTGTCACTTATCCTAGGATTGCATCCACTTTCTGTGTGTGTTTCTTTAGTTCCCTTCCCCTCCTTCTATTCCTGTCCTTGGGCTGTTGCTTCACATCTTCAGCTTCCTCCATGCGACTCCCATCCCTCCTCTCTTTGCTCTATTAACTTATTTATTTGTTTTGTTATTTTTAAAGACAACAAAGAAGATTAAGCTTGAAGGCGCAAACAAAAATGATAATACAAAACAGTGCAGTCACATGCAGGCAAAGCACCTAGCGCCAAAACTGTGAATACAATGAGCTTCCCATTTTCCTGCATTAACAAATCCAATAGCTGTGACCACCCATCTTGAAAGTCTATTTGTTATACTTCAAGATGGCCGTCACATTGCTGAAGTGAGTCCGTCTCTCATGAGTGTAATACTCAATGGGTCTGTACACAGGCCTTTACATCAGGCAATGGGTGCTAAAATTAGTTCATTTGCTAACTTTCACTCACTGCTGAGTCTCTAAGCTGCAGTCCCTTGGTCTGCTTTGCCACCGTACTCTGGGCAGCCGCTGCCAGTGACCATGCTTAGAATCCAGTTCCGGGCATAACACTTACAAACCCCACCATATGCAGCGATGTTAATTAAACACCGGGTCAGTTGGCCCCAGCGCTGTTGTCCTGATATAGCACTGCCACCTCTTACCCCTAGCCAGAAGCCCATGTTCACACAAAGAAAGAATGCCTTTTCACATCAAAAATGGCTCATGAAATGCCAAGAGTTGTATTGAATCCAATTTGCTTTCAACTTGTAAATGGCAGGAAGATCAACAGGGCAGCTCTTGGCACCCCATGAAGCAGACGTGCCCTATTTACTTGCTTCATTAAGCCAATCATTCTTTGAGTATGTCTCATTGCCTCCACACAATGAGCCTCTGTGGTCCAGAGCTCTGTGAGGTCTCCGAGAACAAGAGGTTTTTATTGGAACAGTGCACAGGCGTCTGCTCTGTCCGCGCCACCTAGGGCATCAGTGCTCCAGTGCCACAATGGAGACTGAGAGAACTTAGGGGAGACCTTGCTGCCACTGTCAACATCTGTTTTTGACATGCACATGGCAGCTTGGCTCTTACGACAAAGCTTTGCGCCGGTGCACTTTTGTGAATGCACTGGTTAGCTGCTATTAGGTCAACTTCTGACCTCCAAGACACCGTCAACCACAACACAGAAGAGCAAGATACATTCCGATTAATGAAGGCAGAGAAATAAAGTAGAAAAAGAAGAAATTGCTAAATTTGAGATTTTTGAGCCCACCTCACTTAAAAGGCTGAGCAAAAGTCCTGGGAAAGCGTGAAATCTGGTGGACATCTTTGAATAAAATTTGTTCCAGGCACAACTCTCTACTCCTTACTTGCCGAAAACATCTAGGCCTCAACAGAAGTACTGAAAATTAGGCGGCCATATTGTGAGTTACTGTGATTTTCTGGTTTGAGCAGAAACTGGAATTACTGTCCAAATCAGGAATTGGAGTAATGCAGTGATTTCACTTGCAGTATTACCACATGCAGAATTACCTTCCGGGTTTTCCAGAAACATATCTGCATCTGTTTAAGCCTGGTGAAATTTGTCCCCAGAAGTCTGCCCAACAGTAAGGGATGACCTGCGGAATTTAACATGTTAAGTCCGAGTTCCAGCGTGATTCCTGATTTCATTGCAGACAACCTCCTGAATTTCATGATAATTTCGGGTATGAAATAAATACATCATATTTACCGAAGCACTTGGAATGAAATGTCTAAAAATCCTCTTTATGTTATATTTGTGCCATACTTAAATATGTGTGTCCTGTACGTTATTGTTGGCTCTTCAAGGCATCTATAGGCAAGCTGTTATGTTGTGCCTCGCCCTCCATATCCTAGATCACACCTGTCCTTTGATCCTTCTATTCACTCCCAGTGGAACAGAGGATTAATACATTGATGATTTTCTCCATCCTCAAAGCTTAGGGGGACACTGGCCTACATTTCTTATAGACGGTAGGCCCAATTAGCCGTGAGATACCTGAGTCCCAAGACAACAGGTCGAAAATCCAGACCAAACAGCAATAGGCATGGAGGTCAACCCATCACAGAGCTAAGAGCCAAGTCGTAGAATGACATAAACCTGAGGACAGATGTATTTTTTTCATGGAATGCAACGTAACCCCAAACTTGCTGTGATGCGTTGTGTGAAGAAAAGAGAGCAGGACAGCACCATATCAAATGAGATATGGTGCTGCTGCTCCATTCCCTAGCACTGAGACACTTTCTGGCTGCCTAACACCATAGTGCAAAGATGTCTGCATGAGCCTAGCGCAGATTTTGTACCTGGAAGGTTACCATTTCAGTAAAAACGACTATGTCAAGGCTTTTTTCTAAACTTTTCCCACTTTGTATGTGTACTGTACATTACAACACAGATGAAAAGTTCGAAAAGGTGGGAGAAAAAAAGTTTCTACTTATTTGCACCTACCTCAAGGAAGCATAATTTTTTGGGGCAAAACAAGTGGTTTAAATGGGCCGGTACTGTCCGGTACTGAGTACCAGGACTTTTTTATTTTGAGAGGGAGAGTACCGGCACATTTCAAGAAAAACGTAATACTTTTAAAAGGGGAGCACCGGCACTTCTCAGGAACAAGCAGGTACTCTGGCACAGAGTACCGGCACTTAAATTTTTCCATTTCAAGCACTGGGCAAAACCTTGTCCAAAAATATTGTAGATAGGGCATTGTGTCAAAAAACATGAGTGGTTGCATGCGACCGTGCAAATAGCAACACACACAAAACCATTGAAATTCAGCTTATAGGATTGTTTAAAGTAACTAAAACTCATGTGCCAAGGTATCTATCACCTGCATCCCCACCATGCACAGTTTTCTCATCAATAATTTTACTTCAAATCTTACAATGATACTATCAATGATGTCATAGATGTCACAAGTGATGTAAGATGTGGGGTAATTAGGAGTGCATGGGGAAGGCGCAAGTTATACTTAACTTAGGGCATGTTGGGCACCCAGATACATAGCTGGAGCCAGCCCTGAGGTCGACCCTGGGGGAGTGGCGACCCCCTCCTTTTGAAAGTGCACAACCGTGCCCCTTGGGGGTGGCTGTCCTAGCGGCCCCAAAAGGCCTGAGGAGGCAGGCCTTCTCGCTCTCCCCTACCATTCTTGAAATCGGCCTGGCCCCAGGGAGGTGGTGGTTTGTCTCCCCCTAAATGATTGTACCAGGACCTGGAGTGTGGCGGTCCCTGGGGCCAAAATCAGACTGAGGATGGGAGCCACACATGCCCCCCCCGCCACATTATTATATAAAGTCGATCCCTCAGGACCTGGCCCAACTGAGGTGCAAATTAAAAAAACAAGAGCAGGAGAATTTCCAGCAAAAGTATAAAAAAACCAAAGTTTTTTGGTCCATGTGGGGTTCCTGGGGAACCACACCAACAGGCCTAGGTGGTCAGGGTATTCCTACCATGCCCCCTTCTGTTTTCAATTTTTTTCCTGTCTGAGTCCCAAAATGGCTGCCAACACTGCCTGTGTGAAGTGGTGGCAGCCAATCAGATCTCCTTTTGAGATCTCTAGGATCCTCGGACCCTCTGCCTCCCTAGATATCTATATTTCTTTTTCCTTTAATAACTACAAAATTACTGAATGGATTTGCACCAAATTACAAAAACAACACCCTTTCTAGACTAAAAACTATCTTTCTGCCACATTTGGTGTAATTCAGTCCAGCGGTTCGGGCTGTAGTTGTGTCTAAAATCCCTATCAGAAATTGCATTGTAAAACGTGTTTTAAGACCCCCTTTTTGCCCGTGCCCTGCTTAATGAATCACTCCAAAATTTTCAACACAGCAGTTGAAGTGAGCAATCAATCAATCAATCAGAAAACTTGTAAAGCACGCTACATACCCGTGAGGGTTTCAAGGCGCTGGGGGGAGGGAGGTGCTGCTACTGCTCGAAGAGCCATGTCTTGAGGAGTTTTCTGAAGGAAAGAAGGTCCTGGGTCTGTCGTAGATCCGACGGGAGGGTGTTCCAGGTCTTGGCGGCGAGGTACAAGAATGATCTGCCGCCAGAAGATTTGCGCCGGATGCGGGGGATGGAGGCGAGGGCGAGGTTTGCGGAGCGGAGATGCCGGGTGGGGGTGTAGAAGCTGAGTCTGTTGTTCAGGTATGTTGGTCCGGTGTTGTGGAGTGCCTTGTGTGCGTGGGTGAGGAGCTTGAAGGTGATCCTCTTATTGACAGGGAACCAGTGAAGGTCTCTTAGGTGGGGGTGATGTGGCAGTGGCGAGGGATGTTGAGGATGAGTCGGGCGGAGGTGTTTTGGATGCGTTGGAGGCTTTGTAGGAGTTTGGATGGGATACCTGTGTAGAGGGCGTTGCCGTAGTCGAGTCTGCTGCTGACGAGGGCCTGGGTTACTGTTTTTCTTGTTTCAGTTGGGATCCATGTGTAAACTCTGCGAATCATGCGGAGGGTGTTGTAGCAGGAGGAGGAGATGGCGCTGACCTGCTTTGACATGGAGAGTGCGGAGTCGAGGGTGAAGCTGAGGTTTCGTGCGCTGTCAGTGGGTGTCGGTGGGGGACCCAGCGTGGTCAGCCACCATGAGATGTCCCAGGCGGAGGGGGTGCGCCCAAGGATGAGGACCTCTGTTTTGTCCGAGTTCAGTTTTAGCCGGCTGTCTCTCATCCAGTCGGCAATGGCTTTTAGTCCTTTGTGGAGGTTGGTTTTGGCTGTGTGCGGGTCCTTGGTGAGGGAGAGGATGAGTTGGGTGTCGTCGGCGTAGGAGATGATGTTGAGGTTGTGCTGATGAGCCACTTGTGCGAGGGGTACCATGTAGATGTTGAACAGCATCGGGCTGAGGGATGAGCCCTGGGGTACGCCGCAGATGATGTTGAAGGCTTTGGATTGGTATGGGGGAGGCGGACTCTTTGGGTTCTGCCGGCGAGGAAGGATGCGGTCCATTCGAGGGTCTGGTCCTGCATTCCTGCTGCGTGGAGGCGGGATTTTAGGGTGTGGTGACAGACGGTGTCAAAGGCGGCTGATAGGTCTAGGAGGATGAGGGCTGATGTTTCTCCATTGTCGAGGTGGCTTCTGATGTCATCTGTGGCGGCGAGGAGGGCGGTTTCGGTGCTGTGGTTGCATCTGAAGCTGGACTGGGAGGGGTCGAGGATGCTGTTGTCTTCGAGGTACCGAGTGAGCTGAGTGTTGAAGGTTTTCTCGATGACCTTTGCCGGGAAAGGGAGCAGAGAGATGGGCTGGATGTTTTTCAGGTCCTTGGGGTCCGCCTTTGGTTTCTTGAGAAGGGCGTTGATTTCAGCGTGTTTCCAGCTTTCCGGGAATCTTGCAGTTTCGAAGGAGATGTTGATGGCTTTCCGTAGGTGTGGTGCAATGGCTGTGTCTGCTTTGTTAAAGATGTGGTATGGGCAGGGGTCTGATGGTGATCCGGAGTGGATGGAGTTCATGGTCTTCTGTGTTTCATCGTCGCTGATGCTGGTCCAGGGGGTCAGTCGGCTGGAGCGGGTGGAGTTCGTGGTGGGTGGGGTAGGAGTGTCCGGAGTGAGAGGGGAGTTGAAGCTGTTGTGGATGTCCGTGATTTTTTGGTTGAAGGCGGTTGCTAGGGCGTCGCATAGCTCTTGGGAGGGGGTGATGTCGTTGACGGTGGCGTTTGGGTTGGAGAGTTCTTTTACGATGCTGAAAAGTTCTTTGCAGTCGTGGCCATTGTTTTCTAGGCGGGTTTTGAACGAAGTATGTTTTTGCTAGCCTAATGAGTTGGTGGTGTTTGCGTGTAGCATCCTTGAGTGGCGTGTGGTTGTCTGGAGTGCGTTCGAGTAGCCATATTTGCTTGAGTTTTCGGCAGTGGCATTTGGAGGCTTGGAGGTCGTCGGTGAACCAGGAGGCTTTTTTGTTGATGTGGTTGTTGGAGGGTTTTCTGAGTGGAGGAAGGCGATCAGCGCAGTCGGGGATCCATAGCTTGAGGTTATGTGCGGCGGTCAGGGTCGGTGGGGTTGACGGGCGGTTTCTGGGCTAGGGCGTTGGTTAGTTGAAGTTCAGTGACTTTGCCCCATGGTCAGCGGAGTGGTTGTTCGGTGAGGTGGTGTTCTGTCTGTTTCTTGAAGGTGAAGTGGATGCAGTGGTGGTCGGTCCAGTAGAGTTCGTTGGTATGGTTGAAGGTGACGTGGTTGCTTGTGGAGAAGATGGGGTCAAGGGTGTGACCGGCTGTGTGGGTGGGTTTGTTGACGAGCTGTGTGAAGTTGAGATTGGCGAGGTTTTCGGTCAGGGTGGTGGAGTTGGTGTCATTGTTGTTTTCGAGGTGAAAGTTCAGGTCCCCGAGGAGGATGTTGTCCGTGGAGGCAAGTGCGTGGGTGCTGGCCAGGCTGTACTAGTTTGGGTGGGTGCTGGCCTGGCTGTACTAGTTTTGAAAATGTCATGAAGATTTGTCAAAATTTGTCAAACTGTGCCAAAGTTATTTACCATTACCTTGACCTAATACTAATATATATATGGATGTATATATATATTTATATATATATATATATATATATATATATATATATATATATACACAATATATGTAATTTTATATATACTACACTTACCTGCAAAATACTTACATTTGTGTTGTAAAGTCATACGTGGTAAAGGCATGTGCGTGGCAAAAGTTTGCATGGTAAAGGCATATGCGTTGTAATGGACGTGTGGTAATGGTAAGTGTGGTAACAGCCGTGTTATAAAGGCTGTTTCCCCTTATATTTAAGAGCATTTTCCTGTCAGCTGGCCTTAAAAAGGGAATTATTTTTTAGGGCGGTTACTCCTATTGTCTTGTAGAAAAGAGAAGTTTTCTGTCACTTCAGACAACCAGCATCTGATTATTCGAAGATCTTGCTGTCTACATCAGTGGTTCCCAACCTTTTGACTTCTGTGGACCCCCATTTTATCAATATTGGAGCCCGGGGACCCCCACTGAATCATTATTGGAACATGGGGACCCCTGAGGAGTCATTACTGATAGCTGGGACCTAATATTATTACATTTTTAAGCAGCCGTGGACCCCCTGAGGAGGCTTCGCGGACCCCCAGGGGTCCCCGGCCCACAGGTTGGGAACCACTGGTCTACATCACAAAGCACCTAGGTAGCTTGTGGGCCTCAATCTAGTGGAAAGGCTGAATCTGGAAAGAATACATGACACTAGATAATTGGCTGTCACCAACCACTGTCAAGTAGCAGCAAGACGACCATTAGGTCTCTATTTGAAAATCAGATAAATAATTAAATAAATGCACGATCCATTTGTCTTCAACATTTCTTTTGGAGAAGACATTATATTTTTTGATCTGCCAATATCTTCATAATTCTTTATAGATCATCCAGATGGATGAATGAAGGTTTGTCAGCTGGCCAAAATGCCTTTGTCTATAACATCTTCTACCCATCTGTTGGGGGTGTTTGTTATACATCGTCAGCAACAAAGGCTATCACTCCATTTCATTGCCTGCCGCGCCTGTCCTTAGTTTGATGGTCTATCCAGGGGGTCACAAGGTCTTCCACCGCTCCTATGTACCGATAAAAAGAGTAACAATAATCCTCATTTGCAGACATTTAATGATCATGTAGCATAAATTGGTGTCCTTTCAACTAACTTTAGTGAGAAGTGCCTATTTGTAGTTTTTTTATAGCAGAAATTTGACGAAAGGGTATTAGTGCACTTTACATGAGCGCCAGATTAAATCACACAATGTAGGAATATTTTTTCTTTTTTATGCACTGGAGATTAAGTGAGTGACTTGCCCAGAAATACAGGCTGTCCTACCAAGGCCAGGATTTTAATCTAATTCCCCAGTACCAAAGTTGGTAACTCTGGCCGCTAGGCAACCTTTCTTCACAATGAGCTGAACTAAGAAACTTTGGAAAACTACAGCTTCGTATAGATCTGCATCATTACCAGCTGTTGCAATACTTACACACCACCAATTGGAAGTATCGCCCCTAGGGAGCATAGTGGGAAGTTAGTGGAGTTTGTTTTTCCAACATTGGAAAGTGTTTACAAAAAACGTTGCCACCTTCGGAAACTTCACAAAGTAAGCACAGTTTAAAGAAATGTGGATAAAAATACTTAAAAACATATTCAGTGGGAGAAAAAAACACTAAAGTTCCCAAAAGGGAAAGTTCAAAACTTGGCCTACAGTTGATGTTGTGTAAAGTTAAAAGAATCTGCTACATCGTACATTTTTACGTTTTCAGCTTCACGCAACTTCACCAGTAGAATGTTTTTTTCGCACACTTAACTTCAACTGACATATGAATTTACGGGAATTCTCTAAGACCCCCTGTTTCTTTCTACCAGGACCAAAGGTTTATGGGTACACAGTAATGAGACATTTCATTATTTTTGTCAATAGTAGAAAGTTAATGAGGCCATGTTATCGCAAAACAAACTCATCCTCTTCAATCTTTTTTTTTTTTAAATGGCTGTTTCTTTTTGGAAACATATTACGGTAGGAGACTGGGGCTACATATACGAAGAATAGGAATATCGATTTCCTAATTGCGATTTCCTGCAAATTGCAATGAGGAAATCACTATTCCTAATGCATGAAACACATCTGGGTTTCATTTGTGATTCCTAGTGGGGCACATATAGACCTACCTCGTGAATATTAATGGTAGGTTGCAATTTGTTAACATTTAGGAATCTCAGCCATTACAGGGATGGTTTGTCTGCTGGGGTCAGCAGACTATAATGTTGTGATTGCTTTTAAATAAAGCATTTTCTTTTTAACGCAGCCCATTTTCCTTAAAGGAAAAAGAAAAAAAATGTACTTTGAAGTTTCATTTTTTAAGATTAGGCAGTAATATATAGGATCACTCACTGCTCTTAAAAAATATTTTCCCAACCATTCTCAAAGGTGAAGGTGTTACTTGGTTACCTCTTCCCATTTGCAAGTGGATTACCACCAACTTGAAGTTGGTGGTAAAGTGCAAAGGTTTTGCGACCTCATTTTAGTTGCAAAACATTTGTACATACCATTCCGATTAGGTAATAGGAAGGGATGTCCTCAACACGCCCCACCCAAATACTGAATCGCAAAGCTCAAATTGCAATCCGGTAACCAGTTACCAAATAGCAATTTGGGCTTTTTTATATTCCAAAAAGTATTTTTACGGTCACAAACGGCCTGATTCTGCAAATTGGGCTGTTGGGAACTTCAATAATGCTTCGTACATCTTGCCCATCGTTCCTTTCACTATGAAGCAGGATTGGGATATGGCACATAATACTTTGCTAGGTATCAGTCTTCTCCTGATGAGTTTTAAACCATCTCTTTTTGACTTTTGGGATTGTGGGCGTGAGCACCATTCGGTCCTACCTTTTATGGTACAAATACACATCCTGTCTGATCATCATGGCCTCAGCATTGGGCTATTGATCATCTTAACACTCTATTTATCTTACAACATGTAATATGGATACATTGTTGTTAAAGTGTATTGCATGAAAAGCCTTAAAAAAGATATATCCTCTTGAATCTTTAGAACAACCAACCCACTCTAGAGACTCCTACAAATGTTAACGGCCATTGAATAACATACTACTTGCATTGAAACTTTACAAATGTTGCTGAAACAAAGTCTGTGTTTTGTTTGAAGGGTTTGCTCTGAATCTCAGAACTTTCTATAAAATCTATATTTTCCATGGTCAGGGTGTATTTATAGACCCTGGATTGTACGAATTAATTGGCTATTGAAGAATAATTAAGGCAAATTTATTTTTGTTAAACAGCGTACCTGGTAATGTTTAGTATTGTTATGGTTTACACCTTGGAAGGTGGAATTTTTAGCGACCTTCCAGAAGCGTATGCGTCATCCAGGAATGCTGTCATGGCAAGGTTCCATTGAAAGCAGTTGAGGACTAGAGCTGCCCACTGTTGGTTGGTGATCTGCTGTGGGGCCAATAAACCTTGGAAACAGTTACTTTCAATGTGTCCCCTCCTCTGTGGAGGCATCTTAACAAGTATCACTTCAGTTTCAAAGTCCAACCCGGAAGTGGCCTTGTTTTCCCAAATGCCTGGAGAAGTGTTGTTCCGTTGTTTCAGCTTTTTACAAAGTATTTATGTCATGACCCAGCTTCAACCAGTCCACTGGTGACAATATCTCCAGGATATTCAGACATCAAATGAAGGTGGATGCTGCAGTTAAACAAATTGTATATATTAAAAAAAACAAAAAAAATACAGAGGCAGGCGGCTAATTAAGCAATGTATTTACTTAATATTAGCATCGGGTGTGTGTAGAGTAATGTGACCCAAAGTGTAACATATAGTTACTATAAAATTCAAAGGCCTGAGAGAACATTGCAAAATTGATTACATTGTGTGAGTGCCCACACAACTGTTAGTAAAAAGTTCTCAGGAAGGTGGATAAGGATAATCTTTGTGTAATGAAATCCAGAGACAAGGGTGTTTGAGGGGTAGTGTGAGGGCTGAAAATTGTGAATACGATATGGCTAGAAGACAAAGGATGTAGATAGTCTTATGCAAATAGCCGATAAATGACTAGAAGGAGCCTTGTGATGGTGTTGACTACTCATCTAACAATGTGACAATGAGTACATCAGTTTAGATATAACAAAGTCATATTGCTGCAAATTTCAATGAGCGCTGTACCTTGCATACTTCTAGAAGCAAGCTTTGACTGACCCACAGATAGACCATTTTGGTGAAGGACAGCTTCATTAGTTGAACAACTCTTCAAAAATGCAAATAGCCAGCAAAAGCTAATGTAAACATTATGGACCTCATTACCACCCGGTTGTGGGCCCATTAAGTTCTCCTCTTGAAGCCACTGATACAGTGGAACTGGTAACTCTGGGGCCGGAGTTAGCTGGTATTGTAGGTGGAACTCTGAAAGTCTATTGAGAAATCCTGAACTATCTGGGAAATCAATAATTCCAGATCGAATTGCTTCAGTAAATCCACAGTTCCCTGTTAGTCTGAACTTGATATTTTGGATTAGCCAGAGTTCCTGAGTGAACGGTTCTGGACCTTTGATTTAACAGAGAAAATACAATTCTGGCACCATCAGGAAATTCGGGGGCTTTGTAATCAGCCCCTCTGTTTAAAATATATGTTGTGGAAATTCTTCCCGAAGAGTATATTGCAGAGAAATGATGCAACTGATTCGTTTTTCAGAAATAAATTGCAACACAGTGATTATAATTTTTCAGCATTTATAATCAGTTCAACTCATGTTTTTTAAAATACTCCTTTTATAATCTTTTAAAAGCATTTACGTCTAAGCAAACTCGACAGTGGATTACTTTTTCCAACGTTTAAAATTTGGGGGGGATTGTAAATATTTCTTTGGGAATGTGGCTTTGGGTCGTGGACACAGATGGTGCGAATGCATGCGGAGGTTGGGAGGGAGGAGGCTTTAGGCTGTGGGTGTCCCCTTTAGGCATATGTCTTATTAACATCCATTATGTGATGGTAATTACCCATATTATTTCAATATGCAACAAAGGGTCATATAAAATGTTTACCTTTTACCATTGACATAAATCTGTCTGTATGTTTTACAACTTATCGTTTCAAAATGCATGTAAAATATGTTCTGGATTTTTTTTGTTAGTTAAATAAATTCATTACACGGAATGAATTACAAAGTAATTATTGATGTGAAATTAAAATATAGAAACTTGTAACACATTTTTGTCTGCGTGTTTTCAAATTTAGAAATTCTAAATGCATGTAATAGTTGTGCTGCAATTTATATCAAAGATTTAATTTGCACAAAATGAATTGAAAAATAATTATGGAGGTGGAAACTAAAATAAAGAAAGCTGTAGTGAGTACTTATTTTAAAGTCGCCTCACATTTCAGTGACATAACAGATTTTGATACTTGATTAAGGAAATCCTTGACAGCAGGATTGTTTCTGAAGCACTGGAATTAAGTTTTGTCTACATAGTAGCAGTTTTTGTGAAGTCCCCCGCTAAACTTCATGGATCAGTCAAGAATGATATTCTAAATGAAACAGGTATTTTTCATCTCATTTGTTTTCCTTTCAATAAACTTAACCTATGGAAAATGGCAAAAGGCATGGGAGATACTTTTAACCCCTTCTGCACCATCCTTCGTATATGTGGTGGTAAATGGAGTACATCATTGCATTACATTTTGAAGGGTTTCCATGGAGTTATGGCGGTGTTTTCTTTTAAATTTTACTGACAAGTGGAGCTAAATAGAGTTTGCAATGATTGATGAGAATAACAATAGCTTGTGTTTGCTAAAGAGGAAGATCCGAATGGATCTGAATTTTTGCCTGTTTGATGATCCTTTAAAAAAATGGAATCTTCTGAGTGCATGGCTCACCAAACACAGCACCTAGAAGCGCCTGCTGCTGTCTTAATGTTTGAAAACAAACATCCTATGTGGGCAACATCTAAAGTTACAATAAATTTCACAACAGACCAACATTTTGTAAGAAAGTGTGCAGCATTAACCACTGTTGAAAAGCAGGCAGTTGTACAATCTCCCAATGTTGCATTTGAGTAGATCCTACTGCTAGATATCAACCAGGGAGAGTCATCCCCAGAAGCTGAGAAAACCCTCATAAAAGTCACATTCCTCACAACACTACACCTTGTTTGCATAACACGCCTGTGCGATGGCAGAGTGTTAGGGATGTACCAGTGCTATGCGAGCATACAGTGCATGCTAGCCTTACCTGACATGTTGGGAACCAGCTTTAGAGGTCAACACTTTATTGAGCAGCACTATGGAGACAAACTCCTTGTATTGTGTTTACAAGTTCTAGAGCTAGAGAGGATCTCAAAAACATGATTTATCCTTCAAGGGGTTAATGTTCTGCCTGTGAAAGCTGTTTCAAAGTGGACAGAGCATTGGGGCATCCCTCCTGTTTTAAAACAGTGATTTAGCATATCAAAGGGCTTAAAACAATAACTTTGCCATAGAGCACCCTAAATATATTTATTGAAAATAGCCTGGCCTGCTAAGTGGAACTTTGTTGTTATTATACTGCCTGGAACCTTGCTTGTAAAATCAAAACACAAATTGCAACAAGTATGGGCAACGCCTAAAGGTCTGGCTTTAAAGGAATATTTTATGGTAATGTGGATTATCACAAGTAAATAACACCAGATTGGATGTGTATTTGTGTGAAAGCAAAGACCTGTAGAATAACATTGGTGTAGGTCAAAAGGTGAGGTGACAGTTGCAATGTCAAGCCAGACTTAAAAGTCCATGTAGGCCAAGGCCTGCCCTCCTCCCAACTGTGCTGCTTCTAGAGAAAAACAACATAAACTATCCAGTTATCTAAGACACTATAATAGCAATGCAGTGTCATATGTGTGCCCCGGAAGGTTCAAGCTCAGACAGCTAAATAAATGTACAAAATGATCACAGCTTTGAGGATGGCGAGCACTTTTTTGTGAAAGCACACAACTTCTGCCCAATCAGAACATGTACTCTTGGCTACCAACATGTGGGCGGAGCCAAAGCACATCTCTGGTGATTCTCACATATTTCTCTGGCAACAGCTCTGCTTTCCAGCCAGACCATCAAAACCCTTGCAATGTAGAGGAGCTCCCTCAATCAGAAATATCCATAAAAGCAAGTCCAGTTTTGAGTATTTGCTGCTATTATGTATAAACACGTACTTTTCACCTTGTAGGGGAAGTACAAGACAAATGCGCTGAGATGAACGATCATTTCTGGTGTTACAAAGGGCACTCTAACATGTCGAGTGTACTACAGCAACAGGAAAATGAAGGACAGAGGTGTCCATTCTCTCGGCTTAAAAAATGGGGGAATAACTTGTGATGGGCATTGAACCTTTCATGTTAACTACACAGTGTTATACCAACTTTTCTGTGACCCCAATAACCCAATTTTACTATGAATTTTATTGATTTTAAGACACAGATATAATTAAGTTAACATATATAATTTTCAAGGTATGCCAAAACTAACAATTATTAAAATAGGATCTATCTGAAAATAGCTTTCTGTTCCACTAATTGATACGCAATTACATTACAAAGGAATAATGAAAAAAAGTCCTTTATTGTTTTCCAAAGTAGTCATATTTGTAAGGTTTTAAAATCTAGGAATATAAAAGTGGGTCGAGAAGGAAACAGAAGTGGAAAGACGATTTTGGCTACAGGTAGGTACTCTCTCATTCACAGCGACAAATGCATCATTTTGTGTTATTTACGGTCCCACAATTCCATCTGCTTTCATCAGATATGCAGGGCTAGAGGGGTCATGTTTCATTGATGCAGAGTTTAGACTCTGCTCCATAATCTATACATGGCGCCTGCTGTTTTCATTAGTGTGATACTTGTAGAAATTCATTTCCATAATGGCGGTACTTGCTCACCTGTGGGAAAAATCATGAATTTGAAGCTTTCTCCCATCTCTTGTGCCCTGATGCAAAGATCAACTGCATGGAACTAAATGTGCCAAAGTGGAAAATGTCAACACAGCGTAATTAAACATTTTCTATCTAGTTTAGAAACCACATAGCAGTGCCACAAATGATCGCTCCTATATAGTTTCACGTATTTTGATCAGATTTTTTTCATGTACAGAAATCTCTGGTCAAACAAGTGGTGGGTGCAACTGCAGAACAAAAATGGTAAAATGGACTGAATTACAGTCTTGGTTATATAATTAAGTAGTAATCATTTGGAAACAAGTGACAGCAAATAAAAGGCAGCTAGAGACAACTAGTCTCATAATTTCCTGCCTGTTCCAAACACATGGGGTAACAGGATCTCGTATTGACTCTGCTTGCTCAATATTTTTTCATGTGTCTTCATACAAGTACCTTTAGACATAACTTATCTGAAGAACGGCTAGTCTGCTCTGTACTGACATTGTCTCGTCTGTTCATGACACATAAGCGAAACATGGTCTCAAGTTATCCTGGTGCTTAAATTGAGCCGGTGGTTTCCGGTGCGGGTATCGGCACTTTTTTTGTGCCTCAAACATTTATTGCAAGCAAAAGACAACTGGGGAAGACGAAGGAAGAGAAAAACGAAAAAGCGACACAAAGGGAGAAAGCAGAAGCTGCAAGTGTGCTGAAGGGGCAGGGAGTGGCTGTAAATGCATGAAGGAGGCCCGATATGGCTTCAGGATTACGCTGCCTCAATAGTCTGTTGTCGCACAATTAATTGCAGCAGCCGCGTGTTCCAGAGGAGAGCTTTGGGCATCGGCACGTTTTTATTTACAAATTAAGCACTGAGTTATACCCACGCGTTTAAGGACTAATGTTCTCACATTATGTCAAAAAAGTGCATTTTGAGGTTAACCTCACTTTTCTCTTACAACTTCTTCAGGGAGGCGGTAATACGCGATAACCAGCCTTTCTGTGAAAGGCAGCCTCACATACAGCTGCTATAGCTCGGTTGATATTGATACATGCCCAGGTATGTACTCATCACTCAACAGCCTTTGGCTGCTCAGCTGAGACTTTAATCACCAGGGCAGGCTTAGATTTGCCACCCAGCGATTACTAATCACTTTGTAATGCTCCAGGCAGAGAGAGGATCTAATGACTAAGAAGTGACTGCGCTGGGAGACAGGTTCAGTAACTGTGTGGAAGCCCTAATCACCGGCATGACTCACGTTCACTGCTGCATTACTTTGACTCTTTCACCGCTGGATGGGCATCGGAATATGGGCTGGGGTGTATTATCACCGGGGAGCTGGCAAGGAGTGAATGGATACTGAAAATGTGTTCCCCTTTCCCACCTCAATTTTGGTTTCCTTGGGTCGAATGGCTTAAAATTAAGTGAAAATAAAAATTACACCCAGCCTTCATTACATCTGCCTGTCCATCCAGTGCCTGTGTGTGTCTGCATGGGCCCTGACTGTCTCTATGGGTTACATTTGACTGCATGTTGTCCGTGCCCGTTCTGTGGGTATGTAAATGTGTATGTTTGTCCATCTCTTAGTCAGTAAGCATAGATACCTAAATGCCAATGGCCTGTGAGTATGCATGATTGCGTATCTGGTGGTCTGTGTGCGTGGTGCCTGGAGTTATGATGCTTCCTGCTCGTGTGTCTGATGGTCTGTGTGGATGGTGGTCTGTAAGTGCTTTGGTCTACATGTGCACTAGTGTTTGTAGCGTAGCTATCATGTCTGCATCTGTGTGTTAACTATTTTAATGTGTGCAGCGTTGTTTCTGCTTTCTTTTCTAGGAGGAAAGGGTGTTAATATGAAAAACTGAAGAGGATTGACTCTCGTGAGACCTGGTTACTGGGGTGCCACATTTAGAGTTGTTTACTACTAGTATTCCAGGGCAACAGTATAATTGGACCCCAAACTGAATAACTAAGTTCTCCTCACTAGCGCTTGATTCTCTCAGCTTGGCAAAGACGAAATTACTTAAGGTGACCTCGAATAATTAATGAGGGTTTTCAGTTATTACACAGTAAAGTTAAAAAATACCCCTTAATAAAAGAAAGTTCAGCCATATAGAAACACAATCTTTTTAAACATATAGTGGAAAAACTATATTTGAAATTATTCTAAAAGGAGAAAATTAGATATTGCTATACTGATAAAGATATCCTTAAGAGGTTTCATTTGCTGATACTGGACTGTTTCCCGGATTTTTATGTCTCTTTGTAGAAGGAATAAGGCCCACCTGGTGCCTGCAAACCCTCTCAAGAAGGCCTGAAATGTCCATCAAGCCCGCAAACAATGGGCTCCTCTAGGAGGGTTGGCGCAGTGTTCACTGCCTTGGCCAGGGCACAATCCACTGGAGTTCACTAGTCAACTGACAAGTGCACAGAGGACTACAGTTGGTTCTGGTACCCGTTTTTCTGGAATTTTACTGTGTTACACACTCACGCCAGGGGCATTAATTCTAGCCACAGAAAACACAAAGTTGGAGGCATTGCACATTTTACAGAAACTGCTTAAGGAAAAAATGACATCCACATTTTTGTATTCAGGACGAGGACGACTTCCTTCAGTTACCTCTCTAACCCCTAACTACCCAGTTGTGCCATTGATAATCCTTAAGGTCCGTGGATGCAACTTAAAAATGCTCAGAGCTTTGTGTGCAACACAGCCTTGTTCATGGACTGAAGGGGTTCCACCTAAGCAACTGTAGAAGGCACCAGCTCTTTCACTAAGCCACAGGTGATGAATACAAACACTTAGTTGAGTTGTCCTTTTGTTCCAGAGCTGGTATAGTTCACATCTCCAACATGGCTTCTTGGTAACGTTGGACTCTGGGCTTTAGTGGCAGCAAGCTCTTGCCCCGAAAGATTCAATCCAGTGTCTTATCGCTCAGGGAGCAGTCTTCCTCTCACAGGACAGTCACAGCTCTGCTTCCTCTTGAGTCTCGGGTCAAAGGTTAGCCCGAGCTTGGCATGGAAGTAGTCACACGACAGCGACAGCACTGTGCCTGAAACACAAGTCTCCTTTGATACACTAGTGCAGGGGCATTTACCCAGGTCGTTGTGATGCAGGGGGGCCCTCGAACATTCAGGGGCCCCCTAACCCGTCAGGGGGCCCCTATTCAGCCAAAGGCCAATGAATATCTGTGATATATGAAACATTCAAGGGCAACTCTTCACAGTCTGCTGGGGGATCGGAGCTCTATTTTTCGATATTTGCCACCGCACTAGTGTGCAACTGTGTTTTGAAAGATGAGAATGTTCGAATTCTGGGAGCTACCATAAACACAGGGGGCAGAGATGATGCATACAGCGGCCGTAGGCAACAGTAGATTCTCCTGAGCGGGTTCTAACTGGCCAAGGTACAATGGGGCATATTTATGGAAAAGTGGTGCATCATTCATGGGTAGCCACTTTTCTAGCGCGCCATTGTGTCCCCCTAACAACACCACGTGTGTGCCTATTTACAATACAGCGCACCATGGCGGTTGTGTCGACATTAGCGTTGTAATTAATTACGCTGATGTGGCGCTTTGCTGGATTAGCGGCATAAATGATGGCAGCAAAGCACAGGGAGGCCCATTGTTTTCAATGGGAGCATCATTTTAACACCTGCCTTAGGGAGGTGCTAATAATGACGCTAAAAATGACACAGTGAAATCTAGTAAATTTCACTGCGTCATTTTTCTGAGCCTCCTATGTGGGAACGCCCCCTTGCATACTTTATGCCTGGCTCAGGGTTTACAAAGTGGCACAATGCTTGCATTGCTCTATTTTGTAAATATGGCGCGTTGGAAATGCCACCTTAACACCACATTTGCGTGAAAAAATGACTCAAGGTGGCACTAGGGGCATCATAAATATGCCCAAATGTTTTTTCCGGACCAAGAGAGCAGGCCACATCCATCAGAGATAAGGAGTGATGCAAGAAGATAGTAGCAAGGACAGAAAGTTGATGGCTTAATACCTCCACCTTCAGCAACACAATACTACGAGAGGAAGGAAAGCTACGTGAGCCTGTGGGCTCCCAGGCCAGGAGACACAAAAGCCTTGCACTGTTCTAAATTGCCATGCATGCATGGATGCCAAATGGACTCAACCTCCCACTAGGTCAGGGGCACAGCCAATCTTCTCATTCTACCACAACATATATAAGCTTCCACACTCTCCTTACATGACTGGCGTATGCAGAGTTAAAGGGACCCCAGTTAAGAGACATGGGGCAGACTGTTTACATCAGGAGGCCAGTATGCATCTCCCCTGAATGAAAAAGGTAAAAAGGCATGCCCCTTCACTGCGAACCACTCTGCCAACACCCACAGCACCACCAAGAGTTGGGAATAGTAGCCACTCTCTGAAAGAGGGAGCCCAGATTGTCTGTCTATTGTCATAAGGCACGGGGACTCTTTAGTGGGCTTTCAAGATTACTGCAGAGAGAAAAAGTCATAAACCAACAGGAGAAGGACACAGGACAGCATCCTTCTCATGAGCCATTCACCAGGCCTTTAGTTCCAACAACTGTGAATTCTGAGTCACCTGAATTGTTGTATAGACACAGTTCTAGGAGGAATTGAGTGGTGTGGAGGTTTTAATACCTTTACTGGTTACACACAATTATTTACTTTAAACCTCTGCGTGTTCAGTCTTTATCATCACATTTCCATTTTGTTTTCCTTTAAGTATAAGCTAAGCATAAGTAGTGCAGTCTTACTCATATTATTTGCGTTCTTTTTCTATTTCTTAACCGATTGCACTTTGCTCTTATAAATTACTCATGTGTAACCATAATTCCATACTCGCTTGTAATTATGCAGAGCAACAAAAATGTCCAATAGTTGAATTGCCAGACATTGGTCCACTAAACACCACTACAAAAATAACTCAAGTTTTACAAAGGCAATGTAGTGGCAATTCCATAAACTACGCCAGAAATTGAAGGCATCTCTTGGTAATTGTCAGAAATATTTCGCTTTTTAGCTGCCAAATGAAGCTTGTAGAATTACAGTTGGAAACAATGTTTCCACTAGTTAAACCACAATTTACCAGGCCCAGGCCCAAATATGGTGGAAAGACCCTAATCACAAGACCCTGTTCATATTGTGGCCTATCAAGGGTGCACGTTCGTGGCTGAATCAGCCCAACAATGTCAACAGCCTGCCATGTTCAACCTCGTTCACCATCCTTATCACTTTTGCTCACGTCTACAGGGCGTGCTGATGGGGAATGCCTTACAAGTCATTGGCAATAGTCACACAGATGTTCTCTTATGGTGCCTCTATGGGACAAGGGATTTGTGACCACCAGGAAAGAGAGAAATGTACTAGTTAGTCAAAAGAGAACTCATGAAGGAAGCCTGTAAATTGCACAATGGCCGGGAAATTATGCACCGTAACAAACAGTTTTTATTAATATTTACAGGAAAAAATAAATTTGCACCGAATCACTAGTGCAAAAACATTTTCACTAACTATCCAATGTATTTGTCAATGTTAACGTTGGCCAAATTTGCCTTGCACCTGTGCAAAATTGCCGAATACTGGTGAAAACATACAGTCTCCATTTGCAGAAAAAACGAGCCATGTACGTTACATTGTTAGATGAGCTCAGAGATATTGATCCAACCCAAGACCTCTCCTTTATCAAGGATGTTTATGAAACTTGCTTTGGGACCCAGCGTCCAGTAATGAGCTCATTCCTATTGTTAGTGAATGTCAAGGAAACCGGGTCCTTTTCACAACCTTAAATTTGTTCGTAAACACAAGTTTATGACTAATTTGATCTTTTTTAATGCCTGCCATGAATTCACTAAGGGATTCCCTGTGGATGTAAATGCATTTCCTAGTGTTGAAAACCACAGCAGTAAATCCCACTCAAAGGGAGCGAAGTGGGCGTTCCGGGCTCGGTTTGTGTGGTTTTCTAGGCAACGGAATGTTGATTTGTCAATAGTTCTATGCTGATGTAAGTTTAAATATAGAATGCTGGGGATGTCATATAATGCGGAGTTGGCAACAGGAGAGGAGAGACACTGGCTATGCTGGCTAGAGTGAGTGGAGCGATCATAAGAAAAAGTTTGGGGCATATTTAAGAGCCCCTAGTGCCTCCATGCGCCACAGTAGCGTCATTTTGTTTTACGCTAAGGTGGCCAAAATCCCGGCGCCATATTTACAAAGTGGCACAATGCAAGCATTGCACCACTTTGTAACCCTCTGTGCTACATTATGCCTGCGCCAGGCATAATGTATGCAAAGAGGACATTCTCCCATTAGGGCAGGCGTTCAAAGAAGGCACATCATTGATTACAATGGGCCTTAATGAGCTTTGCAGGAGTAGCGTCAACCTTTTTGATACTAATCCTGCAAAGCTCCATACTATCATCAAACATTCTGCCGCTAGTCCCCTAACTATGGCCATGGTGCGCCGTATTTTAAATATAGCGCACACATGGTGATGTTAGTGGGGCGCTAAGGGGGTGCAAGAAAAGTGGCACTGCACTTTCTTCAATATGCCCCTTTGTTTGTTATATAACCTTTCATCTATCTGTGTGACTCATCCTTCTTCCAGTTTGCATTGAAAGTTAGGGTAAGTTCACACACATTTATGTTTGTGGGCATTCTCAAACTCCTCCCCGACTCCTTTCAACCATGTAACTAGCTGGAGAATTAGTCCAGCCAAGAGCTGAAGTAATTTCTCTTCCACGATCGAAAGGGGGACTGACCTCACCCAGACTTGCAAGGGTTGTGGGGGAAGCACTTTCTCCACTGGTAAAAATGTTTTTACCACTGAGCCTTGGGGAGAAGTCACGTGACGTTTCTAGCATTACGCCTTGAAACGTGTGCCTGTTGCAGCATTCTAAGCGCACCGCTGAGAATATTTGTGCATCCACGTAAAAGTATATTCAGGCAGAGATCTAAATCGTTGCATTTTTGTTTGTGGGTAGAGACTTCCATCTCTATGGAGAGGAAAACAGGCTTTTCCCTGAATGTTGGGCGCCAGAGAAAATTAAGAATCATGACTCTAAAATTCAACAAGTGTTTGAAAGCACATAATTATTGCTGAAATTTTATAAGCAAATTCCACACACAGATTTGTGCAAAGTGGAAGTTATTACATGAAATTATCAACAAATGAGAAACCCCAAGATCTTAATTTGTCCTATTTCGATATTCATCCTTAGAGACTTAACACGTGCGTCCATTAAAGGAAAAATGTAGGAGTTTCAAAATTGGTACACAAGACCCAGGATTGTGTGTTTACAGGACACTGGTTTGCACTCGATTGGCCCTCTTCATAGGAGTGTGTTCCTTCGTTCTCAGTGCAATCTGCTAAGAAATTAGACAATATGTTGGAATAATGTATTATATTAGGATTCATCAGCACCCATGTTCAGGGACAGCAAGATGGGTGGAGGTTAATCATTATTGCAATAGAAAATTGGATTTTTTTGCAGAATGAACAGCTTTGCCACCAAACACTGTCCTCGGTAGCCGCAGTCAGTGTTTAAAGCAGTGCTTAATTTGTAAATAAAAATGTGCCGGTGCTCAAAGCCCTCCCTTAAACACGCGGCTGCTACATTTAAATGTGCGAACACGGAATACTGAGGCAGCGTAATCCTGAAGCCATCTCGGGCCTCTTCAATCCATTTACAGCCACCCCCTGCCCATTCAGCTCACTCTTGCAGCTTTCTACTTTCTCCCATTGTGACGCTTTTTTGTTTTTCTCTTCCTCCGTCTTTCCCATATGTGTCTATTGCTCGCAGCAAGTGCTTGGGGCAGAAGAATAAGCCCTGGCCCTAAAAAATAGGTGCTGGTGCTTAGCACCGGAAACAACAAGCACAAATTAAGCACTGGTTTAAAGTGAGTATGGGCGGGCAAGCTATTGGTGTTTTATGCCCAATTGTTCTGATCTTGACTTTTAGAATGATTCCGTGTTTCATTTTTTAAGTATCATTCAGTGTAGTACATACGAGGTTATTAGCTGCACCCTCCTTTGGCCCAGGACTCAACAATAGACTCGGAATACCTCTTTAAAGAACACTACATGCATTAACCGTCCACAAACCAACCACCTTTCCCATCACTCATTGATTTTAGTCTGGTCTGTGACCCTGTGCAGGGCTCTGGGGCCGTTTGGTTGGTTTTGTGCTATAGAAATACTTCACACGTACATATTTACATACTTAGAAGATTGATGCATTGAATAAAGTTCTGAACTTTTTCTAACCAAATCCTTGAGTTACTCGTCAACTACCTTTCAAATTGTATCTATGAGCATCTTCATTGTTGGCAGTGTTCCAAGGAGTGGCGGAACAGGAAGCACGTTTTGCAACTCCCTCTGCAAAGCAGCTGGCTGGAGTTCCCACCTCTTCCAGATGTTTCCTGCAGCGCAGTCCTCAAAGCAGAAGGAAGAGTTTTGCTGAATTGTGTGTTTTTCTGCATAGCATAACCCTTAACGAACCCAACTCTAGATAGCTATGTGGTGCTCCTTCATGAGAGTGTTATGTTGGAGACTGAAACGTCTGCTGTATGATCTATGTGTTGTCTATGAAATTCAATCACTGAGCTTCCCTGTATCCATGTAGTGTAATGTCTGTGAATTGTGTCAGCCACAGTTCACCCACGCCTCGAGGAGTGCACCTACTCATATGCAATGTGTCATCAATAGACAGCCTCTATTACACTCTCAAAGAACACAACAAGGACGGGTCAGAAACTAAACAAAACTAAAACAAACACAAGCTAATACCATGACCCTTCATATCTGGTGTTTATAATCTTCACCCTACTGGTCTACACCCCAGAACCTGGGATCCCCTGCATGGCCCGTTTTGGGGATCTTATGGAATGCACGATAACCCACTAGGAACTGGCGCAACGAAAAAGGACCATACAAATGTATATTTTCCATAAGGGAAAGTACTTACATTTCTTTTAAAGGACTGGCAAGCCTTGTTTAGGTTATTTTCAATAACATTTCATCTAACATAACTAGTGTTCATAGAGAAAGTGATCTGCCACACAATTTATTTGTCAAACACATGCATATGTAGAAATGTTCATTTTCCAAGGTTTAACCATAAAGTTAAAAACATCATCACTGTGAAAGAAGTTTTTTTTTTTACAAATAAACCATTCTGCATGTGTCACTAAGCATAAAAGTCTCCAATACACAATTTATCCTAATTGTGCTCATACTAAGGCGTACAACTGAGTGTGGTAGAAACAGTCTTCTCTTTAGATTGTTAACTAAGGCCTTGATTTATACTTTTTGGTGCAAAATTGCACTAACGCAGTTATGCACCAAAAAGTTTAGCACCGGCTTGCACCATTTCTGTGCACCAACCGGGCACCATATTTATGGAATGGTGCAAGCCGGTGCAAAGGGTACGCTAGCGTAAAAAAAAAATGACGTTAGTTGGGTGGGGCTGGTGGTATGGAAGAAGGGTGTTTGCACAAAAGATTTACGTTAGGCAGGTTAGAGTAAAAAAAAAAAATACTCTAACCTGCCTAGAGTCATTGTCTGTTGCAAAGTCATCCATACCACATGACTCCTGTCTTAGAATTCCAATGGCCAGCACAGGGGACCAGGGTCTCTTGCGCATGGCCATTGCACCCAGTGCCAGGTGGAGGGGGGGAAGGGGGGGGGGATTTCAGGGCTCCCAATGGCACTTAAACAAAAAAAAATACTTACCTATACTTACCTGGGATGGGGTCTCCCATCTTCCGCTGTCCCTCTGGTGTGGGTGGGGGTGTCCGTGGGGCCTAGGGAGGGAACCTGTGGGCAATAGGCCCACAGGTCCCTTAACGCCTGTCCTGACCCAGGCGTTAAAAACCCCTCCTCCCTCTGGTGCGTGATTTTAGGACGGGGGTATGAATATGGTGCTAAGGCCATAGAGTCATATTTTGCACGGGAACGCCTACTTTGCATCTCATTGACGCAAAGTAGGTTTCTACGTCCAAAAAATGACTTTAACTCCATAGAGTTTGCGTTAGACTGGTCTAGCGCCTAAGTATACATATGGAGTTAATTTTGCCTGAATTTGCGTAAAGAAAATGATCCAAATTCGGTGCAAAACAAATATAAATATGCCCCTAAATATTTAAAGTAGTTTCCGTTTTCTGATAAAAAAAAAAAAAAAAACACATCAATATGTGCAGTGCTGTAGTTTAGATTGTCAGTCGGACGAAACCAATTAAATTTATAGTCCCAAAATTGAACGTTCACCATCAGTCCAGTCATGAAATAACCGAGTAACCACTGTTTGATTTTCCTTACTGATTTCTTCTTATTTCTGTTTCGTCGTGTTCTTTTCCCATCTGGCATTTTCTCTTGTTTGGCGTCCTTGCTCTTTTTTCTTTGTTGTTCCTTTGCACAGTTTCCTCTTTTGCCTCTGGGGTGGCATTGTTCCTTCTTTCCTAACAGGCAAAATTTGTTTAAAAAATACTAGATTAACCTGTTTTGTGTAAAGTGCCTGGTTGTGCATGCTAATCAGAATAGGTTCCTGAGCCTGATTCCAATGTAAGTAATTCTTGTTACCTCTGTACAGTCACTTGTTTTTTCCCCTCCTGAAATTTTCGAACTTTCTACTGAATGTGAGAACTCTACTCACTGCACAATCCTGTATATCACTTCTAAATTGTCAGCTCCTTTCTTTGTTTATTAGTTTCCTCATAATTTTGTATGCTCCACGCCGGAGAGAAAGCTTTTAAAGATGCTTTGCTCCTGGTGTTTATCCAGTTCCTCTTTATTTGTTTCACGTCTTCACAAATAGTGTCTAATTGCATTTTTGCATATTTTGACAAAACTCCATCATCCATTTGCAAGTTGTTGCCATAAGTTCAGCTCATTCTTCTAGCAGTTTATGAGTGTGGTTCTCATATGTAGGTAACACAAAAATGTGCAGTCCCCGGGGTACTGGTCCCACTTCAAGGAAGTTACTCAAAGGTGTAACCTTCCATCATCTGTTAATTTCCATTTTCCATAGTTCCTCATGATAGTACAGTTTCTGTTTCAGATACTTTAGTGACTCATTAGTCCTTTCAAGTGAAGTGCTTGTTTCTTCGCCTAATATCATAAGTCTCATTAAATAACGACCGTACTCCTGCCTCACGTTTGCACAGAAGATCAACAATAGCTTGTTCATCCTGCACTCCACTTGGCAGCAGTTTATCACCACAAATACCTGTTGATTCAGATGTGGCTTATTAATGGGATCCCTGCCTTCCAAAATACATACCTACCTGCAGTTTCAGTCCCACGGGCGGGAGTTGACCAAGCACCGCGCAGCTTACGTTGCAGGGTGCCCAGGCCACGCCCAGCCCCTGCTAGACTGTCTTTTCTTCCAGTGTTGTGATGGGCGGCGGAAACTGGTCCAACATTAATTTCATTCGTGGCCTTTCAAGGTATATCGGTTACCTCCAGCCTACATGCCCAACGACCCGATCCAGGCAATTTGTTTAGCCAAAATTAGCTGATTTTTAGCTGTCTCCTGTTTGAAATGGCCTCTACTTCAATATGTCAATAGGAAAAGTACATCACCCCGATTTATTTTTCAAAATCTCCAACTTTCTGGTTTTGAAACATAGGCATGCATGCTCCATCTACAGTATGAGGCGCTACTACATACATAAAATGTTCTAGATCTGAAGTGTTCTACTATTTCTGATAACCTCTCTAGATCTGTAATTGACCTTTTTTTTAAATATTAGGGGCCTACTCCCACTGGTGAATTCCTCAATTCCTGAAACAGGAATTAACTTTCACTGAAATGTAATGGCGAAAAAAATAGTCACTTTTTTATGCACCTTTTCAACTCTGTTTGCAATTAGACCTTATGTGGTAACACATGTTAAGGATCTCAATTTCTGTTTAGATTTACGACTAAGTAAGTTCTCCCTCCTGGAACCATTTACCGGTTTTTGGTAGCCTCTTAGTTAGTTTAAGCCTCTCTTTGTTAGTTTATAAATCAAGATGGTAGCATTACAATAATATTCATGTTTATCTGTGCAATTTCTCCTAATTTTAAAAAATTACCCAAAGAATTTTCTTTTAAACTTCATGGGTGGTAACTGAAAAAATTAAGTAATGTATTCTCTATAAGCGCGTTGGATAGGCGCATGGTAATTATCCTTTTTTCATTGTTTGACCCAAAGAGCTAGAAAGTTTGATTGTAACTTGACGATGAATCCTAAATTGTGAGCCTGATTGTTCAACCAGTCAGGAACATTTTTTAGTTCAATCTCAGAACCAGTCTATATGTTTCCTTTAGAAACATACACCCATTTTATGGTTTCTGGTTCTTTTTGGGAACATCTGAATTAGAATGAATCCTTTAGCTGTGGCGAGTACTCTATGCTCTCTTATTTTGTGGCCTGAGTTCCTTGAGGTTATCCTTCCTAATACTTAATGTCGAATGTTGTAGCTAACTTGCATTATTTTGTTACTTAGATGCAGGCTTCTCTTAGGGTAAGACCCGATTTCAAATACCAAAGACCAGTACAGAGACAGAAGCAAGTCTAAAACTGACCATTGCCTATCAGAGGACTACAGTGGCACCAAGCAACAACACTACACCAGCACATCGCAAAAAATGATGATATAGACCACAGGGAAAGACAAAAAAGCATTGGCAGTGTCAATAGGTCTCACCATTTTGACCTATTAGCTATGCCAACTGCTTTTAGCCATGTTATACACCATCTGTGATCCTGTGCAACATGGCTAAAGTTAAAAAAGTAAAAAAATTATGGCTCAAATGCTGCTACCTGCATCATTTTATAGGCATACACATGTGTGTGCCTACAAAATGACATGGGTGCTCTTTTTTAAGGTCGAGCCTGCAAATGCATGCACTAGCGCATGTGTCTCGCTTGCAAGACTCTGCTGTGTACAGTGAAGAAGTTGGAGCCGGCCTGTCTCTTACAATTTTTTGGCTTACATGGAACTCTTCCTTACAGCCTCGTAATTCGTCAAGGCAGGTCTAACATAATTTCCGTACCTCTGTGTGGAGCAGAGATCAAACACTGGTTGATTCAACCTAATCAGTGCCCGTTCACTCCTCCCAACGTGGTTTAGGCACTATTTTGCTTTTTTTAACTTCTAGTGTCCTGCAAATAAAAGACTTATGACTGACAAAAACGTGCCCAGCAGGACAAATAAAACTGTAAAGTTTTCTTTTTTACAGCTAACTTTCTTTTATTTTGCCAAGTCTCCTTTTCTCACTTTGCACTCATGTTTTCTTTCGTTTTTGCAGGTAGGCACTGTTCTTAAAAGATGATGATCTTGTTCTAAATGTTGCAAAGCAACAATGTTTCTTAATTATGTGTAATTTCTGCAGTTCACCACAATCCACCCCAGTCTAACCTGCCCCACTACAATCCACCCCAATCCGACCCACCTCACCCCACACCAATCCACCCCACTCCAGTCCAAACACTCACCCCAATCCAATCCTGTCCAACCCACCCCAATCCAACTCTCCCAAACCACCTGCGTCTAAACTGCCCCACTCCAGTTTGCCTCACTCAAATCTAAAAACATCTGCACCACTCCAAAACAATCTGCCCCATTCTAATCCAAAACAGTCTGCCCCACTCCAACCCAAAACAATATGCCCTACTGCATTCCAAAACAATCTGCCCCAGTTCAATCCAAAACAATCTGCTTCACTCCAGTCTGCCTCAATCCAAAATAATCTGCCCCACTGCAATCTGCTGCACTCCAATCCAAAACAATCTGCCCCTCGCCAATCTGTCCTCTTCCAATCCAAAACAATATGCCCCACTTCAATCCAAAACAATCTGCCCTATTCCAGTCAGCCTCACTCCAATCAGCCTCACTTTAATCTAAAACAGTCTGCCCCATTCCAATCCACCCCACTCCAATCTGCCCCACTCCAATCCAAAACAATCTGCCCCACTCCAATCCAAAATAGTCTGCCCTCTCCAATCCACCTTACTCCAATCAGCCCCATTCCAATCCAAAACAATTTGCCCCAATCCAATCTGATCAACTCCAACCAAAACAATCTGCCCCACTCTAATCTGCCCAAATCCAAACAATCTGCCCTGCTGCAGTCTGCCCCACTCCAATCCAATCCAATCTGTCCCACCCTAATCTTCCTCATTGCAATCCAAAACAATCTGGCCCACTCAAATCCTAAACAGTTTGCCTCACTCCAATCTGCCCCACTCTAATCCACATCAACCTGTCCAACTCCAATCTGCCCCACTCTAATCTGCCTGCATCCAATCCAAAACAATATGCCCCACTCCAATCCAATCCCCCTCACCCAAATCCAATCCACCCCACTCCAATCTAGTCCACTCCACTCCAGTCCCATCCACCCCACTCCAATGCACCCTAACACAATCTGCTCCAGTTCAATCTCCCCAACTCCAATCCAAAACAATCTGTCCCATTCCAATCCATTTCAATCTGCCCCACTCCCATCGGCCCCACTTCATTCCAAAACAACCTGCCCCACTCCAACCTTCCCCACTTCAATTCCAAACAACCAACTCCAATCCAAAACAATCTGCCCCATTCCAATTTGCCCCACTCCAATCCACCTCTCCCCAATCCAATCCTCCCCACTCCAACCCAATTCACCCCCCAATCCACCACAATCCACCCACGCCAATCCAGTCCACCCCACACACACATCCAATCCACCCTGCTCAAACAGTGACATATTAAGGACTTTGGGAGCCCTGACCTAAACAAAATGTGGGTCCCCCTGCTCGGAACATGTTTGAATTTGGTATACATTCTCAGCTCATTGAGTCCCTCGACAGCTACGGTGGGATCACTGGCAACCCTCTTCCTTAGATAGCCTCCATCTGGGCACAACCCTGCAACCAACAGTTTATCTCTTGCTGGCCAGCACCATAGAAGCAAAAAGACTAGTGACACCAAAAAGCCTGTTGCATGTGGTGCAATGGATTGTTCTCTCATTTGTTTGCTTTTTTTGTTTAATGCACTCCAGCCCCTTCAGTGTGAGGAGCAGGGATTCCCAGTTAGTTGGGACTATGCTGTGATTTCACCAGCCCAGCATTGGTTCCACATGGATGGCGCAGTGAAGAATAGAGCATATAATGCTGTGCTGCAGTGCACATTGACCTGTGGCCTACCCTTGTGGCCCTACCTTGATGCAGGCAGTCTCCCACCGGACTGATCCAGAAAAGCAGAAACAATAGTCATTTACAACTAAGCCTTCTTTCCATGCGCGGTGTTACTTCTATCTGCACAATTTGTATATGGTGCTCATGGGTGCTTTTGTTTTGCTGCCCTGCCTCTGCTATATGGGACTGGTAATCGGAGTCCGGTGGCACTAACAAGTGACCGCACCAGCCATAAAGAGCACAATCATTTGTGCATAAGATCTTAAATATAGTGCTTTTTCACCAGACCTCAAGCATCATGGCCGAGGGTGATGTAAGCCTTCAACTTTGTGACCATCTGATTCCTTGAAAAGAGGATTTTAAGGAGACCCAAATGCAACACATTACTCTGGTGCAGGGTAAAGGAGCAAATTGCCTGCATCACCAGTATCTAGGAATGGTTGAATAGGTGGGATATCATATTCTCAGGGTTTCCAGCAAGAGAAAGCATGTTAAGCTTACTTCATTGACTTGAGGGTGCATTGAAAGGGGGGCCTCAAAAGAACCCCAAAATGGCCAACATTGGTATCTGGAGTATATGCCCCACAGGAGCAGGTCACTCATCAATCGTATGTCCAGATTGAAGGACAGCCATGTAAAATTAATACCATTTTGTCTGAGTGACATGTAAGGGTCCTTTTCTCACCCAGGTAGTTATAATCATCAGGTATTCAATAAAGCATGTTTTTGCCTGGATAAATACCCTTCCAGAAGTGCCATGATCTTTGTGTTGAGAAGAGGGGAAGCGGAAAGACCAAAGGAGAGATGCAAAAGGTGCAGAACACATATTCAAGAACTCTGGATTCAAGGAAGAGCACATGAGTAATCCAGGGAGAAGAGGATGAAAGGAGAAAAAAGAAGGTAGCAAAGTGAATGCCTGCATGAAATTATACTTTCATCAACACAAATGTGTATTTTAATAAAACAGCAGCCCCTTTATTTTTGTTCAGTTAAGAAGTTGAGATCCAGACAAAACATGAGGTTATTGGTTCCTACTTGTTAGAAATGGGGTCTTTGGTTGGCAGTCAGGTTACCCCCTGTCGAAGCAAGGACCCTCACTCTAGTAAGGGTAAAGGAGAGTTAACTCCTTCTCACCCCCTTGGTAGCTTGGCACAAGCAGGCAGGCTTAACTTCCGAGTCTAGGTGTAAAGTATTTTTACCAACACGCACAGTAACTCAGGGAAAACACTACAAAATGGCAGTGTTTGAAGGCCCTGAGACTTCAACAACAGGAGGCAAGCGCAGGACAAACCCTTGGAAATTTCTTCACAAGCAGTAATGTACAACAAAGTCTAGTCTTTGTCCCCTTGCACAGGCAGAAGCAGCAACTGCAGGATAGCTCCACAAAGCACAGTCACAGGTAGGGCAGCACTTCTCCTCAGCTCTTCTCCAGGCAGAGGTTCGTCTTGATTTACAGAAGTGATCTAAATATTCAGGGGTTTGGGTGCTATTTTTATACCCATTTTGGCCTTTGAAATAGCCTTACTTCAAAGGAAAGTCTCACTTGTTTGTGAGATCCTGCCTTGCCCAGGCCAGACCCATACCAGAGGGTTGGAGACTGCATTGTGTGAGGGCAGGCACAGCCCTTTCAGGTGTAAGTGACCCTTCCTCCCTGCCCTCCTAGCACAGATGGCTCATCAGGATATGCAGGCTACACCCCAGCTCCCTTTGTGCCACTGTCTAGAGAGAGGTGCAAACAGCCCAACTGTAAAACTAACCCAGACAGGGAATCCACAAACAGGCACAGAATATTTCAAGCAAGAAAATGCCTACTTTCTAAAAGTGGCATTTTCAAACACACAATCTCAAAACCAACTTTACTAAAAGGTGCATTTTTAAATTGTGAGATCAGAGACCTCAAACTCCACATGTCCATCTGCTCCCAAAGGGAATGTACACTTTAATCATATTTAAAGGTAGCCCCCATGTTAACCTATGAGAGGCCTTGCAACAGTGAAAAACAAATTTGGCAGTATTTCACTGTCAGGACATATAAAACATATTAGTATATGTCCTACCTTAAACATACACTGCACCCTGCCCATTGGGATACTTAGTGCCTACCTTAGGGGTGTCGTACATGTAAGAAAAGGGAAGGTTTAGGCCTGGCAAGTGGGTACACTTGCCAAGTCGAATTGTCAGTTTAAAACTGCATGCACAGACACTGCAGTGGGAGGTCTGAGACATGTTTACAGGGCTACTAATGTGGGTGGCACAACCAGTGCTGTAGGCCCACTAGTAGCATTTGATTTACAGGCCCCGGGCACCTCTAGTGCACTGTATTAGGGTCTTACCAGTAAATCAAATATGCCAATGATGGAAATCCAATTACACATACATTTTAGATAGGAGCAATTGCACTTTAGCACTGGATAGCAGTAGTAAATTTCACAGTGTAACAAAAACAGCAAAAGCAGAGTCCAGCACACATCAACAACCTGGGGAACAGAGGCAAAAAGCCAAGGATGCCAAGTCTAACACGTGTCCCCCCCAGCTGAAAGTGGAGAGCAACTACCCAACCTCATGGGAGTTCTCATCACTAAGGCAGAATTCTGTGCCAGGGCGGTGTTCCACCGTAAAGTCCATCCCCTGTAGGGAAATGGACCACATCAACAGTTTTGGATTCTCACCCCTCATCTGCATTAACCATCTGAGGGGCCTGTGGTTGGTCTGAACACGGAAATGAGTCTCAAGCAAGTAGGGTCTTAGCTTCTTTAGCGCCCAGACCACAGCAAAAGATTCCCGCTCTATGGCACTCCTCCTATGTTCCCTGGGAAGTAACCATCTTGCTAATGAAGGCTACAGGTTGAGCTAGACCCTCTTCATTAAGCTGTGAGAGTACTGCTCCTATACCATGTTCTGAGGCGTCTATTTGCACAACAACCTCCTTGGAAAAGTCAGGTGCCTTCAGCACAGGTGCTGTGCACCTTGCAGCCTTCAGGGCATCAAAAGTGGTCTTGCAAGCCTCTTCCAGGTCAACTTCTTTGGTTGCTTCTTGGAAGTCAACTCAGTCAAGGGGGGTATCAATGGTGCCATACCCCTTGACAAACCTCCTGTAGTAGCCAGTGAGGCCTAAAAAGGCTCTCACTTCAGTCTGGGTCTTGGGAGGCTCCCAAGCCGGAATGGTGTCAATTGTTGACTGTAGGGGTGCCACCTGGCCACTCCCCACCTGTATCCCAAATACACCACAGAACCCTGCCCTATGTGGAACTTGCTTGCCTTAATAGTGAGGCCTGCCTTTTGCAGGGCCTCCAACACTTTGCAGAGGTGTTGCAAATGTTCCTCCCATGTGGAACTAAAGACAGCAATATCACCCAGGTAGGCTGCACTGAACTCATCCAGCCCAGCCAACACCTGGTGGACCAACCTCTGAAAGGTGGCAGGGGCATTTTTCATCCCAAATGGCATCACTTTAAACTGAAAGTGCCCATCTGGGGTAGAAAATGCAGACCACTCCTTGCCCCCCCTCAGTTAAGGCAATCTGCCAATACCCAGACATTAAATCAAACGTGCTGAGGTATTTGGCAGTTCCCACCGGATCTCTGAGCTCATCAGCTCGGGGATGGGGTGTGCGTCAGTTTTAGTGACCGCATTGAGACCTCGGTATTCCACGCAGAACCGGAGTTCTGGGGTGGCACCAGGAGCAGCAGCATTTGGGACCAAAACCACAGGGCTGGCCCAAGAACTGCTGGAATGCTCAATAACCCCTAGGGTTAACATCTTGGATACCTCATCCTTGATGCTAGCCCTGACCTTGTCAGTCACCCTGTACATTTTTTGTTTTATACGTGTACTGTCCTCAGTGTCCACATCATGTGTGCACAAGTGTGTGACCCCTGGGGTCAAGGAGAACAGTGAGACGAACTGTCCAAGCACCTGGCGACAGTCCCTCTGCTGCTCTGCAGTCAGGGAGGGGAAGAGGTTCACTCCCGCCACAGACCCATGTTTCGCTCCTGCAGCCAGGAGGTCAGGAAGAGACTCACTCTCCTCTCCCACCCCGTCATCTGTCGCTAGGAGCATGGACAATTCATTGCGCTCAAAGTGTGGCTTGAGCCAGTTCACGTGCAGGACCCTCAAAGGGTTCCTGGGAGTCTGAAAGTCCACCAGGTTGGTGACCCCACTCTTGCCCTTCACCACCTCAAATGGCCCAGTCCACTTGTCCTGGAGTGCTCTAGGCTCCACTGGTGCCATCACCCACACTTTCTGACCAGGTTGAAACTCGACCAGAGTGGCATTCTGGTCATACTAGCGTTTCATATCCTCCTGGCTTGCTTCTAGGTTCTTCTATGTGAGACCCCTGAAGTGAGCAGTCTTGTTTCTCAGAGCCAGCATGTAACTGAATACATCCTGGGGGGGTTTTCTAGGAGCTTTTTCCAAAGCCTCCTTCATCAGACTTAACGGTCCCCTCACAGGGTGGCCATAGATCAGCTCAAAAGGACTAAAGCCAAGTCCCTTTTGAGGTACCTCCCTGTCAGCGAACAGAAGGCATGGCAAGAGGATATCCCACTTCCGCCTGACAGGCCCATGATCAAGCCTTTCAAGGTGCGGTTGAATCTCTCTACCAGACCATTACTTTGGGGGTGGTAAGGTGCAGTAAATTTGTAGGTTACTCCACACACCTTCCACAAAGACTTCATATACGTTGATATGAAGTTGGTACCCCTATCGGACACCACTTCCTTGGGGAACCCCATGCGGGTAAAAACTCCCATCAAGGCACGGCCCACCACAGAGGCAGTGATTGATATTAAAGGACTGGCTTCTGGGTACTGGGCGGCATGGTCCACCAAAACCAGGATGAACCTGTTGCCCATGGCTGTCTTGGGATCCAGAGGCCCCACAATGTCATTACCAACCCTTTCAAAGGGGGTACTAACAAAAGGAAAAGGTTGGAGGGGAGCCTTACATTTCCCCCCACTCTTGCCACTTACCTGACAAGTTTGGCAAGACCTACAGTGTGCATCAGTGTGCCTGTGCATTTGGGGCCAAAAGAAATGGATGGCAAGCCTGTCAAAGGTCTTGCCCTTCCCCAAATATCCAGCTAAAGGCACCTCATGAGCCAGACCCAGTAGGAAGGTCCTAAAGCATTGGGGTACCACCAACACACAGGCTGACCCAGGGTCAGGTGCCTTAGGCTCACTATACAGGAGGCCATCGTCCCAATAGGCCAGGTGAGATCCTGGCTCCTCGCCAGCCACCTGGGCTTCAGCCTGCTACCACAACTCCTCTAGTGTAGGGCATGTCTTCTGTGCCTCACAGAATGCCTCCCTGGTGGGCCCCCTTTCCTGCTGCCACTACGACAGCTCAGGGACCTCCCCCAGTTCAGCCACCTGTTCCCCTGTAGGCTCCGGGCGTCACCCTCAGGCTCCCCCTCATCCCAGACCATGGGAACCTCTGGGGCCAGTTTCCCATGCCCCCTGCCCATCCTCTTTTTGGCAGTCCCCTGGGCCACTGTTTCAGGCTCCAGGGGCTCTTGACACCCTGACGGGCTGCCATTGACCTGGTGGATGCGCATACCCACCGAAACAGACCCAACATCTCCAAGTGAGACCTGTGTTCCACCTCCTTCCAAGGGTAATCCTCCAGGTCATTGCCAAGCAAACAATCTACAGGCATGGTTGGACTCACAGCTACCTTCAAGGAACCCCCCCCATTCAAAGGGAACCTGTGCCACTTTGCACAGGCGATCTGAGTTGTCTACCGCAACTACTTGGTAAAGTACCCGGGGATCTATCTGCTCTTCAGATACCAGGTGACTCCTCACTGTAGTCACACTGGCTCCTGTGTCTCTCAGAGCCTCCACCCTCTGTCCGTTAATGGTCACCCACTGCCTGTACTTTTTAGTGTTCTCAGGCACTAGGGTTCAGCTTTCTGTCAAATAGGTGCTGGCGCAGCTCTGGAAAACATAAACTGTACAGGTGCTCCCAAGCAATCAAATTGTAAAGCCCCTTATATGTTGTTCCCTTACTGTCCTTTACTCAACCATCCAGTGACCTGCACAAAGAGTCATCACATTCCAACCATGTGTGGGATTCCTTCTTCTTATAGGACCTAAACTTGTCCTTATACTGATCAGGGGTGAGACCATACCTAGTGATCAGGGTGTCCTTCGTCATAGGGTAAGTGAGCACCTGGGCACCTGGGGATCCCCTAAGGATGTCAGAGTATCCCTTCCCTCTACCTCAAAGTGCTTCCACAGACCCGCCCCCAGAATGAGCTTCAGGGACCAGATTCATACGGAGAGCAGACTCATACCCCTTAAACCACAACAGTATGTCATCCTCCCTCTTGTAATCCTTCACAAGGTCCTTAGGAATGTTCACCCTCCTCTCAGGCTGCACTGTGTTATTGCTGCCACCATCCCTATTAGACTAGCTGCTCTGATCCAGCTCCCTCAAGCTGAGCTCATGAGCCAACAATAACATTTTCTCCTCTATGGTCATCCTCATTTTTTCCAACTCCAACTCCAACTGGTGAGCCCTCTCTGCCTATCTGTCCTGCAACTCTTCAGGAGTCAGACCCTTAGATGAGATACTGCTATCTGCCCTGGAGATCCTCCCCCCGGACAAAACAGGGCCAGCCACAATACCAATGTGAATAATCTACACCTCCTCATCCTCACCTTCTGTGTGCCCCTCAGCTTTACTGGCTGCCACCCAGGACCTCAGTGCTTTTTGAAGCTCCTCCTTCCTGGTAGAGCTATTAATGGGGCAGGCAAGATCCTTACAGAACTGTTTCGATTGGGTCACCGTGTAACTCTCCAGTTTCCCTAAATCAAAAGTAGCTCCAGCTGATGCACCCCCAGATTGAGAGATGATGGAGAGTTAAAAAGTGCAAAGTTCCAGAGGCAGAAAAACAAGTTCCTCAATGGAGTTCAAAAGTCAATCAAGGATAAAAGCAAAAATCACAAGACAAGTAGTATGTGGTCATGTAGTGGTCTGTACTGAAAACAGTAGTGTACACTTAATCACTGTATGTCAAGAACAAATACAAGTCCAATCCCAACCGCTGATCACCAGTGTTAGAAATGGGGTCTTTGGTTTGCAGTCAGGTTACCCCCTGTCCAAGCAAGGACCCTCACTCTAGTCAGGGTAAATGAGAATCACCCTCAGTTAACCCTGTTCACCCCCTTGGTAGCTTGGCACAACCAGGCAGGCTTAACTTCCGAGTCTAAAGTATTTGTACCAACACACACAGTAACTCAGTGAAAACACTACAAAATGACACAACACAGTTTAGAAAAATAGGTTATACTTAGAACAAAACAAGACCAAAACGATAAAAATCCACCATACACAAGTCAAGTTATGAATTAAAAAGCAAAAAGAGTCTTAAATCCTTACAAAACAGTGCTAACGCTGTTAGCGTGAAAAAGTACCTGGGTTCCGTCACAATAACACCTCATGGGCAAGTGTGTGTCAAAAAAGGCCAGCGATGCATCGATGTCTCACTCGCAAGCAAGACCGTGCGTCATTCCTCCTCCGGTCGGGTCGGCGTGCATCGTTTTTTCTCTCCGCAGGAGAGCGATGCATCGATTGGGACAGGCACCTCAGGTCCGGGCAGGCTTTGCATTGTGTTTCCGGTCCCAGCAAGGTGTGCGTTGAAAATCCTGCTGCAGAGTGTCACCAAAACCGCGCTATGTGGGTTGCAACATTATTATCCTCCGTCAGCGGGTGTTGCCTGTCGTTTCTCCAGCCACGTGCGTCAATCTTCCAGCCGTGATGCAGGTAGAGCGTAGATTTCAGCTGCGAAGCCAGTGGTGCGTCGTTTCTCAGCTGCGTCTCGAAAGGTGTTTGTCAAAAATGTCCCCACGCGGCGGTGTGTACGTGGATTTTCAGTCTTGGTCTGCCAGCTTCACCTTTCAAGGCCCTAGGAACTAGATAGGGCACCACTTGGCAGGGCAGGAGTCTCAGCAGAGAATTCAGGTGCTGGCAGGGGAAGTCTTTGCTGGCCCTGAGAATTCAACAACAGGGCGCAAGCTCAGGACAAGCCTTTGGAGATTTCTTTACAAGCAGGAATGCACAACAAAGTCCAGTCTTTGTCCCCTTGCACAGGCAGAAACAGCAACTGCAGGATAGCTCCACAAAGCAGAGACACAGGCAGGGCAGGACTTCTCCTCAGGTCTTCTCCAGGCAGACGCTCCTGTTGATTTCCAGAAGTGATCTAAATTTTCAGGGGTTTGGGTGCTCTTCTTATACCCATTTTGGCCTTTGAAGTAGGCCTATTTCAAAGGAAAGTCTCTCTTGTTTGTGAGATCCTGCCTTGCCCAGGGCAGGCCCCATACACACACCAAGGGATTGGAGGCTGCATTGTGTGAGGGCAGGCACAGCCCTTTCAGGTGTAAGTGACCACTCCTCCCCTCCCTCCTAGCACAGATGGCTCATCGGGATATGCAGGCTACCCCCCAGCTCCCTTTGTGTCACTGTCTATAGAGAGGTGCAAACAGCCGAATTGTCAAACTAACCCAGACAGGGAATCCACAAACAGGCAGAGTCACAGAATGGTTCAAGCAAGAAAATGCCTACTTTCTAGAAGTGGAATTTTCAAACACACAATCTCAAAACCAACTTTACTAAACAATGCATTTTTAAATTGGAGTTCAGAGATCCCAAACTCCACATGTCCATCTGCTCCCAAAGAAAATCTACACTTTAATCATATTGAAAGGTAGTCCCCATGTTAACCTATGAGAGAGATAGGCCTTGCAACAGTGAAAAACGAATTTGGCAGTATTTCACTGTCAGGACATATAAAATACACTAGTAAATGTCCTACCGTAAACATACACTGCACCCTGCCCATGGGGATACCTAGGGCCTACCTTAGGGTTGTCTTACATGTAAGAAAAGGGGATGTTTAGGCCTGGCAAGTGGGTACACTTACCAAGTCGAATTGTCAGTTTAAAACTGCATGCACAGACACTGCAGTGGCAAGTCTGAGCCATGTTTACAGGGCTACTAATGTGGGTGGCACAATCAGTGCTGCAGGCCCACTAGTAGCATTTGATTTACAGACCCTGGGAACCTCTATGGCACTCTACTAGGGACTTACCAGTAAATCAAATATGCCAATCATGGAAATCCAATTACACATACATTTTACATAGGAGCACTTGCACTTTAGCACTGGGTAGCAGTAGTAAAGTGTCCAGAATAACAAATACAGCAGAAACAGAGTCCAGCACACATCAACAACCTGGGGAACAGAGACAAAAAGTTAGGGGAGACCACGCCAAGGATGCCAAGTCTAACACTACTCAAATTTGTAATTATATTGAGTGTGAAAATGATGTTTATACTCTGTGACAGTTTTTGTGTATGACAGTGGTGCAGATATAAATGTTTTTAACTGAGTTGAGTAAATGATGCGCGTGCATGTGTGTTTATACATACATGCACACTACAAGGTTGGCGAGAAGGCTTCAGGTCATGCTGAGAAGGCTGTGTCCAAACAAATTTCAGTTTATATACCTACAACTCATCAGCACCATAAGTGAAACTAGTAGCATCACACAGTTGTAAAATAAAAGTGGGATATGTTTTAACTGCAGATGAAAAGTACCCCAACTTTAAGAATGGTTATAAAATAAAGCAGAATACTTCAATGATTAAAAAAACACAGGAAAAGTTGATGTGTTTGGCGTTCCCAAAGCCAATATGTCCGACACTGGCAGACTCCAATTTTTTGGCTTTGTCAGTGCTTCTTTTCCTTTGTTATGAATTGTTTGAAAATGTGTAGTTTAAGAAGCTGATGGTCCCTCATCACAAAAAAAAAAGTTTGTTGAGACAAAATATATTTTGTCCTCCTAAGGAACATATTGCCAGTACGTGGCACTAATTACTTCTTGTGTTGATGTGCTTCTTTTGAAAGGGCAATATGCCACCACTATCAGTGTAGCTAGCCAATGGCTACAGCATGGTTCAAGGAGTCAGCTCACTTTGAAAATAGCTGAAGTGAGCAGACTCATTGCACCATGCTGCAGTGGATGGAAGAAATATGTGAAAATGTGAATGTCAGAATAAAAGGTAAAGAGGGTTGGCTGAAAGCCTAGAATATATATTTATCTATACATCTATCTATATATACATCTATATATATGTATACATATATGTATATATATATATATGTGTGTATGTATATATATATATATATATATATATATATATATATATATATATATATATATATATATAGCGGAGTAGATAGCTATAGTAAGGACCCAGTTTCCATAGGAAAAATGTTTTTTGTTTTGCCTATAACTTTGGTGCAGTTTGACAAATGCTCACTAAATTTTGAAAATTGGTTTGCCACTCACTTTAGCTGCTGTCTTCAAAGATCCGGGGTGATTCATCAAGCTGGGACTGAGAAAATGGGTGGGGGGGGGGGGGGAGGGGGGACGCTTTTTCCCCTATTCAATTTCCCGTTGGGATTTTTAACACGACTACAGCATGAACTGCTGGACACAATTACATCACATTTGGCAGAAAGGTAGCTCTTGGTCCAGAAAGAGCCCTTTTTGTGATTTGGTGTAAATCTGTTCAGTAGTTTTGTAGTTATTAAAGGAAAAAGAAACATAGGTATCTTGGGATGCAGATTCCCCACAGATTAGTGGAACCACGTGCTAACATCAATGCTGTGATTGGCTGGCTGCAACGTGAAAGGGAATGTTGTGGCTGCTATTTTGTTTATGGGGATTATCTTCTCAGTGGGGAAAATAAAATTAAAAAGTGATAGAATTGGGGTTAGGGTAGAGGTACCCTGACCCAATGTGACTAATAGAGGGATCTGTGAGGGAGCTCTCGTGGGCAAGAAATTGTTCAAAAACAGTTTTTTAAGGGTGTGAGGATCTGGGGATCCACTCAGATCCTCGTGGATCCTCATGGATTTTCATGGATTTGGGTGGATCTGTAGATCCATACCCCAATTTAAAAAACAAATACACTCACTCATTCACAGGCCCACACATCTACTCACACACTCACTCACATATTCAGATACCCACACAACCTCTCACACACCCACACAGTCACTCCCACACCCACTCAAGACCCTCAAAACCACTCACAGACCCACTCACAGATCCACACAGCTTTCACACACCCACATACACTCTCACACAACCACTTACATACCCACACAATCACTCACACAGCCATACAGCCACTCCCACTCACAGAGCCAGCTACCATAGGGCACTAGTTATAGTTCTTTGAGAAAGCTGTAACTATAACTGCTGAATTTCTATGGGTTTGTGTTTATAAAACTGAACTTAACTATAATGTACCAGTGACCTTTGTTTTTTTTTCAGTGAATTCCATTTATTCACAGAGCAGCACTTGAAACACCACTGTGCGTTTCAACATTTCGTCTTCCTCAGGGGGTTTTAGTTTGTAGGCACACTTGGTTCTCTTTTACCTGCCTTATATAAACACAGAGGCATTCTGGGAGTTATAGTTCAAAGTGCCACTTTCAGAGTCCTTCTTTAAATGTTGCTAATCAATATTTGCGTTATGCTCATTTCACAAGTAAACATACTATGAGAGGTCATAACAGTCTCTGTGTAGTTTATGCTCAGTGCTTTTATACTTGTACTTTCATTAATAAAGACGACATTCACATAGAGTTAATTCATTAGCAGAACCTGTGTTTGAACATTTCAGTAAAGCCTTCTCTGCAGGCATACTGTTCAAAATAAGTCTTTCCAGAATCTTTTGACCTCTGTCTCTGTGATAATAAATAAGGCATGTAAATTAGAACCATGTGTGCCAACAAACTAAAACCACCTGAGGAAGAGAAATGATGAAGCCCATAGTGGTGTTTGAAGTGCTGCTCTGTGAATAAATGGAATCTGCTAATTTTTACCTCTTGGAGTGCAGCAATTCTTGTTGGCTTACTTTTTCGAGGGTCCTGGTTTCAACCCCATGCTGGCACCGGCAGTCAGAGCGCGCCGCTTTTCAGACCAATTGTTTTGCAATTAATTCACAAGTGGCAGCACCTGGTTTCGTGGAATGGAAACATCATGAAATGATACAGGTGGTGAGGAAATACTATGTTCCTGCCTGTGTACTGTACACTTGGAAACGGATAAATATGAAAACTTCAAATGCACTGTGTGTCATCCTGAAATCAGTGGGGCATCCTTATCAAGATGTTTGGTGAGTTGAAGTCCTACAACTATCATGCCAGAGCACAAATGCAACCCTAATTGAATAACTATTCAGAGGAAAAGTGCCCAGGCAATGCAGTAAATCACAATTTTATTATCACAAAGACAGAGGTCAAAGGGGCTGGCAAAGGATTATTCTGGAAAGACTTATTTTGAACAGTGTGCCTGCAGAGAACCTTTACTGAAATGTTCAAACACTGAAATGTTCAAACACAGGTTCTGCTAATTAAATAAATCTATGTGAATGTCGTCTTTATTAATGGAAATACAAGTATAAAAGCACTGAGCATAAACTACACAGAGACTGTTATGACCTCTCATAGTATGTGTACTTGTGAAATGAGCATAATGCAAATATTGATGAGCAACATTTAAAGAAGGACTCTGAAAGTAGCACTTTGAACTAAAACTCCCAGAATGCCCCTGTGTTTATATAAGGCAGGTAAATGAGAACCATGTGTGCCTACAAACTAAAACCACCTGAGGAAGACGAAATGTTGAAACGTGTAGTGGTGTTTGAAGTGCTGCTCTGTGAATAAATGGAACCTGCTAATCTTTACCTCTTGGAGTGCAGCAATTCTTGCACTACAGGTGCCTTTTTTACTCCCAGGTACACCAATCATTCAAGGCTGCATCTCAGAGCCCACAGGTTAAGCTGAAAACACATCAAAGAGAGAAGGTTCTTTAATGAGGCTTAAACAGCTGTTGGTGTGTACAAGGGTGATACTAAAATGTACATGTTTTCAAATTAGTACATTCATCTATTATTAATATCTATTTATGTTAATGAAAAATGAAACCTGACTGGTGTTCAAGTATAACAGGTATTGGTTAAATAAATGTGGAAATATACTAGTTTGAGCTTTATTTGTTCACAAAACCAAAAATAACATGGATATATACCAATCAAATCACCAAAAAATAAATACACATAAATACAGACAGGAACATCCCCCCCAAAAAATAAGGTAAAACCGGAGCCTAATTACAATGCACTTTTAATACGAAAGATGTGATAATCCGTCACGTTTTTGGGGAGTATCCAATCTGACAAACTCTAAATAAGGCCCTTGATTTCTTCAAGTTACCACATAAATTCTAATGTATTCTACATAGTTGCCAACTGTCTCAGTGTATTGTGTAAGTAACATGTTTAACCAGTACTGGCTTTTTAACTATCAGTGTTTTGAATGCTCAGGATTGTTAAAGCCAAGTGCACAATGTTAAAATATAAACTACAATTCCCGTAATCAGTGCTTTATTTGAGTTGGTGGTTTCCGGTGCGGGGTACCCGCAATCATTTTTGAAGGCCAGCACTAATGTTTCTGCCTCAAGCATTTACTGGGAGAAAAAGGCAGATGTGGAAAAGACGGAGGAAGAGAAAAACGAAAAAGCGTCACAAAGGGGGAAGGTGCAAGAGTGAGTGGGAGGGGCAGGGCGTGGCTGTAAAAGGACTAAAGAGTGCTGGGATGGATTCAGGATTACGCTGACTCAGTATTTTGTGCTCGCGCATTTAATTGCAGCAGCCGCGTGTTTCAGAGGAGGGTTTTGGGCACCCGCACGTTTTTATTTACAAATTAACCACCTCCCGAGATGCAATGTTGTTTTGACTAATTAATCAGGGTTGGCTCCATGAATTGTTGAATAGGAGTGAGGTGTGTGTGTTTGCGTGTGAGTGAGCTCCGTGAGTGTCGCCCGCTTGGATAAAGGGTCGTTCTTGGTTCAAGATCTCTGCATCTTTAATGTATCCTGTTTCAGTCCACTTCCAGGCATTGCTGTCAAGGTATTATGGATATGAAACACAGTAAAACCACAAACACAAGGGAGAGTTTCGTAAAAGGGGAGCCCCTGGACGTGAAATATTTAGCGGACTCAGAACGGGTTCCCAGAATATAACCACCACAACAATTACTTCTGGAGCCTGGTGAATTATTCCAACAGAGCCATCTCGGACACTGAGCAGTAAATTGCACTTGGTGTGGGTGTGGTTTGGGCCCCTCCATCTGTTAATTACCTCACTGGGAGCGCCGGAGGCGAACTGCAGCACATGGCGTCATTCATGAGGAGAACTAGCACATTGCATTGGAAGCTTCTTCAAACATGCACGTATTCCCTCAGGACATTTCAACGTTCTATTCCAGGACATACTTAGAAAATGCGTAAGAGCTTTCGAACAGAATGGCACTAGCACGTTGATGGCATGTGTTCCTCCAATTTGTCAGTTTCGATGAGAGCTCGGTTTTTTTTTTGGCTCTGTGCAGGGCTTAGAATCAAGCAGGGCACATTTACTAAGACAGCACGCCCACACAAACGGATGCCTGGGAGGTCAAAGTCTGGGAAGGGTATTTACTTTCCTTTTTATTTTGCACTGAAAAGGGGCACTTTTCTTGGTGCAAATGTTGCTCTGAAATGCTTTGTGCTACTTTGTGTCAAGGCTGCGTTACGTGGGTGGTACTTGGGTTGATCAGTGATAACCTCCATAGTGTTCGACACAAAGCTCAATCTACTAAAATAGACTCGGCTTTGCAGGGAAAAAACCTCTTTGGAGCAGGTTTTTGGGGAAATATCATTTCTGCAAACATTCCACACACTGCATGTGTGCTGCATAGTACAGCACACATCCAATATGTGGAATGGTATGTAAATTGTCTAGGTATAGGACTTTGTGTTGGAAGGGTGTACCTCCAGTACACAACCTACATATGCCTTGAGAAATCTACTTGCCCACCCACTATGGGGAGTCAGATTTATCAGGTCAGGCTATTTTTAAGTCCTACTGACCTGGTATGGTGAAAGAGCTCAAACTGACTAAGAACAAGTTTTCTGCTCATTCAGAAAGAGAATGAGCAATAAAGATGCCTTTAAATCTTGTTATTGTGTCTTATTTGCTGTGCATTTAAAGACAGAGTTCAAATGTCAGCTTATTTCTTCTTACAAATTGTTACTTATTCTATCCTGGAGATTGGTGTTTAATAAGTTCTTTAATTTTACAGTCCGAGAAAGACAAGTAAAGTGAATCAGGCAAACTCTAAATAACGCTCTTGATTTCTTCAAGTGATCCCATAAATTCTAACTTATTCTACATAACTGCTAGCTGTCTTAGTGTCTTGTGGCCAGAGCAGCCAAGATGGTGGGTGTGTTTTAATGTTGCTCCTGTAACCTCCCCGAATATCTTCTCTGATCTGGCACCCTGGGTCCTCCCATTGAAGTACGCAGAGATGCTGTACCACTCCTCCTCACAGTGGTCTGCAAATGACTCCCCTAAGCTAGTGCTCCTGACTCCTCTGTAGACACTGAGACTCTGAGGCCTGCTGCCTTCACTCCAGATAAAATGGCAGATGGCTGTGGCGGTACCCAGTAAGAAAAGGCCTGAACAGAGTGACCAAAGGAACCCTGGGAGCCTTTCAGGACTTGCCTCCTCCCTCTTGCCTGCCCCTTCAGAGGTTAAGTTGGTGGACGGAGCCACCCTCTAAGACTATCAGGCTTTGATCCCCTCCTTTTGGCCATTTACAATGGAGGCCTGTATTGGGGAACTGACTGCCTGGAACCTGCATCAGGCCTCCACTGTTCCTGCTGTGTGGCAGCTGACTTCCCTGCAGTGCATGTGGCTGGGCCTCGCATGGAGGTAGCGGCCTGATCATGACTGGCTGACAGAGATTGGGACTGCGGAGTTGCCCGCCAATCTGGATTGTGGACGCTGACTCCGGGCCCTGAAGCTAGTGTGGCCTGATCTTCTGGGTAGCAGCTGGTGGTGGAACTGCGATCCCACACAGCAGTGAAGAGCTAGGGGCTCAGCCCCAGAGATAACATATCAACCCGTCCCTAACAACATTGCTTCTGCCCCAATGTGCATGCCCTCTTGAGCTATGATGCACTTCTAATATCGCTGGGCATCGCTTTGGCAGTAAACCCTATATCTTGGTAGACTACTACTCGGTTGGACTGTGCACGCTCACCTGGGCCCCTTTATATGGCAGCACCTCATCCACCGAGATGCCTTTCCTCTTCATTGTCCTGTGAGACACAGAGAGACGAATCTGTAATTCCCTTACAGCCCTAATAAGACTGACCGCTGGAAACTTGTCCATTGTCTTGCTTGATCGGATCCTACTTTTGGGGCCGGGATAGAGGTGGTTGGACTGTGGCAAAAGGACAGTCAGCCACTGGAGGCGCCTCAACAGGCTTAAGGCTGCCCCAACCTTCTGGACTCTCTCCAATTCCTGTTAGTCATGGACAATGATCATGACTGCCTTGCTGTTTCTCCCTCTGAGATTCCCAACTCCTGACTTTTGTGTCCTGGCCTGACTCACCCCTTGTGCTGCCCCTTCTGAGGAAAGTGGGTTGTTTTTGAGAGGTTAGACTCTCCCATGGTTTGACAAGTCTCGGCCTATGAATAGGTGAGAATTGACATCCTCCCCGAGTGCTCAGCAGTTACCCATTTTCATCTCTGGAGAGTAATCTCTACAGCTGTGTGTACCTCATTAGCTTAAACTCTTCACTTTGTCCTTCATGGGAAAGGACAAACCCCCAACCTCCACCTCCCAATCTAAAATAGACAGATTTACCAGCAGAGCTCCTGAAATGATTAGGAAACTGCCTGATGTAGACTCTACTTCAACGCTCTCTGTATCCTAACAGGTACATCACATCCTTCAAGCAATTCAGAAATCCCAAGAGGCTCTTGAATCCAAAATTGGCAAGGTAGGCTTTGTGGTTGGCCTACTACATCAAGACCATAGGTCAGTAATTGGCCAGGTAATGGAGATGGAAGGGCGTGTCTCTACAATGGACGATAAATCCTCTGACCTCAGGTGCGAAGTGGTGCCTCTGGTGGTGAAGGTCCACACTTTGGAGACCAGGGCAGAAGAGGTAGGGGGACGCTCCTGGCATAGTAATCACTGCCTAGTGGGCTTCCCGAAGGTAGTTGAGTCCCACCTTCCACCTATCTTCATGGAGACATGACTTCATCCCGGATGTCGGAGGACTCGCTATCACCCTGCTTTGTGGTCGAGCGAGCCCACCATGCACTAACACCGCAGCCCCCTCCCAGGGCTCCCCCAAGACCAATGATGATTAAACTCCTTAACTTTTGTGACCGGCCTGCAGTTCTTAGAGAGGCCAGAGCTCGTTAACAACTTTTCTGCCAATCCTCACATATCATGGTCTTTCCGGATTATACCAAGGCAACACAGCCCAAAGGAAGTCCTTTGATACAGTTAAACAAAAACTTGTCCATCCCCTGTGCACTGCTCTTCTCTGAAAGATTTCGGGTTTTGCATAAATCCCGCTCTCAATTTTTTGATACCCTTGAGGCAGCTTGGGAGTGGGTCACTGAACAACGCTCACTTTGTAAACATCATCTCTCCTGGGGAGGCTCACACACCTCTCACGCAGCTCTAGGGCCTTGTGGGGCCCAGTCCCGATCTCATCATCGGTCCATGTCCAGAATCAAGAAAGGAGAGAGGGAGAGATCTCCAGTGACCTTGGTGCCTAAACTCACAGACTCTTGATCTGAATTTACAGATGGCCCCACACTTATGCCTTCACAAAACTTGACTGTCCATTGAGGGGACGGCCGCACCTGCCACAGACCTAGATTTGAGGTCAACAATCATGTAACTATCTCTGAATTTTCTCTACAGATCAGACCATTGACTCTGGGTGCCGTTTGAATCTGAGTATCCTGTTATTGCTTTGTTAAATTACGGGGAGGTAATTTTCGATTGCCCCAGTTTATATATTTATTCACATCTGTATGGTGTTTTGTGGGCAAAAGATGCTTCATGGGTGGAGGTATTGGGTGGGTGTGGGGAAAACTGATTTGCTGGGTATTACGTTTGGTTTTCTCTTGTTGGTATTGTTTTCTACTACAAAGTCATACCTCTCCAACCATCCTATCCTATACTCTGTGACCCCACTGCTATTACTCCCACTAGAGGTTTCCACCTACTTAACCACAGTCTTGCAATGAGGTTCGCACTTGTTTCCTGGAATGTGAACATTCCACTGGACCGCATTTAACGTGCTAGTTTCTTTAAATTCCTCCAACGCCTTCGCCCTGCAGTGGCTCTGTTGCAGGAAACCCATTTTCTTGGCACTCAATGTTCCTTTTATAGATAGATACGGTTATAACCATGTCTTTTACTCAGGCTTTTCCAGAGGCTCTAGAGATGTCGTGATACTCCTTCATAAATCCTTTCCCTTAGCAAACATTCAGACATTTAATGACCCATTGTGTAGATATGTGGGGGTGTTGGGTACATTAGATGGGAAGCCATACACTTTTTTAGCATATACATTCCTTCCCAGTTGCACAAGCATTCATTTCAACACCTAACTGAAGTGACAGCCACTCTCCCACATAGCATTCTCCTCCTGAGAGAAGATTTCAATGCAGTGTCTAAACTGGCACTGGTTGTCTGGGGCCCGATCACTCAGGACCGCTGTGCCCACTTTGGTTCCCTTACCTCCTGGCTGGCTTCTCTGGCCCTTTGTGATGCCTGAAGGACCTGGAACCCGAGATGCACTGCCTACTCCCCCACCTCAGCATCCAATCGCACTATGTCTCATATTGATTGTGTACTTCTCCCTGCTGTTGACCCTCCAGCTACAATGGGAATTTCAATGCGTCCCAGGGGAATATCAGACTATTCCCTGCCCTCAACTCCTCCAATTGGGGTTCACCATCCCTCCCACAGACACCCTATGTGGCACCTTAATGTGTGGTTCCTTACTGAAGAACATTTAATTACACACTTAGACGATGAGTTCAATTCTACTTTCACATCAATTGAAAGCTCAGGCACCCTATGGGCAGCAAGCAAACCAACGATCCTGGTGGGGGGGGAGGGGGGGTTAAAAGGCACTTGAGTCAGAGAGAGGGAGTGACAGTGTGACATGACAGATCTTGAGACACGCACATTAAAGACTGAAACTGAACTCACCCTTTCTCTGACTGAAATGCCTACTCAACAGCTTGAATTAGATAAAACAGTGCTCCATCACCTTGTGTCACACAAAGCTCACCAATGTTGGCACGCAACTATCCAACAGGTGTATGAGCCTGGTGACAAGAGCTGCACTCTGTTATATCGGCTAGCATAGAAACGCCTTGAATCACACTTTGCCCCAGCCATGATTACTGAGTCGGGAGTCCTGACCACTAAGGACATACAAGGACATACAAGATTACCTTCGCTGCCTATTACAGAGATCTATATGCTCACCACCTACACCCCCTGGTGGAGAAGGCTCAATGACCGCTGGCAGAACTACCCCTTCCTACTTCTACTAAGACCCAGTACACATCCCTAGATAAAACCCTGATGGTTGAGGAGATGCTAGAAGGTATCCATGGCCTAAAACCTTGGAAAACTCTTGGACCGGATGGTCTACCCCTTGAATATTATTCATCCTTTTGTGACCTACTATCCCCCCCCCCCATCTCCTTTGACTTTGCATGGAAGCATCAGAAGTAGGGTCATTCCCAAAAGAACTAGATCTGGCCACCACTGTCTTCATTTGCAAAACTGATCAACCCTCTACTGACTATGGGGCACACCATTCTATATCTCTAATAAACACAGATATAACATTATTTGCAAAAATCATAGCTACATGGCTTCAACCAGTCATTGCATCTTTAATCCACCCAGATCAATGTGGCTTGATGCCAAGCCATAGCACAAGGCATTGTAAACTCAGCCTACTGGTTGTTCTTGTCCATAGAGATAAACTCCACACAGACACTGCTCTATTACTCTTTGATTTTTAAAAAGCATTCAATACCATCGATTTGGACTATTTGAGGCAGGTGCTCAAATGAACTGGGTTTGTTTCCCAGCTCTGGAAAATGATTTCCCTTATTTACTCACACCTAATGGCTTAGGTTATCATTAATGGGGTGCTGTCTGATCCATTCTCCATTGAACGCCAAGGTTGCCCTCTCTGCCCCCTCCTCTTTGCTTTTGCTATAGAGCCACTGGCAAGATTGATTTGATGCGATGTGCAGTTGTAGGTTTCAAGATGGGAAGACGCCCCTGAGGACAGAATTGTGTTGTATGCAGACAATGTTCTCCTATATCTAGCAGATCCCAGCATCTCAGACCTGTGGGCCCTTGGAGCTTCTGCGGCTGTTTGGAGAGGCTTCTGGCCTTTGCATGAGCATGGAGAAATCCTTCTTGATCCCACTACAGGGTCAAACTGCATCAAACGCATGATGGATGGGAATCCCCATGCGCTGTCTCAATTTCAAATATTTAGGAATCTACATCACCATAATGCCCGAGCAGCCCCATGTTCTAAACCTAGTGCCCCTCATAAAGAAAGCTAAAAGCAGACTTGCAGCCTGACAGACTCTCCTTCTTAATCTACTGGGTAGAGTTGCCCTGATCAAGATGTTGATAATGCCCCGCTTTTTGTATAACTTGCAGAACTTTCCACATCATATCCCAGATGCTTGGTTTCATGTGGTGGCGGCACTGATGAGTTCCTTTCTCTGGGGATGATGTCCCCCCATGATTGCTCACACTAAGGCCCTCATTACAGCCCTGGCGGTCAGTGATAAAGCGGCGGTTATACCATCTCTACCGGCCGGCAGTAACAAAAATGGAATTATGACCACGGTGGAAACCGCTCAGACAAACAGCCATTTTAACACACCAACCGCCACGGAGGAATAAACAAGCACCACGGCGGTAGCCACCAACAGCTAGGCTGAAGACAATGTACCGCCCACACTATTATGACCGGCCTGTCCGCCACCTTTTCCAGGGCGGTACCAATGACATCAAAAGCCTGTCAGAAACAGAACTCAGAAGTCAAAGGACTCGCCTGTGGAGACTCAGGGAACAACCACGACGCCATGGAGCCCGAGTTGCACATATTCCCCATGCTCGTCTACCTTCTGCTGCATTATGAACATCAATGCCGGTGAAGACAATTGCGGTGAGTACTGCTGCCTAGCACACAAGGGAGGGGGGAAGAAAAAGAGAGTGACACACACACGCAACACCCCCACCCCCAACACCATACATACAAACAGATGCAGTAACATTACATATTCTCCCCGTAGCCCTGAGGAATAATGCAAGGACAACATGATCTGAAGAAAGTGAGTGTAATACGAAAAAATACTAGGAATAAGTACATCAAAATCCAAACGTATATACATATTTACAAATGTAGGGACACAGACCAGTCCTCAATATCCGTGGGCCACAGGGCCACATCACATAGGCCAAGGCCCCACCTCACTCCTGCAGCAACACGGAGAGAACACTGCATGGGCATCAGGTCGAAAATACACAGTCACCTCAGGGGGACAGGGAATAGGGGGGCACCTCAGCCGGAAGATGGTACAATGCCACTGGTCCTGGATGGGGCTACATGCCCACTGCTTGGTCCTGGGGAGTGCAAGGCCACAGTCTCTCAAGTGGGTGGTTTGCCCACTGCTTGGTCCTGGGGAGTGCAAGGCCACAGTCTCTCAAGTGGGTGGTTTGCCCACATGCTCTGCAGGGGGCAACATGCCCTGTGCTTGGTCCTGGGGAGTGCAAGGCCACAGTCTCTCAAGTGGGTGATTTGCCCACTGCTTGGTCCGGGGGAGTGCAAGGCCACAGTCTCTCAAGTGGGTGGTTTGTCCACATGCTCTGCAGGGGGCAACATGCCCTGTGCTTGGTCCTGGGGAGTGCAAGGCCACAGTCTCTCAAGTGGGTGATCTGCCCACTGCTTTGTCCTGGGGAGCGCAAAACCACAGTCTCTCAAGTGGGTGGTTTGCCCACTGCTTGGTCCTGGGGAGTGCAAGGCCACAGTCTCTCAAGTGGGTGGTTTGCCCACATGCTCTGCAGGGGGCAACATGCCCTGTGCTTGGCCCTGGGGAGTGCAAGGCCACAGTCTCTCAAGTGGGTGATTTGCCCACTGCTTGGTCCTGGGGAGTGCAAGGCCACAGTCTCTCTAGTGGGGGGCTACTTCCACTGGTTCTGAAGGGGGCATTGTGCCCTGTGTGCTGCATCCTGGGAAGGATGGGGTGAGTTAATGGCTTCTTCCACTGGTTCTGGAGGGGGCATTGTGCCCGGTGTGCTGCATCCTGGGAAGGATGGGGTGAGTGGATGGCTTCTTCCACTGGTTGCGGAGGGGGCATTGTGCCCAGTGTGCTGCATCCTGGGAAGGATGGGGTGAGTGGATGGCTTCTTCCACTGGTTCTGGAGGGGGCATTGTGCCCAGTGATGCAGATCTTGGAGAGTGCAAGGTCACAGTCTCTCAGCTGGGTGTCAGACCCACAGGATTTGCAGGGCCCGGGCCGCACAACAGCCCATGGATGCAGGACTACACACTGCCCGCCGGCAGTGACAGCTGCTCAGTGGTGGCAGTGGCAGTGCAGGTGTCGGTGCTGGCAGTGGTGGGGGGGGGGCTCCAGCCCTTCCCCTGCAGCCTCGAATGGCTGCCCACTGGGGCTGCTGCTGCTGGCAGCGGTGCTGGTGACGGTGCTGGTGGCAGTGCTGGCAGTGGTGGGGGGATGCTCCAGCCCTTCCCCTGCAGCCTCGAACGGCTGCCCACTGGGGCTGCTGCTGCTGCTGGCGGTGCTGGCAGTGGTGAGGGGAGGCTCCAGCCCTTCCCCTACAGCCTCGGATGGCTGCCCACTGGGACTGCTCCTGCTGGCGGCGGTGCTGGTGGCGGTGCTGGCAGTGGTGGGGGGAGGCTCCAGCCCTTCCCCTGCAGCCTCGGATGGTTGCCCACTGGGGCTGCTGCTGCTGGCGACGGTGCTGGTGGTGGTGCTGGTGTCAGTGCTGGCAATGGTGGGGGGAGGCCCCAGCCCTTCCCCTGCATCCTCGGACGGCTGAACCACCATGGTTGTTGGTGGGGGCACCGACTGAGTCCCAGCACCAGGCCTCTTGTCCTTTTTGCCTGCTGGTGCAGGCCCCTTGCCCTTCCTGTCAGCAGCCGGGAATTGCCCCTTGCCCTTCCCGGTAGCAGCTGGCGTTGCCTCCTTGCCCTTCCCTGTAGCAGCTGGTGGTGCCTCCTTGCCCTTCCTAGACACAGCTGGTGGTGCCTCCTTGCCCTTCCCTGTAGCAGCTGGTGGTGCCTCCTTGCCCTTCCTAGACGCAGCTGGTGGTGCCTCCTTGCCCTTCCTAGATGCTGCTGGTGTAGGCACCCTTTCAGTGTGGCTGCCTGGTGCCCGGGATCCTCTCCCACCTGCAGTAGTTGTTGACAATACTGTGGCCGTGGACTGGGTGGCTGAGGTGCCCGCCTGGGTTCTGACCACCCTGGCCCGACATGAAGGACGGGGAGAGTGGTAAGGAAGAGGTCAATGGTGGAGAGGAAAAGCTTCTTAGAGTCATTGGGGCAGGAAGAGGGTGAAGGGTTGGGAATGGAGGAAGAGGAAGTGGTTGTAAGAGGTGTCTGTCTGCTGATTTTGGGTGCAGGTGCATGGGCTTGATGCTGTTGTGAGGTGGATGGCTCTTGGGTGTCTGAGTGCTTGCGTTTGAGTACTTTGGGAGGAGGGGGCATAGACACAGTGGGAGAGGACACAGGGAATGTGTGCATGGATGTGGGGGTGGTGACTGCTAGTAAGGTGCGTGTAGTGGTAGGCGTGATGGTGGTAGTGGATGAGGATGTAGTACATGGAGGTGTGAGTGTAGACGCTACTGGGAGGGAGGTGGACGAGGAGGAGGAGGGGGACACAGTGGAGTCAGTGGATGTGGGTATGTCTGATTCTGGATGGTGTTTGTGTGAGTGCCTGTGGGATGATGTGTGGTGCTTGTGTCTGCCTGAACCACTCCTGTGTGTTGTCCTGTGTGCATGCTGGTCTGCCTGTGTGCTTGGGATAGGTTGGGTTTGAGGGGAGTGGGATTGGGTAGAGGACGTTGGAGGGGGAGGCTAGAAACAGGGACAATGGCTGCCATCAGGGAGGAGGCCAGAGCCTGGATTGATCTCTGTTTGGCCGCCATGCCAGTGTGAATGTCCTCCAGGAATGCATTAGTCTGTTGCAAATGGGCTGCTAGCCCCTAGATGGCATTCACAATGGTTGACTGCCCAACAGAGATGGATCGCAGAAGGTCAATAGCCTCCTCACTCAGGGCAGCAGGGCTAACTGGGGCAGGGCCTGAGGTGCCCAGGGCGAAGGAGATGCCCACCCTCCTGGGTGAGCGGGCACGGGAAATACGCTGCTGGGCTGCTGGGAGAGCGGTGCTGGTACGGGGGGTGGCAGCTGTACCTGTAGTTGGGGTGGGCACAGAGGTGTCCGCCACCACCAGGGAGCTTCCATCGGAGGAGGTATCTGTGTCCGAACTGTCCCCTCCAGTCTCCGCCGTGGTGCTCCCCTCGCCCTCCGTCCCACTGGTGCCCTCACCGTCGGTGAATTCGGCCCCTTGGGCCCTGTGGGATGCAGCTCTCCCCGTCACTGGTGTCTCTGCTCCTCCGCCAGATGATGCTAATGCAAATAAGGACAGGGTGACAAAACAAAAAGGGGGGGGAGAGAGACAAAGGATACACTTGGTCAATGGCGGCAACAACACCACCGTTGGCGTACACAGCAGCCTCACACAGGGAATAGCCCTTCGCACTATGCAATGCACTAACAGTCACAATGCTAGTCGCCAGCCTATGGACAGGGACACCTAACACCAATTGCAGCCTACCTGAGACCCACAGACCCTTGCCCACTAGTGGATGCCTACTAGCTTGGTTGGAGGTATTTTACATCAGAACCCTACCCAAATTGGGACTTACTCTGCAATGTCCAGCCTGGCCTAGGGGCACCCACAGGCCCATATCCCCACCTGGATGCCACCCCACCATGCGCAAGTAGTATTTGGGGCACTGTACTCACCCCCTTGTAGCTGCTATGATGCCCCCAAGCGCCCATCCACCTCCAGATAGGCCACCGCCAGTATGCGGGCCATGGTTCTATGGGCACCCCTTCCTCATTGGTAGGCCATCCCCAGCTGGGCCTCCGCGGTCTTCCGTGCCCTGCATCTCAGGTCCTCCCACCGTTTCCGACAGTGGGTGCTCTGCCTGCTGTAGACCCCCAGGATCCGCACGTCCTTGGCGATGGCACACCATATACCCTTTTTTTGATGGGCGCTGACCTGCAGAGAACTACACATAGGAAAGGGTATCAGTCAGACCGTCCTGCCTCTTACACTCATGGCCCACCATAGTCTTCACATCCCCTTATGCAGACATGACCCACCATACATGCAGCACACTGCCCAGTGCCCTTTCACCAACCACCCCCTACACGAGGCCTTCACACACCACTCCATGCATTCATGCCCCATGCATCGTGCTCACAGTGTACTCACCTGACGTTCTGGAGGCCCATACAGAAGTCCATACTGGGGTAGGACCCCATCCACCAGTCCCTCCAACTCCGCCGCAGTGAAGGCAGGGGCCCTTTCCCCAGTGACACAAGCCATTGTAGGTTCCAGACACAGGTCACAGCAGCACACACAGTGGAGGTCCTCTCCTGTTGGAGGTCAGGTAGCAAGTGAGTGAACAGATAGAAAATGGCGGTCACGTCTGTGGCGGTCACTGGCAGCATACATCACCATCACTATTGGCCACTGTAACCCATAGGGCCCAATGTTAACCAATGAGGAGTTGCACAGCGGTTTTTGACCGCCTCCTGCAATGGTGCACAACGTCTGCAGAATTACCTCATTCTGCAAATAGAAATGCTAAAGGGTACAGTGAGCGGCCATAGAAGTGGGAAAATCAGCCTGCCAGTGACAATGTCAAACACAAAACAGTCATTTAAATTTGAAGTTACATGGTCTTATCTGTGTGTCATTGGAAGTATTGTCGAATTATTGCACTTCTGTTGTCCTCATCCTCATCCTCATCCTCATCATCTTCACTGTCCACAGGGTCCATAGGGTCCACTGCTGCCACACGCCCATCTCCAGCCTCATCCTCCTACAGAAAAGGCACCTGGCGATGTAAGGCAAGGTTGTGCAACATACAGCATGCCACGATAATCTGGCACACCTTCTTTGGTGAGTAGCACAGGGCTCTACCTGTCAGATGGAGGCAACGAAACCTAACCTTCAGGAGGCCGAATATCCTCTCTATGATTCTTCTTGTTCAGCCATATGCCTCCGTTCCTCTGCCCTTGTCCTGGGATTCCTCACAGGGGTCAGTAGCCATTAGAGGTTGGGGTAACCAGAGTCACCTGCAAATATCGAGGGACAACTGTTATACACACACTCACCCCTAGGGCCCACACCATACCCATACACCAACATCTACTGGGTGGGAACCAGGGCTCACCTATAAGCCACACCCGGTGCCTCTGTAGTTGGGCCATCACATTTGTGATACTGCTATTCCTCAGGATAAAGGCATCATGCACAGACCCTGGATACTTAGCATTGACATGGGAGATGTACTGGTCCGCCAAGCACACCATCTGCACATTCATGGAGTGAAAACTCTTTCGATTTCTGAACACCTGTATGGAGTGAAAACTCTTTCGATTTTTGAACACCTGTTCATTTTGCCGGGGGGGGGAGCAAATGCAATATGTGGTCCATCAATTGCCCCAATAATATTGGGGATATGTCCCATTGCATAGAAGTCAGCCTTCACTGTGGCCAAATCTTCAACCTGGGGGAAAACAATGCAGCTGCACATGTGTTTAATCAGGGCAGACAACACTCTTTTCAGCACTATTGAGAACATTGGCTGTGACATTCCTGCTGCCAAGCCAACTGTCACTTGGAAAGAACCAGTTGCCAAGAAATGGAGCACAGATAGGACTTGCACAAGAGAGGGGGATCCCAGTGGGATGACGGATAGCTTATATCAGGTCAGGCTTCAACTGGGCACACAGCTCTGTGATTGTGTCCCTGTCAAGTCTACAGGTGAGGATAATGTGCCTGTCCGCCACTGTTGCCAAGTCCACCAGGGGTCTGTACACCGTTCCTAGTCATCCGCAGCGGTAGCAACCTATGGGGCAAAAGAGTGAGGAGCCGGTCACAAACTGAACATTGTACCACAACAGTACAATGCATGATGTTGTTTTGTAATGGGTAAGTGGTATTTGTCCTGTATGTCCTATTTTTAACTGTGACGCAGTTATTACCAGGGCCTGACCCCCTGAAATGGCGTACACCTGTCCTGTGTGGAGGGACAGGTGGAAGTGAGGTAATTCTGTGCCGTTGCAGGAGGCGATGTGAAGGGGTATGGTGAGCCATAAGTGTAACAGGCAGGACGGTCTGAATGATACCATTTCCTATGTGTATTTCTCTGCAGGACAGCACCCATCAATAGAAGGGTATATGGCGTGCCATCGCCAAGGATGTGCGGACCCTGGGGGTCTACAGAGGACTCACTGTCGGAAACTGTGGGTAGGCCTGAGACGCCAGGCATGGGAGACGGTGGAGGCCCAGCTGGGGATGGCCTCCCAGTGAGGAAGTGGTGCCCGTCGAACCCTGACCCCCCTGATGGCCCGCATACTAGCAGTGGCCTATCTGGAGCTGGATGGGCGCTTGAGGGCATAACAGCAGCCACAAGGGGGTAAGTACAGTGCCCATCATCACTACTTACGCATGGTAGGGGGGTACCCGGGTGGGGGATGTGTGTCAGTGGGTGCCCCAGGCCAGGCCTGACACTGCAGAGTAGGTCCCATGGTGGGCAGGGTTCTGAAGTGATGGACAGGGTTCTTAAGTGATAAACCTGCTACCCAGCTTATAGGCATCCACAACTGGTCAGGGCTGTGTGGGTTCAAGGTGTGCTGAATTTGGCGGTATGTGCCCTTCCCCATGCCTTGGTGGCTAGCATTATCACAGGTAGTGCATTGCATAGTGTGTAAGGCTGTTCCCTGTGTGTGAAGGTGGTGTGTACACCAACAGTGGTGTTGGTGCAGCCATTGACCAAGTGTATCTTTTGTCTCCCCCCTTTTTGTTTTGTCATCCTGTTCTTACGTGCATTAGCATCATCTGACGGAGGAGCAGAGGCACCAGCGATGGAGGGAGCTGCATCCCACAGGACCTAGGAGGCAGAGTCCACCGATGCTGAGGGCACCAGTGGGATGGAGGGCGAGGGGAGCATCATGGCTGAGACTGGAGGGGCAGTTCGTACACAGATACCTCCTCCGAGGGAAGATCCCTGCTGGTGGCGGACACTTCTGTGCCCACCCCAGCTACAGGTACAGCGCCACCCCCCTACCAGCATTGCCCTCCCAGCAGCCTCTCATCGAGTTACCTGTGCCTCCTCACCCAGGAGGGTGGGCATCTCCTTCGCTGCGGGCACCTTAGGCCCTGCCCCAGTTAGCCCTGCTGCCCTGAGTGAGGAGGCTATTGACCTCCTGAGATCCATCTCTGTTGGGCAGTCAACCATTGTGAACATCAAGGGGTTGGCAGCCCAAATGCAACAGACAAGTGCATTTCTGGAGGGCATTCACAATGGCTTGGCGGCCCAACAGAGATCAATCCAGGCTCTGGCTTCCTCTCTGATGGCAGCCATTGTCCCTGTTTCTACAGTCTCCCCTCCAACTTCTTCTTCCCAATCCCATTCCCCTCACCCCATCCTATCCCAAGTACACAGGCAGACGAGCATGCACACAGGACAACACACAAGAGTGGCAAAGGCAAACATAAGCACCACACATCATCCCACAGGCACTCACACAAACATCATCCAGATGCAGACACACCAACATCCACTATTTCCACTCTCTCCCCCTCCTCCTCCACCTCCCTCCTAGTTCCGTTTACACTCACACCTGCATGCACTCCATCATCATCCACTACCAGCATCATCACCACACCCAGCAGAACACACACCTCACTTGCAGACATCTCTACAACAGCCATGAACACGTCCCCTGTGTCCTCTCCCACTGTGTTTGCCCCCCTCCCAAGGTACACAAACGCAAGCACTCAGACACCCAACAGCCATCATCTCACAACAGCATCCAGCCCATGCACCTGCACCCAAACACAGCAGACAGACACCTCGTAAAACCACTCCCTCTTCCTCCACTCCCAAACCTTCTCCCTCTTCCCACCCCAGTGTCCCTAAGAAGCTTTTCTTCTCCACCATTGACCTCTTCCCTACCACTCCCCCACCATCCTTCATGTCTGGCCAGGTTGGCAAAAACCCAGGCTAACACCTCAGCCACCCAGTCCACGGGCCCAGTAGTCTCCACACCCACTCGTGGTGGGGAAGGATCCAGGGCACCAGCCAGCCTCAAACAAAGTGTGCCTGCCCAAACTGCTGCCCAGAAGGGCAAGGAGCCTGCCCAAGCTGCTGCCCAAAATGGCAAGGCGTCTGCCGTAGCTGCTGCCCGGAAGGGCAAGGAGCCTCCACCAAGTTCTGCCTGGAAGGACAAGGGGCCTGGTGCAAGGACTTAGACAGAGCCCCCGCCACCAACCATGGTTGTGCAGCCATCCGAGGCTGCAGAGGATGGGCTGGATCCCCCCCCCCACCACCACCGCCACCAGCAGCACTACCACCAGCAGTGGGCAGCCATCCGAGGCTACAGGGGATGGGCTGGAGCCTCCCCCCACCAACAGCAGCAGCAGCACCAGCACCAGCAGTGGGCAGCCGTCCCCGGCTGCAGGGGATGGGCTGGAGCCTCCCCCCACCACCACCAGCAGCACCACCACCAGCAGTGGGCAGCCATCCGAGGGTGTAGGCGATGGGCTGGAGCCTCCCCCCACCAGTGGCTGCAGCAGCACCACTACCACCACTGAGCAGCTGTCACCGCAGGCGGACGGTATGTAGTCCTGCCTCCATGGGCTGCTGTGCGCCCTGCCCCCTGCAAAACCTGTGGGTATGATACCCAGCTGAGAGTGTGTGCCTAGCACTCCCCAGGATCAAGAGCATAGGGCATGTTGCCCCCTCCAGAACCAGTGGGTAAGCCACCCACCAACCCCAGCCTTCCCAGGATCAACAGCACAGGGCATGATGCCCCGTCCAGAACCAGTGGGTAAGCCACTCACCAACCCCAGCCTCCCCAGGATCAAGAGCACAGGGCACAATGCACCCTCCAGAACCAGTGGGTAAGCCACCCACCAACCCCAGCCTCCCCAGGATTAAGAGCACAGGGCACAATTCCCCCTCCAGAACCAGTGGGTAAGCCACCCACCAACCCCAGCCTCCCGAGGATCAAGAGCACAGGGCACGATGCCCCCTCCAGAACCAGTGGGTAAGCCACCTACCAACCCCAGCCTCCCCAGGACCAAGCGCAGGGCATGTTGCCCCCTCCGGAGCATGTGGGCAAGTCACCCACTTGAGAGACTGTGGCCTTGCACTCCCCAGGACCAAGCACAGGGCATGTTGCCCCCTCCAGAGCATGTGGGCAAGTCACACACTTGAGAGACTGTGGCCTTGCACTCCCCAAGACCAAGTACAGGGCATGTTGCCCCCTCCAGAACATGTAGGCAAGTCACCCACTTGAGAGACTATGGCCTTGCACTCCCCAGGACCAAGCACAGGGCCTGTTGCCCTCTCCAGAGCATGTGGGCAAGTCACCCACTTGAGAGACGGTGGTCTTGCACTCCCCAGGACCAAGTACTGGGCATTTTGCTCCCCCCAGAACCAGTGGTTTTGTTCCATCTGCCGGCTGAGGTGCCCCCCATTCCCCTTCCCCCTGATGTGCCTGCCTATTTTCCAACTGATGCCCCTGAAGTGTTCTCTCCGTGTTGGTGCAGGTGACAAGTGGGGCCTTGGACTTTGGCCTGTGGCCCTGTGGCCTACTCACAATGAGGACTGGGCAGTGTCCCTTGAACTGTACATATGTATATACCATGAGATTGACTTTTCGTATTTCTACTGTGTTGTTATTATTACAGTCACTTTATCAAATTCCTGTAGTCCTTGCATTATTCCTCGGGTATGGGGTAAATATGTTTTATTACTGCAGCTGATTGTGTGTATGGTGTTTGGGGTGGGGGTGTGAGGGTGTTGCGTGTGTGTATCACTCTTGTTTTCCTCCCCCCCACTTGTGTGCTAGGCGGCTGTACTCACCGTGGTCGTCTTCGCCGGCGTTGGTGTTCGTGGTGGAGCAGGACGTAGAATATCATAGGGAATATTTCAAGTTCAGGCTCCATGGCGGCATGGTTCTTCCCTGTGTCTCCAAAGGTGAGTCCTTTCCCTTCTGTGATGTGTTTCCGCCAGACTTTTGATGATGTTGGTACTGCCTCGGAAAAGGTGGCGGATTGATGTGTCTTAATATGGTAGGGGGAACATTGACTTCCGCCTGGCTGTATGTGGCTACCGCCGTGGTGGCTGTTGTATCCGCCCTGGCGGTCGGTGTGGTAAAGTGGCTGTCTATCTGAGTTCTCACTGCCATGGTCATAATTTGGTGGTAGTTACCGCTAGCCTACTGGGGGTATCACCGCCACTTTATCACCGACAGCCAGGGTTGTAATGAGGGCCATAGTGTGCACAGGGTCCAGGGGTTCCCCAGAGGCTTAACAGAGTCTAAAGTAAATAATACTAATGCTCTTTTTTGTGGTAGTGTGGTCAAGCAGGCTTATCAGAGGGTAATGCAAAGTATTTGTTGTACACAAACAGTTTACAGGCAAGTAACACTTTTCACTTTCAAAATTTGACACACTGCAATTTTCAACACAGTCCTGGGGGGGGGAAGTGTTAGTGCAGTTTTGCGTCAAGTACTCTACTTACAGTTCCAGTCGCCAGGGGTTAGGATGTCTACAGGTCAAGGTTCAGGTTGACCCCAAACATACACCATCAGCAACATGGGGCCTGCCGGGTGCAGAGGTCAAAGTTGGTGTTGGATTTAGAATGGGATCCTATGGAGACTAGGGTCACTTGGAAACAGATCTGCTAGCAGGTAAGTACCCCTGGCTTTGGATGGCAGACCTGGGAGGTTTAGGTGAGCACCGGGGTGGGGCAACAGGTTAGCACCAAACATACATGCTCAGTGGCACATGGATGGCAGGGTGTAGGGTGCAAACACAGTGTAGGGTTCCCAATGCTTTTCAAAACGGGGTCCCCGGGGTCACAAAGATTCTGCAGGCTGGGTCCAAGGGGTCGGTTCCGAAAAACCAAAGGCTGGGCAAGATAGGAAGGCTGCCTGCTTAATATTGGTGGACCATCAGTCGGATTCCCCAAGGCCAGGAGGCTGCGGATGCAGGGGTACCTTTGGGCGTTGGGTATCTTTGTCCGGTTCTCTCTTGGTCGGGGGGGTCCTACGGATTTAGGCTGCAGGCATCGTCGTGTTGACCAGGAGGGGTCAACCCATGGTGGACACAAGACCAGAATTGCCTTGGAGCCTGCTCTGGACTGGTGGGCCACCTAGACATGGGCTGTGGGCGTCCAGTGCAGAGTGGGCAGGATTTGTGGATCTGGGGAGGTTCTGGAGTCCTTCTTGGAGTTTCTTGTGGACATGGCCGCTGTCCTTGGGAGTTCTTGGTCCTCTGGTGGGCAGGCAGTCCTTTGGGGATTTGGAGAGGTAATTGGCCCTGCAGGGTGCGTCACCTTTTTGTAACAAAGTACTTGACACTGCAGAGTGGCTGGTAGGACTGGGGCCACATTAGTTGTCGTCTGGAATCGTCACTGCTGGGAGGGTCGGCTTAGCAGACCTTCTTCTTTCTTCTTGTCTTGAGGTCACCAGAAATCTGGTGAGCTAGGTTCAGGGGAGCCCTTAAATCCTAGATTTAGGGGCGTTACAGGGGTCAGAGGGCAGTAGCTAATGGCTACTGTCTCTGTGGATGGCTACACCATTCCTCTGCCCACTTCCTTTGGGGAGGGTGGGCACACTCCTAATCCTATTGGTCCCTGTCCTCGTAACCAAGATGGAGGATTCTGCAGGTAGGGGTCACTTCAGCTCTGGACACCTGGGGGGTGGGGGTAGCTAGAGTGGTCACTCCTCCCTGTTTTACCTAATTTGCCCATCAAACTTGCTGCCAAAATTGGGGCTTTGCCCAGGAGGTGGGCATCTCCACTAGCTGGAGTGCCCTGGGGCACTGTAACAGGAGGCCTGAGACTTTGAGGCTCACCCGCAAGTGTTCCAGTTCCTGCAGGGGGAGGTGTGAAGCACTTCCACCCAGGGCAGGCTTTGTTTCTGAGTCCAGAGAGCACAAAGGCTCTCACCCCATGGAGTCAGAAATGTGTCTTTTAGTGGCAGGCTAGCACAGATTAGTCAGCCTTACACTAAAGGGTTGGTTAAAATACAGGGTCCTCTGGGTGTATTGTACAATAAATCAAAAACTGGCATCAGTGTGGGTTTATTGTGCTGAGAAGTTTGAAACCAAACTTCTGAGCCTTCAGTGACAAACCCCCAGCCCATGTACTCAATATGGCCACACTGCATTTACAATGTATACGAAAGGAGTTAGACACTGTAGGGGCATATTTCTCATGCAGCAATGCCTTCACCTGGGTTATAATGCATTATGCCTTGGGGCTGAAAGGCCTGGTAGAGGGGTCACTTACCTATGCCACAGGCAGTGGTTGGTGGGCATGGCATCCTGAGAGGGATGCCATGTTGACTTTACCTTTTTCTCCCCACCAGCACACACAATCCGCAATGGCAGGGTGCATGTGCTTGGTGAGAGGTCCCTTAGGGTGGCACAATACATGCTGCAGCCCTTAGGGACCCTCCTTGGGCACAGAGCCCTTGGTACCACTGGTACCTTTTACAAGGGATTTAGCTGCGTGCCAGGGGGGTGCCAATTGTGGAAACAATGGTATAGTTTTAGGGAAAGAACACTGTTGCTGGGGTCTAGTTAGAAGGATCCCAGCAGACTCCCAGTCAAGCCAGCAGCAATATCAGGCAAAAAGTGGGAGGGTAACCATGCCAAAAGGGGCACTTTCCTACACCATACATTATTGTTTGTGCACTGTATAGCTTGATCAATTAATTTGCATGCCAGTGGGAACATTTGTGGTCATTTCAATAGAAATGTGCTATCCGTAAATGACAGTGCATTACCACAACATGCTTTAGGAATATATTTATTAAAAGTGAGAGTTTTTAAACAAGAACTAAGAAACATTCCTGCCCCATTCTCAGTACAATGCTGTTAGTGAACGTAGGGCCTGATTTAGATCTTGGCAGTATGGATTCTCTGTTGCAGTGGTGATGGAATATTTATACCACCAAGAGTGTGGTCCCCCTGCGACATTCATATGCAAATGGACCTCTGGATTTAATCACTGCGGAGTCAACTCTGTCTCTGCTGTGATTAAATGCTCCCAATGGACCTACGGAGTAAAGGCTACCGGAGGCAAACGTCAAATTCCACCCACCTAATTTAGATGGATGAATTAAAGGTCAGTTTCCACAGCCTGTCACTACCAGGAAAACCCTGGCAGTGATGGGCAGTAAAAACTGCTTAATGCTCCCTTTGCGATGGGATTTTCTTTCTGAAAATAAAAAGAAACCAGTTTGATGGAGCCGTGCACCACACTTCAAAAAGCATTGACATGAACTTCCATAATGGAGATTTGTGCCCATGTTTTAGAAATGACCGCCAGAAAAATTTGGCAGACTGAGTATTCACGGCCTGGCAGTTGGTAAGTCTTCCGCCCAGCTTGGGATGATGTTCAGCGCTTCAACTTGAATCATCAAATTAGAACCAATCTCAGTGCTGGGGGATCTGAGGACACAATGAGAACTCAAATTTCCTCCACCTGATTTTGACATAGATAAATTCACTGGACCCCTATACAACTAATATGAATTGATGTGACTTATAAGGAACTTCAACGACTTCAAAACAGTCCAATTCAGCACGATGTGTTCTGCAACTGACTGAATCCGATACCTCTCTTCAGATTCCATCATTATTCATCCTGAAGATCAAGTGCTTCATTTGCCAGCTCAGGCACTGCTTACTAGGTACAAGCCCATATTCAAAAGTGAGTTTAACAGTTTGAGGTCACTCTGCATCTTTTTATCCCGCTTCCCTTTCCAAAGAACACTTGGTAAGCGGCAGCCTTTATTTTCAATCAAACAATTTGAACAATCTAGATGCATTTTAAAGGAGGCAGAACATTTAACACTCGGGTGTTGGGCCAATCTGTCATACATGAATCAACCAGATTATTTATTGTTACAGATTTCCAAAAAGGATCATTGATAAGGTCAATTGAACCCCTCTTCATGTAATGTGGGGGTTGGCAAAAATGCACCAGTCCTACTGAGGAAAAGGCACGTTTAAAACAAGACAATTTAGAAGCATCTATCTTAGCGAGTACCTTCCTCACTGCATCCCGAAAGGGTTCAAGAGTTCAGGGGTCCAGAATATAGCTGGATTAACCAAATATCTCATGTGGGATAGATGCTGCAAATTATCGAGACCTACTTAAAAAACAAGAGAATGCTTGGAATGCCAGAAGAGATTTTAGGAATCTATTCTCTAAGACTGTCACTTGATGTGATTTAACATACTTCGAGAAAACAGCACCATAAATAGCGACTTGTTGGGCTTGAGACAGTCACCTGAAATGCGGAGGATACCTTCATGTTTGGGTGTCAGTCTAAGTATGGCACATGCAAAATGACACATAAAACTAGCACTTTTTAAATTATTTGGTCTAAACCATTAAAACATCCAAGTTCCAAAATATCTATATGATTAACATTTTCTAGAGGCACTCCCTCAAGAAACACCGAATAGTTAAAAGATGTATGTCGAATAATGGCCATAAAGCTTTGCATTGGGGTTAATTGTCAAGTCCAATGAGATACAAAGTGATATAAACAATTTATCAGAGTTTGTAGGCCTATGGAGATGTGAGCTAAAGAGGGAGATGAGCAACAACTTAGGCATTGTTTCCTCATTAAATGTAGAAGCGGTATTGATACAGTTTGCTAGGTGAGACACTGCATCATTAATTTATTAAAAAAGAGTTTTGTGCAAGAAAACATCATGGAACCAAGGCAGCCTTGAACCTTTAGAAACTGAAAATTTCTGGTTGTCCCACCACTGAAACCCTGTGGAGCAAAGTTATTGATTAGCAATCTCATCTGAATCTAAAGCAATTCCTCAAATAACCCCCTCAATACTCTCCAAAGAATGACAAGGACAACGGAGTCAAAGGTTGACATCAGGGCCGTGAAGGCAGCATACAAAGGGCTTTCTTCAAGACAGTTTAATTTTGGACAATGAGATTATAACATAATACATGGTTTAAAATGCTGATCTTTTCCCTCATCCCCACCTGGAGATCAAAGTAGATGGCATATGAGGTATTCCAGTCCTCCAGACAACCAAGGGCAAGTTTTGCAAAGGTTGTGGTTGTAGTCAATCAGACCAATAGGGTAACAGTTAGCTGTGTCATTCCAGTTGTCTTTCTAAAACACCAGAGTTTTGTTGCTGCTCACCCACGAGAGGTGGCCAGGTATTAAATCACCTCTGAAGGCCAGGCTGTCTATTCTGCCACCTGGCATTTCCTCAGTAGGGTGTAGGCTAGGTTGCCGCTTTCAGGTCAGGATGGGCAGCCAACATCCAACCAGGCTTCACTGCAGTGCATATTTTGTGAAAAAAATGAAGTGGCAGAGCCCTTCTCAGGAGGCTACTTCAGTCTGCACCAACAATAGACCCTGCCAGTGCCCCCAGTGACAGTACCAATACAACTACTAACAGTTGCGCTCCTACAAGTGTGACAATCCAGACTATGCTACGTCATCCAAGGCTATAACAATTGCCTGGGTAGCAGGTATTATTCATTTTAAATGTATATTGATTTAATAAACACTGCTGTTATGCTCATCTTAAAATTAATCCGACAGTGCCACCATGTGTTGGACTGTCATTAGTGCGAGTGTTGAGAATTAAGTGACGGTGCCAAGCACTGGAAACCACTGGCTCAAATGAAGCACTGTTTCAATGGCACCATGCTAGTCGCATCCACCTGCAGTGCAGGGCTGGTTTTGGTTTCTAGTGTGGCCTTGCCAACACCCACCCCCAGTTCTGCAATTTAGCATTGATGAGAATGAGCCAGAAAGGTCGCCTGTTCTCAGTTACTCAGATATAGAAATCAACAGGGATTTTACCCACAGGAAGACTGCGTGCACCCCTCCTGGTATTTCATGCCAGATGCATTTTTTCTAAGGAGAAATACCAGCCCTCACTCTCCCAGGCAGTGGCAGGAGAGAGTATATAAAGAATTCATAGGTAACAGGTTAGCCATTTGGGACACTGTATCAGCCAGCAAAATTCTGGAACCATACAGAATCGGGCATGCATACCTGGGCTTAGTAATAAATGACCTTCCATTTGACAAAAAGATCAATTTTCCGATTTCTTCCAGGACTTTCAATTGGACATATTCCAGTTATGTCACTTTATTATAAGATCTTTGTAGGTCCCCTCTAATATTGCTCCTCTTTGTAATCTTAAGAGTGTCAGCATATGGCGAGATTATAAATGGAGTAATATTTAACTACAACCTAGAACTCTTAGAGCAATTTATTGATACTGAAAAGGCACCGCTACCTACCTTCCAAGGAAATGGTAGATGTTCGATTATTGATCACATATTATTTTCAGAAAATGGACTAGGGGTTGTTTAGATCATTTGGGGCGCAACCCAGCATTTTTAGTGATCACTTTCCGATAGTACTTAGCTTTAACATTAAAACTAAACAAAGGGAAGGGACTCAACTAGGAGCACATATCAAACTAGTGAGTTGCAATAGTGTAAGCCCGAAGTGGGCAGGGATACATTAATCTGCCTTTTTGGAAAAGTATTGTAAAATATAACATAGAAGAATGTATTTCTGCACAGAATGGGATGTCACACCAAGTGAGATTCTGGCAGCCTTCATTAAAATAACTTCAGCGATTGCTAATGATCTAAGAGTGGTAAATAAGGGCTTTAATAAAAACAATTTAGCTGGTTCGATCGTCATTGTTCACGTGCCAATCAGAACATTAAGAAACACTTCAGTTAACCCCTAGAAACAGGAAGAGCTTCAAAATCAAAGATTCATTTATAAACAAGTGGTGGGTATGAGGAAAAAAGAACTACAATGACAGGCCTGTGTCAACATGTAACAGAAGGTCTAATCTATGGACTCAATGTTGTTTTGGAAAACCATAAATACACCGTTCCTTATGGAAATCTATCACCAAAGGCAGAGCTGCTTGTTTCTCCTAAAGATTGGATTAGCCAATTTGGAAGACTTTTTAACCCAAATGATGAATGTGTAGAGCTGGTTTAGTTGATACACATTAATCAATATAAGTACCATTAAAACCTGTAAATCTAGAAGAAGTAAACCCTGCAATTGAAAAATGTGCCAACTGGATAGCCCCTGGCCCTGATGGGGTCCCAATAGATGCTTTTAAATCCTGCATCACTTCATGGGTACCAAGTTTGACTCAAGTATAATGTAGCAGCCCAAGAAGGATGCTTTTCTGCAACTTGGAGTGAGAGTACAATTGTTTCAATATTTTTGAAAGAGGACAGAGGTGGTGCAAAATGTTACCATTCAATATTGCTTCTGGACTCATTCGCCAAATTAATGGGTAGAATAATTTTAGAGAAATTAGAAACCTGTGCAATAGATAATCAGGTGCTGACTGATTTAAAGTATGGGTTCAGAAGGGACATGGGTACAGTGGAGCAATGCATTGATTTAAACCTCCTCATCACTAATTATACCTTAGCAAAGGAAGGCTTTTGATTTTGTAAACAACGCGGTGTTGTGGAAGACTATGGTCACAATTGGTGCCCCTGCAGATATTATCTCACATCTTTCACAGCTCTACGATTCCTTGACAGCATGAGTATGGTATGGCACAAACAGGTAATGTACATCAAGATTTAGGGAGACAAGAGGCCTCACGCACAGGTGTTCTTGCCCCTTTCTCCAACAGGAGAATGCAAATACCCCGTGACTTGGCAGTCACCCAACCCCTGTCCTCCTATATGCTGATGATGCTGTGCTATTATCTAGAGCCGCTAATGGCTTACAACATCTGATAGAAAAGTTTGTTGCAAATATGGAGGTGAAAGACCTGAAGCTTAATTTAAAGAAAACTTCTATAATGGTGTGTAGTGAAGGGAAACCAAAGAAAAAAACATTTTGTGAAGGGACACAAGCAGGCAGAAATATAAACGTTTACCTACCTGGGTATTAATTTTTCACATGGAGGTCAATGGAGTCCTCAGCTGAGAATTGTGAGACTCCAATTCAACAGAACATGTAAAGCCTTGTTTAGATTCACCAAAAACTAGCCAGTAAACTTATCAGAGAACTGCTCTCACTATCCAAGAGTAAATGCCTAGCGAGCGTCATATACGGGGCATCCTTGTGGGAAATGACAAATAGCTTGACACTGCAGAACCAGGTCTCTTTTTACGTAGACTACTGGCAGTCACAGGTTCAGCATCGACCTATATTGTTTATAAAGAATTAGATGTACCTTATCTTGAGGATGCAATCCAGTAAAGCTCAATTTCTAGTTGGCATAGCATTTGGAGTAAGACATGTACAAAGTTCTCTAAGGAAATTACCTAAGAATGTTTAACACTTGAGTATCGTGATAAGATTCCCAGGCTGGTGCACATGAATAAATTACTAAAGTAGATCAACAAGAATATTAGTATCGAGGAGCCCACTAGCATTTTGCAATATAGTAAAAAAGAATTTACAATGATGTTCATTGGAAAAGGGAGGACAAAAGAGAAATGCAAGAAAGATCAAACTGTACAGTAGGTAGATACTGATCTGGTCCCATGACGCAAGGTGTACAACGGTACCTGATTATTGTAACTAATGTACAGAACAGATTTTATCTCACCAAGTTAAGTTTAGGTATTTTACAAAATTTGGCAGCCTTCCCTAAAATGGGGGCATGCGGTGACACATTACCTTAATGCCCATGTGATAGGAAATCCACCCAATCTACATACCATTTTCTTCTGTTTTGTAAGTTTTATAAGGATATTAGAATACGTTTCCTGCTGCCTTTATTTTTTTTTATCAAAGAAACATATTCATTACAAGGACGCTTTTAACTTTTTATGTAAAATGGATGATGTTGGCATATGCTATGCAGTTTCCTCATATATCTCACTTGCAATCAAGAGACGGAGATCTATTACACACCTATAAAGACTAACATATGAGATAGAATAGTGGAAATATACTTGGTTAGTTGTAACACTTTCGTGTTACTTATAATGAATTATCTCCTTTTCTGTGCACTTGATAGCATTTGCATGAATGCAGCACATTATAATGTTCTTACCGCAGCTGCAAAAAGCAATGAATCATTTTCCAAAATAATTGTTTTATCAGACGGTGGATTTTAATAATGCGGTCTAATTGACTCCTTTTTATTGTTGTGATTTTCTGAATAACTGATAGATCTGTTTGCACTACATGTCCTTCAGCTTAATCAGGTATTTGTGCTCATTACGGTTATGAGATATTATTGTTAAAATGAAGGCCTACATAATCTATATTAGCGTTTCTCTTTTTAACCATGGCAATCTTTGCACATTGAACAGTTCTGCAGAATATGTTCCTTATGGACTTTTAGATTGACACAGTTAATGGTTGCTTAACTTGATTATGGTATGATGCTGAGGTAATATTTTGTACTGTAACAAATATACTGTATTTTTATTATTCTTTTATGGATTTTCGTAATCCAAATAAAGATTGATGATGTCAGCGAGTTAATTTAAGAATGTTGCCCACTTGTCCGCTCCATAATATAGCAGGCTTGTTGATACATGAGGAGTATGACGGTTCCTAGATCTGAGGCATCCCACTTCAGCCTTCTTTAATGTTGCTCATGGCCACATTATTAGTCTTAGACAGCTTAAACGCTCTGTTACAGAAAGGATAACTTCATTGGGATTCTAGAGAGAACAAAAGGATCATGGTCACTCCCTACATGCACAATGACCTCCATATCAAGAACTAGGACAACTAGGATATAGACCATTCCAGCGGTTCTTACCCTTTGACTGCTCTTGATCCTCACTGCATCAGCACTCGAAGGCAGGGGCCCTGCAAAACAATTTATATAATTTTTGTGTCATAACAATGAACAAAATATACACAAACAAGTATACAACAAACAAGTACAGATACTGTGAAATGTTTGATTTAATTATACAAAATGTTTAATGTATTGGGTAAAAACGCAGAAGCCCAATAGGCAGCTAACATTGTACCTCTTATCCAAAGACTAGAGGGAGATATAAAACACTGGAGCAGGCTGCCACTGTCCATGATGGGCTGGGCATCCATGTTTAAAATAATTGCACTGCCCAGGTTCTTATATGTATTTCAGAATTCCCCTCACAGAATACCAGATGCCCTCTTCAAAAAAGTGGACGCATTGGTCAGAACTCTGTTGTGGAATGGGGCAACCCTTTATAGCCATGACAACACTTCATCGTAGTAAATATGAGGGAGGTATAGCTTCGCCCAACAGTCACAAATATTATGAAGCACCACATGTGGGAGTTGTGAATGACTGGGCATATCAGGAATGGGAGGACCCGCTGTTTCGCCTAGATGGAGTATAGGAAACAAGAGCTACCTGCATGTACTCTATTGGGGGAGGCTAGCGACACAGGTGGACCCGGCAACAAAAACAGTGATAGACATATGGAAAAAAATAAACAGGAAATTGAATTGGGAGAAGCAATTGACTCCCAAGACACCATTGTGGAAAGGCACTAGGCCGCAGTTGGGAGCTATGAGGAATAATTTCCAGGGATGGGATGCAAATGGACTCCACATTACCAGACGATTGGGATACGAATGGCATAGTACCATTCAAACACCTATAGAAAGAATATGAGATGCACCTTACACAGTGGCTAAGATATAGACAACTGAAACATGCAAGTCAGGGATGAATAATACAAAACAAGGATATACAGGAAGATTCCTCCATAGAGCGCAGATTGCTGGACGGCCGCATAAAGAAAAAACTAGTCTCCCTTATATACGGTACACTTATGAGGATATCACAGGGCCCCCTAGAGCACTTACATACACGTTAGGGATCTAGACAAAGAGGACTGGTTGACAGCACTGAGGTTTCCTCATGAAGTCTCAATTAAAGCCAGCTACTGCCTGGTACAAATTAAGACCGGCCATAGGACATACTACATATGGGTATTGTTCTATAAAATATGAAGGGCAGGTCATTGCAATGCCCAAGAGATTGTGCACTTGGGGGAACTCTGATGCATATACTCTGGGAATGTCCCAAACTGAGGCACTTTTGGGAGAAGGTATGTGGGCCACTGTAGGTGGCAGCTGGAGACCAACTGGACTTCCAACCCAGAACTGCTTTGCGGGGAATTTGCGGAACCACTGACTTTACCAGGAGTCAGAAAAATACTGATTGATATGGTGTGCATGATCACAAAGAGGGACATGGCGCAAAATTTTATAAATGGGAAACTGGGATGGCACTCATTAAAATGCTGGAAAAAGAGGTATAGAAGGGGAGGGGATGCCTGAAGAAATGTGAGAAAATATGGGGCACCTGAGAAATGCAGAACATGTAAAAGAAAGGCGGACTTTGCTGTTAATGGTGAAAAGAATCAAAATGCATAGAAGTAGAAAATCCAGAGGAGAAGAGGACAAATCGAGATAGACTGGTACTGTTCACCTCTGGCACAAGGAGATGTACTGTATATTGGAACATGAGCCCCTTACCTGATGTGGGGCTGGGACCCTGGGAGAAGCTCCATGGCTTGCTGCCTAGCCCCCCTCTTTCCTGATTGTTGTGAGCCCCCCCCCATAGGAGATGGGAAGGATAGCTACTAAATGTACTGTCTGATCATCTTTTGATGCACTGTACCTAATGCAAAGTTGTTGAAAATGTTGATGACGTCATAATAACAATAAAATAAAACTAACCAAAAACAATAAAAAAATTACATCCTTCCTATGCCTTTGTCTCTTAGTTGCCATTAGGTGATATAGATGGGTGAGCCATGGAAGGCTCATGGCAAGGTCAAGCCAGATGCCTGGCTTATCTCAAGGTTTCCTTGGATCCTCAAGCCCAATACAAATTAACGCTCTAACATCATGTGTCTAAAATTAAAGCCAGAGCACTAACATTTGATATAAAATATTAGGGGGAAGAAATACCCATCAAGCAAGGGGCTGAATTGCACAATGTGGAACCAGAAAACCTGTGTTCAGTACAGGCTTTTCTACCTGACCCGACGATGTGATCTTAGGCAATGGTTTTACTTAACATTGTCTCTTTTAAATTCATTATCACTTATGAGAGCACCTTGAAATACATGAATTCAGGGTGTGCACTGTACAAAACCTTCTCCTGTGTTTGATTTAATAAACTATAATGTTGTTCCAAGTATAATAACAAGCTAGGCCACACAGAGAGTGCAAATGACAAAGGGACCGCCTCTTGGTTCACTAATGGCAGTGTTGGCATGGATGTTTCTCTAGTCATGTTTGACAACTATCACTTCTAATAAATGCCTCTCAATGGAGTGATATTATCTGATATACTGAGGTGAAATGCTTCAGCGTGGTAATGAAATACACATTTTGGAATTTTGTAAAGAGTTTATCATATTTTTACATGTTTTTGCACACTGTCTCTAAAAATTGAATCAGAACCTAATGATACGTAGTGTAGGACACATTCTTTGCTTCCTTTGCATTTGGTAAAAATAAATAAATGGTTGCCCTTTTGACAGCTTGTTCTGCAATTAAAAAGCCACCCAGTGCTGTTTTTCGGCATGAGGCAGCAGGTAAAGGTCAGGGGTTTGCTGTGCTTATTGTACCTACTGTACTTATTCTGCTCTGACAAAATTAATCTTAGTTTTTAGCCTCCGATTTCAGATTCATTCACATTTAGAGAGCATTAAAAATGTTTGAATTTTACATACATATATATATATAAACAGTAGTGGGCAAGTTGACAGCCACAGAAATAGAAACTTTGAGGATAGTAGCTGAAAAGAGGGGTATACCCCAGGCCTCATCTTCCCCCATCACAACGTCATTATAATCATCTAGTGGTTCCAAAACAGTACCAAAATCACAGTAATTTATGACCACATATTTATTTTAGCAACACAAAAGAATGATGGATGGAGTGCTGCAAATTTACCAACACTCACCCTCAGTCACAGATCTGGGTTAAATCCATTGTTCTTTTGCTCACCATGCCTCCCCAGATTGGATTAATCCATATACAAATTAGTCTTAACCTTGCTCCCCATGGGAGCAGTCCAGCCAGATCTGCCAGGCCAGGTCTTCCCTGGACCAGAAGCAAGCATCCTGGGACTAGTTTCAGGGTATCACCCCTCAACACCCAGGCTAGCTTTAATCCAGTGGCACAGCAAGCAAGGGGCACACATCCAGGCATACCGTGGCCAATTTATGGTGACTTTAGCAACACAAAAGAATGATGGACAGAGTGCTGAAACATTTCAAACACTCATCCCTAGTCACAGATCCAGGTTAAATCCCCTTTCCTCACCATGCCACTCCAATTTGGACCCAGCCATATGCAATTCAGTCTTGTCCCTGCTCTAAACCCAGATTTGTGACTGGTATGAATGTATGATTTGTTTGGCATTCCATCCATCATCTGTTCTTTTTGTGTTTGTTGCCCAAAGTGTGAAGGGTATGCCCAAACGTGGGTCCCATGCTCACTGCGCCACTGGATTCAAGCTACCCTGGTTGATGAGGGGTGATACTCTGAAAGGTGCCAGGATGCTTGTTTCTGGTCCAAGGAGGACCTGGCATGGTGGTTAGGGATGAACTGTTCCCATGGGGAGCAGGGTCAAGACTGATTTGTATATGGGTGGGTCCAAAGTGGGGTAACATGGTGAGCAAAAAACAATGGATTAAACCTAGATCTGGTACTGGTGGTGAATGTGTGATTTGTCCACCATCACCTGTTCTTTTTACATACTTATTTTGGCATCTGATAAGTGAATCCAATAATAGGACCATTCCTAACTAGAACCATTCTCCGACTGTACAAAATAAGGGCCTGATTTATGAAACGTTTGCGCTGCCTCAGCATAATTTTTTTACGTAAAAGCGGCACAAATTTACAAAATAGAATTGTATTTTGTAAGTTTAAGCTGCTTTTGCCTCAAAGTTGACGCTCAGGCAGCTCAAACTTTTCATAAATCGGGCCCAAAATGTACGATAGGTTGCAAGTAAGATGAGAAGCGATACATACTAACTGCAGGTTGAAACAATGACTGGGAAGAACTGCAGTTTCCCCTTAGACCAATGCTGTTCCATATGGGTAGCATCCTGAAGGACATACCTCAGTTCTATGGTTTATATAAACCTCCTTCTGTACCTGATATGATGACCAGGTCTCTTCGAACACCCAGGCAGTCGTAATAAATTAAGTCAGTCAAAATATCCAATTTCTCTCTCCCTGATGATCCACGATGTAACAACAAAATATAAGAAACAACTGTTTATCATAAGCTCTTGAAGCCTCAATCACGGTAGTGAGAGTTTTTTTCTCAATCACCCTAAGCCTGTACTTATGTCCCACTTAATCCAGTCTGCGTCTGGAACATGCAGCCATGGAGTCCCTCCCCAACTCTATACACCTCGACTCAGAGATTGGCAAATAGAATCCTTGTAGGATTTGGAATATACTTTAGATATGGCTTCAAAGTGTGAGCGTTGAGAAGGGGAGTGCTAAATGTGCATAATTTGCTTTTGAGTAAGTCTGCAAAGGTTTGGAAAAAATACACAAAATTACGCTTAATTCTGAAAAATGCAAACCAAACATTTGTTGTTATATCTTAACATGGCATGTGCCCTCGCATCCATTTTGGATGTGAGGACCCATTCGTGCAAAAAAAATTGTGCAAAAACATAAGAAATGCCGCAAAAAGTAGACGCTCGTGTCCAGGTCATTCTATTATTCCCATGTTGGCGCACTCATTTTTGCCGCAAATGCCTCATAATTACTCGATTTGTCTTAATAGCATAATTGTGGGAGTTCATGTAAATCAAATTTAGCAAGTTTAGGCTGGTTTAACGGAAGTTGCCCAGTACTGTGTTAACCTTTAATAACACATAAAATGAGTATATGCGGGTGGATACTAAAGCTCGTATTAACTACCATAGTGCTCTGCTCACAATTATCTCTTAATTGCCGCATTCAAACCAGTATTCCTTCCAGTCAAATGCATTTTTGCATGGCTGTGAATGGTATTAAATGCCAAAAATACCTGGAGAGGCAAAAACATCATACTTTAAAAAACAGTATGGATATAATGATTCCCAATAACATTGGCTACAACCTAGAAGCATCTTAGAGCATATTATACTGAGGGTATTAAAGGCTACAGGGAACCAGAGAATTTCCTACTTTCATGGCTGTCACAAGCAGTATCGGATCTTCCATTTCCCAAATCTCACATGACACTTGGGGACTGATTTAAGAACCCCTAGCGCCTCCTTGCGCCACATTAGCGTAATTTTTTTTATGCTAATGTGGCCCAATGAGGCCAAAATCTCAGTGCCAAATTTAAAAAGTGTCATAGTGCATGCATTGCGCCATTTTGTCACCCTTTGCGCTACATTATACCTGTGCCAGGCATAATGTATGCAAAGGGGGCATTCCCCATTAGGCACTTTTAACGCCTGTTTTCAATGGGCCTCAATGGGCCTTGCAGGATTAGCGTCAAAATTGTTTATGCTAATCCTGCAAAGCTCTGAACTAGCATCAAAAATTTTGATGCGAGTTCCCTAACTACTGCCACGGTGTGCTGTATCTTAGATACGGCGCACACATGGTGACATTAGGGGGCTGCACTGGGTACAATGCCACGTTTCTTAAATCAGGGCCTTTGAGAAACTGTGGTGCTCTTGTGGTGCCCATAAAGAGGTACTACACACAACTTGCTTCCTGATCTCAAAGGTATAGTACATCCAATAATACTTGTAAAGATTTCATGAAAAATAAAACCCATTTAATTAGTGACCCGTATGAGTGAAATCTAGGCCTAACCAAAAGCTGCATTTCAAATGTGCACTTTCCTTTTTAGATCCTTGCTTGATTGCTAACATTGACGAATTCCAAAACCACTTTAACTCATAACACATACAAAATGCTTCTATCGTAACTTTTGTGTGGCCTTAGCAAGACACAAGCTTCCTATGTTAGCAAAGACAGCTATATAATTTTATTCCTTTTTAACCACTTGACCTGCTTTGGAATCTCAAAACGTGCTTAACTACTCTGAAACTTGCTTCTTTATGAATAGTCTTCAGTATGGAGTTGTGTGAGAATAAGTATGAAGTAAATTATTTGTGCATAACATTTACACGGGTGTCTTTTCTTGCAGAAAGTAAGACGCCTGAGAAAATAATTTGAAGTAGCAACCAATGTAGAAATGTTGACAAATGTATCCTACTGTTAGGACTGTCTTTGTTAGAAGTTACCATCTTAACCGAAACTGTTCTGCTCTCACAGACGTTTTTGCTCATGGTTGGCTGTCTATTATTTTGGATGAAATAATTGTACCAAAATGTATCATTTGTTTTTGTATTATAAAAGTGCCCCAGGGAAAGAACAGAGAGAGAGAGAGAGAAAGCGAGAGAGAGAGAGAGGGATAGAGAGACAATGATTTTTTTCTATCTTGCGCACACAGAGCTACTGACTGTGAGACAGACTTTACTCTCTGCCTAGAATGTTTTCTATAAGAGTCTGTTACAGTATTCTTTATGAGTACTGATAGATTCGCTGACTAGACTGAATGAATTAAACATTGCGGGCTACTCCTTGGAGTGTCACAGCACTAAGTGGACAGTAAGAGAGAAGAGGACAGGAGGATGATTAGGAGCTGAAAAGCTAAGGCCCATGTTTATACTTTTTTTAGCACCGCATTTGCGCCGCTTTTTGACACAAAAATGGCGCAAACTTACAAAATACCATTGTATTTTGCAAGTTTGCGCCGTTTTTGCATCAAAAAATGACGCAAATGCGGCGCTAAAAAAGTATAAATATGGGCCTAAGTCTTTAGTTGTTTTTTTTAAAGAGCATTCATTAACTATTTGATGTAAATTCAGCCGGCACGCTATTCTAGGCCAGCAGGCCCAGGAGGGAAAAGGATCTGCCTCCTGTTTTTGCTTGCTTAACTTTGGGAACTTTTGCAAAGTGACCAAAGGAAAATCTCAGACATCAGAGAGGAGTATAGAACTGAGCCATTGATGACTAGTACTCTGGGTCCGACTGATGAAGGGCTAAATGCATGAGTGTTAAGGTTTTAAACATAATCCTTTTCTCCACAGGTAACCAATGTAGGATCTATAAATGGGACGTCATCAAGATTCATATAGGTAGGCGAAGTACCAAGTGGGCTGCTGCATTTTGAACAGTCTAACGTTTTTGCAGCAGGTATTGGGGAAGTCCTGCAAACAGGGCATTCATGTTATCTAGCTCGGACATTACCAGAGCAAGTAGAAAGCAGGCACTAACTGGTCAGGAAAGAAATTGTAAAAATGTTTTGGCAATGCGCATCAAGCCGAAACAAGTGCTGACAACCGTGTTAATTTGGGTTTGAAATGTCAGCTGTTTGTCAGTCTTAACGCCTGAGTTCTTTACAACTTCGACTTGGGCATTGGGTGGAGGAGTGTTATTAGACCAGTGAGCTTACAGGTTCAGAGTAAAATTATTATCAAAGAAGAGCATCGCAGTCTTGTCTGGGTTACATTTAAGTTGGTTTAAACCCACCCACTGGAGCAAGACAAGGTTTGATGACTTCTTGATTCAATGTCTCATCTTTGCCAAAAGGGAAGAGTAGCTGAGTGTTGTCTGCATAGGACACTATCTTGGCCCTAAAGGACTCACCCAGAATTGCCAAAGGAGTCATGTAGATGTTAAACATTGTAGGACTAAGGACTGAGCCCTGTGGCACTCCCACCCAGACACTCCTCTTACTAGATGAAAATGAAGGTATCGGGACCTCTTGGAATCTGTCCTCTAGGCAAGATCTTAGCCAAGTTAACTCCACACCCCTGATGCTGAACTTGCCAAAGCGGACCAGCAGCCTGGAGTGTGGAGACATGTTAAAAGTGGCTGAAAGATCTAATAAGACCAGGAATGCTTTGCCCCATGCATCTAAAGGTTTGTTCGATTTCTTCAGAGACTTCCTACGGAGCAGCTTCCATGCCAAATTTGGGTCTGAACCCTGACTGGCTGGGGTGGAAAAGGCTGTTGGATTCAATATAACTTGACAGCTGACAATTCACAAACTTTCTGTGAAATTTTAGATGAAGCTGGTACCAAAGAAATTGGCCTGTAGTTACTAGAACTATGGGGGTCTGCATTAGGCTTTTTTAAGAGAGGTAATGTCTTGGCCTGCTTCCAGGTGCAGGGGACAATCCCAGAAGGCAGAGCTTGAGTAATAAGAGAGTTTAACACTGGATTGATGGCATCCACTCCCTTCGGAAGAACAAATGGAGGGCAGGGGTCGGTGGGCGATCCTGGTCTTAAATTAAGTATGGCAGGTCTCGACTCTTCTATTGAAATTGGGTCAAATGAGGAGAAAACACAATTGGTGTCAGCAGGAGGGAGAGAGCAGGGAATGAGAGCGTTTGTTATTGCAAGACTGCTTTGAATGTCTGCAATTTTGATTATAAAATAGGAGGCTAGTTGTTCACAACATGTGGCCAAAAGATTTTGCCCTATGGTGATAGAAATATTTTGACAATCTTAAAGATTTCAGTTGGCTTGTTCTTTGCCTTTTCAATCTTATCCTTATAGATCTTTTTTGGTGAGATTGATTAAGTGAGTGTAGGTTTTAGGAGCTGACTTGTATTTCAGTTTATCCTTTGGACTATATTAACTTTGCCAGACTCTTTCAGTCTTCTTACAGATTTTCTCAGCCTACCTGAGATGTTCGTTAAACCATGGGCAGGATAGCTTAACTTTTCCCGCTATATGTCTAGGCAGGAGAGCTAGTTGATCTACCATAGAATAAATCCAATTATCCTAAGCATGGATGTCTGACTCAAGTAGACCAGAAAAAGAAGGTAGCAAATTCTTCAAGACAGCTAACAGCCTGTCCTGTGGCATTTTAGAAAAGAAAACGGAATTTTTTTGACAACTCTGTTGCATTACATGCCAGCCAAAATGGATCAAGTGGTGATCCGTCCATGAAAGAGGGAGAGAGTCAGATGTACTTAGGTTGATATTGGAGAAAATCAAATTGGGGTTCGAAATAAATTGGCGAAAGCCAAGCGGAACCAGGGTGTTAGTGAGGTTTGGCATGTCTTTATTGGTAGGGGAGCCCCAATGAATATTGAAGTCCCTCAAAATGATGCATTGAGTAAAACGGATTAGGACCTGTCCTGCCACCTCATTGAAGTAGTCTAGAAAAGGGCCGCAGGGCCAGGAGGATGATAAATCAGAAGGCCCCAAACCAAGTGGTGGGCATTCAGGGCAATGGAGAAGCCAAAGGCTTTTGCCCTCTACAAGGTTGTTTACCCGTAATGTCGAGCATCGATAGTTGTCCCAAAGAATAACGGCTATACCTCCACCTATTCTGTGTGTATGGTCAAGATTAAGAATGGGAATGGCATATTCCAGGAGAGGTTTAGAGAAGGCCAACAGCCCAGTTTATGCAGTGAACAAGACATTGTATCTTTCATCACAAAATAGATCATGGATGCCCACTGCATGCTTAGACAGAGACTGCACAGTGGCCAATAAACCTTTAAAAGGGGATTGACTGGGGTTGTTGGGGATGTTACAGCAGGAGTTGCCTTCGGTGGGCCTCGCAATGGATACATTAGACTCTCAATGACATGAGATGCACACAAAATGAGAATAAACCATTAAAGGAATGGGTATGCGTGCACACATTGTGGGCTTGTGCCGGGCAAGAATCTCTTCTTTAGAATACCTTCTTCCAAGAAGGGGGCATAATGGTTGGTGCTGGCTACTTCCGGGATGCTGACTGGCTTAGATGGGCTTGCCTTTGGCACACTAGCGGTGTGCCCACTGCTCACATCTGCTGCACGTCTGCCACAAAGTAGGTGGCACAGTGGATTTACACAACCGCCATGATCAAAGAATATTGTATTCCCCAAGAATTACCAGAGCAACACATCAAAGGCCCAATCAAACTCCCATCTCCTTTGACAATGTCCCGAGTTCTCCCAAGTTCCCCAAACCAGAACTTTTATGCTATTTTAAAATGTGACTAAACAACCATAATTTGCCTCTTGAAATCTTGTTTCTTTTGATATTTCCTGACTAAAATGAATTACTCTTAATGATTTAGAATACTAAGCTAGGGATAGATTTCAGGGCACACTTTATGCAATGTTCTGTAAACCTTATTTGACTAGTAAAGAAGATATCTAAAAGTCATAATAAAAACTACTTTAAACTACAACTAAAACTCTCATTATTGACTCCTGAACAAATATTTGATTAATTGATTTGAGAATTGCAGCTTTTTATTACTAACCCATACCCAAGATTCCCTCATGAGCCTATAAGGGTTGCCGAATATTTTTATAAATGTTTAGATCCTCCTTGCTCCCAAAACTATAGTTCTGTGCAGAGGTTTTCTGGATATGAATATGGGCACTCCCAAATTAAATATGGCCAATCTCCTTAGGTGCTTTCAGTGCAAAGCTTTGTGCATCAGACAAGCTCTTGATTATCCTGCTTATAACCTCAAGGGTCTGTCTGCATTTCTATGTAAGTCGATGACCTTCACAAACTGGAACTATAATCCAGAGAACTTTTTTGCATAGGGCAGAGTCGTTTACCCTCCCACTATTTTGCTGCAGTATCAATGCAAATGATAGCATTAATCAAACCTTAAGGACCCAAAGCAGCTTTTTCATCTGCTTGACCAGTCTTTGCTGGGGCCGTACGGTTGATGGCTTTTAGAAGTTAGTGACCTTGTGAGGGAGTGAGTTGATGTGTAATTAGTGTGTGATAGTTGAAATATGCATGTGGAGAAGGACAATATTTGGGAGAGAAATATCGTGATAGTAATGCCTAAGTATATAAGTGGATCAGGCTATCAAGTATGTGGGGTATTTGAGAAAAGTGGTAGCACACAACATATGCACCCCATCCACACACATCCCCCTTGCTAAATACTCCATACTCAACTGACTATTTCTAATATGTACTTCTATGTAGAATGCACGATTGGCCTCCATTAGTGTTCTGGAAGTTCAGGTGTTCACATAGATGTGAAGGCACCCACCTCCTTCGGTGTCTCTGTATCAATGCAATAACCCCTAGCTAATATGATTGGGCATCTTTGCATACGAGATCTTAACATCAGCATCTATAATTTGGTTAAAAGACTGTTGAAAACCTGTCCATCAGGGCGCTAATGAAAATGTGACAGTAAGTAAAATTATGTTGTAACAGTTCAGTCATCCTGCCACCTGGGGCATTATTCATCACATTATGAGCCATGCTTTAGATGGACCTTATCGGTGTAGCGCTCGCCACGTATTTCAGTGTTTTTGGCATTTTGAATGTAAAAAGTCAACTAAAGTATTTTAGGGTGATTTATGCTATTTGATAATGCGAATAAACAACCATAACTTTCCTTTAGCAATAGATTTCATTGAACTCTTTGACCACCAAAGCCCACGAGGCTTTCAGTCTCGGGGAAAAGGGCGTGGCCTCAGCCATGCCAGGCATCGAGTCCTCATGTTAATCTGAGCCATCAGGTTTTAGCCTGGGCCATGCCCTGAAGCTCTGGGTCCAGAGGGTAGCCTTTGGTCTTTAACTGTGCCAAGTTCCCCAGACTCCTACGCCCACTGATCATAAATTGTTTACTTCATTTTGTGTAGAGGCATATAGGCAACATGTGGACTGTAAATCAACGTGCTTACTTCGTATCATTTTTAAGTCGCACATTTATACTTTCATTAATCTGTGCCAGATTTTCAGGCTGAGACAGTTGTTCACATATGACAAGAAAACAGAACAAAAAATATTCATTTGGGTTAATAATTCTTGCAAACAATAGAAAACATAAATAAAATCGTTTTGTGACCATTCTCGCGAAAAAAACAGTAAGTGCCTGACTTACATGGTTAAGTGCATCATACTATGGCTAGATATAAAGATAAATGAGATAAGTAGTCCAATAAATGTGGTCCCATATGAGGGTAGTATCCTAATATCGTCCTATTGTGACATGAGCGATCAATATTTACTTGATAAATGGCAGCCTCAAAAAAGTCCAAATTAATGCCACTTAGGTACTCCTCAGATAAGCCTACGCGTTTTGATCCCTATGCGTTGGACAACAGATCAACAAGATCTTCCTCAGGGCCCGAGAACAGTATAGAAAGAAGCAAGGGATGTCTGGACAAAAACAATTACAAACATATTAATGTGCCTGAAAGGACATAGGGGCATATTTAGAAGCTCCTTGCGCCCCTTAGCGCTGCTGCAGTGTCATTTTTTAGGGTCGAGCCTGCGTTGCATGTGCTCGCGCACGCGTATAGCAGGGAGACTCTTTAGTATTTAGAAAAGGGCTCCGAGCCCTGTCAACTTCACGTCAGTGCTTTTTATTGGTTCGTGGGCTTCCCTAATTAAATCGGCTTGCTTTCATTAGTCGAAGGCACGCATACGTCATGCCTTTTCCGGTGGCAAGCCCTCCTCGAGCGCAGTGACCAAGTACAGAAAACATGCGAGGCTCGCTGTTTTCCATCGGGCTTGTGGACTTTTTTTTAAACTAATTTACCAGCCCGATCTCGCTTGGCAGAAGTCGAGCGCTTTACCTACTTGATTTCACTTTTTCGGGTTACGTGCATAAATGCACTTTTGCCCGATAGGTGAAAAGTCGGGTTAGGAGTTGACAACGCGATCAGCTCTAACATGAGCAAACGCGAGACCCGATGCATTGTAAATGCTTGTTTTACACTACGGTGGCGCTAAACAGGCCCTCAACCTGTGTGGTATTTACAAAGTGGCGGAATGGTACCATTGCGCCACTTTGTAAACCCTTGTGCCACATCATACCTGCACCAGGTATAATGTATGCAAGGGAAGCGTTCCCCCGCAGGGAGGCCCAAAAGAAGTGGCTCAGTGAAATCTACAAGATTTCACTGCACCATTCTAGCGTCATTTTTTTGTGCCTGCCCAGGGCAGGCGCTAAACTGATGCTAGTGCTATAGCCTTGGGCCTACCTGAGCTTTGCAGGACAAGCACCAACATTTTTGGGGCCAGTCCAGCAAAGCACCACAGCTGCGCCCAAAATGTTGCTGCAGTTGTGCTAATGAGTGCTATGGTGCACTGTATTGTAAATACAGCACTTCCATGGTGTCGTTACGGGGGGGGTGCAGGGCAGCGGAAACAAACCGGCACATTGTAGCCGAAGTGCCACTTCCTTGTAAATATGCCCCATAATTCCTCTGGTCTGAGTGCGGAATTTTAGGTAAGCAGACCTAGTGGTTTGTCAGTGGGATTCTTTGGAATGAAGAGTGTCCATGCCATTTCCCAAAGTTTATTTTTTGTTTGAACGCTGGGAAGCATCGGGTTCACTCCTACAAATTCAATGATCCTCCGTTGCGATGCAAAATTGTGTTGTGGATTTATGGGAACAACTCAGTGTAGATCAGCTAAGCACAACTTCCCTTTGCTGTTATTTATCTTCCTTGTGGGTATTTTCAAAGATGTTATGACTGGAATAGAAACAAGAATTTTGAAAAGAAAAAAAATGTATCAGTGGTGTGATTATTCTGGTATTGGATGCGTTTCAAAGTTTCGTCCTTTCCTGGAAAAAGTGCGACTCATCTCGCCGCCCTTGAAACCATGGGAGTATCTCGAGGCGAGCGTTTGTTCTTCTCGGTATCTGTTGGACTGAACTGGTGAGTTACATCATCAGCTTCATGTGTAGGTTTGTACGGATAGGGAATCAATATTGTTGATTTCCAATATTTCATTTAGTCCAGTGCTTCCCAAACTTTTCAGTACCCAAACCCACTTTATAGAAGAACATGCTTTTGTGGCCCACCTATGTTTAATGGACACGAGGTGGGCTTTTTTAATAAGCATTGTGCGGTAGCGCACTGTTGTTTACAGACAGCATAGATGTCATTGATTGAAATGGCCACTGAATTTGCAGACATACAATTGTACTGATAAAACTATATAATGCACACAAATGATAATGTATTGCAATCTGGTTTTGGTGAATATTTATAAATTGTGCATCACCAAGTAAAGTGTCTTGTTTTGTTTTCATCCTATTCAAAATCTTTGTTTCTCTTACACTTCAGAATTACAAAACAAATTGCTAAATCTGTGCTTTCCTAACTACTGAATGTGTACATTTTATTTACAGGTTTTTACTTTTTCTTGGATGTTACAAAATGACATCCTACAGCCTTTCCTTTTGCAGTCTGTATCCTAATGAGATTGTCATGTAATTCACTTTACTTTTCTTTCTCTGACTGCAAAGTGAGAAGAGTTTGTAAACATCAATGCCCATGTTAAAAAAGTAAGCAGCAATTTGTCAGAAAACATAGCCTGACATTTGAGACTTCTATCATGAAGCACAGCAAATGTGACAAAATATGTACGATTTAAAGTCATCTTTATTTATTGCTTGGAGTTTCATAATCCACTAGAAACAGGGCTCCCAGTTCACCAATGGGTTGCAGCCCACAGTTTGAGAAACACTGATTCAGACCATTTTCCACAGTTCGAAGTTTCAGTATCACTTTTGCTTCACAGTGTAGCAGTATTGTTTTAATGCCTTCGCCTCTTGGCTTTATATGTTTCAATATACTCCAGCTCACCTGGTATTCGGAATTGTTGTATTCAACGCAGGGTTGCATCCATGTTTTTTATACATGATCGATGCTCTATACTTCTTGTGTTCATTTCCTGTGTTTTGCCAATAACCACTCCCATTTTATGGTAAGTATTCCCTATTTTCCTGTCACCCCCAGCAACCTCCCATATTTAATACTGAAATATAGGCCTGCATATGTAGAGACCTCCACAGCCAATGTGGAGCGTGCCACACATGAAAGATAGGAGAGGTAGAGACCACCAAGTGTAAGTTAGTGGACAGCATTTCACAGTATGCAAATATTAGTACTGTAGCACTACTACACATATTACAAAATGTAGTTTGTAAATAGGCCTCCTTGTCTTTTTGGCCTTTTCGACTAATAGTGGCACAGGATTTCCCAAAATAAAACCTGACCTGGTAGCCAAAAATTCATATGCCCATATATTTTGGATTGATGGATAGGTTTACATAAAATCTAGACAGAAAACAATATGCTCTGTCTTTATTTTTTCACTAGAACATTGAGTTTTTAGTATAGTACTATACAAAATATTGACTACCAAAATATTGTGGAAGTATGTATTCATAAGTATAAGTTTATTATAGTTAACATCACATATATTTGCCTTTGATATTTATTATAGAGAGGAGGTATTTTACAAAACTACTGCTGTGCATAGCAATGACATGGCACCATGTGACTGGCTAATCACTTCCTTTACAAAAGTTAAAGGCAGCTATGCTGTGTTAAGTACACTTTGGTTATGTTCTGGGTTATGGTCTTAGACATAGATAAGTATTAGGTTTTATATTTTTTCTATACTGATTACCGCTTTATGTTTTTTAAACAGGTTCTTATTGCAATTGGTACAAAAGCAAGGCATAATAAAACAGTACAGATTATGTTACGAACACAGAGCCACATCAGGTCTCACATGCACAATGGAATGACAACGGCAATGATTGCCCAATTACATGAAACAGCAAAGAATTAGACATAGGTAAGCAGCAAGTGGCCAGTGCAGCTACTCTCCCCAGAGAGGGATGGCAGGAGGGTACAGAACTCAAAAGAGCAGCACATTGGAACAATGGGGGGAGGGAAGGAGCCAGGAAGGCACAGTCACAGCAACCTCCAAGAAGCCATCTCTGCCACGCTAAGACCCACATCAATGCAATCACTCAGCTGCACCCAGCTTCCACAACAGTACTCCAGCTTGCCTCTCGGGATGCCTTCCTTTCCGGAAACCCGGAGGGGGGGGGCCGGGGGCGGTCGGTAGTGGAACCATCCACCGGCAGACTCAAGTCTGATAAACTGTCCAGCATGCTGCCCCATATTTCCAAGTCACAGTCAGCATGCTCATCAGTGCACACCGCACGCAGTCACCTTTCCTCTGCCATGCCCCATTCATGCTTGTCCATCATCCATTTTTCAATCGGTGCAGTGGGCTGCCTCCAATGGATGGCTACCTGTCACTTAGCCAACGTCAGTTGCAGTAGCGTGAGCCAATGGTTCATCTTGGCCCTGAACTTAGGTGGTATCGGAAGTACCCCAAGTAAGCTGTGACTGACGGGGGCCTCCATAGGCACCCTTGCGACCTCCGGTAGAATCCATATGACCTCTTCCCAAAACCCTTGTAAATTGTCAAAATCCCATGTCATATGGAGAAAGGATGCCTGAGCAGACCCACACTGAGTGCAAACATCTGATTGAAATCTATTGGTTCTATTCAAATGCTGTGGGTCACATAGACTTGATGCAAATAAAAAAAGGGTGTAAGCTTGAATCTCATGTTACTAGCCACCTCCTTAACCACTTGCATGCGTTGGTCAGCCAGGAGCTGTAGTGTTCATGTGCATCGGATAGCTCCCGGCCATCTGGGCACATGGTACTTGAAATCCCTCTGGTGCAGGTACCATAGGGATTTCATTTGGATATTTTTAGCCTTGATTCCTGGGGAAGAGCCTCCCCAGCAACCAAGGCTAAAAATAGCCCCACCCTGAAATTAAGATCGTCGTCCGAGCCGACGTCATTACAGGGGAAAATGAAAATAAAATGAGCCGATCGGCCTTTCCAAAGGTACCTTTCTGTAGTGAATCCCTGCTTGGGGATCTTCTCAGGAGGCCAATCCCAAGCAGGGATCCAATCCACTAGACCACCAGGGAGAGGCGAGCGTTCATTTGGGAAAGGGTTTCTGCTTTCCCTTAATGTTTTAACACAATACTGTCTTCCTGTCCCGCTGGGTGGCAGTTGGGAGCAATAGCCCCTAATCTATCCCCCCCCATGGGGGACAGAAAGCCCACTAGCCAGCAGGGACTTTTTCATATTTAGGAACGGGTAAGGGCTACCCAGAATGGGCAAGGTAATTCCTCCAACCCCAAAAACAGGCACAGTCTTTCTGCCCTGCTGGGGGCAGATGGGGTTTATTACCCCCAACCCCACTAGACACCAGGGATTATTTGTTTAGAAACGTCTAGGGGTGGGTGCTGCCCAGAATGGGCACGGCAATGCCCCATTCTTCCCGAAAAATAGGCACAATCTTTCTGCCACCCCGAGAGGGGGTTGGGTAGATTGGTTATTATTACCCCCAATCTACCGTTTGGTGGGTCAGAATGCCCACTAGACACCAGGATTTTTGTTTTTATAAAAAAGGAGTGGGGCTGCCAAACATAGGCATGGCCATGCCCTCACCCAACATAAAGAGTGACCAAAGTCTATCTGCCCCCTGGGAGGCAAACAGGGCAACTACCATTGATCTTCTGCCCCTGGGGAGGAGAAAGCCCACAGATGCCAGGGGATATTTAAAAATAAATAGGGGTGGGGGTTGTCCACTATGGGCATGGCCATTCCCCCACCCTAAATAAATGGGGACAGAGTCTTTCTACCCCCCGGGGGGGCATGTGGAGGTAATTACCCCAGATAAGACCCCGGGAGGCAGATAGCCAACTAGACCCGAGGGAATCATAAACAAAGAAATAGACTGGTGCGGGCTGCTCGCCACCATCGGCATGGTTCTGCCCCTGCCCCAGCTGAAGGGGGCAACAGTCTTTCTGCCCTTTCCCCTCCACGGACTAAAGCATCTCATCCCAATGGAAAGAAAGAGGACTTTTGACTATTTTGGGTATTGATTTAAATTTGGGCCAGGAGAGCTTACATGCACCCCACACCATTTTCTTTCCCACCTTGCCCTGCATACCTCCAACGTAGCCTAAAATCATGCATTTTCCCTATATTTGTGTGATGGAAACTTCCAGAATCCACAGCACTCAACAAAATTACTACCACCCCGAATTGCCCCATCTGTACTGATAAAAATTCTGTCCCACTTGTATGGGTGCCCAAAGCAGAGTCAGCCTAAAAACGTAAGGAAATAATACTGCCCTTTTGGACCTGCTTTGGTTCCCCTCAATTTCTATACGTTTTTTGCCCTTCCCTGTTGCAGGCCCTTGGCTCACGTACACAAGTGAGGTATCATTTATATCGGGAGACAAAGGGGAACCCTTGGTGGTAGGAAATTTGTGACTCCCCTCAAATTCCAGAACTTTACTTCGCAGATATGTGATGAAAATGTGTTTTGTAGACAAATTTTGAGGTTTGCAAGGGATTCTGGGTAACAGAACCTCGTGCAAGCCTCAGAAGTCACCCCTATTCTGGATTTTCCTGGGTGTCTAGTTTTAAAATATGTACAGGTTTGCTAGGTGCTGGCTGAGCAAAGACCCAAAATCCACAGCTAGGCACATTGCAAAAAATGGGTCCGTTTTGCTTGGAACAATGTGCTGTGTCCATGTTGCCTTTTCGGCTGTTTCCTGTAGCCAGCACAGGGCCTACCCACACAAGTGAAGTACCATTTTTATTGAGATACTTACAGGATTGCCGAGTAGAAGGAAGCTTGTGGGCGCCCTTAGATTTCAGAACTTGCCATCACAGAAATATGAGGAAAATGTGTTTTGTGGAGAAATTTTGAGGTTTGCAAGGGATTCTGGGTAACAGAACCTGGTGAGACCACACAAGTCACTCCTTCCTGGATTCCCCTGGATGTCTACATTTAAAAATATGTACAGGTTGCTAGGTTTCCCTAGGTGGTGGCTGAGCTAGGACCCAAAATCCACAGCTAGGCACATTGCAAAAAAAGGGTCAGTTTTTTGTGGAAAAATGTGCTATGTCCATGTTTCGTTTTGGGACCTTTTGTGTCGCAGGCACTAGGCCTACCCACACAAGTGATGTACGGTTTTTATTGGGAGACTTAGGGGAACACAGAACAGTAGAACAAGTGTTTTTACCAATGCTCTTTCTCTGCGTTTGAGACTTCCAAATGTAAGACAATGTGTAAGAGGGAAATGTGTATTTTGTATTTATATTTCTTGTAGAGTGCATTCAGACCAGTGGTGTCGAAGCACTAGGCAGGTAAGAGAGGCTGAAGCAATTCCAGGATCTTAAAATGAGAACAAACAAGTCTTGAGTTACTTGCGGAAAGGAAGAAGGCATGAGATACTTCTAATTTTAACTGGGAGCAAATTCCATAACTTAACAGCTGCTACCGAGAAGGCCCCATCTCCCCATTTTACTGTTTTGCTGCTTAAAGTCCGTTCCATCTTAAGATCAGATGATCTCAATGGGCGACTGGGAATGTACCAATTGATTGTTGTTATCAAGTAGCCCGAGCCTTGAGAATGAAGGGCATTGTGAGTCAAACATAGTATCTTGAAAATAATTTGTTTCCTGATTGGGAGCCAATTAGCAGCTCCCTCATGCCCTCCTTGGGGATGTAAACTTGCATAGCCCAAGAACCAGTCGGGCAGCTGAATTTTGAATAGGCTGCAGTTTGTTCAGAGATAGTTGATTAGTATTTAAATATAGGGCGTTACAGTAGTTTAGTCTGGACATAATAAGGGTCAGAGCCACGGTTACTCTAAGTTCCTGTGGAATAAATGTCAGCACTTTCCTTAAAATTTCAATCAGCCATGAACAGGTATTGGTGACTCTGTTTACTTGGGCATCAAAGGATAAAGCTGAGTCGCAAATAAACCCAAGATTCTTAGCTGCGGGTATAGGTGTAGGTAGAGTCCCACATGTCTTGGGCCACCAGTTTAGGTTCCAAATAGTGTTTTTTGCACCAAAAATAATAATCTTGGATTTGTCACTGTTCATTTTTAGCCAATTTTTGCACATCCACTTATTGACTTCTTTCATGCAGGTTTGAAACCTGTCAGCTGTAAGGTGCACCTTGTCTTTAAAAGAGACAATTATTTGGGTGTCATCAGCATATGAAGACACCTGGAAGTCAAAAGATCGAACCAGTTTAGCATGGGGTTTAACTTACAAATTAAAAAGGGTCGGGCTTAAAGATGACCCCTGGAGAATCCCACAAGGGACCTGGAAAGGAGCAGATCGAAAATCCCCGCAATTGACTGACAGTGTTCTTTCCCGGAGGAATGTCTCCACAATGCTCAAAGCCGATCCCCTCAAGCCTGCCTGATACAGATGGTGTGTCAGTATCTGGGGCAAAATAGTACTAAATGCCTCTGACAAATCCAGCAGGATTAAACTAGTGCTTCCTCCCTGATCTACCTGTTTTCTAATGGTGCCTGTGGTAGCAATCAGGGCGGGATCCGTACTGTGATTTTTCCGGAATCCGTGCTGTGAAATATCCAGACTCTCATGAGCCAACAGAAAGGTGGCAAGTTCTTGGTTGATGTGTTTTTATAGAATTTTGGCCAACATAGGTAGGAAAGCAATTGGACGTACGTTTTTAAGGTCCCCTGAGTCTCCTCCTGCCTTTTTTTAATAGGTATAATGACGGTCTCTTTTCAAGTAACAAGAAACCCCCCTAATTCCAATACTTCTGCATGCATCTTCTCTAATAGCACCGCAATGGATTCAATAGCCATTTGGAGACCCGGAGTGGATCCCTGATAGAAGAGACTTGATTTTATTTGTTGCTAAAGGTGCATACTTAACCAAGGTTGGGCCTCCAACCACTTCGCCATTTGAACCAGTGCCCTGCTCCCTTTGGTGTTAGGTGGGGGGTTGGGAACTCAGAACAAATCTTTAAGATCTTATCTTGGAAAAACTCGGCAACCCTATCACAGAAAGTCTGCAAGTTTTCTAACTCCTGAGAGGGAGTAGGGATGACTTGGGCCTTTACTACTTTAAATAGTTCTTTACCTGTATTTCTGATTTTCTGCGAGTAGTAGCATGACTTGGCACATTTAATTGTGTTTTTGTACATTCCCCATATGTCGCTGAGTTTGGTTCTTTCTAGGGGTCCAGGGTCAAGTTTCCATTTTCTCTCCTGTCTTCTACATGCCCTCTGGAGTGCCTTAAGCTCTTCGGTATGCCATGGTGCAGAAACTTTTTTCCTAGTCTTGAACTTGACTTCCCTCAAAGGAGCTACTACCTCTATTGCTTCCCTGACCCAAAAAAACAAAATCCGCCACTTGCGACTCTGAACTTCCCTCAGGCCTCCCCTGGTGCTTCTCTAGGGCTGGAATTAAATCCTCTTTCTCTATACGGTCCCAATCTCTACTGTAAGTGGTGAAAGTCTGCTTGTGGTCCTTCCATCTCCTATATCTTACTTCAAAGAGGATCAAGTTGTGATCTGTCCAATCCAGCTGCATACCCAAAAGTAACAAATTCCGGAAGGGAGAAAATCCCATCCAATACATGGCCCGCCATATGAGTGTTTGAGGTAACCACCTGAGTCCAGCCAAAACAGGTCATAAAGCCCAGGAGGGTAAGAGTGTCACTGTCTTCCCTATCCTCCTAATGGAAATTAAAATCTCCAAAGATTAAGCTACGATCTATTGAAGGAAGTGTTCAATAATATGGGCCCAATACTCCAGGAATTTCTTTGTGGGTCCAGGTGGACGATGAACCAAAAGCCATTTCATTCTTAACATATTCCCTTGCTTGAGCTCGAAGTTGCCACCTTTGCAGGTGTATGAAATATCTGTTAATAGATCCATACAACAGCACAAAATACTTTTAAAAATGATACTCCCCTTACCCATCGTGCCTCTCTAATCTCTCCACATCATAGCCCAGGTGCAAGGCTGTTGTGATGTAATGAAGTCTGGGTCTGAATCTGCTCCAGGCCAGGTCTCCATCACGAATAAACAATCCAGTTTAGATTCCAGAATGTCTTCCCTTATCTCCAAGCTGTGCTTAATTAGTGAACGGGCGTTGATCAGCCCACATCTTATAATGTTGTGAGTGACCAGTCCCTCTCTCCCAGATGGATCATTCTTAAGCGTTTCCATGGATCTGGCTACACTGTTAGTGTTAAGATATACCCTGGGTTCCCATGTACAATACCTGTAGTTCCAGCCCTCAGCTAGAAAAAAAGGAGCCTCCTACCCTATCTTGCAGCATGATTTGGGCATATAGCTCCTGAGATGTGCCCTTGTACATTATATCCAGATAGTATTATCATTAGGGCCGGCAGCATTTCTGGACTCAGTTGAGTGCGGACGGGTGAAGACCGGCTTGCCTTAGGTGGGTCCACTGTGTCTGTGGCCCGTCCCTCCTAAATGCTATCTGCCAGCACACGTGCTGAAAGGGGGGCGTGGAACCAGAAAGAAAGTCTGGTCCAATGTCCCCTTTCCCAAAAGGTCATTCACCTATGGCCGACACCAAAGAGTCTAGGCTCTGTCTCTAACACATACAAAGTAACCTGGAGGAAAATCCTCCGTTCCCCACCTTCCTCCCCGTCCGGGACTCGGATTAAAACCCCAATTACAAAATGTTGGCAATAAAACACTGTATTAAAAAAGAGCATAATTAAATATTAGCAGCAAGAATAAGACAGCATTATTTTGTTTCTTTTTTTTGTTTGAACTAGATAATGGGTAAAACCATCTTGCATCAGCGTTCTTACTCTCTGTGGTCCGCGACATGTCCCTCCTAAATGCTATCTGCCTGCACATGTGGTGAAAGAGGGAGTGGCACTAGAAAGAAAGACTGGTCTGATGTCCTCTTCCCCAAATGGTCATTCAGGTGATCAAGAAATCATTTTGAGAAATGCCCTCTAATTCCCATTCTAGTGTGGGTATCCCCAAATTCAGAAATGTGCAAATAACCACTGCTCTAAACTCCATATCTTGTGCCCATTCCAGAAATACACGTTTTCTTGATATCTATTTTTCACTCTTTATATTTTACTAGATGAATTACTGTATACCCAATACACAATGAAAAACCATTGTAAGGTGCAGCTCAGTTATTGGCTGTGGGTACATAGGGAAAACCTACAAGTCCTATATATCCTCGTCCAGCGGACGTAAGTGTATATTGCTTTTAAAAATCTGCGTAGTTAGAAGTTACAGATGAAAACGTAGACACAAATGGCTGCTTTTTCAACTTAATTTCAATATTTTTTATTCTAACTTTTACTTTCTATAAGAAAACCTTGAAGGATCTACACAATAACCCCTTGCTGAATTTGGAAATTTGTCTACTTTTCACAAACGTATAGCTTTCTGGGATTCACCATTGGTTTCACACCCATTTCTACCACTAAATGCAGCAGAGTGCTTGCTGTAGCTTGACGGCAGTGGTAAAGCTGCAGGCAAGCCACAGCACACAGCTATATCCCGGTGGTGGGCACCCTGGGACATAGCAGGAGCTGTCGCTGGGGCTGCAGCAGTCCCGAGGGCCATCACTGGCTCCTTGAGGGGGGGGGGCGCCCAATGAATAGCCCCGGGGAGGTGGTGGTCCCCAGGGGTTGGGGGCAGCACGGCCCCTGCACTCAATTGCAAAACTGCCCCTGGGAAGTGGCGTTCCACAGGGCTGTGGGGGGCGCACGGCCCCCGCACTAAATTGCCAAACTGGCCCGGGGAGTTGCAGCCCTCCCCCATATATAAATCAATGCCCTCAGGACTTGGCCCACAAAGGGCCTCTATAGAAAACAAGCGCAGGCGCCGGAATAATTTTTGCCAGATCCACAGATCCACCCCGAATCGTAGTGAACATTTAAAAAAAAAGGTTTTTAACTCTAGGGGAGTCCCTCTAGACTCCAGCACCAGAGCTAAGGGGTCACAGTGACTTTACCCTAGCCCCCTTTTTAAAAAACTTTTTAAGTTGGACTCGACTGAAGATGAGTCGCAAGATGGCTGCCAACACTTCCTGGTTTGAAGTATTGGCAGCCAACCAGAGCTGTGCATTTCCCTGCACGAGCTCGCCTTTTTTCACAAAGTCATCGCAGCCAGAAAATATACAGATTTATTTTCCCTTTAATATCTCCTAAACTGTTGAATTAATTTAAACCAATTAGGCAAAAGCACAATCTGCATACTGAAAGCTAGCTGTCTGCCAGATTTGGTGTAATTCTGTCCAGTGCAGTGGGCTGTAGTCATGTCTAAAGGTCCTATAGGAAACAACATGGGAAACACAACTTTTTTTACCTAAACTTTTTCTCAGCCCCCCCAAAACATTCCATGTGCAGGGCAGCTGCAGGAGCGAAACACACACATGTATATATATATATATATATATATATATATATATATATATATACACACACACACACACACACACACATGTAGGGGGTCATTACGACCCTGGCGGCCGGCGGTAAGCTGGCGGTAACACCGCCAACAGGCTGGCGGTGTTCCGCCAGCTATTATGACCGTGGCGCAATAGCCACGGCCATACCGCCGCCCCCCCCCACTATACCGCTAGGCTTCCGCCTGGCGGTCATAATCCCCAGGGCAGCGGTGCAAGCACCGCTGCCCTGGGGATTATGAGTCCCCGACCGCCAGCCTGTCCGTGGCGGTAACCACTGCCATTGAACGGCTGGCGGTAAGGGGACTTGGGGTGCCCCTGGGAGCCCCTGCACTGCCCATGCACTTGGCATGGGCAGTGCAGGGGCCCCCAGGCAGAGCCCCGTTGCGCATTTCACTGCCCGAATTTTGGGCAGTGAAATGCACGATGGGTGCTACTGCACCCGCTGCACATCAGCATTGCCGCTGGCTCTATTTCGAGCCAGCAGCAATGTTGATGTTACTTTTCCGCTGGGCCAGCGGACGGTAACACTGTTACCGTCTGCTGGCCCAGCGGAAAATTCATAATAGGGAGCCAGGAATACCGCTGGCAATGGCGGTATTCTGGCTCCCGCAGCCTCAGCGGTCTTTTTACAAGACCGCCGAGGTTGTAATGACCCCCATAGTCCTCCAAACACCACTTCAACTGCCGAACCCCTTTGTGACGGGTGCCTCCTGTTGCGCAAGTGATATGCACATGAAATATCCAAAACAACTGGCTCCCCTCAAGAACCAAGGAGCACTCTCAGGGTTTGGTTTCAAAATGTAATTCAAATCGCCAAGCATGACGCGTTTCAGACTATGGGGGTCATTTTGACCCCGGCGGGCGGCGGTCGCCGCCCGCCTGGAGGGAACCGCCATATGGCCGCTCTGCGGTCGAAAGACCGCGGAGGCCATTCTGGCTTTCCCGCTGGGCTGGCGGGCGACCGCCAGAAGGCCGCCCGCCAGCCCAGCGGGAAACCCCTCCCCACGAGGAAGCCGGCTCCGAATGGAGCCGGCGGAGTGGGCATGTGCGACGGGTGCAGTTTGCACCCGTCGCGTATTTCAGTGTCTGCTAGGCAGACACTGAAATACTCAGTGGGGCCCTCTTACGGGGGCCCCTGCCGTGCCCATGCCATTGGCATAGGCACGGCAGGGGCCCCCAGGGGCCCCGGGGCACCCCCTACCGCCATCCTGTTCCTGGCGGGCGAACCGCCAGGAACAGGATGGCGGTAGGGGGTGTCAGAATCCCCCATGGCGGCGCAGCAAGCTGCGCCGCCATGGGGGATTCCAAGGGCAGCGGTAAACCGGCGGGAGACCGCCGGTTTACCCTTTCTGGCCGCGGCAGAACCGCCGCGGTCAGAATGCCCTTCGGAGCACCGCCGGTCTGTCGGCGGTGCTCCCGTGGCCGGTGACCCTGGCGGTCACCGGCCGCCAGGGTCAGAATCAGGCCCTATGTCTTTCTCAAATTCGGGCTGCAAACTGACACGGCCACAAGGTAGTAACACAAATCTATAAGTAATTCACTCTAATTGATTGCATAGTCATCAGTTTCTTGTTAATTATTGCTGATTTGTGGTTCCTGAATCTTGTAAGAGGTCATTCACTGTTTGACCTACATATTGTTATTTACAGCTTTGGCGCTGGCACTGAATCACAAAAATAATGCATGTTGAGCGACATGTAAGATGCTGTCTTGTTCCATAGCTCCTTCTAGTAACAGAGCAAGTTACTGATGATGTTTGTAAAAGGTTTTCACATGTGATGCATCTTTTAGAATCACAGCAATGAACTCCTGCATTTGTTACAGCCTGCTTAAGTTCAGCTCTCACAATAAGCGGTTGTAAATTGGGATCTATGCGGTTAGCAAAGACTGGCAGTTTTGGAAAAAGCTTTTGCAATTTTTCACAAGTGAATAGTAAGGGAAAAGTTGTTTGTATTATATTTCTGTAGTTGGGAGCTGATGGATGAGAGTCAACCACAAATGGGATTCTGTCACTTTTGTTTCTTCTGTTGGTATTCCAAATAAGTGCTTCCTTGTGTAGCTACAAACACTTGTCAATTTGTTGCAGAATGATATGCAGAGGATAGCCTCGCTTTTTAAGTAATGCAACAAGCTTCTGTAGATGGTCTTTATAAGTGTCTTCATTGCGGCAGATGCCACTTATTCTGAGTGCTTGGCTTTTTATGATGCTAAGTTTAGTGTGGCGTGGATGACATGAAGTCCACTTTAGATACAAATGAGCATCTGTAGGCTTGTGGTACAGATCAGTTATTACTTTTTGTTCATGAATGGTGAGTAACACATCCAGAAAAGGGAGATGACTCTTCTGTTTAGCATTGCTGGCGGTGAATTTGATGGTAGGATGGATACTGTTGATAAAAGCTGTAAATTGCTCCAGTGTTCTGCTTCCTGCATTCCATATTAAAAATGTGTCATTAATGTATCATATATATATATGTATATATATGTGTGTGTGTGTGTGTGTGTGTGTGTATATATATATATATATGTGTGTGTGTGTGTATGTATATATATACATACACACACACACACACATTATTTTTTTATATAGTTATAGTTAGGATGTAGTTTCTATATAAAAAGTATTTTTTTACTTGCCTATAACTTTGGTGCTGCTTGGCGAGAAAAAGTGGAAGTCCCAAAACACTTTTTCCTCATCAATGTTTTCCATAGGGATTTTAAACAGCGTTAGCGCTGAAATTACTGGACGGAATTATACCAAATTTGGTAGAAAGCTAGGTCCTGGTCCACAAAGTGACCTTGTTTTATTTTGGTGTAAATCCATTCAGTAGTTATTGAGACATTAAGGGGAAATCTAATTTGTATATATAGGGACATGAAGGATTCACAACCCCTTCCGATCTCGTGCTGAAATCTGATTGGCTGTCACCACTTCACCAGGAAGTGTTGGCAGCCATCTTGGGGCTCAACAGCAGTGTCCCAGAAAAAAAAAGGGGCCAGGGAACAGACACCCTGACCCCTTAGTCAAACAGGGACCTTCCAGGGCAAAAAAGTATGTTTTCAAATGTTTTGCTGCGATTCGTGGTGGATCTGCAGATCTGGCAAAAAATTGGAAAAAAAACTAAGAGAAGGCACCCATGCTTTATCTCTTTTAAGCCCCGGTGTGGGCCAAGTCCCAGAGGCATTCTTTTATTGGAGTGTGAGGGGGCAGCCTGGCTACCCCGCAGACCTGGGTACCACCACCTTCCCAAGGAAAAGCGTAAATAATGTACGGGGGTGTGGGGGGGCCCTGCAGCCTCAGGGACCACCACCTCTCCTGGGCATTGATGAAATTGTGTACAGGGCCTGTGTGCCTCCCCCCACACCCCCCCACAGCCCCAGGGACCACTACCTCCCAGGGCATATGTTAAAATAATAGAAACGGGGTCCGTTTCGGACCCCCTGCAGATCCGGGGACCACCACCACCCGGGCCTTCTACTTTGGAAGGGGGTTGCGTGGCCCCCTAGAGGAGCCACTGATGGCCTTTGCGACCACCACTGCCCAGGGCCGGCTCCTGCTATGTCCCGGGGTGCCCGGGAGACATATCTGTGTGCTGTGGCTTGGTTGTATCTTTGACAGCTGCAGCCAAGTCACAGCAAACACTCTGCTTTCTGACAGCGGGACCTATCAAACAGGTCCAGCTGTCAAAAAGCAGAGTTTTCATCTCTGTTCCTTGCATGCAGATATGCGTGCGGGGAACAGAGATGAAAGCTTTGCTACTGCAAGCACAGAGCTGCTTCTCAAACCATCTACCAGCTTGGTGGAGCAATGGGACCATTTGGGAGGCCTTGAGGCTCCACCCCCTTGCAATACCAGATAGCCAATAAAGGGCTAAAGCATGTGTGGTAAAGGCCTATGCGCATTACTGGCTCCGTGGTAATGACCGCATTGTAATGGCTGTCACCCAACTGGAAGCAGGGCTAATGTTTGACCTCACACTGCATGCACCCCATGTGTATGCTACCAGAGGCTGTTTATACATGGTCTTCTGCTGTGCCAGCAGTTCCCCGGTGCAACCTGTGGCCACTGGCCACAACCTGTGCAAGGGTCCTTCCCATGCAGCCTGCAGCTGCAGACCAAAGTGAAATGTGCGTGGCAGGATGTGGCCTTCATCGACGCCATGCACAACTACCACTGCCCACACAGCTCCACACATATGGCTGTGTGTGTTGACCCTTTGCCTCGTAACAGCAGGCTCTGGGCACCGAGAATGGCTTTCGGCCAAACACTGATAAGTTCGTCCGGTTTCCATGCTCACTGGGGCTCTGAAGTTCATTACGTATTGGTTCTAGGGGTTCCCGAGAGAAGTTTACAATAAAACAACTTTTATGTAAAATGTAATTGAACAGGGATAGTGACAATTTCCTAGCACGTTACATCATCTTCTGGATAGTGGCAGCTTTTATTGTTTGAAAACCACGTCATTGTTTACATTTTTTTTATTAAAAATGAAACTTTTCCCCCAACCTTTAGCAGTATTTACTGAAGGTAACTCAAAAGTGGCTCCTCATATTTTTTTTTCCAGGTTGCAAGTAGCACACTTTAATATTTAAAAAACACACATAGGGCCAGATTTACAAGGGTGGCGCTTTTTGCTGCACCATATTTGCAAGGAGGTGTTAATCCACATTTTGTGGCATAATGCCACCTTGTAAATATGGTCCCCTCTGATGCAGTTTTCTGCGTCAGAGGTGGGAGTGTAATGGGTGTTTCTGTGGCCGTTCCACTCCAACACCCACTAATTTTGATGCTGCCCCAGATTTACAAGAAGGCGTAAATCTGAGGCAGCACCAAAAACAAATGCCACCCACGGGGTGGTGTTAGCATGGCACAACGAGGAGGACTGCTTTTATTCCTCCTTGTTTTTTGCTCTTTCTATATGTGCTGCATTCTGCAGCACACATAGAAAAAAAACCTTGTTCATTGTTTATATGCAGGAAGGGACACCTTCCTTCACATTAACAATCTATCCCCTTAACGCAGACACCCTTGCACTATGGTGCAAGGATGCCTGCATTGGCGCAGGCAGCTTAATTCAGTGCCAGTGAAGGGGGAAACACAGGGGTGCGCTGCATTCCTGTAAATATGGCTATCCCTGCATTTCAAAAGTGGTGCAGCGCGGCGCTGCTATTTTTGGCACAGCACTGTGCTGCTCCACTTTATCGTAAAATATGGACCATAGTTTCTTCTGGCCATCTGATTCAGTTTAATTTTGTGTTGTAATTTATGAACTGTTCAGTGCGCAAAACAAACTGTGGGGCATATTTACAAGCCCCTAGTGCCTCCTTGCGCCACGTTAGCCACATTTTTATTTATGCTAATGTGGCATTAGGAAGGCATTTTTACAGTGCCAGATTTACAAAGTGGCGCAATGCAAGCATTGCGCCACTTTGCACCCCTTGCTCCACATTATGCCTGTGCCAGGCGTAATGTACGCAAAGGGGGCGTTCAGGTGCAGGGAGGCCCAAAAAAATGGTGTAGTGAAATTTACAAGATCTCACTGCGCCATTTTTTCTTGTCATTTTCAAAGCCTGCTAAAAGCAGGCATTCAAATGACGCACCCATTGAAATCAATGGGGCTCCCTGCACTTTGCTGCACTCGCTTAATGCAGCAGGGCGCAACAATAAAGTCAAAAATGTTGACTCTATTGTCCTAAGAACATCCATGGTGCACCATATTGTAAACACGGCGCCCCCCTTGGTGTGTTCAGGTGGGGCAGGGGTGACACAAAAAAAATGGTGCATCAGTGCTGATGCACCGGGTTCTTATATATCTGCCCTTGTGTATTTAAAGGTGTAAATGTAGAACATACTAACCTGTAGAAGCACACCTGCCACCTTTTTTCGCAACAGATATATCTGAAAATATATTTAAACAGAATTACAGCACATCAAAACAATAATAAATTCTGAATAAAGTTCTTATTTCATTTCAAGTGCATCAATGACATGACTGAAGCAATACACAATGACACTTTGCCCCACCTCTTTGCTGCCAGTGGAAGCACGGTCTTTCTTTTCAGTATAATATCGAAAACAATGACAAATTACTGAATATGCTATTGCAGAATTCCATCTGCATTTAACACTGTCGCAGATATCCATTACGAGAGAGTGTAACTGCATTAATCTTTTGTCTCTTTATAATCTCAGATCTGATTGTATTAACAAAGTTGCATCTTCACATTTGCTTGTAATATAGATGAGAGAATCAATTATTTCAGAGTACACCTGCAGCACCATTTCTTTGGAGTTTGATCACCTTGTTCCTAAACATTGTATTACTGTGCATGTGGGTACACTTATTTCTCACTTAGCCTCAATTACTACAGGCTCCTGTTGTTAAGCTGACTGTATATTTTGATGAAAGAGTAACTGATGGTATATATATTTGTATGTGAGAGGATGAAGGGCCTCATTTACAAGGAATTTGCACCACTGTTGCATTTTTGTTTTTTTATGCAGTGGTGGTGCTAAGCAGTGCTTTACCCTGGTCCAGCTTTACAAACCGATACCTGCGCTAGATTTAATGTATGCAAGGTAGGTGTTCCAAAGCAAAAAGCCACACAGAACTGATGCAGTGAAATTTACATTTCACAGTGTCATTCTGCGACTTCACTGCGTCAAAACTTTTATGCCTGTTAAGAGTAGGCGTTAAACTGACACAGCGCTTTTGTCAATCAGGGCGTTCCGTGCATTGCTAAAGTATCGTCATTTTTTTACGCTAGTACAGCAATACGTCAGGTTTGCGCCACAGATGTGTCAGTTTTTGACGCAGCTGTGAAAATGTGGGTCATGGAGTTCTGTATAGTAAATACAGAGAATTGATGGTGTTGTTAGGGAATCGTTGGGCAGTGCAAGAAACCTGATGCATCAGGCCAATACGTCAGATTCTTGAAAATGAGGCCTGAAGTGTTTTACTCTCCCATCTCCACCCAGTCCCCTTTCTATCCAGTTCATACCAGCGAAGTCAGTGTAATGGTTAGAGTAAACTGTTTTGGTTCATTAAACTGAAATGCTGGGTCTTTACTAGCAGTGTTCATCTTAAATTGACAGTCTGGGTAACGTGGTTAGATGCTATTGCTGTGGATTATCAATCTTGATAAACAGATGCATTCACAAGTTAATGAATGATGTTTGTGCCATACATCAATTAGCTTAAGCTTATCTGTAAGATATTTTATTTGAGTCTTTGCTATTTTTAGGCACATTATTGAATCTATCCCACACCGATTTTAAGTTCTGCTTTGCTTCAGATCCAAGAAGTTCAACTTCTAATAACATTATAGTATCTGCTTTGCTTTCCTTCAATGCCTGCAGAATCATTTTCCATTTTCTGCTTCAGTTAAAACAATGTACATACCATGATAATACAGTTATTGGGTTTACTGTTTTATCTGATTAATTTCCTTAGTAATGTGTTCATGATATACCAATAATTGGCGGGTCATATAATTCCTATCTTACTGATTCATTGTGTTATCCCATGAGCAACCTGTCTCTCTTCCTTTCATTATTACATATGACTTAATTCCCTACTGGTATGATTCACCTTCACTAAGGCCTCCCCTAGCCTGTGATAGGCTTTCTTTTGCTCATCTTTCATGACTCTTGCATGTTAAACTAACTTCCTAATCTGTCTGTTAAGCCTGGAGACATATTGATCGCGTCTACAGCTTCTCTTCATACCTTTAGTCAATTTTTCTCAGTGGGACCACTTCTACTTTGTGAATGTAAACTCTAAAACTTTCAAGAAAAAGTCATAATTTTTGTAAATGCAGCCCTTTTCATTTAAGGAAAATTGGCTGCATTAAAAAAAACATTTATTTTATTTAAAGACAATCGCTGTCCTGGTGGTCTGCTGACCCTTGAAGGCCACATCACTATGATTGTGACTGAGTCGCAAACTACAACTTGCCTAATTAATATTTCTTAGGCAGGGTGATCTGTGACGCACTACGTTTCCTTATTTTGCACTCTGACCTATTAGTAAGTCGGACAGTCCACAAAATCAGATTCCATTTTCCAAAAATGAGTGCACAATTTGCGCCGTTTTGCAAATGCAATTATTTATTAGGCCCTACATGTTTCATGGATCTTTACATTACACTGATCTTTCAGTAAATCAAAACATATTTTCTGAGCCTACTCGGTGCACCTTAAAGATACTTGCAGCTATCTAGTTTTCCTGCGAATAGTTGTGTTTTTGCAAGATCACAGAAGTTATTTCAAAAGGGATACCCAATCATTTACTAAACAATTACCATTCAAATCCTGGAAGACCTCCTGCCAGATTTTACATATATGAGCAACTTTAAGAAGAACCAACCATCCTTATTTAAGCGTCACCGGCGTGAAAGGAGTCCACCAAGAACCTCATCCTCCTCTGGTAGACAGGCAGATTCCCATGGTGCTAGCTGAGTCTTGTGATATCTGTCCAATACAGACAACCCAAAACCACCATGTTCAGCACTTCTGAGCAAGGGACCTCTCCCTTCTCCCCCACAAGCTTTGCAAGAAGCCCTTATCCACCACTCTAATATCCTACCTGAGTCCATTAATCTTGCGACCTTAGGGACATACAAATGCAAATACATAGAGTAGAAAAATGGTTCGAACAGTGCACATCACTAACACCAAGGCCTGAATTACATAATGAGTGAACTTGCCATTAATTAGCTGCTTCCGCTACAGACCCGGAGAGCGAACCCAATGACAACAAAAATTGCCCTGTCCTCAGTACTGGCACAAACTCTGACAGCTCTTGTGAGCGCAGGGGGAGCTTGAGGGATAAAAACAGCGCAGTGGGGTACGTCTTTCACTGGAGGCAGAGCAGCTTCTCTTTAAAGAGGTGAAATGGCACCCACCTGCAGTTAGGAGCAGTGCGTTACTGCACCCCCTTGCATGAGACTAGCTGGGGGTCCCTCTGACCCCCGTATCCTCTCCCTACAGGTGCCCACAGGGGCTCAGAGACCGGTGCCACCTCTATCCGATGCGCAGTCAGTGTGCCTCCTGAGAGGCTCTCTGCGCCCACCTATGTCACATGGTGATGGAGCAGGTGGGGCCACGTCCCATGCAAAAGAGAAAACGCTCCAAATAGGATTGGCACCCCTGCACAAGCCTCCGCAGCCCCTACTATAATGCCAGCGGGCCCTGGGGATGCCAGAAGCGGGTGCGCCTTGTGGGTACTTTCTGCCACATGCCCCAGGACCACTCGCAAACTGTGAAGAAATGGCCAACGGATGCACGATTCTTAGCTCTTCTCGTCCAATCGTATTTCGAGCCCAGGTTGAAATTTGAATAAAGAAGACAGTTCTGGAACTCAATTTCAAGATACCACTATTTTTTTTTACATTATGTTAGAAACATATTACACAGATTTACCCCCAACCACTCAAAGGTACCTCTGTCTTAATCCAAGTTTGTGTCCATCTCTCCAGTGTGTTTTGCTGTAGCAGGGAGCAAAATGTTCTAAGACAGTTTGGATCAGAAATAAAACTTTTGGAGTGTTATTACAGTTTTTTTCTCATTTGCCCAATCTGCATATAACATCAAGTTCATTCTTAGGTGAAAAATGTCATTAAGATCTAAAAAACACGTTGAGGGCTATCTAATAAAAAAAATGTAAAAAAACATACGTTTCCTGTCATCTATACCAGTTAACCACAGCTAAAGAGCAACTCTGTAATGCATGTGTAATGCCTGTGTAAGTGTATAGAGTGTTTGATGTTGCAGCAGCCTTGAGAGGAGATTAGCTAAGTGGTTCTGTTGGCTTTTAAGTGCCCCCAATAAATATTTACACGTGCTCATTTGTCTGTGTGTCCATACATAAAATACTCACAATATAAGCACAAATTCTAAACTCAGGTGATCATTTAGAGAATGCCACAGGCTGTAGTTCCGTGTGGTAACATTATTACTACAGGGGTTACCGTTTACACCGGTCTTACAGTATTGTCATGAAAGAGTTAGGTGCAGCCAGATGTTAATGCATCGATGATGCTTTAACATTGTTTCACAATCTGTTCCACTAACGCCTCAAATCTGCACGTGTTCATTATGCTAAGAAGCTTTTGAAAAGGAATGGAATTGGCTAGTTGAGCAACTTATCAGTGCTTAGTTTGTAAAAGTTTAAGTGCCAGGGCCCAGGATCTTGAGGTCTTGCTCAGAAGTTCACAGCTTGCGCTGCTAGATGTTGTGGGTGATGAATACCAAGGCTGCCTAGTTTTTATTGCATCTCATGCCTTCTTCATTAACCACCACACACTGCTGGTTCCTTTCTCTCACTCTTGCAGATTACTTTTAATAGCTTCTTTCTCCCTTTGTTACTGTTTTTCTGTATTTCTCTTCCTCCTCCTTCAAAGTCTGATGATTCATGACTTTCTCTGAATCTAAGGAATATCTAGACCTAATTTTAAGTAGTTTTTTTACAGAGTTGCACCCAAACCTTAGCAACATGCTTAGCCTCCTAATGGGTCTTGGGTGTGCGAAGGGAGTGAGCTGTCCGTGAACTGTTGTGCATAAGGTGAAGACCGGGCCCAGCAGAGATTTGCCAACATGTGTCTCACTGGCTGCCCATAAGAAGACGGCTAGCTGCGAAAGCTTTACTAAAAGGCGAAGGCTGCATGTAGAAGGTGCTTGGTCTCCTAAGGGGAGTTGAGTGTCTGAAGGAAGTGGGCTCTGCTTGAGAACTTGTACCTAGGAGTGAAGACTGTACATCCGAGGTACTAGACCATCCTTGCTTGATTGCTCAAAAAAGGTCAGCTGTACGGAAGGTTTTCAGTACAGGGTGAACACTGTGCATAGTAGGGCCTTCACCTCCTAAGAGGCCCGGGGTGTTTGGAGGGAGTGGGCTCTCTGATTTTTGTCAGTGATTTTCAGTTTTTTTATATCACATTTACCCTTCTCCCTCACTGAGCTCACCTTTTGACTGAGCAGTAGGCCTGGACACAGGCGAGCAACCCCTTGCCTAAAGCCAACCTCCAGCAGGCAGCCAACAACTAGCCACACACGGCTGTGGGCAGTGTGGGGCGCATGAAGGACCATGGTTTTAACATTTTTTTCCAGGCCTGCGGTGCTCCCACTATACTCCTCGATCCCCCAGCGGGAGAACACAGGTGACCATGCTGTGCCCTGAACGACCTCACCAAAGGGTCCCACAAGTGTACTGATGCACCGTTATCCAAAGGTCTGTTTATTTTTAACCTGGGCAACCCCCCCCCCACCCACATCACCCCCCCCCCCCCCCCCACAGTGGCCAGGATGCCAGACTAATCCCACACTCCACACTTATATCCTATTTTTTAACCGCTGTTTCCGCCCGCTGGCCCAGTGGGAAACTCTTAATAGGTACCGCGGGAGGGCGGCCGCATTGGCTGTAACCCGACCGTGGGAGTTTGGCAGGGGGGCTTTTCCACCCGCCAAACTCATAATGAGGGCCTGAGGCCCCCTGTCCTGTGATAGCCACTGCAACATTTCTGTGAATGTTTTGTTTCAAGTGGCCTATCAAATTGTCCGTTACCAAAACAGTTAATGTGAAAAAAGCCCTCTTGGGCAATTTGATTGCTCTATTTGTTTCAATTTGTTGTCCCGTAGGACTCCAGGGACTCCAGCAGAATCAAATGTTCAGATATCTTTAATTCTTTAACAACATTTTTCAAATGGCTGACTGTTTTACACTAAATCACAAGAAACACACTTTATGAGGAAAGATATAGCTTTCTGCCAAATTGTGTAATTCTGGTCAATAGTTTTTTGATGTAGGTGTAGTAATTGCAGGGGCGGGGGGCTTTTTCTTGATGCCTACTTGACCAGACTACCCAAAACTTTTAATGAAGGAGATAAGGTGGATGGACCTTTTTTTAAAAAGTTTAGCGAAGATTCATTAAACATGCCAAAGTTATTAGCAAACCAAAAAATGCTCTTCCTTTGGAAACTCTGACCTAACTACAACTAAAGACTAATGGCAGCCACTATGTAATTCTGATAGCATTTTATTCTCCCAAACGGAACCTTTAATTCGCTATTAATTGCACATGTCCTGGCACAGTATTTATATCAAGTGCTGTTCCACTGAGAAGCTATGCAATGTGTTTTGTTTCTATTTGCATTTTGTATCAACTTGGCACTCCCTTTTCTTTGTCACAAGGTCAGCTGCACATCCAGTTTTTTTTAAATCTTCACAAAGGACTGTTTTTTCAAAAGTGCACATGTGATTTTCTGCAAAGAAAAAAAGATGCTTCTGGGTACCGTGCCAGACCCTGAAGTAGAAGAGTATTTTATTTGTTAACCATGAGAACTGCTTGTAAAATGGGCAGCTTTTAAACCAATATATGTGAACATTAAATTGTAGAAATGCAGATTAGCCGAAATTTCTCTAGCATTTTCTTTGCTCTTGCTGCACTCACACCCAGTGCAATGTGGAGCTGGTATGAACATTTTTGCTAGGCCTGCTTTCAATTATCTTCCCGGCCCTCTCACTCACAGCAGGAATCCTCGTCACATATGCAGCTGCCAAGCCACCTGCATGTAAACATGGCTGATTTCTCGGCGGAATAATTGGCCTCATCCATTTCTTGCTGGAGAGTACGCAGGGACGGATGGTCCCACGCAGAAAGCTCGTGAAGTCGGTTATGAACTGAATTCACAAGAGGTGCAAAGGACACTTTTATCGGCTTGTTCGATGGAGTTCATATTACCCCCAGCTTGTGGACTGATAAACAAATAGGAGGTTCAACCGCTCAGTAAATCGTCTGCCATCTGGCTAGAGTGAAGTATGTGCACAAGGGCCTGAACTTGGAATGATGCGTTTTGCATTGAGTCTCTATCCTCACTCCAATTAAGAATATGTGTGCGATCCTTTCACAGGGTCAAGAGTGCAAGCACACAAGCACCCAAGTGTGGTTCAATGTCCACGAAAGTGTGTGTGTATGCGTGTGTGCAGCATCAGCTCTTGCAGACAGGTGAAGCTGTCTTTAGCACACCTGAAAAGGTCAGCAATGTGTAAGAATCCAGATCATGAGAGGTCACAGACAATCACAAACAATGGCCACTGAACCACACTTGCAGTGTGCATTCGCTCCTAAAATGTAAAGGAACGCATACCCGAATTCATAATTCAAAATCCAGTAGGGCCTTGTGCATATATATCAGTCAGTTATAGCTATGTCCGTTACCATAGAAAATGGATTTCTTGGTTTGGTTTCCTAATAACTTTGTGCGTTTGAAGAATGTTGACAAATTAAAAAAAAAAAAAAAAAATATATATATATATATATATATATATATATATATATATATATATATCCACATTAGTTCCTTCCTGGAAACAGTTGGGGTGATCGGTCAAGCAAGGACTGAGAAAAAGTGGGGGGGCCCTAAACTCAAATTCCCCATAGAAGTTCTACCTCCAAAACAGCTGAATGGAATTACACCAAATTTGGCAGACGGCTAGATTTTTACCCAGAAGGTGTGCTTTTTGATATTCGGTGTAAATCTATTCAGTAGTTTTTGAGATTTTAAGGACCAAGGGCCAGATGTAGGTAGCTTCCGATTTGCGACTTGCAAATTGCGAGTCAGAGCAACTAGCAATTTACGAGTCGCAAATCGGAATGCAGGATGGTGTCCCTGACACCATCTGCGACTCGCAAGGGGGTCGCAAAGGCCCACCTCATGTATATTAATGAGGTGGGATGCAATTTGCGACCCCCTTGAGACTCGCAGCACTCACAGGGATGGTGGCCTGCTAGAGACAACAGACCACCATGTCTGTGACTGCTTTTAAATAAAGCAGTTTTTTGTTGTTGTAATGCAGCCCGTTTTCCTTAAAGGAAAACGAGATGCATTACAAAACAAAAAAATGAAACGTTTTGGGGACCCCTTCCCTTTTGTGAATGGGCTAGCACCCATTTGAAATGGGTGCTAACTGCGATTGTTTTACAACCGTGTTCATGGTCACAAAACAATACAGCATCACGCTGCGACTCGCAATTAGGAAGGGAACACCCCTTCCTAATTGCGACTCCCAATCCCGTTTTACGATTCGGTAACCAGGTTTGGGGGGTTTGGGCATTGCAATGTGCTTTTTGCACGAAAGAAACAGCAAAATTTGCTGTTTGCGACGTGCAAAAAGTTTAGTACATCTGTCCCTATATGTTATAGATATCTAAAAGGTTGGGTTTGCAGGACTCTCACAGGCAAGCAATTTCAAATAAAAGAGTGCTCTGATAGGCTAAGGAGGCTTTGTTTTCCAGTGGCTGCCTTGCTCCTAAGGGAGCAGAAGGCTCCTGCAAGTCCTGCCGGACGTTGTGGTCTGGTTGGCTGGCCACAACATGAAGAGAAATGCTGAGGCTGCGATTATAGGACAAGGGGACTTGATCCTTATGTCCTGAGAATTAAAACAAAAAGCTGTAAGTGTGCTGTGTAAGGGTATCTTGACTGCATAACCATGTGGAGCCAAGTTTAAAAAAAATGTTGGGGTTGCTGCGATCCTCTAGGATTCCCAAGGGAACCAGTGCAACCCACTTACTCATGTTGGCTCCAGCAAGTCTCCTGCAGAATTGGAAAACCGTAAAAAATGTGGTTGAGTGCCAGTGGTGGGATGGCCACGCACGGGCAGGTGGCCCTGCAGCTAACCCACAATGCACACAGTGAAAGGTGGGGTGTGACTGCCTCCAGAGGTGGAGAGGAGGGCCGGGCCTCAGGTGAGACCCTGTTGCCAACCCCATGATGCTCATGGCTGAAGGCTCTGTGCAGCAGGGTGTTGGCAGCTTGAGAGGGGATGGTCACAGGGCTTGACCACAGGACAGACCCTGCAGCCAATGCAATGCTGTTTACAAGCAAAAGCCATGAGTGGCGGATGCCGCATTGACTAGGTGTAAGGCCTGGCCACATGTCAGGTCCTTTGACCAGTACCACTTTGGGCTGCTGCCCCAGGTAATGCGCAGTGGGGGTTGGCAGAGTTATGTATGGTGATAAAATAATACTTAATATTAAAAAACCCTATAAATTAACTGACAAATACAAAGATTAAAGTGACGTTATAGTTAGGTATAGTAGTTGCATTCAAAATAACGTCGAAACTCAGTGGAAATAAAAAGAAGTTTATAGTGACTTTCTGGTTAGGTGACAATGTCAGTGTAAGCGTAATATTTTCAACTAAAAAATACTGAAATTGTTCAGTTATAATTAATTGAAGTAACTATAATTTGTGCCCTCGCCATGCATTGCTTATGACCTCACACATTACACCATTCATGAGGTACTGTGACATCATCAATAACAGCACTGATAACATCTGAAATAAAATCATTGATGAAAACACTGTGCATGGCATGGGCGTGAGTTATAGTTACTTCAGTTAACTATAACTGGTGAATGTTAGTGTTTTTTCAGTTTAGAATGTTACGTTTAAATTGACATTTTCACCTAAATATAATGTCACCTTAACCTTTAGTTTCTTTAGTGACTATATATACATATGTTTATATATCCCAGTTCAGGTGCCCCTGAACTTGTAGCCCAATAGTTTTGTTGCACCTGTTGGCGGAGCTGGCACTGTATATAAAACTTTACATTTCATTGAAGAAGGTGCACACTAATACACATATATATATATATATATATATATATATATATATATATATATATATATATATATATATATATATATATTTCTTTCTAATTCAAAGTATATATATATATATACATCCTTCCGCAAATGCCACAGAATTGCTGCCAAACTCTTGAAGGGTGCTTTGTGCCTTCCTCGTGGCTGTGGATCCCACGTGAATATTTTAGAATCAAAAGCTCCCCAGAGAGAACCCCTAGGAGCCAGGGTCATTCAATGGGCTCATGAAATTGAAGTCTATTTGACTGACGGGTTTTAGCAAAACTGCCTTTCTCAAGGTCAATTACACAGAGATGGTTCACTCATATGTACAGGGAGTGCAGAATTATTAGGCAAGTTGTATTTTTGAGGATTAATTTTATTATTGAACAACAACCATGTTCTCAATGAACCCAAAAAACTCATTAATATCAAAGCTGAATATTTTTGGAAGTAGTTTTTAGTTTGTTTTTAGTTTTAGCTATGTTAGGGGGATATCTGTGTGTGCAGGTGACTATTACTGTGCATAATTATTAGGCAACTTAACAAAAAACAAATATATACCCATTTCAATTATTTATTATTACCAGTGAAACCAATATAACATCTCAACATTCACAAATATACATTTCTGACATTCAAAAACAAAACAAAAACAAATCAGTGACCAATATAGCCACCTTTCTTTGCAAGGACACTCAAAAGCCTGCCATCCATGGATTCTGTCAGTGTTTTGATCTGTTCACCATCAACATTGCGTGCAGCAGCAACCACAGCCTCCCAGACACTGTTCAGAGAGGTGTACTGTTTTCCCTCCTTTTAAATCTCACATTTGATGATGGACCACAGGTTCTCAATGGGGTTCAGATCAGGTGAACAAGGAGGCCATGTCATTAGATTTCCTTCTTTTATACCCTTTCTTGCCAGCCACGCTGTGGAGTACTTGGACGCGTGTGATGGAGCATTGCCCTGCATGAAAATCCAGTTTTTCTTGAAGGATGCAGACTTCTTCCTGTACCACTGCTTGAAGAAGGTGTCTTCCAGGAACTGGCAGTAGGACTGGGAGTTGAGCTTGACTCCATCCTCAACCCGAAAAGGCCCCACAAGCTCATCTTTGATGATACCAGCCCAAACCAGTACTCCACCTCCACCTTGCTGGCGTCTGAGTCGGACTGGAGCTCTCTGCCCTTTACCAATCCAGCCACGGGCCCATCCATCTGGCCCATCAAGACTCACTCTCATTTCATCAGTCCATAAAACCTTAGAAAAATCAGTCTTGAGATATTTCTTGACCCAGTCTTGACGTTTCAGCTTGTGTGTCTTGTTCAGTGGTGGTCGTCTTTCAGCCTTTCTTACCTGGGCCATGTCTCTGAGTATTGCACAACTTGTCCTTTTGGGCACTCCAGTGATGTTGCAGCTCTGAAATATGGCCAAACTGGTGGCAAGTGGCATCGTGGCAGCTGCACGCTTGACTTTTCTCAGTTCATGGGCAGTTATTTTGCGCCTTGGTTTTTCCACACGCTTCTTGCGACCCTGTTGACTATTTTGAATGAAACGCTTGATTGTTCGATGATCACGCTTCAGAAGCTTTGCAATTTTAAGAGTGCTGCATCCCTCTGCAAGATATCTCACTATTTTTGACTTTTCTGAGCCTGTCAAGTCCTTCTTTTGACCCATTTTGCCAAAGGAAAGGAAGTTGCCTAATAATTATGCACACCTGATATAGGGTGTTGATGTCATTAGACCACACCCCTTCTCATTACAGAGATGCACATCACCTAATATGCTTAATTGGTAGTAGGCTTTCGAGCCTATACAGCTTGGAGTAAGACAACATGCATAAAGAGGATGATGTGGTCAAAATACTGATTTGCCTAATAATTCTGCACTCCCTGTATGTAGGCGCTTATTAGATCATCTATCACTGTTCAAAATCCCTATAGAAAATTGAATGGGGAAAAAGCGTTTTGGGACCTTCCCTTTTTCTCGGCCTCCACTTGATGGATCACCCTGAAACTTTCCAGGCAGTAGCTCACTCGCGTGTCAACATTTTGGGGAAAGTTTTGTGAAGATTCGTCAACTGACGGCAAAGATATAGGCAAGTAAGAAATGCTTTTTCTATAGAAACTAGGTCCTAACTATAACTCCCCAGTGGCAACTGCCACTAGGTAATATATATATATATATATATATATATATTTTCTTACCTACTGTTTATAACCAGTAGGTAGTTATAGTTAAGACCACTTTTGGTGCCGTTTGAGGAATCTTGTCAAAAAGTTTCCAAACTAATAAGACACTCACTTTAGCTGGTGTCTTGAAAGTTTTGGAGTGAACTGTCAAGCTGGCCCAAGAAAAATTTCGAAAAGTGAACACCCCAAAACACTTTTCCCCATTCTATGTCTATGGGATTTTTCAAATTTTGAACATGACTACAGCCCGTACTGCTGAACGGAATTACACCAAATTTGTCAGAAAGCTAGATCTTGGTCCTCAAAGCGTGCTTTTTATAATTTGGTGTAAATCCATTCAGTCGTTTTTTAGTTTTCTAGGCTAAAAAATATAGATACATAGGAACGCAGAACCTCCACTACGGGTGGATCTGTGGATCTGGGGGACAAGCAAGGCCCTCTTTGGCTGGACGCAACGTGACAGAAAAGTTGCAGTGCCATTTTGTTTGTTGTATTGACCGGTGGTGCAAAAACACATAATTGGGTCAGGACACAGGTATCCTAACTCCCACTTCAACCACTGCTGGTTATATTAACATGTGTGTTGAAAATAACATATAAATTCACTGAAAAAAACTAAGGTTACAGGGACCTTATAGTTATGTTGACCATAAGAATTCAGCAGTTCAAGTTGCACATATAGTTATACTTATATGAAAAAACTATAACATGCGCCGGAAAGTAACGTTAGGCAACAAGTGATAGTTGCTTAACATAAGTATAACTACAACTGCTGAATTTCTATAGTTTTATAGGGGTAAAATGTCAACTTAACTCTAACGTCCCAGTAACCTTTGTATTATATATTACCTAGTGCCGGTCACCATTAGGTAGTTGCAGATAGGACCTAGTTTCTATATAAAAACAGTTTTTTTACTTGCTTATATCTTTGGCGCCGTTTGACGGATCTTCACGAAACTTTCCCCAAAAATTAGCTTGTCCCTACAGCTGCTGGCTGGAAAGTTTTTGTTGGGGGGGGGGGGAATCTGTCCAGTGAGGGTCGAGAAAAAAGGGGTATCCCAAAACACCTTTTCCCCATTAATTTTTTCACAGGGATTTGGAACATCAATAGTGCAAAAACTACTGGACAGAATTACACCACATGGTCCAGGAAGAGTGCTTTTTTTGTTTTGGTGTAATTCCGCTCAGAATTTCTAGAGAAATTAAAGAAAATCCAATTTGTAAATCTAGGGACGTGAACGATTTGCAACCCCTCCCAATCTCATGTAGAGATCTGATTGGCTGATATCACTTCAACAACAGAAGTCTTTGAAGTATGTGTCAGTCATATTTGGACTCGGCTGAAGCAAGATTACAGGGACGTTATAGTTAGGAAATAGGATTTAAAAAACAATAGGAGTTCACTTCAAAAACCAAAGCTTACAGAGTTGTTATAGTTAGGTTCACATTTTAACAGTACCAAACCATAGAAATTCACAAGTTATAGATAGAGTTACCTCAAGTAAATATAACTAGTGCCATAGGGTAACTATAAGTCATGCCCTCGCCATACATTGGCAATTACACCACAAATTACATAATTGCAAATATCAATGTAATATTTGCAGAAAAAACTGTGCATGGCGGGAGCGGGAGTTATAATTACCTCAGGGCACGAGTTAGAGGTCCTTGAGCTAATGATTAAATTGTGAACCTAACTATACCATCCCTGTAACCTTTTGTTTTTTAAGTGTATATATATATATATATCTTCCTGGCTTTAGCCAGTAGATAATTAAAAGTTACAACCTACTTCCCATAAGATATGGCTCTGTTTGACAAATCTTCACAAAATTTTCAGCTGCTGTCTTGAAAGAAAGTTTCAGGGTGATTCCTCAAGCGAGGGCCTGAGAAAAAGTGAGTGGGGTCCCAAATTGCATTTTTCACATCCTATTTCTTGGGTAATTTTTGACAGGATTACAGCTGCTGAACGGAATCACACCAAATTTGGCAGAAAGCTAGATCTTGGTCCAGAAAGATCTACTTTTGCTATTTGGTGCAAATCTGTTCCCTAGTTCTTGAGTTATTAAAGAAAAAAGATGTGTGTACATCTACAGGCACAGATCAACCGTGGATCCGCTGCGGTCTATTCGCGGATCCCTGATCAAAAGCAAGGCCCTAATTGGCTGGTAGCAACCTGAGAGAAAAGTTGCAGCCACCATCTTGTTTGTTGGCTCGGTTGTGGGGGAGGAAATAAACAGTAAAGGGATAGAGGCTTTCTGACCCCATAGGACTGATGGAAGGGTCTCTGAAGCACCCCTCATGGGCAAGAAATTGCCCAAAAATGCTTTTTTGGGGTATGTGACGATTCCTCGATCCATTGTGGTGCTCAGCGTGCCCCCTAGTATAAATGTGTGATGGCTCCGCAGCGCCACACCAGAATGAAAAAAATATATACACACTTGCACACTCACTCACCAAAGCCCTGCCGCGCACAGTCAAAGGCCGTGTGCAGCTTGGGCGCATGCGGGAGGTTGGCAGCAGGGCCTGGCCACGTTCCAGGCCCTGCAGCCACGTTCCAGGCCCTGCGGCCAAACAAAAGATTATTGGGACGTTCTAGTTAGGAAATTGAATTTAAAAAAAAACTTCTCAATTCAAAGTGCACACTGTAAGACTCAATCAGTATCTCCAGGTCAGTAAACCCATACCTACGAATCTCTGCCCATAAATACATCATCACCCACCAAATCCAAAATCCTACTGTTATTTTTAAATCCTAAATCATAGATGATACTCACTGCTGCACCCCATGGCTGTTAGAGGCATTGAAAATCAACAACAATATACCTTGTTCTACAGAGAGACATAAACTATCATCCTATTAAAATCCCCTCAGGCATCTAAAAAGAATTTCAAATACAAATAACAATCAAAAACACAGGAGCTTAGTATGAAGCATTATGGGAATTGAACTCTGGTCAGACAGACTAGCAATCCTTCAACCACCCTCCTACACAGACAGAATATCCAGAGTAGAATATCAGTCCCATTCTGAAAGGGCATGTTTGTACAAATTAAGTTTGCGAAGAGTGAGTTTGATTGCTCTTGTTTTCTACTTCCAGTGGGGGTTGCGTGCTGGATTTAGAAATCTGCATTGTATAGCCTTACTATGAATCCTAAGGTAACTATAACTCACGCCCCCGCCATACACAGTTCTTACTACAAATATAACAGTGATATTATTGATGATGTTATCAAAGATGTCATGAGTGCCATAGTTTGTGGGGTAATTAGCAGTGCATGGCAAGGGTGTGAGTTTTAGTTACGTTAGGCTATAAGTTATAGTTACTGGAGATAGCCCTGGGGAGGTGGTATTTCTTGGGGATACGGGGGGCTGAGAGGTCCCCACGCATTTAATGGTATTTTGTGCCCCGGGGAGGTGGTGGTCCCTGGGGCTGCGGGGAGGCCAGGTGCCCCCCGCATTACTCATAGTAGGTGCCCCAGGGATGTGGAGATCTCCGGGGATGCGGAGGTCCGGGTGACCCCTGCATTATTTTGAATACGTGCCGCGGGGAGGTGGCAGTCTCCGGGATTGCGGGGGTGCTGGGCAGCATTGAAAATATGAATGTCCCTGGGACCTGGCCCACCCGGGGGCTCCAGTGAACCAAGTGCAGGAGCCTGTGCTTAATTTCTTTTTTTTTCGGTCCCCCGCACTAGAGCTAAGGGTTCAGGGTGACTCTACCCTGGCCCCTTTTCTTTTCTTTTTTTTCTGGGACTTAGCAGAAGCTGAGTCCCAAGATTGCTGCAACACTTCCTTGTTGAAGGAAAATTTTGTGTAATTCCGTCCAGTGGTTCGGGCACTATCACTGTTCAAAACCCCTAAGTAAAAATGAATGGGGAAAAAGTGATTTGGGACTCCCCTTTTTTCTTGGCCCTACTTGATAGATCACCCTGAAACTTCCCAGACAGCAGCTCACTTGAACAGTGAATTGTTTTTGGAAAATTTCGTGAAGTTCTGTCAACAGGAACCAAAGATGTAGGTAAGCTAAAAACACTTTTTCCATAGAAACTACGTCCTAACTATAAGTACTTAGTGGAGACTGTCACTAGGTAAAATATATATATATATATATATAAACACTCACCCCCAGTCACCAATCTGGGTTTAATCCATTGTTATTTTGCTCACCACGTCACCCCAGTTTAGACCCACCCATATGCAAATCAGTCTTGACCCTCTTCCCCATGGGAACAGTCCAGCCCGAACTGCTAGGCCAGGTCCTCCCTGCAGAGGAAACAAGCACCCTGGGACTGGGAACCAGTGCATTCCTGGAGGGCATTCATTCTGGTCAGGCAGCCCTTCAGCGAGCTTTTCAGACTCTGGCCTCAGCACTGATGGCAGCCATTGTCCCTGTGTCTAGCCTCCCCCCTCCAACTTCCTCCACCCAGACCCAATCCCCTGTACCTCAGCCTATCCCAAGAACACCTACAGACCAGCATGCACACATGTCAACACACGAGGGAAGCTCAGGCAAACATAAGCACCACACATCCCACAGGCACTCACGCAAGCATCACACACATGCAGACATACCAACATCCACTGCCTCCACTGTGTCCCCCTCCTCCTCGTCTCCCTCCTCCCTCCCAGTCTCGTCTACACTCACACCTGCATGCACTACCTCTACAGCCACTACGTCCCTCTCCAGCACACCCACCACCACACCCCGCTCATGTGCAGTCACCACCCCCACTACCATTTACACGTCCCCTGTGTCCTCTCCCAGTGTGTCTGTGACACCCCCTCCCAAGATACACAAACGCAGGCACACACCCACCCAACAGCCATCCACCTCACAACAGCCTCCAGCGCATGCACCTTCACCCAAAGTCAGCAAACGAACACCTCCTACAACCACCACCGCTTCCTCCACTCCCAAACCCCTCCAGCTACCCGTCCCAGTGTGTCAAAAAAACTTTTCCTGTCCAATCTTGACGTCTTTCCAACAACTCCCCCACCCCGTCCATCTCCTAGGTCCCAAACTAGCACCTCAGCCACAACATCTCCGGGACCAGTGGTGCCTGTAGTCACCGGAATCTGGAGTGCACCGGCACCAGGGCAGCCAGTGTGGCACTCAGCAACAGCGCAGACAGTCCCCCACCTGTGAAGCATCAGAAGTTGGCCAGTGCCCGGCGGGAGAGACTCCTTCCAAGGTGGGGAAGGGCCACAAGAAACCAGGCAAGTCTGGGAAGAGCAGCACGGCGGAGAAGACCGCCATCATCCCCGCTGCCCAGGAGGCCACCACCAGCGCAAGCCCAGCTGCCCAGGAGGCCACCACCAGCACAAGCCCAGCTGCCCAGTAGGCCACCGCCAGCACAAGCCCAGCTGCCCAGGAGGCCACCGCCAACACGAGCCCAGCTGCCCAGGAGGCCACCGCCAGCACCAGCCAAGGAGGCCACCTCCAGCACAAGCCCAGCTGCCCAGGAGGCCACCGCCAGCACGAGCCCAGCTGCCCAGGAGGCCACCGCCAGCACCAGCCAAGGAGGCCACCTCCAGCACAAGCCCAGCTGCCCAGGAGGCCACCGCCAGCACCAGCCCAGCTGCCCAGGAGGCCACCGCCAGCACCAGCCCAGCCACCCAGGAGGCCACCGCCAGCAAAAGCCCCGCTGGGCCATGAAGGACCGCCAGCAAAAGCCCCACTGGGCCATGAAGGCCCGCCAGCAGCTGAGTCCCTGCAATGGAGACCACCGCCTCAAGCACCGCTCAACAGGGCACCGCTATCTCATGCACCGCTGAACAGGGCACCGCCATCTCAAGCACCGCCGAACAGGGCACTGCCTTCTCATGCACCGCTGAACAGGGCACCACCGTCTCAAGCACCGCTGAACAGGGCACCGCTGAACAGGGCACCGCCGTCTCATGCACCGCTGAACAGGGCACCGCCGTCTCAAGCACCGCTGAACAGGGCACCGCCACCTCAAGCACCGCTGAACAGGGCACTGCCGTCTCATGCACCGCTGAACAGGGCACCGCCGTCGCAAGCCCGCTGAACAGGGCACCGCCGTCTCATGCACGGCTGAACAGGGCACCGCCGTCTCAAGCACAGCTGAACAGGGCACCGCCATCTCAAGCACAGCTGAACAGGGCACCGCCGTCTCAAGCACCGCTGAACAGGGCACCGCCGTCTCAAGCACCGCTCGCCCATGAGCGTCAAGGGCACTGACGTTACTGAGTCCGTCACGGGGTGAATGAAGCACTCTGGGCACCATGCCCCGTCCAGAACCAGTGGAGACTGTCATTCACTACCTCTGTCCTTAGCAGGATGAAGCACTCTGGGCACAAGGTCCCCCCCAGAACCAGTGGAGATTGTTATCCACTACCTCTGTCCTTAGCAGGATGAAGCACTCTGGGCACAAGCCCCCCTCCAGAACCAGTGGAGAGATCCATCCACTACCTCTGTCCTTAGCAGGATGAAGCACTCTGGGCACAAAGCCCCCTCCAGAACCAGTGGAGACTGACATCCACTACCTCTGTTCTTAGCAGGATGAAGCACTCTGGGCACAAGGCCCCCTCCAGAACCAGTGGAGAGATCCATCCACTACCTCTGTCCTTAGCGGGATGAAGCACTCTGGGCACAAGGCTCCCTCCAGAACCAGTGGAGACTGTCATCCACTACCTCTGTCCTTAGCAGGATGAAGCACTCTGGGCATAAGGCCCCCTCCAGAACCAGTGGAGACTGTCATCCACTTGAGAGACTGTGGCTTTGCACTCCCCAGGATGGAACAGTGGGCAACCCATCCACTGAAGAGACTTGAGAGACTGTGGCTTTGCTCTCCCCAGGATTGAACAGTGGCAACCCACCCACTGTAGAGACTTGAGAGACTGTGGCTTTGCACTCCCCAGGATTGAACAGTGGGCAACCCACCCACTGTAGAGACCTGAGAGACTGTGGCTTTGCACTCCCCAGGATGGAACAGTGGGCAACCCACCCACTGTATAGACTTGAGAGACTGTGGCTTTGCACTCCCCAGGATTGAACAGTGGGCAACCCACCCACTGTAGAGACTTGAGAGACTGTGGCTTTGCACTCCCCAGGATGGAACAGTGGGCATGTGGCCCCCTCGTGGATTTGGCGTTGTGCATTCAACCGGCTGAGGTGCCCCCCCCCTTTCCCTCCCCCTATGGTGCCTGTTTTCTTGCTCTCTGATGCCCCTGCAGTGTTCTCTCCGTCATGGTTGGGGATCGTGTGTAGGCCTCGCCCATACCGTGTGGTCCCAGTGTTCCACAGACTTAATTGGAGCACTACCTGGACTACTATGCTTGGTATATATTTTGTCAATGGTGTATAGATATGTTTCTGCCTACTTGATTTTAATATATTACAATGGTTACACTCATTTTCTATTGTCTTTGCATTCTTCCAGGGGACTTGGGGGGTATAACTGTGATGTATTAATATGCATTAGTGTGTGTGATGTAGTGGGTGGGGGTGGGGGTGGGGGTGTTGCGTGTGTGTTTCCCTGTTTTTTGCCTCCCCCCTCCCCTGTGTCGTGTTGCAGTACTCACCGTGGTCTTCGCCGCCGGCATTCGTGCTCCTGGTAGAGGAGCAGGAAGACTATCGCAGGTAGAATTTGGAGTTCCGGGTCCATGGTGTCCTCGTTCCTCGTGGGGTGTGTAGAGGTGAGCATTTTTCCTTCGGAATTCCTGTTTCCGCCGTGTTTTTATCCGCGGTGAATCCGCCCCGGAAAAGGTGGCGGATTGGCCTGTCATAATAGTGTGGACGGTGCTTTGTCCTCCGTCTGTCTGTTGGCAGTGACAGCCGCGCTGTTTGTTTGTACCGCCGTGGTGGTCGGAGTGTTAAAGTGGCTGTCTTTGTTGGCAGTTTCCGCCACGGTCGTAATTGCAAAAAAAAATCCGCCGGCCTATTGGCGGTCTTACCGACGCTTTATCACCGTCCGCCAGGGTTGGAATGACCACCATAATGTTAAAATACTATATACAAAAAACATAATCGAAACATCCATCATAATTCCAATTTCTTCAATTAAATAAATTGAAACTTGCCATTATAAATGTACAAATAACTCCTCGTCCTGATCCAATCCCAAAAGAGTCAATGAATAAATCTCTAGAATATATCTTGATTCCAATTGACGTAACTTTCTCTCTCTGTCTCCTCCTCGTCCAGTAATGGGAACTTGATCAATTGCATTGTACGTCATAAGTTCCCATTGACTATTGTGTGCTTGCTCCATGTGTTTTGATGTAGCATAGCTTCTATCTACATTTATATTAGCCCAAATATGTTCTAAGATTCGTTTCTTGGTTTCACACCACAGGGGCATTCAATGACATAGACTGTGAATCGACTCTTGCAAGTGATGTGTTGTCGAATTTGTTTTACACCTCCATTACCAATAGTATATTCTTTTGTATGTTTAGCAATCTTACATGCTTTACAATTACCACACTTCCAAAATCCTGGTTTCTGAAGCCAATGTTTCTTTTGAGAACTGAAATGACTTCTTGTTATTTTATCTCGCAACTTTGGTGCCCTCCTAAATGTCACTTTTGGATGATTGCCCACAATTTCACTCACTGTTGAATCCATTTGTAAAACTGGTCAATGTTTTACTAAGATTTTTTGAATTTCTGTAGCACTTTTGGAATATGTGGTGATAAAGCGTATCTGATCATCTGATTCCCTTTTTGGCAAAGATCCTCTATTATAAATTAATTCTAGTCTTGAGACCTGCTTAATACGTTATTTAGCCATCATGATACATTTCTTTGGATATTGTCTGGCTATGAATCTCTCTTCTGAAGCTTTAAGATGTTTTTCAAATTCACCAGATTCTGAGCAAATTCTTTTGATTCGAAGAAATTCACCATACGGGATGTTCCATTTTGTATTTGGTGGGTGGAAACTATTTGCATGCAACACAGAATTTGTTGCTGTAACTTTCCTGTGTAATGTTGTATGTATTGAACCCTCTTCAATATAAATTTCTGTATCCACACATGTCACTCTTGTAGCACTTATGTCAGAAGTGAAGTTCCATTTTGCCGTAGTATTATTCAAAATGTTGAAATACTCCTTAAATTCCACCTCTGTACCATCCCAAATTAGAAATAGGTCATCGATGAACCTGAACCAACTTATTATTTTTTGCTGGTGTTCCTCCTTTTCTTCCGCCCATGCAATTGGTTGTTCAAACCAATCCATTGTCAGATTTGCGAAATTTGGAGAAAAAGAAAAACCCATGGCTGTGCCTTTAATTTGTCAGTATAGTTGTTGATCAAACTGAAAAAAATTATTGTTTAGGCATAGACTGACCATTTCCAACAACATCTTGTTTTGTTGGAAAAACTGTATATTCCTTTGGCTCAAAAATAATTGACATGCCTGTATCCCTATTTGGTGTTCAATATTAGTATAAAGTGAGATTACATCCATTGTTATTAATTTATCGGTATGCTGCCATGGGATGCCCCCGAAACATCTCAATATATCTCCTGTGTCTCTCAAGTATGAATTCAAATTTCATGCCAAAGGCTCTAAAAAGAAATCAATATAATTAGATATAGGTTCTAATAATGAAGCATTAGCTGATACAATTGGTCTTCCTGGAGGATTAATCGAATTCTTATGAATTTTTGGGTGGGAATAAATTGTGGTAGTAGTTGGATGTTCCAAATACAAATATTTAGCTTCATCCTGATCAATTAGGTCTTGGTTTACCCATGCTCTCAAATAAGATCGAATTTTTTCCTTTTGTTGCTTTGTTGGATTTTTTCTAGCACTATTTCTGCATGTTTAATCAAAATAACAACTAATCCCTTTGAAGAGTTCAAGATATGTTATCCCCATTCGTCCAATAACGCACTACTCGCGTCTTGATGACTTGACATTATCCTTATTCTTAACCCTCTTGGTATCCGATGTACCTCTACATATTTTTTTTAAGTTAACACTTCCCTCCATTTATTTATCTCTTTACGAGACAATCTCTCCCACTCTCGTAATTTCACGAATTGATCTATACAAAAACATACGTGAAATTAAACTTGCAAAGTTCTTTAAAGATGCAAATCAAAAAGAGAAAATGGATCCTGTAAGACCTACACACGATTTGATGGTACAAGATAAAGATACTTTAATGACTTTAGTAAATTTGGATAGAACACAAAGTGAGAATTTGATTAGTGAACAAGAGGCAATAATCCCACTAGGAGCAGGATTTACTTAACAAATACCAAAATCAAGGTTTTGTCCAGTATTACCAGCTGGTAACAAAATTGATTTATTAGCTGAAATTGTAATGTATGATTTGTGCAAAAGAAGATGGAATCAACATAAGAGCAATTTAACAATAACGGAGAAACAAGCTCTCCGCAGTTTACAAATGGATGAAACTCTGGAAATTAAACCTGAAGATAAAGGTGGGAATATTGGCATTCAAAACAAACAAAACTATGTGAAAGAAGCAATGCAACAGCTATCGGATAGTACATGTTATAAACTAATCAGTGTAAATCCAACAAAACAACTAAAGGAAAAAAATCAATCTTATTTGAGAGCATGGGTAAACCAAGGTCTAATTGATTAGGATGAAGCTAAATATTTATATTTGGAACATCCAACTACTACCACAATTTATTTCCTCCCAAAAATTCATAAAAATTCGATTAATCCTCCAGGAAGACCAATTGTATCAGCTAATGCTTCATTATTAGAACCTATATCTAATTATATTGATTTCTTTTTAGAACCTTTGGCATGAAATTTGAATTCATACTTGAGAGACACAGGAGATTTATTTAGACTTCTGGAGGGCATCCCCTGGCAGAATACCTATAAATTAATAACAATGGATGTAATCTCACTTTATACTAATAGTGAACACCAAATAGGGATACAGGCATGTCAATTATTTTTGAGCCAAAGGAATATACAGTTTTTCCAACATAATGAGATGTTGTTGGAAATGATCAGTCTATGCCTAACCAATATTTTTTTTTCAGTTTGATCAACAACTATACTGACAAATTAAAGGCACAGCCATGGGTTTTTCTTTTTCTCCAAATTTCGCAAATCTGACAATGGATTGGTTTGAACAACCAATTGCATGGGCGGAAGAAAAGGAGGAACACCAGCAAAAAATAATAAGTTGGTTCAGGTTCATCGATGACCTATTTCTAATTTGGGATGGTACAGAGGTGGAATTTAAGGATTATTTCAACATTTTGAATAATACTACGGCAAAATGGAACTTCACTTCTGACATAAGTGCTACAAGAGTGACAGTTTTGGATACAGAAATTTATATTAATGAGGGTTCAATACATACAACATTACATAGGAAAGTTACAGCAACAAATTCTGTGTTGCATGCAAATAGTTTCCACCCACCAAATACAAAATGGAACATCCCGTATGGTGAATTTCTTCGAATTCTAAAGATGCTCAGAATCTGGTGAATTTGAAAAACATCTTAAAGCTTCAGAAGAGAGATTCATAGCCAGACAATATACAGAAATGTATCATGATGGCTAGACAACGTATTAATCAGGTCTCAAGAATGGAATTAATTCATAATACAGGATCTTTGCCAAAAAGGGAATCAGATGATCAGATACGCTTTATCACCACATATTCCAAAAGTGCTACATAAATTTAAAAAATCCTAGTAAAACATTGGCCAATATTACAAATAGATTTAACAATGAGTGAAATTGTGGGCAATCATCCAAAAGTGACATTTAGGAGGGCACCAAATTTGCGAGATAAAATAACAAGAAGTCATTTCAGTTCTCAAAAGAAACATTGGCTTCAGAAACCAGGATTTTGGAAGTGTGGTAATTGTAAAGCATGTAAGATTGCTAAAAATACAAAAGAATGTACTGTTGGTAATAGAGGTGTAAAAGAATTCAACAACACATCACTTGCAAGAGTCGATTCACAGTCTATGTCATTGAATGCCCCTGTGGTTTGAAATATGTAGGGAGCACTATATGTGAAACCAAGAAACGAATTTTAGAACATATTTGGGCTACTATAAATGTAGATAGAAGGTATGCTAAATCAAAACACATGGAGCAAGCACACAATAGTCAATGGGAACTTATGTCGTACAATGCAATTGATCAAGTTCGCATTAATGAATGAGGAGGAGACAGAGAGAGAAAGTTACGTCAATTGGAATCAAGATATTTTCTAGAGATTCGTTCATTGACTCCTTTGGGATTGAATCATGATGAGGAGTTATTTGTACATTTATAATGCTAAGTTTCAATTTATTTAATTGAAGAAATTGGATTTATGATGGATGTTTCGTTTATGTTTTCTGTATAGAGTATTTTAACATTATATGTTTATTTGGCTTTTTTGAATTTGACATTGGTGGGGTTCTCTAACAAAAACGTTCGGTATTTTAAGAAAATTAGCACACTGGAGTGCATGAGAAAATTTATGATTTATAAGAATGGCATATAGATTTACCGTTTCTAAAGTGGGAGTAATTATTAGCAGCTAAAATAGATATCAGTAACATAACATAAAGTTTGTAAAGAAATTGTTTAAACATCTGAAAATTATCAATATAGCATTGGGAATATAGTACTATAATATGCAATTAAGCATGGTGAATGAAAAACTACTATACCCATAATGCAATATAATTTTCAAACAATCATGGATGTTGAATGGAGAGAAATGTGAACAAAATTGATGCAAATTAGCATATTCAGAAGTTAGAAATTAGGTAGAGATAGTGAGTTTGTACATATTTGTTTGTTTTGTAATAATAGTTTTCTTTAGTGGGTACATTAACACTGAGAAGGGTCACGACAAGAAATGCCTGTGAACAAGGTTGTAGTGACCGAAACGCATCGGGCGTTTTTGCAATCCTTGTGAAGCATACCGTGCCCAGAATTAAAGCATGTGAAAATGAACACCTTTGAAGTGCGGTTTTTCCTTTTACAAAACTAAGGAAATCGTCTTTAGATATATATATATATATATATATATATATATATATATATATATATATATATATGTATATATATATATATATATATATATATATATATAATTCTTCAACAGATGGACTGATGGCCATCAGACGGCTGCACCGTTCCCATCGGATATATCCCAAAAATTCAATACGCTCGTATTCAGTTCAAAGATTTATTTGCTTCCACAGGTAACACAGAGTCCTGAAATGCAGTGTCTGTCAGCGCGTTTCGGCAAAACGCCTTCTACTGGACAGTTTGGCTGCAGAGCCAACATCATTTATATGCGAATTCAAAGTCCTTCATTTCTTTCCATGACACCCTAGTGTGATATAAAACAGCGGCCATTTTAAAACATGCAACAATCATTATTTAAATATAACAGTTGATAAAGGAATCACCTACATTCATAAGACTATTGTTTTAAGAGTTTAGAATTAAAAGGTCATAAATATGGTATACATATCACTTATGAGGCCTAAACAAATGTTATTATTAATATACCATTCATTCAATCTGATGGCAGTTATCAATTGATTATATGTTGACAGAAAATATATATATAAATAATTAGATTAATTCATCATTGAAACCACGTTTTTCAATAGTTCCGATCAGCCTATACTCGATCATCATCTCAGATGTTGTGTAAAGTATGCTTAAAAATGTATTTCTAAAACGTTATATTCTTCTCTGCAGGTATATCGTTATTAGATGTAGTTTTTTCAATTAGTGAACATCACCATTCAAATAACAATTTGATAAATATTATAAATATTACAAAAATTTAAAAACTAGTAAATATGAATTAATGAATTAATTATCATTACACATGAATCAATATTGGCGACGGGTACAATGGTTAGTTTAGATCAATCAACTATATAATATAGTGTAAAATTATACAAATTATTACAAAGTTGTTAAATAGTTAATAGATTAATCATACAAGACCCCCCAAGGCACAGAATCATGTGTAATTTCTCAATTTAACATTTATCGTATATACCAACAATCAATTACACTATGTACATATTTGGAACCTCTCTTATGTCATCAATAGATCTCATATTGATAGTAATAGATTACAATAGTTTTTAATAGAGAGTAATGTTTGGTCTCATATTAGAATTATTCAAATAGAGACGGACCTACAACATCGTATTTTATATTTGAATATTTGAAACTGTCATTTTATTTTCTCTCTATGGCCAATTAGTATCGAATATCAGAGTTTTATTACTTTATATAGTGATGATTAGGTATGTCTCTAATATTTATACAATCCAAATTAATTCTTCTCAATCCTTATCTATGTAGTAGGTGGCTCTATAGACGCATGTTAGTAAGTTATAAATAAGCACAGCCTAAACCTAAAGTGCATAGTGCTAAAAATCTATGATAATGGTATGTGCAAAAAGAGCATATAAAGTGCAGCTAAATGTTACAAAACCCTAAAATTAAAAAAATGTTTTTAGTAAATATCTTTGTCTCCTATCCTTTTCCTTATATAAATATCTATATATATTAATTCAATTTTCTGCATTTGCTAAATCACAAGGAGATATAATCAAATAATCAAAAATTCGAAAATCATCATTAATAGCACAGTATAGCCTGCATAGTCATTCATAAGACCCGATTATCTACAAAATTCATAAGACTACAATATGGGGTCAAAAGGTTCTAAATTTCTAAATTATAACCCCTTTAGAAATTCTTTTGTAGTCATTCTATATTGATTGCAATCTACTCACCTATCTTCATAAATATAATACTGATCAAATGTTACCAAGTTGGCAATAGTGTTTACTGAAATAAAAAGCATTAAGGATCACTATCTGGATTCAAAAATAAGTATAATAGATGTTTATGTTATAATCTGAGGTGGACATATAGCTCTGCGTCAAGATTATGCCCCCAAGGGGATTCAGAACCTAATAGTAAAATCATTTTCGATTCCATTTATCTAAGCTCTAATGTTCTGTTTCCAGCTCTGGGATTGTTTGTGATATGTTTAATACCATAGAAAGATCATGTACTACAGTCTCCTTTATGTACATCCCAGAAATGTTTAGCCAAAGGATAAGTTCTATCTTGATTCTTTATGGCTCTGAAGTGTTGTAAGAATCTAATTTTTAGCTTATGAATAGTACTTCCAATATATTTTTTATGGCAACCACACTCAATGGCATAGATCACAAATTCAGTGTCACATGTGATTCGATCTTTGATCTCGCACTGACGACCATCAAATGTTTGGTACTTATGTGTATTTTGTGCATACTTACAAGCTTTACAATGGCCACATTTCCAAAACCCCAGACTTTTTTGGCTCAGCCAGGATATATTGGCTTTTGACGAAAAATAACTTCTAGTCAGATAATCTCTCAGTGAGCGTGCTTTGCGAAAGGTTATGGACGGATGTGTATCTATGTGGTCATTGATAGTAGGATCATTCTGTAGAACATGCCAATTTTTTTGGAGTATAGTTCTTAATGAATCATGTTGTTGATTATATTGAAAAAATATTCTAGGTGATGATTGTTTGGAGTCACTGCTAGTCACTGTGTTATTAAAAAGTAACTCATCTCTACTTTTGTTTTTGACTCTATGTAATGCATCCATCAAAATTTTAGGAGGATAACCTCTACTTAAAAATCTATCCACCATTGCCCTGGCTTCCAAGTCATATTTGTTCTCATTAGAGCATATTCTGCGAGCCTGCAGTAACTGGCTATAGGGTATGCTCCATTTCAATGCCAGGGGATGCCCACTATTGGCATGTAGTATGGAGTTGCAGGATGTGGGCTTGCGATATATAGTTGTCTCTAACTGATTGTTTTCTACTTTTAGTTGAACATCTAAAAATGAGATAGTGTCTCTGCTGTAAGTGGCTTCTAAAAGGATGTTAAATTGGTTGTTATTTAGTACATTTATATATTCCAATAGCAATTGTTCTGTGCCATCCCAAATAATAAACAAATCATTGATATATCGCACCCACAATATCACTTTATCCATATAGATATTATTACTTTCTGACCATGCCACCTGCTTCTCCCACCAGCTCATATATAAATTAGCATATGTGGGAGCGAAGGATGCCCCCATAGCTGTCCCTTGTTTTTGTAGAAAATGTTCATTGTCAAAAAGGAACAGATTGTGTGTTAGGCAAAATTGTACTATGGATAGGAGCATATTAGTGTGCTCAAGAAATTCGATGGATCGTGTTTGTAGAAAGTACCTACAGGCCTGTAACCCATACTGATGTTTGATGGATGTGTATAAGGATGCTACATCCATGGTGACCAACAAGTAGTCTTTATGCCATGGGATGTCATGTATCTTGGCCAAGAAATCATTGGTGTCACGTAGGTATGAAGGTAATTCTGTGACAAATGTACATAAAAATAGGTCCAAATATCGTGAGGTATTCTCAAGCAATGACTGATTCATACTGACTATTGGTCTACCTAGAGGATGTGTTTTGTTTTTATGAATTTTAGGTAGAAAATGAATGCATGGAATTTTAGGATGATAAATTTTCATATACATAAACTCATCATAGTTCATCAATTGCTTGGTGTACCATTCATTTAACATTTCATGATATGTCGCTTGATATTGAGCTAAGGGGTTAGTTATCAGTTTGTCATAATGATCTTTGTTCTTCAATTGCCGATATGCTTCTTTGGTATAATGAGCTGTATCCATAACGACAATGTTACCACCCTTGTCTGAGGGTTTAATGACAATTGACGAATTAGATCTCAATATACTTAGATCTTTCCAATCTTGTTGCGAGAAATTAGATTTCACCTTCCTCAGTATCTTCGATGGATCTTTACTGCGAAATTTGTCGATATCATTGATCACTAATTCATGAAATGTGTCTATCAAGTTACCACTAGGTAGTGGAGGATTAAATCTACTCGACAATTTTAGATTGCTATTGTCATAAAAGTTAGTTACAAAACCCATCTGATTAAGTATGTCCATGCTATTATTCGTATCATCATCAGTAGAGCATCTGACTGCATTCCTGTCATTGTCAAGATCGTTGATTGCCATTAATTGTGAACTGTCAGCAATATTGAATCCTGAGAATCCAGCTCTCTGGTTGATGTTCTCTGCCATTTGATTTATATCTTTATTGGAAAAATGTTTAATGAGACGTAATTTGCGAACAAATTTATACAATTCAATGTGAGTATTAACATAGTCCCATTGAGTATTGGGGCAGAAGCTTAGTCCTAGATCAAGTATGCATAGCTGATTGTCTGTCAAGGTGCTATGAGAGATATTCACAACAGTACTCAAATGATTCAATTTGCTGACTGATGTAGGATTAAGTTCTAATTCGATTGTTGATTGCTTCTTCTTCTTGCCCCGCCTCGTCTTCCGCTTCCTCGGCCACGCCTGCGGTTTTGCCCAGGAGGTGGCGTGACCATTTGCATGAGGCGCATCTCCCCCTGAAAATCCAGCTTGTTTCGTGGTATCTCGTCAGTAGAGGACTCTACTTCTGAACTATCGTCAGCAGATATATGTTGTACAGCACAATCAGCCCCACTTTTAGATATATCTTTGGTTCTTGCAGTATCGTATTTTCGAGCAAATGTATAGATTCTTCAATGTTCATAATCCATCTTATCTCTATTGAACTTGTGTGCTTTGCGTGATTTGATTTCTTCTTCCTTGTATTTAATTCGTTCTTCCATCTTAGCTAAATGATTGGAAATTTCTTGTTGATTGGGCATCTTTTCTAACTCTTTTGTGAGTTGTTCCTCCATTCGTCTCTTGGCTTGAGTGATTAGCATGTTTGCATTCTCCAATCCTCCAGTAGGTCTGGATCCATATCGCCTAAGGTGGGTAAAATTAAAATGCGTAGGCCTCTGGGTATCCTACCACTTTCAATGTATTTAGTTAATTAGGTCATTTCCCACCATTTTTTAAGTTCAGAGATGCGTGCTTTTTCTAATTGGCTTATAATACTGGAGGTAGTTTGTATCTGAGCCCCCATGGGTCCACTACTAATTTTAGAATTATCAAATAACTCGGCTGCAGCTTGTTCCCACAGTTTTCTCCGTTCAGCCATATTGTATAGAGGACGAAGTATCCACAATATATAATCACTTTCAGATGTTCAGTTTATAGCCACTAACAGGAGGAACGAAAAATGCAGAATCAAAGGATACGGACAAAGTTCTATAAAGCAGGACGCTGTGTAAGTATAAACCAATCCACAACTGAATACTGTGAAGCTTATTGATTGTTTATGATGGCAAGACAATCAACTTATGTTAGACAGGAAAGCCGTATATCAAACGGCAAAGATAATTCTTCTCTGCCGTTAGTTTTCCGTTTGTTGTCCGGGCCGTGTGCCAATTACTCGCATAAACAAAAAAACGCTATTTATGAAATAGCCTAACTGCTGGGAGGACCGTAAACATCACCCCGCGGGCGTTCTCCAACCCCCCGGGGAAAAGTAACAATCCTACCGTGTCAGTCCGGCTGCGTTTTCTTCCAATTATCGAAGGCACGGTGCTGCGTGAGAAACGATTTCCAAATTCCTCCAGTAAAACAACCACGCACACTATATATATATATATACCCCTTTGTTTCCATTGAAGGAACATTTTTTGTTTTTCCAATAACTTTGGCGCCGTTTAAGGAATCATTGCGAAATTCTCAAACCTTATACTTTGGTCAGTTCAGCTGCTGTCTTGAATGTTTCGGGGTGATCATGAAACTGGGGCCAAACTAGAGGGAGAATCCCAAAACACCCTTCAATGATTTTGCATTTTTAGACAGGGCTGCGACCCAAACCGCTGAATGGAATTATACCAAATTTGGCAGGAAGTTAGATTGTGCTTTTTGTGATTTGGTGTACATACGTTCAGTAGTTTCTGAGATATTAGAGTTTAAAAAATATAGATGTCTATCACAGTGGATTTGAATTAGCGGATTCGGGGAAAAAGCAGGGTCCTGATTGGCTGGCTGCAACCTGACACAAAAGTTGCGCCCACCATTTTGTTTGTCGCATCGGCTCGGGTTGGAAAAGAAGAGTGAACAAAAAAAAACAGGGGTACAAGTATCCTGACCCCATAAGACACATAGAGGGATCCATGGTTCCTGGTTTCGCAAATTTACTTGTGGATCTGTAAATCCAGAGAAACTTTTGAAAAAAAACAACCCACTGCATCCAAACTCGTGCTGCACATGGCTGAAGGACTTGCACAGCTTAGGTTTGGGTGCATGCAGGAGGTTTGGCGCAGGGAGGCCATGCACAGGAAGGCTGTGCCTAGTGCTGCTTATATTTACGTGTGTGCATGCTAAAAATACCATAGAAATTCACTGAAAAAAACAAAGGTTACAGGTTCTGAATTTACTCACACAAAACCTTAGATATTCAGCAATTATAGTTATGGTTACCTCAAGTAACTATAACTTGCGCCCTAAGGTAACTATAACTCGCACCTTCGCCATGCACAGCTAATTACTTCACATGTTGAATCATTGATGACACCTTCTATGGCATCATTGATATTATTTCTGCAGCATTTGCAATAAAATTATTGATGAGAAAACTGTGCATTGCGGGGGCGCAAGTTATATTTACCTTAGGGCACGAGTCCCCATCTCTACCCCCGCCTGCCCCTCCCCTTGAGATTTGCAGCAGCCGCCACTGATAACAGGTCAATTCTGCTTTGGTGAGCGGCCCACTAGGTCACTGGAGGGTGTGGTCTCCTCTCCCCTCACAGAGGACAACCCACCATAGTTGCCAATCTGCCTACCTGTCGTAGGTGTGTGTGCCTTCGGGGAACCTGCCGGCTGAGAGGGTGCACTGAAGGCAGAGCAGTTTTCCAAAAGAGCCCTATATTTTGGGGCACATCTCGCCTAGCTGAGGCACTGTCATCGGAAAACCTGAGGTTCTACCTCCTCAAAGTGGGAGAAGAGAACCGTAAATCTGTCGTACAGGGCGTGTGCTGTTTATTTGCAGATGTGCTGCATCTGCCAGCCTCTTAATGAATGACAAATTTGGCGACTTTCATCTGGGAAATATGGTTTCTCCTTTAGCCTTGACTTACAGGTCATGTTGTGTGCCCTCTGACACAACCTCGTGTCTCTGGGCCTCATTTAATAAATGATGAAACAATTAGGACCATGAAGAAACAAGCCAAGTTCACGAGTGGAACACCATATAAATATAAACAGCCCTTCTGTTAATAAAAAAGTCATAATAGTCACATTTACTATGTGACCAGTTCGTTGCACCCTCTTTGCAGCTGAGTGGATAATCATTGCCAGAGCTGCAAGGGCAGCGCGGGGTCAGGCAATGGCCTCGAATCTGAGGGCCCTCAAAGGCGAAGGCCAGAACCTGACACTTTCAGGTAGGAATGCAGTGCGTGCTATCGCCTTGGGGGAGGAGGGGGAGGCCATTGCTTGCCAGGGAACACACTCACCTGCAGCTCGTTTTAGGGATTTCTAATTCCTTTCTAGAAAGACAAAATACTTTCACCTACCGACGAACTTTGAAAATATGACATTAGACCCAATTCACAAAGCTGTGTGTGCCTAAAAGTTTGGCTCACATGCACAAATGCTAAACCACTTTGGGGCCTGATGCTTTAAACAAGCATTTTCAATGCAACAGGTCTCGCATTTGCTTGAGTTAGAGCTATTAGCGTTGTAAAGAGAAAAAACGCAGCGCGATCGCACTATGTAAAATGCAGCGGGATCGCACTGCGTGGAAAATAAACAGATAAAGTATTCCAGACACCGTGCTGAAAACATTGAACCTCGTATGTTTTCAGTAGTTTACGGGTGCTGTGTGGGTGGGCTAAACACCAGAAAAGGCATGATGTATGCATTCCTTTCACAAATGAAAACAAGCGGATTTTAAAAGGCAAGCCCACAAACCAATGTAAGTGACTGACATGACATGGGCGTGATTGTTAGCCCAAAGAGAGATTACTGAATGGGACAGAGCACTTTGCGCTGGCCCATAAAAAAAAAGTGTAGACTTATGACTTTGCATGCCCTTGCATGGGAGTAGACAAGGGAGTGCTAGGAAAATAAAATACCCTGCTACACTTTGAACTGTATACCAAATAGGTCTGAGTGTCTGCGTGAAGCAAGCAAATCAGGCAGTTGTTCAGAAGGGTTGTCCCTCGAGGAATTTATAATCTCCTTAAATTGGTTTCCTTACTTTTCTTCATACTTCCTTGAGTCTTTTTTCCTTCCTTTCTCCATCATACTTTGTCTTTTTCCATTTCCTTCCTTCCTTCCCCCTTCCTTCTCTCTTTTGGTCCTTTGCTGTCCATCCATCATGCACCCATCAGTTACCCTCCTCCTTCTCATCATTATCATTTCTCTCCAGCTATTCATCCTTCTCTCCTTCCATCAACATCCATCCTTGTCTCCATACATCCACCACCCATCCATTCCTGCATTGATCCATCCATCCACCCCTTAATCATCCTTCTTATCATCTCTCTGGCCCTCCTTCCCCCTTTCTTTCCATTATAAGAGGTTATCTTTATGAACTTCCTGGAGACCGAAGTGTAAGGAGCCATAAGTAACGTCTGATATGTTTCATCTTCCACTGAACTGTAGAGGGGCACCCACCACATCTTAAGCTCATAATGTGGGGAGCTAATGACGCCCCTACGTGTAGATGTGCCCTTCACAACAGTTAGCCAAGTGACCGCCATAACCTTGCAACTCCTGGGAAACTTCATGTGAAATATGGCCAAACAATTTGCACTTCATAGATTTTATGTGTTTTTGCTCCAAAGAGAAAATATTTCCCCATGGAAAAACAATGTTCTCTTCTAGCCCTGGTAAGGGGATAACGCCTACCTTTAGTGGGAGTAAACTTCTGAGCCTTTCCAGGAAGGTAAAAGGTTGGAGAAGAGTTTGTCATACCCACAAATTTGCATGTTTGCGGATATTCACAAACCCACTGGGCAGTTTAGCCCTTTATGCCTATTCCCCACCTCTGGAAAGATGCATATCCCAAGAAATCTTCCTGAAAGTAAGTCCTTTATGGCGTGCAAAACCAATTGTTTTTATTTGCAAAAATGATTTTAAGTCATAAAATGACTACCAGACTCTGTAAACCGATCTTAAATTCACGAAAAGCTCAGTGAAATGGGCCCTTGGAATGCGTACATTTTCATGTTGTGATTTATTCTCTCAAAGATTTTCAAGTGAGTACATCTAGTTCCAGGTGTGTGCAGTGTGCACTTAGTGGGAGTTCCAACACTGGAATGCCCTGTGAGTTTGTGCACAACCTCCTCTCCAGCCTATTTACGTACTGGAAACGTGGAACTGCTTCTTGCAAGGGCAGGAATGAACCTCTTCTCAGAGTATTGAGAATACATTGCAAAATCTGCTGAGAGCTTTGGAGAAGGCTCTCCAGAGGTGAAAAAAGCGCCACAAGAAAGAAATACAAAGCGTCTGCAGGTGCATTTGCACTTGCTTTGTAGCTTTTCTCATGAGAAACTCAAATACTCCCCTGCATAAGTCCTAATTTAAAAATGGAATTCACGATAGTTTGCTAGGAGGAACTTTTTTGAATTCCAAACATGAGTAAATCTACACCCATTCAAAATCATAATTTTCTGAATGAATTATTTTTTTGCGAGGCAGGTTTTTTATGTCCAAAGGCTAGGTTGCAACTGTGTTTGTGAGGTTCAAAACGATTGCAGCTTTCTTTATGATACCTGTAATTCAAATAATGCAAGAATAGTTTATTTCAAAGGGTGGTATGCAGACCTGTAATTCTTATATATTACAAATATGACAAATTATAGGTCAACAAGATCTATCAAAGACCGTGTGTTCATTGCTGCCTAACCTCCGCTCTTCTAATAACAACTTTTACTGAAGTGGAAATTACTTCGTGTAACTGAGCATGAACCAAACTCTAAGAACCACCAAAATGGATAGCAAATCTGTCTTTCACAGGCAGGCGCAGGGGCCCGACAGCAGCTATGTTTGAGACATCAAAGGACGCGAAGCTGGATCATAAAACCTACCTCATTGGACCCTTCTGAACAGGGCTGCGTGACCCGAGCGAGGAGTCAATGTTCTTTCTACTTCCAGAAACCGGAAGTGAAAGCATCTGTTTATCATACAGCTCAGGAAGAGTTTAAGAGGACTCAGCGTGGAAGTCTTCTGGGAGAAGAGCATATGGTGCATGGTAAATGCTGAATTACATCCATATCGGTTACCAATAGTTTTGGCATTCTTTAAGCGCATCTGGTCTTTTCTGTTTGACATTTATGGTTCTTTAGTGCACGCGATGTTCTTTTTCAATGCATACAAAACGCAGCCGGACTCTGGTTAAATGGTCAAGCAAATAATCTCTGGATTGGCCCTTTCTTGTGTGAGATTAAAGCAATAGAAGGCTTAGGAAGAGGACGGCACAGACTGAAGGCAAGTGAGTTCTCATGTGGGTTCAAAGGTGGCAGCAGAGTGGATAATGTCAAGGATGGGTACTCCCTGACAAAATATATACCTCATTCACTCCTATCAAGGCTCATGCATTCCACCATCACTAGCACTAGATCATATTTTTCATCCTCTACCCCCAAGAACAATGGCCTGATGTATGGGCCCATGGCCACTTCCTCATTGAAGGTCATGGGGCCCTTATCCCTTCGCCTCAGAGTTGTTCAGATACAACTTTCATGTCTGGTTTCCAGCCTTCTAATAACAAGAATATTGCCTCACTATGACATGATGCCAAACTCCTTCTCCCAAGGCATTCCGCCTATAACTCGAAGGGAGAGGGCAGAGAGGGCAAATATGACTTTCAATGGAAACGACAGAAACGCCAAATGTGACTTCCATTGTAAACTTCCCTGATGGCTGACATCTGTGCTCATGGCTCGGGCACCTATGAAACCTACAAAATCTTATAGAACATTGAACACCCTGGCTTGTTCAACAACAAACTGAAGTTAGAGCAAAGAAGAAAGCCCTGTGAAGACTTGAGAAGTGGTTTGATGAGATTGGCAGTCTGTGTTTCTAGCTTTATTATCAAACTTTTATCTGATGAAAAGCAGCTAGGATCAGAAAATGAAAGACAGAGACATACTATTTGCCAGGGATCACTAAATCCTCCTGTTACTCAAGAGACTGACTCAAAAACTAACTAGAAATTATGGGACCTAGAATACACAATAAAGGATGTTGCCGATTAACAACCAGTCTGAGATGCTATAGGATCACAGTATGGGCAGGACATATTCTGACGGATGGAATATTCTCCATTGGCATGGCAGAGGACTTTACCCCTGCCAGGAAGAAAACACTCTGCCCCCCAGATTGGCACTGGCAGGAACCACTGTCGTCTTGGTACCTGTCACTGCTCCTGTCACTGTATTTTACTGTTTAGTACAGGGCTGCGTCGTAAAGATATAGCCCCATATCAAACAGTATTCTTTTGCTCCCAGCACCAGGGAAAGCTTTTCGCATGGTGAGGTGAGTATTAGAATAGTTTTACGGGTCCTTACCACTAGGTTTTACCTGACGGCAAAGAACAGAAAACAAATGACTATATGTCTGCCAATCTACATTGGGTGGCTGTATATGTAGCCATTTCTCCAACAGCCCTTACTCCCCAGGGTCATTTTAAATGTTTGGCCATGGCAGAGACCGAGTAGTTTCCGCTGTGGCCAAATTTAAGGTCCATCTGCAACTACATTTTGAGGGCAGACCACTGTATTCGTGGGAAGGGAACTCTGATGCCATTGGGATGGAGTACCCTCTCCGCCAATATAGAAATCAGGCTCTATATCTACAAAATCATTGCCCTCTAATCCGTTTGTCACACAAAGTTACACCAGAAGGACAACCAAATATCCCTGCAAAATAGCCATCCAGATCAAGCTGTTTCATTTCTTCATCACACTGACAATGGCCCTTTCTAAATGATGCGGCCTCTACAGACTTGGACACTTTCTTGACCATGTCGGCATCTGCCTCCGGAAGGAGCATCCTAATTTTATCTTGTCTTGCTGGTGTCTACCTAAGAGACTTCTACAGCCTATACTAAGCCACTTCTGAAATACCAGGAGTAAATTCCTTTGGCGTAGCAAATTTCAGAACAGTCACCAAAAGAAGTTTCATGGGCAAGCTGATAGAAAGTACATTTTGGCATCACAATGTATACTTCAAGCAAAATAAGATCCTTATAGATAACCACTAGAGTTTACAGCATGGGTACTCGCAAACATTTTTCCAGGGGCCAAAAAGTTTGGTCTGTGATGTGCCTGGGGGCCGCATTGATGCCAGGGCAGTGGCAGTTGGCTGGGGTGCCTGGGGGAATTGGTGGCAAGGTAGGTGTAGGAGAAGCAAAAGATATATAGATATATATATATAGATATACATATTGTGGCTGAAATGAACAGTGGGAAGCCAGAAAACCTGGAATTAATCCCGGCTTCCCCACTTTTCCAAATTGTGTGATTCTAGGCAATTGTTTACCTTCACTTTTCCTGCTTTTTCTGCATTATTGCATATAGACCTAGAAATATATGATTTCATGGTGTGTGCTGCACAAAACCTGCTTCTATGTTTGATTTAATAAACCATACTGTTGTTCATGTATGATGGGAACCCAGGCCAGCCATAAAGTGCACATAACAAGTGACATCCCTCTTTAAATTTACTATTTATTGGTGGTGTTCTCAGGGTAAGGGGAAGAATTAATGTTTGAAAACTATCACTTTTACATTAATACATCTGAATGTACTGATATAACAAATTGTACTAGGGTGAAAAGGTTCTGTATGTTAACTAAATACACGTTTTTAATTTTGAAGTGACTGACATAGTTTTACACTTATGCTGCAAGATGTCTTAAAAAATGAAGGCGTTTCTAAAGTTAAGTGCAGGAGTCCCCAGTCACTTCCTTTTTTAACACCAATTAAGTTTAAATAAATGAGTGTGTGTTTATTTAATATTTTTATAGTAAGTGCTGAGTCGAAAAAACAGCTGCCCAGTGCTCCTCTTGCCCAGGGGGCCGCATGTTAAGGTCAGAGGGGCCGCATGAGGCCCGCGGGCCGTACTTTGAGTATCCATGGGTTACAGCCTAGGTGTGGCACCAAAGCCTCACTGATTGCCATCTGAAATGACTTTAAAACTACAGCTCATCATAACTGAGTGAAAACACTCATGTTATTTGGGCTCTCTGTCCTATTCAATACTGTCCATCATCCACCCTACCACAAGGCTATCTAAATTTGAATTCAAAGTGCTGTGCTGGAATGGCTCTCCTCTTATCTTCAGGTGAGACAGCAAATAATCGCCCTCACATGTTTCCACAATTTGATGTAGGTGTCTTATGAAGGTCCACTTTTACACTTCTATTCTTTTAATAACTTCTGATCATTCTTCCTTTCATACTAGAGATTACACCCATATCATCCTCAAACTGGAAAAACCCTTGGGAATAGATGTCTTGGCCCCAGTCTGCTAGTAGTAGACAAAGAACACTAATTTAAAAATTTGAAGCTTAACACACTAAAAATTGAAATCTTAACCTGTGGAAAATGCTCCACCTTCCAACTTGGAACATGGTGCCCAAAATAATTAGAAGTTTCCCATCCCACATCTGCCTGCAAGGTCGGAAGGCTGGTACTAAAGAAGGACGAAGGAAGAACTCTCACTAACATCTCAAAAACTCTCACTAACAACTCTTTGTAACTAACACTCACCAACCACATATTTTTTTCAATACCTTCAGGTTCAGAGAAGGATTCCCTCTTTCCTGGGGTTTCTTCATCAGGTCCATGCCACCATCACACTTGCACTCTTAAGGCTAGATTTTGCTAATGTAATTTACCTTTGGGCCACAGTGCTTCTTTTACAGAGACTACTGCAGGATCAGAAAACAACTTATAGACTTCTACTGCACCTTCAAGCAAGGTATGAAGTAACACCAGCTGTCCAAGGCCTCCAAAGTCACTGTGGCCAGATGGATCCCTTTCGAGGTCTTCTGCGTTGAACATTGAGCCAAGGATACAGTAGCTCCAATTTTCCTGCAGCTAAAACCTGTAACCTATCACCAAAGAAGGAACTTCAGATCAAAAGTTTCTCCTCTGCTGATTTTCCCCAGGCTTCAAATCTCTTGAATGGGGCCACCATTTCAGTACTGTTTGATATATTGCAGAACATTTTCCTAGCCCAAATAAAGTTCATTCAGAATTCTGAAGAACTATGAAAACAAAGCTACCACCCCCTCTTTTACATGAACCTAAATTAACTTTCCCTAACATTCCAGGAAAGAGCAAATAACCAGTGATGTTCCTGTATGATAAGGATAAAGACTTTTATCAGAAACTCTTAAGCCCATCATAAACCCAAGGTGGGAATGTATTAATAAAATCCTTCCCTATTAATTTGGCACTCTTTTACAAAATGCCTTTGCACAACATCAAGTCAGTCAGGGCGAAAGTTTGGAGCAGCCTTTCAACGTTTTCATGCAGCAATGTGGACAAAGACTGCACAGTGCTTTTGGAGCATACTAGAGCTAGCAGTGCACTATACAAATGAAATTACAATAATATGTAATACATTTCACTGCCTCATTACTGACAAACTTCCAATTACAAGCCCAAATGTTGCTATTTTGGTTCTCTCCTTATCTAATGACATAAAATGCAATGAAGACTCTATTACCCATCACTAGCCTATACTTCAATCTAGACTCACTCATTCTCCCAACACTGGACTCATTTGTTTCAATGAAAGTTCTTTCATTCTCATATCACTGGCCTCCAAACAAGGCTCACTGAATACCCAGCCTCATACACTGCAGTTAAGGCTCACTATCAATGCCTCATACTTTTAGGTTGACTAGCACTCAATTTCCCAATCTTGGAAGGATGAAAGCAGTGTTGGACTGGCCTGTTGGGCAGCCTGGTTCTCTGGCACTTCAGGATGGGTCAGCTTGAAAGGGCCAGCATGTGAGGTGTTTTTGGACCCAGGGACAGTGATGGCACAGAAAAACAAGCATTGAAAAAGCCAGTAGGTCTGGCATTGTTTGCCGGCTGTTTGGCATGACTTTTGCACAACTTTACTGTTAGGCATTTGTTAATCTAGAAGAAATGACTAAAGGGAAAGGTGTTTTTGGGTTTCACAAATCACACATTACCGAAGCACCAAAAGAAACTACTTTGTATGAGGATGTGCTCCTTGTGAAACGGCAGGATTCTGTAACTCATAGTGAAGGTGGCTAATGGCTGAAGTGGGATGATGCATTGCCCCCTGATGCATGCTCGAGTGGGTTGGAGAAAAATGTGAATGGCACAACCACAGACAAATGGATGAAGTGTAGCAGAAAACCCATGTAACTATGCCATACACATTATTTTAGTAAAATCAAAACATCTTGGTTAACACAGGCCTACAAAGAAACAAACATTGTGACATTGGCTGCCAGCCTCTTCTCAGGGTTCAAGAAAGTAAGAAAAAAAGAGAGAAAGAAAGAAAGGAAGAATGAAAGAAAGAAAGAGACCAAAACAGGCTTGAGACTGGGGGCAACCCTGCTGTGCCAGGCTTTCTGTCATTGGCTCTTTATTTTAATTTGTTTCCCTGGCCTCTGAAATAGTCAGTGTACTAATTTTCTTTTTACTTCCATTGAAGTAGTCGTTTTTAACTTTTTACTTTTGTAATGTTCCAAATGGTTTTAAATGTTTCATAAACATAATTGGTATGGCTAATGCTAAAAACAATAAAAATCAATGAAACAAGAAAACAGGAAAGCAAGAAACAAAGAAAGAAAGAAAGAAAGAAAAAGAAGAGAAGGAGAGAAAAAATGAAAAACAAAGAAAGAAAGAAAGAAAGAAAGAAAACACAGCAAGAGTAAGAGGAAAGAAAGAAGGATTGAAAGAAAAAGGGGAGGAAAAAAGAAGGGAACAGTCCTAGAAAGAAGAAAAGAAAGAAAAAGAAGTGGAAAAAAGGTGGAAAGAAGAAAAAAGCAAGCACGAAAGAAAGGAACAAGAAGGAAAGAAAGCAAGAAAGAAGGCGAAAAAGAAGGAAAGAATTGATAGACAGAAAGAAGGAAAGAAAGAATGAAGGACATAAAAATAGGAAGATAGAATGAAATAAATAAGGAAAACAAGAAAGAAAGCAAGGAGAAAAGAAAGAAATGTAAAACAGAAATAAGGAAAGAAAGAATCAAAGAAAGAAGGAAAATTAAAAAAAAAAGTTATAAGTGCTGCAAATTAAACATGATAAAGGTTTATTGTCTTCCTGAGCAAATTTTATTAGAGAACACTTGGTCAAATTAAGTCTAGAAAAAATGTGTTCTGAAGGATTGTGCAGTTATGAATTCAGATTTATAATATTGACGGTTTTGGTTTATCACCATGTAAAAAAGATAAACCAATATAGAACGGTTTCAAATGGATGTAATCTTTAATGCTGTGAAATACCAACAGTCAGATAAATAAAGGCCACCCCAGATGGAATTTACAACAACATTGCGATGCGATGGGAACTGGTGAAGAGTGCACTAACGGGATATTTAGTAGTAGATGGCACAAAAACAGCAAATGTGAAAAAGGAGCTTTTTTATGTATTTTTGCAGTTTTGGCTCCAACTTCTCTGAAACGATGCAGCTAGCTCCTAGACCCTGTCAACCAGGTACATTATGACAGACTTGAGTAACATTCACCATTGTAGAACGTGCATTACCCATTTGCAGTGTTAACAACCTCCACAGTGACGAAAAACACATTAAACAACTTTTTACATTAGCACATATCCACTGCACGTTCGACTCTATTCAAGACTCCAGCACAGCCCTAATCATTTATATGGTCTGTAACAAGACTCAACTAAAGTCGTAATTTGAGTTCCGATAAAAAATGCATTTAAATATAAATTTCAAAGTTATGCATTTGATACAAGCAGTATACACTAATACACAGTTAACTGTTCATTGTGCTGAAAAGACACACACCTTAGTACTTCCAGGGCACAAGTCGGGGGTACACGCGGTGGATGGAGTCCACCCACTATTTTCACAGGTTGGACGCCGTCCACCCTGCAAAGACGTTGGGCCCCAGTAAAATACGGTGAATTCATCCCGGTGTAGCGGGACATTTTCAGCAGCGCCTTCTCACACGTTCAGCAGTCCTGCACGTTGTACGCTTGCGCTCGTTCTGAGCAGCAACGTGCGGGACGGGAAAGGGCTTTCTGATTTTAGACTTTCTGCTGGGCTGGACAAATGATGAAACTAAGGGGCCATCAGGCCTTCTTTTCTTTGATTAGCCTGGCTGGCAGCTGTCTGGAGCCTAACACCTAGCTGCAATGGAGGCAAAAAAGGCACACAGCTAATCACTTCACAGTTATGTAAGAGAATCGTGATTTAAATTTTGTTGAGTCCCTATATATAAGAGATATGCATGCACTGTAAGAATGTCTGATGTGTTAGTCTGTCCCAATATTTACACAAATTAGAATTTAAATACCACTATTTTGCTTTATTTATTTTATAGCGCTATTCATGCCAATGTAGGGGGTCCAAGTGTTTTCCATCATAGTTAAACATTGACAATTAATTGATACATATGTGTGTAAATCAATGTACAGGATATGTTTCATAAAACAGTGAGGGTTACAAGGTGTGGGAATCACATGTCCTTCATAGCTCCCCATGCTATAGTTGTGAACAGAGAGATGCAAAAGGATCTTTATGTTTAACGCAGTAACACACCCATCTACATATTTACCATTATTATTATTCCCCAAGATTTACTGGGCACACAAATATCTCTGCAGCCTTAACCTTATAGGATATTTTAAAATGCAGACTTTGCAACCTATTATCAACAACAATGTGTTAAGCAACAATAAAAAAGATGGGGAAATGGGGCTGGTGTGGTGTATGTATAAGCAAGGATGGTGGGGTGAGCAGCAACACGAAGAAGTAGTAGGTGGGAGGTCAAAGAAGCAACATGGGCAAAAAGTATAATGAATACCTGAAGCACAGTGTGAGCAACGGAGAGACACTAGTTAACTAGAATCAATCTCAGCTTGGTCCATGGCGTGGGAAGAAACAGAAAGTGACCTGCACTGTTGAATTAGGAGGGAGCAAAGAAGAGTGACACTAAAGCCAATTAACACTAAGCAATGGGTGGGCTCCAAGCCCTTTTTGTAAATAATAGTTTTTCGCAAGAGAGAGCGCCTGCACTAACACAGGCTGCTCACACAAGCTCAACCCTAAAAATGGCCTATACACTAACCCATCTGGCTGTGCCAGAGTGTCAAACTGCCCAACAGGCCAGTCCAGCACTACATGGAAGATAGAGTTAGCCTTGTCGGAATTTGAATTCATGACCTACATCACACCAGAAATCAGTGGTAAAGGAGTAACTAAAGGAGCCATCTTTTCAGGAGATATTGAGTAAAAAATGTCTGTTAAAAGATTCTCTGCATTGATCATTTCTTTGCTCTCTAAATCACGTAGAAACCCACGGGTTAATATAAAACAGTAATATAACTTTTAGGTACCACCTGTAAAGAGTGCATTGCATTCTAAATGAGGCAGCACGTGCATTCAGAACTAATAAAAAAATGGAGGCCCATATTTAAGAAAAAGTGGGGCATCAACTATGATGCACCACTTTTCTTGCACCCCCACCACTTAACAACACCAGTTGCGTAGTATTTATCAAAAGACTCACTGTGGTGGTTGTTAGCACAATACCATAAAATTTTTCAATGCTGCTGTGGCGCTTTGCTATACTAATGTCAAAAATGTTGACGCTAGTAAAGCAAAGTGCAAGGAGGCCCATAGGTTACTGTGGGAGCATCATTTTAACACCTGCTATGAGAAGGCATTAAAAATGATGCCAAAAATGACACAGTGAAATCTTTTAAATTTCACTGCACCATTTTTGTGGTCCTCCTAGTGCCGGGACCCCCCCCTTGCATACATTATGCCTGGTGCAGGCATAATGTGGTGCAAGGTGTTACAAAGTGGTGCAATGCTTGTATTGCGCCACTTTGTAAATATGGTGTGGAAGAAAAGCTACTTTAGTAGCGCCTCAGCGTAAAAAAATGATGGTATGCCAGCGCTAAGGTGGCACTAGGGACTCTTAATTATGCCCCTTAGATTTTTGGTACTTAACCCTGACTTTAAGAATAAAGTATCCTCTACCAGACTCTATAGGAATATTGAAAATCACTGAGGTGTTTCATGACCATACAGTGGAATGAGGCTGAACGTGACTTAAAGTGTACATTTAAAGTATGGGAGAGGGTACTTAATCATTTGTCTCTTGCGCTTTTATTTGAAAGGAATAATATTGTTGCTGACACATGGAATACACACTGAGGCCCTTATTACGAGTTTGGCGGTATTTTGCCCAGACCGTCGCACTGGCGACTGCCAAAAGACTGATGGTGATTGTGGTACAGTGACCGCCGTATTATGAGTCACAAACTGAACACTGCTCAAATACAGCTAGAAATCCCAAACGGCCAGGCCGACCGAGGGCAGGAGAGAGACAGTCCTACCACCAGCACCGCCACGCTAACAACACCTGGCCCTCCATATCGTGACCCACAAATCAGCAAAGTGGTTATTGCATGGTGGAAAACCATTGGTGATGCAAATTCGCCACAGTCAAAAAAATCACCTTCACCAGAACCTGACACCACATTGAATAGTCTGAATACACCACACCTGACACACACCACACACACCTGCTAACTGCACTATATAACACACCCTCACACCCCTGCACAATCCTTTGCAACCACAATTACTAACAGAGAGACCGAGGAGCACACTAAAGGAGGACACTGCATGTTGATGCAATAGGCACCAACACACTTCCCAACCATCATGCCCCACACAACTGCACCACCAACACAATATGCACATCACCACTGCACACATACACTGTATACCACCAGCACACACAACCAAACACCCCCACCCCACCAACCACAATACACTGCACTCTACACACACAACACGCCCCCACCCACAACACAACCACCATGTCCGATCAGAAGCACCCACGTTTCACTAATGATGAGTTGAGGGTCAGTATACATGAAATTGTCAGGCCACAACTGTTCAGGACTCAGGTCCAGCAAGCCTTGATATCCAGGAAAATTGAGTTATGGTTGAAGATCGTTGACAGGGTCAACTCAGGGGACACACATCCACGCACAAGGGAGGACATCAGGAAGAGGTAGAAGGACCTACGGGGGAAGGTGCGTTCCATGGCATACAGGCACCGAATTGCCATCAACAAGAGTGGGGGTGGGCCCCCACCTCCTCCCCCTGAGTTCACATCGTGGGAAGAGAAGGTCTTGGACATCATGCATCCTGAGGGCCTGACTGCACTCATTGGAGGACTCAACTCTGGTAAGTCAACAACACTCCCCAGGCACCAACCACTCCTGTTCAGTATGCGTCCCCACCACCCATCACTCACTAATCCACCCCATCTCACACTTCTGCCCCCGTACCCCACGCCCCTCCCCTGCATGCCACACCACTGCCATTATCCCCACACCATCCCTCCCTAATGCCTAGATATCAATCACAATGCCAAGCACCACAACTCCCACAATGCATCACTCCCTACACATCAAGACTCCACAGTCCCACTTCACAGTGGAACACCTGCACAGAAAACCATAGCACATGCCACACCAACTGGATGCTTCGACTGCGTACCAACACATGGCAATGACAGCAATACAATCCACAATCCCCAACCCTCAATGCTAAATTGAAACAATACCACAACATGTCACACACAAGCAATGTCTGCAGTGCTGCAGCTGTCAGTGCCATCACTAGTAAGCAAGTCAAGCTACTCAATGCATCAGATGATAATACGAACAAGTACATCTCCACAATGTAACACCCTCCTTTTCCATCCTCAGGTCCCGCTGCCACTGCCACCCGGCAGACGATGACAGAGACAGAGAGCCGTCCCCAGGATGAAGGCCCCAGTGGATGTCTGGATATTGACGACTTGCCTGGACCCTCTGGGACAACTGGCCAGTCCAACACCACAAGCCCTACCCTGGACACATCGGAGTCCCCCACCCATGTAACTACCACAGCACAGCCAACCCTACATCCCCACACCTGTGTCCCAAGGACATGTGAATCAGCAGTGTGCCCCACAGTACAGGGACCAGAGTCAAGGCCACACACCCAAAACAATGAAGGTCCTGGTGCAACTGGGAGTGGGCACAAGCACAGGGCTGGGGGCAGTGGGAGGCCACCTGTGGGCCAAAGGATGGGGCACCCACAACAAACGACCAGCCAGTAGGTCATCTCCCAAGTCTTGGGAGCATACCACCAGTCCCAGCACACCATGGGCAAAATCCACGCAACCGTCCAAGAGATCCAGAAGCTGCAGAGGGAATACCACCAGGAGGCCATGCAGCAGTAGCCGACCCTCAATGCCACCATGGCTTCCATTGCAAGGGTACTGAAGGAACTGACCACCATCAAGTGTGCATCCTCCTCCCACCTGCAGGTCCAGCGGCAGCTAGTGGAATTGAGGCCCTGGCAGAGGACCCGCAGACCACCAGCACCCCTCCCTCTGTAGGTGAGGAACCCACACACAAGGAAGGACATCCATCCAGACATCCTGCAGGACCTGATGCCAAGACCAAGACCACTGCCAGGAAGTGACCCTCTCCTGAACATTCTCCCTTGTCTGCCACTGACACACCCTGTTGACTGTCCACTGTCATGTCTTCATTTTCCCATGGCCCTTGTATACTGGACCTGGGCTACCTACAGCTGGGGCAACAACTCTGATGATTACACTCACCATGACCCCACTCATCACCCATTGCACTTGTGAATGACATTAAACACCTGAGAGCACAGCTACTGCCTATGTGTCTTTATTGTAATGAGTAAGATATTCATTTGAATAACATGTCATTACAGGCAAACCATTGGCCTGCAAATGTCTGTGAGATAGTAGGGGAGAAATATGCAGCAAGGTTGATGGTAGAGCAGACATATTCTGGATACATGTTTCAAGGGAACCACCAGGCAAGGCAGGAACCAGAGTTGCACCACACGAATGTCCTGCAAATAGACCAAGACAGGGACAACTATCACAATAGGAGTCAGTGTAGGCCACTCAACACACATGCTGTACAGTGTCTCAATCCATAGTGTGATTTGGCAGGTGGAATCACAATGCATATGCCCGTGTCAGATCTACACTCCCAAGACATCCATACCCAATTGTCCTTCCCTCTTAGCTGACAAATCTCAACTGAAGGTATGTTCCACAGTCAGCAACAGTTGGGTTACACATTCTCCCATTAGGGACAATGAATAGCAATGCTGATGACACCACTATCTTTGGCACTACAATTGCAGTTGGCAAAGCAGTACAGGGAACATAGCACATGGACAATAAATTGCATTAGTGATGATACACAACAGCAGAGTGGAAATAACACTCACATTTGAACTGTAACACCTCCTCTGATGGGCAAAATGTCCCCTGCAAACCCACCCAGAGGGTGATCTGCACTCAACACCTCCACAGATGACAGACACCAGGAGGAAATATGGCACAATGCTGACAGGAGTACAGGTAACATATATAACACAACACATACACGTTTCTCATTAGAAGTATTGTTGAATTAACTCTACTCAGGAGTCAGGTGCATCCTTATCATCTTCCTCCTCATCACTGACTATGTCCCCTTCATCAGCTACATCATCAGCTACTGGTCCAGCAATGGGATGTGACGCCTCAGGGCCAGATTGTGCAGCTTGCAGCAAGCAACAACGATCTGGCAGACTTTAAGTGGTTTGTAGAGTAGGGCAACTCTGGAGACATGTAGGCAGTGGAATCTGGTCTTCAGTAGGCCAAAGGTCCTCTCAATGACACGCTTCCTCCTGCCGTGGGCCTCATTGAAACGGTTTTCACCATCTATTGCCGATATCTCACAGGTGTCAGCAGCCAGGGGAGGTTAGGGTACCCAGAGTCACCTGTGCGCACAAAGGTAGGACACATCTCAATACCGGTGAGGACACAGGGCAGATTGTGACGAGAGGTGAGATTACGGGGGCACACATCCAATTGAATCCATATTGATGAGCCAGGCCCGGTCCCTCTGTAGTTGTGCCATCATGTGTGGGATGTTGCTGTTCTGCAGAATGTATGAGTCATGTACAGAACCAGGAAACTTGGCCATAACCTGCAAGATATATTGGTCAGCAAGACACACTACCTGCACATTTATGAATTAAAAGATTTTCCGGTTCCTGGACACTTGTTCATTTATCCTGGGTGAAACCAAGGCAATGTGGGTGCTATCTATGGCCTATCACAAGAAGGACATGTGCCAAATCGTAGAAGGCAGCCTTAATAGTGGCAAAATCCTCACGCTGAGGGAACATGATGTAGCAGGGCAGATGTTTGAGCAAAGCACACAGTACATCCTTCAACAGATTGCTGAACATCAGCTGCGACATTCCTGCTGCCGAGCCCACTGTCATCTGAAACAACCCTGAGGCAAGGAAGTGGAGAACTGACAACACCTGCACTAAGGGAAGGATGGCATGGGGATGACATATGTCAGGCAACAGATTAGGCTCCAACTTGCTACACAACTCCATGATGGTCTGACGGTTCAGATGGTACATATGAATGACGTGTCTCTCGTACAAGGTAGCCAGGTTGACTATGGGCCAGTACACATCATCATCATTGCACCATATCTGGGAATAGGAGAGAGGAGAAGTCAAAAGTTGATATATGCAATGTGTCAACATTGTCAATCTATACAGTAGTCACTGTATATCATCCATGATGCACATAAACTTCATGTGCTTTACACTTTTTGCATGTAAAATGGCAGCTGCCTGTCCTGCATGCACAGGACAGTTGGAAGTGACCTCATTCCGCAGGTCTTAGACGTCATGGCAGTCTAAACCGCCATACAACTCCTCATTGGATAATATTGTTGTCTATGGGAGACTGGGGCCATTGGTGACCACCGTCGGTGGTGACCGTCATGCACGTGGTGGGCGTAACTGACATTTACAGTTACATAGCTCACTTGACTCCTTACACTTGTGAATGCAAGACCTCCACTGCGTGTGCTGCTGTATTCTGACTCTGGAAGCCAATATGCCACATCCTGCAGGAGATAGGGCTCCAGCCTTCACCCAGGAAGAGCTGGACAAGCTCGTGGACAGGGTCTTAGCCCTGTATGGACAGTTGTATGGGGCACCAGAGCAGCAGGTGAGTCTCATGGCACTGTCCTGTGTGATTGTGATGTGTGTGGGGATGAAAGGCATGGGGATGAGGCAGACGGAGTGGATGCATGGAGATGGGTGAGAAGCCAGAGCGTGAGTGGCATGATGACATATGAGTGTGGTCATGAAATGCGTCTGATGTGTGATGTCCACTGCTTACCCTGTAATGCCAGTCTACATGACTTTGTCCTTCTGTCTGTGTCACCCATGCAGGTCAGCGCCCATCAGAAGAAGGGGATTTGGCGTGCCATCGCCAAGCAAGTGCGGACCCTGGGGGCCCATAGCCGGTGGAGCACCCACTGCAGAAAGCAGTGGGAGGACCTGAGACGCTAGGCCCAGAAGTCCGCAGAGGCCCAACTGGGGACGTCCTCCCAACGAGGGAGGAGTGCCCGTCAGATCCTGACCCCCCTAATTGCCCACATTTTGGTGGTGGACTACACTGAGGTGGATGAGTGTTTGAGGGCAGTATAGCAGCCACAAGGAGTAAGTACACACTCATACCTCAATGATGTTATGCCTGTATGACTTTTGGTTTACTACTAGTGGAATGATGTAGCATAGGTCATTGTAAGTAGCACGCCGACTATGGGTATCAGCCACCCTGGCAGGATTGGTTCATAGATGTGTGCCCATACCATGCAGACAGTGACTTATGAGGGCATTTACATCCAATTTGGGATTTGTGTGGTCACCCTCAACAAGATTTGGGAGCCAAGCTCCTACCATCAGCATCAGTACAAGTGAAGTGTCAGGGCATTGCCATCGGTATGAGCCTACCACTATGACAGAGGTAATTAGTGAGTCTTCAAATGGCTGGCATGTACTGTATGCGTAGATAGGCACAATGGGGCCAGATGTAACTGCGCTATTTCTCAATGGATTAGTGTGCATGCTACGTAACCATGCAGGATTCTTTTGAGTAAGGAGTACAGGAAATGTCTCCACACACGGCCATGAGACTGTGCCAGGTACTGGGCAGGTGTGGCTAGGTTCTCCCTCATCAAGTACATGAGTGCTACTGTTCCACCATTAGCAGTTTCCTTCAACATTGCTCTAGTTTCCCCCATGGTGTCCTACTGTTGTAGCATGTATAGGTGAGGGCATGGCCTGCCATGACATAGCAGCAAATAATGATGTTGTTACTCTGTGTGTATGTAGAGTTAGTATTGACCCATTGCACCTTGTCTTTCTCTGCCACCCTCCCTCCCTCTCCACCTCTGTCTTTGTGTGCATCTGCATCATCAGGCGAAGGAGAAGGGGTACCGGCGAGTGGGGAAACTGCAGCCTAGTGGACCCAGGAGGTGTGATACCAGCAGAGCTGAGGGGACCGGTGGGATGAAGGGAGTGCTACAGGGGGACAGGATCGTCGACTACATCTTCGGATTCGTCCTCCGATGGATGCTCCCTGGCAGTGGGGGGACCCATATGGGACCATACCAGCACCAGCCTTGTCCACCACTCCCCTTACCAGCACCACCATCCCTGTAGCTCCCCACCCAATTGTCTATACCCTCTCACCCACAAGGGTGAGTATCACCTTCGCCGCAGACACCTCTGTCCATGCCCTAGCTAGCCCTGCTGCCCTCATTGAGGAGGCTATTGACCCCCTGAGGTCCATCTCTGTGGGGCAGTCAACAATCAGAAATGCCATCCAGGGACTGGCATCACAGATGCAGCAGTCGAATGCCTACCTGGAAGGCATTTACGGTGCCCTAGCTTCCCTGCAGAGATTCTTTCAGGCTCTGGCCTCCTCACTGACGGTAGCCAGTGTTCTTTCTTCTTCTGTCCCCCCTCCAACTACCTTTTCCCAATCCCACATCCCTCTCCCCTCACCCATCCAAGGCACACCTTCATACCAACATGCATCCACCTCAACAGAACCAGATCGCAAGGACAAACACAAGCACCACAAAAGACACCACCACCATACACACACACAACAGACACATGCAGACACAACAGCATCCACTTCCTACATGGACTCCCCCACCACCTCCTCCCTCAGAGACACTACATCATTGATATCTGCAGTCACCACATCATTACTCCCAGATCCGGCCACAAGTGCACTCATTCCCATTGTCACCACAATACAAACCCCCATGCATGCACCCCATACACCACATGTGCACTGGGTAGAGGTAAAGAAAGGTATGGGTGATTTTAGTGTTCAGAGGTGGTAAAACCATGCATACCTCCCCTTAGAGGTAAATGGAGGTAATTGTTATTTTAGGGTTCCAGGGTGGATAACGATAAAGGGATGTAAGGGTGATTTTGCTGTTCAGGGGTGGGTGGGGATTTAAAGGAACGCAAAAGTAATTTTAGGGTTCGGGTGGGTAGATGGAAATGGATTTGAGTGTCATTTTAGGGTTTGGGATGAGTAGATGTAAAGGTGATTATAGGTTTGGTTGTGTAGAGGTAAATGGAAGTATGAGTGTGTGGATGTTTTAGGTTGTTTGAGGTACAGGTATGTAAGCCTGACTTTATTGTTCGGGGTGGCTAGCGGTAAAGAGAAGTAAGAGTGATTTTAGGGTTCGGGTGAGTAGAGGTAAAGGTAAGTAAGACTGATGCTGCACAGTTCTCACAAAACGAATAATCAAGTTATCTTACAAGCAAAACAAACAAAACAAAAATCTATTTGTTTTGCACGTGAAACAAACAAAAAAAGGGACCACAGTTCAAGTGTAAGCAGTAGGAAGAACTCTAATAAAGGGGAAGAAACAAACACATCGACTCAAAGGGAAAAAGCTGACAAATGGAGAAAAACTGAAAGCTGACATGCTCTCACATGTGCTCACTATGAAAAGAAATTAAGACTAACAAGCATTTGCAATGCAATAGGTCTTGTGTTTGCTCGAGTTAGAGCTTTTGACGTTGTAAATTCCTAACTGGAGTTTTCTTGCCACATAAATTGAAAACGAAAAGTAACACAGTTGACATGAGCGAGCGGATTCAAAGCGCCCTGGCTGCCATGAGCGTGAGCTCGAAGGAGAGACACAAAATGAAAAAGAAGTTCACTCGAAATCAAACGTTTAGGCAAAAGTGCAATTTACCATGTAACAGGGTCTGTGTCCAAGGCGGTAACAAAACCGCCCCATGGAGGGACAAACGTAAAGCATTTATCAATGATAACAAAGAATTTTTTAAAGGCAAGCCCGTGAGCGAGTGATAGTGATGGGCGTGTGGTGGGCGTGGCTAAAAGCCCACATAGATACCAACACGTTGAAAAAGCAGCGCTTGCGAGCTGCTATGCTCGACCTAAAAATGAAGCCAACCAATGGTAAGTAACGGGCGAGCCCAAAGCCCTTTTTCGGTGTGTATTTAAGTAACAAAACATCTTGGCAAATTGTAGCATATGGCTGGCTTGAGCAAGGCCTAAAAATTTCCTCTTATGCAGAGTGAGTCATGCAGAAATATTGCTACCTGTAGATACTCAATTGTAGCAATGCAACAATGAATGTCTTCATTTTTGGAAAACATAGGGAGGTATTTACAAGCCCCTTGCACCGCTGGTGCTTCACTTTTTAGATGGGAAAAAGTGACACAGCGGTGGCAAAAGGGGCTTGTGAAAAAGCCCCATAGTTTCAGAACTTCAGAAGGAGTCTTCTATTGTAATACATTATTACGGATAATTTATGGCATCACAATGCCGCTGCCTGAGCTAATTACTCCTTTTATTCTTTTAACAGCCGTTGCAGTCCTACTATAATTATTTGAGTGTGTCCGATGTGGGAATTTGTTGTGTACACCATCGACTCATAGACACACACCCTTGTGGGTTTGCACATACTTCCCCAGGGAATGATATTACTCCAATGGACCGCCAACCCAGACACTGTGGAATGATTTATTCAAACGTGAAATTATCAAAGGGGTAATCTTTTTACAAGCATAAATCAAGGTTTTGATGATCCTCAGTGTGGATTACCGTTCCTAAACCAAACCACATGCACACCTAGATGAGCATACAGTAGCAAGGGCTTTTTCTGCAAAGTCGATCACTCATTTTTACCAGCACACTATCCCTGGCAGGCTGACCATTAGAAGGAATTAGAAAGATGTTTTTCTCTCCCACAGGGGAGAGACAAAGACACCTCCTCACCAAAAAGTGTCGTACTGCAGCATCTGTTGAAGATCTGTTGCTGGGATGAGCGGGTAGCGTTTGTAGGAATTCCGTGGTTCCTTTGTGTGAGTTGATGGTGGAGACCCCAAGCCTAGCCACGGTATTTTGTATCCAAGTTTATCCAGTTGGGGGGAAGGGGCGGGGTGAGAGGGGAACAGGGAAGGTCACTGTTTTAGACATGAGTCCTACCCTTTTTGATAAGAAGAACGTTTAAAATACCCCTCCTGCCACAATGTGAAGTTACTAAGGCCCAGATTTATCAAAGGCAACGCAAGCCCCTCCATGTAGGTTTATTATGCCGTGTAGAGCCACCTTGCGTGGCTCGGTGTGGCATAGTAAATCTGGAGTAACCAAGGTAGCTCAACTCGCTGCCTTGCTTTACTCTGCATGGGGAAGGGGCTCCATGGGTGGAGTGTGGGTGTTCCCAGTCACTAGGACTAGTAAACCTGGGAATGAGTCAAAATGATTCGCCTTCCCAGGTCCGGTGTAACAAGGTGCAATAGCTTTACTTTGCAGCACACATAGAAAAAGGAAAGATACTCTAGGGATTGTTTTTGTGTGCGGAGGTGCCCCTTGTGCACATAAACAATCCTGGCTGTAATGCAGGTACCCTTGCACCATATTGTGAGGGTGCCTATGTTAGTACTTGGCAGCAACAAGTGCGCACGTGCAGAGAGAGAGCAGAAATGCATCATATGATAGAAAATATGGCACATTCCTGCTCTCTCCATTTGACACAGCGCAGCAACTTGTCTTGCTGCATTGCGTAGCACCAAATAGTGATAATGCTGGACCTAAATGTTTTAACACTGTTCCATTTTCAGTGAGGGGTAGTGGGAACTAGGTATGCACCCACACCATGCACTCTGCCCAGTACCACAGAGCACAGCTATGCACAGCAGGACAAATAGGCAAAGGTAGGGTGCAATTAATGTCATCTGTATCCACAGACTATACTAGAAGAGTTGGCACTAAGATAATTACACAGCTTCCAATACAGTGGGCATATGAAAGGTTTCAATATCTAGGGATGCATGCGTCAAAAACTGACTTACTAAATGGGAATGTTATCACTTGCCCGCAATTCTATAGCATTTTGGATGAAATTCCCCTTCAGTGATTGGAAAATGAACACCCATTTCTAAGAGAGTATTTTTACTCCTTTTCTTTGAAAAAATACTAACATATCACTGTGCTTAATCAAAGGATTTTTGTCAGATGCAGAGAAAATCCTCACAGATTATATAGATGGAATGAAGACACACACTGTCTGTGACCAGACTGCAGCTACCACCAAAAAAGTGGTGGACTGGGAGCACCTAATCTAGAGTACTAATAACTGCATAACTTCAATGGGTGACAATATGAAGAGGCAATTTGTTTGTCCTGAAAGCTGCTTCATGCAAAAAGTGCTGGGGGACACACTGCTGCAGGCAATAACTTGAAGAAACAGAATGATGCATCAACACTTAGGGCCACCACACCCGCAGTGGCGTCAGGACCACTGCTGTTGCGGCAGTCAGACTGCCACATTAGAACCTTGGTGGACAGACCACCAAAGTTCCGCCAGCACTGCCAGGATCCATGGGCCTGGCGGTGGTGGATATTGTAATCCGCCAGGGCAGGGCTGCATGCTGCTGCCCTGCGATTACGACCTTGTTCTCTGCCATCCTTTTCATGGCAGTAACACAGCCATGAAAACACTGTCAGAGAACAGGTGCAGGGGCCCACGGGTGGCCCTGGACTGCCCATGCACTTGGCATGGGCAGTGAAGGGGCCCCCCTGCCCAGCACCATTGTAATGTTCACTGTTTGCTCTGCAGACAGTGAATATTGCAAGGGTGCTGATGCACGCTGCAGGCTACAGCATTTCAGCTGGCTCGATTATAAGCTGGAGACAATGCTGTTGCCTGTTTCCCGCTAGGTCAGCGGGCGGAAAATGAGATTTCAGCCTGCCATCCTAGTGGGAAACTCCTAATAACTCAGGCGGAGTGGTAGCCACAAAGGTGGCAGCCACCCTGTTGGGAGTTTGGCCAATGGGTTTTCCGTCTGCCAAACTCTTAATTAGGTCCTTAGTGAAGCTTAGCACTAAAACTGAGGTCATAACACACCTGCAAGTCATATATGGTGCTTGTCTGAGCACCTTGCAAAGGTGGCAGAAATTGCAGATGTAACAGCCTAAAGAACCACCAGAACCACAACAGTGGGAGATTTGTATAATGCTGCTGCTCACCACACACCTGAAATCGCGCAGTCAGTGAGCACCATACCAACAGGACAATTCTTGACATTTGCTGCATTGATCATGGCAATGGGAACCTAGCTACATAACACTGACCGGACTTAACTATGGTCGCCAGATTTATCAAGGCAGGTGTCTCTTCCTGCACAAAAAACAATTCTCTGTGTAATGCAGGCTCTTTTGCACCATGGCGCATGGGTGCCTGCATTGGTGCTCGGCTGCACTCAGTGCGCAAGTGCAGAGAGACAGCAGAAATGTGCCATACGTTACTAAATATGATGCTTTCCTTCTGTCTCCATTTCATGTAGCACAGCAAGTTGACTTGTTGCGTTGTGCTGCATCACACCAAGTTGTCTTGCTGCCTTTCTCTGCATTACATTTTGATATATCTAGCCCATAGACTGTTGGAGACAATGCTAGGCCACAGAGGAAAAGTGCTGACCAGACTATAAACAGCACTATCATACATGATGTAAACAAACTTGCAAGAATTGAAGAATAGGAATGCCTGGATTTCAGACTAAAGATCTCAGACCCAGAATGGAAGGCAACAATGGAATAGCCAAAAACAATGTCTATAAATGCTAGATTCACACTAATACAACACAACATACTGCAATGGACGTATATAATGCACAACCAGTTTAATGGAATATGTCATTATCGTCCAGAAATATGCCCGAGATGCTGAGCAGACAAGGCTACCCTATCAAACAGTATGAGCATGGATTGCAATAGATGCATTCTGGTAACAAGTTATACGCTACCACACCATCCCGCCACATGCTCTGTAGTAGACTTCAACTATGTCATTTTACAGGTCGTAGAGAAATAGGGTGGGCTGACCTGCACTTTGTGGACCCTCACCAGGTAAAAGATATGCACACATAGTTTTGTTTGCAGACAATGACACAGTGTACCCCGCGCTAAACAAAGTAATATTTTCTCATGTAATTTTTTTATTCGAACCAGCGATGTGTAGAATGCTATACAGACATGCACAACTATTTTGATATTGTACATCACTGATTTGTCTGTTACTATCACAAAAACAGTAAAACACATTTTAAAAAGTATGAATGAGGACAAAAATAATGAGGTGGCTCTTTTTCGACTCCTTAGTGTAGGTTAAAACCTAACATGGTTAATTAGGGGCTCTTTGTCATCTGATTTAATCAGGGATCCACTGAGTCAATCAAAGACTCTGTGTCTTCTGAGTTAATCAGAGATTCACTGAGTTAATCAGGGATTCTGTGAGAAGTTCCATCAATTGTCCCACATTTATTTTGTTGGAACCAGATTGTTGATAAATAACCTTAACAAAAGCAGGGATGATAGTGTTTATTTGAACTGAAAGCCAAGGGAGGTAGAGACCTTTTATACTGCCATGTTTTAAGGAGCTTTTTTAAGGTATGGATTACTGCCACCAGTCCTACTATTTTCTTTGCTGTGCCTTGATAGTAATAGAGTTTTCAGGTAGGACAAATAAGACTACCAGTGTTTAACGGGATTTATTTAATCAGGTTTTAGGAGGGTTAGATGCTGGTTGTTTGAAGTCATTAAGCCAACAATCTTCAACCTATGTTTTAATAGTAAACTGCAGTTATGTAAGAGTCATTTCAAGGAGGAATGCGTAGTACTATTATTGGGCAGTCACCAGCGTATTTAGGCCCATATTTATACTTTTTTAGCGCCGCATCTGCGGTGTTTTTTTACGCAAAATCGCCACAAACTTACAAAATAAAATCGAATTTTGTAAGTTTGCGCCGCTTTTCCGTCAAAAAATGATGCAAATGCGTCGCTAAAAAAGTATAAATATGGGCCTTAGTTCTACCAGACGGGCATTGTGTATCCCTTTTACCTTGTAAGATGGTGACTTTCTCCGTACGACTTGAATGAAGGGATGTTGACATCCTTGTGTGGCTTATTAGGGATAACAAAGACACTTTATGACTTACTTCTCATTATATTTGGGTCATGTTCTTCAAGCAAGTCCACAATGTGCTATAATTTCTAAATTTACAAGAGACATGAGGCAGGACTGCACCCTGTAACCATCATTTTTGCCCTAAAAATGAAACTTTTCTTGACTCTCATATCCCATAGGTTTGGCTTCCTGGGATAAAAACTGATCCTGTCACTCAGATCATTTCTCTCTAAGCAGATACTGTTTTATTCAACTTCACTGAACCACCTTTTTGAGGATGAAGAATTTGGCATTTACTCAGATCCAAAAATCAACACATCAAAGTTGGAACTGTTTATCCTCAAATGTCTGTAAGATGAGTCTGCACCTCACCTTCCCTTCGAATTGGTATGCATGGCATCTATTATCTGAACATTCATTTTGAGGACCTGGATAGAGATGATTCAAGCCATTTTCTTAGATCCCCTATAAAAGCTGCTGAGTAAGGAAAACTTCTGGAAATATTGAATTCCTCTCTCTTTTACGGACCGCAGTATCAGGCTAGTGAAAATGTTGGTCCTTCATCAGTTTCTATACATCTGCCACAAACCACCCTTGCTGATCCCAAAGTAATGATTCTAGTCCTTCAGTGGTTTCTTGACTGATCTGTTATGAATGTGTAACACACCCAGAGTGAGGTTTGACACACTCATCCTCCAGAATGAAGATAACATCCTGGTTGTCCCATCCATTTAGCACTATAACCACGCACCCCAACTGCAGATGATATCCACCTGTTTAATACAGACACTTCTTATCTATTCCATGTCCAAATAGTACAAAGCATTAATAGCTAAAATCCTCTAAATTTGTAAATGCTCTTCATGTGGCACCTTGGATTAACAAATATGCTAGTTCCAGACATGCTCATCTGGGGCCAGCTCTTCCACCATATGTCAAATGTATCACGTAAGTAGAAGGGAGTGGTGTTCCATTGGTGAGAAACATCTACAGACTCCACTTTCAAGCCATTTAGGGGGTCATTCTGACTCCCGCCGGCCGCGGTAACCGCAGGGCCGGCGGGAGCCGCCGAATGACCGCACCGCGGTCAAATGACCGCAGCGGCCATTCTGGCTTTCCCGCTGGGCTGGCGGGCGACCGCCAGAAGGCCGCCCGCCAGCCCGAATGGAGCTGGCGGAGTTGAAGGCGTGCGACGGGTGCAGTGGCACCAATCGCGATTTTCAGTGTCTGCTTGGCAGACACTGAAAATCTTAGTGGGGCCCTGTTAGGGGGCCCCTGCAGTGCCCATGCCATTGGCCCCCATGGGCCCCACGACAACCGTTACCACCATCCTGTTCCTGGCGGTGAAAACCGCCAGGAATAGGATGGCGGTAAGGGGGTCGGAATCCCCATGGCGGCGCTGCTGGAGGATTCCCTGGGGCAGCGGGAAACCGGCGGGACACCGCCGGTTTTCCGTTTCTGACCGCGGCAGTGTCCATGGATGCACCGCCAGCCTGTTGGCGGTGCATCCGCGGTCCCCGGCCCTGGGGGTCCATGACCGCCAGGGTCGGAATGACCCCCTTAATCTCCCGAAACCTAATGGGAACACTTTGTCTTCACAATACAATACTTGCCTTATGACAGGCTACTGCAATACGTCCAAAATTCCCTTAAAGCTCACACTTCAGGTCCTTTAATCCTTGATGAGGGGCCTAAAAGAGATTATACACTCTGCTATTTATTTGTTGTAAAAGTGTGTCTCACTTAGAGTCTGGGCCACATAGGAGACTGCCATTGTCCATCTCCTTCCAGTTGCTTTTGGGATGGAAGGATGGTGCACAATCAAGTTTATGTGTGTCACCTATTCATTTAAAATTCTGTATCACACCTACTACATGTGGATATGACTTCTTGCCATCAACCATTTCCAGTCCGGCACATGCCCAATCTATGCAGCTAGTCGAAGCACATTTCTCCATGTTGGGTGGGAGTGTCTGATTTCGTTCTCTGTGGTGATGGTCCTTCAAACTCTGAGTGCGTTCTTAGCTACTTTTAGCTCCTTTTGATCTTCACCGATTTGTTAGACATCTTTCACCCCTTTTGTAAAAATGTGCTTATCACTTTTAACTTGCACAGTTCACCTTGGTAATGGTATAACAATTTTAGCCATACACTAATTCTGTTTGACAAAGCATACCTATTTGCTGTGGCTCTCTAGCGTTACTCTAATATTCATGTACTCTGTCATCTTGTGGACTCCACTTCTTCCCAACGGGAATCACAATTAATATACGGTATAACTTTATGGACTGTTTGGGAGCAGAACCCCGAGTTTCTATATATCCCCAGATGTTAAATCATCTCCAATTTACCTCTGGCGGTTCCACTCAGTGGTTTATCTTGCAAACACCCTCTCGAATATCAGGCCCAACAAAAATAAGAGTAAGGAAAATAAGTGACTTGGAGTAACTCAATAACTTAGTTCTAGATAAGGGGAAAGTTAAAGGGTTTTATGACTAAATCCGAAAAATCAAGCAGTACAAAAATAAAGGATAAATGCCATGAAGGCTTAAAGGAAGAGCCCTTTGTCAGAAATAAGAAATACTCTAAGTCCCACATGGACAGCAAAATCATAAAAGAGGCGGACAATATCTCTAGCTGTAAGATGTTCAGGGAAATCTCTTAAAACATTACTGTCAAAAACACAAGAAAAAACAACAGCATCTCTGATAGAAATGAAAGATTCTCTCACTAAATGGACATAGCTTGTAGTATGACAGGAAAGGCTCACCCCCAAAACCAAGGGTTTTTATACATAATTTCAGCATAAATAATAAAGTCTGTAGTTTCACAGTGACATGTTTAGAGATAACACATTTTAGGCAAATCAAAACATGACACATAAGAAATAGGTTAGCAACGCCTCCCCACTTCTAAGAAAGTACTTAATATCTCCTGCATTCTTGCTGCCTGGAGTTACACACCACAATAAAAACATTATTCGAACAATAGCCCATACACCAATGGAATCTGCGAAGCCCACATCAGTACTATAGTGAAAAAGTCCTTAGTTAAATAGCAAAACTGAGACGGTAAAGAAAATTCCATTTTCAACTCATGCATTCTAAGGAAAATAACCAGTTACATCACAGTGTTCTGTGCTCTGCAGAGACTGTGGGGAGAGAAGATGCACAGAATGACACAATGGGAGGGAGAATGAGCAAGAGTGAGATGAACTCCATCGGAACAGCATCCATATTAACTAACAAGGTGACTTCATGAAATTGTGGCACAACTAAATCACAGTAATAAACTTACTTCTGTCAATCATATCAAACATAATAATTATGAATTATTATAAAATGTATTAATTCAGCATTGCGTCAGGAATCCATCATTAAAAATTGTGAATACTCGACTGTAATTGTTATTCAAATTTATGCATCTACAAAACTTCCACATCTGTTTTCAAACTACTCTGCCAACATGCTATGGGTGCACTGTTGGGAGTGTTTGGGCTACAAAGGCACCCCGTTATGTGAGCTTAATGTTGTTTGTTCTTGGTATAGTCCCTTTTCCATGTTTTATAGGGTTATCTGTAGTGCTAAAAACACCTTCTCTCCTTTTTGTTTGGTCAAAGATGGATGTGTACTGTGTAATTTGCATATTGTCAGTATGTATGCTGTTGGAAATAACCCTTTTTGCAGGGTTATCCCCAAACTTTTTGCCTTCTTCAACCTATTTTTTATGACCTGATTTGGCAGCTCTTGGCATGGCTTCCCCTGTCTTTTTGATTCTGACCTCCTGTTTTTGATGCTGTGCTGATTTAGTTTTTGCTGGTTTTAGGACTCTGGGCACTGACCAGTGATAAAGTGCAAGTGCTCCCTATCTAATTTGTATTGAGGATTGATTGTGCCATCCCTCAGTTGTAGCCCTGTAAACGTCTCAGACCACCCACTGCACTGTCTGTGTGCTGTCTGTGCGCTTTCTTAAACTGCCATTTCGACCTGGCAAGTACACCCACTTGTTAGGCCCAAACCTTCCCTTTTGCTAAATGTAAGTCACCCCTAAGGTAGCCCAAGGCACCCCCATGGGAAGGGTGCAGTGTATTTAAAAGGTAGGACATGTACTGTTGTGTTTTACATGCCCAGATAGTGAAATACTACTAAATTCAGTTTTCACTTGTTGCAAGGCTTGTACATTTGAAAATGCCACTTTTAGAAAGTGGGCATTTTCTTGCTTAACCAGTCTATGCCTGTGCATACACGACTGGGCCATGATCTCAGTTGGGCTATTTGTGAATTTACTCTAGACAGTCACACGAAGGGAGCTGAGGTGTGTCTGCATATCCTGATGGCTATTCCTGAGCTAGATTGGTGGGAGGAGCTGACACTTGCACCTAACTAAGGCTGTGCCTGCCTTTACACAAAGCAGTCTCCTACCCCCTGGAGTGTGTCTAGGGCCAGTGTAGGTAAGGCAGGGTCTCGTGCACTACAAAGACTTTCCTTTGAAGTTTGCCTACTCCAAAGGCAGAAATGCGTATAAGTACTGGACATATGAGACCACAACTTTAGAACACTTCTGGACTGAAGACATTCTGCCAGAAAAGAAGAGCTGGATGCTATAGGAGGGACTGCCACTCTGCCTTTTGCTTTGCTGTGCTGGCCTGCTGCTTGAAGCTTCTGTCCTGGGAGTGAAAGGACTTGACTTTGCTTTCTACATCCTGCTTTCCAAGGTTCTCCAAGGGCTTGGTCTGAGCTTGCCTCCTTTTAAGAAGTCTTAGGGACATCTAAGACTTCATCTATCAGTGCCAGGGCTCTTCTACTGAGAGTCCTGGCTTGCCAAGTGGTGCCAAATCCAGTCCATGGGCCCTTGGAAGTGGAAACTGGTGTCCTGCTGAAGAAATACCACACATCAGAGCGCCAAGGCTGAAAATCGACGCAACACCTGTCATGTGGCTGAAGAAATTGATGCAGCTCCATCATCGCAGCGTGTCTGGATTTTCCATGCATCATCCTTGGGCATCACTTTGTCATCGACTCCACATCGCAGTAAGGAACTGAAGATGCATGACGGGAAACTGACACATCTTCTCTCCTGCGAGGAGAGAACTGATGCAATACCTCCCCTGCCAATCAAGAACCAACACATCATCTCCCCTGCCAGTAAGAAACCAACACATCGCCTCTCCTGCGTTGAGAGAATTGACGGATCACCTCCCCTGCCAATATGGAAATGACGCATCACAACCCCTGCGCAGAAAGGAACCAACATATCGCTTTGCTTTTCCTGTGCCTCACCTCCCCTGCCGCCCTCATCGGCTTTGTTTTTTATGCATCCCAGGTGCTGTGTTTTAAAAGGATACAACCATTAATTCCAATATATTAAGACTCATTTAAAACTTTAAAAAGTTATATCTTTACTTTTATATGTTGGATTTTAGTCAATTTGGTCTTGTTGTATTAAGATAAATATTGGCTATTTTTCTAAACTGGTGTGGAGTACTTTTGTGGTGTTTTCACTGTGTTACTGTGTGTGTGTAAACAAATAATTTACACATTGCCTATGATATAAGGCTGACTGCTTGTGGCAAACTACAAACGGGGGTGAGCAGGGGTTATCTGAGCTGTGTGGCTTCCTGACTGACTATGGGTCCCTACTTAGACAGGGTGCAAACCGCTGCTAACTAGAGACCCCATTGCTAGCATATGCCTTTTTGGTTGTAAACTGCAAAGGAAATGATAAAAAGTGAGATGTGGCCTAAAGCTTTAGAAAGCAGTATTTCATATAAGTAGCTTCATCTGTAAGAAAGACGAACACGTAGATGTTACACCCTATGTGGAGCTGGGAGGTCATTCAGCATGTTGGGGTATTGAAGTGTTGTGCAACTAACCCTAAACTCCTTTTCAGTGGGTGTGATGGCCAAAAATAATAAAGGAGTGGGAGGGCATGGCCAAACACTAATAGGCTTTCTGCAGAACCAGGCATTGATTCTTAGGCTGCTGTTCACTTTAAATGGCCAGTGAATGTTGTCGTAGTAGGAAACCTCATCCACAGCGGAACTTTCAGAGATGCCAGTTGTTGCTGATTGTTAGAGATGGGAAAGAATGGATTTAGTTTTGGAAACTAGGGGGAATCTGTCTGATTCCGGTTCTGGCTGCTATTTCTGGGCCCAGGCGAAATATGCTGAATTTCCCGACAGGAGGGCACAATTCAGCAGCGCCTGCACGTTGTCTGGACTCTTTTCAGAGCAGCAAACTGCAGGTGGTGAGAGTTTTTTTATTTTGTTTCACTTCCAGCCAGGCCCAAACAAATGCATGAATTAAAGGGTCAACAGCCTTTCTTTTGTTCCAATATCACCCTGGTCGATAGCTGTCTGGAGCCTATTAACTAGATGCCAATGCTATAGAAGGAAACAAAGGTGCACATGTTGTCATTCTACAAGTACTTTAGAGAAACTATGACTTAGAGGCCCGTTTTTTACTTTGTTCAATGTCCCATTTAAGAAATGTGCATGAACTGTAAGGGTGCAAGATTTATGTGTGTGTATGAGTAAGTATACAAATAATGATTTAAATGGCACTTAGTATTTTTTTTTATTTAAATAATTTATAATATTTATCCATTACAGTGTAGGGTGTCTCTGCTTTTCAAGCTCCGCCCCTCACAACTCCACCCCCTTCCCTCTGCCACAACTTGATCCCCAAATTATAGTTTCCCAGAGTATTTTTCAATTGCAGTACCGGATGGGTTTGTTGTTATTGTGTGTGGAGCTCAGACAGTGGGATGGTAGAGTTTCTCCATGTAATATATTGGAAGGGCCAAACTGTGGTATTTGTATTGCCATTGGATTGTTGATAGAATATTATGGTGGTCATTCCAACCTTGGCGGTAAAATCTGCTTACCGCTGTCAGAAGACCGCCAACATACCGCCGCGGCTGCGGTAAGCCGCCGCGGTCATTCTGACCCTCAACAGGCAAACCGCCAAAATACAGACATCCACAAAAGTCCGCCACACCAAAGGGCAGCGAGAAACTGGCGATGACCAAACCTCCACCGTCACGCCAACAGAAATACGCCCACACTATCACAACACACGAATCCACGCGGCGGTCTTTCAACCGCAGTATTCTATTGGCGGTACACACCGCCGCGCTCAAAATACACACACACTTACAAAACACAGCCACATTGGACAATTCAAAATACACACACCTGATACACATACAAACACCACTCCCACACACCCAATTAAATATAAAACACACACCCACATCACCCTCAAACCCCCACTCCTACAGAATTGGGACCACGCACAGAGAAATAGAGATCCGAGCACCCAGACGCGCATTTTACTTTCACCCAGCAATATTACCACACACTTCACACAACACACCAATACACATCACCACACTTAGCACCACACAATCCACCCCACACATCACCCACACCACCCCATGGCACTGCAAAGACACCCCAGGTTTTCTTAGGATGAACTCAGGGTCATGGTGGAGGAAATTGTACGGGTAGAGCCACAGCTCTTCGGGACACAGGTGCAGCACACCACCATTGCCAGGAAGATGGAGCTATGGAGCAGAATAGTCAATAGGGTCACCGCTGTGGGACAGCACCCAAGAAATAGGGATGACATCAGGAAGCGGTGGAACGACCTACGGGGGAAGGTGCGTTCAATGGTATCCAGGCACAACATCGCGGTGCAGCGGACTGGCGGCGGACCCCCACCTCCTCCCCCAGAATTTACAACATGGGAGGAGCAGGTCTTGGCGATCCTGCATCCTGAGGGTCTCGCAGGAGTATCTGGAGGAATGGACTCTGGTAAGTCTCATCTTCACTACTTCATCCCCCCCACCCCACCAGCATACCAACTCATACCCCCACCCTCACCCTCACCCCCATCACACCTACTCCTTGCAAATGTTTCACCATCACAACCCACCCATCCCAACCCCAAGCCCTGCATGCGACCACAAAGCATGGACACCCATCACCAAAGCATGCCCACTGCACATACCCATCCCCCCCCAAACCACTGTCACAAAAGCCCCCACACGGGAATGCCAGCACTGGGGTACACAGGCACCCACCCATTGCACGCTATGGCACACACAGATGCAATAACCATACTTTTATACCCCTGCAGGACCCGAACGCCACGTCACCGCGCAGGAGGGTCCACAAATGTCCACTCCACCCCCAGAAGAAGCCGACAGTGAGGACAGCACCTCTGTCGACCTGGATCTAGATGACCAGCCTGGCCCAACGGGGACCTCAGGACAGTCGGTTCCCCTCAGACAGCCACAGGCCACAGCAGACCTTCCCCCCTCTGGGAACACCAGCACAGCACCCACCCAGCGGGCCCATCCCTCTGTCCCCAGGACACGTCAATCAGCGGTGTGTCCACCAATTCAGGGCACCCAGGTTAACCCACCACCCCAACAACAACAGGGACCTGGGGGCAGTGGTATGGGCACACAGTCCAGGGGACAGAGGCCCAGGGAAACAGGGGAACTGGGAGGGCTGCTGTGCGACAGGGGGCGGACAGGCCAAGGGAACCCACTCTCCACGAGGCCCTCTCCTCCATCATGGGAGCCTACCATCATTCCCAGGAGACGATGGCGACGGTCCTGACCAGGTTTCAGGAGATCCAGCTTCTGCAGGAGGAACAGTATTTGGGCTTCGGGGAGGAACTACGAAACATCAGTTCCGCCCTGGGCACCATTGTAGGGGCTCTGAATCAGGTAGTCACCACATTGCGGGACACTGTGGCATCACAAAGGGCCCCTGACACTAGCATGGACCAAGAACTGCCTACCACCTCTGCCGGCGCTAGTGGACAGGAGGCCCCGCCACAGGAACAACAGGCCACCAGCACCCCAACCCCTGCAAAAGGAGAACCACCCCGCAAGCGGGCCCTGAGATCCAGGAAGAAGACAGAGTAAGATGCTAAGACCCCCGCCAGGAAAGGATACCTCCCTGATTGTCATCCCACTGTCCCACATTGTCACCCTGTCCATCCTTAAACAGCCCATACTCCACTTTCCACAGGCATTTGGACAATGCACCTGTGATAATAATAGTCTGGACTCTGCCATGGACAATCCTCCACCATCACCCCTCACCGATTTGCAACCACCCACCAATATAGAGCACTGAAATAAACACAGTTATTGCACAAAACATTCAGGAGTCTGGCTGTGATTTAGTACAAATGTATTAGACATTACTGTGCCAAAATGCATATTTACATTGTGATGCCAACATACCACTGTCACACAGCTGAAGTCCATGGGGAAACAAAGCAGATGTCACGCAGTGGGGCCCACATCTCTGAAATCGGAAGGGAAAGTCACAACTCAGTTACCATACACTGGGGGAAAAGGACAGACAGTAGAGACGTAGTAGTGGTTAAGTATATGTAATATGCCGGTGTGGATTCTTACCTGTGTGTCATTGAAAATACTGCTGTATTACTGTGTTCCTGTTGTCTATGTCGTCCTCTTCGGCTTCCTCGTCTTCACTCTCCACAGGCTCCACAGCTGCTACAATACCACCATCTGGACCATCCTCCTGCAGAAAAGGCACCTGGCGTCGCAAAGCCAGGTTGTGAAGCATACAGCAGGCCACGATGATCTGGCACACCTTCTTTGGTGAGTACAATAGGGATCCACCTGTCATATGGAGGCAGCGGAACCTGGCCTTCAGGAGGCCAAAGGTCTGCTCGATCACCCTCCTAGTTTGCCCATGGGCCTCATTGTACCGTTTCTCTGCCCTTGTCCTGGGATTCCTCACTGGGGTCAGTAGCCATGACAGGTTGGGGTAACCAGAGTCACCAATTAGCCACACACGGTGCCTCTGGAGTTGACCCATCACGTAAGGGATGCTGCTATTCAGCATGATGTACGCGTCATGCACTGAGCCAGGGAACTTGGCATTAACATGGGAGATGTACTGGTCTGCCAAACACACCATCTGTACATTCATCGAATGATAACTCTTCCTGTTTCTGTACACCTGTTCACTCCTGCTGGGGGGTACCAAAGCCACATGTGTCCCATCAATGGCACCTATGATGTTGGGGATATGTCCAAGGGCATAGAAATCACCCTTCACTGTAGGCAAATCCCCCACCTCAGTGAAAACGATGTAGCTGCGCATGTGTTTCAGCAGGGCAGACAACACTCTGGACAACACCTTGGAAAACATAGGCTGAGACATCCCTGATGATATGGCCACTGTTGTTTGAAATGACCCACTTGCAAAGAAATGGAGTACTGACAGCACCTGCACTAGAGGGGGGATCCCTGTGGGTTGGCGGATTGGTGACATCAGGTCTGGCTCCAGCTGGGCACACAGTTCATGAATAGTGGCTCGGTCAAGCCTGTATGTCAGTATGACATGTCTTTCCTCCATTGTCGACAGGTCCACCAGCGGTCTGTACACGGGAAGATTCCTCCATCTCCTCGCATGTCCCAGCGGACGGTGCCTATAAAGGACAACAGCGAGCACAGAGTCAATTAACCCACAGGTACGTAACCACAGCTTGCACATAACACGATTCCCATTGCATTGATAGGCTTGTATGAGTGTTGATGCAAGGCCTAGGTATGTGTGACGCAGTAGAAAGAAAGCCATGTGGGCCCCTGAAATGGCGGCTGCCTGACCTGTGAAGTGCGACAATGGGATGTGAGGTAAATGCGCTGGTGTGGCACACCATGGCGGTAGGCGGTCGAAGACCGCAGCGCTAAGCAGCATTGGTTAACATTGAACCCTATGGGTCTCAGGAGCCAATGACGATGTGCGCCGGCGGTCATGGTACGCACCGCCGCGGTACGCACCGCCGCGGACGTGACCGCCATTTTCTATCAGCTTAATCACTCGATACCTGATCTTCGACAGGAGAGGACCTACACTGCAAGTGCTGCTGTGACCTCAGTCTGGAAGAGACAATGGCTTATGCGACTGGGGAAAGGGCCCCTGTCTTCACTGCTCAGGAATTGGAGAAACTTGTGGATGGGGTCCTCCCCCAGTATGCGCTACTCTACGGTCCTCCAGACCAACAGGTAAGTACACTGGGACCATGCCTTGTGGGCAATGCCTGTGTTGACTGGGGTGGATGAAAGATGGTGGGGAGGGGAGCGATTGAGGCATGCATCAAACGACGGATGAGAGCATGTGCCACATGGCAAGGGTAGGGATGGGGGGCCACTCACATTGAGCATGCAGAAGGTGATGACTATTTTTCTCCCCCTGTACATTTCATATAGGTCAGCGCCCACCAGAAGATCGATATTTGGCGTGCCATCGCCAGGGACGTCCGGACCCTGGGGTTCCACCACAGACGGGGCACCCACTGCCGGAAGAGATGGGAGGACATCCGACGCTGGAGCAGGAAGACGGCGGAGGCTCAGCTGGGGATGGCCTCCCAACGTGGGAGGGGTGCCAGTCGGACTTTGACCCCCCTGATGTCCCGGATCCTGGCGGTGGCCTCCCCCAATTTGGATGGGCGCGTGAGGACATCACGGCAGACACAAGGGGGTGAGTACACTCTCATCCTGGTGACTTTGTGCGCAGTGGAGGTGTCTGGGTGGGGGAGGAGGGCTGTGGGTATCCCTAGGCCAGGGCGATTTCTGTAGGCTAGGTCCCTCCGTAAGGCATGGCCCTGTGCCCCCGCCCCCCACCTCTGTAGGGTGCCAAGTACAGCTAATCATGGCCCTGTGTCATCTATGTGTGCAGATGTCGTCCATAGGCTTGTAGGCCATGTCCCACGGATTGAGTAGTCGACCCCAAGTGCGCGGCGTAGTGCAGGGGGCTTCTGTGTCTGTCCTGTCCGCCAACAGTGTCACCAATGCATGCACTCAACATGTCTTTATTTTCTCCCCCCCCCCTTTTTTGTGGTCTTCCTGTTCATGTGTGCATTAGCATCATCAGGCGGAGTAGAAGTGGCATCAGAGCACGAGGGAGCTGCATCCCACATGGCCATGGAGGGCCATGGAACGGACTCCGAATTCACCAGTGGGACAGAGGGCGAGGGGAGCTCCACAGCGGGGACTCGGGCAGACATCAGCGACACGGACTCGTCCTCTGAAGGGTGCTCCCTTGTGGTGGCGGCAACATCTGTGCCCCCCGCAACAACAGGTACAGCCGCCACCCACCGCACCAGCACCGCCCTCCCAGCAGCCCCTCAGCGTTTGCCCCGTGCCCGCTCACCCAGAAAGGTGGGCATCTCCTTCGCCCCAGGCACCTCAGGCCCTGCCCCAGTCACCCCTGCTGCCCTCAGTGAGGAGGTCATTGACCTCCTGAGGACGCTCACTGTTGGGCAGTCTACCATTTTGAATGCCATCCAGGGTGTCGAAAGAGAGGTGCACCAGAGTAATGCATACCTGGAGGGCATTCATTCTGGTCAGGCTGCCCTTCAGCGATCGTTCAACACTCTGGCCTCAGCACTGATGGCAGCCATTGTCCCTGTCTCTAGCCTCCCCCCTCCAACTTCCTCCACCCAGACCCTATCACCTGTACCTCTGCCTATCCCTCACACACCATCAGACCAGCCTGCACACACCTCAACAGGGAAGCTCAGCCAGACATAAGCACCACACATCACACAGGCATTCACACAAGTAACATCCACATACAGACATACCAACACCCACTGCCTCCACTGTGTCCCCCTCCTCCTCGTCTACTTCCTCCCTCCCTGTCACGTCTCCACTCACACCTGCATGCACAACATCTTCAGCCATTACGTCCATCACCAGCACACACACCAGAACCCCCCGCACACGTGCAGTCACCACCCCCACTACCATTTACACGTCCCCTGTGTCCTCTCCCAGTGTGTCTGTGACCCCCTCTTCCAAGATACACAAACGCAGGCAGCCACCCACCCAACAGCCATCCACCTCACGACAGCCTCCAGCCCAAGCACCTGCACCCAAAGACACCAGACTTCAAACTCCTACAACCACAACCTCTTCCTCCACTCCCATACCCACTACACCTACCCGTCCCACTGCTCCTAAAAAGCTTTTCCTGTCCAAACTTAACCTCTTTCCACCAACTCCCCCACCCCGTCCATGTCAGAGGACTACAGTCAGCACCTCAGCCACGACAAAACCAGGCCCTGTCATGACAGTCTGCCATGGACTGTGGAGTCCCCCACCCTCCAGGGCAGCAAGTTCAGTACGGAACCAAGGCACGGGCAGCCCACCCCCGGAGAAACATCCAAAGATAGGCAGTGGCCGGCGCAAGAGGGTGAAAACACCAGGGACTAAAACCCCTACCATGGCTCCGGCAGGAAGTGTGGAGACAGCTGGCACACCGCCCAAGGTGGGAAAGGGCCACAGGCGATCAGGGAAGGCTGGGAAGGGCAGCACGCCCGACAACACCGCCATCAGCCCAGCTGGCCAGGAGGGCCCCGCCAGCCCCATCCCAGGTGGGCAGGAGGCCACCAACAGGCCCGGCACTGCAGCCCAGGAGGGCCCTGCCAGCCACAGGACAGATGGGCAGGAAGGCCCCCCCAGCCACAGGACAGATGGGCAGGAAGGCTCCGCCAGCCACAGGACAGGTGGCAAATGACCTCCACACCATGGCCAGAACTGCTGAGCTGGGCCCTTCATCCCAAGCACCGCTGAACTGTGCACCGCCGTCTCAAGCACCGCTGAACTGGGCCCTTCATCTCAAGCACCGCTGCACTGGGCACCGCCGTCTCAAGCACTGCTGAACTGGGCACCGCCGTCTCAAGCACCGCTGAACTGGGCCCTTCATCTCAAGCACCGCTGCACTGGGCCCTTCATCTCAAGCACCGCTGCACTGGGCACCGCCGTCTCAAGCACCGCTGAACTGGGCACCGCCGTCTCAAGCACCGCTGAACTGGGCACCGGCGTCTCAAGCACCGCTGCACTGGGCACCGCCGTCTCAAGCACCGCTGCCCCATGAGCGGCAGGGGCTGGCCTGCATCTGTGTCGGGCAGGGCTGCACGAGCACTCTGGGAAACAGGCCCCCTCCAGAACCAGTGGAGACTGTTATCCACTTGTGAGACTGTGGCTTTGCACTCCCCAGGATGGTCCAGTGGGCAAACCACCCACTGTAGAGACTTGTGAGACTGTGGCTTTGCACTCCCCAGGATGGTACAGTGGGCAAACCACCCACTGCAGAGACTTGTGAGACTGTGGATTTGCACTCCCCAGGATGGTCCAGTGGGCAACCCACCCACCGTAGAGACTTGAGAGACTGTGGCTTTGCACTCCCCAGGATTGAACAGTGGGAAGCCCACCCACTGTCTGGACTTGTGAGACTGTGGCTTTGCACTCCCCAGGATTGAACAGTGGGCAGCCCACCCACTGTCTGGACTTGTGAGACTGTGGCTTTGCACTCCCCAGGATTGAACAGTGGCCATGGAGGCCCCTCGTGGATCTGGCGTTGTTCACTCATCTGGCTGAGGTGCCCCCCCTTCCCTTCCCCCTGAGGAGCCTGTAGTTTTGCTATCTGATGCCCCTGCAGTGTTATCTCCGTTGGAGTCAGGTATCTTGTGTGGGCTTTGCCCATGTGATTTGGGCCCAGTGGTCCACGGACAATGCCTGCTACAATGCTCGGACTTGTACATTTATGTATATAAGAGTTTTTGATGTGTAGCTATATTTTTAAGCCAGTAATACAATATATTCCAATGTTTTGAATCATTTCCTTTTGTATTTGCATTCTTCAGGGGGGTTTGTGGGTGTCACTCTGATGTGTTGCTACGCATTGATGTGTGTGTTGTAGTGGGTGAGGGTGAGGGTGAGGGTGGGTGTGTCGCGTATGTGTGTACCCGTAATATGTTCTTCTCCCCCCTCCCCTGTGTCGTAGGTGCAGTACTCACCGTTGTCTTCTGCGCCGGCGTTCGTGCTCCTGGTAGAGGAGTAGGAACACTATCGCTGGGAGTATGTGGAGTTCGGGTTCCATGCTGTCCTGATTCCTCGTGGGGTGTATGGAGGTGAGCGTTTTCCCTTCAAAATGGCTGTTTCCGCCGTGTTTTTATCGGCGGGGCTACCGCCCCGAAAAAGGTGGCGGATTGGTAGGTTGTGATACAGTGGGCGGTACATTGTCTCCCGCCTGTCTGTTGGTGGTGACCGCTGCGCTGTTTGTTTGTGCCGCCGTGGCGGGCGGGCGGTGTGGTAATGTGGCGGTCTCTGTTGGCGGTTTCCGCCAGGGTCGAAATTCCATTTTTTTTCCCGCCAGCCTGTTTGCGGTTTGGCCGCAGGTTTAACACCGACTGCCAGGGTTGGAATGACCCCCTATGTCTTGTACAAAGCTTGTTATGTGGTGAGTTGGAATGTGGATTGTGGCATGTGGTGTGCGTGTGTTTGGCTTTAAGTTTTGCTGTAGTTAGCTGGGAGTTTCACAGGAAGCGCTGGGAAGGGGCTTATGTTGTACCTGTTGCTCCTTGTTTTACCAAGATCTATTTTGAATACACATCTTCTTGGCAAAAATGTTCGGACTCGTTCTTTGCCACTCTGACTGGGAACAGAAATCATCGTTGGAAAACATTTTCATGCCAGCTCCACACTGAACCTTAAGACTGAGCCTGGCCTCTGTAAATGGGAGGGAGGGACGTATCCTGTGCTCGTCCTACGGGACAGCTGTAGAAGGCCCCAGGAGTACTGCCCTCCAAGAAGGTTTTAGAACGAATAGGTTCATCTGATGCATGCAACAGGACAGGACAATTTTACAATATTTAGGCTCAAAGGTCTTGCGTTTTGCAGGGAGCTAGCTCTGACGGCAAACTAATGAAACAGCCCAATACTTCAAGGTATGGCAGTAAATCCAGGAGCAATATAACTCCACTGCAAACAATCATTGGCAAAGCTAATAGGTTTCACCTATTTGACTTATTTTTTATTTGTTATTTTTTTATAATATTTTTTTATTGCAGTCAATGCTCCTATTTAACCGCTCGATTATTTAAATTTGTAAAAGTTAATAAGAAACCCGCTAAACAACAATTGCTATATTTAGCTTCTAAACAAGCAGTCACAAGTGCTTACTGGGATTTCCAATGACCACATAACCCGGAAAAATATCCTGGACTAATTAACATTACACGGTCGAACATCTTCAGATTATGGCACAAGAAGTGCAAAATAAAACCAAACATCAAGCCAGGTCTTTAAAATTTGCATATCGTTTGTTGCACGAGTCAGCTCCTAATCTCAGCTGAAACCCTGGGGAGAGGATGTGGCGGAACAGCCAGAGCTGCAGACTTTGAAACTGTGGAACCAGTCCGAGTCTCTGCGTTGGCTCAACACCCTGTGATCCTGGGCAAATCACAGAATCTCCCTGTGCTTATAAAAAATGAATGTGTTCTTGTGAAATGTAAGTGGCGCTCATGTAAAGTGCTTCAAAATGTTTGAGTCGAGTTCTTGCTATATAAAAAAAAAAACTTAAATGATCTCGCCCTCCTGCAGCAATCAAGAGTAGGCACAGGGCAGCTATGAGCCATAAAGGACCACCAATCAAAACATCTGTTTACGCTATTTTCCAATAACCACACAACCCGAAAAAAGCCACAATTCTATAATTAACATCACACAGTCGAGCATCTTCAGATTACAGCACAGCAGTGCAAAATTCAACCAAACAGCAAGTTATAAACATCAAGCCAAGTCTTTAAAATGAGTATATCATTTGTAAACACAAGTCAGTTTGTGATCTTGGCCGAAACTCTCGGGAGAGGATGTGGTGGAATGGCCAGAGCTGCAGACTTTGGAACTGTGAAACAAGGTCCGATTCTTGGCATCGCCTCAACATCCTGTGATCCTGGGCCAATCATTGAATCTTCCTGTGCCTATAAAAAATGAATGCGTCCTTGTGAAATGTAAGTGGCACTCATGTAAAGCACTCCAAAATGTTTGGGTTGAGTTCGTGCTATATAAACAACAACAAAAAGTTGTAAAACAGCACTATTCCATTCATGTGACTGATGAAGCATATTCGTGGAGTTGAGGTCACCAGAGAGTAAATTATCTCACCCTCCTGCAGTGATCATGAGTAGGCACGGGGCAAGAGTACATGTGCTAGAATTGGGGTCAGTGGTATGCACCCTGTCCAAGTAGGGATCCTCACTCTAGTCAGGGTAAGGGAGTCACACAGCTAAGATAACCCCTGCTCATCCCCTTAGTAGCTTGGCGTAGGCAGTCTGGCTTATCCCAGAGTCATTGTGTAAAGTATTTGTAAAAACATACACAGTAACACAGTGAAAACACAACAAAAGGTCTCCACACCAGTTTTGACAAAATAGCCAATATTTATCTGAGTAAAACAAGACGAAAACAACAAAAATCCAACATTCGCAAGTCAAAAGATCTCCTTTTGAAAGTTTAAGCAAGTCTTAATCCATAGGAATCAATGGCTGTATCTCTTTATCACAAAGTACCTGGGATGCGTCAAAAACAAAGGTAATGCGGGTCACAGGGGAGGTGAGGTGCCGGAAAAAAAAGCAAAAGCAATGCATCAGTTCCTTACTGCACAAGGGAGGTGATGTGCCAATTCTTTCCTCGTAAATGAGACGATGCTTCGATTTCTTACTGGCAGGGAAGGTGATGTGTTGATTCTTTCCTTGTATGAAAGGCGATGCATCAATTTCTGGACATGCACCCTTGGTTCCCTTACTGCAGTGCGGGGTCAATGAAAAACTGGCTTCCAGGGACGATGCATGGAAAATCCAAACACGCTGTGTTGATAGGACCGTGGTGAAACAGGCGCTGCGTTGATTCTGCAGCTGTGAGACAGGAGCTGCATCAATTTTTCAGCTGCGAGACAGACGCTGCATTGATTCTTCCAGCTCAGTATGTTGATGCATGGATTTTCTCTTCCAGACCACCAATTTGCACTTCCAAGGTCCCAGGGACTGGAGTTGGCACCACTTGGCAAGTTAGGGCTCTCAGTAGAAGAGCCCAGGCACTGGCAAATGAAGTCTTCGATGTTCCTGAGACTTCTTAACAGAAGGCAAGCTCAGTCCAAGCCCTTGGAGAACCTTTGGAAGCAGGATGTAGAAAGCCAAGTCCAACCCTTTCACTCCTTGGACAGAAGCAGCATGCAGCAGGCCAGCACAACAAAGCAACAGGCAAAGTGTCAGTCCCTTCTGGGTGCAGCACCCAGCGCTTCTTCCTGGCAGAATCTTGTCAGTCCAGAAGGATTCTAACTAGGTGGTGTCAGAAGTCCAATACTTATACCCATTTCTGTCTTTGAAGTAGACAAACTTCAAAGAGAAGTCTTTGTAGTGCACAAGACCCTGTCTGTCCCTGCCCTGGCCCCAGACACACTCCACAGGGTTGGAGACTACTTTGTGTGAGGACAGTCACAGCCCTATTCAGGTGCAAGTGTTAGCTCCTCCCATCACTCTAACTCAGGAAGACCCATCAGCCTGGTGATGGACCATCAGGATATGCAGGGCACACCTCAGCTCCCTTTGTGGGACTATCTAGAGTGAATGTACAAACAGCCCAACTGTTATCCTGACCCAGACATGTATTGTATAGCAGACAGGCAAAGGCACCGAATGGTTAAGCAAGAAAATGCCCACTTTCTAAAAGTGGCATTTTCAAACTTACAATTCAAAAAACAACTTCACCAAAAGAAGGATTTTTACATTGTGCTTTCAGAGACCCCAAACTCCAAATCTCTATCTGCTCGCAATGGGAAATAACACTTAAAAGATATGTCAAGGCACTCCCAATGTTACCTAATGGGAGAGATAGACCTTGCAACAGTTTTTCACTATCAGGACATGTAAAACACACCAGTAAATGTCTTACCATTTAGGTACACTACACCCTGCCCATGGGGCTGCCTTGGGCCTCTTACAGGTAATAAAACAGAAGGTTTAGGCCTGGCAAGTGGGTGCACTTGCCAGGTCAATATAAGAGTTTAAAACCCTCCCACACAGACACTGCAATGGCAGGCCTGAGGGGGACAAGTTTACAGAACTACTCATGTGGGTGGCACAATCAGTGCTGCAGGCCCACTCGTATCATTTGATTTACAGGCCGTGGGCACACATAGTGCACTTTACTAGGCACTTATTAGTAAATAGAATATGCCAATCATGGATAAAACAATTGCCAATACAATTTAGACAGGGAGAGCTTGCACTTTAGCTCTGGTCAGCAGTGGTATTGTGCCCAGAGTCCTAATGCCAGCAAAAATAAAATGCAGTACAGCATCAACAACAGGAGGCCAGAAATGAAAAGACAGGGAAGACCACACCAACAGCAGCCAGGTCTAACAACATGCAAGAGCACATGAGTCATAAATTTGCATGGGTGGTCTATGCCATGCTGCTTTGATGTACAGTAGCTATAAGCACAATGTATTCACCCAGAAGCTGGATTCAACATAAAATGTAAAAAAGAGGCAACATTTCCACTGGATAGGGCTCATAATTTATAGCAAACTTTTCTTTTGTCATTGTAAAACACAGTATGGGACAATAAAAGGATACTCCCAAATCAATGATCTACTATTGTACTGCTGGAGCAGCGCCTTCTGCTGCTGAGATGAAAGCAGCTGTTCTGGGCACTGAGAGCAGGGGTTAAGTGGGGAGGTGAAGAAGGCTTTCAGTTTAAGATTGCTAATAGGAAGCAAATGCAGGCTTTGCTCGGGCAATGAAAACTCTAGCTGTTTTGAAAGTCGCAACCGCTAAACCAGCAAGTTCAGAGGTAGTAATAGATGTGTCTTGCTTGATAAATGAACCCAAAAAACAACACGAGAGGCCTGTGCATGAAGGCTGGGAGCAGCAAGAACAGGTGTGGGAGGCAATATGAGCGAAGTCCGGAGAACGAAGGAGTAAGGGAGGGGTGGAAGTGTGAGTGCAAACATGCACTCATATGGAGCGTGGACATGAAATGTAAAAAAATAGTACCTCAGAAGTGCGTGGCTAGTGGAAGGACACTGGTGCCAGCCACTGATCGCCAACCCCGAAAGGGTACTTGGTCCAAGCTCCAGGGAACCGCTGAAGCAGAGGAATGAAGAGAGGCAGTGCAGCCAGATGATGGCAGAAGCTGCTGCTGACTAATGAGAAGCAAGAAAAGGAGATTGACTGGGAAAGCCTTCAAGTGGTATGTAATGGTAAGGCAGAGAGTGGGCTGTAAGCCCTTTTAAGATTTTTTTTTGGAATACAAAAGATTTCACCACAGCACAAGCGCTGTTCAGGCGAAACCTAAAAACCATGGATGTGTCCATAGAGACACTGTGCAACGGACATTAAAGCTGAATGCTCAGAAGGCAACCATTTGTTTGACTCAAGTTGCAGTGTGTATCTAGTACAGCTTACCTCACTGAACATGAGGAATGAGCCAGTTTCAATTAGTGTGCCAGCCTATATTGCCCATCACTATTCTTGTGCCAGTTAAGTGTCCATCAGAAATGTGTTAGTTATAATATGATTCTGGTTGGGGTGTGGCTACTGCCCGATAAAAATAGCTACCTAATCGGAGACCTCTGCCACGCCAAAGGACAAAATAAGGCTGCTTTGCAGATATACAGCCTCCACGGACACTTCAAACAGTGCACAACATATAGGAAGGTGTGGTGCTTTCATTGACTCACTCTTGTTGAAATAACTTTGAGAGAAACACTTCTTATAACCAAGTGCTCCAGAAGCTGCCTCTCAAAGCCTGACCTAAAATGGCCAACACCAGGACTCCACCTGGATGAATCTCTACTCAACTACACCAGCGTCACTATGAACATCGTACCCTTAAAGGTTAGCACTTAGTGGCACTATGTTACAACGCTCTATAAGGGTAGGAACCTATAATATAAAAAAATTACCTACTGACCATAGCAAATTTGGTACAGGCCCTCCCATCCTATACCTGACCTTAAGTTAGTGACCTCCATTTAATACAGCTCTCTCAAAAGCATGCTCCAGAATTTCTTAATTCTGAACTACACAGATTCCGATCCTGAATTTCTCCACCTCAACAGCAATCCTATTTGCAGACAAGAGGGGGCTGAGAATAATTCCTCCTGGAAGACCACAAACACAACTCTTCTAAACCTCAGTCAACCACCACCGCAAGACTGGCTAGACTGGAAAGGAACATCACCAAACTCAAAGACAGAAATAGAAGGGGCAACTTGCACATTTTTTGACTTCCTGAAGGTAGCGAAAACCAATCTCCTTCCTGTGCAACCTTCATTGAAAAATGGATCCCCCAAGTAATCAATGTAAACTTAGATTAGGACTTTGAAATACTCTGAAAGATCTGTCAATACAAATTTCGTTTATTAATCCTGCATGAATGAAAACAACTTATAACGACAAAACCATAATTTTTGAAGACCCTAAGGAACTGGACTCCCATGTTACAGAAATCCAAGACCTGAAAATGACTTCTTAAAAACTCGGAAGGAATGGCCAACACTTAACACAAATCCTTCCTACTAACTTTCACTAACTTTCTACTCACTTAGTAACATATGATTACCAAGGCTGCCCACAAAAGGCCTAAAAAAAAAATTCACGTTCTTACTATGATACTGAAGAACTCTGATCGACCCATGGGATCAACACATGGGTGTAAAAGCTCATTCTTCCATAATAACTATCACAGGAAAAAATATTTGTTTGAGTTGTTTCCACTTCTTCAAACCGAGACAGAATAAATAAAGTGGTCAGCAAACTACAAAACTTAACTAAACTAACTAGCACCTACTAACCTACTAATAACCTAATAATAAACCTAACAACCTACTGTTAACCCTAACCAATGGTAAGATTTATTTTCTCTTCTCCAATGACTGGTACTGTATGTCTATAATGACCTTCAACCTTTTCTGGTTAAATCAGATGTTTAATAATTGTCTTCAACCTGATGGCACATTTATTGCAATATTTCATCTTCTCACTTTCAACATAATTTAGATTGATCAAATCTCATATTAACATTAACTAATATTGATACCAGCCTCACATTGACAATAATATCAGCCAAATCGAGTGCCATCCAATGGGTACTTAGCTGTTGTTCAAATGTTATCAAAACTGTGTTTTGACCCACAGGTTGGACATACAAAAATCACTAATGTTTGCCTGCATTACCTGCAATACAGTAACCTGGGGTCACTTGACCGACTCACTTCGATATGTGTTGAATCTATATTGAGAATATGCTGGCACTATGTGAACATTATGCTGGTACTAGGCGGCTAATATGTTGGTTCTAGGTAGACACCTTACTGTTAACTTGTTGAAACTCTGTTGTCTCTACGTTGAAACTATGTTGATATTATGTTATCATTATAATGGCAGTAAGTGGAGAATTTACTGCAAACTGTTCATTGTACCCCATAATTATGAATTACATTGGGTACCAGTTTTCACAACCCTAAGTATTGACATAAGAACTCAACACAGCAGAAATATTGACACATGCGTCACCAACTATCACCCATCCCACAAATAGTCACCTCACTCACTTCAAAAATTACACTTTCTATATATATACTACAACTACTATACCTGCAAATACATTAACATAAACAACAGAATAAACCTTATTATTCACTCCCACTAAATGTCTACTAACTCACTAGGCACCACTAGGAAAACAATGCCTTGCACTCTAGCCACCATACAAAATACGTAAACATACCATACTTAAACACTGCGGTGACTCTTGAAACACACCCCATTCTATACAGGGTGCACACTCCGGACCTAGGCTTGACCACTCGTGGCCTCCATTGCCTCTCCTCAGTTAGATTCTGTTGGATACCTATCCATGGTATCTAGATTCTTATCACAGATATTTAATCAATTACTATACTATAATTTTCTTCTCCATTTTCTTTTTACCTTTCATATCTTTCCTCCTGGCCTCTACTGTGCTATTCTACTATTTCTTTTCCCTCCTCCGAATCCTCTCCCCTTCCTCTCTCACCCATTCCATTTCCCCTCACCCATGCCTTCCCTTCAAACTGACGCGCCCACCCACCCTCCTACCCCTACCTCACGTCAAACAATAACTGCCATTTAGCTGGTTATATTGAGGAGAAGACTCACCTCCCACAAAAATGCAGAACATAAAAATGCTCTCCCTTAATGTCAAGGGTCTAAATCACCCAACCAAATGACAGAGACCTAATTCTTCTTTAAGAAACCAAGGTGGCCATGAAAGAGGCAATCCTCCTAAAAAAGCATGGGTTAGTTTGAGTGTAACACTGACATTATAGACATGAACATCTACAACCCCAATAACTAAAACCCTACCTTTTGGATTAGTCTCAATAAAAAACCCTCAACTTTACCTCCCAACTGCAGAATGATTCATGGATGAGATTTCAATTTACCCTGGGACACCAGCCTTGACAGGAATTCTGCATGTCAATTTAAGCCCAACAAATCCTATAAACAAATGCTAAACTTATGCACTGCTCTTAAACTTAAAAACATATGGAGGCTATTCAATCCCACAGGGAAAGATTACTCATTTTTCTCCAATCCACACAATACTTTCTCTCGCATCAATTATACCTTAATTAATGAAAGTCCCGTCTCAGCCACCTCTTCCCCAACCACGGAACCGATCCTGGTCTCCGACCATACCTGAATTTCATTACTCTACGATTTTGCTTGCAGTACATCAGGAACAAAAAACATGGAGAATGAACAACTTCCTCACAGAGGAACCCTCCTGAAAGGAAATAATCAAAAAAGAGATTGATGATTACATTGAACTCAATGGGTCTTCTGGTCCAAATGCACAAATCATCTGGGACGCCCTGAAATACACTATCCACGGGCACATGATTAACCTTATCTCAAAGAAAAACAAACTAGACAACTAAACCTTAAACCAATAAGAACTAAAAATAAAAATCAAATGCACCAAGGACAAAACTGAATAATACAACCTAATTAAAACTCAAGTATGAATGCTACAAGATTCTGAGTAACAAAGCCCTCCTAATAGTGCACAAAATAAAAAGCATCCATTTCTGTGAATGAAATAAAACTGGCAAAATGCTTGTGTCTTATTTAAAACAGACACATCAAAAGACAAGAATAATCTCTATCATTATCAAGCATGACGTCACACCGACAAATGAGAAGGACCTCCTAAATACCTTTGAAAAATATTACCATACACTCTACCGCAATAGTAATAACACATCTTATGACATATGCTTAAACTCATTGGTGACTACTACTCAATGGGGGTGGCGGGGTGGGGTGTATTAAAAAAATAAAATTAAAAAAAAAACACTTGCCTTTTTTGTCGGGCCTTTGTCCTCTTCTCTTCCCTGACTCCCAGAAGTACACCGGCTCCCAGACTCCTCTAAGCCAATCACAGCGCTGCTGTCACTAGCATGACAGTATTGTGATTGGTCTGAGTGGCCTGGCACTCAGATAGGGCGTGGGAGCCTGGGCAGTTTCTCCACCCAGCTATGCAATACATCCGGGTGGAGAAATGCTAAGTGCGCATGACCGTTTGGCCGGCCCAACATGGCCAGCCAAACTTTCATGCGCACTTATGGAGCACCCCACTCCTCCTCCAGATCTCCTCTAGCCCAGCCCAGCCCCACCCCACTCTAACCTGGCTCTCGAGGAAAACAAAAATGACAATAATGTTGCTTAATTATCATTTTATTTTTCCTTTTTCTTTACTTCACAAAGCAGTGGGGCAACGCTCCTCCGCCTTAGCGGTGGAGCCACCACTTCTTAAACTATCTCAACGAAAGAAATGTAACTAAGATAGATGAATTAACATAAGAATCACTAGAACAACCGATTTCTTGCAAAGAAATCATAAACACGATCAAAACAATGAAAGCCAGGAAGGCTCTGGGCCCAGACGGCTTCCCGGCGTCATTCTATCTAACTTGGGTACCTCCCTAATCACTCCTTTAGAAAACTGTTTCATCCACTTCTCCTCGACTGAGTCCATTGAGGGCTCCGCTGCGGAGGCAACCATAATTAATATACCCAAAGAAGGGAAAGACCCATCCAATCCCAAGAACAACCGACCTATATCCCTCAGAAACACAGACTGCAAAATACACAGAAAGATCCTAGCCCTCAGAATAGAGCCCATTCTCAAAAACGTACATCCCTCTCAAACAGGATTTATCAAAGGGAGATTCAGCTCGGATAATATCACACTTTTTAGCCATGAGTTTGAAATAGGCAAAATCCTACACCAACCGACCTGCATGATATCATTAGATGCAGAAACGGCCTTTGATTAGGTATTGTGGACCTTCCTCCAAGACTCACTCAACTTTGGCCCTGCTCTCTCAAAAGTGATCCTTGCTCTATACAAAGAACCAAAAGCTCTAATAAACATCAATTGAAAGTTGTCTAATTCCTTTTACCCTCAACAAGGAGCCAGACAAGGATGCCCTCTTTCCCCCCAACTATTTCTACTAATGCTACCACCCCTACTTACATTGATCAGAAAAAATCCATTCATCCCTGGTAACCTTTCTCATCAGGGTCACAAAAACTAACTGCCTATAAGGATGACATTCTCCTTTTTACCACACAGGCAAACCCAGTCTTGCTGCAAATCATATCCACCATCAACGACTTCTCTGAGATGTCAGGCTACTTCCTTAACATGGAAAAGACAGAGGTTCTTCTCTCAATGAGTACTGCAACAGCAGACGCATCACCCCCTATGGACTCAAATGGGCCCCACATAGGATAAAATACCTGGGTATATGATTCACCCATAACCTTAAAGACTCCATCGATCTCAATGAGAAAAAGACGCTAGATGTCATCAAAGATAGCTGAGATAAATGGTCAACCAGGTTCATTACTTGGTGGGATAGAATAGAATGTATCAAAATGATGAGTACCCCCCTCATTAACTTTTTAATCAGCATGTCCCCCATATACCTCTCAGACACCTTTTAAACTAAAATAGACAAGTTACTTACCGAATTCCTCTGAAAGTCTAAAAAGCCCAGAATTGCCCTGAAGAAACTCAGACTTCGAAACAAACTTGACGGCCTAAACTTACCTGACTACTGGAGATACCAAAATTACTTCCTAGCGAAAAAGAAGAACTACTGGCTCCTAACCACCACCAAACCCTTGCTCTCATGGCTCACTATTGTAATCGCACTTGCTAAACCCTTATCCCTCACTTCATTGCTAACATCAAAAACAAATTAAAACACACCACTCTAAACAGTCTATCCAGCACAGGACAGGCACTCTGAAACACTGACGACAAACTACCCAACAAAATTAAGCACTCATGCCTAGCCTCGCTATGGTACAGTGAAAACTTAAAAATAGAAGTGTGAACAATGTATAGTGAGAAATGAGCAGAAAAAGATCCCATACCGTTTTCTCAAATTAAAGACAAATTTGACCTTAGCAACCCAGTGTTTTACTATTTCCTTAAAATAAAATTCCTTATAGCCAAAAATAAACCTCCAGCCCCCCCTGACCTACCCATCACATTAGAAAAATGTACCTAAGGTCGTCACCTAGCATCTAAACTGTACTCCCTCCTATCCCCCACAAAGTCCTCACTAAATAAACAAATACAAGACAAGTGGGAAACTGTACTATCAGACTCCAACAACACTCCAAAGATCTCACCAGACTGGCCATCTCCCTGGAGTAACCTCACTTCCAACATAATAACTCCATCACTGGCACTAAGCAGATACAGGATTGCCCATACGACCCACTGGACTCCGCCCAAACCTTATAGGCCTCCAATCCTTCGACACATGCTGGAGCTGTGACAAGGAAATGAGACTTAAAACACATGCTAATAGAGTGCACCTCCACCAAAACATTCTGGCAGGATATCAGTAATACAATATTTCAAATACTTCATACAAAATGCACTCCTACTTTAGCCTCTATTTCACTGGGCATCCTCCAAAACTGACAGTGAACAGGCCTTAAATAAAGAGGACATCTCCTATGGCACATTCTACTCACAACTGGCCTTAAAGTTATCCTCAATGAATGGAAAGACTCATTCAAACTACCCTCCACACATGGTGAGAATGGATCCAATTCACCAGAACTGCCTGTAACTCAATAAACGTATACTTGAAGACAACACCAATGAAGAATGGTAAACTCTTCCCCAAACTAGACCACTTTATGTCTCACTCATCTCTAGAATAATGATCATCTGATCACTCGATCATTCATGCATTCACTCATTCTCTTACTCTACCCCTTCTCTCCCCACTCTCCCACCCCCTCGTCTGACTACCCACCCTCTTTCCCCATGTGCTCCCTACTTTTCACACCCCATCACCTTCATCTTCTCTTCTCTCATCTCCTCTCTTTTACTCTGACTCATTCTGACTCATTCATGTACAACTGAGGTACCTTAATCTTTCACCACAACATCAAAAACCGCTCTGTCACAATACATACACTGATGAACCTCACCTCACCATTGCAAACAAATACACTTATCTCTACACTCTAGTTTTATAAATGTGTACAGACTTCTCTTGCTATATCCTAAACTACTGTTCCCACTTGATTTTAAGGTACGATACAATGTATGGTACGATACAATGTATTATCTCTTTTCATTTATGCTATTTAATTTTCCTATTGTATAAAATCCCAATAAAACACTCTTGGAACACAAAATAAAAGTATTAATATGGTTCTAAATATGACACCTATCAGGAGTGCAGCTTAAACATCTGAGTAGCGGTCAAATTACCATCCTGTTGTGTGATCAATGATGATTACAAAGATGGCGCCGCTCTTTCTGAAATGAGACATGCTATGGTGCCAGTGAGCTGATCTGGGGGCCATAGGAGTCATACAGGTTACAGTAGAGTTGCCAGCATGTTTTCGGCCCTAGTGGAAGGAAGGGATGCCCTCCCGGGCTTCTGTATGAATAATAAAATACAACAATGGTTCCTGTGGGCCCCTCAGGTCTCTGGGTACCAGTGCAGCTGCACCTGCTGCACTAATGCAAGCATTCCCGTGGTAGGTACCTGTTGAGCCAAACAAGGCCTCACAAGTCACTGGTATCTACTAGGTTGCATTTACTGCCAGGTAATCTTTGACCACACTGCTGCAGTGTGAAAAGCCGTATATAATTTAATGGGGATAGTCAAAGAGAAGCGAGTGATAGACAGTGCTTAATTTGTGACTGTTGTTTCCGGTGCTGGACACTGGTACTTATGTTTGAGGGCGGAACTTATTTTTCTGTCTCAAGCATTTGCTGCGAGCAAAAGACACACATGGGAAAGACGGAGGAAGAGAAAAACGAAAAAAGCGTCACAACGGGAGAAAGCAGAAAGCTGCAAGAGTAAGCTGAAGGGGCAGGGAGTAGCTGTAAAGGGATTGAAAAGACCCGAAATGGCTTCAGTATTACGCTGCCTCAGGTATTCCGTGTTTACACATTTAATTGCAGAGGCCGCCTGCTTAAAAGGAGGGCTTTGGGCACAGCACGTTTTTATTTAGAAATTAAGCACTGGTGATAGGGCTGTTTATGTGCTTACGAGCCAGCCAATACATGAGCTGCAGAAAGCACAGCTCGGAAACTGGTTGAAGTTCATGTGCTAACTCGGGAGTTTCAGTCAGCGCTGAGTTAATATATGTGCACACACACGACTGAACTTGAATGAACCCCAATGTCTGGTGAACAAAACTCCACCCACCCAGCCGATGCTTTCTTAAAATCTGCACAAGTGCGTCGCACTGGCACACAATGTTCATGGGGGACTGGCTAACAAAGGCTGAGGTCGAGCCTGGGATTTCACCAGCTCTGGGCAAACTCTCTGAGGCTGTTGGTCAGCATTTGTTTTATTACACCAGGAGCGAATAATAGGTTATTATTCATTCTTGGTGTAAAACAAACGGGCCAGAATACAAGGAGGCCGTAGCCCTGGGGACCATAAGGGAGAGCCCTTGACAAAGCAAGCTAAAAGTGAAGCCAGGAAAGGGCGTGATTCCTTCTCTTTGTTGATAGAGACAGGACTTCCCTTAGCAGCGCTTCAACAGTCACCGGTTGAATGAGCCAAGCTAACTGAAAACAGACAACAGGTCACACAGTTTGCTAAAGTCAAACATAAAACAAGAGAACTTATTAAGTGTTACAGGCTGCACCGCACAGCTTTTGTCTTGGTTGCACTTTGCTCCTTGGGTTCCTTGTTGCTTGCCCTCTTCTGATGAAAGACCCCTAACAATGTGGTGCAATGTTCAGAGGTGCCAACTTTGGTACTGGGGAACCAGAGTCAAGTCTTGGCGTTAGTTCAACATTGTGTGATTCTGGGCAAATCACTTAGGGCAGTGTTGTCCAACCTTTTTATCGCCGCGGACCGGTAAATGTTTGTTAATTTTTCCGTGGCCCGCTTGGGAGGGCGCAATGCTCTGCGCCTCGGCCGCCCGCCACAGTGAAATGAAGTTGAAGTTCCTCGGGCGGCCCGGTGCCGATTGATCCACGGACCGGCACCGGTCCGCGGCCCGGGGGTTGGGGAACACTGACTTAGGGGGTCGATTATGACCTTGGTGGATGGAAAAAGGCCGTCTGCCGATGTCCCGATGGTCAAGTTGCCGCCAGTGCGGCCGCCTTCCCCCGGGACCCATTAAGAGTTTCCCGCTGGTTCAGTGGGTGGAAACGGTGTTTCTGCCCACTGGGCCAGCGGGTAACAGTCTACAAAATTGTCGCCGGCTCATAATACAGCCGGGGGAATGCTGTAGTGTGGAAGGTGCACCAGCACCCATCGCAATGCAAAGCAGACAGTGAACATTGCAACGGGGCTGGCCATGGGGGCCCCTGCACTGCCCATGCCAAGTGCATGGGTAGTGCAGGGCGCCTCAGGGGCCATTGCACCACTCCATGTAATCACTGGCAGAGAAGTGACTCGTAATCCCCAAGGCCTCGCTGCTTGCCCTGGCGGATTAGGACCACCAGCACCACCAGACCGACGAAAACTCACAAGCTGACGTTGCTGGTGGTCCGACTGTGACGCTACCACCACTGTTATAATGTAACTGTTGGACTGCCACATTGGCCGCGGTCCAACAGCGGCCCAAGACCACCAAGGTCGTAATGACCCCCTTAACCTCTTTTTACATAGACATAATACAGGTACACACTTACAAGGCTAGATTTACATAACATTAGTTACAATGGGGTTTTCCACCCTGAACCTCCCTGCCCCTCTGCAGAAAGCTGATTGCCTCCTGTGCTGTTTGCAAAAAAAAAGAAAAATAGGTAAGCTATTTCAGATTGTAGAGACACCAAGCATATATTTCAATTCTGCTTTACAAGGTGAGTTGACATTTGTCCCAATAATCAGGCTATGTATTGTAAGAAAAGATTAGGGCTGCTGGGACAGACTTTTGAAAACCAGGACTGTCCAGGGAAATCCAGGACCTCTGGTCACCCTATATATCTTTACACCTGTCCAAACTGAAAAGTACACTCAATCATCATGCATTAGTCATGTTCAGTTCTACATGTCCTATATGATTTCCATACAGAAATCAATTCTTTTTTGCTATGTTTTCCCCAGGTTTGGGAGAAACTGAATTTGTACACTCATTGCCTGTGTGTACATGTGTTTGCCCATGCATGTTAGGCTTTGACTTTCCCCGGTTAGTGATGTCAAACAGTCAATCTCGTTATGTTTAGTGGGGTATAGAATATTTAGGGGCATATTTACAAGAAAGTGGTGCATCACTAGTGATGCGCCATTTTTCTTGTAACCCCTGTGCATCCCCTAATGCCACCCTGGTAGCGCCGTATTTACAATACGGCACACCACAGCACATTTTATCGCTATACTGGATTAGTGTAAAAAAAATGATGCTAATCCAGTACAGTGTTAGGAGGCCCATTGAAATCAATGGGAGCCTAATTTTAACACCTGATTAAATATCGCTAGAAATGGCGCAATGGCATCTTACAGATCCCATTGCGCAATTTTTAGCAACCATCTAATGAGGGAACCCCCCCCTTTGCATACATCATGCATATATTATGCATGTTGTTGCGCAAAAGGTTTACAATGTGGCGCAAACCTAGTTTGCACCACCTTGTAAAAATAGCTCTATGGTAGTAGCCCGTTAAAGTCACAATTGCGCCAAACAGTTTGCCGCAAATGTGGCACTGAGGGGAGCAAGAGCCTTGCCAATCTGGCCCTTAGATCAGACAGGGTAGTGGTATGTAATATGGAGTATGGAATATAAACAGTATCATAGTCAAAATATTGAAGAACAAAATATTCACAAGTAAGGAAACCTCATATTTATATACTTAACTCCACATATATGTCATTTGATGATACGTATATCTTCCAGGTAAGAAGACGTAGTAAGTAGACATGGAGTTAAGAACAGCATATCTTTACTTACCTATCTATACATACCTCCTCAACATTTTGTTGCTTTATTATTTTGGCTTTAATATTCTTGTATCTCAAAATTTCCTATTTGACATTTCAGTATGCAACTGTGCAGGCAGAACAAGTATCCCACACAGTAACTAGAGCGTTCAAGCAGTCTTATCATTTGAAGAAGGGAGCATTTCGGTATTTATCTATAGATTTCTCTGCCACGCCTTGTCAAATGAAACTGCAGATCTACTTCTTCTTCCTGAATACCTGCTATAGTGAAGTGCTCTGTTCAGCTGGTGGTGGAAGTAGGCTCAGACAGGAATGCTATTGACTATAAAGCTTTGCAAAGTTGTTCAAACAATTGCCCATTGATGTCACTTTAGAAATATGCATCTTGTCATTCAATATCATTTATTGTAACTTCTGCTTTGTCAGCTTCCTTGGCATTGTGTGTTTTTATTTTCCTAGAGCATTTAATTCTACGGATTCTAATCAGTGAGTGGTGTGTGGCAGGTGACTGTCAGGTGATAAGGTGCAGTCCGAGAATACTAGATGATCACTAACTGCCGGTTGTAAGTGAATTAGCACATGGTTGGTCTATTTGTGTTACAAGCATCCATGGGTTGGGGTTGGATTTGGTGCATGAGGCAGAATGGAGAAAGATTAGCAACTTTATGGCCCAGATTTATAAACATTTTACGCTATGTTTGCGTAACAAAAGTGACACAATCCAGCGTATAATTGTTTTTTGTTCTTTACTTCTCAGCGTAAAACTTGGGCTGGAACGTTGCCTAAAATTAACAAAAAGCAGCACTGAATGTTGCTTTGCGATGCTTAGCCTCAAGGGGGCTTGACAAGTGGTACATAGGCGTTCCCATGCAACCACCAATGCTTTTTGATGCAAAATCCTATCTACTAACATTAGTAGACAGGATTTTGAGTAAAAAAAGAAAACACACTTTGAAGCAGGCATTAAAAAGAAGAACTGCTGTTATATGTCCTAACACTTTCCACTTGCATGTTTGCTGTACTGTAGAGCACATATCCAACATGGAAAATGTTTTAAAATTAGCATAAGCATAGTATTTTGTCCTGGAAGGATATCCTTCAGTACAAAAACCTTATGCTGAACTCATGGCGCTAGGCAGCCAGATTCAGGGCCGGACTGGAATCACCGGGCATCAGGCATTTCCCCAGTGGGCTGGCAGAGCTGGGCCCGAGTCACTACTGGTGGGAGCTGGATTTGTTCCTGAGGACTGGCCTGCCACGTTCCTGCCTGCAATGCTTATAAATAAACAACACAAAGCAAGTGGTTTAAAAGCATGTTTTAAAACAATTGTTTTGGCATTTCGAAGGGTTGCCAGCTGAGGCCCAGCAACATAACCAGCAGTGAAACCAGCCCCCACCCTGCCAATCCATTGGTGAACACTGTGCTCGCTCTCTATACGCAGGTTGGGGACTGGGTTTGCCAGGGCTGTTTTTTCTGCCCAGCCTGGCCACAGCAATTCTGGGATTCTGCGACAGCGCTAGGGAAGTGGGCGAGTGCCATTCCTGTACATATATGGTGCTCTCCTTCTCTCTCCCTGTCACGCAATCCGGCATATACTTTATGGGTGCTGCACTGCGTTGTGTGTAACCTTTGTAAATTTGGGCCTCTATGTCTGCGAGCCAAAAAAAGGTCAAGTCTGGCTCAGGTCTAGTGTCGGCTGTAGTTTGGCCCTTGGCCCTATAAACCTGTGAAGCTGTATAAGGTACTCAAGCCAAACCCAGAATATTGAGGTTGTTTAGGATGTGTTGTTGTGATTAGCTTCTGGCCCAAATTGAAAATGACTTAGCTGAATATACACATCAATGTAATGAACCAACAAACAAAGTCGACAACCTTGAAGCTCATCAACGCAAACTCTTGGATAAGCTTGAAGGGTTGGATACTACTGAATATCAACCCCCAAAATATTGTGGGCCAAGTATATCAAGGACAGAATATCGAGGGTCAAAATGCCGTAAAATAAGTGAATTATTTATATATAGATTTACTATTCCTAACTCCACATCTATGTGCCTCGAAGCTATATACCACTTACGTACATATATGTAGAATTAGGTATAGAAAATCTAGACAATATTTTGTGATGATGTTTTAGTCTCCATATTGTGTTCCACTGATATTCTGGTGTTGATATTTGGGCCACACGCCAGCTTGAAGATTGTGAAAATCATTCACATCGCAACAACATACAAATTTGCTGCATAAAGTGCCAGGCCCATGCTCTCTTTTGCTACCTGTTTAAAAACCTTAAGACTATGACCGGATCCTAAATTGAACTCACTGAGGCACATTTTAATGTTAAAGTGGTGCAACGTGGTGCTGCGCCAAAAATAGCAGTGCTGCGCTGCTCCACTTTATAAACACGGAGGTTAGCTGTATTTAGAAGAATACGGTGAACCCCTGCGTTTCACCCGTGCTTGCACTGAATTAAGCTGCCTAGCGCCAACACAGGCATCCTTGCACTATAGTGCTAGGGTGTCTGCGTTGAGTGCATAGATTGTTTATGTGCAGGAAGATGTCCCTTCCTGCACATAAGCAATCTATAATGGTGATTTGGCACTTCTATGTGTGCTGCAAAATACAGCACACATGGAAGAACCGAAGTGTCATTTTGAATGATTGTTTCTGTGCAGGAAGGTGTCCCATCCTGCATGTAAACAATGTCCATGACATTTTGCTTCTTCTATGTGTGTTGCAGAATGCAGCACACATAGAAAAAGCAAAAAACGATGAGGAATAAAAGCATTCTGCCTCATTTTGCCATGCTAACACCACCCCAGTTTTTGGCCCTGCCTCAGGTTTACAAGACATAAATCTGAGGCAGTGTCAAAAGCAATGGGTGTTGCGGGTGAACGCCCATCGCAACACCCATTGCATGCCCCCCTGATGCAGAAAACTGCATCAGAGGGGCCCATAGTTATAAGGAGGTGTAATGCCACAGAAAAGTGGTGTTACACCTCCTTGTAAATATGTAGTAATGGTTAGCGCCACCAGAGCGTTTCAGAAAGGGACACTCTGGTGGCGACGAAGGCTCTTAAATATTACCCTGAGTGTTTTAGACCTTTCTAATGTCCAAAATCTAATGATAGACACGCCCATAAGAGTACATTTCTACAAGCAAAGGGAAGGTATTTTGCAGGTGGCAAGACACCAAGATGTGATTGAATTCAAACATGACTAGGTGGTATTTTTCAAGATGTTACACTGATCGTGTTGGCCAGACCCAGACCCTTCCGGATAATAAGGCCCAGATGTACGTTAAAGTGGCGCAGCGTGGTGCTGCAGCAAAAATAGCAGCTCCATGCTGCATCACTTTAGAAACTCAGAGGTGCACTGTATTTAGAGGAATACGGTGCACCCCTGTGTTTTCCCTTGCGCTGGCACTGAATTAAGCTGCTAGTGCCAACGCAGGCATCCTTGCACCATAGTAAAAGGGTGTCTGTATTGAGGGAATAGATTGATTATGTGCAGGAAGGTGTTCCTTCCTGCACATAAACAATCTATAATGGTGAATTGGCACTTCTATGCGTGCTGCAAAATGCTGCGCACATAGAAGTAACAATGCGTCATTTTGAATGATTGTTTATGTCCAGGAAGGCGTTCCTTCCTGCAAGCAAGCAATCGTCCATGGCAGTTTGCTTCTTCTATGTGTGCTGCAGAATGCAAAGAGAACAATTTATTAATAACCTTTGGTTAAAGTGCTTGTTGCCTAAGTGATGCTTTACTTACCTTAGCCTATACTGCTATTGATTTTGTCCCTTTGATACAGGCCCAGTCGCTCTGCACGAGACGCCACAATAGAATCATTCTTTGCCGTCCAATAATCTGGACTACCATTCTTTGGCGGGCATGGGGGAATGTGGAAGCCCAAGAAACACCACAGTTGCTGCCAACTTATTGCTAAGCCTGCAAATTGTCAGTTTTTTTCACATCTAAGTTGTCTTGCATGTCTTTATTCAAGTGTTCATATTAGATCTGTATTTGTTTAGTTTGTAGTACAAGATGCAGAGCAATAATCCCTGTGATTGTCATGGACAGGTGAGAGACAGACATTGTTATTATAAAACACTGTTTCCTTCATGCCAACACTCAAGCATTTGACATGTTGTCTCTTGGTGAGTTTCACACAACAGAACTAATCACACACTTAAATGAATCCTCTTGTTATTGTCCCACTGGATGTGCAGGACCTCTATTCCCGAGTCAGGAGAAAGATACTACAGAAATGGTTACACCTTACAGAAATAGGTATCACATTATTGCTGGAAGCCCACTTGCAATGCATCCATGTTGCTTGCATACTGGTACCCCCAACCATTTCACTGTATTGGACCAAGTAAAACAAGAGGGGCGGCAATCCCATTCAAATGAGGCACTCCGTTAGGATTAGAAACATGTATCAGAATAAGAAGGGCAGAATAATTGGTCTGAGAGGGATAGTGGGCACGTTATCTATAATGCTCTTCTTTATGAGTTGCCTAGGTGAAGACAACTAACAATTCTACCAAAGCCTTTTCTGACTGCCTCAGGCTTTCCCACGGTCAACACAATTGTTGAATCTGACTACAATGCCACTGTAAACTCTAAGGAGGACAGATCGGTGTTGCAATTCAACACCCAAAATGCCCCACCCGCACTGAACCAGGGCATAGAGGACACATAGATGTCTGGATGATGCAACACTCAATTGAGAAAGAGTACACATTCTTTGTAAATGTTTATAAATCATACACCAGAACAGATTTTTCTCCTTACCTACAAACTGCTACTGCCTTCATTGTTGTTCAGTAAAATAGGCACTGTAGGAAAGTACCCGCTTTTGGCATGGTTAACCCCACTTTTTTGTCTGCTGTCAGTGTGTTTTAACTGGGATCCTGATAACCAGGACCCCAGGGATTGTGCTCACCCCCTCTAAATTTGGTTGCTTAGGGCCCTGCACACCCCACATTTGGCATACTGGTGCCCACATGTAAGTTCCTAGTATATGGTACTTAGGTACCCTGGGCATTGGGGCACCAGGATTTCCCAAGGGGCTGCAGCATGCATTGTGCCACCCCCGGGAGCCCATGCAAAATGTGTCTGCAGGCCTGCCATTGCAGCCTGTGGAAAAAAAGGTGCATGTGCCCTTTCACTACAAGTCACTGTAACAGGTCACTGTAAGTCTATCCTATGATAGGCCCTCCTAGCCCAGAGGGTAGGGTGCAGGTACCTGTGTGTGAGGGCACCCCTGCATGAGCAGAGGTGACCCTACGAACTCCAGCTCCATTACGCTAGACTTTGTAAGTGCAGAAAAGCCATTTTACCTGTGTACTGCTACATAATAGTAACTCCAAACCTGGGCATGTTTGGTATCAAACATGTCAGATTCATACCCCAATACTGTTGCCAGTATTGGTTGTGTGATTCCATGCACTCTGGGAGCTCCTTAGAGGACCCCCAGCATTGCTCCTACTAGTCTTGTGGGGTTTCCAGGCAGTCCGTGCTGCTGCCACCCCACAGACAGGTTTACGCCCTCCTGCTGCTTGACCAGCTCGGGCAGAAGAAGGCAGAACAAAGGATTTCCTGTGGAAGAGAGATGTAACACCCTCCCCCTTGAAAATAGGTGTTACATGGCTTGGGAGGGGTAGCCTGCCCAAGCCACCGGCATGCTTTGAAGGGCACATTTGGTGCCCTTCTTGTATAAACCGGTTTGGACCAGTCCAGAGACCCCCGGTCCCTGCTCTGGCATGAAACTGGACAAAGGAAAGGGGAGTGACCACTCGCCTGTCCATCACCACCCCGGGGTGGTACCCAGAACTACTCCAGGTGGCCACTTGATTCTGCCATCTTGGATCCAATGTGGGCAGAGGCCCATGGGAGCACCTGAGTGGCAAAGTCAGGCAAGTGACATCACAGACCGCTCCTGATAGGTGGTCACCCTGCTAGGTGACCAATCCCCTTTCCTGGGCTATTTAGTTTTTTTTTCTTGAGTGGGTCCTCAGATTTGATGTGCAAGATTCCAGCAGGACTTTTCTGCATTGTTTACTTCATCTTCTGACCACTGGGACTGCAACTGGACCCCCCAGGAACAGACAATCTGCAACTTCAGCAATGACTTCCCTCTGCAACATTGTTTCCTTGGCTCCTTCCAGCAGCTGCAACATTTCTCTGGCTGTGCATTCTCTGAGGGAAATGAGTCTTCAGCCTGCACAAGAAGTTAGAAGTAATCTCCCTTGGAGGGAAGGAGTCATTCTCCTGCATCCACAGGCACCAACTGCAACAACAACCGGCTGCATGGATCTTCTCTCCTCTGGATCTGCGTGGATCCTGCATCACAGGTGGTAGTCTGGAGTGGTCTCCTTGGACCTCTATACCAGCTATCCAACTTGTGAAACAGTGATCCCTTGTCTTTCCTTGCAGGACAGTACCCCTGTGCACCTCAGCTCTTGCAGCTAGTAAGGCGTGTTTGTTCCTCCTCCAAGGGATCTTCAGGTTCCATGTAGCCCCGGCCTCCAGCACTCCCTCCTGCAAAGCACAGTCTCTGGCCTGCTGCTCTAGAGACGTGGGACTCCCCTTTAGGTATGCTGAGAGGGCCTCACTGAGACTCTTGTGCCTGCTGTCAATAGGTTGCCTGTGGGGGCTGCCTTTAATTTTTGTGACTCTTCAGCTGATGAAGGCCACCCCGGACTCCCCTCCTTGGGTCGAGTCCTCTGGACCCTGCTCGTCCTCTGCAGCCTTGCAAAACCTTCTTCTCCAACTCTTGCATTTGCCAAGGCTTGTTGATGGTTTTCCTGCACCACTGACAGACTGCATCACGACGCTGACATGGGACATCACTTGCATTACTTCTGGAACTCCTCTTCTGCTCCTGTGCTGCACTGCTGACTTTTTCCGTTCACCATCAACCTGATCCTGCATCCATAGAAGGGTGGGTAGTGGCTCCTGCCACAACCGGACACTCCAACGTGAACTGGACTTGGTCCCCTTCCTTTGCATGTCCTCTTCTGTCAGCATCCACCTTTGGGTTCTTCCAGTCTTGTCTCGGTCTTGCACAATCCTTTTTCAAAGTCCTCCTGTTGGTTTTGAGGCTAACCAGGTACCTACCTCTGCTCTCCTGGTCGCTAGGCTCACTCTGGTATTCACCTCTTGGGGTTCCTAGTTCCTCCAACTCCCTTGTACTAATTCCACTTCCCAGGGTGGGGGGCTGCCTTTCACATTCCTCTTCTTAATATAAGGTTTGGCCCTCCCCTAGGGCCCTCACTGTTTGCTATTGCTTTTACCAATGTCTACCGCTTTCTATGCTATTTTCTAATTGCTAATGTGTATATAATTATGTGTTTACTTGCCTCCAGTTGGAGTATTGCCTATACAGTATTTGTGTTACTATAATAAAGTACCTTTATTTTTGTAACACTGTGTGGTTCTTTCATGTATATAGTTGTTGTGTGATTGTAGTGGTATTGCATAAGCTTTGCATGTCTCCTAGATAAGGCTTGGCTGCTCATTCACAGCTACCTCTAGAGAGCCCTGGCTTCCAGACACTGCCTACACTACCCTAATAGGACCTGGTATAAGGTGATAACACCATGGGTGCTCACCACAAACCAGCCCAGCTTCCTACAGGCCCCGAAGTCCTATCCAATCACACCCCAATAACATTCCATTTAGAAATCACCTACAGCGATCCTTAGCCTCAAACCATGATCAGATCTTTGAAAAATCATAAATATTTTACCAGATCTACAAGTCTAGTGACTTTAATAATATACGTAACCTAACTATACTATAATGTATTTTGTGATCCCAGGCAAATATTTTATTTTACGGCCTCCTTTTTTTCATTAGTTCATATGAGAGCACCTTCAAATATATGAGTTCAGAATTTCTTCTGTATAAAAAGCTCTTTAGTTTGATTTAATAGATTAAACCTTTGCTCCATATATAATAAGAATTGAGCCTGCATATAGGGTACACATAGCCCCTAATTTACCTCTCAGTTCACTAACGGCATTGTCATCAGGGCTGGGACAGGATTGTTTCTCAGTTCATGTTCAAAGATTCACAGTATGTGGTAGTGCACTGTCATTTACAAAGAGCACATTTTCCATTGAAGTAGAAATAGATTTTCGTACAAGCATGCAGTTTAACAATAAAACTATATGTTTCATAAACCATTATCTGTGGAAATTGAGATACAGCAAAAATGTGTATCATTTTCACATCACCAAGTAAAGTATTCTGACTTTTTTCATCCTGTTATAACCTTTTTTGTCACACAAAACTCAAAACAATTTGCTTTTATCGTTACTGAAATATATATTGAAATGTGCTTACAGTTAACTTACAAGCTGTTTAAATGTTGGGCCAAAAATGCAGTAACACAACTTTGTGGTTTGTTATAGGATGTTTCCTTAATTAAAAATGATTTAGGCAGCAAGTCTCCATGTGGGAGAAAGTTGGGACGCATCTCTGTATTTGTATTATAGAGAGTATCCATAATTTAATAAAAAGTATGAACATTGAGCCTATGTGTGAAAAGGAGGGATTACAAGCCTGCTATATTTGTCAAATTTGATCACACTATATTGGCAACTCAGCCTCCAATATGGTGTCAGTCAGTTAAGGAAGGGGACCTATCTAATCTTTGCTAGTTTGCTAGATTAAATACTAGCAATTTCTAGGTGGCATAATTTCTATTAATAAAAAATAGATAGGACAAAATATACTTCAAGCTCCTGGTTGCAAGCGGGCAATAAATAGGTAATAGTATAGTATATCCCTGGTTGTGCCTGTTACAGGAAATAATATTCAGTAGTAAGGTGTGGTGTGTCATAGTCCTAACCAATGTGTCACATTGTTCTGGGTAGATTATGAACTGGAACTGCAGATTAATTGTAGGTGGCCTGTCTGGAGCAACAGAATATACTCATTAAGGCCTATAGGTGGTCATTCTAACCCTGGCGGTAAAAACCGCCAGGGCGAATGACCGCGGTAGCACCGCCAACAGGCTGGCGGTGCACTGCTGGGCATTCTGACCGCGGCGGTTCAGCCGCGGCCAGAAATGGAAAGTCGGCGGTCTCCCGCCGACTTTCCGCTGCCCTTGAGAATCGCTCCGCCGCCATGGGGATTCTGACACCCCCTACCGCCATCCTGTTCCTGGCGGGTCTCCCGCCAGGAACAGGATGGCGGTAGGGGGTGCCGCGGGGCCCCTGGGGGCCCCTGCAGTGCCCATGCCAATGGCATGGGTACTGCAGGGACCCCCGTAAGAGGGCCCCACCTTGTATTTCAGTGTCTGCTTTGCAGACACTGAAATACGCGACGGGTGCCACTGCACCCGTCGCACCTTCCCACTCCGCCGGCTCAATCCTGAGCCGGCGTCCTTGTGGGAAGGCTGTTTCCCACTGGGCTGGCGGGCGGCCTTTTGGCGGTCGCCCGCCAGCCCAGTGGGAAACCCAGAATGACCGCCGCGGTCTTTCGACCGCGGTACGGTCTTCTGGCGGTTCCCGCTTGGCGGGCGGCTCCCGCCGCCCGCCAACATCAGAATCACCCCCATAATGTTAGTTTTCAAGCAGTAAACTCATCACATTTCCTTTATATGGAGAACTTCCTGTGTGATCAGGGTCCCTGAGTTATTGACCAGTGGACCCAGAACCACCCATTTGCAAGAATTGTTAATTTTGCAAGTTTATGAGTGTATGGGTGTGAATGAATTGTGGCTGAGAGTTGTTGCACCAAGGTATCTCAGTCCTGAAGAAGGTGGTTGATGTAAGAATGGTTGACACATGTTGACTATGAGGACTAGCGAGGTGTGATAACCCCTCACAGTCCCTGATATTTTGGTTTTTAATATTCCACAGTAAAACGTCCCAGAACAAATGATTGAGAATGGGTTTTATTACAAGAGATTTTGATTAGTGCACAGAGATCCACAGCCTTGCAATAGGTGTACTCACTATGATCATGAAAGTGCTCTAAAAAAGAATCGATGAGTTAATCCGCCCCACCAAACTGATATGCGGATGAGTCAACCCTACGATGAAGCATGACACCTAAGTTTGTGTGTGAGGATGTGTCCTAGTTTTTTATAATAATTCTGACACACATGCAACTATCATTGGTAGGAACCTTCTCATAGATAACCTGCATTAATTGTTTATGGAAGTTTGTGACATTGGGTAACCTCATCCTTTCCTTCCCTCATATTTGTGTGGAACTGAATAATGCCTATATACATAGATTCACTGTAGCACAAAAAGAGATGCTTGGCCTTACTGATTTGGAAGAACTCATAACTGTTGACAAGAATAAGATCAGCTTTTATCAAGAGAGAGACTCCAAGGACTCTGTCTGTTTATCACATATATCATGTTGGACGCTTCCATTTTAAGAAGAGTGTTATCTTTATCCATAAGCCTCAATGAGGACAACACTGAGACAAAATAATTCAAATTGCCACAACTCCCCATATTGATGTCTTTGATCATGCTTTCCCTCCAATTCATGCTATACTATATGTCACCTAGCTGTATTTTGTACAAGCTCCATGTTTATTGTTTTATGTTAGTACAGTCTGCCTTTTGTATAATTCTTGATATTGATGTATGTATAATCACATGTAAAAAAAGCTAAATAAAGATGTTCAAAGGAAATATGTGAAGCTGGTGGGAGGTTGTACCTGGTGTCTCGAGGTGATCTCAGTCCTTTAGAGATTGCTGGAGATGGGGTACATGGATAGTAATCCCTATAAAGGTGCCATCCAGATGGACCACCACCCAAGGGATGCAAGGAAGTTATTTCTGCCCTGTGAGCCAGTGGAGGGTCAGATGTCTCTGTATCTGTAGAAACACCAGACAAAGGTATAAATGTCCCCGTTACGGAAAAGTGAGGGCTGGGGTGCGCACTCTCCACATGAACTTTCTGCTCCAGAAAACATGCGGCGCGGGTCGTGGACCAAGCACCACTGCAGTTCTGGCCTCCACCACCTCCAACCTCCCAGAATTGGTACTTCCTCACAGCAACTCCCCAATACGCCCTCCCTGCTTTCTCCTCGTCTTGTCCTCAGAAAACCTCTGGTAGGTGATGACGGTGTATAATTGCAAGAATTAAGTCATCATGCCAGTGTATTGTATTTATTTTAGACAGTACATCTTTTGTGCTTTGATAAATAAGGTCAAATCGCTTACAAATGGCTAGATCTGGAGGAGATCTAAGTATTCTACAATGCCTCAACAAGTGGAACTGATGCCTGTAAATCTAGGTCTTTGAAGAGCTTGGGTGTTATATTTAGAAGTATTTTATGTTCTCTTTGTATTCACTTGAAGTCGTTCATTGTTTACCTCAACAATCCAGTTTTGTTTTAGCTGCTCTCGATTATTCATTGTGTGGTCCTTGCCAGGTGTTTTATAACAGGCAGCATCTGATGTTTGCTGTTGTGCTTCTGGCAGGTAGCCACCTGGGTGGATTTGCACAATGTTACCTCCCTTCTCTGCTTTATTATACCATCATGGTTGTTCTTCAGTTGTTATAGTGTGAAGTTGTCTTTCCTAGTGAGGCTCCTAGGTAGGATGTTTTGGGTTTCAATGTATGTTTACTAGTTAATTACTAGATCTTTAATGACAGCCATTTGGAACAGTGTGGAGTGTTTCAATAATGTTTCCTGCTGATAAAACAGGAGTAAATGTGAATTTAGGCCTGAGATTTGTGTTTATTCAGACTAAAAAAACTTGCTTCCAGTTTAAGAGCTGTTTCTTCCACGGTAGGGGAGCAAGTCGCATTAATTTCAGAAAAGGTGGTGAATATATGTTCATCTTGCATATCCCCTCTAGAAAGCACTATAGTGACAAGCATTGTGTGTTCATTGTCCCTTTATTTAAGAAGGTGTGAAGTTTCAATTTTAAGTCTATTTTGTTCTTTACTAAATCCTAGGTGACTGTAGGACAGAAAGATACACATTTGCCCAATACTTGTACTTCTTCCTGATGATCTGTGGTTGTAGATTGCCTGACTGTGAGCAATGTTATCTTGATGCCTTGCCCTGATCGTCTAACCATCCATGTGCTTATGTTTGTGCTGCCTGTATTTGATCCTCTCATGGTATTTTGGGTGTCATTGCGGCTTGTAAGTCTTGTAGTGTGTGTGTCTTGTGAAATGTGAATGTTGGCTAAAATGTTCCTTTCTAAAAAATGAATGTATGTTTTGGGGTCTTGGGCTGCTTTGGTGCCACTTCCTGATGATTAGGTATTGGATGAGTAGGTATTTGTACTTGATTGAGTTTTAGCTTTTTAGTTTACTGTAAATTGTCATATTTTGTATTTTGCTCAGTTTTAGTTTTGAAGTTTGTCGTACATTGCCATATTTTGTTCTTGGCTGAGTTTTAGTGTTTTAGTTTGCTGTACATTGTCATATTTTCAAGTTGGCAGAGTTTTTGGTTTTTTTGTCTTCTGTATATCTTCATATTTTTTAGCAACTGTGCAAACGCTGCCTTATTGGTAATCATGTAGGTCTGTATGCAAATTCCAGTTTTATGCTCTTAGTACTATCCTCCCCATATTCTGTAAAGACTCAATGACTGCTTACGTATCCCCATTGGCTCGGCTCGATTTGTTTACTCATATCTACCACTAGGACGTCTATTCACCAAAACACATGGGGTAGTGGAAGTGACATCACAAGTGATTGGAACCTCAATGACATCACAAGACATGATGCTACATGACCGTTGGCCTGGTGTCACCCTCCTATCAGTTGTCTGTCTTTCATCTATCTTTTTTATTATCTTCCCACTCCTGTTGCTGTCGTTCGCACCACTCATATCTCCTCCTCTGGGCCACATTTACAAGGTCATTTTTTTACGCTAGTGTGGCTCAAGGAAGCAATTTTCACCATGCCATATTTAAATCTGGCGCAATGCATGCATTGCGCCACTTTGCGACCCCTTGCACACATTATACCTCCGTTAAGCATAATGTATGCAAGGGGGCATTCCAGGGTTGGAAGGCCTGAAAAAATAGCATAGTGAAATCTACAAGAATTCACTGCACCATTTTTGGCATTATTTTTAACGCATGCTCAGAGCAGGCATTAAAATTATGCCCCTATTGAAATCAATGGGCCTCCAGGCACTTTGCTACATTAGCCTCAAAATTTTTGATGCTAGTATACCAAGGTGCCACAATAGTGCCCAAAATGTTTGATGCTATTGTTCTAATGACCGCCATGGTGCACCGTATTATAAATAGGACGCAACCATGATGCAATTAAGTGGGGCAAGGGCGATGCAAGAAAAGTGTCCCATCAGTACTGATGCGCCACTGTCTTGTAAATCTGGCCCTCTGTCTCATCTGTGGCTTTCTAACTGATCATAGACTAGTTCATGTCTTTCCCTCTCTCACCTGACTTGCTTACTTGCCCTGTCTCTATTTCACCTCTCTTTCACCTGTATCCCACCGCTCCTACAACCCGTTATCTGTGTCTTTCATCCCTGTCTGAATATCATCTCCATAATTCTCACATTAGGTCCCTCTCCTACAGCTGGTTTTTCCTACTGTGTATGTCCTCTTATCACCATTTGTCTTTCTCTCAATAAACTATATTAGCTCTCTGCCTCCCAGTCGGTTTTGTGACCTTTCTACAACTTTCTCAATTGTCTTCTAACTTTTAGCTGTCACCTTCTCATCTGTCTACCTCCCCACCTGTCTCGGGTGTTTCTTTATCACTCCTCTCTTACAAGTACCTTTCCCTCTCTGTCGCTCTTTTCCAACTCTCTATCATCTGCATCTAGCTACAGCACATCTCTCATTCTGCCATAAAGTCTCAGTGATCTCCCCCTCTCTCGGATTCTTGGCTGTCCCTTTGTCACATGTCTGTGTGTTTACACCTGTCACTTTCACCTGCCTCGCTCTCTTTCACATCTGCATCTCTCTCCCACACACATACACTTTCAATCTCTCACCTCTTTTTAGTATCTTCTTCATGCTCTTCCTTTCACTATTTCCCTTTATTTCCCTTCATGGTTTTTCCCTCTATGCCCCTCTGTTCGTCTCTCAGCTCTGTTTCTAATTGCTTATATTCTTCAAATCATTAGGAGCAGCAAGAGCCACAGAAACTCCCTTTCTACAGGGATCTGCTCCACTTGCACAAGTAAGCAATTGTACTGCAAGTTTGTTACTTTGCTTAGATCTGGCTATTTTTGATACCTTTTCATACACACCACGTAGCTGAGAGGAACAGAGAGTAAACAAAGGGTCTAACATGGAGGCAGACAGAAAATGTGTACTCACTGAACAAATTGTTTAAAGAGCATAGACTCGATAGTAGTAAGAACAAAATAGAGCCTCTGTCATGCAATGTTAAAGAGCAGAAGGAAAAGCAGCAATTGTACCCTAGTTTCTCCAAAGAGACTTTCCATCTGGAAGAGGTGAGGCTCAATTAGCAAAGTTTAATCACTCTTTGAGGAAGCAGAATGAGAGGGAAAGGAGGAGAGGAGTTAGATTGCTAGCCAAAAGAAGGAACTGTGAAGGAGTTGGAAGAAGCCGCCCAGGGCGCGCGATGCCGCAAGTTTCTGTAACATAGTGGCCACATTGACAATTGCTCTGTCGAAATTGGTGCCGATCACCGCCTCGGTGGAACAAACAGGAATAATTCTTTTAGGTCTAGAGAAGCCAGGATGGTCCCTGCTAATAACAAACATGTAGCAGGAGCACACATTTGTGTTATAGAGCTGAGGTCAACGGAATGTTTAAAATTTGGGGACTTATTCTCTGATGTACAAACTTCTGATTTTCTCGATTGAGATTGCTAACCCTGTTCGAATCCATACCATTGCTGAGGATGATTACTACACACATCAAGAGGGTGGAACCCCATCTGCCGGCAGACAAAAGGTCCAGCCTGCCAGCAAGGACAAGAGCTAAGTTTTATTCATATGGAGTCTGTCAACTTGCTCTCACTAACATTTGTCATTTTTAGATTGAGCATAGCAGCTCGCAAGCGCTGCTTTTCCGACGTGTTGATATGTATCTGGGCTTTTAACCACGCCCACTGCTCACCCATCACTATTACTCGTTCATGGGCTTCCCTTTCAAAAATCCTTTCCCTTTGTTGGTAAATGCTTTATGGTTGTCCCTGCTTAGGGTGGTTTTGTTACCACCTTGGCCATTGCACCTGTTACATGGGTAATTGCACTTTTGCCGATATGTTGAACTGCAAGTCAACCTCTTTTTCTTTTTATGTCTCTTCGCGCTGATGCTCATGGGGCCATTGGTTCGCTTATGTGAAACTGTATTACATTCATTTTTTTATTAGTTGTTTACTGATCATGTCTTTGGTGTGTTTTGTACTTATTTCTCTTTCATGCCCTTTCTTCCTCTCACAACAGCCTCATTTTTAAGGGTACAGCGTGATCAGCCTGTGTTTTTGGAATATTTCATTCTGAGCAGCTCATGTTTTTGTTTTTCACTATGAGGGTAATAAGGTACTGCTTAGAAATGGGGCACAAACCAAAATATTTCCCGGCTATCAGAAACAAAGGTGCTGAGTCGGCCCCTGGTTTCAATCGCTTTCAGAAACACCTCCAAAGGGGAAAAGAGCTTTAACAAAAACAATCCCCGACTGCCCTTCCAGTGAAGTTTCTGCTGCTTGCCACCAGCCTATAAATATCACCTTTCGTGTGAGCTTGTTACGTTAGTTGCTAGTTCTGATCTGCCTAGTTCATGTTCCTCGCAGCAGGCACATTAACCTTCTGCGCTACTTTATAATTGGTCCAGGCTTCCACTAGAGAAAAGTACATTCTCTCTCCTGAAATAACATTAATCACCAGAGTTATTTAGCATTTGAAGATTGAATGCAGTCTGTGATCTGCCTACAACACGTTCTTTGCAGCAGCCACATTAACCCTCTACACTGCCTTATAAGAATTCCAAGCTTCATCTCTTGCTTACAGCCCTGCATTTAGTATGACCAAAAGAGACGCTTGGGAAAGTCATACCAAAAACAAAACGAAAGCGCAACACAAACAACGGAAAATGTACTTCTTTGCAATTTCAAATTAGCCTGCTTTAGTATTTAGTACTCATAAAAGTATATGCAGCAGTTATTAGCGTGCAGGGTAAAGTGATATCCGAACCTAGAAAAAACATACTTTTTGTGTATGCTATCAAGGCAATTGTGAGTCTCGTAAGCTAAAAACATAAAGCTTATGGCTTCGCTATCAAGGAAAAAAATCATCCTTCTGTGTAGAGTAACAGCTGGATCTAAAGACGCACACTTATTATGTTCGCAGTGCTTAATTTGAGCCGGTGTGTTCCGATGCAGGGCACAAACAATTTTTGTTAAAGGGCCATCAGTTATTTTTCTGCATCACTGATTTACTGTGGGCAAAATCAAGATGAATTTATTAGAAATGCAAATTATAACATGTGAAAATGGTATTCCGCTTCAAAGTTCCAGGCTGGAAGTTTAAACAGCAAGATGTTATCATGTTGTAGAAAACATTTTTGAACACAAGGACATGAATCACTCTTTACTCCTAAACACTGTGAAATACAAACAATTAACATACAAAGGACTGCTGGGGAGACCAAAGTTTAACAAGAAAAACAAAAACACAGAGCAGAAATATTAGCATCTGTTCGTGAAAGGGCAGCATCCCCCAGATAAAAGAGTGTAAATGACTGGCTGGTTGGCTTGCTCTGTAGACAACAGCGATGTTATCAGATGATATAAAACTTTGTGGATTGAATTACACCTAAACAGTGTAAATTGCAGCCAAACACCCTATGGGGCACATCAGTAAAACAACACGTAAACATAAATATTAAAAGACACAATTGTATTAATATGCAGGCATTAGCTTTTTAAACAAAATATTTTCCATTTGGCCTATGTGTTCAGTGGTTCAACGATAGTTTTTAAGTGTAAATCGTGCATTTTGTAAGTGCATATTTGCCTTCAGTAAATACAATATTAGCATGCTACAATTAAGCTTTGCCCAATTAAACGCTGCTAAACAGCAACATTTTCATTTTTTGCTGTAGAAAGAGGAAGAAGATAAATGGAAGTGCTATAGTTTTATGCAGGGCCACTGAAATTATATGGCAGGAAAAGATGAAATTATGAGGCAGAGTTGACCAATTTATGTGACAAGAAAAGTCCGGTTATGAATTTACAGTGCCAGTAGCTCTAACTCAAGAAAATGCTAGACCTATTGCATTGCAAATGCTTGCTGCTTTATGAGAGTAGACGTGATACCCCTAACAATTCTCCCTGATAGAGGGCAATACTGCAGGTCTAGTGGAGACCCTACATAATTGCAATAAAAAGAGCACAACAGTAAGGAGTTGCTATCAAGAAAGGATCTCACAAGTAAGTTAATGATTACAAAAAGAGATGATATTTGATGGTTGTAATAAGTTGTCCTAATACCGGCAATGAGACTAGGAGTTGTAATATGAAAAACTGGTCATGGCTCCCAGCCCTCTTGGCTACTACAAAGCACTGGACAATACATTGACAATCACAAACTACGCTTACCATACCAGATTCCACGTCTCCAAAGCAGCTCTAAAATAGAGTCCTAATCAGTAATATCGTGAAAATGAGCTTGGAGCTTTGTAGGCCTAGTTGACAAAACCCAGATTGGCTAGCTTTTGTCACAGAAACAGACAAATGTTGTTTTCCGGAGACGTGGGTGCTAGTAGAGGTTGCGCCTCATGGCTACTTAGATTTCCATATCCTGGCAAAGAAGATTAATGGGCCATCATTTGTTCTGAAGGGCCTCATTGCAAAAGTTAAAAACAACGAATGACATGATGATAGTGTGTGGCAATTTTAATACACATTCCCCAATCAGATCTCTGGAGAGCCTGGGCCCAGAAGAAGACGAGGTCTGGGGATTCCTGAACCAATTATCCAGATATAAGAAAAAGAAGATGGGGAAGAATTTTAACCACTTGGTTTTTGGATATGGGTTTAAGATCTTTGAATGGTTGTGCACAGTCTGACTGTCCTACAAACTGCACATTTAGACAAGGTCATGAGGAAAGTCCAATAGACAGCATGTTAATTAATGCTGAGGCATGGCATAGAGTAGACGATTTAAAGATAAGCCGTGGAACTGAAATTACAGTCATATCACTAGAGGGTATGAAGGTAAAATCTGTGAGGAATGATAAGCCTAAATAACTCATGTTTCTGGAAAGAAGTCCCAATACTAGGTTGGTAAGGGGGTCAGATGAATAATATGAGAGAGATTCTTTGACTCTTGTGAGTTTAATAGCGAAGGGTATTCAAGTAATTGCTGATTCTGAGCAGTCAGGGAAACAATAATTCTTGAGCCCTTTAATTGTATGATAGACACAATTACATAGTTTCTGACATCATCAATTTCACAAATATAATGCATTTTAAAATGGCTTAGGCGTGTGCGAGGAACTCACTGTAGACCTGGATCCAGGTGAGCTGAGCTACCTACTAGCACACTGCACATGGATAAAGACTCAGAACACATTGTTATTACTTCAGTGTTTGGCGCGTAACAATGCCTGATGTCCTTTATCTATTGCTGCACCCAGCGCGACATCAAAACTATTTTGGTAACAGCGTTGGGGTTATGGAGTGATCACTCCTACAGCTGGGCTTGTAGTGACGAGACTGCAAATATCAGCACTGCCATGCAAGCGTGACTCTGTAGGCGCTAGAGACCTGCGGACCCCCTAAGAATGTGTCATGGACTCCTGGGGGACCGCAGACCACAGGTGGGGGATCACTGTGCTGTAGGATAGATGATATCAATATTGTTTGTCGTGCGGCTTCTTATATTTGGTCCACCTGGCTTATTTTGAGAAATGACCCAGAGTGAGTTCTGTATGAATCTTTAGAAACTGTATCAGAGTAGAGATGAAAATGAATTTTTGTCTGTTCCTCTCACATCCCCCAAAATATATAGGAATACTGCTATAGATGGACACTTTAATATTTTCTTTAGAAAATTGGATCTGATCCTACCTTCCACTAACTCCCCATTATTAGAACTATTTGGAAAAACTGTATATTGTTTCATTCCTGATTGTAAGGTTGAAATCCATTCACCACTCCCATCTCTTGATTTAAAAAATATATATATAACTGGGTTTCCATAGTACTATCCCACACAGTCGTTCTTTGGTGTCCACCACTAGAGCCCAGCACAAGTCTGATATACTTTCTTCTGTTTAATTTATTTGCTGCCACTAACATTTGGAAACCAACATAAAAAGGTCATTGTGTTTTCCTTGCAGAAATCCTGGATTAAATACAGAGCGTGTTGAGCTTTCAATTGTTTATTTTTTTACTTTTCCATTTCATTTTATTCCATTTCTTACACGGTAGAGAACGTGCTTCAGAAATTCTTTACTTTGACCCTCTCTTACCTGACTTGTAATTGTGCACTTTTTGTCTCAAATAATTTTTGCTTCAAAGTTGCATTACTAGAAGCAGTGTGATCTTAAGGATTGTGGGGGCTCTGGTCAAGACATTTTTGGAGGCCTCTGGGTGGAACAAATTTGAATTACAGTACTAATAATTCTCACCTACTTGATGCCAAGCAGTTGAAATATGTCATCCTCAGGACACCAAAAATCCTTAAGATGACACTGGATAAGGAAACACAGTCAGAGTTAGTGGGAGGAGGAGAAGGAGAGTGGTGTAGAGGGATAAATAGAATAGGCAGAGGTTTATTAGAGATACATTTCACTTTCCCCATGAGGCCCTCAGACATTGGGGGTCCTGGGCAACTGCCCATTTTGCCCAGTCCTTAAAATGTCTCTCACTAAAAGGGCTTGAATAATGCCGGTGTCTCTGTGGCACCCAGTGTACTTGATACAAACAACATCTGACCATCAAAAGATTCTTGTAAGCTTCAATCTATGTGGGGCATTTATGAGGAATGTAAGGTCGAAAGACCATAGAGAGTTGCACTTATTCACTCACCCTGCCACTTTTCAAATTTCTAATATGTTCGCCTATTTTTTGGTATTTCCAGATGGGCCTCATTTTAAAGATCCCCCACCTCCGATGATGAGTCGGGGCCAACCCAGCAGAGCTGCAGCCTTTTGTTGAGGCAATGGTGACCTCATTTAGGTCCCCCTGTAATGTGTTACTGATGGGGAGCCACTCTTCATTTTACTCTGCGGCTACTGGTGGGTGCAGTTTTTACTCATTTAAATCCAAGACCTACTGACCTGCCTCAGGTAATGTTTACGAGTTGCTTTAAAGGGGACCCATTTCTTTCACCTGAATGTCTGGAGTTAAAGGAAACTTGATTGTTAAGTTTGTTGTACAAAAAAGACTACGGGGGTCCTTCCGACCCTGGCGGTAAAAACCGCCAGGGCCGTGACCGTCAGAAAGCACCGCCAACAGGCTGGCGGTGCTTTCCTGCCCATTCTGACCGCGCGGGAAAGCCGCGGTAAGAAAAGAGGATCCGGCGGTTTCCCGCCGGATTACCCCTGGCTGGGCTGAATCTCCATGGCGGCGCTGCTTGCAGCGCCGCCATGAAGATTCTGACCCCCTTCCCGCCATCCTGTTTTTGGCGGTTTTTACCGCCAGGAACAGGATGGCGGGAACGGGTGTCGTGGGGCCCCTGGGGGCCCCTGCACTGCCCATGCCACTGGCATGGGCAGTGCAGGGGCCCCCTAACAGGGCCCCAGCATGATTTTCACTGTCTGCTTAGCAGACAGTGAAAATCGCGACGGGTGCAACTGCACCTGTCGCACCCCTGCAACACCGCCGGCTCCATTCGGAGCCGGCTCCTGTGTTGCAGGGCCTTTCCCGCTGGGCCGGCGGGCGCTCCCTTGGCGGGCGCCTGCCGGTCCAGCGGGAAAGTCGAAATGGCCCCCGCGGTCTTTTGACGGGGGAAGTTTGGCGGGCGGCAACCGCCGCCCCCCAAACTTGGAATGACCCCCTACATGTGTTATAATGGTGGAAATGTGTATTTCAGCACAGTAATCTGCTCAGTCCAATCCACTTCCTCCTTCCTCTCTGTTTCAAGGTAATGTAATATTCGTCCCACCGAGAAAGCATCTGTTTAGATACCAGTTTACCAACAATAACGGTGCCAGTGCCTACAGCAGTCATTCTGGAAGCGGGGGAATTCTCATTTTGCCCAGTTTTAGGGAACCTATTCCCGTGACAGGCCTGTGAATCTAAAATAAACATCTGGCTTTTGAGGGACGAATTAAGGGGCATATTCATGAGCCTGTAGCGCCACCTTGCGGCATTCATTTCGACGCAATGGTGGCGTTAAGGTGGTATTTCCCATGTGCCATATTTACAAAGTGGCCCAATTCTTCCATTGACCCACTTTGTACCCTAAGTGCAGGAGTTAAAAAGAGGCTCCCATAGATTACAATGGGCCTCTTGGTGCTTTGCAGTATTAGAATCATGATTTGTGACGCTAGACCTGCAAAGTGCCGGACTAGCATCACAAATTATGACACTAGTTACCCTAACTACCGCCATGGTGCGCCGTATTATAAATACATTAGGGTGGTGCTAAGCGGTGCAAGAAAAGTGGTGCTCCACTAGGTGCAGCGCCACTTTACATAAAAATGCCCCTAAGTTTGCAAAGATGCAGCCAGCTTGCTGTCTTGCTGTCTTGCAGTGAATGCTATAACTATGCATTGAATTTCATTGGAAGTGGGCAACTGGACAAACTTCCACAAAGTGGGTATTTGCATGTGCGGTCCAAGCCAACATTTTAATGTGACATCCTGAACTATATGAACTGTGGTGCCTCCTAGACAGAACTGTGTGCTGCCTGTCTCCTAAAGGTCGGGACAAAGCTTTAAGTTCTGCTCATGACCCTGCTGATGTCTCCTCACCAGCTGACTGGAAGGGTTGTGTAGTGGTTAGCTGTTATTTACATTGGATTTCAGAAGTGGGTGATGTAATAGAACAATGGACCGCATGTTGGAATGTGAGGTCAGTTGGCTGGAGGCATTGGGAGAGGAAGCAGCTGGAGGGGTATTCCTATGATATCTGAGACACTGATGAGGTGTTTATTGCAGCTTATCATAATGTAACCTTTGTGTACTGAATAGAGTCCTACTGATAGATCAACGTGGAGTGCTTTATTCAGAAATACTCAACATTTTTGGTGACAAGAGCTGCGCTGGGTGTAGACCATCACCGCGAGAACCCATTCATCAAGCAGAACGTACAAACCTGTATCCCTTTTCACTGGTTGAAAGTAACCAATCTACAAGAACTTGGCTTTTGCCAAGGTAACATGTAAATCGACGTATCTGAGTGTACGGAGCCCTAGCCCCAGCTTACACAGGTTATTGTTTGAACTGGGGTGCACAACAGCCTATTGCGGTGGAGTGTGAAGTTTCTCTCTGGTGCTAAACGAGGAACCTCCATGCCGTCTCCTTTGCTGTGCATCTTGGGTTACGTGCAAAAGTCACATGACATAGGTTATTTTGCATCAGGATGTGCCTGAGTCAAGAAAATTATTTTTAAAACATTGTGAGTACACCATGGTGACTGTGTGGGTTAGTGACGGAGTTTTTTTCCACTTTTTAACAGTGGATCAATGGTAGAGTGGTGGGCCAGCTGTGATTCTACCTTGCCATGGTTACTGACGCTGTGAACTGTTCTACCATTTGGAAGCTCTGGTGAGGAATTATTTTCTATGAGAAGTCTTCTATGGACATTGACTCTCTGTACTATAGGTGGAACTTTGTACTCTTTACTTATTTTGTTAATTTGTTATCTTTGTTTGTTGTGTTGGTTTATTTTAGTAGTTTATTATTTTCTAGTTTAGCAGACGTATATTGGGAACTACATGGTGATTATTAATATGTCACAACCCCCTCCAGTCTTGAATAGGCCTGTTGAACCACTTCTTCCTTGCAAGAGTTGGAAACAATTATTTGAATCATACGTAGTGGCCATTGGGAGGGGGCAATAACTTTTGCCTATTAGAAAACAAGATGTTCTATTGCATAATTTTGGGGGTTGAAGGGCGGAATATTATGACAGACTGAATGAGATCCCTATTGGGAGGGGGGATGGTGAACCTAATGACTTTTATGAAATGTCTGTGGGCCTGCTTGAAGAAAATTTGGTGCACATATTAATGTGGTTCTAGAAAGGCATACGTTTATTTCACGAAAATAGATGAAGACAGAACGGATGGAATTATGTAGAGCCTTTAAAGAATCTCTCCAGAAGTTGAGTTTGGTGTTCTCACAGAGTCTTTAGAAGAGACCAGCTTTGTCGAGCTGATCTTCAGTTGCATTTGTGTATTTGTGCCATTTATAACATTTTGCAGGGGCTGGTATACTGGGCATGTTTAATTCCTTAATTTTAGCTAAGCCTAACAACGTTTTTGTTGTACGGTTTCATTTAAAAATATAATTTGTACAGGAATAAGGCATGCTCTAAATAAAGCTTCCTTTCCCCTAATTTGCCAATTTTTTGTTCCCCATACCCTTTTCAGATTGATCGACTTCAGCCAATATTCATAGCCTTCTATAGACAACTGGGAAACAAAGGATTCTGAATATATAAATTTCGCATTCGTCATTAATATATGTATATACTTAGTAGGTGGTACCTTAAAATAATATGACTTAGCATTTTTTACGTTGTGCCCAGAAAAATATGTAAACTTTTCAGAATATGTTTTGGAACTCCCCTGTGGTGGAGTCGGACAATGTTCACATTGTGTATAATTAAAAACAGTTTTGGGGCTGCTCGCTCTATGTATAAAATGGTGCCCATAATAATTATAGTAAAACATATCACCATAATTCTCTTTAGATTGATAAACATCTTCGTTTTCAAAGACAGTATAATACTGCAATTCAGTCATCATAGAATCAACTATTTTCACATCCCAATCATCAGAAACAATGCCTGGTATTACAATATCATTCATTGATAATTTGAACACATGTGGTATTTGAATTACTTCCGTGGGACCATATATATCAAATATTACTTTGTCCCAAACAATCCCATCAGGAATTGGTACTGCGGAAATGTTCACAAATGATAAGTCTCTTCGGACCTTATGTGATGAAAAATGTGGTTTTAAGACCTCCTCCACCAATTCAACTGTTGATTTTTCAGGAAGAAAATGACCATGTATTTATAAGAAAAAGGTAATAACAAAACCAATCCAAAGTAGGAAAGCTAGGACAGTCAAAGATAGCCATAGATAGTTCCATGGAAAAACAAAATATGTTTCTTTAAGCCAGTTTTTTAGCTTACGTTCTCTTGACAAGTCAGCTGTCGAAGAGGCGAATGAGTCTGAGAAGTCATCATTGAAGTCTGCAAAATATCCAGAAGCTGTTTGTGCAAATGGTGGAGCCGTGGTCAGTGGTGGATTTGGTGTTTCCCGTGGTGGCACACTATAGATAGCACCATCCGTATGTGTTGGAGTTGAGTCAACTCGGTCAACAGTTTCCATACTGTGTGATGTTAGTGGAACCAATGAAAGGTCATCTTCCACCATCCCCAAGCTCAGAGAGGTGTCCGTGTTGGTATAAACAACTTGTAGAGGAACTTCTTGACCAGTAGTGAGAGGGATTCTGGAACTACTGGATGTTCCTCTTGGTGGGCTGTGCAGGATCGGCCACATAGTGTAATTTGACATTGTCGATGGAGACAAAAAGATTTTCTTTGGCACCTGCCAACGGTGGTGGAATTACAGTTTTGGTACCGTGTATCCCCTAATACTGGGACTGGTGCTTGATAAGAAGGGCCAAATTCCTTCTTCACAGTGATTCTTGTGGAGGCAGCACTGATAGAAGAATTATCGTCACAGAACTGTTGCAATTCCTGTAAGACAGTGGCACGTTCATTTATGTCAAAAGGTGTTTCTGCTGCCTCCACGTCAGGACCATTAAGATCCGGAACATACATTTGAGTTCCAAACAGGCACTCATATGAAGTTCGACCCCCCCAGGGACCTTCTAGGCAGATTATTAAGTGCTCTCTGGACTCCATATAGGCGGTTAAGCCAACTACGACCCGTACCTAAGACTCTGGCTGTTAAGGATTGCTTTAAATCATGGTTTAATCGCTCCATTACACTATTTCCCTCTGGATGAAATGGAGACGAGTACTGGAGTTGGACCCCCAACGAAGCCATGGAGTCCCTGAATGCCCTTGAGGTGAAAACAGGGCCCTGGTTCGAATGGAAAGCCGCAACCGCATATGTACCGATAAAGACTCGCAAATCTTTAATAACAGTCCGAGCGTCAGCTGAGCGTTGTGGCCACACCCATAAAAATCTGAAGCATGAATCAACAGCGACTAAAATATACTTGTATGCACTATCCGGTGACAGGGGACCACAATGATATAAGTACACACATTGTAATGGTTTGTTTGAAATCAAGAGGGGTGTCTGCAGCGGGCGTATGGCAGTGGAAACTTTAATTTGTTGACAGATGTCACAACAAAGGACATACTGCTTGGTCTCTTCATAGAGACCTGGCCACCAATAATGGGCCTGCAAAATCGAAATTGTAGCCGCCACACCAGCATGGGCAGATGCCACCCCCTCATGCGCTGCTTTAATCAATTGTGATCTTATATCTGTATTGGGAATGTCTCGTACCCCTATGCCTGGTATCTTAACCTCAGCATTCAGCATACCTCCCATTCGGTAGGAATATTTGTCAGGAAATCCTTTAGGATAGGGTGTACCATCAGCCGTAGATGTCACGGCAGCCTATATGTCTGCGTCCGGTTTTTAACTCAAACAAGTCACTGCAGCTACAGCAGCCACAGCCACGGCTGACTTTTCGGCTTCATCAGCCAATGTATTTCCAGCAACATGCATCCCAACGTTGTTGAAAAGATGACGATTGGATCAAGAAGGTATGAAATCTGGTCCTTTATTGAAGCATCCCATCCACAGCCAACTACACTCTCCTCCTCTCAGCTCTGCTCTCATCAAACCTTCCTAACATTCCATATTCTACATGATGTCAGACTATGACATCAGCCTGAGAGCAGAGCAAAGAGAACAATCTACATTAATATTACAATTGATTATATACCACACACCTCCCCCCTAAAATAAAAATGCTCAGACTACAATATACAAAGATTGGAAGAAATAACAATAGAACAGATAACAAAATACAATACATTGAAACACTAACCTTAACAATTTCCAATGAATTTTACAATTCTATTAAAATTCCATATTCTACCATCTTTTATCTTCACGGCATTCCTGAATAATTTAATAACTTCAAAAGGTCCTTGAAATTTACTCTTCCCTTTACTCAATGTTGGTTTTTTGATCAATACCTGATCTCCAACCTCTATGTCAAGCTCACACACTCCCTTCTTGTGGTCATAATACAATTTCCTTTTTCGTACCTTTTCACTCTCATGCACATTCTTCTCATCCATTATGTTTTGATCCTTTACATCCTTCCTCCAATACACCCATGCAGGTGCAAGTGACGTGTTAGCCTTCCGACCTCTGAACAGTTCGAAAGGAACCTTTCCTGTTGTAGAATGGGGAGTCATCCTATAAGCATATAGGAATTCTTTTAGACCTTCCTTCCAGTCTCTATTTGAAGCACTCTCTAGTTGTATACATTCTTTCACACACCTATTAAATCTTTCAACGATTCCATTTCCTTCGGGATGGTAAAGAGAACATCTTTTGTGCTTTATACCAGACATCTCAAGATACTCACTCATCTCTCTCGAAACAAACTGCGGTCCATTATCAGTGACAATAGTATCAGGGAAACCCTCACGTCCAAAAATGTCCTTGAGAAACTCAATTATTCTCCTGGTTTCTGTACTGTGATATATACCTATCTCAGCCCATCTAGAACAATGATCAATGAGCACTAACAAATAAGTGACACCACCCCTACCATGTAACGGGCCCACAATGTCCACCGCAATTTCTTGCCATGGTTTTAGTGGCATGTCTCTTACACACATTGGAGGTACTCTTGTTTTATAAACTTTGTCACTATTGCAACATTCAATACATTCTCTCACAACCCTCTCCACACTCAAATCCATTCCTGGCCACCAATAATCCAGACGAATTCTGGCCTTTGTTCTGCTCATACCTTGATGACCAACATGCCCAAGATTAACAACTCTATCTCTCAAAACTACAGGAACCACTAACCTCAGACCTCGTAACAACAGACCATCCTGAATAGATAGTTCATCCTTTACCTTCCAATATCCACTCAATTCTACATCCCTTTTTGCATCATGTGTCCAACCACCTCTGATCTTTTCACACACTCGTTGCAAAACTTCATCCTCTGCAACCGCTTCCTCCCATTCTTTCTGTTCTACAATACCACCTGTCACACTGCACACAGAAACATCCCTTAAACCATACTCACTGGGACTCTCTTCCACAATTGAACTCAATCTGGAGAGACAATCTGCAACTCTATTGTACAAACCAGGAACATAATGCACAGTGTAATCATACTCTTGTAAACTAATCACCCATTTACTCACCCTTCCAGAAATAGAATCCAATCCTTTCCTCATGAACACTTCAACTAAAGGTTTGTGGTCAGTAAAAACTTCAAATTTTCTCCCCCACACAAAATTCCTAAGTTTGTTAACTGCCCAATGTACACACAAAGCCTCTTTTTCAATTGTTGAGTAGTTAAACTCCGGTCCACATAACGTTCTGGAGCAAAACACTATGGGTTTGCGAATCAAATCCTCACTCTCTTGTAACAATACAGCTCCTAAACCTTTGTCACTCGCATCTGTCATAATTACACTTTTCTTCTTGGGATCAAATGATTCTAAACACCCTACCGAAGACAAAATACTCTTGATGTTCTTAAACTCCTCTGAACACGCATCATCCCAAACAAATTCAACATTCTTTTTCAGAAGCTGACGCATGCACACTGTTTTTGAAGCCAGATCCGGTAGAAACTTTGCGTGAAATTCAACCATTCCCAAAAAGGACATCAACTCATCTTTTTTCTCAGGTGTACGAAGATGCAAAATATTATCCACTAACTCCTTCTTAGGATGCAGACCTGTTGCAGAAATTTTGTGACCTAAATAATCCACCTCAGTTTCCTTGAAATGACACTTTTTCAACTTAAGTGTGAGACCATGATCTCTAAGGATGGTAAGAACATTCCTAACCCTCTCGTCATGCTCAAACATTGAACTTCCATATACCAAAATGTCATCCTGAAAACACTTGACACCGGCCATGGAACCAAACAGATTATACATCAATCTTTGGAAAACCGCTGCTGCAGAGACTAATCCAAAAGGCATTCTTAGAAATCTGTATGTACCAAAAGGAGTGATAAACGTAGTAAGATCACGTGAATCAGGATGTAGCATGACTTGGTGATATGCTGAGGTTAAATCAAATTTCGTATAAAATCTAGATCCAGATAGTAAAGTGACCATTTCCGTGATGTTGGGTAAAGGAAATTGATCACTGATGACACATTTATTGAGATTTCTCAAATCCACACATAACCTCAGCTCACCAGATTGTTTCCTTGCTACTACAATGGATGAAACCCACTCTGATGACTCCACAGGTTCAATGATACCTTCACCACACAGTCTCTTAATTTCCTTTTCCACATCATCCTTCAATGAAATAGGAATAGGTCGCACTTTAGCCATAACAGGGACTGATCCTTTCCTTAATTTTATTTGATGAACATAACCCTTCAAACAACCCAACTTCGAACTGAACACATCCTTAAATTCATCAACAAACTCTTGGAAGGATACCTCCATTCCTGTACTTATTTCACATACCTGACCAAGAGCTTTTACATATTCATCTTTGATCATCACTGGAGAAGAAGAATTAGGATCCAAAATGACTTTCAAACCAGCCTGATGAGGCCAACTCAAAACACTACCTCCCTTGACTGGAACATAAATTTTCCCAAAAATTGTGTTAGACTTGTAGATAATCTCTGCTTCAAAATATCCCCTCAAATCTATGACCTGACCACCATACCCCCCAGGAACCAGATCAGGAGCTTTCAAATTAACCTTGTGACTAAAATTTTGATCAAAGAACTCATTAGAAATCAATGTCAACCATGCCCCTGAGTCAAATAACATTTCAGTTGATTTACCTAAAATAGATACAAAATCCTTAGGATGTTTCTTTTTGCCAGTAGTCAGTGACACAGACAAAATACAGTCCTCAACAGTTTTCACAGGTATTTGTTTTTTTGCAGATTTACAACACTTAGCAAAATGCCCCTTCTTATTGCAGGATCTACATGTGGAATTCACAGCAGGACATTTTTTGTAAGTAGCATAGTGTCCCAAATTCCCACAACGAAAACACCTGGCATTCTTATACCTGTTTTCTCCAATTTGATCAACATTCCCATTTTCACGCTGAGATATATCACACTTAGAAGATTCTCCTTTCATTACAATCTTGTTCACTTCTACTTTCTTTTGTTTTTCCAATTCCTCAACACAAGCCATTGTATGTTCAACCCCTTTGGCCAAAATTATTACCTCATGCAATGTGGGGTCATCTTTACTCCATAATTCCTTCCTAATTTTATCACTCATACATCTCAACATGAACTGATCTCTTATTCTTTCTTCAATTGTACTGCCAAATTTACAAGTTGACGCAAGTTTTCTAAGTGCTGTGATATATTCTTCTATACTTTCTCCCTGTCTCTGTTCCCTCATCCCAAAATGATAGCGTTCCAATATAGTGCTCACTTTGGGAAGATAATGTAAATCAAGTTTTTTAAGACAGAGTTCAAATTCATTGAGATCTGTAGCTTCCTCACCCGGATCCGGAAGACTCTCAAATATTTCTTGACCCTCACACCCAAGACAGTGCATGAGTAGTGCAGTTTTACGCTCATTTGTTAAATTAGAACCACAAACCCTGGCATAGTGCAAAAAAGTCTTCTTCCATTTCGACCATTTTATCAAAGGTTCACCAGGCGTTGTCAAAAAGAAAGGTGGCGGTGTAACACTTTGCATATTGCCAACCCTAAACTCCAAACGAATAATAAAAGTACACTAAAGCTATAATAGAAAATATGTAATAACAGTACAATGTAATATATGTAAAATTTGTAGGAAAAACAACTTCGTTTTATAACTAGCAACAATTAGTAAATTTTCTAAGGAAAATAGCCCTTGCTACTTATTTGTCATCTGGTAGGATCTGAAGAAATGTCAGGTGAGTCGACTTTTATACTAGAAAATGTGCAGTAAAACTAAATATTCTTCTCTCAAATGACTGCTGTTAAACAAAAAATAAAACATGTCAGAATATGATAGTCAATCTCAGCTGAAACATCTTCTCCTTGCGTTATATGGAACTCAACACAGGTAGCTGTCCATGGAATCCGGCTCGCGCTTGATAGAGGGTTATTAAACCAAAAAAACAGTTCAGTACAATTTGCCTAAACCAACTTAACACTTGAGAAGGAAAACAAAATCAATAATTCTTACACGCTCTCCTGAGCATGAATGAAAACAAAGGGAAAGCGGTTTAAATAAGAAGACTTGTTCGTGTTCTCCTGAACACAAACAAAATGTAAATAAAGAATTGTTTCCTCAGCTTACAGCTTGTATTTCCTTTTTTTTTTTTAACACATTCAGCTTTCCCGAGCTCAGACTCTTTAAAAATCAATAATTCTTTCACGCTCTACCGAGCATGAATGAAAACAAAGTTAAGGCCCTTCTAAAACGAATCCTGCTCGCGCTCAGCTGAAGGAAGTTAATCCATAAATAAATAACTGTTCCTTGAACAAGCAATCTGCTCTCCCCAGCTCAGTTTCAGTAAAATCAATAATTCTTTCACGCTCTACCGAGCATGAATAAAAACAAAGTTAAAGCTGTTCTAAAACGAATCCTGCTCGTGCTCAGCTGAGCGAAGTTAATCTTTAAATAAATAACTGTTCCTTGTACAAAGCAATATGCTCTCCTGAGCTCAGTCTCAGTAAAATCAATAATTCTTTCACGCTTTACCGAGCATGAATAAAATCAAAGTTAGAGCCGATTTAAAGAAAAATTAATACGATAAATCTTGCTCGCGCTCTCCTGAGCGCCGTTAACCTGCAAGAATTAAATGTTCTGGGTAAAACGATGTTCTTGACTGCACACCACTGAACTTTCACGCTCTCCTGAGCATGATTACAAAACGGAACCAAGAATATGGTGCTAAAGTCCAAAATCGAAATACACACATTCAATGAATTAGCTTAAAGGTGTAAAAGGTTGCCAGCAAAGAATGTGAGAGAACAAAAAAAACACAACTGATGTAAAAAAAAACACAGCTGTTTTCTAGTCAAACCTTAAGGTGGAGGTAAATTAATACCTTAAGATTTTTGCAGGGCACAATTCTGAACGTAATGAAAAATATGACGCAAATCAGCACGAAGTAGCCTGACAAATAGTGTTAAGATGCTCCACAGGATCCCATCCTCGTCGCCAGTGTTGAAAAGATGACGATTGGATCAAGAAGGTATGAAATCTGGTCCTTTATTGAAGCATCCCATCCACAGCCAACTACACTCTCCTCCTCTCAGCTCTGCTCTCATCAAACCTTCCTAACATTCCATATTCTACATGATGTCAGACTATGACATCAGCCTGAGAGCAGAGCAAAGAGAACAATCTACATTAATATTACAATTGATTATATACCACAAACGTGCTGGTGTCCAAGTGTATGTACAACATGGACATTTGGTAGCGTCCCTTTCAGATCTGCTACTTTCCCCCACAGAAGTCTGTGTTTGATGGTGTTGCCTTTGGAATCTCTGAACCCATTCTGGCACCAATAATGCAGGTATTCATTAAAGGACTGACACAATAATATGAATCACAAACAATCAGCGTAGGCTGTGCAGGATCCGTGTGCTCCAGTGCCATCAGGAAAGCCTTTAGTTCTGCCAACTGTGCTGTCCAATCCCCTAGGGTTTGTGTAAAGGTATGTAGAGGACAAAATGTATTGCCCTCCATGTAGCCACTTACGACTGTGCAAGCAGCAGAATATTGGTGTTTTGTACCAATTGCAGGTTGTGCTGAGCCATCGGTGTACATGACTCTACGATATTGTTCAATAGGCAATGTATTTGCTGGAACTGGGTTATTCTATTTCGTACTGTAAAAATTCTTGAGTTTGTAATTTTGGGTCAAAAATGTAGTCTACATCAGTGGCTGTCAAAGACATAGCCCATTGTATCTAACGTGGATGTAATGCTTTTGCTTTCGGAACGCTGGCTTTTTTAACAGCCTCTAGGGCTGGGATTGGAGAAACAACAATAATGCGTTTTCTTTGGGTAAGAGGTCTTTCTTTAATGACAGCCATCTGTACAGCAGTGAGAATTTTCTCAGTGGGAGCAAAGTGTTGTTCTGCCGCTGAATATAAGTGTGATTTGTATGCAATCTGGACTGTCTCACCTTCAATAAATGTCACATAGGTGAAACCGATGGCACCAGCTATTACTCTGATGACCAAATGTGTTTTGTTGTCCCTCATGTGTAAGTGTTGTGCTGCAAGCATGTCTGTTCGCAAATCTCAAAGAATGCGTGTATGTTCAATTGTCCAGAATTTACTTGAAAAATCGGGACGTATCAGATCATATAAAGGTTTTATGCATGTAGCATAATCTGGAATGTAAGTTCTGCCAAAATTTAGGAAACCCAACAGAGACTGGAGTTTTTTAATCGTATTTGGTGGTTGTAACTGTACACATTTCTCTAAGAATTGTGGTGCTAGACTCTTTCCTTCACTTGATTGCTAATATCCCAAAAACAGAATGCTGAGGAAGGCAATTTTTTGTTTTTTTAATTGAATTTGTAGCCAAATTCAGTAAATCCTACACCAATGCGGGCTACCCGTTTTAGATGTTGTAGTAGTTCATCATCCGTAAGATAGATATCATCTACATAGGAAAATGCTTCAGGATCAATCTCGTGCAAAATTGCTGTCACACGAGCTGCGAACAGGCTTGGACTATTCTAATACCCCTGAGGTAAACAACAAAAACATTTCTGGGAGCCTAGTGCACTGAAACTTGTTAAGTCTCTACTCTCAGGCGCTATATTCTGGCAGAAAAAAACATTGGAAATGTCCAGTGTTGTTTTGTATTTTTTTACGCACTATATTGTTCATTAGTGCTGTGCTCTGTGAGTTTTGTATAGCATAAGTGCGTGTATGACTGTTTAAGTGTCTGTAGTCGAAGACTATTCTATATGAATGGTCTGGTTTAGCTACTGGGAATAATGGATTATTCACTGGGGAGACAAAGGGTTCAATTACGCCCTGGTACTCTAATTGCGTGAGTATTGATCTCACAGGTGGTTTTGCTTTGTGTTTTATACGATACTGAGGTTGGGGTTGAGGTTAATTTTTAATTGGAATTACATGGTAGGGGGATTCTTTATCCCATCCTAAGTGATTTCGGTATAATGCAGGTGCCTGTGACAAAGCCCAATCAATAACATAGGACGCAGTGAGTTCCTCTGGAATAAGGGGCGAGAAGGAAGGCTTAATAACGTCTTCTCCATATGGGTAGGTGCGGACAAATTCTGGTGGCCAATCTTGTTCGGCCAACAAAACATCATATATGTTTACTACACGATCCCAAAAGATTGCGTCTATTATGCGCTCAATGTCTCCTTCTAACTGTAGCGTTACTTTATATACCCTATCAGGCATGGAGACAGGCATGTCCGCAGTTTCTACTTGTATAAAGTCATCAGTTGCTTTCACCTCCAGATGCTGTAGGAGATTCCGGCGAACTATTGTGACCTCTGCCGCGCTGTCTAGCAGTGTTAGAGCCCACTTCTTGTTCTTCAAGAGGACCCTCTTCCTGAGTGGCATGTCGAACTGTGACTGCTGCCACTTTTTTCTTTTTTGAATTGTGGTTTTAGTTGGGTGGGTTTCTCTTCCTTTTTAACACAAACCTTCGAAGAGCGTTGTGATTCCTGTCTCGGTTTCACGTACTCTGTCCTTCGCTCTGATCGCCCACCTCTCTCATTTTGTTTTTCTGATGAGTCCTGAAAGGAACGAGATTGGCGTGTATCAGTATATTGATATCTATCAGGTGTTTTTATATTATCTCTATTTCTGAGATTATGGCTGTTCTGCTGGGTCTCCATACGCAGAGATTCTCCCCTCTCTTTTTTAGGAGTTTGTTGTTTTTTATCCCAGCGTTTCTTATTGTCCTCAGGAGCTTGCTTGGGAAAATCTTTGTTTGATTTGCCCTGAAATTGTGGTTTAGATGGTCTGGACCCTAAACTGTCTCGACCTATGCTCGAATAAGTTTCTGCGATTATTTTAGGCAGCTTGTGTTCCTGATCCTGTTGCGGAACGTCACGGAGCCGCATGCAAGTGCAACCCCTTCCCCTTTAAGGTTACTTAAAATGATTGAGGAAACTCTGGCAAAATTGCCCATCAATTGCATCCCCAAATCTAGGGTCGGGGCAGCCCCATACTCATCTTGAATTTGTTTCAACACCTCCGGTAAATTGGAAAGTGTCGGTGTACTGTGTGCGGTTGTATAGAGCGTGGCAAATACTGTGCCCCAGGTATTACAGTTATCTACTGTAGGGACCATCCCAAAAGGCAAGCACATCCTTAATATTAAATGTCAATCCTGAGGTCCTGTATGGGGAAATACTGCCTCCACCGCATTAATCTTTTGTGCTGACCAAAACAGAGTTTCCTCCCGTTTGGTGGGTACTTTACCCATTATTGAAGGCACAGTCGCAGGACTTATACCTGGCGTTGCTGCATGTGGATGTGCTGGAGCAGCACGTGCTGGGTTTGTATTTAGTGTTTGCATTACGAATTGTACTAATCGTCTATATATCGCTGTTAATTCAGTATATAAACAACGAACCTCAGCCACTGCTAAATTTGCAACTTCAGGATGTGGTGTATAGGTGGCCAATAAAGGCCAGGTAGGACCATAATTAATTAGAGGACCCAACCTTACTGGTAATATTGTGTGGGGTAGGGCGCCATCAAGCCAATTGTTACGTTCTTGATAAGATAAAGGTATTTCTAAATATGCGTATGCTCTGTATTGTCCAGGTGCATTCGCAATTATATAATGATGAAATGTATTTGTGTTCCCATCAACTGCTGGAAATGTGACCCAAGAATAAAACTGTTCTATAAGCTGCATGGGCATCCACCACGAATGTGACTGGACCCCCCGGGGGCGTTAGGCCATTTGCTAATAAATGTGTAGTTAGAGGTTGTCTCATATTAACTGCTATTTGTACCTGCTGTGGATTCGCCATTATAGACAGATTATAAGTTCAGACAAGGCACACCAAATAGGGTTTTCCTTTCAAAGTTTAAGCTTGAACAGCCTCCAGCTGCAAATAGAATAGCCTACGCAGCTGGGGTGGAAATCCTCAGTACCACGGACATCTCCATATACCGTATTGAGGCGTCATTATATATATGAGACAGAGATACTCTGGATGACCCGAAAATTTGAGCCTGACCAAACGTTGGCGGCGTCATGTCGCGTAGGCTCTCATTATTCTAATGAGACTACTGGATTTTGAGCGGCAGAATCGCCTGCGGTGTGGGAGACTAAGTCTAACCCACTGCGGGTGACACCTGTCACTGCAGTCTGGGTTTTGCACCGGCTAACTAGCAGTACCTCATCCCCACCAAAGGATGGTGATGATTGGGCAGCCGAGCGCATGACATACTTAGCTTCTCAGGGAAGTCGTGGTCACTCAGGTCTCATCTGGTTCTCTCACTTACAATTCAGTCTCATACATAAATGACAAACAGTAGCAGTATATGTTTCAATAATAAAAGCGTGAGCTGCAGTAACCAGGACGACACAACATGACTTTATTAAAATTGTGACAAGAAGAGTGAAGCATAAAAATAACGCATCATATTGTCACTATTTTCAATAGAATAATCCCTCCCTAGTCTAGGATAGAGCACAGCATGTTAAGCTCTAATTCTGCCCTTCAGGTTCCCCTGGGAAGACATTAACCCCCATACCTGAGCAAAGGCCTGCGGTCTGCGTTAGCATCTGTAGCGAAGCATTCGGCAATCAGCATACAGTTGTGGTTCTCTGGCTGGAATCTCCCTCTAATGTGTAAAGGACAAGGAAGTGTTTTTATAATGACACAGCTGATATTCTGAGAAAGTGTCCCTACATAAGGATGTGTATTTTCTACTAATGCTGGAGACTAAACTTCTACCACGTTCACCGGCAATGTACCGTGCTGTAGCCTTGGAAGAAGCACAGAGTGATCAAGAATGTCTTGTTTGAGAACAGAGTGCAGGCCTAGGAAAAAACAGTTAGATAGACGGAAATAAAACAAGACAGTAAAAATGGTTATTGTAACAATAATAAGACGAGGCTGAATAACATATATCTTGGTTAAAGTGCACAGCGGCCTAGTGTGTTAAAATAATGTGCACAGAGCTATAACTAAAATGGCTACACAACAGGTTTATGGGAGGCAGCATTTAGTTTTGAAGCAACCTGATATAAACCTGGTAGGTTATCATGGGAAGACTGTTGATTTGTTTGGTTATGCATGCATGAAGATTAATTTCAGAGTAGGAGAAACCTTTGATAAGGTTTATGTTGTAAAGAGGGGCAAAATTTGCTGGGTTGGCTTCACCAATGTGATTTGGGTATTACATTAAACCCGAAAGCTCCGGACCAAGTAAAGATGATCTCACACATCAGTGAGGATGATGATATTTTCAAATTGTTTCCAGATATGTTTGCAGTGCATTGGGACTGTTGAAACATTTTGAGGACAACATTGTACTTAAATAGGGTGTCAAACTGGTTGTCCAAAAATTCTGTAAAGTACATTTTTTGATTTTGGAACTACTGAAATGTGAGTTGGTGAGGCTTTGAAAACTAGGAATAATTGAGGAAAAAGAATGTACAGAGTGGTTGGCACCTAAAGATGGTGGGAAAACCATTCACATGTGTGTAGATCTGTGTAATATCAATAACTGCTTTTGGGTGGACAGACAGCCTCTAATATTTCAGAAGTATTTTCTATCCTGAATGGTGTTTAAGTGTTTAGTGTGATAGATCTGTCATCAGCATGCCATCACATTGCATTGAGTGAAGAGTCAAAGCTGTTTGCTCTTTGTCACACCACTTACTTATGTGCAAATTGCTTCATGAAGATGCCATTTGGGTTGGCATTTGCTGCTGTGAGTTTTCAGAGGATACTGAGAATGGTTTTGGATGGGGTGCTGAAAGTTCATTTTTCCCAGATAATATTCTTGTTTCAGGGAAGGATTGAACTGAACATGACGAGACATTTAAAAACTTTTGAAGAGATTACAGCAGAATGGGTTGACTGTTAAGAAAGAGAAATACCAGTTTGGAGTGGACATGGTAAAATATTTGGGCAACACAATATCTGGTTAGGGAATCAGCCCTAGGGAGGATGTTGCTGAGTCGATTGTTCAAGCACCAGCCCCTTGTGACAAGAATCCTTTCTGGTACTGGCGGAATATTATTCTATGTTTGTTAATAATTTTGCATCTTTGGTTTACTCTTTCAGATCACATTGAAAGAACTGTGAGAGCTCCTGAGGTCAGATAAATGTGCTGTGGTCTTCCAGCAAGTATATGCCCAGCTTGAGGGCATGCCCACTTTGGGACATTTGGATGTGAAGAGGAAGACCACATTGATGACCGATGCCAGTCTTAGTGGTCCACGAGCGGTTCTTTCTACAGTTGGTGTTGAGAGGGTGGTGGCTTTTGCTTCCAGAGCCCTCAGGGGTCCTGAAGTCAACTATTCTGTGATTGAATGAGAGGCATTGGCCTGTACTTGGCTATAAGGAAGTTCAAGTTCTTTCTATGGTGTTTGCCATTTATTTTCAGAAGTGATCACAAGCAACTCGTGCAAGTCTTTTTTTGGAAGGTGTTGGTGAGTTTAATTTTGAGGTTCAGTTCTTACCCGGGTTGAAAATTAAGGTAGCCGACTGTCTTTTCAGGTTGCCAATTGGCCAGTCCAGTTCTGCTGGAGTTACTGGTGTGAATAACTGTGTGATATCTTTGAGTCTGTTTTTTAGGTGCAGTCAAAGGGGCTAATAAAGTGGAATGGTTAACAGCAATGGAAAGTGATTTGGATTATGAAAATATAAAGAAGTGCATTGAACATGGTTGGCCTACTAAAGGGGAGATTGTGGGCTTATATAGCAGTACTGTGGGGTGAAAGATGTGGTGTACTTATTGGATGATGTAGTCTGTGCAGGTAATAATAGAGTACCACCTTTAGCTAGCTGGAGTAAATGAGCCAATATGGCCTATCAGGGGCATTTGAGGAGGAATTTGATGAAAGCAAGCAAATCAAGTTGTATTGGTGGCCTCACATGGAAAATATGGTTGTAGGGTATATAAGTCCAAATGTGTTTGAGAGGCACCTTTGTCACCGGTGTCTGATCATGAGGCGGTGTGGAGGAAACTTGGACTTGATATTGTAGGGCCTTTTGATCTTTTACAACAGAGTGAAAGGTTTGTCATTGTGTTAGTTGATTATGTGACAAAGGCCCTCAATACAACCCTGGCGGTCAGTGTTAAAGCGGCAGTAAGACCGCCAAACAGGCCGGCGGAAAAAAAATGGAATCACGACCGTGGCGGAAACTGCCAACATAGACAGCCACTTTAACACTCTGACCGCCACGGCGGTAGTAACAAACACTGCGGCGGTCACCGCCAACAGACAGACGGAAGACAATGTACTGCCCACACTATTATGAGAGGCCAGTCTGCCACCTTTTCCGGGGCGGAACCAATGCAAATAAAAACACAGCGGAAACAGGACTTGGAAGGGAAAACACTCACCTCTGCACATTCCACGAGGAACCCGGACGCCTTGGAGCCAGAACTCCAAGTACTCCCTGCGATGGTATTCCTGCTCCTCTACCAGGAGCACGAAAGACGGCAGCGAAGACCGCGGTCAGTACTGCACCTACAACTCAGGGGAGGGGAGAGGGAAAAGAGAGTGACACACACACGCAACACGCAACACCCCCACCCCCACCATCACCCACAACAACATACACCCAAATACATGCTGCAACATTACATTTACACCCCCACTTCCCCGGAAGAATGCAAGGACAAAAGGAAATGAGTTGAACGATTGTAATAAATAAAAATCCATTAGTCAAAACTTGAAATCCAGTATAAACAATTATGTACACCAACTACACAAGTCCGGATAGTGCACCATTCATAGTCCGTGGACCACTGGGCCCAAAATGCATGGGCAGTCTCTCAAGTCTCTCCAGTGGGTGGTTTGCCCACTGCATTATCCTGGGGAGTGCAAAGCCACAGTCTCTCAAGTCTCTCCAGTGGGTGGGTTACCCACTGCATTATCCTAGGAAGTGCAAAGCCACAGTCTCTCAAGTCTCTCCAGTGGGTGGGTTGTCCACTGCATTATCCTGGGGAGTGCAAAGCCACAGTCTCTCAAGTCTCTCCAGTGGGTGGTTTGCCCACTGCTGCATCCTGGGGAGTGCAAAGCCATAGTCTCTCAAGTCTCTCCAGTGTGTGGGTTGCCCACTGCATTATCCTGGGGACTGCAAAGCCACAGTCTCTCAAGTGGACAACAGTCTCCACTGGCACTGGAGGGGACTTGGTGCCCAGAGTGCTTCATCCTGCCAAGGACTGAGGTAGTGGATGCCTTTCTCCACTGGTTCTGGAGGGGGCTTTGTGCCCAGAGTGCTTCATCCTGCCAAGGACAGAGGTAGTGGATGTGATACTCCACTGACGGTGGTGCAACATGCAAGCTGCCCAGGTTCCAGGAACTGACCACCAGCCTCGTACGACTGACCACTGGGGATGGCAGCCATGTCTGCGGTGGTACCACTGGCTCAGGATGTTGCGGGGTCGCTGGCGGTGCTGGCGGCGGTGTCAGTGGCATCGGTGCTTGCGGCGGACTCTGTGGTATTGGTGCTGGCGGCGGCCTCTCTGGCATCGGTGCTGGCGGCGGGCTTTGTGGCATCGGTGTTGGCGGCGGGCTCTGTGGCGACGGTGCTAGTGACGGTCTTTGTGGCGGCAGTGCTGGTGGCGGGCTCAGTGAATGCGGTGCTGGTGGCGGGCTCATTGACTGCGGTGCTGGGCTCAGTGACTGCGGTGCTGGTGGCGGTGCAGGTGGCGGTGCAGGTGGCGGTGCTGGTGGTGGTCTTGTCTGCCGTGCAGGTTGGCATCGACATGGACCTGCCCTTGATTTTCTGGCCCTTCCCCACCTTGGATGGTGGCCCAGCTGTCTAGCCACTATCCACTTTTGTTTTGCCTGATCCCTTGGTGGCAGGTGCTTTCGCCTTCTCCCTCCGGGATGTGGGCAACTTTTTTACTTTTGGAGGTGGTGGAATGTCCTTGCCCTCGCTTCGTGGAACACTGGCAGCCCTGTTGCTTGGCACACTCCAAAAGCCTGCAGTTCCTGGCACCACTGTGCCCGGTGATGTGGTGACTGAGGTGCTGGGTTGGGACCTGGAAAGGTGGGCCCTAGGGGACGGACGGGGGGTAGGTGTAGGGAAGAGGTCAACATTAGACAGGAAAAGCTTTTTAGACACACTGGGACGGGTAGATAGAGGGGGTTTGGGAGTGGAGGAAGAGGTAGTGCTTGTAGGAGGTGTACGTTTGCTGACTTTGGGGGAAGGTGCATGGGCTGGAGGCTGTTGTGAGGTGGATGGCTGTTGGGTGGGTGTGTGGCTGCGTTTGTGTAGTTTGGGAGGAGGACTTACAGACACACTGGTAGAGGACACAGGGGATGTGTGAATGGTAGTGGGGGTGGTGACTGCACGTGAGCGGTGCGTGGTGATGGGCATGCTGGTGATGGAGGTAGTGGATGAAGATGTAGTGCATGCAGTGTGAAGACGAGACAGGGAGGGAGGAGGGAGACGTGGAGGAGTGGGACACATTAGAGGCAGTGGATGTTGGTATGTGTGCATGGGTATGATGCTTGTGTGAGTGCCTGTGGGATGTGTGGTGCTTATGTTTGCCAGAGCCACCCTTGTGTGTTGAGGTGTGTGCATGCTGATCTGATGGTGTACTTGGGACAGGCTGAGGTACAGGAGATTGGGTCTGGGTGGAGGAAGTTGGAGGGGGGAGGCTGGACACAGGGACAATGGCTGCAATCAGTGCTGAGGCCAGAGCCTGAAATGCTCTCTGTTGGACTGCCTGGCCAGAATGAATGCCCTCCAGGTATGCATTTGTTTGTTGCAACTGCCTCTCTACACCCTGGATGCATTCAGAATGGTAGACTGCCCAACAGTGAGGGATCTCAGGAGGTAAATGCCTCCTCTCTGAGGGCAGCAGGGCTGACTGGGGCAGGGCCTGAGATGCCCACCCTCCTGGGTGAGCAGCCACGGGACACACGCTGAGGGGCTGCTTGGGATGGCGGTGCTGGTAGGGGGGTGGCGGCTGTACCTGTTGATGCGAGGGCACAGAGGGGCCCGCCACCGCAAGGGAGCTCTCATCAGAGGAAAAGTCGCTGTCGCTGATGTCACCTCCTGTCCCAGCCGTGGAGCTCCCCTCGCCCTCTGTCCCACTGGTGGCTTCAGACTCCGTTGTCTCGCCCTCCAGGGCCATGGCGATGCAGCTCCCTCCTGCTCCGGTGCCACTGGTCCTCCACCTGATGATGCTAATGCACACAAGAAGAGACCACAAAAAAGGGGGCAGAGACATAAGAAAGACATGTTCAGTGCATGCAATACCACTACCATTGGCAGACACTACAGACACAGCAGCCCTCTGCACTACGCCATGCACTTAGAGTTCCCTAATTAATCACAGGGACATGGGGTACAAGGCCTATGCCCGATTGCTGCACACATGGAAGTTACAGGAGCCTGACTAGGTGTAGTTGTCTCTCACCACTGGTGGGGTTGGGGTGCCACATAGCCTGCCTCACGAAGGGACCTTGCCTACAAAACTCGCCCTGGCCTATGGGAACCCACAGCCCACCTCCCCCACCCAGACACCTTGTAATGCGTGCAGAGTCAGATGGATGTTACTGTACTCACCCCCTTGTGGCTGCTGTGATGCCCTCAAGCGCCCATCCAACTCCGGATAGGCCACCGCCAGGATCCGGAACATCAGGGGGGTCATGGTGCGATGGGCACCCCTCCCAAGATGGGAGGCCATCCCCACCTGGGCCTCCGCTGTCTTCTTGCTCCAGCGGCGAATGTCCTCCCATCTTTTACGGCAGTGGGTGCTCCGTCTGTGGTCGACCCCCAAGGTCCGGACGTCCTTTGCGATGGTACGCCAAATATCCTTCTTCTGGTGGGTGCTGACCTAGAGGAATAGTAAAGGGGAAAAGGAAAATCTTTAACCATCTGGACCGTCACAGTCATTGGCCCACGCTCCCACCCTTGCCCTGACACACATACACTCACCATCCGCTCATGCAGGCCTCAATCCCCCCGTATCTTCCATCAACACCACTCCAAACAGGCATTGCCCATACAGCATGCTCACAGTGTACTCACCTGTTTGTCGGGAGGACCGTATAGTAGCGTGTACTAGGGTAGGACCCCATCCACTAACTTCTACAACTCCTCCGAAGTGAAGGCATGGGCCCTTTCCCCAGACACATGAGCCATTGTCGCTTCCAGACTGAGGTCACAGCAGCACTTGCAGTGTAGGTCCTCTCCTGTCGAAGGTCAGGTATCAAGTGAGTGAACAGACAGAAAATGGCGGTCACATCCGCGGCGGTGCTTACCGTCACCGCCGGTGTACATCGTCATTGGCTCCTGGGACCCATAGGGTCCAATGTTAACCAATGCAGGATTGCGTCGCGGTCTTCGACCGCCTACTGTGATGGTGTACAATGCCAGCGCAGTTACCTCATATCCCCTTGTCCCACCTTACAGGTCAGGCAGCCGCCATTTCAGGGGGCCACATGGCATTATTTTTAAATGCGTCACACCTATCTAGGCTTTGCATACACACAGTGAAAGGCACATTGCAGATTGACAAATGTGTGCAATAATTCATTTTTTTATACCTCAGTGTTGGCTGGCTCTCTGCTCACTGTTCTCGTCCATAGAGCACGTCCGCTGGGGCAGGTGAGGAGATGGCGGCATCCTCCGGTGTACAGACCGCTGGTGGACCTGTCGACAATGGAAGAGAGACATGTAATAGTCACCTACAGACTTGATTGTGCAACAGTCCATGAACTGTGTTCCCAGTTAGAGCCAGACCTGATGTCAGCTATCCGCCATCCCACAGGAATCCCCCCTCTAGTGCAGGTCCTGTCAGTACTTAATTTCCTGGCAAGTGGGTCTTTTCAAACAACAGTGGCTATTGCATCAGGGATGTCCCAGCCAATGTTCTCTAACGTGTTGTCCAGAGTGTTGTCTGCCCTGCTGAAACACATGCGCAGCTACATCGTTTTCCCTCAGGTGGAGGATTTGTCCACAGTGAAAGGTGACATCTATACCCTGGGACATAGCCCCAACATCATAGGGGCCATTGATGGGGCACATGTGGCATTGGTAGCCCCCTGCAGGAGTGAACAGGTGTACAGAAACCGGAAGAGCTACCATTCAATGAATGTGCAGATGGTGTGTTTTGCCGACCAGTACATCTCCCATGTGAATGCCAAGTTTCCAGGCTCAGTGCATGAAGCTTACATTTTGAGGCATAGCAGCATCCCTTATGTGATGGGGCAACTCTAGAGGCACCATGCGTGGCTAATAGGTGAGGACAAAGACCCTATACCATGTGAATAGTTGTCTGGGTCTGGGGTTGTCCCTAAGGGTTAGTGTGTGTCTAACAGTTGTCCCTCGACATTTGCAGGTGACTCTGGGTACCCCAACCTGTCATGGCTACCGACCCCAGTGAGAAATCCCAGGACCAGGGCAGAGGAACACTACAATGAGGCACATGGGCGAACTAGGAGAGTGATTGAAAGGACCTTCGGCCTCCTGAAGGCCAGGTTCCGGTACCTCCATATGACAGGTGGTTCTCTCTACTACTCACCAAAGAAGGTGTGCCAGATCATCGTGGCCTGTTGTATGCTGCACAACCTGGCTTTGCGACGACAGGTGCCTTTTCTGCAGGAGGATGGTCCAGAAGGAGGTCTTGTGGCAGCTGTGGAGCCTGTGGACAGTGAAGAAGAGGAGGCAGAAGATGGTGGAGGATTGTCCATGGCAGAGTCCAGTCTATTTGTTTCACAGGTGCACTGTCCTTAGGGGCATAGGAAGTGGAGCTAGGGCAGTTGATGGATGGACAGGGTGACAAAGTGGGACAGAAGGATGACATTCAGGGTGGTCTCATTTCCTGGCGCGGGTCTTGGCATTGTTCTCTGTCTTTGTCCTGGATCTCAGGGACCGTTTGCGGGGTGGTTCTCCATCTGCAGGGGGTGGGGTGCTGGTGTCGTGGTCCTGTGGCGGTGCCTCCTGTCCACTAGCGCCGGCGGAGGTGGTGGGCTGTTCATCATCTAGGCTAGTGTCAGGGGCCCCTAGTTGTGCCACAGTGTCCCTCCTGGTGTTGACAAGGTCCTTCAGCACCCCTACAATGGTGACCAGGGTGGTGTTGATGGACTTGAGTTGCTCCCTGATCCCCAAATACTGTTCCTACTGCAGCCGCTGGGTCTCCTGAAATTTGGCCAGTACTGTTGCCATTGTCTCCTGGGAATGATGGTACGCTGGATTTTGGCGGATTCCGGTCTGTGGGTCGTAATAGCTGTAGCGGAATTCCGCCACCGCAGCGGTGTGTTGGCGGTCTTCTGCACGGCGGTAAGCGGGATTTACCGCCAATGTTATAATGAGGGCCAAAGTGTATTTCCACCAACTGCGTTGGTTCTGTTACCATACCTTTTATTAGTGACTATCTTAAGGAGGAATTTTCTAGAGACGGTGTTCTGGAAACAATCGCAACAGACAATGAGCTGCAGTTTCTGAGGTTTTTGATGAAATGTGTGTATTCCTCAAAGATCTAAGAATAAAGCATTGTTGCATGTTGTTGTATCTACCTCAGGGTAATGGTTTGGTAGAGGTTATGGACAAGTTAATGAAGCAAGGAAGAGGAGAGATTTGCAGGATGTTTTGTTGTTGAGTAATTTCCTTAGAGACATGTTGTGGGCTCATATGACTACTCCAAATCTGGTAACCAGAGTAGCTTTATTTGAATGGATGAGGGACAGGAGAGCTATGTCCAAGTTGAATCCAGTTTGGCTAACTGGGTTAGGAAGTACGAGGTCCAGAAGGAAGAATGGGAGTGCTGCGTGAGGAGCAATCAATCGAGTTATAAAGCTTCGCATGATGACAATCGTAAGGTCTTGTTGAGGACATGGAATGTGTGCGATAGTGTTTTGATTAAGAAACCCAAACATTGGGGAAGGTGTTGTCAAGATTTGTTGGACATAATAGGAGCAAAGAGGTCAGGAGGTTGTTGTTCTGGGTAATAGTGAAGTGTGAAGTATGTCAGACCTAGTGAAATGTTCTGATGTGGTATTGCAAGGAAGTAGTGTAAATGAGAATGGTTAAGAAGAACAACCTGGGGTGTTGAGAAGAACTTGTAAAACTAAAGGATCTCTGGAGTCATTGACGAAATATGTTGACAAATGAATGGAATGGGGATTCTGTGTCTGGAATGTACATATTTTTCTTTCTTCCTTTCATTTTTTTTAGGGGTGAAATTTTTTTGGGGTTGTGTTTAGTTGGCTGTTTTTGTGTGTGTGTGCGTTGTGGTTAGTTATTTACATTGGGATTTGGGTGATGTAATAGATTGATTGACCTCCTGTTGGAATGCGAGGTCAGTTGCCTGAAGGCATTAGGAGAGGAAGATGCTGGAAGGGTATGGTTGTGATGTTGGATACATGGATGAGGTGCTTGTTACACCTTATGATATTATATTGTGTATTAAATGAAGTTCTAATCATAGACCTATGTGGAGTGCTTTATTCAGAAATACCCATTAGGGTGCTAAAGAGGAGACATTCAATCAGCCCAAGGAAACTAGAGGATCTGCCCCAGAACACCTTGTAGTCCATTGGAACCCCATAATCAAATAAGGGTAAGAGTGACTACAACAAACACAGTACAAACAAGATAGCCCAGGCATTGTGACTCTCCCTGTTGAACATTCTCACACACTGCAAAGAGATCCTTGCACCATTACATGGTAGCTCTGAGCCACCCTTTTCTCATGGTGTGAGAAGAGGTTCATACCAGCCCTGACTTTGAAAGTGAGTTATCTCAGCATTCCTAGATACCTTAAAAGCGAAATATTCACTCCATGTAGGTAGAAAAAGACACTTGGGATAAAACTAGCCTCCCACTGGAGATCTTTAACTCCAAAAAGCAGATGACATCTTTATAAGCACCAGGATCATGAAGGCCTATATTGGATCACCTAAGACTCTTCCAAATCTGTTGACTTTTTAAATGGACCTCAAATCTCCACCTCCTCTAGGTCTCACCTACCGGATGACTTTTAAGTGTCCTCTTGAGGACTGTCAATACTTAGAAACATGCTAGATTCCTGTGTTCATGTAGGTAGCTCCATTATTAGTACTAAAGAAGAGATGATGATGACTGCTTGTCTAAAATGCCCCACTAAGAACTGGATAGTTTCCTGCTCATCCTTCTCTTCCAAGTGATCTTCACATATAAAGGATTACATCCCTATCATTCCCCGTAGAATTAACATTCCATGTGGGGCAACAGCAGACTGTGAAAGGCACAGAAGAAACACATTCTAACACATCTCCTTACTTGTACAGCATTGACAAAAAACTATGGCAAAGCTAACAGGTCAAAAAACTGAGACCTACTGGCTATGTCATTGCTTGTTCAGAATGTACATAGAAATCTAGTCATTCTCTTCTCATACTCTTTCTTGCCATTGGGGCTTGATCAACCCTAGATAAATAGTATAATAAATTCAAATCAAGGAAAATGTAGTTCCTGTGGCTCCTGACCAGACTTCCCTTCAAATCAAGGAACTAACATGCCCAATGACTAATGTCACTTTTAAAATAGAAATTATATGTGGCCTATTTAACCCCAAATCAAGTCATAAATCCTTTCATGTGTTGCATGGCAGATAGTGAACAGGGAAATGGTGCCAGATGAAAGACTTAGACCAATAGCAATATATAATGCTGTCAAGTTCATGCAGAGTGCCCTCTTTGCAGGCGGATATTAAGATCCAGTGGCTGGTGGATTTGGGGTCCCCTAATGAGCATGATTTTTACACAATGGTTAGGATATATAAAATATATATATATGTGTGGTAAATGTGGTATAAAGTATCCCCTCCTGTAAATGATAAGGATAGTGCAAGTCTCTGAAGAGTTCTTTCACCATATAAAGGAACAAGACCAAAGGCAGCGATCCTTTATATGGTCCTGGAACTCCGAGGTGACTTGCAAAATCCTTGTAATTTGCAACAGAGGGTATTTTACAGTGTACTTTGCTACAGGCTAAGACTTGAGGCCCTCTAAACCTTACTTCAAACAAAGAAACGAGACAGCCCTAATTGCCTCCTCGGATTCTATCCGTCAGCTGGTGGGCCACGCTGCACCACTTTTGAAATGCAGGGATGCGCTGTATTTACAGAAATATGGCGCAACCCTGCGTTTCCCCGTGCGCGGTGCTAAATTAAGCTTCCTGCTCCAATGCAAGCAACCTTGTACCATAGTGCGAAGGTGTCTGCGTCGAGGGGGTAGATTGTTTATGTGCAGAAAGGTGTCCCTTCCTGCACAACAATCTATTATGGTGTTTTAACACTTCCCTGTGTGCTGCAAAATGCAGCACACATAGAAGTACCAAAGAGTCATTTCGGAATCATTGTACAATCATCCATGCCAGTTTGCTTTGTGCTATGTGCAGCACACATGGAAAAAGCATGTGCCATGTTTTTGGCACTGCCTCAGGGTTACAACAACTCGTAAATCTGAGGCAGCATCAAAAGCAATGGGTGTTGCAGTGGATCCCCCTCCGCAACAACCATTGCGTGCGCCTCTGATGCAGAAAACTGTGTCAGAGGGGCCCATAATTACAAGGACGTGTTACGCCAAAAAAAGTGGCATTGCACCTCCCTGTAAATATGGAGCAGTGGTTAGCACCACCGTCATGAAAAGTGATGCTCTGGTGGCGCTGGGGTCTGTTCAATCTGCCCCTAAATCTGCCCCTTAATCTGCAACTAGTACAATGCCCTGGAAACTGCAAGAGAAAAAGATCAGGACGTCTTCTGAACTCTATAATGACTGCCTCCAGTAAACGGAAACTGAATACATTTTGACACAACAAACAAACGCCAGAGGAGTCCAGCAATACAAACACTGAAACCTATGTCAGCAGTCAAATAAGTACTCTCCTACAACATACTAAAGCACTCGAACACAACACTGATCTACTCCAATATAGGTAAGCTGAATAAAATGCACCACAAGAAAATCACAAAAGTACTCTGCCTCCTGTACCATGCACATATTGCCAGCATTACTACTAGTGCCAAAACACACTTCAGTGAAACTTGTTTTTATCACCCACAATGCCATAGGATAGTACACTTCCCAACAGATTTCACTCCATGGGGTACTTTCGCTACCAAACTCTTGCAACATTACACCTAGCTTCTCCACATCTCATACATCGGTCACCCATGCAACTTCTGAGGACAGGTTTCAACTCTTCCCCAACTTAGCACACTATTGGGTACTACGTAAAAGAAATTCTCATGAGAAGGGTGTTTTACTACCCGAACTTAGCAGATGACAGAGTACTGCCCAATGCAACTTCCCACAACAGGGTGTTACCCTCTCCCAATTTTGCATAACATGGGTCACTCCCCTTTACAACCTCTAGGGTCAGGGTACTGCTGTTTCTCCAGTTTGCACCAACAGAAACACATATGTACTACACTTTTATGTCTTGTGATTCGATACTACTCTTACTTACATCAATAACTCTTGGACATGCACAGCCAACATGTATCTACACAGCAACATGCAAATAGGTACTGCAGCCTTTTTCCATAGAGAACAAAGCTGAACCAGGTGTGAGGTAAGGTCCACAAAGGTCACCACAAAAGGGGGTAATGCCATAAACATAACTGATAGGGCTGTCTCTGTGGTAGCTGGATGAATGTTGTTGACCTGAGAGGTTTTGGATAAAAGTGTAAAGAAAAATCCTGAACCAGTTCACCAAAATGACATTCCCATGCACTGATCTGACTTCCAGGAAATTGATGTGATACGTGGTTTCCATTGAAGACCACGTGCCCTGATTCCCAAGTTGTCCTATGTGTGCTATCCCCCCACCAGAGACACACCCATCACAATTGTCTTCAGATGTTTTCATTTCTAAAGTGGAAGAGAATTTTAGATTTTGACTTCAAAGTTTACAAACATTTCACTTTTTGAAAGGTTGAAAGTTATGTAAACTGTGCAGAACATTGTTGAATAACTTTCTCTCAAAGCATTATTTGAGACAATTCTTCTACGTAAAGTGAGCTTTTGCTGACATTTTCAACATTTTGGGGGTCATTCCGACCCTGGCGGTAAATACCGCCAGGGCCGGGGTCGGCGGTAGCACCGCCAACAGGCTGGCGGTGCTCCGCCGGGCATTCTGACCGTGGCGGTACAGCCGCGGCCAGAAGCGGAAAGCCGGCGGTGTACCGCCGACTTTACGCTGCCCATGGGAATCCGCCATGGCGGCGCAGCTTGCTGCGCCGCCATGGGGATTCTGACACCCCATACCGCCATCCTGTTCCTGGCGGTTCGCCCGCCAGGAACAGGATGGCGGTATGGGGTGTCGTGGGGCCCCTGGGGGCCCCTGCAGTGCCCATGCCAATGGCATGGGCACTGCAGGGGCCCCCGTAAGAGGGCCCCACAAAGAATTTCAGTGTCTGCTTTGCAGACACTGAAATTCGCGACGGGTGCAACTGCACCCGTCGCACCTTCCCACTCCGCCGGCTCCATTCGGAGCCGGCTTCCTCGTGGGTAGGGTGTTTCCCACTGGGCTGGCGGCGGCCTTTTGGCGGTCGCCCGCCAGCCCAGTGGGAAACCCAGAATGACCGCCGCGGTCTTTTGACCGCGGTACGGTCTTCTGGCGGTTCCCGCTTGGCCCTTTGTCTTGCAAACTGTACTTTCGAAGATTTGTTTTACAATATAACATTTGCAACTCAAACACCCCTATTCTTCTCTTCGTATTGCTTGGATGGCATCACCAAGTGATCGATTGAAATGCAGCAGGTAAATAATTGAGTTTGTTATCCCAGTTTGTGTATTGTTGGCTACGTCCACCCATCAGGCACTGTTGCAATTATTGCAATGATCGGATTTGGAAACATGCAGTCAGGGCAGTGGCAATGCATGACACCAGCAGGTCCAACAGATAAGGCTTTTGGAAAGCTGTAGGGAAGTGTTTTAAGTAAAAAACGAAGAAAACACGAAAAAAGTACCAAAGGTGACAGATATTACTTGTGGCTAACAATAGATATGTCCCCTCAAGGAAACACCTTACCTTTTTAACTATTCCAGATAGCTCCAATCTGTGTTTTGTGCTGTGACTGAATCCGAGTTATTAAGATTGCTTAGCAGCCGCAGATCAAAGCAACAAGTGTTGTTTCAATGTTTTGAAATCATGCTGTGATTTCTATAAATAAATCGACATGACTAGTCATCCAGAGGTAGCTAGATGAATATATTTACCATATAGGCCCTCATAACGACCCTGGTGGTTGGCGGTAATTTGGGGAAAGGTACTGCCAACAGGCTGGGGGTACCTTTTCTCAAATTATGACATTGGCGGTTTGGTACCACTCCGTCCTCCAGGGTGGTAACGCCTGCTGGGCTGGAGACTTCAGTCTCCAGCCCGGCAGCCGTCACAATCACACCCTCGGGATTATGACCCCGCCTACCGCCATGGTTTTCGTGGCAAGTGTACCGCCACAAAAACCATGGCGGTAGACACTACCAGTGCCAGGGAATTCCTTCCCTGGCACTGATAGGGGTCTCCCCCACCCCCCTCCCCAGAGTCCTCTCACAGCCTCCCCCTCCCTCTCCTGCCCCACACATTTCCACACCCACACGTGCACACACCTACACACATACACACACGCATACCCACATCCACCCATGCATGCACACATACATACATACACACCGCAACACACACCAGGCATTCGCGCACTCATTCAAGGCGACTCACACCCGCATGCACGCAGTCATAAACAGACACCCCCCCACACAACACCCCCCAACCACCTCTCCTGTAGGAGAACTCGACTTACCTGCTTGCAGGAGGTCTTCCTGCTGGAGACAGGACGCAGCACTGCTGTCAGCAGCAGCATCCGCCAGCAAAACACCGACAGGCCGTATCATTGCTCATGATATGGTTGGCGGTGTTTTGCTGGCGTGGTGCTGCTGCTGACAGCAGCGCCACCTTACTGCCATCCGACGCCATGACCGTCAGCGGTATTCCACCAGCCTTCTGGCGGAATTCCGTCGAGGGTCATATGCAGGTGGGCGGCTGGTAGCCAAGGTGACGGTATGTTGGCTGCCGTCGCCATGGTGGTAGGCGGCAGTTACCGCCAATTGTTGTAAAGAGGGCCATAGTCAATTAGACAAGAAGGTATATCTTTGTAGTGAAAGTGGGTTTTAACATAAATCACAAGACTTTTCAAATAATCCTCACAATTGATATGTGATAAAAGCATCCTTGAAATGATTCACACAGATTCTGCCCCTCTTTGCGAGATGGGGGTAAATCTGGTGGAGGGCTAGTATCTGAATTCTTATTTTTCACTCATTTGTCTTTAGGTTCCCAATTGGACTCTCTTTCTCCTCTGGACTTGTATTTGATGTAAGTAAGTATTAGGAATAAGTCAATTTTCTTTCATGGGATGAAAGATTGGGGTAGACCAACATTTGCATTGGTTTTGTAATTATAATTGGTTCCTTTACCAAAGAAAACCATTAACTCAGCACAGTCGGTGTTGCTTAAAAGCAATTTATTTAAAATAGTTATTGTGTCATGGTAGAAATGATCCGGTAAAAAGCAATATGTGTGCAAGACTATTTACTTTTTAGGAATATTAATGAAGATCCCAAGAGGAACTAGCCAAAGTTTCTTACAAGAGGCATCTTTGGGCATTGGGTGGAGGGGATATTGCCTCCCTCCTTGTGTAGAAGAAGGTTGCATGTAAGAATACTAGATGTTTTTAGCCAGAAAAACAAATATCACATTACTGTTAATATAAATCCTATTGGTTAATATAGATTTAATATTCTTAACTCCACTTATAAATTGAGTGATTGGTAATATTTGTAGAGCACACAATACAAAAAGTGGCTTTTGGTGCTATAATGCCATGTCGCTTGGATTACCGAGTTGGCAGGTGTTGATGAAATCTAGAGAAAAAGAAAATCAATTTTGATGTTATTGTTCAAAAATAGATGTCCTTGAAAGCAATTTTTAAGATAATGGTTTTCTAATCTAACTTTCTGAGGTAGGGCAATCCATTATTTTGGTGCAAGGAAGTAGAAACGTATTCCTCACTTTTCTGCTGCAGGTGTTGAATAGTAAAAAGAAGTGTTTGTCCTGTAGATTCTATTGATCTTGTGTGCTTTGGAGTTTAGAAATCAGGTCCTATCCCATGGATGGATTTGTGAATCAAACACGGGACTCTGAAGCGACTCAGACCCAGACCCAGATATTGCACATAGTTTTTTAAATATCAACTTAGTTCTGATGGGTATTATATACCTTGCCAGCGGCCATCACCCTTAACATGGAAACCTCCCTGCTCCCAGTCCTAAAACTAACGTATGAATGCAAAAATTCTAAAACACTTGCAGATTTTTCATTTTCATGACTTCCATATATGGGTGTTAGATCCTTCTTGTATTTGGAATCCATCTTTTATGCCTATATGTGCCTCTGTTTGAACTTTGAGTTTAGTTCTGGTGTTCAAAGTGCTTTATGAACCGGGGCCACGGTGCCCTGCTCTCCGGAGATCAGTTCTGAAATCTTTTCTAGGTTGAATCACCGTTTAAGTCGATCTTGACAAGGAAGCTGCCACCAGACCACATGTGCTAAAAAAAATAGTTTTAAGAAGCTCTACTGAGAGATCACCTTTGGTTTTGCCCAAATGTTGTTTCCATTGAGAACATAGTTTGATTAAACAGAAGCAGTATAATTCCACTAAGAAGACTGCTTGTATTACACCTTTTTTCCTTGTGTGAAAGCCTATCCTCAAAACAGCAGGACTGAGTTGGTTATGATGACAAGCTACTGATCAAGGCTATAGGCCTGATTTAGAGTTTGGCTGACATGATACTCCATTGTAAATGTAAGGAGCGCCTGGTCCCCCAAACCTTTGGCCCATCTGACTTATTTACAGAAGGGCAGTCTAAAGTATTCCATGGACACAACACCTATTCATTCAGTCAGTGCAAAATGTCCCTTGCTGGCCCAATAGAGTAGCTATTGCTTCCATCTACAGAATACTTTCCCCAAAAGCCTGATGGAATAGGGACCATCTAAGGAAAGACATTACACCATCCACCCTACGTATGGTGGACAGTGTAATGCCTTTTTTCCTGGTAATCAGCCTTGGGAAAAACTTAGCAGTGAGGGGGAAGGATAAAAATAATAATGACCCCCCATCAAGAGAACTCCACGGGTATGGGTGTCATTAGCTTTTTGTTTTTCCAGGTAAAAAAAATTGAAATGTTTGACGGATGGCCATCAAGGCTGACGATCCCATCCATCAAACCTTTCCTACATTGCTAAAGACCATCATGTTGGGGATTCCTGTCTACGTAGAGAGATGTCTATGGAATTTGTGGACATTTCTGAATTTGGTCAATGGGATGATGCTCAGTGCGATGTGTCAATGTACTCCCTGACAGACATTAATGCATCTGCCAGACTCTAAACCAGGACCATAGGCCTGATCTAGTTATTATAAAATGTTATGACAAAGGCAGTAAGTCTGACATATTTGCTGTGCGAGGTGTATGTAAAAGCCAAGAGGTCTTTAATGGTAGATCGCCATTAAAGTGTGTTAAAGCATGTACCTAGGTGTTATGTTACAGGGGTTCTAAATGATTACATTAGTAGGCAAGAGGTTTGGTATTTGGTTATCCTCTGTGGCAAATGCTAGGCAAAGGTGATTCACACACTGAGAATCCTTAATGTTCCTTTTTTAATAAGGGTTCTATATTGTTTTGCCCACTGTAATTGTGTACACAGGTGTAATTTTATGACTACTGGTACAGGAGATTTTCTATCTCCAAAAATGAATTCCCTTGAGTACAAATGCTGATGGCGCAGAAGGTGTGTGCTTCAATGGAACTTATATTGCAATTTTTGCCATGTGGGATAGCTTATTTATGTTAAAACAAGGCTAAATTGGTAATGGCAACAAGACCCTGATCAAGGCTATAGGCCTGATCTGTTTGTTATGCCAATAGATCTTTAAAGGCAGATTATCACAATGCTATGTAACAGCTTGTAAACAGGTATTTGGTTAGAAGGAATCTCCCAGATTACCATAGAAGACAAGGTTTGGTGCCAGTGACTCCCATGCAAACCATCACGGTAGAAGATGTGCAATTTGAGAAGCCTTCTCTGTGCCATTTTACGAAGAGCTGTATATTGTTTTGACAACTGTAATTCTGTACATGCATATACTTTTATGACTGTATACCGATAATTACCTTTGTAGGAAACGTTTATGCAAAATACAGAAGGCCTGAGGTGTTTATTGTGACAAGCCAGTGAAAAGGGCTATAAAGTGGATTAATATATTAGAAAAAGTTGTCAGAGGCTATAGGTCAAATCTCTTTAATATGAAAATTTACAAGAAACATAATAAGCCTGACTTATTTATCATGAAACACAGATGTTAAAGTAAATAGGCCTTGAAGAGATTAGTGTTATAACACTGTGTTTAATCCTTTAGACAGGTATTGCTTTACATGGACTATACAGGTTATTGTAGTAGACAAGGGTTTTGGTATTGGTTTGTCCTCTTGCTTTGTCTTCTGACAAACCATACATGTAGAAGATTTCCACTTTGATGATCCTTCTTCTCCTCTTATAATGGGTCAGCTGTTTGTGGAAAATTGGGTGGTTGGTTGAGAGGTGTGTGAGCCTTTTTCAACCAATAGCCACAATACCTATCAGGATGAACCACAACAGTCACTAAATTAACCTATGCTTAACCCTCTGATAGCTTAGCACAAAAGCAGTAATGCTTAACTTGGAGGCAATGTGTAAAGTATTTATGCGGCACACAAACAGTAATAAAGTGAAAACACCACACAAGCAAAATCCCCCCAAAAAAGAGTACATTTTAATACATTATTTGAGACCAGAGTGACAAAAATACAATCAGTAGAAGCGGACATATGCAATTTTGAAGATTTTGGTAAATTAGTGCTTGAAAGCACATAATGCCAACTGTGGTTATCTGGCTGGACTGAGACAAAGTCACAAGTTCAGGTCAATTGTGATGGAGCACGTACCAGTTACAGGGACCAGGTTAGGCTGGCTGAGAATAGTACCTTATGTCCTTGATGTGGGCTGTCTTGCCATGCATCAGAAGTTCATAGAAGAGATGCAGGGTGCTGCAAAGAGTTGTGTTGTACTACATCAGTACAAATGAGGCGCCGTGAACGTTGCGATGCGAGGTGCATGTTGCGTTGACTGCGCTGTGTCATTTCCGATGAGGGGCTGAAAAGTATGTGGTGTGAATTACATTGAGCTACATCGGTTCCGATGAGAAGCTGCTAGGGTTACATCGGGTTGCAGCGCACTGAGTTGGTTTTGATTGGAACCACAACTGGGCTGGCAGAGCACCATAGTCCCCATTTCCAAGGGTCCATGCTTGGGGAGGCACCATTTAGGGGGGTTAGGATTCACAGCAGGTAGAGTCCAGCTGCAGGACAGCTGAAGACTTTTCTGTCCCTGTGGCTCTGATCAGGAGGCCAACCAACTAGTCCTTGAAGTCACTCTGTCGGTCCTGTGTTCAAGATGCAGGTCCACTCCTTCTTACTCAGGCAGCAAGACAGCAGAGCTGCAGGGTGACAGAGCTGTACTTCCTGTGGCAGAGCAGCACAACACTCCTTCCCAGCCGCCCAAAGGTCCAGAAGTGAACTGAAGAGCCGGCCTAAAGGTCCCTTATTTATATCTGGTGCCCACTTTGAAGTGGGAGAAACTTTTTATAGTTTCTCCCTGCAGAGGTGTCTGGAATTTCCAGCCTCCCTGCACTGGTCCAACTACACTAAGCTAGTGTGAAGTTTTTTTTCTGCGAGCTGAATCAGTGCCTTTGAAGTACAAGTGTAGTAGGTGACAGCTTCATCCCTATCAACTTAGAGATGACCCATCCTGCCTTTCCCAGACCGTAATTGTTATGCTGTCTGGGAGGAATACACAAAAGCCAACTAACCTCATTCATGTGACCCAGTGATATGCTGCAGGCACCAAATGGTTATGACAAGAAAATGCCAACTTTCTAAACGTGGCATTTGCAGAATTGTAGCTTAAATTCTGACTTTACCATTAAAGAGGAGCTTAAACTACAAATCCAAACTTGACTTTCCAACCTGCTCACAATTAAAAGTTAGCTTTTATCAAATGTAATTCAGTGTCATGCTATGGGAGGTCTCTCAATATGAAAAATGTATTTATGAGTTTTTTCACTACCAAGACATTTAAAAATTAAAGGTACAGCTTTTTAATTACAATGCACCCCGCCAAACGGGCTATTTAGGGCACACTTTATGGATGACTTATATGTAATAAAAAGGGAGTATTAGGCTTGGCAAAATGTTTTTTTTTCCAAAACAAAGTGGCAGTTTAGGACTGCTTGACGCTGAGTGGCAGACCAGAGACATGTTTTACACCGCTACATAAGTGGGTGGCACAATAAGTGCTGCAGGCCCACTAGTGCGTTTAATTTACAGGCCCTGGCTACACGGTACACCACTTTACTAGGTACCTATAAGTTAATTAAATATGCCATTCAGGTGTAAGTCATCCTTACCTTGTTTAAAGGAGAGGGCACATGTACTTTAGCACTGCTTAGCCAACTAAAATGTGTTCAGGAAACAGAAGGGGTGAAAAAAAGCATTTGGGAGTGATTCTGCAGAGTCAAACTATTGTTTTGACAACTGTAACTGTGTATATTTATAAAAATTCTGAATGTATGCCTGGGGGTTTATTGTGGGAAAAGTTATGTAGAGTTTGGTAAGTCCGAGTTGGGCATGGTGACAAGCCAATGATAAATGCTTTTGGACAAATTTATGTCTGATGTCACAGGTCAGATGAGTTTATTATCAAATGTTATGATGAAGGCAGTAAGGCTGATCATTTTATTGTGAAAATGTTTTATCACTAGTAGGCCTTTACGAGTTGACTGTCACTACTACACTGCTTTAAAGGTTGTAGACAAATATTTTGTTACATGGAATCTCATAGATACCGTGATAGGAAATGGTATTGGTTACGTTCTCTGAAAAACACTTGGAACTGAATATTTGTAATTAGACCCTTTTTGGAGTGGTTGTATAATGTTTGTGAACTAATATTCTATATGTATTTGTTTATTTATGATTGTGCCCTATGGTTTCCAGCTGTTGTGCAATATAAGAGGCCTCAGCTGGTTATGGTTGCAAATCAACAATAAAGGCTGTAGGCTTGGTTGCTTCATTGGGAAAAGACATGCTTTATGCCATTGGTTTGTTCTGTTTATTTTGAAACGTTGTATCAGAGATAGTAGGCCTGTCTTACTAATTGTGGAAAGCATTTATTAAAGCCAATAGGCATTTTAGGATTCATTATTATTAGGCCTGAGCAAAATTTGACAAATGCCAGAGTAATTGAAGTAATTTTGTGTCACTCCTGTGACACAAAATTACTGACAATTATGCGATTATGTCCACTATTTTGAGTAATTTGTGGCAACAATGCCTACTGCAAGAGCACAGGAACAGAGTTCGGTTGGCAGTTTGTGCTCTATTGCAATCAGAGCTATTTTCTTCGCATCCTCTGGTCAACTTTGGATGTGAGGCTGCATTCTGTGCACATATAATAGAACTATTTGATGGGTTATGCTTCTCATGTAATGATGCATTATTTTGCATACTTCTGCTGTAATTTCAAGTAATTACTCTAACGCAAATTTTGCGAGTTTTGGCCATCCCATTTCAGTATTACATTGTCTTGAATGTTGTAGGCTTGTGTATTATTACATGGAATTTCACAGATGAATTTAGTAAGCAGGGATTTTGGTGTTGGTTACACCCCTTAGATAAACTCTTGGGTAGAATTTTCACGGTGTCCTAATTATTGTTAGATAATTATAAGAGGGGGTGCACATTATTTTGCCAACTGTAATTTTATACGTATTTGTATTTTTTCTGACTGCTTGATGGCTGTCTTGTGAGACAGGTTTTACTCAATATTGTGAGCCTGAGTTGAGGATAGTGGGAAGCAAACAAAAATGGTATACTACTGATTGGTTCATTTGGGAGAGTTATGCCAGTTTTCATAGGAATGACCTGTTTATTATTGAAAGTTGTGACAAAGACAGTAGGCTGACTTATTTATTGTGAAAAGCATATGTTAAAGCCACTAGGCTTTTAACGGGGATTGTCATTACATAGAGGCAAAGACTGTACACAGATCGTTTGGTACGTGGAATTTCAGAGGTTATTATAGTAGGCCAGGCACTTGGAGTTAGCTAAACCTGTGAAATGCCCTGGGGGTTAGATTTGTGCTTTGAGTATCTTTTGAATGCTGTTTCCTGGAGGGGTTGTATATTTTCTGTCAGCTGTAATATTTTACATATTTGTAACCTTAGGACTGTATACTGATGGTTGCTGTAAAAGTGAACCTTGTACTCAACACAGTAGGTCTGAGATTTCTGTGGTGAAAAAATAATAAAGGCTATTGGCACAGTTGTTTCATTGGTTAAATGTATATAACATACCATAAATCTGATCTGTTTATTGTGCAATGTTATTCCAAAGGGATTAGGCCTCCTCATAGATTTGCATAGATTACTATATTAGACTAGGGGCCTGGTGTTGGTTATCTCTCTGATCAAACCATGGGGGTAGATGATCCCGAGTGGTTATATATTGCTTTGCCAACTGTAATTTTGTACATTTTTCTGAGTTTAAGACTGTGTGCTTGATGGTAACATTATAGGAAAGTACAGTGTTATTTGCTGCTGCACATGTGCTATCCTGTTTCTCATTTATAACCAACGTTTTAAATACTATTTAGTAAGCTTACAGTAGAGCATAGATGATTACATGGTTATTACCCTTCTGCCCTGGGTGATCTAATCAAACATATCAACCTGCACATGCCTACATTTAGGTAGTGACTGTCCCTTGTCACACTCGTCGGTTTCTACAATTATGCCTCTTTTCATTAAATCGAATCTTGTATATTTTCACCATTGCTCCGATATCATCATGCTTTTAACCAGATAAATCAATAAATCCAAACTTGGTTTGATTGTTCCTTCAAGATATTTTAAAATATATTTCCTTTTTAATTATAATGTTTTTTCAACTGATCGTTTTCCTTGTAAATTCATAATATTCCAATCCTCAATGCATTTCGGGCCTCTCTCCATTCATCACGGGGTACAATTTTCAAACAATTTTTCAGTGTTTCTCCTGGAAAGATTAACAAAACCCAAACAATAACATTAAAAATCCAAACAATAAAATTAAATAGAGTTCAACAGAACTTAAACTGTGATTATTTGTGTATTTCACATTAACAAACCCTCCATAATTCATTTTAAATTGACTTTAAATCAACTGTTAGAAGTCTGGTAAAACCCTTGGGTGTTCCTGATCATTCCTGAATAATTGCTTACACCATGCCCTTAATTTACATGGGCGTCTTACCCTGTGTCCATATTAATTCATCAATATCACAATCCTGCAGAATTTAGTGTGAAAACCATTTATAATACTCGCAATTGCTGGCAGTAAAAAGAATAATTTCCAAAAGCAGAGGCATGAATCATCCAAGGATAATATGTATAAAAAGTTCAAAGATGGCAGATACCCAAAGATTATTACTGCGAAAAGAGTATTGCATAATGAGAACAAAGAAAGGAATGAGTTATTAAAACAAACCTACGCTAAAAGAAAGTATCAGAAAAATAAGGTTTTGTTTTGAATTTGTCATCACAAAGTACAAGCATTGAACAAATTACATTGAAACATTGAAGAACGATATTTTAATCGCTAGTTTAAAGAATGACTATTATTTGCATATCAGTGTACTAGAAAATTAAAAGATATACTAACGCAAGACACATTTACAGTGACAATGCTAGAAATGCACAAAGAAACAGGGCCTTGTTATAATTGTGGAGGATGTCATAATATCATACCGGAAATGGAAATAACATAGCCTGGAAGGGCACTAAAATATAATTAAACGCCACAGCCACCAGTAATGCCTCATTTACATGTTGAAATGCCCATGTGGGAAGGCGTATGTAGAAATGACTGAACTAAAATGAGAACATGACTGATAGAACACAAAATCAGCCAACGAACAAGGAGCAAGAAATCAAGAGTGGCAGTTCACTTCATTGAGTACAAACACAACATAAGTCAATCGAAAGTCAAAATTTTTGGAAGTTGTAAACCATAGAAAAGGAAGGAATTGACATGGAAAAAGAATTGCTGTGTAAAGAGATTTCCTGAATTAAAAAATTACCTAAAGGAATGAATGATCGTAAGGAATACTCCTGCTGTTCATAACTTTGAAAAAGACGTAACGGTGTTTAGAATATTTTAGTGCACATAATGATAATAATCATTTTCAGATGTAGAATATAAATCATATCTAGATCTGAAGATATTAAATAGACATATCACCCATTGAGAAGTGGAGACATGGGTAATGGAATGCTCTGTAGAATGCAGGTAATGACAGCCTAAACATACTATCAGAATACGAAACAAATTTCCAATTAATAAAGATTTATTCTTGGAGAAATCAACATCCACATAGAACAGTTTTTAACATTTGCGCACATAGGTTTAGTATATGAGGTACTAGTTAAATTTATTACTTTTTAAATGAGCGTGACATGTACATTCTTTACATTAGGCAAATTGAGATGTTAGTCACAGGTTCTAGTGTAGTTACCATCGTCCACATGGACTATATATTAATGTTTGCGCACATGAGTTTAGCTTTCAAGAGTCTAGTTTCACCAAGACAATAATGGTAAGGTGGTGTGGAGATCTCCGTTAATGACTAAAGTTTCTAGGTCAAAGGTGAAGGGGAGGTTTAGGGAGTGCATACTTCTGGGTTTGTAGGCCCCAGTGGAGATGCCTGTGTGGTTGTGTTCATGACTGTGAGTAAAGCCAGAGTTCTTAATCACTTCTAAGAGGGAGCAGATGACACCACCAGGTAAGCTTTGCACACTAAATTATGCAGGATTGTGATGATTAATTAACGTGGACACAGGAAAAGATGGCACATTAAAACAAAGGACACAGTATTAGCAGTTGTAGAGGAATGAGTTTCTAATTCTAAATGAACAGGAACACCCACGGTTTTTACTAGACTAGTAACGGCTGACTCAAAGTCGATCTAAAATGAATTATGAGTGGTTTCCTAAACTGAATATAATTAAAAAGGGACAAATATATATTTTTTAATTTGAATGAAGAATCAAATCAGTTTGGATTTATTGATTTATCTGGTTAAAAGCATGATGAAATTGGAGCAATGGTGACAATATGCATAAAGGATTTGATTTACTGAGAAGATGTATCACACAGACTTAAGACAAGGGACAGTCACTACCTAAATGTAGGCATGTTCAGGTTGTTACATTATACCCCGGGGTGGCGTTAGTTTTTGGGGCTGCCTCAGGTTTGCAATTTCTAATAAATCTGGGGCAGTGGGTGTTGCAGTGGAGCGCCCGAAGTAACACCCATTGCATGCCCCTCTGCTGAAGAAAACTGCATCGGAGGGAGGGGGCAATATTTACAAGCCGGCTTGTAAATATGGAAAAAGGCCATCGGAGCATAGCTAAAATTGACGCTCCATTGGTGATAGGGGCTTGTAAATAAGCTCCTCAGTGCCTGGAGTGAGGTATAGCCCAGTTGCTTCCTAATAAAAATCTGCATTTTTTTTTTAGAGTTAGCACACGATCATGATCATCATTCATTTTCTGAGCTGCCTGCCCCGTGTTACAGCTGAACTCTGCAGTCCCACGGCAGTCCGTCTGCTCACTATAGTTTTCAGTGTTACTAGTCAGTCGAACTAACTAATTTTGGGTCGGAGTGAGCAACTGTGGTGCTGATCGAACTAGTTTACTTTCAGGGCAAAGCAACACTAAGGGACTGATTACAACATTGCTGGACGGGATAGTGTCACAAACGTGACGGATATCCCGCCTGCCGTTTTACAAGTTCCATTTAATGGAACTTGTAATACAGCAGGTGGGATATTCGTCATGTTTGGGACGGAGTATCCCATTCGCCAAGGCCATAATCTGGCTCTAAGTCACCAGAGCCTGTAGCTCTCTGATAGGCTGCGAATGGTGTGATCTGTGCTGCTGCGGGGCTGAGCAGCTAGCGGCACGCCGAGTGGGGTGAACCACTCAGCCCAGTAATGATTTTTATATGGTTGAGCTAACCTAGCCTGGCTGTGATGTATGTGTGCCGCAACCCCACTTTCCTGAGGATTGGCCAATGCCCGGTGCTGACTGTGGCAGCTGTCAAGTCTGCGAGTCAGCTGACCGTTGACTCTCAGTATAATTGAATCATGATATTAGGCAGCTAAGAAGATATCCGTAGAGAGAGCGTAGCTTACATAACCTATATTAGAACGAAATGTCTATATATTAATGTGTGATGATGCTGCATAGAAAACTATAATAATGGCGATTTGCTTAAACGTGCACTTGAATTGTGACCACGAAGAGTGGCCACCAATGTATACGCAAACTAATAATGATGAATAAAATGTTAATGTTATGTTCAATTAAGCTTATATTAACGTTCGTATTGTTGAATCTGTATTGAAAATCTTCATAGGCCTTAAGTTAGCGTGAGCTGCAGTTTAGCTTCCTGGCTCTCATATTAAATGCATTTTTCTGTTTTCCAGTGTGCTGACTCACAAGGGGCCATGACCCTGCAAATGTTCTTTTTCTTTAAACTTGGAAGATGAATGTAACCATGTTAAATCCGTTCCCAAGCGCATCTTCGGTGCCTTGGTTTAAAAGTTATAAATGAATTGAAACAAATGTAGATTAATGAAATGTACAAGGTCACTTAGACCGGTGAACAACAAATCTGCTGACCTAAAAGAGGTGCCAAGAAATGCCAACATATGAAGTAACGCCGGATGTGCCACCTCTGAAGACGTCAATTATGAAGACCAATCAAAGACCTGTGAATTAATGTGGGGTGACAATTGGGATTACCAAATGTTAAATTTGACAGGTTAAAGATAGTGGGGTGTAGTAAATGTCCAATAGAATTTTGGGGGAATGTACTACGAAAAAGGGATAAAAACTCATGTTACAGAAAGGTAAAAAAAATAATTAGGTAGGGAATGCTATTGATTTTATCCAGAAACTCTGTCACTCTGTTTGGTGACTTGAGACTTATTGAATGAATCATCCTTGCCCTTAGACAGCCCATTTACACTTTCCTCCTTATGAGGGAAGTATCCCTTTTGCCCTTTAGTTAAGTCCTGACTGATGGCGATTTGACTGATGTCCTGAAGACGAAGACTGAACCTGTGCACTGACCTAATCCTTGGAGGGTAATTATGACAATGCAATTGTAATTTGTCTGTTTGCTTTTCATTTCTAGGTACCAACTGCTTGCTTTTGACAGAGGCCATAGCTAGATGTTTTCCAAATTGGTGTTCTAAATTGTTTTGCATGAAGCCCAACATGCTAATGCTAATCAGTGGTTAGGACGGGTGATCACCAAATTGACGCAAATAGACAAACGACTGAGACTATGCTTTGTTGAATTGACGTGATATCAATACTCTGCTATACTTTGATCTATGTTTACGCCGTGCTATGTTCTGATGTTTGTGATTCTTGCGTTAATGAAATCTTATCACAGCTGCCATATTGTGACTATGTTATTATGCTTCTTGGTATTAAGATTAACCCATTTGCTCGTAGACTGTAATGAATAGGGAATAAAATTCATAAAATTCTATTAAACTGGCGTGGTTATTCATGGCTGGAAGGTCATGGTTGCGTCGTCAATTTGATTAATGACTTTGACTAAAGTGAAATGTATTGTTGTGATAAACATTGATGACATTATTGATACATTGATTGACAAATTGATTAGCTATCTCGTCCTACGGTGTCTCTCAACTGGGTCAAAAGATTAATTGGCCTAAAACGAGTCCTAATGTGTAATATATTAACATTGAGGGACGCGTTAACAGTGTCACTCATAGTCATTGAATGTCACTCATAATGACACTGAAATTATGAAAATGTCACAAATAAGCAATCTGAAACCTTGCAAGATATCCAGCATGCTTAGAAGCATTATGTTGGCCATCTTGACTTGGTACAGCAGTGATACACTATATACCAGCATTTGAAGATAGCTACTCAGTGCAATGTTCACTGATCGACTATCATTAAACAGCACTGTGCACAGTATACCGTTGCTTCTACCACTCCAAGAAGGCCAACACATTACCGCTAAATGTGTGAGCTAGCTTTGGAACCTAAAACAGCAATACGCTATGTACCATACCATTGTAAGATGCCCTGCTTCTAGTATGCATAATTTTATTTTGGTATTACAAGAATATGCCTGCCAAGTTTAGGTGATAGCATGTTTTCTTTTAATTTATCTTCTATGTATTTCTGGGGCAGGAGAGTTGTACATTTGTTTTATTTCCGAAGGGTAAGTGGGTGAATGCAAAATGTCAGTGTGTGGATGAATGTAAGAGTGCAAGGATGAGTGACAAAGTGCATGTATGATTACTTACATTTACTGCTTGCTTAAACTCAGTGATTGAATGCATCATTCTTATATAAAATGAAATAAAAATAAAGTGGTTAAAAAAACTCCGAGATTAAGAGTCAGTTTGTTGTAAACTAGACCTATAAGCTTTGCCAATGTTTGTTTTTTTACTTAAGCCAGTTTCCTCAGCTGTTATACTAAAATAAACTCAGCAGTAACAGGGGCCGACAGATGCTCATCGAACACTTGGCTTTCTCATGCACAAAGAATAACAGGACAAGCCTTGAAGGGATTAAGTTGATGCCAAGTTTGGTGAAGGCCACCGCCTTATTCAGCAGGCACAAATATGCCGTTTTCAACGAGCAAGATAGGGAGGCTCTATGGAGGCGATGTTTAAGATCTCATAAGCAGTCCCATTTTAATAGGCAGACACTGCGCTGCCATAGGTAATGCTCCTGCCTCAGGAGAGCCCCCGCTCTGCACTGAAAAGGCAGATGGGAGAGAAAGCTGTTCATACATAAAGTAACTCACAAAGGCACGAATAAACAAGAAGTATTGAATTTAAAAATGCATTGTCTTTGTGAAACCTACCCCGAGGGCGAGGCGATGCACGTGATAAAGGGCAGAGCCAGATGTGCTAATCCAAATGCACAAAATCATAAAAGAGAGAGATGAAAGGACGACAACAAAATGACCTCAGACAATGCGCGTGCAATCTTTGTCCTCTCACAAAAGAGAAATTATACAATATTGGAGACGTGCACCATGACAGTACTTGAGGAGATCAGGGTGCGTGCAGAGCCGCGCGTGCGTGCAGGGCCGCGTCTGACGTCATTGTTGGAGGGTGAGGGTAAAGGAGAGACTGGGGAGGGGGGCTGCCTGCCCATTCGGGATCAGGCACCCCAGTAGACCAGAAGAACAGATTAGAACGTTTTCATTTTTTAAAAATTAATGTTGCAAATGCCGTGTTCAAGGCAAAGATGAAATAACTTAGTCCGCGCAAACATGCAAAATGTAATTTTTGCTGGAGGTAAAAACTCATAAAAGCCACTGAGTATCAAAATACAATTACAGGACCAGAGTATCATTTAAAATAGCGAGGACATTGACTGACCCCAATGCTACAGCCGTAGAAAGTTATAGGCAGGCCCGGTACCAGGATTCAGGCTCTTAGAGGGCCATGAAGACGCATGGGTGGGCCAGGAAGATGAATAGGGTTGCCTAACATATTATAGGTGTGTGATTGCTCGCTGTGGACGTGCAGGGTAGTTTTGTAGGGGAGGAGGAACATACTGTACTGGTTGTGCCAATGATGACGCAGAAAAGAAGGACTAACAAATATTCAAATATCATGTAACCAAAATCGTATAAGGTAGTTTGATTTTAGCAAAGAAAAATAATGTACTTGGGAAATTGTGCCCACGGAGTAGTTCGCCATTATTATAAACGGTCTTAATTAATCATGAAGAATCAGCAAATGTAGTAATCCGTCATAATTGCAAATGTATTCTATGATTTCTTGTTGAAACTGTTTAATGCTTAGCTTAAATTTAGCAGAGGCTTTGGCCTAGTTGACTGGTCTCAAATTTAACTGCGTGGTTTTCACTTGCACTAACAAAGCCATATTATTTAATTTTAAAGGTTGTATTTTTCCAGTAGAAATGACTAATACACTTATCTCAAGGTTTCGTGCTAGGCTGGTTGAATCCCTTTTGATGCAAGGTCAGCTCCTGCAGGTACGGACAATAAAAGCACTGATACCGAAATAATTGGCAAACTTTGTTGCAACTTGTGTTCCAAAGCTCCAAGGACAATGTATGCATAAATGAATACTAGGAGAAAGACACTATTCATTGGTCAAATTGAAGCCACCCTATGAACCCTCCTATGGAAGACCCTGAAGAATTTGGAATGTTTCTTACTTAAACCCAATGGACAAAGAGAAGTCAGCCATTTTCCTTGATGCCATTTTGAAGCCTGATTCAAGAAGCCATTTTAGACGATATCTTCGATGCCTTTTCTCTGTTGCAGAGAAGGAGACTTTAAAGAATTCTCACCCTAGAGACTTAAACTTTAATTTTGCCCCGTCTTGCCCATGTAGTAACTCTTGCCCCATTTTCCTTGCTGCCGCAAGGAAACTTGCCTTAACTCTGCCCCTTTGAAATCTGCTCCATAGTGATCGGACCGATGCCTGAAGGACGAAGTCTTTTCCTTGTATGCTGATTGTATTTGGTAAATATGAAAGAATAATTATATTATGCATTGTGTTTTCCTTCCTAGGTGCCAACTGCTTATTTTGATAGGGCCCAAGCTAGAAGTTTTCTAAATTTGTGTTGACTAAATTCATTTTGCATGAAGCCTCACATGCCGATGCTAATTAGAGGTTAGTCGAGGTATTTATTTGATGCACCATGCTGCATTGAAATCTTGTTATGCTGACCGATGCATGAAATTAGTCAAATTCAATTGCTTATATTAGTGATCTGCATTGCTATAACCGAGTGCATTATAATACAGATTTTGCGTAGATTGCGTTTCTTCCGCCGCTACGGACAGCTAGTAATGTTCGTATACATATATCATTTGATTTTGAGACTCACATATATTGTGTTAGCTTTGTTAATATAGGGAAAAATACATTCATTAACTTTCAATAAACCGGTGTGGTTATTCATGACTGAAAGGTTATGGCGTGTGAAAATACAAATTGGTATTGATTCCTAATGTGTTGTTTGATTATTAATTGAGTATTGGGTATTGATTAAAATGGTTATTGATTATTGATTTGAGTGATTCGACTATTCTTGGATGAGGAGAACCCAACTCGGTCAAAAGGTTCACCGACCTCCAGCGTGTCCAAGCACAAGTAATTTATAAAGACTGGACGCGCTATCAGTAGATGGTAGCAGAGATTGATGGTTTGGCCCTTTGGGACCCCATCCGAACAATAGGCGGAGTCAAGTTAGAATTTTCTTTGATAAAACAAGTTGGAGAGATGATGATGCCCTAAATTCCCAATGACTTTCCCGGAATCTCGGAGCTTGCGAATGGAGGAAATGGAGGTGTGAAAATGGTTTCCGCGTTTCTAGTGACGGTATGAATGAAGTTAGGGTTTCGCGCTTGCAAAGCTTATGCCGCAGATAAATTGTGAAGGTTGTGAGGACTTTAGGGGGTTACGAACTCCAATTGAAATTTTAGAGGAGTGGTACTCCAAAGTGTGAGAGTAGGGAAGTCGTCGAACTTCATATGTGTGTAGCACTTTGTGCAGGAAAAATTGTCCACGTGGTTGTTGATGTTGAGACAGGCCCTGCGAGGTCAAGAGACTCCGGAGTATGTTGAAAAGTGTATGAGACACTTGATTGATGTTGTAATCTGTTCGGTTTAATAGGTTGATCGGACGTGGTCAACGAGTCAGTATGAATATTGAGGAATGAAAAAAAATTTTCGACTTTGAGATTTGACGAATTCTAAGGCGCGCTAGAATAGTTCATTGATCAGTTGAGAGTAAAATTTGCGGGTCAAATTTTGCTTGCGAAAGTGGGAAACCGAGAAAGATATAAAATCACTGCCGAAGCAAGAGAAAAATCCCTAAGGTTTCTGAAGCGATTGTGTTACCCTTCCTGTAGTAAACCAACAGATTTGTTTTCTTCTTTTTGGTTAGTGCTCGCGATATATTGCAGAAATTAGTTTTGAGTGAAGCTGAATGAAGGAGGACAAGCCGCAAGACTTTGTCAGCCGCAGTGTGTGGGTGTGACATCACTGGGAGCCGCGCTGGGATAGGTTGGTTGGTGAGAAGGGCGCGCACGGATTGGACGCAGTCCGTGAAGCGCAATTGGAAGGGAAAGGCAAGCGAAGAGTATTCCGGGAATTAAAGTCACTTATTGATTACAATTTTTTAAAGAAAATAAAAGACGGAAAGATTACATTTTTCAAAGCATTTAAGAGTGCCTTAAGGGGAGATGTATATATTAAAGCAAACGTAGGAGGAGAAACACCACCTGAGGGTACAGCAGCTTACATCATGATTGAGGAAAAGGGTGTCGCACCATGTCTTTGGCTGAAGCAATGGTGCAAATTAACAGAAAAGCATGGAAGTGTAGCGTTCTCTATCCATGGGTCGTTTAAGTTAAGAGTTTTGGAGAATCTAAGATTCGCACTATACGACATGAAAGTACCTCCAAGACCAGCACAATTTGAAGCATTAGCGATTTGGGAGCTAATAGCTAGAAGGCAACAACAGAAGAAATTTGAAACAAGAGTGAGAAAAGTAGAAAAGACACTAGCGGATGCTAGATGGGATACTACTCAAAAGGTTTGGAGATCAGACGTATTGCAGGGAATTAAATTGTTTCCAGCAATTACTGACGAAGCAGAGACGGAAGGAAGGAAGGAAAGCTACCTATAAAACAAACAGGAGTCAGTCCAGAGATAGAGAAAACAACAGAAATTCGAAAAGGTCAGACGAGTCAGACGATGAGGAGTTCATTATGCAATTGCTAAATGACCGCCCGCCACCATATGTGAAAAGCGAGAATGGCCCAAGCACTAGTACTGCCCCTCCAGAACCAGTACAGGATACTGCAACACCGAATTTGAGAATACCGCAGAGGCAGAGTAGTCCCGACATGCCTTTTACACTAGAGATACCACAAGTTCAGAGAATATATCCCGACGTGCCTAAATTGAAACCTGTCAATGATTACCAGCCACTTGTTCAAAGGCGCTATCATAATGAGCATAATTTAGAAATTACTTCTAGTTTAATGGCACAGGGAGGACAGAATTATCAAAGACCGACATTGATTCAAGCCGAATCAACACAAATTTTGATGCCTCAGAAGCAGGTGCAAGAAGTGCCGAGGTACACTCAAATAGCAGAAAACCAGTTAGATATGCCAGCAATGATGAATCATAATGTGGGAATTAACATGCCACAGAATTCGGGGAACAGACAGAATCCGGATGCAATATCCTTGCCTATCACTGTAGGTCCGCCAGTACCATTGTATATACAGGCAAAGCTGAATGCATGCGACCAAGGGGTAATGACACAAAATGAGACAGGGAGGAGCTGCATAGAAAATACCCCAGAAACAACCTCGGTAGGAACACTGCCAAATAGATCTGGGTCTTTGTTGGAATTTAGTCCAATTCCAGCTTGTGTTCCGTCAACTGTGGTAAGGTCAGGTCTACCACTAGTAGTACCGCTAACCTCGCAGTCGATGTAAGTGCTACATTGATGGGACTGAACGCGGAACAGTTAACACAATGGTTGAACAGCCTGAACTCCCAACAGAGTACACCCAGCGGAAAGGGAGAAGAATATTTGAATAAGATAAGACTAACTAGTAGAGGGAACAATGGGTCTGAACAGGTTAGAATCATACACAGAAGAAGAGCTGAGATACATGTGCCCTAGAATTACAAGAGAAGTAAGCAACATACCTAAAAGGCTACAAGAAATTGCAGACAGAAACCAAGTCGACATAGGTAAAATCAAACACTTGAGCAGAAGTTACAGGTTAGACTTTGAGACAAAAGACTTTGAACACATGAGATCTGCAGGAATGAAAACACACCTTAAAGAGATACTGCAAAGCGCGCAGGTTTGGAGATGTCTAGATAAGTGGGAGAGCAGGCGGGTTAAGAAAAAGGACAAGAAGAAAGAAAGTACCACAGACCGGAATGAGAAAGTACAACAGAATGATGATCTGATAACCATGTTGCCAATGAGAGAAACGGCAGGGGGAAAACTTGTACATGTACCGTGGCACAGGCGCGATATTCAGTCCTTTACGGATGATTTCCCAAAATTAAGAGAGAAACCGATCGAATGGTATCAACAAACAGATAGATTTGTGAAACTCGCAAAATGTCTTTGGAAAGACCTAAATACATTGTTCGAAATTGTGGTTCCGGCAGATTTGTGGGAAGATTGTAAAAGGGCTGTAGGTTGGCCAACAAGTGAACCAGAAAGAGATAGGGACACAGGTGCACCATCGCCTATGGTAATGAGTTTATACCATAAGGTGATCGAGCATTTGAAAACAAAGGTTGCGTCGAAAAATGTAGATTGGCAGAGAATTGACAGAACAGCACAAGAAGTTAAAGAGTCGATACATGCATACTATGAGAGATTGTTGAAAGCATTTAAAAATTACAGTGGCACGGAAACAATTGAGCCAAAGGACATGCTCCATTTTGTATTCAGATTTGTGGAAGGACTGAGACCCGAAATCAGCCAGATGATTGAAATGCATCTGATTTGTTGGCAGTCAAAGTCGATCGATGAGGTGTTGAATTATGCAAAATACTGCAGTGATGAGATTGAGACGAAGCAGAAAAAGTTGAAGGAAAAGGTGATGGTAATGCAGCTTAGAGCAGCTCAGACAGGTTTGCAAAGTTTGCAAGGTTTTCAACAACAGTTGCCGCAGCAGCAACAACCGGGAAATGCTATGTTTCAGCCACAGATGAGAGGCAGAGGCCAAGGAGGTTTTGTGAATAATGGTCCTGATTTAAATACTGTTATGATTCCAAATGGTATACAGGCAATGAAGAAGGTGATGCCGTGTCATACGTGCGGAATCGTCGGGCATTGGAAACGGGAGTGCCCAATGTTGGTGCAGGAAGGTGTAGGTCAGCAAAACAATGATGTCAATTCATTTCAGAATATGAGAGGACCGAAAATGAGGGGTCCAAATCCAAATTTTCAAAATAATGTGAATCAGATGCAGGGTTTACAACCCATACAACCACAGCAGGTGCAAATGCCCCGTGTACAAATGGTACAATCGCAGCCAATGCAACAGCAGTTTCCCATGGTACCTAATCAGCAAATGCAAATACCCTTAGCACCAATGAATCAGCAACAAGTAATGCTTCCTCAACAGGTCACAGGTCAAGGAATGAATCAAAATGACACAGTACACCAATTCCCGTTACACAGTGAGCATGGAATAAACGATGTATGGGAGAGTGAAAGTTCAGATGAGGAGGGAAATTGTATGCTTGCAGCATCTTTGGAAGTTGACCAAAAGGGACCGTATGTGATAGGAAGAGTTATGGATCACAGCGTTTCATTTTTGGTTGACACAGGAGCTACTCGCTCTACAGTCAAAAGTATTGAAGTACCAAATTTGCCACTTTCAGGGAGAACAGTTCAAGTAGTGGGAGTAGCAAATAGGTATCTGACAAACCCAATCACAGATCCAGTGCAAGTCAGAATTGGTAACTTTCAAGGTTCACATAAATTTGTGGTATGTGACTCAAGCCCGATATCACTATTAGGGAGAGATTTATTGTGCAAATTGGGATGCTTGATTATGTGCTCAAATGAGGGAATTAAAATACAGACAAACAGTGATGAGGAAGAAGAGGACAGTTTAGGAGGAGACGAAGTGGAAACTGTTGATGAAGAGTATCCCCTGATTACTCTTTATCCTATGCTCACTGAAGCAGATATTCCCGCTGAGTTACAGGAAACAGTTGGAAAGGAAGTGTGGGATATGACAGGGAAAGAAGTAGGATTGGTTAAAGGAGCAGAACCAGTGAAAGTGACTGTAAAACCCAATGTAAATCTTCCTCAGACCCCGGAGTACCATATGTCACAAGACACTCTCATGAAAGTAGCCCAACTCATTGACGAGTTTGTAAAACAGGGAGTACTGAGAGAAGTACTAAGTAGTCCATGTAATTCACCAATCATGGGACTAATAAAACCGAGTGGAAAGGTTCGGATTGTTCAAGATTTGAGAAAAATAAATGACATAGTAGTCAAATGTTGTCCTGTGGTACCAAATCCAACTGTGATAATGTTTCAAATTCCCTGTGATGCAGAGTGGTTTTCAGTCATCGACTTGTCACAAGCATTCTTTTCTGTGCCTCTTCATGAGGACAGACAATTTTTTTTTTGCTTCAAATTCCTAGACAGAGTCTACAGTTGGTTTTGAATTCCTCAAGGGTTTTTGGAGTCACCATCAATATTCAATCAGATCCTAAAGAAAGATTTGGAATCATTGGAATTACCATTTGAATCAACCTTGGTACAGTATATTGACGATTTACTAATCGCATCCAAGACAGAGAATGACTGTACGGTTGACACTATTGCCCTACTGAACCACTTGGGAAGGAATGGACACAAAGTGTCTCCTTCAAAATTACAGTTCTGTCAGAAGAAAGTGAAATATTTGGGTCACCAAATAGAGAAAGGGTCGAGAAGAATTATGAAAGAGAGAATAACAAGTGTACTTCAAATGAGTCCACCCAATACGAGGAGAGATGTGAGAAAGTTTTTGGGAATGGTGAGCTACTGTCGCCAATGGATTCCCAATTTCTCGGCTCTAGCCAAACCTTTACTGAAACTGACCCAGAAAGATGCGCCAGATGAAATAGTGTTGAAAAGAGATGAAATGGATGCTTTTATTGAATTGAAGGAATGCATGTGCAGAGCTCCAGCTTTAGGTATGCCTGATTACACAAAGCCGTTCACATTGTTTTGTCATGAACGTGATGCATGTTCCTTGTCTGTCTTGACTCAAGCCCATGGTGGCGTAAACAGACCAGTAGCATATTTTTCAGCTACTTTGGATCCAGTCGCAGCAGCCTTACCGGGATGCTTGCGTGCTGTAGCAGCAGTTGGTATAAGCCTAAATCAGAGCGAAGGAATAGTGATGGGACATCCTTTGACAGTTATGGTCCCTCACTCAGTCAAAATACTTTTGGCACGTTCCCGAACACAGCACATGACCGGTGCTAGGCTTACAAGGTATGAGACAATCATTTTGGGGTCACCCAATGTGCAGCTGAAAAGGTGCACTACGTTGAATCCAGCAACCTTGTTTCCCCAGTGAAAATGTCAAAATTGAGAACGCTGAAGACATCGAGCACGACTGTCTTCAGGTGACTGAATTTTGTACAAAACCAAGACCTGATATCAAAGACACTCCACTGGAAGAAAATGATCAAATTATTTTTGTTGATGGTTCATGTTTAAGAGATGCACTAGGAATATTGAAAGCAGGATATGCTGTATGTACAATAACAGGTGTTCTGGAAGCCTCTTGGCTTCAAGGAGTTTACTCTGCACAGGTAGCGGAACTAGTAGCCCTTACTAGAGCTTGCCAACTTTCCGCATTAATGAAAGTCACCATTTACACTGACAGTCAGTATGGATTTGGAATAGTGCATGATTTTGGACAATTGTGGTCACAGAAGGGTTTCATGACCTCTTCAGGATCACCAGTGAAAAATGGTGAAAGAATAAAAGAGTTGTTACATGCCATCCAGTTACCAGGAGAAGTAGCAGTGGTAAAATGCAGTGCACACTCGAAATCACAAGACTTCGTTTCTTTGGGAAACGGATATGCAGATCAAGTCGCAAGGTTTTGCGCATTGAACTGTATATTGCTCAGAGACTAATGGAACCTGATAAATGAGCCAGAACTTGAACCAAATGAAGCCTTTGCTTTAAAAGTTGTAGATACAATTGAAGAATTGAAATTCCTACAAAATAATGTCAGTAAGGATGAGAAACTCTCATGGAGCAAACTACAATGCATAAAGAAACCAGATGATTTGTGGGTTTCAAGTGAAGGGAGGTTGGTTCTGCCAGACAGTCTTTTAATGCAGCTAGCCAGATTGTATCATGGACAAGCCCATCTTGGAAGGGATGCCATGATTAGGTTATTCAAAATTGATTGGTTTAATCCCAAATTCCGCCAAGTTGCTGAAGCAGTTTGCCATTGTTGCGTCATTTGCCAACAAATGAACGCAGGGAAGGGAACAGTAGTAAATTTGAGCCACATTGGAAGAGCAGGTGGGCCATTCAGCAGGATGCAAATGGATTTCATTGAGATGCCTATGCACGCAGGCTTGAAGTATGTGTTGGTAATTGTGTGTATTTTTAGTCATTGGATTGAAGCATACCCTACACGCAGAAATGACAGTCTCACAGTTGCAAAATTACTTTTGAGAGAACTAATACCACGTTTTGGATTCCCGATCTCTTTAGAATCAGATAGGGGAAGTCACTTCAATAACGAAGTAATCAAATTGTTGTGTGCAGCGCTGAATATTGAACAAAAGTTGCATTGTTGCTACCGCCCTGAAGCATCAGGACTAGTGGAACAAATGAATGGCACATTGAAATCAAGGATGGCGAAAATATGCGCATCCACAAACCTGAAATGGCCTGACGAGTTGCCTTTGGTGTTAATGTCAATGAGAAACACACCTGATAGAAAGACTGGACTGTCACCGCATGAAATCCTTATGGGCAGAGCCATGAGACTTCCAGCCGTTCCTGCAAATGCACTTGTAAATATTACCGATGAAATGGTATTGGACTACTGCAAAGGTCTAGCTGATGTGGTCCGCTCTTTTTCTCACCAGGTGGAGGCAACCACCTTGCCACCGATCCAAGGTCCAGGACACGCCCTGAAAGCAGGTGACTGGGTCCTGATATAGAAACATTTCAGGAAGTCGTGTCTGGAACCCCGTTGGAAGGGACCTTTCCAAGTGATTCTGACAACTACCACCGCTGTGAAGTGTGTGGGAGTTCCCAACTGGATTCACGCCAGTCACACGAAAAGGGTGACATGCCCCACAGAAGAGGAAGTCGAAGGGCTAAAATTTCCAGCAACTGGCAGGGAAGTACCAGGTACCGAGACAAGACAAAGAGAACCTGGAGGGGAACAAGCAGAAATAGAGGAAGGAGAAATATTTTCTGAAGAAGAAGCAGCTGACCCATTTGAGGAGGTCGGAGGAGAAACATCAGGAAGTGACGAAGATCCCGAAGGTGACGAAGAGCCTGCGACAGGTGAAGGAGCAGGAGAGCCTGATCAGAGGAGGGCTTTCCCAGAAGCGGACAATACAGGCAAAGGAAAGGAAAACTTGATTGACCTCCTAGGGGAAGGAGACAAGACAGAGCAGAGTGAAATCGTTCAAACTCTTCCAGAACTGGTTGCAGGTCCATCAGGTGAAAACAGTGCGAAACGGAGACAAAGCACATCGCCAGTGAAATTAAGGACTAAAGAAATATTAAACGAAAGTGAAGGGCCAAAGTCGAAAGAGAAAAGGAAAGAAGTGTCTGTTGCAATAACAACACCAAGTGAAGGGAAAGACACAGCCAAGGAACAAAGCACCAGCGAGAGAGAATCAAAAGGAGATGCAAAATTGAAAAGGAAAAGAATACAGAGCAGAAGATATTCTGGTCCATAGTGGGCAAACATAGCCGCTAACGATTGGTCAGACGAATTCCTATCTCTCAGTCTTGAGAACGAAGAAGCAGAACGTCACTTTAGCACATGAGAAATGAAAAATTCGATGAACATTACCGAATAAGACATTGACAACCTGATTGACTTTTAACCGGATAAAACATTGTTAATTTGATTGACTTTGAAACCGACCTTGAGACAAAGCTGCTAAACCGATAAGAGACTAAGGCCCTCATTCTGACCCTGGCGGTCGGTGATAAAGCGGCGGCCAAGCCGCCAACAGGCCGGCGGTCTAAAATATGCAATTCTGACCCTGGCGGGAACCGCCAACACAGCCCGCCAACTTAACACTCCGACCGCCACAGCGGTACAAACAAACAGCGCGGCGGTTCCCGCCAACAGCCCGGCGGCAGACAAAGTACCGCCCACCCTATTACGACCCACCAATCTGCCACCTTTTCCGGGGCGGGAGCACCGCCGATAAGAACACGGCGGAAACAGACTACGAACGGGAAAACGCTCACCTCTACGCACTCCACGCGAGATTCCGGCAGTATGGAGCCAGAGTTGCAGGTCATCCCCGCACTCCTATTCCTGCTCATATACCAGGAGCACGCCCGGCGGCGCGGAAGACATCGGTGAGTACGGCACCTACGACACAGGGGAGGGAAAAGATTACCGGCACACACCCACCCACCCACACCCACTACAACACACACATCAATGCATTCCCACAGATCACTGTCACAACCCACAAACCACCCCCCTCCGAAATAATGCAAAGACCAAAAGAAGAGATCATAAACGGGCAGATATATTGAAATATGTACACCAGTAATCCCAATTAATAAATAAACTATGTACAAAATATATACAGCTACTAAATGTAGTCCAACCACTGTCCGTGGATCACAGGGGTCCTGTGCAAAGGGGCAAGGCCCAGTCCCACGACAAGAACTCCACGGAGAGAACACTGCAGGGGCATCAGAAAGAAAATAGGACAGGCACCTCAGGGGGAAGGGAAGGGGGGGCACCTCAGCCACTTGAGTACACAACGCCAGATCCACGAGGGGACTCCATGACCACTGGCCCATCCTGGGGAGAGCAAAGCCACAGTCCAAACAGTCCATACAGTGGGTGGCCTGCCCACTGGGCCATCCTGGGGAGAGCAAAGCCACAGTCCATACAGTCCATACAGTGGGTGGCCTGCCCACTGGGCCATCCTGGGGAGAGCAAAGCCACAGTCCATACAGTCCATACAGTGGGTGGCCTGCCCACTGGGCCATCCTGGGGAGAGCAAAGCCACAGTCCATACAGTGGGTGGCCTGCCCACTGGGCCATCCTGGGGAGAGCAAAGCCACAGTCCATACAGTCCATACAGTGGGTGGCCTGCCCACTGGGCCATCCTGGGGAGAGCAAAGCCACAGTCCATACAGTCCATACAGTGGGTGGCCTGCCCACTGGGCCATCCTGGGGAGAGCAAAGCCACAGTCCATACAGTCCATAACAGACCCCACTGCCACTGGAGGAGGCAAGTTGGCCAGAGGACATCCTGCAGCCCTGCCCGAGATAGATCCTGCCCTGCCACGTCTGCCAAAGGGCCAGCGGTTCTTGCCCTGAAGGGCCCAGTTCAGCGGTTCTTGAGACGGCGGGGCCCAGTTCAGCGGTTCTTGAGACGGCGGGGCCCAGTTCAGTGGTTCTGGAGACGGCGGGGCCCAGTTCAGCGCTCCTTGCCCTGAAGGGCCCAGTTCAGCGGTTCTTGAGACGGCGGGGCCCAGTTCAGCGGTTCTTGAGACGGCGGGGCCCAGTTCAGCGGTTCTTGAGACGGCAGGGCCCAGTTCAGCGCTCCTTGCCTTGAAGGGCCCAGTTCAGCGGTTCTTGAGACGGCGGGGCCCAGTTCAGCGCTCCTTGCCCTGAAGGGCCCAGTTCAGCGGTTCTTGAGACGGCGGGGCCCAGTTCAGCGGTTCTTGAGACGGCGGGGCCCAGTTCAGCGGTTCTTGAGACGGCGGGGCCCAGTTCAGCGCTTCTTGCCTTGAAGGGCCCAGTTCAGCGGTTCTTGAGACGGCGGGGCCCAGTTCAGCGGTTCTTGAGACGGCGGGGCCCAGTTCAGCGCTCCTTGCCTTGAAGGGCCCAGTTCAGCGGTTCTTGAGACGGCGGGGCCCAGTTCAGCGGTTCTTGAGACGGCGGGGCCCAGTTCAGCGCTCCTTGCCCTGAAGGGCCCAGTTCAGCGGTTCTTGAGACGGCGGGGCCCAGTTCAGCGGTTCTTGAGACGGCGGGGCCCAGTTCAGCGGTTCTGGAGACGGCGGGGCCCAGTTCAGCGGTTCTGGAGACGGCGGCCGGTCTATGGCCAACTGCTAATTGCCTGGTGGTGCCCTCCTGGGCAGCGGGGATGGAGCTCCTTCACTGCCCACCTGGGCTGTGGGTGGTGGGGCCCTCCTGGCCAGCTGGGCTGGGTCCTCCCTGGGCAGCGGCTATGGGGGTGGTGGGCTCTCCCGGGGCAGCTGTGCCGGTTCCTCCCGGGGCAGCGGCTATGGGGGTTGTGGGCTCCTCCTGGGCAGCAGGCCTGCTGCCTGACCTCTCCGACTTGCTGCCCTTGCCCTCCTTAGTCGTGGGCCTGTGGCCCTTTCCTCCCTTTGGAGCTGTGGCTGGTGACTGTCTCTGGGTGGTGTCCGGGGGGGATGTAGAAGGCGGGCTCCTGCGGCGACCCTTCCGCCTTCTGCTCCTCTTCCCAGGGGGTGGGCTGGCTGTCCCCTTGCTGCTGGGCGAAGATCCAGACATGCGGGCTGGCGGGCTCCAATACCCCTGCAACCTTGTCAAGGGGGCTGCAGGGCTGGTGGTGGCTGAGGTGCTCTTCTTACCCCGACGAGAAGGAGGGGGGGGCTCAGGGTCAGGAAAGAAGTTAGTAGTGGCGAGGAAGAGCTTCTTGGGACAATGGAGAGTGGTAGGTACAGTGGGAATGGGAGTGGAGGGAGAGGATGTGGTTGTAGGTGAGTCACGTTTGCTGTCTTTGGGTGCAGGTGCAGGAGGGATAGGCTGTCGTGAGGTGGATGGCTGTTGGGTGGGTGGGTGGCTGCGTTTGTGTGGTGTGGAAGAGGGGGTGACAGACACAGTGGGAGAGGACACAGGGGACGTGTAAATGGCAGTGGGGGTGGTGACTGCACGTGTGCGGACTGGAGTGGAGGGTGTGCTGGTGATGGAAACATTGGCTGATGGTGAGGTGAATGGAGGTGTGAGTGTAGACGTCACAGGGAGGGAGGAGGGAGACGAGGAGGTGGGGGTCACAGAGGTGGTAGTGACTGTTGGCATGTCTGCATCGGAATGTTGCGTGTGTGAATGTCTGCGTGATCTGTGGTGCTTATGTTTGGATGAGCTTCTCTTGGGTGTTGAGGTGTGTGCAGGCTGGTCTGATGGTGTGGGTGGGACAGGCAGAGGAACAGGAGACTGGGAGGAGGGAGTTAGTAGAGGCAGGCAGGAGACAGGGACAATGGCTGCCGTCAGTGCTGAGGCCAGAGCCTGGAACGATCGCTGATGGGCAGCCTGACCCGAATGAATGCCCTCCAGGTACGCATTGCTGCGATGAACCTCCCTCTCCACCCCCTGGATGGCATTCAAAAGGGTAGTCTGCCCAACAATGAGCGTTCGGAGGAGGTCAATGACCTCCTCACTGAGGGCAGCGGGGGTAACAGGGGCAGGGCCTGAGGTGCCTGGGGCGAAGGAGATGCCCGGCTTCCTGGCAGAGCGGGCACGGGGGGAACGCTGAGGGGCTGCTGGGAGGGCGGAGATGGTGCGCTGGGTGGCGGCTGTACCTGTAATGGCGGGGGGCACGGATGGTGCCACCCCCGCAAGGGAGCCCCCTTCCGAGGACGTGTCCGTGTCGCTGCAGGGTCCAGTCGTCCCCGTCGTGGAGCTCCCCTCGCCCTCCGTCTCACTGGTCCAGTCTGACTCTGTGGCATGGCCCTCCTGGGCCATGTGAGATGCAGCTCCCTCCTGCCCCGATGCCACTTCTCCTCCGCCTGATGATGCTGATGCACACAAGCACAGAAAGACAAACAAAAAGGGGGGGGAGAGAGAAATAAAGGGATATTGAGTACATGGATCTCCGGTACAGTTAGCGGACATGACAGACACAGATGCCCCCTGCACTAACTTGCGCACTTGGGGTACGCTACGCATTCCGTGGAACATGCCCTACACGCCTAGAGTTGACAACTGCACCCATGGATGACACGGCCCAGGGATGGCTGTACTGACAAACTACTGAGGGTGGTGGCTGGGGACACAGGGGCTTACGGGGGTGCCCAGCCTACAGATATCGCCCTGGCCTAGGGGGACCCCCAGCCCTCCTCCCCCACCCAGACACCTCCACTGCGCGACAACAGAGTAGATAATGCTTGTACTCACCCCCTTGTGTCTGCTGTGCTGCCCTCACGCGCCCATCCAATTCAGGGTAGGCCACCGCCAGGATCCGGAACATCAGGGGGCTCAGTTGACGGCAGGCACCCCGCCTACGTTGGGAGGCCATCCCCAGCAGAGACTCGGCGGTCTTCTTGGTCCCGCGGCGGATGTCCTCCCACCTCTTGCGGCAGTGGGTGCCCCGTCGATGGTGGACCCCCAGGGCCCGGACTTCCTTGGCGATGGCACGCCAAATCCCGATCTTCTCATGGGCGCGGACCTATGTGACACGTACAGGGAGGGAGAAATACCACGTTCAAGTTTCTCAGCATTTTCCTTTCCAGTGGCCCAACATGCCCCCCATCCCCGCCAGGCCCCCCGCCATGCCCAACATGCCCCCCATCCCCGCCAGGCCCCCCGCCATGCCCAACATGCCCCCCATCCCCGCCATGCCCCCGCCATGTCCAACATGCCCCCCATCCCCGCCAGGCCCCCCGCCATGCCCCCCGCCATGCCCAACATGCCCCCCATCCCCGCCAGGCCCCCCGCCATGCCCAACATGCCCCCCATCCCCGCCAGGCCCCCCGCAAGGCCCCCCGCCAGCCCCAACATGCCCCCCATCCCCGCCAGGCCCCCCTCCATGCCCCCCCGCCATGCCCAACATGCCCCCCATCCCCGCCAGGCCCCCCGCCATGCCCAACATGCCCCCCATCCCCGCCAGGCCCCCCGCCAGCCCCAACATGCCCCCCATCCCCGCCAGGCCCCCCGCCATGCCCCCCCACCATGCCCAACATGCCCCCCATCCCCGCCAGGCCCCCCGCCAGGCCCCCCGCCAGCCCCAACATGCCCCCCATCCCCGCCAGGCCCCCAAGCCAGCCAGTGGCCCCAAATCCATATTGAATTAAACTCACTTGTTGGTCTGGAGGACCGTAGAGTAGCGCATACTGGGGGAGGACCCCATCCACAAGTTTCTCCAACTCCTCTCCAGTGAAGGCAGGGGCCCTTTCCCCAGTCGCAGCAGCCATTGTCCCTTCCAGACCGAGGTCACAGCAACACTTGCAGTATAGGTCCTCTCCTGTGAAAGTTCAAGTCGCAAGTGGATAAGTAGATAGAAAATGGCGGTCACGTCCGCGGCGGTGCGTACCGCGGCGGTGCGTCCCGCCACCGCCGGCGCCCTTCGCCATTGGCTCCTGAAACCCATAGGCTTCAATGTTAACCAATGCGGCTTCGCGCCGCGGTCTTCGCCCGCCGCCCGCCGCGGTGTGCCACGCCAGCGCATTGACCTCACATCCCATTGTCACACTTCACAGGTCAGGCAGCCGCCATTTCCAGGGCCCACATGGCTCAATTTCAACTGCGTCACACAGGCCTAGGCCTTGCATAGCCACTCAGACACGCCATTCACTGCATAGAGAATCGTATACTGTGCTAGCTGTGAGTACGTACCTGTGGGTTGCTTGACTGTGTGCTCCATGTTGTCCTTCCTAGGCACCGTCCGCTGGGTTGGGCGAGGAGACGGATGAATCCTCCCGTGTACCGACCGCTGGTGGACCTGTCGACAATGGAAGAACGCCACATTATCCTGACCTACCGTCTTAACCGTGCCACTATCCATGAACTGTGTGCCCAGCTGGAGCCCGACCTGATGTCCCCCATCCGCCAACCCACAGGGATTCCCCCTCTGGTGCAGGTCATGTCAGTACTACATTTCTTGGCAAGTGGGTCATTTCAGACAACCGTGGGAATTGCTTCCGGGATGTCTCAGCCCATGTTTTCGAAGGTGTTATCCAGAGTGTTGTCTGCCCTGATGAAATCCGTGAGGAACTACATCATTTTCCCTGAGGTGGGCGAATTGGCTACAGTGAAGGGTGATTTCTACGCCCTTGGACATATTCCCAACGTAATTGGTGCCATTGATGGGACCCATGTGGCTTTGGTTCCCCCAAGAGACAGGGAGCAGGTGTACAGGAACAGAAAAAATTACCATTCAATGAACATCCAGGTGGTGTGTTTGGCTGACCAGTACATCTCGCATGTAAATGCCAAATTCCCAGGGTCAGTGCATGACGCCTACATCCTCAGGAATAGCAGCATCCCTTACGTGATGGAACAGCTACAGAGACACCGTGTATGGCTAGTGGGGGACTCTGGGTACCCCAACCTGTCGTGGCTACTGACCCCAGTAAGGAATCCCCGGACCAGGGCAGAGGAACGGTACAATGAGGCCCATGGGCGTACTAGGAGGGTGATCGAACGCACCTTTGGCCTCCTAAAGGCCAGGTTTCGCTGCCTGCATATGACAGGTGGATCCCTAATGTACTCACCTAAGAAGGTGTGTCACATCATCGTGGCCTGCTGCATGCTTCACAACCTGGCTTTGCGCCGCCAGGTGCCTTTCCTGCAGGAGGATGGTCGAGACGGTGGTGTTGTGGCAGCGGTGGAACCTGAGGAGAGTGACGAGGAGGAAGACGACGGGGCTGAAACAGACAACAGGGACAGAATCATTGAACAGTACTTCCAATAGGACACAGGTAACATTTCAAAGATAATTTAGTAAATGTTAACTACTCTCCAGCATCTCTGCTGCCTGTCTATTTGCCCCAGTGTATGATGACTGAGTTTTGGCTTTTCCCTCCCTATTTCAGATCTGGGGTCCCCACTACGAGTCCTGTGCTTCGTTTCCCCATGGACTACAGCTTTGTGGCAGCTGTTTGTTGACTTCACCATGTACAAGGACATATTTGCACTGTCATGTCAATTACAATCTATTGAAATCACAGCCAGACTCCTGATATTTTGGTGCAAAATAGGTGTTTATTGAAGTGCTCAAAATGGGATGGGTGGTTTCAAGTGGGTGGGGGCTATGGTGAAGGAATGTCCATGGCAGAGTCCAGAGTAACAGTCACACAGGTGCATTGTCCAGAGGCCTGTGGATAGATGGAGCATGGGCAGTTCAAGGATGGACAGGGTGACAATGTGGGACAGTGGGATGACATCAGGTGGTATCCTTTGCTGGCGGGGGTCTTGACATCCTACTCTGTCTTCTTGCGAGATCTCAGGGCCCTCTTGCGGGGTGGTTCTTCTCCTGCAGGAGGTGGGGGTCTGGTGGGCTGCTGCTGTGCGGGGGCCTCCTGTCCACTAGCGCCGGCGGAGGTGGATGGCTGTTCTTGGTCCAGGCTAGTGGCAGGGGCCCTTGGGTGTTGTTCAGTGTCCGCCCTGCTGTTTACGAGGTCCTGCAGCAGCCCTACCATGGTAACCAGGGTGGTGTTGATGGCTCTGATGTCCTCCCTGTACCCCCGATAGTGTTCCTCCTGCAGCACCTGGATCTCCTGGAACCGGGCCAGTACCGTCGCCATCGTCTCCTGGGAGCGGTTGTATGCTCCCATGATGGTGGTGAGGACCTCGTGGAGAGTGGGTTCCCTGGGCCTCTCCTCCCCCCCCTGTCGCACAGCTGCCCGCCGAGTTGCCCTGTTTCCCTGGGCCTCTGCCCCCTGGCCGGTGTGCCCACTACCACTGCCCCCAGGTCCCTGTTGTTGTTGGGGTGGTGGGTTATCCTGGGTGCCCTGTAGTGGTAGACACACCGCAGATTGACGCGCCCTGGAGACAGAGGCATGGGCCCGCTGGGTGGGAGCTGTGCTGGTGTTCCCAGAGGGGTTTGGGTCTGTAGTGGCCTGGGCCTGTGTGAGGGGAACCGACTGTCCAGAGGTCCCCGATGGTCCGGGCTGGTCATCGGTGTCCAGGTCGACAGAGCTGCTGTCATCGCTGACGGCCTCTTGGGTGTGGGGTGTGGAGAATTCTGGCCCCTCCGCCGCGGTGTGTTGACGGTCGGGTCCTGCAGGGGTATAGAGGTATGGTTATAGTTTAAATGTGTCGCATATGGGTGTATCTGTGGGTTCTCGTGTCCCCAAGTGCTGGCATTCGTGTGTGGGGGCTTTGGTGAGGGTGGCTTGTGGGGGGGATGTGTATATGCATTGGGCATGCTTTGGTGATGGGTGTCCATGCTTAGTGGACGCATGCAGGCCTAGGTTTTGGGATGTGTGGGTTGTGATGGTGAGACATTGGCGGGGAATAGGTGTGCTGGGGGTGGGGGTGAGGATGGTGGTGGGGGTGAGGATGGTGGTGGGGGTGAGGGTGGGGGTGAGGATGGGGGTGGGGGTGAGGGTGGGGTTCGAGGATGGGGGTGAGGGTTGGGGTCTGATTTGGCATGCAGGTGGGGGGGAAGCAGTATTGAAGCTTCAACTTACCAGTATCCATTCCTCCGCCGACTCCTGCGAGGCCGTCAGGATGCAGGATGTTCAAGACTTCCTCCTCCCATGATGTGAATTGTGGGGGTTGAGGTGGGGGTCCTCCGCCAGTCTTCTGCACGGCGATGTTGTGCCTGGATACCATGGAACGCACCTTCCCCCGTAGGTCGTTCCATCGCTTCCTGATGTCTTCCCGATTTCTGGGGTGCTGTCCCACTGCGTTCACCCTGTCGACAATCCTCTGCCATAGCTCCGTCCTCCGGGCAATGCTGGTGTATTGTATCTGTGTGCCGAACAGCTGGGGCTCTACCCGAACGATTTCCTCCACCATGACCCTGAGTTCTTCGTCTGTGAAGCGGGGTTGTCTTTGGGGTGCCATGGGGTGGTGTGTATGATGTGTGGGGTGGAGTATGTGTATTTAAGTGAGTTGAGTGTGGTGGTGTGTGTTGTTTTGTGTGTGGATAGTGTGTGGGTGATGGTGTTGAGTGGCTGTGGCTGTTATTTTTTGGATGCTGGTGTCTCGCTCTTGCCTTCTTTCCGAATTTTTTAGCGTAGGGGTTTGTGGGTGATGTGGGTGTGTGTTTTATATTGTATTGTGTGTGTGGGAGTGGTGTGTGTATGTGTATCAGGTGTGTGGGATTCAAATCGTCCAATGTGGCTGAGTTTTGTTCGTTTGTGTGTATTCTGACCGCGGCGGTGTGTCCCGCCAATGGAATACCGCGTTTGAATGACCGCCGCGTGGATTCGTGGGTCGTAATGGGATGGGCGTATTTCTGTTGGCGTGGCGGTGGAGGTTTGGTCACCTCCACCTTTCCGCCGACCGCTGGTCTGGCGGTCTGTTGTGGCGGTCGGATTTTCAGAGGTTTGCCTTCTGCGGGTCAGAATGACCGTGGCGGGTTTCCGCGACCGCGGCGGGATTATGGAGGATTTCTGACCGGCGGTAGGCGCCTTTTACCGCCGAGGTCAGAATGACCACCTATGCTGCTAAAAAAAACTGTGTGAACATTGAACTCGTTCAGCTTTGTATATATCTGCAAACTTGATTTGATAAAGTGTCTTCAACTTTCTGATTCTATATAGATCATGACGGGCTACACTATAAAAGGACACAAAATGAAATGTTGTAAATACATGTGTATAGGTCTAATAACTGCATGTGTACTAATAATTATAGCAATAGTTCTTGGAATGCATGGGAAGAATGAGAGAGAGGCGAATGATGCTTCTACTTCCAAACCTACTACTGAACTAGCTCCTCAGCGGAAACTCGAACAAGACGAGAAATATTTACACGATAAGAAAGAGCTCTCCTCCAACGTTTTCTATCGCTTGCTGAATGAGTATGTTGAGACAATGGATGTGAAAGATTGTTATGTATGCACACAAATACCTACCTCAGTAAAGGAAGGAGTGACATATCATAGCAAGCCTCTTACGTATGGCATTTCATGTAGTTTATTGATGACCAGATTTTATGGCCAGGAGTATATTCACTACCTTTATTCCAATCATGATGTTGTATTTGCATATATCCCCATAATTGAGTACCTGAGTAAAGTAGCAAGAGATTATTATAGAAAATTAATGAGGGGTTTCTTTGAGCCACTGTCACCTTTTCACACAGCTCACGCCCACAGAGAAAACCTCACATGCTTGCGTTCACCGATGGAGAAAAGTTTTTTAGATCACACTGACGATAGGAGGAAAGAGGGGAAGGACAAATTAGAAAGAGAATTACACAAGAGGACATCTGTAGATAATTATGCTTGTGCCGCGATAAAAACACAAGGGAAACTAGCTTTAGATGCAATACACGTAGGGAGGCTTTGTGTATATAGACCTAAATCATATTATGACACAATCTTTGTGGGAACAAGTGAATGTAAACATATGTTTTTGTTTCAAGCTAAATGGACGTTCATGTTAAATGGCCTAGACCCAGTTATTCCAGGGGTATATTATATGTGTGGACTCAATGCCTATTATCGTCTTCCAAAAGGATGGTATGGAGGTGTTATTTGGGAATAGTATTTCCAAAGATTTATCAACTAGACGACTTGAAGAAGCTTCCAAAGCTGTCTAAATCACATCATGTTCAGAAAAGGGAGACAGCTCCTGGTGTGGTAGGATATATATTTGGAGCAATGATTCCTTCAGTAGGAGTCATATTGAATTACTATTGTGGATAACATGTTAACAAAATTCTCAGGAGCTATAATCCTGATGGATGCTGAACTTGCTGCAGAAAGAGCTATGACTCTTCAAAATCGGCTTGCTTTAGACATTCTTTTAGCAAAAGATGGCGGCGTTTGCAAAATGCTTGTTGCACGTCACTGTTGTTCTTATATTCCAGACAACAGTGGGCAAATTAGAAAAATGCTTACAAATTTAACTAACGAGAGTACAAATTTGAAAGAATTGAAAGAACCAGGAGTATGGGAGAAGGTTGGAAAAGGATTTGCTTCTGTGGGAAATTGGCTCAGCAACATTTGGAACAGACTATTACTGAAAATAGTAAAAGGAATATTAATAATATTAATTTGCTTATTGGGTATTTGGGGAATATGGAAAGCTATTAAAATATTGAAAACAAGAAACAGAAGGAAAAGAGAAGAGAAAGAACAAAATAAAATGGCAGAAATATACAGAGAAAAATCAAAGGGAACAAAAAGAAAGAGGGAATTGACTGAAGTGCCAAATTACTAAAACAGAATTTTAATGGAATAAAATTTGTGGGAAGATTTGATGTGATGACATAATTAGCCATCAGAGGAGGGATTGATGACGCAGAAAAGAAGGACTAAGAAATATTCATATATCATGTAACCAAAATTGTATAAGGTAGTGTGATTTTAGCTAAGAAAAAAAATGTACGTGGGAAATTGTGCCCACGGAGTAGTTCGCCATTATTATAAACTGGCTTAATTAATCATGAAGAATCAGCAAATGTAGTAATCTGTCATAATTGCAAATGTATTCTATGATTTCTTGTTGAAACTGTTTTATGCTTAGCTTAAATTTAGCAGAGGCTTTGGCCTAGTTGCCTGGTCTCAAATTTAACTGCGTGGTTTTCACTTGCACTAACAAAACCATATTATTTAATTTTAAAGGTTGTATTTTTCCAGTAGAAATGACTAATACACTTATCTCAAGGTTTCGTGCTAGGCTGGTTGCATCCCTTTTGATGCAAGGTCAGCTCCTGCAGGTGCGGACAATAAAAGCACTGATACGGAAATAATTGGCAAACTTTGTTGCAACTTGTGTTCCAAGGTTCCAAGGACAATGTATGCATAAATGAATACTAGGAGAAAGACACTATTCATTGGTCAAATTGAAGCCACCCTATGAACCCTCCAATGGAAGACCCTGAAGAATTTGGAATGTTTCTTACTTAAACCCAATGGACAAAGAGAAGTCAGCCATTTTCCTTGATGCCATTTTGAAGCCTGATTCAAGAAGCCATCTTAGACGATATCTTCGATGCCTTTTCTCTGTCGCAGAGAAAGAGACTTTAAAGAATTCCTACCCTAGAGACTTTAACTTTAATTTTGCCCCGTCTTGCCCATGTAGTAACTCTTGCCCCATTTTCCTTGCTGCCGCATTGTGTTTTCCTTCCTAGGTGCCAACTGCTTATTTTGATAGGGCCCAAGCTAGAAGGTTTCTAAATTTGTGTTGACTAAATTCATTTTGCATGAAGCCCCACATGCCAATACTAATTAGAGGTTAGTCGAGGTATTTATTTGATGCACCATGCTAAATCGAAATCTTGTTATGCTGACCGATGCATGAAATTAGTCAAATTCAATTGCTTATATTAGTGATTTGCATTGCTATAACCGAGTGCATTATAATACAGATTTTGCGTAGATTGCGTTTCTTCCGCCGCTATGGACAGCTAGTAATGTTCGTATACATATATCATTTGATTTTGAGACTCACATATATTGTGTTAGCTTTGTTAATATAGGGAAATAAATTCATTAACTTTCAATAAACCGGTGTGGTTATTCATGACTGAAAGGTCATGGCGTGTGAAAATACAAATTGTTATTGATTCCTAATGTGTTGTTTGATTATTAATTGAGTATTGGGTATTGATTAAAATGGTTATTGATTATTGATTTGAGTGATCCGACTATTCTTGGATGAGGAGAACCCAACTCGGTCAAAAGGTTCACCGACCTCCAGTGTGTCCAAGCACAAGTAATTTATAAAAACTGGACGCGCTATCACCAACAAGTTATATTCTGTATTTCTGGGGCTTTGTATCTATGTGATCTTCTGCCCTCCTTGCCTCACACTCCATGCTTTCTATCCCACCACATCCTCTATTTCCTCCCATTGCTTCCTCTTCTTTCTCCACCTCACCCTCCTCTTTCTCTGCCTCGCCCTTTCTCCCCACCTCACCCTCCTCTGTCCTTGCCATGCCCTCCTTCCTCTCTGCCTTACCCTCCCACCTTGCTCTTTCCACCTCGCCCTTCTCTTTCCACCTCACCTTTCTCTTTCATTCCACCTCTCATTCCTCTCACTGCACATCAACCTCCTCTTTCTCCACCTCACCCTTCTGTCTCCACCTCACCATTCTCTCTCCAGCTTACCTTTATCGCTTGACTCACCTCCTCCCGATCCCTGCCCGATCCTCCTCTGTCTTTCCAACCCACCATATTCCCTCTCTCTGTCAATATCCACCCTCTGACTCACACACCTCTGTCCCCCTAACTCCTACCCATCAGCCTTTCCTTACTTTGCTTCACCTTTTCTTCTCTCCAAATCACACTCCTCTCGATCCACTTCACTGTTCTGTCAGCATCACCTTCACTGTTGCTGCATATGGGGTAAAAATTGGAAGGAAAGGAGCTTCATCTGCTGCAGTACAAGCGTGTGTGACTGTACTGGTGTTGGTGGGCAGGTGCGCATAATCAGACCTTACACTCTTGCTTACCTGGATGTGTTTTTCACTGGTAGTTTTCAACATTTGAACAGTAGCAGCAGCAAGGCATGTATTATGTCAGTCATTCTCATGAACATGCACAAGATCTACAAAGATCTAGGCGCCATTTGCATTTCAAAGAGATAGCAAGGAGAAGAGCAACCTTTAAAGTTGCGGATAGTGGCTACTGCTGCACATTTACTCCAATAAATTGTGTTAACAATTGGAAGACCAGACAAAGTTAGCAACCTGGGAAGAACCAACCAAACATCAAATGTGTGCCTGTTTCTACCCTTAGCTACCCACTGAGTACAGCTTCCGAGGTTGAGCACTGGGCTTCTCATTGAGTGGCTATTTTCTCAAAGAATATTTGGTTGTCAGTTTTTTTTAGCGGAATGTATATTTAGGGGAGCTAGGAGGAAATTACAGCTAATGTGATTGCCTCAAATCTAAACTGTCTCGCCTAAATTGTGACCTGTGAGTTGCTGCCTCTTTCATGTACTCTTCCTCTTTCCCACTAGTCTCTCCTAGTCTCACTATGCTCTCTTTCCTTCTCCATCACTCTACCCGCTCGTCCCTTTTGTTCTCTCAATCCCCTCCATTCTCTTAATCCTCCTTCTCTGGTCTCTCCCCCACCACTGATCATTTACTCATCACCCTTCTTTCTGACCACATTTCTTTCTCATCATACTCATCTTTCAACAGCGTCATCCTTTGCTTTCACTCTTCTCCACTACTCTCCCTCTCAATGCTTCCATCTCAGTAAATGCCTACCAATTGCCAAATTCCCATCAAACACTTCTCTTGCTTCGCCTTGACCCACTCCATCACCCTACTTCGTCAGACACCTCTTTCATCCTCCTTCAACCACCTCTCAAATCATCTTCATCGCCTTGTTTTCTCTAATCAAATAAGATAAGTACCACATCCAAAACTTTTCCTCAAGAGGCCACTGCAACTTGCACCACATACAGGCCCTTCCAAAGCTGCCAAATATCAAAACTAATGTCAGACACTTACCATCACATTCCTACAAATGTGACAATTGGGGCTTTACCAGGTGACCTAAGGGTATAAGAATGGCCTGTGCGCACTAGTGTTATAACAGACATCGGATTATTACACAGTCTGACCCTGTGCTCTTTTGAAAAAAGACTGACACCCCCACTACGTGGTAGGCTACATAAATAAGTGCCAATGCCGAGCACCGGCAAACACCAGCACAAATTAAGCACTCTTCTCTGTCATGATATTTTTTTCTTTTCCCTCTACTCACTCTTTTCCTTTTATTTCACCCAGCTCTTTCTTCGCCATTCTTTTGTCTCATATACTACCTTTCTCTTAATCTCATCATTTGTATCTTCCAGCTCTCCTTTAATCACACTGCCCCCCACCCCTGTCTCTCACCTCTGTGCTCCTTCACCTTTTCATTTTGATCAGATTCCGCAATATTTGATCATGTTCTGAGCCCTTTGCATCACAGCTGTGAAAACTGTGGACGTGTGGTTTTCAAAACTTCTAATGAAAGGGCACAGCCACGCCCAGAGCTGCTAATTACTCAACAGATAAAAACATTTAGAGATCTAAGTGAGGTATGCGCTCTACCTTTCAAAATGCCCCAAAACATCACTATTAGGTGAAGCACAAATAATTGTGTTTATCGAGTTAAGGGACACCTGACAGCTCAGATTTCCTTTATTGTTGACTGGATATAAAAGTTATTTACAGTGCCTATTTTCCCACTTTTAGGTTGGGAATAAAAGGCTGAGTAGCAAGATTTAAACTTGTGAAGCCACAGATTGTAGGACACCTCAGTAGCAAGTAAATAGCCCACTAAATTAGCTTATCAGTTTAGGACTTGCCACAGCATTGCTATGATCCATTTCTAGCCACTCAAATAGCCAAGAGAGTGTGTTTTCGGAGTGAATAAATGCACAGTCACTCGGGCACCAAAGTGTGCTAACAGTGTCAGAAGTTTCTCTTGATAATATTAACAGACCAGGGAAATTGGGAGTAGGCAGGACAACAGAGGCAGATGTTTCCAGTCCTGCCACAAGAGAGCCACACCACTTCTGTTCAATGAGAGAGAAGCCTGGCTAAAGTCTTTTCACAATGGGAAAATCAAAACGTGTGACAATGGCAGCTTTTTAAAAAGATACTCTGAAAGTTAAGCATGTTGTAATGTCAATTGAGATAGTGACTGTTATCATGCATATGTGAATAGCAGGGGTCAAAGGTTCCCGAGCTGTTCAAGTATGGCAGGGCATTGGTGCTCTTCATGAAAGCTAAATAATTAAACTGAGAAAGTGGTTCTCCAGGCTCCCCAGGTGACTCATTGAGAAAAAGCAAAAAAGCTGGTTATCTAATGGTCATAGGCCTTGGGTGGGCCATGGGGCTGCCTTGGGAGGGCCTGGACCACCATGTAGAACTGGACCTGGTTATAGGTGACTAGTAAGGTTTGAAAGCCTTAAGCAGATCAATCAATCCAGCTTCAGCCCCTTTCACACGGGGGTCCTAAACCATACCCTACCACATTTGTCTCTCACCTGCAGGGTGTCTTTAATCACTATAGTAACTGTTTTCATCACTATTACCGCAATAAGCAAGACCGTATGAGTGCATCGGACGATGCTTTCAGTATATTGAAGCTTTCCTGCCCTAAGAAGCTCGCATTTGACCTTCCTTCATTGGTTCCTGCCTCTTGCACAATCAACTAAATGGTGGCATGTGCACGACCTCTCCACTTCTTCAGAATACCCTGGTGAAATATCAGGAGTTTACCTTCCAATGCTTGGATTTGTCCCTCTGTTTATTCTCGTAGATGGTAGAAGTAATAGCAGATTCTCCTACATTTGACTGTAGACTTTGGCTGCTTGTGACACCAGTTTCCTGATTAGAAAAGACAGTGAAACCTGTATCATACCAGGAGCAACTGAATGAGTGGAAAATGTTGACACCGAATCTTCATTAGTGCGAATAAATCCAACGGAGAATGAGCACACTATATGTAGACATATTTATTATCTGTAAGATGGTAGAAACTTTAGATCTTCCTTGCAGCTGAGAGTAATGATTCGCTTTGGTTTGCACCAGGTTGGTATTGGGGTGGTTGGGCCCTTCTCTGGTGTAGGGTCTTGAGATTACGTATTCCATAAGACTGAGGGCACCTTTACAGTTTCCATGTGCACCGAGCCTGGACAGCTCATTTGAGCACTTATAAGCTCCCATCTGCACCCCTGCTGGGAGGTAGAGCTTCTGCTAGCTGAGAGCACCAGCGCACCTCATCTGAGGCTGCAGACCGTTTTGTAGACACTCTCACTGCTCAGAAGGTGTTTGTTCTTGCTTTGGCAGCGCTGCCATTCCAGCTTGGTACTACAAGCATGAAGCACGAGGCCCAACTCTAACATTCCACTTCCTAATTTACATCCTCAAGACACAAATATAAAAAAAACCTTTGTTCAAATGGACTGGAGCCCAGACATTTTAGTTCCTTAATATGTGTTTTTCTTTCTTCAAATGATTTTAGTGCTACCTTCCTGATGTCTTATATCTATGACCCTTTGTTGCCTTGATTTCCTTACTTTTGTGATAACTACCCTTTGGGCAGCCAATCGGGGTTTGGCGTTCACCTTACAAGAGTGGGCCTAGCCCCTGGCAGCCTTGCTTTGTGTTTACGAGGGAAGACAACACGCCTTCTCGTTCTCTTTTTATTATTATTGGATTTCTTGAGACTAACAGGGACTAAATACTTCAGTGCATACATAATAATCAATAGACAAAATGAACGATTTACATTGGCATATGTATGAACGCAAAAAGGTGACAAATAAATTGTTACATCCTAAATAATAACCCTCATCCTGAAGTCTACATAACATTATGATGACCAGAATTCATTTATTAAATAGTTCATAAATTATGACTTTGCAAATTATTCCATGCCTGGGCATTTGGCGATTATTGAGAGATTTTATTTAAATAATCTTTAAGATTTGGGCAGGACCATATCATAGGAATCCAGTCACCATAAATCTGGCACTTAGGCCATTGATCCGTAATCTCTTGTTTACGTTATGTAGATATGATGGTGTAGAATAAATCATCCCTCCCACAGAATGTTACATTCTTCTAAAGGTTCCCCCGACAATATTTGGGTTGCATTTACAAGCTTTCTTCCAAACTACAGGATTAGTGTGTAACCTGGTTTCCTCTCTCTCCCCATTTCTTTAAGATATTCTCAATAAAGGGAGCAGATACATTTGTCATTTCTCACCCTACAACTACCTTTATGGTAAAAAACATGTTTGTGTATAGGACTAGTAATGTGAGGATATGAAAAGTGGTAATGGTCTATTTGACCTTGTGATTTAGATCTGGTATGATACCATGCAATTAGCTGGCCGTTAATTAGTTAATCCCCAAATTAGACCACCCTTACAAACCGTAATGCATTTGAGTACACGTGTTAGAATTCATGCACAAATGACCCGCCCCAAATACTGCCCTTCCACCAATATCTTATAATTATCAATAATAAAATATCGTCATCTTTTTAAAAGTACAGTCCCTTTACCAAATCTTGCACTGAGCATATGTTGCTGAATATTTTCAATGTTCCATATACCAGCACCATCAGCTTGGCCTTTTGTGCCAGCGTTGCTGGTGCACACAGTGATCTGAATGGAGTGATCATTTATTTGAACTCCCATCTTCGCTGCGAAGATTCAAGAGACATATCCGAAAAGATTTTCAAGACATACTCATTGTAGATTCTGAATTATTTGAGAGTAATTCTGTAGTGAGGATATTCTAAGTATTGCAATAATCTCCGAAATTGTTTAAGGGGTGAAAAGGGATTTAGTGGCTCTATAGCTAGAGAGACTGTCTTCTGTTCCATGGAGAGCAGTTGTTGGAACACATTTTATGATTACTTGTGTGACTGATGATCCCTGCTCTTTCTCTTCAGTAACACCTTAACATCTTAAATGTGATCAGTGCATGCACTTTTCATACTCTTCTTGCTTTGTTTTAAAGTTCTTTTTCTTTGGAGAATGCTAAAATTTGACTTTGCATACTGTCCTGCTGTTCTTCGACATCCGAACATCGTTTGCTCCAGTTCCCGCATCTAAGCTCCAAATTTCTCAACTTTTCCTCCTATTTCTTGCATCTGCTTATGATGAGAAATTGCCATTTCATCTTGATTCATTTTATTAGAATGGATCGTAGACAATACAGTCATCATTGGCAGTACAACTGTTGAATCCTGAATCTTTGATACTTTCTCAAATAGTTTAATACATTTCTGGGTCGAAATTGTAATTGTGGTTTGTGATCCGCATGTGAATACCAAACCAAGGTCATCTTCTTGTTCTAGCTGTTCTTCACCTCTGGGGTTCTGTGTATGTACAGCAAGAAGTCTGATTCTGAAAAACTTAGTAAACATTGTTCTTCATCATTTAGAGATTGGGTTGGTTGGACAGGTTGGTTTTGCATCACCCCCAATTGCAGGCTATGCCGATTGCTATTGAAAATAGAGATCTTCAAAATCTCCTGATGAGCAAGATGTCTCCTTGCTCCTTTTCTCCTGCCTCCAGGCCATGTTCTTTGTCCCAGATTTACTAACATTTTGTTTTGTAGTTGTGTTACATTTTTGGCACAGCCACAACGCAAAGTGGCAGTTGAGTTTTACAAAGTAATGCACGGCCCGAACTGCACACCCTTGCATGGTATTGTAAAAAAAAAAGTAACACAATACAGCACCTTGCCCAGAGTTGGGTTACAGTGCATGGAGAAGGCATTACACGGATGGAGCATGGGCATTTCTATGCATCTAAAGATATATTTTGAGGCAAACACAGATTTAGTAAAGGCAGTAAACCTGGGTTTGGAAAGAGGAATATACCTATGAGAATTGATTTTCTGCACAAATACAATCCTGACCCAATGAAGACACCCTCGAGATATGACACAAAGGTACCTGCATCGGAGCTACGTAAACACAAGTATGCCAGTGCAGGCAGAGAGCTGGACAGGTCCCTATCTTTGTAAACATGGCATTGTCATCTTTAGGCATGTGTGAAGTACCATCACCCCACTGGCCCTATCTTACTGAGTTCAGATAATTTGTGCAGATCCTACGTATTCTTTGTAATGGCCTTAGTGCCTTCTTCCTAGTCATTCGGATCCAGGAAAACTTGAATACAGGTGTCGCCCTGGTACAATGGCAACACATACACGATAGGATGGGAGTCACACTCTGAAAGCTTTATTTATGCAAAGTTAGTGAAGAGGCCCCCACAACTTTGCTAAGCATACCCACCCTAGTTAATAACATTGAAGTGGGAGGCGTGGCCACGGGCGTCAAGATGGCGGTCGCACTCTAAGAGTGCTCCGGTCCCCTCCGTCAACCTGCCCAAATCCACTGCCATACTCGATCCTGCTTTGTCCCAACCGGGACCCGAGGGGTGTCTTGGTGGCCCCCTGACTCCGGGAGCTCAAAAATCCGGAGCTTGGGAGTGCCTGCAGCCGTCGGAGAGCGACGCCGACCCGCGAACCAGACCGCGCCCAAGGCGTGGAACGCTCTCCGGGCGAGACTGCCGAGCGAACGGCATACTAACCCCGGCCGGCGGGGCCCGACCAGGGCTGCCGGAGCCGCGCCCGGGGGCGCCACGCCATCCAGCGCGCCCGAGAGGGGGGCCCAGCGGGTGACCGCACGCGTGGTCGGCAGCGCCGGGATTGACCGGGGCCCATGATTCGGCGGACCAGACACCAGGAGCCCGGAAGGTAGGAGGCATAGAGGGTCGCGCAGTGGAGATCCGCGCCCTCTGAGCCCCGGGAGACAATACTGCGCAGCACTAAGTGGTGGACGACTGGGCCTGTAGCCCGGAACCGGGGCCTGCTGGACCTTAACAGCGAACCGGGGGGTGACTCCCCCCGCCTCAGAAGACCATCCACCGGCTCCGCCCCCAGACTGCAAAGGGCCGAAAACGCACCTGCCCCGGCACGGGAACGAGAACGGAGAGGCGGTTGGAGGCAGGGGTGACGAACAAACACGGCGAGGGCCCTGGCCCACGTGGACCCACATACCGAAGTCCCGAAAACTGCGTCCGGGGGGAAATCAGCCCACTGAAGGGTGATACCGAACTGGCACAATAACAACTCCGTGGGGAACACAGTGGGGGCCAGTGGCTCCCCCTCGCCCGGGGTCCGCGGAGACTCGGGCCCCGGAGGAGATTGGCCTTGAAGCGGCCCTGGGTCACCGCTGTCCCGCGCCTATGGGGGCACTGAGCGCCATGGATGCGCCATGAGGGAGCCAAGACAACAATTGGTTCGCCTGATGGAGGACTGCTGCCCCAGAAGAATCCGACAATTAGACGCTCCCATGGCTCCGGACCTGTAAAGGGGTGAGTCCCTTTCCCTACTGACCGAATCCTGGGACACACCGCGAAGGGGACAGGTGATCCCACCCCCTCCTGCGGATCCAGTGAAAGACCTGGTTGCCCGTCCTCTGCTCGGCTCCTGGCACGAGTCCGGACAAGAGACACGCGACCCTTGTCGTGGATACGCACTGCTCCCACTAGATCATATCTGCGCTTCCTTGGCCCATCGGACAACATGGGTAAGGATAGAGCCGCCAGACAGGCGCAGCCATCCCAGCAGAGGATCGACCAATTTACCACGCCAACGGTCCCCCGAACCGGAGGTGACGCTCCACCTAACGAACAGACTGCAGACGGGGTCAGCACTATCCTTCTCGCAATTCAGACTTCGCAACAGGCAGTGGAAAACAAGATTGGAGAGGTGAGGGAAGAGATGGGCATCGTAAGACAAGATCTCAGAAATGCCGTGGGCCGCATTACTGAGGTGGGGAACCGTGTCTCACAGACAGAGGATGACTTGGCCGACCTCAGAACCAAGGTGGCTCAGCTACAAACTCGGACCGGCGAACTCCACCGCAGAGCTCCAGACACAGAGAACCACTCCAGATGCAACAACCTACGCTTTATGGGCGTCCCGGAGGGGGCGGAGGATGGCAAAGCTACTGAGTTTCTAGAGAACTGGATTAAATCCTGGATGCCAGAGAACTCTCTTTCACCTTGGTTCACGATTGAAAGAGCGCATAGAGCCCTGGCCCGCGGCCCCCCCCGGGCGGCCCCCGGAGACCCATGATAGCGTGCTTTTTCAATTTTAAAGACCGTGATGCGATCCTCAGAGAAGCTAGGCGCTCCCCTGACCTCCTCTGGGACAATCAGAAAATTTTGGTCTTCCCAGACTACACTCGAGAAGTCCAAACCAAATGCTGATCGTATGAGCAGGTGAAACAAAAACTGAGAGCGATGCAGCTCTCCTACATGCTCCTCTTCCCAGCTCGCATGAAAGTAATCCTTGCCGGCAAGGTGCACTTCTTCGAATCACCTGAGGAGGCGTGAGACTGGCTGACGGAGGAAGGTATCGGAAACCGAAGGGGTCCAGTTGATTCATCTGGAGGCCCCCAGGTGACACACCCGGGCACGCAAGCAATCATGCGGAGAGGCCGGAAGCGCACCAGCTCCAGGAAAGGGAGGCCGAGGAACTCCAATGCCCAAACAGACGAGGATAACTATCCGATCCTGGTCCCCACACCGGGGGAGGGACCAATGATTCACCCTGTAGACCAGACCTCGAAAGAAGAGCAACGAGTGTACCGTTTGAGCCAGTCTCCCGAACTTGGTTGACACTGGCATTACATGTACTGAGCTCCTTCTGCAATGGGCCACACCAGCAGAACTAGATGGCGTTCGCGTGATTGGTGCAAAAGCACAACCACGACAGCATCACGCAGAGCACACCAACAACTTTATTACGGGTAGGGTTTTTTCGTTAACCAACTGCAACTGATCCGACATACAGGAGGGGTCCACCACTCCACTCGATGGCAGTCTACACGGCTGTGTTGCCCCCGTTGGGCATGAGGGCGACAGATGCTTCAAAGGTAAAAGTATGGGGCGGGGGGGAGTTGGGGAGTTTAAAGCTCACGTTAGGGCTTAGTGAAATGGTTGTGATAAGTTACCATAGCAATACATACACCCGCCGCATAGATCCCTTCCATTCAAGGTGCCTATCTCTGGACCCCTGGTCAGGTCCCCGAATTCCCGTAACGCAATCATGGCACACACGGTCCCCGCACTGACACAGATTCTCTCATGGGACGTTAATGGCCTCCTAGATAAAATCAAAAGATCCGCAGTGTTCAACACCCTGCGCAGGTATGCCCCTTCAGTGGTCCTCTTACAGGAGACCCACCTATTGGGAACCAAGTGCCCTATCCTAGCACGGGGAGGGTTTGACAAAGCTTTCCACACGGGTTTCTCGAGAGGTTCCAGGGGGGTGGCCATCTTATTCCATCGCTCACTGCCCATAGTGGTTACAGCCACACAGTCAGACCCACAGGGTAGATTTTTAGCAGTGACCGGTATACTACACGGGTCACCGATAAATTTCGTATGTGTGTACGTTCCCCCAGCTGGCTTTGATACCTTCTTATCAACTCTCCGCCGGATTATTATAGGCCTCCCGCAGGGACTCACACTTATTGGAGGGGACTTTAATTCGGTCCTGGACCCTAAAATAGACGTATCCGGACCTATTTCATCCACCCGAGTAGGGAGAGCAACCAAATTAAATGGTTGGACAACAAGCCTAGCCCTCTGTGAGGTATGGAGGACATGGCACCCCAAAACACGACAGTACACACACACTTCAGCGGCTCACCACTCTCAGGCAAGAATTGATCTTGTGCTCATGCCCGCCCTGGACGTCCCTAGAGTCACTGGCGCTGAGATATTACCTCGGGGAGTCTCGGATCACTCTCCAGTCCGAATCCAGATAGGAGACATAGCCCCAAATCAACGTCCCATGTGGCGCATGAATGCATGGTACCTACAGAATAACGACTTCACTCTCGAAATAAGGGACCACCTCACCCAGTACTTTTAGCAAAATCTGGGATCCGTACAATCCCCGGGCACAGTTTGGGCGGCATGTAAAGCCACACTTAAAGGCTATGCCAAGTACCGTGTGCGCGCCCGCAAACGGGCACGAGACTTACAGGTGACAACCCTCGAAGCCAGAGCCCTAGCCCTGGAGCAGTCTGAAACTACTGTGACATCAGCATCTGCTTTGAGGCGTTTAACAGTGATTAGAGAAGAAATAAGACAGCTGGTGTTTGAGGCCGCAAAGCACACATGGAGGGCATCGGCGGCTCGCGTGTATGGATGGGGCGATAAAAATGGCAAACTCCTGCATTGATTGGCCTCACGGCCGCTAGGGGACAGTGTTATCCCAGAGGTCACGGACGAGGCAGGCTCAATTGCGAAGACCCCTCGGGAAATTGCTACGAGCTTCGCTTCATACTACGCCCAGCTATACGCTGAGCGCCCCCGCCAGCAAATTGAAAGGGAATCTCCCCTTCTAGATGACATAACCCTCCCTAAAATCCCACAGGCAACCAAGGAGATCCTGGAGGAACCCATAACCCTGGCCAAAATAACAACGACCATGTCCGGGCTAGCATCAGGCAAACTCCTGGGCCGGATGGCTTTCCATCCGAGCTCTATAACAGATGCGGGGACATTTTATGTCCCCATCTACTCAACATGTTTAACGAAGCAGCAGAAATAGGACGTTTCCCCACAGGAATAGACCAAGTCACAATAGTGGTGATTCCGAAGACCTGCCGGCCAGCGCCCGACCGCTCAGCCTATAAACCCATCTCCCTGCTAAACGCGGAGATTAAAGTGCTCTCAACATTACTGGCTACCAGGCTGAGGAAAGTGCTTCCCTCGCTGATACATCCAGACCAGTGAGGCTTCATGCCCTCACGTAGCACCAGACATTGCATTCGAAGATTGCATAATGCCCTAGCTTGCCGAGGCACCTTATCCAGGTCCCCTCTTGCCCTCCTTCTAATAGACTTTGAAAAAGCCTTTGACACTGTGGATTGGATGTACTTAGAACACGTTTTAAAGAAAAACGGTTTTGGACCCAAATTCCAAAACCTAGTAAAACTGCTTTACTCCAACCCGACAGCTCGTATTCAGGTAAACGGGGTGACATCCAATCCATTCCCCATCCGTCGCGGGACCCGCCAGGGTTGCCCCCTATCACCGTTACTCTTCGCCCTGGCAATTGAACCTCTGGCAAAATTGCTGAGAGAAGACCCACTAATAACAGGCTGGGCATGGCCTACGGGACCGGAGGACAGGGTAGCACTGTACGCGGACGACCTCCTCCTTCAGCTCTCCAACCCGGCAATGAGCGCCCCGCGGGCCCTAGAACTCCTAGAGCTCCTAGAGCTCTTCTCACAAGCCTCAGGGCTTACCCTGAACTCTAACAAATCCTTACTGATCCCACTACACCCCTCGAGAGACTGTGTAAACTGGCAGGAAAACATCCCAATCCGCCGCAATAGTTTTAAATATCTGGGTGTTCACATAGCTCTGCTCCATGAGCTAGCTTGGGAACTGAATATCACACCGCTCCTTAAGAACTCCAGGAAAGACCTTCAACGCTGGCAGAATTTACCACTCAACACACTGGGGAGAATAGCTCTATACAAAATGATGGTACTCCCCAGATTCCTATACCAACTACAAAACTTCCCGCACCTAATCCTTTGGAAATGGTTCAACGAAGTCGAGACTATGGCACGCCAATTCCTGTGGCACGGCTCGCGCCCCAAACTAGCTCTAGCCACGTGTCAAAGAAACGTCTATGAAGGGGGACTGGGGATGTCCAACATTCATTTTTACTACCTAGCCATGCGCCTGCTGGTGATTAACGACTGGCTAACGGGGGGATGGACCGACCCCGCGTACAGACTGGAACTTCAGGAGATGGGTTACAACGGGGTTTTCAATGCCCTGTATGGAGGTGTGATTCCACAATCCACCCCAGAGGTGACCAAACTGGTCTTCACGGGATGGCACGCAGCACAGAGAGCCACGGGGTGGTGGGTTCGCCTAACTCTTCAGACACCTCTCTGGCAGGGGAAATGGCTAAAGGAAGTCTCCACGCTAGAGTGCTTTCGGAAGTGGGACAATATTGGGATAACTACGCTCGGCGACATCTGGGGCAACTCGCACATTCGGCCCTATGAGGAGCTTCAGAAAACATACTCTCTACGCAACACCCAGTTTCACAAATATCTACAGCTCAGACATGCTCTACGGGTACACGTACGACCAGGAGACAACATCCCAGAGTATAGCCCGCTGGAAGCTAAGATTATGATGGGACACCTAAACAAAGGGGGAACTTCCCAAATATATCGCTCCATCCTCACTAACACTTCCCCTCCCCTCGAGGACCTTCGCCAGAAATGGGAGGGCTGAGTGGGTCCCATGGAGGATTTAGACTGGGGAGAGGCACTAATGGCTCCCCGAACACTGGCCATATCCACACGGTTTCAGCTGCTACAGACCCTCTACCTACACGCAGCCTACCTTATCCCTAAGAGGCTCCACCGGGCGAGTCTTTGGCCCACAGACGAGTGCCCCTGGTGCTCTCAGCCAGGAGCTGATTTCTTCCACATGGTCTGGGCCTGCCCAGTTATAGAGTCATATTGGAGGGCGGTTATAGAGGAGGTTTCCGAAGTACTGCAGTCTACGGTGGAGGTATCCCCGATACCACTTTTACTGGGGGCAATGGGCGAGATAGGACTAAATAGATCGAGTCGCACATTCCTGGGAGTGACCTGCTTGGTGGCAAAAAGGGACATTATGTCGGAAGGGAAGGCCGTAAAAGCGCCGACCCTTAACAAATGGAGACGAGGAGTGGATTGGTGCGCAGGATGCGAAAGACTGGTGTACGAAGCGAGAGGTTGTCCTGAAAAATACAATGGAATATGGGGGAGTTGGGTGGGTCTGTTGGCTGATTGATTAAATTAAGAGGGCAGGAAGCTCCATACACCCCCGAAGTAAAAGTCACCCACGGTCCACGGGTCAGTAGCAGCTGAAATCGTTTCTCTGTGTGTGGGAGGGACCTAACATAGGCCACAAAAGGTGGAGAGGCAACTGATCTCCCTCGGACATGGTATCAATAGGGGTCGGCCACCTATTCTAATGTTATAAAGATGGGACCAAAATCTCCAGAATCCTTAAAAACTAAAACTTATTTCAGGCCGCATGGAGGCCGTGGGCCTATCAGGTCCCCGGGTCGCACAGGATGAATGAGGCAGAGATGGCAGATGCTGCATCGTGAGGAGGGTGCTATGGTTTTGATATCTGTATTTTTTTATTTTTAGGTATTGCTATAATGTATTTTCGTTGTGTATTTCTTTTTTGTTCTTCAAAATAAAAATAAAAATCTTTATTAAAAAAAAAAAAAATAACATTGAAGTGGTGGCACAGAGGTTACCTTCCAGTTACTGCCTCTGTAGCAATCAGTGGGTCAGATCCCACTGTCGCCTTCCCATCCTTCACACCTTGCACCTGTTGACTATGAGCTTTTACCTTGGTGCCCCCGGGGATGCTACTCATTACTAACTCAGACCTGGCCTAGACCCAGTAGTTAGCATCACTCTTGATCAGCAATCGTCCAATGGGAGAATTTCATTGCTTCCTCCCACACATGCCAGGCTGGGCAAGTCCCATGACATACAAGACTCTCCTAAGGGAAGTGTGCGTCTCTGAATCGGCAAACCTCCAGGACTCATCTACACATTTACACTAGTTAGTTCTCTGATGGAACACATTAGTGAGAAAACTGAAGTCAGTGCCTGCTGCACCGGATTGTTCCAGGAATATCCTATTACCTCATCTTTCCTTTCCAACCAGAGATAAACTGTTGTGCTTTATTTTCAACTAGAGATAGATTGTTCTGCCACCCAACTGTGCCTAAGGATCTGTCAAACAGTGGATCTGCTGCAAACATCCTCTGTGTACACCACAGTCTCACTTCACCTACTAGGTAGACAAGGCAGTCTTACATCATGTTTCCGCTGACAGTCTGGCTGTCTGGGATGGTGCACCATTTTGTTCTACAAATTATACTACGTCCAACGGTTCCCGCAAGACCTTAGAACTGGCAAGATTGCCCATGTACCTCCCTCTTATTAATCAGCATTTACACATATTTACTGATTAGTTCTCCTAAACAGCATCACCATAGTATCTGCATCTGAACTGATGTTACATAGATCTACTTGCGTGCTTTCAGCACTACCAACTCATATAATGCTGTGTCTTACGGGGTTAAAGCCATTCTGTCATAGATGGCCATAGCAGTCTTATTCTTACATGACATCTACATGAGGAGGACAGTCTGAGAGTTCGAAGAAGAGGGTACTCTATCGCATTTTCAATGTGTATCCTGTCTGCCAAATCCAAAATCAGGCCCTTGATTTTGATCTGTTAAAACAAAGGTGGTCGTTATGATACTGGTGGTGACTGTTAAATTGGCGGTAATAATGCCAACAGGCTTGCTGGTAGTTATCGCCAAAATATGACCAGGGCGGTGATACCCCCATTGACAGCCTATGTACCACACCAACCGCTAGGGCGTAAACGCCACTGACCACGGAGGGAGCCATCAACAGCCAGGCGGAAGTCAAGGTACCGTCCCCCATATTATGACATAGCAAACTGCAAGGATTTCCAAGGCGGTACCAATGCCATCAAAAGCCTGGCGGAAACACTTCACAGAAGATGAAAGACTCACCATCAGGGACACAGAGGATTTCGCCGCCACCATGGAACAGGAACTCCAAGTCTTCCCGATGCTCTACCAAGCAATGGCCATCCTGGAACACCAACGCCGACGAAGATGACAAAGGGGAGTACAGCTGCCTAGCACACAAGGGAGGGAGGGAGGAAAAGGAGAGTGACACACACACGCACAACATACACCATTCACACACACACCATATCCAGAACCAGCTGCAGAGTAAACGAATGTCACTGGACCCACGTTAAATTAATGCAAGGACAACAATTAGAATGTACGAACACTGTAATTTGCTGCCAACAGCCACCATAATGTAAAATTAAATGTAAATGCAGGTGTCAATGTCCAGATTGGGCCAATGGCCAGTTCAAAGTACAAAAGGGCCACGTGGCCACAGGGCACATTCCAAGGCCCAACTTGACTCTTGACATTACCCGGACTCCACTGTTCAGGGCAATCATGTTGGAAATGGGCAGGCACCTCAGGGGGAAGGTGGGTGGGGGGAACCTCAGCTGAAGTCGGTAACATGCCCACTGGTTCCGGAGGGTGCTCCTTGCCCAATTGTCACTGGTGGGGAATGAAAGGCCAAAGACTCTGGAGTGGGTAACGTGCCCACTGGTTCTGAAGGGGGCTCCTAGCCCAATTGTCACTGGAGGAGAGTGAAAGGCCACAGTCTCTGAAGTGGGTAACATGCCCACTGGTTCTGGAGGGGGCTTCTTTCCCAACAGTCCCTGGGGGGTGGCCTACATGCCCTCAGCTGGTGGAGGGGGCTCCTTGGCTGCCCCTGCTGGAGGATAGGGCTCCTTGCCCTCTGCTGGCAGAGAGGGCTCTTTGGCTGCCTCTCCTGTAGGACAGGGATCCTTGTCCTCTGCTGGTGGAGGGGGCTCCTTGGGTGCATCTTCTGGAGGAGAGGGCTCCTTCCTCTCTGCAGGTGGAGGGGGGCCCTTGCCTTTCTTTGGTGGTGGAGGGGGAACCTTGGCTTTCTTTTGTGGTGGAGGGGGAACCTTAGCTTTCTTTGGTGGTGAAGGGGGATAATTGGCTCTCTTTGGTGGTGGAGGGGGATCCATTTGTCCCCTCTTGTGAGGGCCCCCCTTGGCCTTTGACATGTGAATTGTGTCTTTGCCTCCAGGACTAGGAGGTGCCTCCACTATCCCTGTCATCTGCCTCTTGGGTTTCACCACCCTAGTCCTCCCTTTCTGAGGCAGAGGTGTGCTCTTAACAGGAGGGGCTGCTGTCACACTCAGACGCCCCTTTATGCCAGCAGCTGATTTTTTGGTGGGAGCAGTGGCAGGCTGCTTGGCTGAGGTGCTGGGCTGGGTCATTGGGACCCTGCTCTCACGAGCAGGACGGGGTGGAGGGGGAGGCAAGAGGTCAAGTTGGGCAAGGAAAAGCTTTGTCAGGACATTGGGGCAGGATGTGGGAGGAGGAAGGGAGTAGAGATAGAGGGAGTGGTTGTAGGAAGTGTACACCTGCTGGACTTGGGTGCAGGTGCATGGACAGTGTGCGTGTGTGAGGTGGATGCCTGTTGGGTGGCTGAGTGGAAGCGTTTGTGTCTCTTTGAGGGGCAGACAGGCTGGGAGAGGACAAAGAGGACGAGTGGATGGATTTTGTGGAGGTGTCTGCAAGTGAGTTGGATGTGCTGCATGATGTGGTGATAGTGGTTGGCTGTTGATGCAGTGCATGCAGGTGTGAGTGTGGATGTGACTGTTAGGGAGGAGGAGGGGGAGACAGTGGAGGCAGTGGATGTTGTTGTGTGTGCAACTGTCTGTTGTTTGTTTGAGTGAGTGCTTGTGGCCTTAAGTGGCCTGAAGTTTGTCTGTGCCACTCCTATGTGATGTTTTGTGTGCATGCTTGTCTGTATGTGTGCATGGGATGGGTTGGGGTTAAGGAGACTGGGACTGGGAAGTGGTAGTTGGAGGGGGGATGGTAGGAACAGGGACACTGGTTGCCATCAGAGAGGAGGCCAGAGCCTGAAACAATCTCTGCAGGGCAGCCAACCCACTGTGAATGCCCTCCAGGTAGGCATTGCTGCATATGGGCTGCCAGCCCCTGGATGGCATTCACAATGGTTGGCTGCCCTACAGAGATGGATCTCAGGAGGTCAATAGCCTCCTCACTGAGGGCAGCAGGGCTCACTGGGGCAGGGCCTAAGATGCCTGGGGTGAAGGAGATGCCCACCCTCCTAGGTGAGCGGGCACGGGCAACTCAGTGGGGGGATACTGAGAGGGTGGTACCGGTACCGGGGGGGACGGCTGTACCTGTAGCTAGGGTGGTTCCAGAGGTGTCTGCCACCACCAGGGAGCTTCCATCAGAGGAGGAATCAGAGTCAGTGTTGTCACCTTTCTCCGCTGTGGTGCTCCCCTCGCCCTCCATCTCACTGGTCCCCTAAGCGTCAGTGGACTGTGCCTCCTGGGTCCTGTGGGATGCAGCTCCCTCAGTTGCCGGTGCCTGTACTCCTCTGCCAGATGATGCTAATGCACACATGGACAGGATGACAGAAGGAAATGGGGGGGGAGAGAAAGGGAGCACTGAGTCAGTTACAGCACCAACACCACAGATGGCATACACATTACCATCAGACACAGAGATCAAGATTTAGCACTATGCACCACACTGGCATTCTATTGGCTAGGTACCATAGCATGATGAGAGCCAACCATCGCCCTCTGCACCCCTCCTGGGACCTACTAAGCCTTGTCTGACATGGAATACCACCTAACTCGTTAACAAACTTTTGCATACACCCATTTACCCTGAGCTGAACCAAGCAGCAATGTCTGAGCTGGCATTAAGGGGCACCCACTAACTGAAACCCACCACCAGGATCCCATGCCAGGCAACAAAGATGGTTGTTACACACACTGTACTCACCCCCTTGTGGCTGCTGTGCTACCCTCAAGCACCCATCCAGCTCTGGGTAGGCCACTGCCAGTATGTGGGCCATCAGGGGGGTCAGGTTCCAACGGGCACCCCTCCCTTGTTGGGAGGCCATCCCCAGCTGGGCCTCTGCCGTCTTCCGGGCCCAGTGTCTCAGGTCCTCCCACCTTTTCCTGCAGTGGGTGCTCCGCCTGCTATAGAGCCCCAGAGTACTTCTTCTGATGGGTGCTGACATGCAGAGGAAATACAGACAGGAGGACACCATTAACCAATCAATCTAGCCTGTCATGCATATGGCTCACAAATACCATTTCCCCTCGAATGGCACACACATTACCCGGAGCCCTGCATGTATACTACCACCAGACGTACCTCCCACCCAAAATACACACTGCCAGCACACACATCTCCATGCAACCTTGTCACATGCTTCGTCCCCATGGAGTACTCACCTGTGTTATGCCACGGCCCTCGGCTCAGGGTGCCGCGGTGCGGCACGTCAATATCACCGCGGCCGACACCCGGGTCGCGGAGAGCGCCGCGACCGGTGCTCGGTTCACAGGGAACACCGCGGCTGACGCCTGGGTCGCGGGGGATACCGCGGCTCAGGCAGGAGCCGTGGAGGCTCCTAGGAGCCGGTTTACGGGTTGCGGCACTCGCCGCTTACCTTATTTCAAGTTCTGCCATAAAGGCAGACGCTACTTGGCAACATACAGCGCATTATGCGCTTAACCATTTATTACTTGCATGTCCACTTACCGATATCCTGGGAACAAACCCGAACCATTACACAAGGAGCACTTTATACTTTCCCTTTTTCTTCCCAGCATGCTGACCTCTTCCTCTCTGCCCAGCATGCATTGTTAGACGCACGTTTCTGATTCACTATTGTTTTCTTTTCCCCAATCCAAGATGGTGGCATTTCTACTTCCTGTTTTCTACTTCCTGTCTAGGGGTATATAAGGGGATTCCAACTGCCTGTTCATTGCGTTGCAACACTCCTTGGTGATAGTCACGCTCCTATTTGATATTCCTCTGCGAATCTTGTCTATTCCTGATCTGCCTTGTTTTCCTGCCTTCCTGATCTACGGTCCTAATACCCTGGTGTCCTCCTTTTCGTTCCAGGGAGTTCCTGTGGAGGTTTTTTACCCTACTGGGGTTTTTCCTCTGGGACTCCTTCTGGAGGGCACGGACTGTTGTGGTTCGCTCATACCAAACAGCACCGTGGCTACCGGAAGGGGTCGCCCCTACCTCGGCCAGAGCAGAACCCGTCGGAACAAGGACCGTTCCCCTACACCTCTCAGCTGCGAGGGTAAGACCATTGAAAACCGCGACAGATTGCAACGCCCAAAATTCCAGTTGCAGTCCGGAACTATGGATAACCCAGTGGCAAACACGGAACCTACTAACCAGGACCTACTGGCTACGATACAACAACAGGCTCAAGAACTCCAGCAACTACGTACTGAGAATACTGTTTATCGACAAGCCTTTGCCTCCAGGACCACAGATGTCCCTGCAGTAGCCGCCTCTACACCTCGATTTTCCGGGGATCCCACCACATTAAAAGAATTCCTGGATGCCTTAACGGTGTACTTTGCCTTTCGCCCCTCGCAATTTGTACAAGATAAGACCAAGGTGGGGTATTTGATTAGTGCCTTATCTGGACCAGCCTTGGCCTGGGCCACACCTCTAGTAACCAGAAACGATCCCTCTCTATCTAATTATTCCACCTTTATCACTACTTTCAAACAGATGTTTGAACGCCCTGGACTCGAGGCGTCAGCAGAAGAGGCTCTTTGCGAAGTCCAACAAGGGAGTCAAGATGTATTTGTAGGAGGCTGGACTGGCTTGTAGTGAGTACCAAGGGGTACTTGCACCTTGCACCAGGCCCAGTTATCCCTTATTAGTGTATAGGGTGTCTAGCAGCTTAGGCTGATAGATAATGGTAGCTTAGCAGAGCAGCTCAGGCTGAACTAGGAGACGTGTGAAGCTACTACAGTACCACTTAGTGTCATATGCACAATATCATAAGAAAACACAATACACAGTTATACTAAAAATAAAGGTACTTTATTTTTATGACACTATGCCAAAGTATCTTAGAGTGTACCCTCAGTGAGAGGATAGGAAATATACACAAGATATATATACACAATAGCAAAAATATGCAGTATAGTCTTAGAAAACAGTGCAAACAATGTATAGTTACAATAGGATGCAATGGGGAAACATAGGGATAGGGGCAACACAAACCATATACTCCAAAAGTGGAATGCGAACCACGAATGGACCCCAAACCTATGTGACCTTGTAGAGGGTCGCTGGGACTATTAGAAAATAGTGAGACTTAGAAAAATAACCCTCCCCAAGACCCTGAAAAGTGAGTGCAAAGTGCACCAAAGTTCCCCTAAGGACAAAATAGTCGTGTTAGAGGGAAAATGCAAGGAAACCACAAATCAGCAATGCAACAACGATGGATTCCTGACTTAGGGTACCTGTGGAACAAGGGGACCAAGTCCAAAAGTCACAAGCAACTCGGAGATGGGCAGATGCCCAAGAAATGCCAGCGGTTGGTGCAAAGAAGCTCTTACTAGGCTGAAGAACTGTGAATACTGCAGGAACGACAAGGGCTAGAGACTTCCCCTTTGGAGGATGGATCCCCCACGCCTTGGAGAGTCGTGCAAAAGTGTTTTCCCGCCGGATGGACGCCAACAAGCCTTGCTACACGCAAATCGTGCGTTTGGCGTTTTTGGACGCTGCTGGGGCCCAGGAGGGACCAGGAGGTCGCAAATTGGACCTGCAGAGAGAGGGGACGTCGAGCAAGACAAAGAGCCCTCACTGAAGCAGGTAGCACCCGGAGAAGTGCCAGAAACAGGCACTACGAGGATGCGTGAAACGGTGCTCGCCGGAGTTGCACAAAGGAGTCCCACGTCGCCGGAGACCAACTTAGAAAGTCGTGCAATGCAGGTTAGAGTGCCGTGGACCCAGGCTTGGCTGTGCACGAAGGATTTCCACCGGAAGTGCACAGGGGCCGGAGTAGCTTGCAAAGTCGCGGTTCCCAGCAATGCAGCCCAGCGAGGTGAGGCAAGGACTTACCTCCACCAAACTTGGGCTGAAGAGTCACTGGACTGTGGGGGTCACTTGGACGGTGTCGCTGGATTCGAGGGACCTCGCTCGTCGTGCTGAGAGGAGACCCAAGGGACCGGTAATGCAGCTTTTTGGTGCCTGAGGTTGCAGGGGGAAGATTCCGTCGACCCACGGGAGATTTCTTCAGAGCTTCTGATGCAGAGAGGAGGCAGACTACCCCCACAGCATGCACAAGCAGGAAAACAGTCGAGAAGGCGGCAGGATCAGCGTTACAGAGTTGCAGTAGTCGTCTTTGCTACTATGTTGCAGGTTTGCAGGCTTCCAGCGCGGTCAGCGGTCGATTCCTTATCAGAAGGTGAAGAGAGAGATGCAGAGGAACTCGGCTGAGCTCATGCATTCGTTATCTCAAGTTTCCCCAGAGACAGAGACCCTAAATAGCCAGAAAAGAGGGTTTGGCTACCTAGGAGAGAGGAAAGGCTACTAACACCTGAAGGAGCCTATCAGCAGGAGTCTCTGACGTCACCTGGTGGCACTGGCCACTCAGAGCAGTCCAGTGTGCCAGCAGCACCTCTGTTTCCAAGATGGCAGAGGTCTGGAGCACACTGGAGGAGCTCTGGACACCTCCCAGGGGAGGTGCAGGTCAGGGGAGTGGTCACTCCCCTTTCCTTTGTCCAGTTTCGCGCCAGAGCAGGGGCTAAGGGGTCCCTGAACCGGTGTAGACTGGCTTATGCAGAATTGGGCACATCTGTGCCCAACAAAGCATTTCCAGAGGCTGGGGGAGGCTACTCCTCCCCTGCCTTCACACCATTTTCCAAAGGGAGAGGGTGTCACACCCTCTCTCAGAGGAAGTTCTTTGTTCTGCCATCCTGGGCCAGGCCTGGCTGGACCCTAGGAGGGCAGCTGCCTGTCTGAGGGGTTGGCAGCAGCAGCAGCTGCAGTGAAACCCCAGGAAGGGCAGTCTGGCAGTACCAGGGTCTGTGCTACAGACCACTGGGATCATGGAATTGTACCAACAATGCCAGGATGGCATAGAGGGGGCAATTCCATGAGCATAGACATGTTACATGGCCATATTCGGAGTTACCATGGTGAAGCTACATATAGGTAGTGACCTATATGTAGTGCACGCGTGTAATGGTGTCCCCGCACTCACAAAGTTCAGGGAATTGGCTCTGAACAATGTGGGGGCACCTTGGCTAGTGCCAGGGTGCCCTCACACTAAGTAACTTTGCACCTAACCTTTACCAGGTAAAGGTTAGACATATAGGTGACTTATAAGTTACTTAAGTGCAGTGTAAAATGGCTGTGAAATAACGTGGACGTTATTTCACTCAGGCTGCAGTGGCAGGCCTGTGTAAGAATTGTCAGAGCTCCCTATGGGTGGCAAAAGAAATGCTGCAGCCCATAGGGATCTCCTGGAACCCCAATACCCTGGGTACCTCAGTACCATATACTAGGGAATTATAAGGGTGTTCCAGTAAGCCAATGTAAATTGGTAAAATTGGTCACTAGCCTGTTAGTGACAATTTGAAAGTAATGAGAGAGCATAACCACTGAGGTTCTGGTTAGCAGAGCCTCAGTGAGACAGTTAGGCACCACACAGGGAACATATACATGCACACCTATGAGCACTGGGGCCCTGTGTGACACGGTCCCAGTGACACATACATATAGGCCACAAACCTATGAGCACTGGGGTCCTGACTAGCAGGATCCCAGTGACACATAACAACCATACTGAAAAGATGGTGTCTTCACTATGAGCACTGAGGCCTGGCTATCAGGATCCCAGTGAGACAGTGAAAACAGTGACAAACACCCTGACATACACTCACAACCAGGCCAAAAGTGGGGGTAACAAGGCTAGAAAGAGGCTACCTTCTCACACAACCCCCCCCCAAACGAAGGACAATAAGGCTAACCTTGGCCAGTTGAGACTTTATTGTCTAAGTGGTGATAAGTAGAGAGTAGCTCTGCAATAGATTGGTTACTCCCTTTATCATCCACTATATGGTTACTTCCCTGTGGGGATGTAAACCACCCTGTTTGAAGTTTTTTAGCTAAGCAACAATGTGAAGATGTATTTTCAGAGTTTCTATCAGTAAGTTTTAGTTTAGAGCAGTGGGAATTGTCCACTGAACCTATTTGTAGTGATGGAAATGCCAGACAGGGATGCTGTCTCAGAAAAGCCATAGCTGGGCAAAAACTTTGTCCATCTGGCTGGAAGAGAGAACAGGGATGCTGTTTCTCTTGAGTTGGAGCAGGGCAGGGATGCTGTCCTATGAGCTCCACACTAGGGCAGGGATGCTGTCCTAAGTGTTGTGAGGTAGTGCAGGGTTTCTGCACTAAAGTTTCTCTGGAAGGGTTGGAGGGATGCTCCATGTTAACTAAAATGGTGCTGTTTTTCTCACCAATGTTAGTTATCCCACAGAGAGGTACTTCCACCTCAGGGAGTCCAGCTTTGCCAGCTGATGATTCCCTTGGAACAGGTGCCACCCCAGGAGAGGTTTCTCCCACCACAGGAATAGTATCCTGAATGGTAGGGTGGTTAGGGGATACTGTGATACCCTTTTTACCTGTTGATGGAGAGGGATCCTGAGTTTTCAGGCCTTCTCTCCTTTGCTTTTTCATTTCACTTGAAATGAGAGGGAACAATTCCTCAGGGATGCCCAGCATGGCTGCATGGGCATAAAACTCTACATCAGTCCAACCTGAGGCCTCTAGGTCATTACCTAAGAGACAGTCTACAGGTAAGCTAGATGATACCACCACCTGCTTAGGGCCAGTAACTCCACCCCAACTAAACTGAATTATAGCTAAGGGAAGAAACTTAGTGGAGTTATGGACATCAATAATCTTATACTGTTGTCCAATGATGTGTTGTTCAGGAGGCACTAGGTTTTCAGTCACCAAAGTGAAACTGGCACCTGTTTCCCTGTAGGCCAAGGCCTCAACACCATTTATTGAAACTGTCTGCCTGTACTTATCCATTGTAAGGGGACAAGCAGCCAGTGTGGCAAGGCCAGTGCCACTAGGTGTGACAGAAACTGTCTTGGGAGTGACTACCCCAGTTTCTACTATGGACCCAAAAGTGAACCCAACTACACCCTTTGCTTGACTGTTGCCAGCAGTCCCACCACTAGTACCACTACTGCTAGGGGCACTAGAGCTTGATGTATTAGTGGTGGTAGGCTCAGGGGGTTTACCTGGACAGGACTTATCCCCTGGCCTATGGCCTCTGTTTTTACACACAAAGCACCAAGGCTTTTTAATGTGTGCAGGTTGGGAAGAAGAGGAAGAATTTGTTTTATCCCCACCCTCTGAAGAGTGTTTAAGATTTGAAGTGGGATCTTTGGTTTTACCCTTATCCCCATGCTTATCTTGAGATTTTTCACCATCTTTCTTCTTATTGCCATCTTTGTCACCCCCTGTATGAACTTTTCTGTTCACCCTTGTTCTGACCCATTTGTCTGCCTTCTTTCCCAATTCTTGGGGAGAGGTCAGATCAGAGTCTACCAGGTACTGGTGCAACAAATCAGACACACAATTATTAAGTATATGCTCTCTCAGGATTGTGTTATACAGGCTTTCATAATCAGTAACTTTACTGCCATGTAACCACCCCTCCAAGGCCTTCACTGAATGGTCAATAAAATCAACCCAGTCTTGTGAAGACTCCTTTTTGGTCTCTCTGAACTTTATCCTGTACTGTTCAGTGGTTAAGCCATAACCATCCAGGAGTGCATTCTTAAGAACTGTAAAATTATTGGCATCATTTTCTTTCACAGTAAGGAGCCTATCCCTACCTTTTCCACTAAATGATAGCCATAGGATAGCAGCCCACTGCTTTTGAGGGACATCCTGTACAGCACAGGCCCTCTCAAGTGCAGCAAACCACTTGTTAATGTCATCACCCTCCTTATAAGGGGGAACTATCTTGTGCAGATTCCTGGAATCATGCTCTTTTGCAGGATGACTATGGGGAATACTGCTGCTGCCACCATGGGTATCTAAACCCAACTTCTGTCTTTCCCTCTCTATTTCTAAAGACTGTCTATCCAAATCCAGCTGTTGCTTCTTGAGCTTCAGTCTGGTTTGTTCCACTCTCAATCTATTGAGCTCCCTTTCTAACAATCTGTCATCAGGGTGGGTGGGAGGGACATTTCTAGATACAGAGGTATGATGGGAATGAACAGAAGGAGACCTGTCCCTTACAGAGGGCACCCTAACAGCTTGGCTACCAGCATAATGTGAGAGCACACCATTAGTATGGTGTGATTCAATTTCTGTACCAACTATGCTAGACTGTCTAGTAATGGGCAGGCTGAGAAGTTTCTTTCCTGAACCTTTTCCTGGGGGAGTCCCTGGATCAGATTGAGAACCATTAGCTACTTTTTCACCAGATTGGGCACTTATGGCCTTATCCTGTACTCTAAGCATATTAATTAACAGTTCTAAGGAAGGATTCTTCCCTACACTCAAACCTCTCTCTATGCAGAGACTCCTTGCTCCTTTCCAGCTAAGGTGATCATATGCAAGTTTGGACAGTTCAACATTTTGGCCTGTGCCAGACATTTTTAGAGAGAGTTGAAGTGATAGAAAAAGAGAAAAAAGTTTTCAGAACTTTTTGGAAAGACAGAAAAAACTTTTTAAACTTTTAAGAACTTTTTGAAAGTTTTAGAAGTACTTTTCAGCACTTAGAAAAGAGTGAAAAGAGGAAATGCAAAACTTTTTGGCTATGTGTATATACACTGACCTTGTTTTGTATATTTTTCTCTTATGAAAAGTACAATGACAAGAGTGGTAAGTAGTCTCAAGCACTTATCCCACCACTGCACAACCAATGTAGGAGGCTGGACTGGCTTGTAGTGAGTACCAAGGGGTACTTGCACCTTGCACCAGGCCCAGTTATCCCTTATTAGTGTATAGGGTGTCTAGCAGCTTAGGCTGATAGATAATGGTAGCTTAGCAGAGCAGCTCAGGCTGAACTAGGAGACGTGTGAAGCTACTACAGTACCACTTAGTGTCATATGCACAATATCATAAGAAAACACAATACACAGTTATACTAAAAATAAAGGTACTTTATTTTTATGACACTATGCCAAAGTATCTTAGAGTGTACCCTCAGTGAGAGGATAGGAAATATACACAAGATAAATATACACAATAGCAAAAATATGCAGTATAGTCTTAGAAAACAGTGCAAACAATGTATAGTTACAATAGGATGCAATGGGGAAACATAGGGATAGGGGCAACACAAACCATATACTCCAAAAGTGGAATGCGAACCACGAATGGACCCCAAACCTATGTGACCTTGTAGAGGGTCGCTGGGACTATTAGAAAATAGTGAGACTTAGAAAAATAACCCTCCCCAAGACCCTGAAAAGTGAGTGCAAAATGCACCAAAGTTCCCCTAAGGACAAAATAGTCGTGTTAGAGGGAAAATGCAAGGAAAACACAAATCAGCAATGCAACAACGATGGATTCCTGACTTAGGGTACCTGTGGAACAAGGGGACCAAGTCCAAAAGTCACAAGCAACTCGGAGATGGGCAGATGCCCAAGAAATGCCAGCGGTTGGTGCAAAGAAGCTCTTACTAGGCTGAAGAACTGTGAATACTGCAGGAACGACAAGGGCTAGAGACTTCCCCTTTGGAGGATGGATCCCCCACGCCTTGGAAAGTCGTGCAGAAGTGTTTTCCCGCCGGATGGACGCCAACAAGCCTTGCTACACGCAAATCGTGCGTTTGGCGTTTTTGGACGCTGCTGGGGCCCAGGAGGGACCAGGAGGTCGCAAATTGGACCTGCAGAGAGAGGGGACGTCGAGCAAGACAAAGAGCCCTCACTGAAGCAGGTAGCACCCGGAGAAGTGCCAGAAACAGGCACTACGAGGATGCGTGAAACGGTGCTCGCCGGAGTTGCACAAAGGAGTCCCACGTCGCCGGAGACCAACTTAGAAAGTCGTGCAATGCAGGTTAGAGTGCCGTGGACCCAGGCTTGGCTGTGCACGAAGGATTTCCACCGGAAGTGCACAGGGGCCGGAGTAGCTTGCAAAGTCGCGGTTCCCAGCAATGCAGCCCAGCGAGGTGAGGCAAGGACTTACCTCCACCAAACTTGGGCTGAAGAGTCACTGGACTGTGGGGGTCACTTGGACGGTGTCGCTGGATTCGAGGGACCTCGCTCGTCGTGCTGAGAGGAGACCCAAGGGACCGGTAATGCAGCTTTTTGGTGCCTGAGGTTGCAGGGGGAAGATTCCGTCGACCCACGGGAGATTTCTTCGGAGCTTCTGATGCAGAGAGGAGGCAGACTACCCCCACAGCATGCACAAGCAGGAAAACAGTCGAGAAGGCGGCAGGATCAGCGTTACAGAGTTGCAGTAGTCGTCTTTGCTACTATGTTGCAGGTTTGCAGGCTTCCAGCGCGGTCAGCGGTCGATTCCTTATCAGAAGGTGAAGAGAGAGATGCAGAGGAACTCGGCTGAGCTCATGCATTCGTTATCTCAAGTTTCCCCAGAGACAGAGACCCTAAATAGCCAGAAAAGAGGGTTTGGCTACCTAGGAGAGAGGAAAGGCTACTAACACCTGAAGGAGCCTATCAGCAGGAGTCTCTGACGTCACCTGGTGGCACTGGCCACTCAGAGCAGTCCAGTGTGCCAGCAGCACCTCTGTTTCCAAGATGGCAGAGGTCTGGAGCACACTGGAGGAGCTCTGGACACCTCCCAGGGGAGGTGCAGGTCAGGGGAGTGGTCACTCCCCTTTCCTTTGTCCAGTTTCGCGCCAGAGCAGGGGCTAAGGGGTCCCTGAACCGGTGTAGACTGGCTTATGCAGAATTGGGCACATCTGTGCCCAACAAAGCATTTCCAGAGGCTGGGGGAGGCTACTCCTCCCCTGCCTTCACACCATTTTCCAAAGGGAGAGGGTGTCACACCCTCTCTCAGAGGAAGTTCTTTGTTCTGCCATCCTGGGCCAGGCCTGGCTGGACCCTAGGAGGGCAGCTGCCTGTCTGAGGGGTTGGCAGCAGCAGCAGCTGCAGTGAAACCCCAGGAAGGGCAGTCTGGCAGTACCAGGGTCTGTGCTACAGACCACTGGGATCATGGAATTGTACCAACAATGCCAGGATGGCATAGAGGGGGCAATTCCATGATCATAGACATGTTACATGGCCATATTCGGAGTTACCATGGTGAAGCTACATATAGGTAGTGACCTATATGTAGTGCACGCGTGTAATGGTGTCCCCGCACTCACAAAGTTCAGGGAATTGGCTCTGAACAATGTGGGGGCACCTTGGCTAGTGCCAGGGTGCCCTCACACTAAGTAACTTTGCACCTAACCTTTACCAGGTAAAGGTTAGACATATAGGTGACTTATAAGTTACTTAAGTGCAGTGTAAAATGGCTGTGAAATAACGTGGACGTTATTTCACTCAGGCTGCAGTGGCAGGCCTGTGTAAGAATTGTCAGAGCTCCCTATGGGTGGCAAAAGAAATGCTGCAGCCCATAGGGATATCCTGGAACCCCAATACCCTGGGTACCTCAGTACCATATACTAGGGAATTATAAGGGTGTTCCAGTAAGCCAATGTAAATTGGTAAAATTGGTCACTAGCCTGTTAGTGACAATTTGAAAGTAATGAGAGAGCATAACCACTGAGGTTCTGGTTAGCAGAGCCTCAGTGAGACAGTTAGGCACCACACAGGGAACATATACATGCACACCTATGAGCACTGGGGCCCTGTGTGACAGGGTCCCAGTGACACATACATATAGGCCACAAACCTATGAGCACTGGGGTCCTGACTAGCAGGATCCCAGTGACACATAACAACCATACTGAAAAGATGGTGTCTTCACTATGAGCACTGAGGCCTGGCTATCAGGATCCCAGTGAGACAGTGAAAACAGTGACAAACACCCTGACATACACTCACAACCAGGCCAAAAGTGGGGGTAACAAGGCTAGAAAGAGGCTACCTTCTCACACAACCCCCCCCAAACGAAGGACAATAAGGCTAACCTTGGCCAGTTGAGACTTTATTGTCTAAGTGGTGATAAGTAGAGAGTAGCTCTGCAATAGATTGGTTACTCCCTTTATCATCCACTATATGGTTACTTCCCTGTGGGGATGTAAACCACCCTGTTTGAAGTTTTTTAGCTAAGCAACAATGTGAAGATGTATTTTCAGAGTTTCTATCAGTAAGTTTTAGTTTAGAGCAGTGGGAATTGTCCACTGAACCTATTTGTAGTGATGGAAATGCCAGACAGGGATGCTGTCTCAGAAAAGCCATAGCTGGGCAAAAACTTTGTCCATCTGGCTGGAAGAGAGAACAGGGATGCTGTTTCTCTTGAGTTGGAGCAGGGCAGGGATGCTGTCCTATGAGCTCCACACTAGGGCAGGGATGCTGTCCTAAGTGTTGTGAGGTAGTGCAGGGTTTCTGCACTAAAGTTTCTCTGGAAGGGTTGGAGGGATGCTCCATGTTAACTAAAATGGTGCTGTTTTTCTCACCAATGTTAGTTATCCCACAGAGAGGTACTTCCACCTCAGGGAGTCCAGCTTTGCCAGCTGATGATTCCCTTGGAACAGGTGCCACCCCAGGAGAGGTTTCTCCCACCACAGGAATAGTATCCTGAATGGTAGGGTGGTTAGGGGATACTGTGATACCCTTTTTACCTGTTGATGGAGAGGGATCCTGAGTTTTCAGGCCTTCTCTCCTTTGCTTTTTCATTTCACTTGAAATGAGAGGGAACAATTCCTCAGGGATGCCCAGCATGGCTGCATGGGCATAAAACTCTACATCAGTCCAACCTGAGGCCTCTAGGTCATTACCTAAGAGACAGTCTACAGGTAAGCTAGGTGATACCACCACCTGCTTAGGGCCAGTAACTCCACCCCAACTAAACTGAATTATAGCTAAGGGAAGAAACTTAGTGGAGTTATGGACATCAATAATCTTATACTGTTGTCCAATGATGTGTTGTTCAGGAGGCACTAGGTTTTCAGTCACCAAAGTGAAACTGGCACCTGTGTCCCTGTAGGCCAAGGCCTCAACACCATTTATTGAAACTGTCTGCCTGTACTTATCCATTGTAAGGGGACAAGCAGCCAGTGTGGCAAGGCCAGTGCCACTAGGTGTGACAGAAACTGTCTTGGGAGTGACTACCCCAGTTTCTACTATGGACCCAAAAGTGAACCCAACTACACCCTTTGCTTGACTGTTGCCAGCAGTCCCACCACTAGTACCACTACTGCTAGGGGCACTAGAGCTTGATGTATTAGTGGTGGTAGGCTCAGGGGGTTTACCTGGACAGGACTTATCCCCTGGCCTATGGCCTCTGTTTTTACACACAAAGCACCAAGGCTTTTTAATGTGTGCAGGTTGGGAAGAAGAGGAAGAATTTGTTTTATCCCCACCCTCTGAAGAGTGTTTAAGATTTGAAGTGGGATCTTTGGTTTTACCCTTATCCCCATGCTTATCTTGAGATTTTTCACCATCTTTCTTCTTATTGCCATCTTTGTCACCCCCTGTATGAACTTTTCTGTTCACCCTTGTTCTGACCCATTTGTCTGCCTTCTTTCCCAATTCTTGGGGAGAGGTCAGATCAGAGTCTACCAGGTACTGGTGCAACAAATCAGACACACAATTATTAAGTATATGCTCTCTCAGGATTGTGTTATACAGGCTTTCATAATCAGTAACTTTACTGCCATGTAACCACCCCTCCAAGGCCTTCACTGAATGGTCAATAAAATCAACCCAGTCTTGTGAAGACTCCTTTTTGGTCTCTCTGAACTTTATCCTGTACTGTTCAGTGGTTAAGCCATAACCATCCAGGAGTGCATTCTTAAGAACTGTAAAATTATTGGCATCATTTTCTTTCACAGTAAGGAGCCTATCCCTACCTTTTCCACTAAATGATAGCCATAGGATAGCAGCCCACTGCTTTTGAGGGACATCCTGTACAGCACAGGCCCTCTCAAGTGCAGCAAACCACTTGTTAATGTCATCACCCTCCTTATAAGGGGGAACTATCTTGTGCAGATTCCTGGAATCATGCTCTTTTGCAGGATGACTATGGGGAATACTGCTGCTGCCACCATGGGTATCTAAACCCAACTTCTGTCTTTCCCTCTCTATTTCTAAAGACTGTCTATCCAAATCCAGCTGTTGCTTCTTGAGCTTCAGTCTGGTTTGTTCCACTCTCAATCTATTGAGCTCCCTTTCTAACAATCTGTCATCAGGGTGGGTGGGAGGGACATTTCTAGATACAGAGGTATGATGGGAATGAACAGAAGGAGACCTGTCCCTTACAGAGGGCACCCTAACAGCTTGGCTACCAGCATAATGTGAGAGCACACCATTAGTATGGTGTGATTCAATTTCTGTACCAACTATGCTAGACTGTCTAGTAATGGGCAGGCTGAGAAGTTTCTTTCCTGAACCTTTTCCTGGGGGAGTCCCTGGATCAGATTGAGAACCATTAGCTACTTTTTCACCAGATTGGGCACTTATGGCCTTATCCTGTACTCTAAGCATATTAATTAACAGTTCTAAGGAAGGATTCTTCCCTACACTCAAACCTCTCTCTATGCAGAGACTCCTTGCTCCTTTCCAGCTAAGGTGATCATATGCAAGTTTGGACAGTTCAACATTTTGGCCTGTGCCAGACATTTTTAGAGAGAGTTGAAGTGATAGAAAAAGAGAAAAAAGTTTTCAGAACTTTTTGGAAAGACAGAAAAAACTTTTTAAACTTTTAAGAACTTTTTGAAAGTTTTAGAAGTACTTTTCAGCACTTAGAAAAGAGTGAAAAGAGGAAATGCAAAACTTTTTGGCTATGTGTATATACACTGACCTTGTTTTGTATATTTTTCTCTTATGAAAAGTACAATGACAAGAGTGGTAAGTAGTCTCAAGCACTTATCCCACCACTGCACAACCAATGTAGGAGGCTGGACTGGCTTGTAGTGAGTACCAAGGGGTACTTGCACCTTGCACCAGGCCCAGTTATCCCTTATTAGTGTATAGGATGTCTAGCAGCTTAGGCTGATAGATAATGGTAGCTTAGCAGAGCAGCTCAGGCTGAACTAGGAGACGTGTGAAGCTACTACAGTACCACTTAGTGTCATATGCACAATATCATAAGAAAACACAATACACAGTTATACTAAAAATAAAGGTACTTTATTTTTATGACACTATGCCAAAGTATCTTAGAGTGTACCCTCAGTGAGAGGATAGGAAATATACACAAGATATATATACACAATAGCAAAAATATGCAGTATAGTCTTAGAAAACAGTGCAAACAATGTATAGTTACAATAGGATGCAATGGGGAAACATAGGGATAGGGGCAACACAAACCATATACTCCAAAAGTGGAATGCGAACCACGAATGGACCCCAAACCTATGTGACCTTGTAGAGGGTCGCTGGGACTATTAGAAAATAGTGAGACTTAGAAAAATAACCCTCCCCAAGACCCTGAAAAGTGAGTGCAAAGTGCACCAAAGTTCCCCTAAGGACAAAATAGTCGTGTTAGAGGGAAAATGCAAGGAAAACACAAATCAGCAATGCAACAACGATGGATTCCTGACTTAGGGTACCTGTGGAACAAGGGGACCAAGTCCAAAAGTCACAAGCAACTCGGAGATGGGCAGATGCCCAAGAAATGCCAGCGGTTGGTGCAAAGAAGCTCTTACTAGGCTGAAGAACTGTGAATACTGCAGGAACGACAAGGGCTAGAGACTTCCCCTTTGGAGGATGGATCCGTCACGCCTTGGAGAGTCGTGCAGAAGTGTTTTCCCGCCGGATGGACGCCAACAAGCCTTGCTACACGCAAATCGTGCGTTTGGCGTTTTTGGACGCTGCTGGGGCCCAGGAGGGACCAGGAGGTCGCAAATTGGACCTGCAGAGAGAGGGGACGTCGAGCAAGACAAAGAGCCCTCACTGAAGCAGGTAGCACCCGGAGAAGTGCCAGAAACAGGCACTACGAGGATGCGTGAAACGGTGCTCGCCGGAGTTGCACAAAGGAGTCCCACGTCGCCGGAGACCAACTTAGAAAGTCGTGCAATGCAGGTTAGAGTGCCGTGGACCCAGGCTTGGCTGTGCACGAAGGATTTCCGCCGGAAGTGCACAGGGGCCGGAGTAGCTTGCAAAGTCGCGGTTCCCAGCAATGCAGCCCAGCGAGGTGAGGCAAGGACTTACCTCCACCAAACTTGGGCTGAAGAGTCACTGGACTGTGGGGGTCACTTGGACGGTGTCGCTGGATTCGAGGGACCTCGCTCGTCGTGCTGAGAGGAGACCCAAGGGACCGGTAATGCAGCTTTTTGGTGCCTGAGGTTGCAGGGGGAAGATTCCGTCGACCCACGGGAGATTTCTTCGGAGCTTCTGATGCAGAGAGGAGGCAGACTACCCCCACAGCATGCACAAGCAGGAAAACAGTAGAGAAGGCGGCAGGATCAGCGTTACAGAGTTGCAGTAGTCATCTTTGCTACTATGTTGCAGGTTTGCAGGCTTCCAGCGCGGTCAGCGGTCGATTCCTTATCAGAAGGTGAAGAGAGAGATGCAGAGGAACTCGCTGAGCTCATGCATTCGTTATCTCAAGTTTCCCCAGAGACAGAGACCCTAAATAGCCAGAAAAGAGGGTTTGGCTACCTAGGAGAGAGGAAAGGCTACTAACACCTGAAGGAGCCTATCAGCAGGAGTCTCTGACGTCACCTGGTGGCACTGGCCACTCAGAGCAGTCCAGTGTGCCAGCAGCACCTCTGTTTCCAAGATGGCAGAGGTCTGGAGCACACTGGAGGAGCTCTGGACACCTCCCAGGGGAGGTGCAGGTCAGGGGAGTGGTCACTCCCCTTTCCTTTGTCCAGTTTCGCGCCAGAGCAGGGGCTAAGGGGTCCCTGAACCGGTGTAGACTGGCTTATGCAGAATTGGGCACATCTGTGCCCAACAAAGCATTTCCAGAGGCTGGGGGAGGCTACTCCTCCCCTGCCTTCACACCATTTTCCAAAGGGAGAGGGTGTCACACCCTCTCTCAGAGGAAGTTCTTTGTTCTGCCATCCTGGGCCAGGCCTGGCTGGACCCTAGGAGGGCAGCTGCCTGTCTGAGGGGTTGGCAGCAGCAGCAGCTGCAGTGAAACCCCAGGAAGGGCAGTCTGGCAGTACCAGGGTCTGTGCTACAGACCACTGGGATCATGGAATTGTACCAACAATGCCAGGATGGCATAGAGGGGGCAATTCCATGATCATAGACATGTTACATGGCCATATTCGGAGTTACCATGGTGAAGCTACATATAGGTAGTGACCTATATGTAGTGCACGCGTGTAATGGTGTCCCCGCACTCACAAAGTTCAGGGAATTGGCTCTGAACAATGTGGGGGCACCTTGGCTAGTGCCAGGGTGCCCTCACACTAAGTAACTTTGCACCTAACCTTTACCAGGTAAAGGTTAGACATATAGGTGACTTATAAGTTACTTAAGTGCAGTGTAAAATGGCTGTGAAATAACGTGGACGTTATTTCACTCAGGCTGCAGTGGCAGGCCTGTGTAAGAATTGTCAGAGCTCCCTATGGGTGGCAAAAGAAATGCTGCAGCCCATAGGGATCTCCTGGAACCCCAATACCCTGGGTACCTCAGTACCATATACTAGGGAATTATAAGGGTGTTCCAGTAAGCCAATGTAAATTGGTAAAATTGGTCACTAGCCTGTTAGTGACAATTTGAAAGTAATGAGAGAGCATAACCACTGAGGTTCTGGTTAGCAGAGCCTCAGTGAGACAGTTAGGCACCACACAGGGAACATATACATGCACACCTATGAGCACTGGGGCCCTGTGTGACAGGGTCCCAGTGACACATACATATAGGCCACAAACCTATGAGCACTGGGGTCCTGACTAGCAGGATCCCAGTGACACATAACAACCATACTGAAAACATGGTGTCTTCACTATGAGCACTGAGGCCTGGCTATCAGGATCCCAGTGAGACAGTGAAAACAGTGACAAACACCCTGACATACACTCACAACCAGGCCAAAAGTGGGGGTAACAAGGCTAGAAAGAGGCTACCTTCTCACAGTATTACAATACATCACCCGTTTCAGACAATTAGCTGCAGAAACAACCTGGGTGGAACGTACCTTGGTGACACTCTTCCGTAGAGGTCTAAGAGAGGACATCAAAGATGAACTAGTACATTCTGCCAGGATAGAAAACCTTAAAGGGTTGATGGACCAGGCACTAACGATAGAGTATCGGTTGAATGAACGAAGAATGGAGAAAAAGAAGAGTCGTTTGTCTTCTCACTCATTACCATCTCGTCCCTTCGCCCATCGTTCCGAGGAAGTCCGCCCTGAATCCAAAGGGAATACCGAGGAAGAGCCCATGCAGATTGACACAGCCGGCAGGCTCGATGGGCCTTCTTTTTCAGCCAATATGATTTCTATATCACCTACATCCCTGGTTCTCAGAACATTCTAGCGGATGCCCTGTCCCGACGTTATCCTGGGTGTGGTGATTCTGCGGTTCAAAACTTATTTGACAACAATAAAATCATAGGGGTAACACAGACCTTTTTAGATCAAGCCAAGTCTGAATATGCCCGTCTACACGAAACAGAACTAAAAAGGTTACGTCCACAGTTGCACATAGATCGTGACTACTATTATCATGATAAGGCCCTGTTTTTACCCACTAAAACAGTGCAAATCGAAGCTTTACGCATGTGCCATGATTCCCCCATTGCAGGTCATCGAGGAATGAAAACGACTCAAGATCTTTTGCTTCGCTCTTTCTGGTGGCCAACTCTCAAGGCTGACACAGAGGCATATGTGTTATCCTGTCCTACATGTGCTCAAGCCAAGACACCCCGTACCAGACCTGTGGGGTTACTCCGCCCATTACCTGTTCCCCCAGGCCCATGGCATACCATATCCACCGATTTTATGTGCGCATTACCTTCCTCAATGGGAAACCACGTCATAATGGTAACTGTGGACTCCTTCACCAAGATGGCCCACTTCACAGCCTTGAGAAAGCTACCTACGGCAAAGGAGTTGAGTCAGGTCTTTACTCAAGAAATTTTCAGGCTACATGGGCTACCCCAAGTTATTATATCGGACAGGGGTCCTCAATATATCTCCCGTTTCTGGAATCAATTCTGCAAGATCTTGGGGATCCAGGTAGCCTTATCATCCGGGTTCCACCCTCAAACCAATGGACAAACGGAACGACTCAATCAGGGTCTCGAACAGTACTTACGTAGCTTCTGTAACGCTACACAAAGTAATTGGGCTCCCTACTTACCGCTTGCAGAATTCTCCTATAATAACTCTCTACACAGTGCCTCTAAAGTCTCTCCTTTTTATGGCTCTTATGGTTTCCATCCCAGGGCTTTCCCAACTCCCCTGAGAGACAACTCCAATCTTCCCGCCATCTCCTCCTTCGTTCGACAGATACGGGGTATACAGCGAATTATCCATTCCAACCTTGTGTCCACCAAATCCCGCATGAAGAAAATGGCAGATAGGAGACGCTGTGCGGCTCCTCCGTATCAGGTCCATGATAAAGTCTGGCTCTCCTCTAGATTCCTACCTCTCCGACTTACCCAAAACAAATTCAAACCCCGCTTTTATGGTCCCTTTCTCATTCTCAATAAAATCAACCCAGTGTCTGTACGTCTTCGCCTACCTCGGACGTGGAAGATCCACCCGGTGTTCCATGTCTCGCAACTGAAACCCTACCGTCCTGATCCTTTTCAAAGACAGTTGCCCTGTCCCCCTCCTCTGTTGGTTGATAACGTACCTGAGTACGAAGTTCAAGAGATCTGTGACTCTCGGTTTTTCCATGGGCACCTCCAGTATCTTGTTCATTGGAAGGGCTACCCTATGAGTGAGTGTTCCTGGGAGGATGCCTCCTCAGTTCATGCTCCTCTTTTGATCCGCCGCTTTTTTCGGCTTTTCCCTCACAAACCCGGGGCCTCAGGGAGGGGGCATACTGTTACGCCATGGCCCTCGCCGCGGCGCTCGCCGAGGCCGCGGGCTCAGGGTGCCGTGGCGCGGCACGTCAATATTACCGCGGCCGACACCCGGGTCGCGGAAAGCGCCGCGACCGGCGCTCGGTTCACAGGGAACACCGCGGCTGACGCCTGGGTCGCGGGGGATACCGCGGCTCAGACAGGAGCCGTGGAGGCTCCTAGGAGCCGGTTTACGGGTTGCGGCACTCACCGCTTACCTTATTTCAAGCTCTGCCATAAAGGCAGACGCTACTTGGCAACATACAGCGCATTATGCGCTTAACCATTTATTACTTGCATGTCCACTTACCGATATCCTGGGAACAAACCCGAACCATTACACAAGGAGCACTTTATACTTTCCCTTTTTCTTCCCAGCATGCTGACCTCTTCCTCTCTGCCCAGCATGCATTGTTAGACGCACGTTTCTGATTCACTATTGTTTTCTTTTCCCCAATCCAAGATGGTGGCATTTCTACTTCCTGTTTTCTACTTCCTGTCTAGGGGTATATAAGGGGATTCCAACTGCCTGTTCATTGCGTTGCAACACTCCTTGGTGATAGTCACGCTCCTATTTGATATTCCTCTGCGAATCTTGTCTATTCCTGATCTGCCTTGTTTTCCTGCCTTCCTGATCTACGGTCCTAATACCCTGGTGTCCTCCTTTTCGTTCCAGGGAGTTCCTGTGGAGGTTTTTTACCCTACTGGGGTTTTTCCTCTGGGACTCCTTCTGGAGGGCACGGACTGTTGTGGTTCGCTCATACCAAACAGCACCGTGGCTACCGGAAGGGGTCGCCCCTACCTCGGCCAGAGCAGAACCCGTCGGAACAAGGACCGTTCCCCTACACCTCTCAGCTGCGAGGGTAAGACCATTGAAAACCGCGACACCTGTTGGTCTGGAGGCCCATAAAGCGTACAGGGGTAGGTCCCCATCCACCAGGCCTCCAACTCCTATGAAGTGAAAGCAGGGGCCCTTTACCCAATCACACGGGCCACAGTAGGTTCCAGACTCAGGTCACAGCAGCACACGCAGTGGAGGTGTTGTCCTGTGAAAAGTCAGGAATGAAGTGAGGTTATAGACAGAAAATGGCAGTCACGTCTGCGGCGGTGTACATCGTCACCTCCGCCGGTGATCTTCATTGGACACTGTACTCCATAGAGCCCCATGTAAGCCAATGAGGTCTAGCACGGCGGTGCAAGACCTCCTTCTGCCATGATGCCCAACGCCAGTGGAGTTACATCACTTTCACCTGTCCCTACAAACAGGACAGGAGGCCGCCATTTTATGGTGGTGGTCAACATTTTGAAGTTTAAAACTGCAACATTGCCATTTATATTGTCCAATTACAATCAAGCTCAGTTACACTGAGGTGATGGTTCCATTGTTCAGTTTTTCACTCCCTTCTCACTCTTGTGTCCCTTAGGTACCTAGCACTGCGGAGGAATAGGAGGAGGAAGCAAGACCCTGTGTACAGACCCCTTGTGGAATTGGCTACACTGGAAGACAGGCACATAATACTCACCTATGGACTGGACAGGGCCACAATCACAGAGCTATGCGCTCAATTGGAGCCTGATCTGATATCAGCTATCCATCATCCCACTGGAATCTCCCCTCTTGTGCAAGTTCTATATGTACTCCATTTCCTGGCAATTGGCTCTTTCCAAATGACAGTGGGCTTGGCAGCAGGAATGTCACAGCCTTTGTTCTCAATAGTGTTGGCAAGGGTTTTGTCTGCCTTTCTCAAACACATACTTTCCTCCAAGTGGAAGATTTGGCCACTGTGAAGGCTGGATTCTATCCAATGGACATATTCCAAATATTATTGGGGCCATTGACGGAACACATATTGCATTTGTACCTCCCCTAGCACAATGAACAGGTGTTCAGAAATCGGAAGAGTTTCCACTCACTCAATGTGCAAATGGTATGCCTGGCTGACCAGTACATCTCTCACATCACTGCCAAGTATCCTGGGTCGGTGCATGATGCCTTTGTTTTGAGGAATAGCAGCATCCCAAAAGTGATGGCACAACTACAGAGGCACAAGGTGTGGCTAATAGGTGAGCCTGAGGCCCCTCCCAATACATGTCAGTGTATACCTTCATGAGTCATCCCCCATACCATTGTGCAAGGCTTATGTTTGTATCTCAATTCTTGCAGGTGACTCTGGCTACCCAAACCTAGCGTGGCTCTTGACCCCTGTGAGGAATCGCATGACAGGGGTTGAGAATAGGTATAATGATGCTCATGGGCGAACCAGGAGGATAATTGTGTGAACCTTCGGCCTCCTGAAGGCCAGGTTCAGATGCCTCCATCTGACAAGTGGATTTCTCTGCTACTCCCCTGAGAAAGTCTGCCAGATAGTTGTTGTATGCTGCATGTTGCACAACCTGGCCATCAGATGACATGTGCCCTATCTGCAGGAGGGAGAAGGTGAAAATGCTCCTGTGGCAACATTGGACCCTCAGGACAGTAAGGATGAAGAGGCAGGGGATGAGGATGTGGACAACAGGACATCAGTTATATGGCAGTACTTCCAATGACACACAGGTAAGACAGTGGAACTGACCATTCCTTTGATTAATTATCTTTTCAGTGTGGCTGTAGAGTGATGGCAGCCAACTTCCTTTGGATCTCGACTAACTGTCATCTATGCCTTCTAATTTTGCAGATGTTGGTGTGGTTACAACTGTGTTCTGATGTGATGATTACAGACAGCTACAGGCCATTATTTGTATGCAATCACAAAGTTCAGGACAATTGCACAAGATGAAATTGTCAATAATATTGCACATTTTCGTAACATTAAGTACTATCACTCAAGTTGTTTTCAAGGGTCTTTATTTTAGTGAAATATATAGAAGGAATGGCGCACTGGACTGGGGTGATGGCAGAGGTAAGTCCAGGGTATTGGTCCAGTTTGTTTTTGTAGCACAGGTCCAGTGTCCAAGGGGCCATAGGAAGGGGAGCAATGGCAGTTCAAAGTGGACAAGGTGACAGAGTGAAATACAAGGGGACATTGAGGAGGGTCTCATTTCTTGGTGGTGGTCTTGGCCTTGGCAAGTGTCTCTGGTGTCTGGGTCGCAGGGACCGTTTATAGGGTTGTTCATCTTCTGCAGGGGGGGGTGGTAGTGGCCTGTGGGTCCTGTGGCAGGGCCTCCTGTCCACTAGCTGCAGCAGATGTGGAGGGCTGTTCAGTTGACTAGCTAGTGGAAGGGGCCCGCTGGTGTGCTGTGTAGTCCCTCATGATGTTGGCCATATCAGCCAGCACCCATGCTATGGAGACCATGGTAGTGTTGAGGGCCTGCAAATCTTTCCTGATCTCCTGGTGGTATACTTCCTGCAGCCTCTGGTTTCCTGCATGATGTTTAACATCTCGCCCATTTTGTCCTGGGAGTGTTGGTAAGCCCCCAGGACATTGGTGAGTGCCTCCTGGACAGTCGGTTCCCAGGGCCTTTCTTCCCCCTGGCGCACAGCTGTCATCAGTGTGTCCCTGGCCCCCTGTGCCTTTGTTCCCTGAACAGTGTGCCCACTGCCACTGACCCCCAGGACCCTGATTGCCTTGGCTGTGAGGTGTGGACCGGGGTCTCTGTACAGGTGGGCACACTGTTGATTGACGTTTCCTGGGGACGGAGGTGTGGGGATGTTGGTTGGCTGCTGTGGTGTTGGATACTGAGGGGGGAGGCTCTGTGGTGGAATGGGTGTGGGCTGGGGTATCCGACTGACCAGTGGTCCCTGATGTGCCAGGAAGTTAATCTAAATCCAGAAGTCCAGAGTTACTGTCATCACTGGTGGCATCTTCTGTTGGGAGACTGGATAGCCGTGGCACCTCCTGGCTGCTGAGATTGGCTGGTGCACCTGTGGGGATGTAAGTGGTGTATTATGCTACATGTCTGTGACATTTTCTACATCCCTAGCTTCCCCTATATCGTTGCTGTTGCCCTGCCACCTTTGTTTGTGTATGGTGATGTATTGTGGCATTGTTAATTCTCCATGCTGCATTGCTGGTGGGTGTACATGCAGGGCTGAGAGGGATGTTCATGCAGTGGGTATGGCATGCAGGGCTTAGCATTGAGGTTAGTCAATTGTGGTGGTGCACTGTGTGGGATGGAGTGGTGGGTGTCGGGGTGAGGGGTGGTGGTGGCACCAGGTATATGTGGAGATAGGTGGTAAATATTGACTCACCAGTGTCCAGTTCTCCGGCTGCTCCAGTGAGTCCCTCAGGATGCAGTATTGCCAAGACTTGCTCCTCCCATGATGTCAGCTGTGGGGGAGGAGGTGGGGGTCACAGGAGGTGGGGGTCCACCACCAGTCCTCTGGATGGTGAGCTGGTGCCTTGCTGCCTTGGAACATACCTTCCCCGTCGGTCGTTCTACCTCTTCCTGATGTCGTCCCTTGCTCTTGGATGCTACCCCACGGCGTTCACCCTGTCCACGATTCTCTGCCATAGCTCCATCTTCTTGGTAATGGAGATTTGCTGTACCTGTGCTCCAAACAGCTGTGGCTCTCCCCTGACTATTTCCTCCACCATGAACCACAACTCCTCATCTGTGAAATGGGGGTGCCTTGTGGGGATATGGGTGTTGTGTGGTGTGTGTTGTGCAGTGGGTGTTGAATAATGTGGTGGGGTGTGGGGTGCATGAAGGATGGATGGGTGTTTGTGGTGTGTGGTTGTTGCTGTGATTTGCATGGCTATCTCTTGGATATTTTTTGTGTTTGTGAAGGGTTGTGGGTAATGTGGGTGGGTGTTTTATAGTGCTGTGGGTGGGTGGGTATCATTGTCAGGTGTGTGATTTTAGTTTTGGCCAATGTTGTGTTGTATATGGGCGGCCATTCTGACTGTGCCAGTGTGACCACCAATGGTTTACCACCATTGAATGTCCGCCGTGGTGATTCGTTGGTCATAATGTGGTGGGCGTTGTTTTTTGGTGTAACAGTATGGGTGTTCGTACCAACACTTTACCACTAACCATTGGTCTGGCGCATATGTTTTTGGGGCAGTATTCTGTCAGTTTAGTGTGTGTGTGTCATAAGATGGCAAACAAATGTTCGCCTCGACGACGGTATGTTGGCTGCTGTCACCACGACGGTAAGTGGGAATTACCGCCAGTGTCATAATGAGGGCCAACTTCTTTTTAATATTTCAAAAATGTTTACTTTTTTGGGGGGAGAATTTCTGGTATTGATTAAGTAATGATGACAGCCTGCTCTACAAAACTTTTTTACTTGCTCTTCTGAGTTTTTTATGTGGCATGCTCAAAATGTATTTTAAGTAATGACTCATTTGACTCTTCTTTACCATTCTTGTAGCTGTGTTGAAAGCAGTGGGTAGAATACTGAATTTTGTGCAGCTCTCCATTGTCATCCTGATGAGATCTTTTGGATTCTCTTTAATGTTACAGGAATAGGATGGGTGATTATCTTGCGATTGCATGGTGACCAACAAACTGTACAACTGTTCTTTCAAAACTGATTATCTGCTATTGTCAGTTGTATGAATAATAACTCTTTAAAACTGAACTCAAAAAAGACAGCGATTCTCATAGTAGGTGGTTCCTCCAAATATGTGGTAAGGCTACTGGTGACCCCCAATCTTAGCACTCTGCCATACCCGGTAACATCAAGTACAGGAATCTCAGATTCTTACTTGATCGGTCTCTAATCCCCCGATTATCAAGATTTCCACTGTATGTTTCCTCTTTTGGAGAATGCTTAGAAGGATCTTCCCTCTGCTTACCTTTGTCACTGGTTACCACCTGAACTACTGATAGTAATTTAGCTTGTACATTCTACCCACCTCATCAATTAGCTTAGATTAGTGCAGAGCTAAGCCGCTCACTTGTTCTTTGACTTAACCCTCAAGGCTTGCATCTCTGGACATGTTGATGTTGCTCAGCTTCATTAGCTCCTTCTGGCAAAGCACTTCTTGATGAAATCCTTTAGTCCTAAAGCTGTTATCGGTGTTGGACTGGATGTCTTACAGAAAGTTTTCGTGGCTGGCATCCTAGCCTTTAATCTCTGTCGGGCAGACTCTTGACAATTACTAAGGTTGGCAAAGGCTGGCATGTTGCCAGTTGTTCCAGGCAAGCAAGTAGTGGAACTCTCTGCTCAGACCAACCCTCCAGCCTGTCGTAAGCAATTAAAAAATTGCTTGATCTTTATGGAGCATATCCTTTGCTTGATTACAGAATTATGTTCCCACTCAGTGAAGGGACACACGCAGGAGTGCTGGCTTGCTTTAGAAAATCACCAGATAAAACAATGTATATAAATAAATAAGGGTATCTGGATAAAGCAGCATACCATCAACATTTTATATATTTTGTACCCCATGCAACCAACCAGAGAAGATGCGCATCTCTCTCCATTTGGGTGTGTCCAGAGCACATGATCAACAACAAAGACGAATCAATGTAGCGTGTAAAAGGCTGCTTTAATGTGAGACGTTTGTGATTCCAAAGCAAAGATGCACCCACCTCCACTACCTTGCAATTTCGCTCTTTTTTTTAGTTCAAGCAAGTGTTGAATTATTAGTGTTTCTGGTAAAGGTGTAGTGACAACACACTGTTCTACTAAATGTTTTTTACTTCTCCGAAAGTTATAATATGTAGTGTGGTTCAAAAGAATTTTTAAGTGTCTGATTTATCATTCTGGTAATATATTGAACACTGCGCAAAACGAGTATCTGCAACTCTGAACCTCTGGCAATCCTTCCCTATCATCTTTATTCTATCATATGGCCTCTCAGGTATGACATAACCCCAAAACACACGGATTACCAGACTGGACTGTGGCCAAGCAAGCAAGCAATGCTCTTTATTGTTCAATTGATTACAACTTACAATTATAAAATCACAGTTTAAAAGCATCAAAAATAAAATCCAACGCTTTGCGTGTCTTTGTACAGTCGTCCATCATTTCATATAAAAGTTTTAGCATTCCTCAGCACCAAAACCAGATTTTTGGATAGACATAAGTGTGGCAGATACTCAGAAAAAAGTGCTTAGACCTTTTGCTTGGTGTCAATACCGTCGCAGAATGATCAATGGGCCAGTACTAGAAGACAATTGGCATGGGGCATAGTAGGCTTAGTAGTGCAAAAGTGCTAAGTGCATAAACATGATTTCAATTTACATTACAAATGCTCTAGAAAAATGCCTGGTTAATTAACATGATTACATTTCTTTGTATGAGCATTCAGAGTCAAATTCATCACTCAGAAAATACTGTTCGAAAGAGGACATAAGAGGGCACAACCCAAAATAAGTGTAGTGGTGTAAGAACCCTGTAAAACGTGCTTAGTGCCTTGACTTGAAAGTGCATACTGCTTACTCCTAAATTTATTGGTGCCTTACAAAATTGGTGGTTAATGCCAAGGGCCTTTCAATCCTGGCACAATACTTACTAAGTTCGTGACTCAAACAGTTTGCAGGTTGAACCAGATCATAATTAGGAAATGTTCTGTTTTTGCTAGTTTTGAGCCTATAATTCTCATGAACTTAAGGACTGTCCCACAAAACATTGCGTCCTCTCCTTGAAGACTGGCTATGATTGCTTGCCAACATGTACATATTCGTATACTAATGAAGAACTGTCTCAGCGAACCTTTTTGTTCCATCATTCAAGCTGGACAAACATGAGATCTCTCAGACAGCACATCTTTATTATTGAGGGATGAGGTTTTTTTTCCATTTGAATTTATTACTCTGTTAAAGCTGCTTGTGAAAAGTTCCTCTGTCTTAGAAGTGTTTAAAGCTAGATTTAAGTAATCATCTGCCTGGGAGTTTCTTGGATCATGCATGGCTTTCCACACAATGCTACTTACGGTGGAACTTAATGCACTTTTTAACTTGTAACAACATTTCAAATAATCTCCGAGGCTGCTTACCTTCTGTTTCCGTAAGCCGAATTCACGTCCAATTTGAGCTGGAGAGGCATGACGGGGAGAGTAAACACTCATTGATGTGCCCTGTTATAGCTTTACCAATTACTTTGTCAGCTTTTCCCCTCAAGGCCTATGCTCTGTACGCGAGAGATGGAAGAAGCTTAGCAGCCATAATTTGAAGGAGTGGTGGACAAGACATTCCCTTCAAAGAGTTTCATAAAGAACAGACCGCAGGGCTCAGAGTGTTATTTCTCCGTTGTATAGCAGTGCACTGTTTGGTGAAGACACCTCTTGAGTCAAAGATGATTCCCAAATATTTGTACTCCGACACAGGGTCCAAGGCTGAAATGTCTAGGTAAAAAATTGGTGGCAGCCATCTTCTCTTGATCACCAACATAGCTTTTGTTTTTTAAGATTGATTCATATCCTGTGATTTGCAGCATTCTGGGCAGTTGCATGAATTAAACGCTTAGGGGCGACCTTTGTGTAACTAATCAAAATGACATCATCGGCACACAGCATGTGAGAGACGCTAAACCCAGACATCGTGGGAGAGTGTGAGTTTACACTATTATGGACAGCTGACAGCTCCGCTAAATACAGATTGAAGAGAAACAAAGCCAAGACACACCCTTGCTTTAGGCCATTACTCGTCTGTATTTTCTTTGAGATAGAAGCACCTGTGCCCAACCTTACCCTTGTGCACTTGTCAGTGTACAACATTTGGATGGCCCTTAGAGGAAGAGGAGAGATTCCCCAGTTTTGCAGCTTGGTTCATAAGATGTTGCACTGTACTGCGTCAAAGGCGGACCAGAAGTCCTCACAACACAGGTGTAGACTTGAGGAGTGGTGCCTGGCTTGATCGTTTAGCACAGCAAGCATTCGAATGTTTGTGGTGGTTTCTGTTTTTTTAATGAACCTGCTCCAGGTCATCGGAACCGGAGAGCCTCCCTCAGCCCACACTGTCAGATCAGCAAGCAGGAGTTTAGCAAAATATTTGCCTCCCCACCCAGAAAGTAAATCAACCGGGAATTCGAGGTTTCTTGTTTTCTTCAATGCTTTGTAGATCAGTGCCAAGATTGGTCCATGCCAGCTGTCTGGGATAACCTGGTTCGAGAGGACATAGTTGTACAAGGTGGACAGGTGTTTGACCCAGTAGTGGGGATTCTGTTTAAAAATAGATTGCGGTAACACATTAGGGCCCAGGAAAATAGCTTGCAGTAATGCATTAGAGCCTAGGGTACCATCACTTTGGCCTGCAGTGATTGTTTTCTCCACTTCTCCCATGGTGATACAACTTACAGGACATAGAGGACATAACATCTTCATACTTGAAGGCCCTGTTTTGTGATAATGCTGTAGAGGCTTTGGGCCACTGTAAATTTCTTAGAGGTAAATAGTCCAGATAGCTTCTGAGATATTGAAGGTTATCAGGGGCAACTGCAGGACGGTGGCGTAGTTCACCAGTCTCCAGAACTCCCTGGCGTATTTTCTTCCAGAGGCCAATAGAACTTTGCACCAGTACAGGCCTGCCTCTGAATTTGCTGACTCCCATGTGGCTTTTTTGAGTAGTAATCTCAGCTTGAGAAGGATCACTTGCTCGTACTGGAGCTAGCTCTTTCAATGCCCCAGTGGAACAGGCTTAATCTTCTAGAAGTAGTGGCGAGGACTGAGCCTACTCGTCAAATGGGTTGAAGATTGTTTCACATTCCAGCTCCCATTTGTGCCTGGCTGTACATTCCACCTTCTCGATGGATTCCCTTGACCAGTATAGCCTTCTGTAATTAGTGGTGGAAGCAATGCCTGTGTCTGGCTGGCCCGATCATACATCAAAAAATATGGGCGTAACACATTTCTTTGTGGTAGATGGTCACTTTTCAGTCTGCTTCCCAGGCCTTATAAGTGACTAGATGTAATAGAGTGAGGAAAACAAAAGTATAATTGATAATTTAATTGGAGGTTGCTGAATGATAAATTGTCTGAGCCGGAATGTCTGGATTAATGCAACTGTTCAAGGCTCTCAGACCCAAGTGTTGTTGTGATCTGTAGTAGGTTCATGCTAAATTCACCAGTTATTAAAATAAGTGGAGCGGGTTTGTAGTAGTTTGAGCTGTGATAAAGACCAGTAGGATGTTGATTGTTTCTTGCTTCTTGACAAGCAAGAGGTGGATGTAAACATGTATAATCAATCGGAGAGAAGCACTCACTGGTGAGCTTTCTAAGAGTTTTAGAGCTTGCAAGTTAGGAGGATTGATGTTCATCACTTCTATTTTTGTCCTCAGTTCCGCGACTACATAGATGGCAAGACCCGGGGGTCGGGGTCGATCCACCACATGAGTTTTGACTGCTGGTTTGCTGAAACCAAAGAATGCCAGAAGGTCTACAGCCTTTAGGGACCAATGTTTTTGAAAGATCACCAAGTGGAAGTTATGAATGTAAGCTAAAAAGTTCTGATCCTCGATTTTGCTGAGAAGTCCCTTTGTGTTCGACGTACGGCTTGAAAGAGTGTTCTTTAGGGAGCGGTTGGCAAGATGGTTGCTCTGTCAGTACAACCTACACCATTCAGATTCTGGAATCAAGGTACCCGGTAGCTAAGCCCAATCATCTCTGGCGAGGTAAAGTTGGCTTTGTGACAATGCAGCCTAAATATATCTGCTTGTGTTGATGTCTTGAACACATATCACAGAGGCTGAGTGGCTCTGAGCCCCTCTGAGTACTGACACTGGCTGGGTTTGCTCTCTGACTTCTGGCACCTAAGTTTAGTATTGATTTCTCCTTTTTCCTGGATGAGCTGTGGCAACATAAAGATGACTTTGTGGACAATCGACCTCAACATATCTGGTTGTTTCGATGTCTTGTTTGCATATCATCGAAGACGAGTTGCTATGAGAATTGTTGTTGGCTGAATGTACTAATTGACATCGCTCCTCTCCCCCCCCCGCACACAATTTGGTTGTGGTTGCCCCATTTTCCTAGGTGGACCAGGGAAGAATTGCCTTTCCTGGGGTTACGAGGCATTAAAAGTTGGGGATTAGCTTCAATCACCGCACCAGAGATCTCAATACCTCATTTGGCAAATGTCTGCTTCTCCGCCCATACCTGCTCCACGAACAAGCCAGTTGCCCAAGTGTTGATTTTAGCTTCTTCCTTAGTGGGGTTTGAGGTAACTTAAAAAGGTGCCAAGTGGATGTCAGATGATTTAATGTGCCTTAGAGATGACATTTCCTGGGTCATGCAAAGCATGGTGCCTCTGTTAATGTTATCACATTGACCCCTTGATTTATATCTTGGTATAAAGATGAGGTTGTATTTTTTTTTTTTTAGGTAAACAGTCAGCCTTCACCATTAATTGTATTGGGGGCGACAAGCTAGGATCATTGAGAGAATTCTGTTTTATAATGACCTGAGGAATGGGTCCTACATCTTTGCTTGTATTTGTGGGCCCAGTGGTGGACAGTTACACTGCTGGTTAAGCTTCTGGCCTTCTCTTTAAACTGCTCTGGAGTGGTTTGTAGATCCCGTTACCAGCAGACAGAGTGGTAGTTGATCTAGTTGTATGAGCCGAGTAGCTGTCTAGTTAGCTCTATTAGTTGCTGGACAGTTTGCTGGGCAAGAACCCTCTCTTGTTCTCGATTCACGTAGTTAGTTGATTGATGAGTGCCTGTGAGTGTAAGACCAGTCACGACTTAGAGCGAGACCTTCTCTGAGATGTCCTTAGCTTCTTTGATGATGGGTAATCTTCTAGGCAACCCCTCTTCCTCACCTTGGTCATTGGCTACATCTTGGGGCTTTGTGGGCGGCCTAAGCAGAGTAGACTTGGTCAATCTGTGCCGGTGGAAGACCTTTGACGAATTGCTTGTTATGGGACTTTCTTAGCCTATAACACTGTCTTTTCATAGGTTAAACTGTTTTCATAGGTTGAATTATTCCTGTGGGGTGGTTATTTACAGAGCCTGGGCTAGAAGCAGTCTTGCTTCGCAGATGCTTAGTAATTGAGCTAGATTGTTGATCAGTGATCCTTTCTTGTCCACAGCCTAGGACAGGCTTGCTGATGGAGAGCCGGGTAGAAGTGCTGCTTTGTTGATTGACGTTTCCATGGCTCTATTGGTTAGGCCTTCTTACATCCCCCATTATTAATGGGCTAGGGTTAGTGCTTGCCATGGGTAGCTGGCAGAGTGCAGAAGATTAAACACTAGTGAGCATATGTTGTCCAGCATTGATGTGGTTGCTTAGATGCTGCAGGCCATTGGAGGAGCAATTGGCAAGCTTTGTTAGTGCAGAGTTTTGGGTAGCTGGAGGATCAAGCTTTAACATCAGTTTTATGTCTGTTAGAACCAAGTCTAAGGTGCCCAGAAAGCATGCCAGCTTGCCCAGAATTCGCCCACAAGCACAGGATTTGAACTGGTTGAGCAGCATCTGCTTGGGTATGTCTTATCAGTAAATTTAGAGTTCCAATTTTTGAGTCAGTGGCTGTGACATAGATTGCCATTGTGTTGAGGAGATCCACCTGCAGATCTAACTTACTCAACTGGTATGTTAAAATGTTTATTATGGACTGAAATGAACAAAGCAGTACATCCAGGTGTCTCTTGTCTCACCTTCCTGCTGAGGGTTGAACTTTGGAAGGCATCTGAGTTGCAGCTATGGAAAGAAATAGCAGGACTTCCTGATAGATGTGAACCTACTGAAAGCCTCTTTGGGCCCAAAGAAGCTGGCTTCCCAACCTGAGATGAAGGAAAAGCTTTGTCTAGCAAATCCAAGGATGGTGGTCTACTTCTTGGCTGAAGTGGGGCTAATGTGTTTGGGGTCACTGACTGCGCTATGAGCCAGGGTGTTTTCACAGTGACAGAATCGTCCTCCTCCTGTCTGTCTGAGGAAGGAACCAGTTGATCATTGGTTAGATGATGGTGTACTTTAGCAACGACCTGAATATCCTTTCTTTTGCCAGGGGGTTTGTTATCTGTAAAGCCATAAGTGGACTCTGTTTGAAAGATGCCTTGTGCTTGTTCCTGCAAGTCACTTGGCTCAGGAGGCTGTAGGGATTCAAAATCTGTCTTCCCATTAAGGTTACCTGTTAGATGGATTGCCCTCTTTTCTCTTACTTAAAGACTTTTTTTGGTCTGTCCTCTCAGTGAAAAGTGGCCTTTCTCTTTGGGACTGCTGGGTTTTGTGGCTCACAGCTGCCCAGATTTTCTGCCAGCCATTAATCAAATGAGGTGGGCGATTGTGACTGTAGAGGTGTTTGAAGGCCTTGCACAACTTTATTGTGAGAGAACAATGCGTCCATTGGATCTTTAAAAAAAGCTAAACTTATTCCAAGAATTAGCCTGTGGATCTTGAGGAGAGGCTTCCAGCACTTGAGACAAGAGATAGGGCCAAATCCGGTTAGGTGATGCTTGGTGTGAAGTATCATTGTTATTATTATTTTTTGTTGAAACGTTAGAGTGGCTTTCATCTCGTGGTTACCAGCATCACCCTTGCCTTGAATTATCACTTTGGTGCCCTTGGCCTTTGGGATTAACCAGCCAGAAAGAATGAGCAAGTAGGGAGATACTGAAGGCCTATTTGTGTTGCCCAGAAGTAATGGAGGAGTGGGAGAGCACACAGCGTAAAGCAAGCTCCACAAAGGAACTATCTGGGTCGCTTCCACTGACTGCCAGCTCTACCATGAGGAGGCATGCTATGCACCTCCTATACCCCTGTCCGTAGGAAGCAGGCTTCAGGTAACGAAGGGCAAATGGCGATTGTCAATAGGCAGCCTCAAAGCAGTGGGCTATGACGCCTTCACGTTGCACTTCTAAGAGAATGCAACCAAACAAAATAAAGTGAATGTGGAGGTCTGGCAGCCCCTAGGTGGGAGCCTAGTGGTAGGCTATTAAGCAGAACCAAGCGCACACAGCGACAAACACACCAGGACACCAGGGAACACCACCTTAGAGGCACAACACTCTTTGCTTAGGGGTGAAATATAGGTCCAGCTGTATTTGAGGGAAAACTCCCTTTGAAGGTGTGCATCAAGGAGTGCTGTTTGCGGACACTCCATAGGCACAAGCCGCACTGCCCTAATACTGGTCGCATCCACACCTTGTAGAGCAGCACTAGAGCCTTACCTTCACTCTGACGCTGCCCGCTTACGTTAATGGGTGCTCGAGCCATTTGCCCAGGAGCACTGGTCCTCGTAGGCCGTGCCGAACTTCTAGCTCCAATCCGACCCCACTCCGCACCTATGACAAGGAGTGTGGATCAAAGGAAAGGACCAAACTTAGTGCCAGGCTGAGGCCAAGACTGAGCCGAGGGGTGGGAAATATCAAAAAGCCGTGGGCTGGGGGCCGGCTGGGGGTGGCAATGGATCAGGATGCAATGTGCCCGTCCTTGCTAGAGCTGGAGCTGCGATGTGTGACATGAGCGCATTTTGGAGTATCCACTCCCTCTACTTGATACCAGCTGTATATGTAACCAACACACTATCTATTTCCACTATCAGATTTGCTTATTTTTTGTTGCCAGTTGGTTGAAAAATAACTTCAAAACTGAGGCCAGAAAAGACCAGGATGCTCATAATGGGAGGTCGCCCTAATGTCTGGTCAACTTGCTGGTGGCTGCTTTGTGGCATTGGTCAGCAATCTCAGTTTCCTATTCCACCCGTCTCTCATTCGCATGCCTCCGATTAATAAAACAATCCTCTGTGAATCATCTCTTTTGAGTCTATTAAGGAAGATGATTTATTTTTCTTTTTACAATAAGCTGGGTTGTCATTAGTTCCCACATGGATTACAGTAAATTGTTTTACCTCATACTTCCTACCTGCCCATCAATCATCTTCGATTACAGAACTCAGGTACTCATTTGTTATTCGGCTTAGCCCCCAAACTTCCTCCTCTGGCCATGTTGCTGAGTCCATTGGTTGTCTGTGTCAAAGGTTTTTTTTGTGCAAGACTCTTTGTTACAAAGCAGATAATGGTGTTGGCCAGAAATTCTTACAGAAAGCTTTCTCAACTTGCACCCCACCAGAACCTTTATCTTCCTTGGCCAGACTCTTTTCCTTCCATTAGTTTTGCAAAGAGCAGCTAGGTGGCAATTTTTTCTACTTCCAGTTTATCTGCAGCCTGAAGTCAATGATTCAGACTGCTGTAAACAACTTCAAAAAAATCTAGACAAAGCGGGGCTTGTTTTGGCTACAAGGTTCAGGTTTACTTCATAGTGCCGAGGCCATGCACAGTTTTTTCATTAAAGGTTTTCTACAAATATTACATCGATATTATATCAATGATGTTATCAAAGATGTCATGAGTGCCGTACTTTTAAGGGTAATTATCAATGCATGGTGGGGCCACAAATTATAGTTACCTTAGGGCATGAGTTATAGTTACTTCAGATAACTCTAATTTCTGTGGTTTTGTATGTTTAAAATGTAAGCCTAACTATAAGGTCCCTGTAACCTTTGTTTCTTTTAAGTGAATTTCTTTGGTTTTTTTAAATTCCTTTTTCTAACTATAACGTCCCTGTAACCTTTGTATTTTTCAATGAATTTCCATTTTCTTTTTAATGTATAGATGTTTTCATTACTATACCTTAATCCAAACACTGCCTTGGACGCCTTTGGCCGTGTGCTGTGGTGGTTGGCTGCAGGGCTTGGCCTACGGTCAGACCCTACAGCCAATCCCTATAACAACCCAACCCTGTGTACAGCTAAAGGCCAGACGCAGCAGGAGTTGGCCGCAGGACCTGGCCTGCAGCCAGGCCCGAGCAGGCCACCACTATAACCACCAAAGCCCATGCAGCTCATGGCCTTTGGCTGTGCACAGCGGCAGTTGGCCACAGGGCCCGGCCTATGGCCAGGCCCTGTGGGCAACGCATGATAACCACCCAAACCAGAGCCACTCACTGGTTTCAGTCGATCGTTGCTGGGGTAGCCGCAGGGCCTGCCCTGCGGCCAAGCACTTCCTCCTACCCCCATAACAACCCAAACCCGCAACATTCACAACTGAACAGTCTGTCTATCTTCAGGTGAGAATAGGTGTGAGAGAGTGTCTCTGGGTGTGAAAGTAGGTGCATGAGGGTCTGAGTGATTCTGTGAGTGGGTGTGTGAGTGTTTGAGTGGGTCTGTGAGTGGGTGTGTGAGGGTCTGAGTGGGTCTGTGAGTGTGTGCATCAGTGTCTGTGAGTAGGTGCATGAGGGTCTGAGTGGGTCTGTGAGTGGGTGCGTGAGTGTCTGATTGGGTCTGTGACTGGGTGCGTGAGAGTCTGAGTGGGTGCATCAGTGTCTAAATGGGTCTGTGACTGGGTGCATCAGTGTCTGAGTAAGTCTGTGAGTGGGTGCATGAGGGTCTGAGTGGGTTTGTGAGTTGGTGCATGTGTGTTAGAGTGGGTCTGTGAGTGGGTGCATGAGGGTCTGAGTGGGTCTGTGAGTGGGTGCATCAGTTTCTGAGACGGTGCATCAGTGTAGCAGACAGTGCATATTCTGGGGGTGGCCTGGGCAGGGGGTCCCCTGCACCACCCACTACATGGTCGTGGCTCCCAACACTGCCTTTCCGAGGACCCCGTCATGAAAAAGCTGGTGAAAAGTGGACTCATGATCAGCACGGCTGTGCTGAACTCACTGCTGCCGTGGCTGACCACGACTCTGACAGCTGCCACCCCATTGGGATCCGTGATCCTGGCGGTGGCATTGGTGCCCTGGCAGTCTGACCATCAGGGTTGTAATCTGGCGGTCGAACCACCAGCAGTGTGGCGCTTCGACTGCCACTGCAAGTTTGGCAGTCGAAAGACCACCAAACTCGTAATTGGGCCCTAAGAGTTTGAACTTTGCAAGAAAACACTGATTTTGTTTTTCAAACCAAGTTTAAAGACTAAGAAAAAAAGGTTTTTAAAGACTGAATTTGATTTTTGAATATTGTTTAAAAAACAAGAAGATCAAGAAGATTGTTTTAGGTATTGTTGTGAAGGAAAAAAACTTGAAGACTGATTTTTGGTTCATCTTGCCTTTTAATGTTTGTTTTTCATCCTAATAAAAGATGGCACACAGGACATGCTGTAAAGGTTTGTACTATGGGCTCAGAAATAGTTATACTAATAGCATTACCTGGCCTGAAGCTGTGTCTAATGTGTCCAGTTGGATGTGACTCTTCTTCAAAAATATAATTAACAACAGTACTTAAGGTTGAACTCATGACATACAACACATATATGTGGAAGGAAAGCCAGAACAACTTTGTAACCATGGACACCAACGGTGAAGTGGAGCAGATATATTGAAAAATATAAATAGATATATATACAACTATATACAAAATGGGCCTACTGGCCAATACAATATTCCTCTGTGCTCCTGGCACACTGTGCAATGTCTCTCACCCCAACTTGACTCCTGACTGCAAAGTGGCCTCCACGTGGCAGGGGCATCAATGGGGCAATCAGGCACCTCAGGTTTGATGGGGGGGCAAGGTGCGGGCTTGGGTTGGGGGGTTCTTTGGTTTAGGCTTGGAGGGGAGGGGGGCTTGTACTTTGACTTTGCCTTAGAGGGATGGCCCTTGGTTTTGGCTTTTGGAGGGCCTTCCCTAGCTTTTGTGGGGGTCGACGTTTTAGGTGTGGTAGGGACATGGGCAGTACCGGGGGGGGGGGCATGGGAGGACTGGGAGGTGGAAGGACTGGGTCTGGGAAGGGTAGCAGGGCACTTGGGGGAAACAGGGACTGGGTCAGTGGGAGGGAATAGGGCAAACTCATCCAAAAATCTTTTTTGGAAACACAAGGGTGGTCATGGGTAAAACGTTTGGGAGTAGAGGGAGAGGAAGTGCTTGAAAGGTGTGTACGGGTATGTGCCTTGGGTGCTGGTGCATGCGTGGACGCCATGGGTGTGTTGGGTGTCTGTTGGGTGGGTGTGCGCGGAGGAGAGAGACGCAAGGAGATGCCAGGGTGGATGTGTAAGTGTCTGTTGGGGTGGAGTGTGCAGGTAAGGTGGATGTACTGCATGTGGGGATGTTGGTAGTCATGGTGAGTGTGCATGTGGTGCATGAGGTGCATGCATGGGTGTCTGCTATTGTGGTGATAGTGGGCATGGGTGGGCTGGTGGCTGGATCTGGGAGTGTTGATGTGGTGATAGCAGGTTTGAGTGGTGTAGTGTCTGTGAGGGAGGAGGTGGTGGGGGAGTCTATGTAGGGAGTGGATGTTGTGTCTGCATGTGTCTGTTGTCTGTGTGCATGGTGGTGGTGGGACTTGTGGTGTCTGTGTTTGTCTTTGCGAACCGTGTCTGTTCAGGTGGATGAATGGTGGTCTGACTGTGTGCTTTGGATGGGTATGGGGAGAGGGATGTGAGATTGGGCACAGGTAGCTTGAGGGGAGATGGAAGACGAAGGGACACTGGCTGCCCTCAAAGAGGCCAGAGCCTGAAAGGATCTCTGCAGGCCAATCAGGGCCCCGTGAATGCCTACCAGGTACCAGGTAGGCATTTGTCTGCTGCATCTGTGATGCAAGTTCCTGGATGGCGTTCATGATGGTTGACTGTCCCGGAGAGATGGATCTCAGGAGGTTAATAGCCTCCTCACTGAGGGTAGCAGGGCTGACTGGGGCAGGGGTAGAGGTGCCTGCATCGAAGGAGACCCCCACCCTCCTGGGTGAGCGGGCACGGGCAGTGGGTGGTGAGCTACAGGGAGGGTGGTGCTGGTAAGGGTGGTGGTGGACAAGCATGGTGCTGGGCTGGTCCCTGATTGGTCCGCCACTGCCAGGTAGCATCCATCGAAGGAGGAATCTGTAGATGATGCTGTCGATCCGGTCTCCCCAGTGGCACTCCCCTCGCCCTCCGTCCCACTGGTCCTCTCGGCTCCACTGGTATCAGCCTCCTGGGTCCTGTGGGTTGCAGCTTCCCCACTCCCCAGTGCCCAATCTCCTTCACCTGAGGATGCTGATGCACATAAAGACAGAGGCAGAAAGGGAGAGAGGGTAAGAGAGAAAGAAAGGGTGCAATGGGTCAATACATGCCATCATTCACACAGAGTAACTACCTCAAAATCTGCTGACATACCATGCCATTGCATGCCTTTGAACTGACATGCACATCTGCCTGAAATCATAGGACAAATTGAAGCTATGCAGTGAAAACCTACTGATGTGGAACCATATGGCACACCATATGGCACACTTTGACTACACGAAGGGTCCTACAATCCACAGTAGCACAGTACTTTCAACACTACCATACTCATTTACATAGACATACTCTGTACTCCTTACCCATACGATTCATGCATGCCAAGGTTGCATGCCATGACATCCTTTCACAATGTGTACAGTAATTTCTTGGCCCCATGCAGCCATCTAGACCTACAGTATGAGGCAGCTGATTGAGAACTCACCAATTTCCTCTGTCATAATGACAGATTATTACTGACGGCAATGCCCTGACACCTCAGGTATACTGTTGCTGATGGAAGGATCTGCTCACTCAAAAGATGTGAATGTGTCCTGACAAACTCTAGCATTAGAGTAAGTCCCCTCAGGAGTCACTGTCTGCATGGCATTGGCAGGCAACATTGAGAAAAATCCTGCCAGGGTGGCTCATACCCATAGCCAATATGCATGTACCAATAATCTACACCACATCTTCCCACTAGTAGGCTACCGAAACCCATACATGCCTACCATTAGCCAGTTGTTAGTGTGTACTTTTCCCCTTGTGGCTGCTGTGCTGCCCTCAAGCGCCCATCCACCTCAGAATAGGCCACTGCCAAAATGCGGGCCATTAGGAGGGTCAGTGTCTGAAGGGCACCCCTCCCTCGTTGGGAGGACTTCCCCAGCTAGGCCTCAGTGGTCTTCTGGGCCCATCATCTCAGGTCCTCCCACCGCTTTCTGAGAAAGTAATATAGAGTGGCATCACAACAACAGCAGTGGACTCCACACAACAGACACATCTCATGCCCATACAAACGCGCACGTACGCCACTAACGCACCAAATCCTTTGCCATCTCCATGCATCCACTCAGTGTGTGTTGTCACAATGCCTTTCACACCCACACACATCACAAGCAGACAGTACAGGAACATTTGACTCACCTGCTTCTCTGGTGCCCCATATAACTGTCCACACAGGAGTAGGACTCCGACTACTAGCTTTTCCAGATCCTCCTGGATGAAGGCAGGGGCCATATCTCCTGCAGGAAGTGGCATATTGGCTTCCAGAGTCAGAACATAGCAGCATACGCAGTGGAGGTCTTGCTTGCACGATTGTCAGGAGACAAGTGAGCTATGCACCAAAAAATAGGGGTCACGTCCACCGCGTACATGACTGTTACCACCAGTGGTGATCATCATTGGCCTCAGTCTCCCATAGGCAATCATGTTGGCCAAGGAGGAGTTGCACGGCGGTTGAGACCACCTACCTCCATGACGACAAACGCCAGCGGAATTAGATCACTTCCACCTGTCTTGTGCTTCCAGGACAGGCAGCTGCAGTTTTGCATGTATGTTCTGTATTGTAGGTGAATAAGTGCGTCATGGATGATTTTAGTGAGATGTGCACAGATGACCTATGTACACACGTCAACATGGTACACACATTTGATTTTCATGCATAGTGTTGTTGGATGTACAGATAACTATGAATTGACACGTCTATGAGGCAGTCACTTTCTGCCTCATAGACGGAGTAACCATATCTATATGTTCAAACTGGACATACAACTCATTACCTGTAGTAACAGGGTGTTGTAACATGGAAGTGTCAAATGTATTGTGTATGGCAAACTGTCTGACTGAGCCTGGAACTGTCATTAATGATGGCATACAGGGTCACTTAACATTGGCATATGGATTCAGTGTACTTCAGCGTTATATCCACACTACTCTTGTATGCTACGTGTATTGTGTTTGGTGGCTTGTGAGCTGTCTACATCCACTTGTGCCTTTTCCTCTCTCCCATTCCTACATCTCATACAATGGTGAGAAAGAGACATGCACCTGTGTACTGGACTCTTGTCGATCTTGCTACCCTGGAAGAAAGACACATCATACAGAACTATCATCTGAACCATAAGACCAACGTGGAACTGTGTAATCAGTTGGAGCCAGATCTCTTGTCTGCCATACGTCATCCCTATGCCATACCTCCAACAGTGCAGGTGTTGTCTGTGCATTCTCTCTTTCTCCCTCTCTCCTCCTTCTCTGATCACTTTCGCTTAACCTTCCCTCATCTCTTTGTCACTGTCTTGATCCTCCATGTGCCTGCTGCCACTAAGCTCAAGGAGCTGGGGAATGTGTCAAAGGTACCAGGGGTGGCCATGAGCTTTTGAAACCCACCCTTATGGTTCCAGTCTATTGGGGAAATGCTATGTAGAATAAAAGGTCTGTACAGTGCTACCTTTCACGTGGTATCATCAACTAACTTCACAATAGCAGGTGTGACTTCAACCAGTGGTTTCTTATGACACTTTCAATTGTGTTAAACATGCTGATAGTGGAAAGTGTAGCCCAAGTGAAGTTCTTAGAGATTTTGGCAGCTTTAAGAGGCATCAGTGGCCGTGTAAACCTCTGTGAAATAAGACATTAAAATTAGGGGTGCGCAGAACTCGCTGATTTTTACTCCATAGTACTCTGCAGTTACATAAAAATTCAGCGAAATTTCTCAGCGTTCTGCCCAATCTGTGTGGTACAAACAAGCTTTTCTGTGAACAAATGACTGAAAGAAAACTGGTCACTGGCGGGGAGTCAATTGCTCCTGCAGTGAATAGCTGAAACTCTATACAATACTAGATACACAAGTCACAACGGCAAAACATCTGCAACTACAGCATGAACGGCGAAATACATTAACATAGAGGATATTCAAATTAATGATACTAGATGAAACATCATCGCTAGGGCCATCTGCATTTATTAGACCGACACACCCACATTACCAGATGACTTATCTATCTGTAAATGTCCATGCATTTAAACCGACAACAGAGTCTTTTCAATGCAGCATGTCGTCCAGTGCCTAATGAACTGATATAGAGTTGTATCCGATTTCCAGCCAGAAGCCCTCGGTTCACATCACAGAGTTTGGCATCTGACCAGGCAAAGCAATAACGTGCTAAACAGAAGAAAGGAAATACTTGAGAAGTCGAACAATGTTATTACAATTTTTATAACTTTTACAGTCAGGCCTTGCTGCACAACAATACCCCCTTAGACTGCCGCCGGTGCAACCTACAATGAGGGGCTATGCAGCCCAAGAAGATTGCCTCTCGCATTACCCACCTGTCCAATCTCCCTGACACCTACGTCTCCAAACTCTTTCACTCTGGGCTCTTTGGCGCTTGGTGGCTCTTGCGTTGTCTCAGATGTTCCAGTCACTATCTGATTAGGGCTGGCGTCACTTCCTCTGTCAGAAGGCAGAACAAACTCAGCACCCGTCTGCTCTGGCGATGGTGGGCTCTGTCGCCCGACCACAGAGCCTGCCTCAGGGGTAGAGAGCATCCAGATGAAGCAATACCTTTTAATGAACATGACGAAATAGTGCTGCCAAAATTTGGTTCTCTTCAAGCAGTTTGATCTGGCAATTGATTTGTACAATATACACTAAAACACAGATAGAACATTAGTTCCCTGCTGTTGTAGTTTCTATATTGTAGTTGAGCACAGAAGACACAGCGCATACATGCGGCCAGTGCGGGTTCATTCTGAGGCGTAGCATCGGAAGTTATTAGGAAATCTGCCTTACAAGAGTTACACAGAATTGCTGAATTCTATGTCAGGACCGGAGGCTCCGATTATCCTTTCTATTTCTTTACTGACTCAAACAGCAGCCAATCAAATACAAGTAACAGAAGAAACTACACATCCCAAGATGCCTAATATCCTATCACATGGTCCAATCACTATCCATGTCCTCTGCTATAAGTCCTTTGACCTTTGATGTCACTTCCTCTTTCTTTGCTGCTTCGCAGCAGAAAAGTACATGTTTTGATTCTCTCGTATATTTTACATGTTTATTTAAGTGCTTATACTATTAATTCGATTTGTATAGCGTCACTATTCAGTGCGCTTTTAATATAGTCTGTTGAGCGCTTGTGCGCCTTGTTTTTCTTGGCTTTTTGCAAAAATTTGTAGCCCGTATCATTAAGTAGAGCGGGAGCGGAGCTGCTCTCGCAGTCTCCTTTTTATTTCTTCTTGCGCGCGCGCACATCTCAACGAGCCGATTCCTTCCTATTTCTGGAATCGATCGGCTCGTGAGAGTGCGGCGAGGGCGTTCAAGTGCCCCTTTTGTTCTATCAAGTGCTCCCTGAAGCCCAGCAGAGATTACTGCCTGGGTTGTAAAATTAAATTAGGCTTCAGCCGAGAGTGCCTTGCAGGCAGCTCCCTCCACACTTTAATAAGGGCCCCTTTTTTCACTTGCCTGAATTGGAGTTTTTGCACTCCCCCTTCCTTGATTCCAACTTTACCTACTTGTTTTATTATTAACTCTTTAAAGGTATTTTACCTTAATACTCTGGTCATGGCTCAGTGGGATGATCAAGGAGCAGAATATTATACAGAAGAGCTGGGCAATCAACTAGAGGTTGATCTAGTAGAGGCCCTTGATACCAGGGTTCAACAATCGGTAAATGATGCCCTGGTGAGAGCTCTGTGTCCCATTTCAGGGCAATTATTTGACTACGCTCGATCACAGGGCTGGGTGCAAGGACAACAACCTCCTCCCGAATCCAAAAAAGTGAAGGACAAGGCAAAAAATTTAGAATCTAGAGCCGAGGTTAGTGGTCTTCACGCAGACGCATTCGAAAAACTGCTTAAGAAACGTAGTGGCGAACATAATTACAGTTCAAAAAAGGAAGCCTCCTTTTCTACCTCTTCCTCTGATAAAAATTCCTCCTCTGATGACTCAGATGATTCCGACGCTCCTATGACTAGTAAAAAAGCTAAAAAAGCACCACCTCCCTGTCAGGTTCTAGACTTCGATCCCACGGAAATCATACACCCCAGAGCATCTAATTGGGTTCCTCCACCCGAAGTGGCTCAATATGTCCAATCTAATTTACGGAAAAGCTTCGATAAGGAAGTCAGATCACGCTTAAAAGCAGAGTGCCCCAGGCCTGACCTAGAGGGCAAGGTTTCTGATATCCCAGAAATAGACCCCACCATGGTCACCTTTATGAGAAAATTGTCTAAGGACCCCAAAAAAGGTTTGGATCGCTCCTGGCGTAATTGCCAAGACAAATTGTTGGACCTTTCAGGACCTTTGACCAAGATTCTTGAGATGGCATATGTTGCTAAGGAATCTGGATCCCCGGTGGACACTGATGTCCTTATAGGTTGGGCACAAAGATCCATTTGCCTGCTTGGAAACTCTAATTGTGCTATTTCTGCAGAACGTAGAAAATCCGTTTTAATGCGCATTGACCCTAAGTTGTCAGACCTTGCGACCTCGGAGCAGGCCCTTCTGCTGAAGGACTGCTTTTTGGATCTTCTTTTATCAAAGACTTGGCTAAGTTCTGCTCCACTTTTTCTTCGCTTGGCAAGGCTCAAATGTCTCGCAAGGAGCCATACAGGACTCAAGTTTCACAGGTGAGCATTATTAATTTTTCTCAGGTCAAACTTGGGGACAGAGTAGCATTAGGCTTGGCAAATTGGAAACAGATCTCCGGAGATCCTTGGATTCTCCAAACAGTAGAGGGATTTTGTCTGGAGTTTATCAGTACTCCCAAACAGCTCTCCCCTCCATTATAAATGTGTATTTCCCTAGCAAATCAAAATTTTATAGACAAAGAAGTGCAAGCTCTTTTAGACAAGGGACCTGTCAAGTTTGCCTCCCCTCACCCTTACGGTTTCCTCAGTCCTATTTTCGTAGTAGACAAGAAAGGAGGAGGTCACCGTTTAGTCTTGAACCTGAAGGATTTCAGTCATTGGATCCTATACAGACACTTCAAGATGGAAGGCATCCACATGTTAAGGGATATCCTTTTGGAAGGGGATTGGATGGTTCGACTGGATCTAAAGGATGCATACCTGTCGATTCCAATTTTTCCTCCTAACAGGAGATTTCTGCAATTCCAATGGAAGGGACAGTGTTTGGAGTTTCTTGCCCTTCCATTCGGTCTGTTGTCAGCCCCTTGGTGCTTCACGAAGCTCCTGAGACCTGTGATGGAATGGCTCAGAGCCAAGGGAGTCAGATTGATTATACACCTGGACGACATTCTGCTGATGGCTTAATCCCCTCAAGTCCTCCTATCTCATTTGGATTGGACCATCAACCTTCTGCAAGATTTAGGTTTCCTTATCAATGTGCAGAAGTCATTGTTGAAACCCTCTCAGGTGATAGAGTTCCTGGGGTTCCAGATAAATTCCATTTTATGTCAACTCATCCTTCCCTCTCAGAAGATCTGCAACATCAAGAGGGAATTGAGATCGGTTCTATCCAGTCAGACCGTCTCATTGAGGAATATAGCCAGAGTAGTGGGCTTACTAGCTTCATCTATTCAGGCGATCTTCCCTGCACCCCTACATTACCGAGCACTACAAAGACTCAAGATCAGACATCTACAACAGGGTCTGAGTTACTCGGAACAAATCCCATTGACTGCCGAAGTACGATCAGAGATTCAGTGGTGGCTCCATCATATGGAGGCTTGGAATGGCAGGGCGATTTTCAGGTCTCATCCAGAAGTGGTGATAGAATCCGATGCCAGCAGATGGGGTTGGGGAGCACGTTGCAACTCCCTAGTGATGGGGAGCAGATGGTCAGAATGGGAGCAAACTCTACATATCAATTGCCTGGAACTTCTAGCAGGATCTTTTGCCATAAAGAGCCTCTCCCCGCAGAAAACAGATTGTTGCATACTCTTACGGATGGACAATGTCTCAGCATTGAGGTATGTCAACAAATTAGAAGGCACGAAGTCCAGAATTCTGGCGGAGATTGCCAAGGATTTCTGGCACTATTGACTAACTCAGCGTCTAGCAGTCATAGCGGAATACCTTCCTGGGGACCAGAACATCATAGCAGACTGGAACTCCAGATACCTGTTGGATTCCAGCGACTGGAAATTGGACCCTCTGATATTTTGTCAGATAATCAGGGAATGGGGCAGTTGCGAAGTGGATCTGTTTGCCTCACGGCTCAATTGCCAAATTCCAAAATTTTACAGTTGGCGTCCAGACCCTTGTGCGTTAAAGACAGATGCCTTTCTTCAGGATTGGTCCCAGTTTTGAGGTTATGCTTTTCCTCCATTCCTGATGATTGCCAGGGTTTTGTCTCAGGTGAGGAGACAGAAGACAGAGATTGTTCTGGTGACCCCCTTTTGGAGAGTACAGCCTTGGTTCCCCATAGCTCTTCATTTAGCTTGTGCCTCTCCTCTTCTGATTCTGCCTCGTCTGAATCTTCTGTTGAGTCCGGAGGGCCTTCAACATCCACTGGTCTTGTCAGGGAAGTTGACTCTGCTAGCCTGGTTAATTTCAGGTCTAGATGGAGTACCCCAGACGTTTCGAAGCAAGCTGCAGAATACATTAAGCAGGCCTGGGCCGGTAGTACCCATAAAAGATATGACTCAGCCTGGTGCAGATGGTCTAGTTGGTGTGATGGAAGGGGTGCCAATCCAGTGGAAGCACATATTGGTATGATTATTAACTTTTTAGCAGAGCTAGCTAGTACCGGTTTGGCTTATCGGACAATCAATAACTTTAGATCAGTTATTTCACCAGGACACTCTCATCTTGAGGCTAAACCCATTGGAGAACACCCATTAATTTGCAAGCTTTTGAGGGGTATACGTCTTTCCAAACCTACTCAAGCTAAATATTCTGTATTATGGGATGTTAGCATTATTTTAAATTTTTTGGATTCTTGGCCTACCAACAGGTATTTATCTAGCAAACAGCTTTCTGCTAAGCTGACCATGCTTTTATGTCTTATCTCTTGCAAGAGGGTTTCAGACGTCAGAGCTTTGGATTTAGCTGGAAGAACTTTTTCTCCAGAAGGGGTCACCTTTTCAGTTACAAGAAGGACTAAAACAAATTACAGGTCAGTATCCTACCCAATATACTCTGAAAATTCGAAATTACGTGTAGTCCAATGTTTAAAGGATTATGAAGTGGTCACAGAAGAATTTCGACAGGATGCTAAAGGTAAATTATTAATTTCTTTGCAAAAACCTTTTAAACCAGTGACCTCAGCCACTTTGGCCAGATGGTTGAGATGGTTGATGAGTGAAGCAGGTATTGATACTTCTATATTTGGGGCTCATTCTGTTAGAGGGGCTATGGCTTCCAAATCTTTTGCCTTGGGTTCCTGGTTAGAAGACATTATGAAGGCAGAAGATTGGTCTTCAGAAAATACTTTTCGTAAGTTTTATCACAAACCAGTATTGGACGTAGCTACTGTAGTAATGGAACAGCTTTAAACTAGCATAATCGGAGCCTCCAGTCCTGACATAGAATAAAAAAAATTCTAGCTATTGCGTCAAGAATTTTCAATTCTATTAAGGATACGGAGGCGAGGATTATCCCTCCCTTAAAAACATAATGAATATTGAATATCAATTATTATGAATATTTATGGTTATTGTTATCTCTCCCTCCCATTTTATTGTCAATTATAGAAACATCAATTTATTGAGACATTTTAAATTTTTTGGGATATTACCTGCCTGTTTGTTATTACAGGTTCTGATCAGAAGAATTCCTGAAATTCTTATCGTCATGGATAAGTTTGATTGTAACGTTCTGCCTCGGTTGATTTCCGGTGTTGAGCTGTCCAGGAGAAGGTTATCCTGGAAGAGAAGATGTTAATGCCGCCGGATTTCGGGATGGGGTAAGAAGTTTCGTTTTCAAGTTGATCTTATCTGTTCTGATCAAAGAAAGAGGAAGTGACATCAAAGGTCAAAGGACTTATAGCAGAGGACATGGATAGTGATTGGACCATGTGATAGGATGTTAGGCATCTTGGGATGTGTAGTTTTTTCTGTTACTTGTATTTGATTGGCTGCTGTTTGAGTCAGTAAAGAAAGAGAAAGCATAATCCTCGCCTCCGTGTCCTTAATAGAATTGAAAATTCTTGACGCGATAGCTAGAACATTTTTTATTCATCCGATTCAGCCAGCAGAATTACAAATTTCACCCACACCTAATTATAATCGTTCTGAGTAGAACAAGCAAGAGTACACACATGGCTGCATTACATTAACCACCAGACATGGTGAGCTTGTCGGAAATAGACGCAGGAGTGTTTGTCATGATTTATTTGTAAATGATTTAGCTAGTTTTGAAGATGGTGCAGGCTGACAAGAGGAGCCAAAGAAGTTCCATCAGGATGAGGGTGATGTGATCAGATTTCATCAGGCCCTGGATGAGATGTGCTGTGGAGTGTAGGATGCCCTGAAAGGATAGCAGTGTGGTGTCTGGGAGTCTAAGGAACAGGGCATTTTTACCATACAGATGCAAAAGTACAAACGCTTGAAGAGCTATCCAGAAGTTGCTTTATGGAGGAAGCATTTTAATTTTTTTAGGAGACAGTGCTGGTAGAAGGTGTCTTTGTTTTTGTCAGTGCCTGTCTGGAACTCTCTTGGAATGCCAAGTCACTTCGTTTCATCCTGCATACCAACCTCAACCTCAAGGAATGCACTGACAAAAACAAAGACATGGCATGCCTTGAGGTTTTTTACAGTCATTGTTGACTCAATTGATTCAATTGAGTGTTTTTCCATGTATATGAACATACAGCCTGATTTTTTTTCAGAAATCTTTTTATTAGTATTTCAGATATTATAAACATGTTCACAAGGCACTTAGGTGGTCATTACAACCCTGGCGGTCGGTGTTAAAGTGGCAGTAAGACCGCCAACAGGCCGGTGGAGAACTGCCAACAAAGACAGACATTTTAACACTCCGACCGCCAAGGCGGTACAAACAAACAGCGCGACGGTCACCGCCAACAGACAGGCGGAAGACAATGTACCGCCCACATTATTACAACCTACCAATCCGCCACCTTTTCCGGGGCGGATTCACCTCAAACAAATACACGGCGGAAACAGGACTTCGAAGGGAAAACGCTCACCTCTACATACCCCACTAGGAACCAGGACGCCATGGAACCAGAGCTTCACATTTTCCCTGCCCTTATCTTCTTGCTCCTCTACCAGGAGCATGAACGCTGGCGGAAAAGACCACGGTGAGTACTGCACCCACGACACAGGGGAGAGGGGAGGGAAAAAACAATGACACACACATGCAACACGCAACACCCCCACCCTCACCCACGACAACACACACACTAATACAGCATGACACATTACAGTTACACCCCCCAATCCCCGCGGAAGAATGCAAAAACAAAAGGAAATGAGTGTAACCATTGTAATATATTAAAATCCAGTACGCTAAAATATATATACACTATTAACAAATATATACACCAAGCATAGTAGTCCAGTTATTGCTCCATTGAAGTCCGTGGAACACTGGGGCCACACTGCATGGGCGAGGCCCACACTCAATACCCGAACATGACAGAGAGAACACTGCAAGGGCATCAGATAGCAATAAAACAGGCACTTCAGGGTGAAGGGAAAGGGGGGGCACCTCAGCCTGTTGAGTGCACGAGGCTAAATCCACGAGGGGGCCACATGCCCACTGTTCAATCATGGGGAGTGCAAAGCCACAGTCTCTCAAGTCTCTACAGTGGGTGGTTTGCCCACTTCTTTATCCTGGGGAGTGCAAAACCACAGTCTCTCAAGTCTCCTCAGTGGGTGGTTTGCCCAATGTTCAATCCTGGGGAGTGCAAAGCCACAGTCTCTCAAGTCTCTACAGTGGGTGGTTTGCCCACTGTTCAATCCTGGGGAGTGCAAAGCCACAGTCTCATAAGTGGATAACAGTCTCCACTGGTTCTGGAGGGGGCTTTGTGCCCAGAGTGCTTCATCCTGCCAAGGACTGTGTGAGTGGAAGCCTTTCTCCACTGGTTCTGGAGGGGGCTTTGTGCCCAGAGTGCTTCATCTTGCTCGTGGCGGACTCAGTAGCGTCAGTGCCCTGCTTGTGGCAGAGGTGTCCTGTTCAGCGGTGCTTGTGGCTGAGGTGTCCTGTTCAGTGGTGCTTTTGGTGGCGGTGTCCTTGGCAGCGGTGCCTGTGGCGGAGATGTCCTGTTCAGCGGTGCTTGTGGCGGCTGTGTCCTTGGCAGCGGTGCCTGTGGCGGAGGTGTCCTGTTCAGCGGTGCTTGTGGTGGTGGTGTCCTGTTCAGCGGTGCTTGTGGTGGCGGTGTCCTGTTCAGCGGTGCTTGTTGCGGCAGTGTCCTGTTCAGCGGTGCTTGTTGCGGTGGTGTCCTGTTCAGCGGTGCTTGTTGCGGCGGGGTCCTTGGCAGCGACTCAGCTGCTGGCAGTCCTGTCTGGCCCAGCGGGGCTGGTGCTGGCGGTCCTGTCTGGCCCAGCGGGCTGGTTCTGAGGGTCCTGTCTGCTGGCGGACCTGTCTGGCCCAGCAGGGCTGGTGTTGGCGGTCCTGTCAGGTCCAGCGGGGCTGGTGCTGGCGGTCATGTCTGGCCGAGCGGGGCTGATGGCAGTGGCCTCCTGGGCAGCGGGGCTGATGGCGGTGGCCTCCTGGGCAGCGGGGATGATGGAGGTGGCCTCCTGGCCAGCGGGCTGATGGTGGTTTTCTCCGCCGTGCTGCTCTTCCTAGACTTGCCGGGTTTCTTGTGCCCCTTCCCCACCTTGGAAGGTGTTGCAGCTGACTCCACACTCCCACCTGTACCCCTAGGAGCGGCTTTGGTGGCTGGAGACTTCCCCCTCTCCCGCCGGGCACTGGCCAACTTGTGATGCTTGACAGGTGGGGGACTGTCCGTGCTGTGGCTCCTTGCCACACTGGCTGCCCTGCTGCCTGGTGCACTCCAGAATCCGGTGATTACTGGCACCACTGGTCCCGGAGATGTTGTGGCTGAGTTGCTAGGGTGGGACCTGGAGAGTCGGGCCCTAGGAGAATGACGGGGTGGGGGAGGTGAGGGAAAGAGGTCAAGGGTGGACAGGAAAGGTTTCTTGGGAACACTGGAACGAGTAGCTGGAGGGGGTTTGGGAGTGGAGGAAGAGGTTGTGGTTATAGGAGGTGTACGTTTGGTGACTTTGAGTGAAGGTGCATGTGCTGGAGGCTGTTGTGAGGTGGATGGCTGTTGGGTGGGTGTGTGCCTGCATTTGTGTATCTTGGGAGGTGGCATCACAGACACACTGGGAGGGAAACACAGGGGACGTGTGAATGGTAGTGGGGGTGGTGACTGCAAGTGAGCAGGGTGTGGTGGTGTGTGTGCTGGTGATGGAAGTAGTGGCTGTAGATGTAGTGCATGCAGGTGTGAGTGGAGACGAGACTGGGAGGGAGGAGGGGGACACAGTGGAGGCAGTGGATGTTGGTGTGTCTGCATGTGTGTGTGATGCTTGCGTGAGTGCCCGTGGGATGTGTGGTGCTTATGTTTGCCAGAGCTTCCCTTGTGTGTTGAGGTGTGTGCATGCTGGTCTGATGGTGTGCTTGGGGTAGGCTGAGGTACAGGGGTGTGGGTATGGGTGGAGGAAGTTGGAGGGAGGAGGATAGAGACAGGGACAATAGCTGCCATCAGTGCTGAGGCCAGAGTCTGAAAAGCTCGCTGAAGGGCTGCCTGACCAGAATGAATGCCCTCCAGGAATGAATTGGTTTGTTGCAACTGCCTCTCTACACCCTGGATGGCATTCAAAATGGTAGACTGCCTACCAGTGAGGGACCTGAGGAGGTCAATGGCCTCCTCACTGAGGGCAGCAGGGGTGACTGGGGCAGGGCCTGAGGTGCCTGGGGCGAAGGTGATGCCCACCCTCCTGGGTGAGCGGGCACGGGGCAAAGGCTGAGGGGCTGCTAGGAGGGCGGTGCTGGTAGGGGGGGTGGCGGCTGTACCTGTAGATGCGGGGGCACAGAGGTGGCCGCCACCACAAGGGAGCTCCCATCAGAGGACGAGTCCCTATCACTTGTGTCATCTCCTGTCCCCGCCGTGGAGCTTCCCTCTCCCTCCGTCCCACTGGTGAATTCCGAGTCCGTAGTCTCGCCCTCCAGGGCCACGTGGGATGCAGCTCCCTCCTGCTCCGGTGCCACTGCTCCTCCCCGATGATGCTAATGCACACAAGAACAGGGAGACCACAAAAAGGGGGGGGAACGACAGAAGAAAGACATGTTGAGTGCATGCATTACCGCTACCGTTGGCGGACACGACAGACACAGAAGCACCCTGCACTACGCCGCGCACTTGGGGACTGTTCAATCCCTGGGACATGGCCTGCAACATCTGCACACACGGATGTCACAGGAGCCTGACTAGGTGTAGTTGGCACTGTACACAGGTGGGGTGGGGTGCCACAGGGTCTGCCAGAAGAAGGGGACCTAACTAGCACACTCGCCCTGGCCTAGGGAAACCCACAGCCCACCTCCCCCACCCAGACACCTCCACTGCGCGCTGAATCAGCTGAATGAGAGTGTACTCACCCCCTTGTGGCTGCTGTGATGCCCTCAAGCGCCCATCCAACTCCGGGTACGCCACCGCCAGGATCCTGAACATCAGGGGGGTCATGGTGCGATGGGCACCCCTCCCACGTTGGGAGGCCAACCCCAGCTGGGCCTTCACCATCTTCTTGCTCCAGCGGTGAATGTCCTCCCATCTCTTACGGCAGTGGGTGCTCCGTCTATGATAGACCCCCAGGGTCCGGACGTCCTTGGCAATGGCACGCCAGATGTCCTTCTTCTGGTGGGCGCTGACCTACATGAATTGTACAGGGGAAAAAGAAAAGTTATTACCAACTGCACCGTCACAGTCATTGGCCCCCATCCCTACCCTTGCCATGTGGCACATACACTCACCGTCATTTCATGCACGCCTCAATCTCCCCCCCCATCTTTCATACACCCCACTCCACATGGGCATAGCCCATACAGCATGCTCCCAGTGTACTTACCTGTTTGTCTGGAGGACCGTAGAGTAGCGTGTACTGGGGGAGGACCACATCCACGAGTTTCTCCAACTCCTCCGTGGTGAAGGCAGGGGCCCTTTCCCCAGACGCACGAGCCATTGTCTACTCCAGACTGAGGTCACAGCAGCACTTGCAGTGTAGGTCCTCTCCTGTCGAAGATCAGGTATCAAGTGATTGAACAGATAGAAAATGGCGGTCACGTCCACGGCGGTGCGTACTGTCACCGCCGGCGTACATCGTCATTGGCTCCTGGGACCCATAGGGTCCAATGTTAACCAATGCAGAATTGCGCAGCGGTCTTCGACTGCCTACCGCAACGGTGTACAACGCCAGCGCAGTTACCTCACATCCCATTGTCCCACTTTACAGGTCAGGCAGCCGCCATTTCAGGGGCCCACATGGCTTAATTTTTAACTGCGTCACACATACCTAGGCCTTGCCTCAACACTCATACATGCAAATTTCGGATTATGAATCGTGTTCTGTGTAAGCTGTGGGTACGTACCTCTGAGTTGGTTGACTCTGTGCTCACTGTTGTCCTTCATAGGCACCGTCCGCTGGGACATGTGAGGAGATGGCGGCATCCTCCGATGTACAGACCGCTGGTGGACCTGTTGACAATGGAGGAAAGACATGTGATCATCACCTACAGGCTTGATCGTGATACAATCCTGGAACTGTGTGACCAGTTGGAGCCAGACCTGATGTCAGCTATCCGCCATCCCACAGGAATCCCCCCTCTAGTGCAGGTGCTGTCAGTACTCCATTTCCTTGCAAGTGGGTCATTTCAAACTACAGTGGCCATAGCATCAGGGATGTCCCAGCCTATGTTTTCCAACGTGTTGTTCAGACTGTTGTCTGCCCTGCTGAAACACATGCGGAGCTACATCGTTTTCCCTCAGGTGGAGGATTTGCATACAGGGAAAGGTGATTTCTATGCCCTGGGACATATCCCCAACATCATAGGTGCCATTGATGGGACACATGTGGCTTTGGTACCCCCCGCAGGAGTGAACAGGTGTACAGAAACCGGAAGAGTTATCATTCGATGAATGAGCAGATGGTGTGTTTGGCAGACCAGTACATCTCCCATGTCAATGCCAAATTCCCTGGCTCAGTGCATGACTCTTACATCCTGCGGAATAGCAGCATCCCTTTTGTGATGGGTCAACTCCAGTGTGTGGCTATTAGGTGAGCACCTGGAAGCAAGTCAGTGGGAATGGTTGTCTGGGGATATACCTACAGGTTAGTGTGTGTCTAACAGTTGTCCCTCGCCATTTGAAGGTGACTCTGGTTACCCCAACCTGTCATGGCTACTGACCCCAGTGAGAAATCCCAGGACAAGGACAGAGGAACGCTACAATGAGGCCCATGGGCGAACTCGGAGGATTATAGAGCGGACCTTCGGCCTCCTGAAGGCCAGGTTCAGGTGCCTCCATATGACAGGTGGATCCCTATTCTACTCACCAAAGAAGGTGTGCCAGAACATTGTGGCCTGCTGTATGCTTCACAACTTAGCTTTGCGATGACAGGTGCCTTTTCTGCAGGAGCATGGTCCAGATGGAGGTGTTGTGGCAGCTGTAGAGCCTATGGACAGTGAAGACGAGGAAGCAGAAGAAGAGGACATCGACAACAGGAACTCGGTGATCCTGCAATACTTCCAGTGAGACACAGGTAAGAATACAAACTTGCCTACTACATGTACTTTAACACTACTACCTCTCTACTGTCTGTCGTTTTCACCCAGTGTATGGTCACTGAGTTGTCACTTTCCCTTACGATTTCACAGATGTGGGTCCCACTGTGTGACATCTGCTTTGTTTCCTCATGGACTACAGCTGTGTGACATAGGTACGTTGACATTACAATTGAAAGAGCATTTTGACACTGTAATTGCTAATACACTAGTTCGAAATCACAGACAGACTCCAGATTGTTTTGTGCTTTAAGGGTGTTTATTTAAGTGCTCAATATTGGAGGGTGCTGTAAAATGGTGAGAGGTGATGGTGGAGGAATGTCCATGGCAGAGTCCAGTCTATTAGTCTCACAGGTGCATTGTCCAAATGGGCATAGGAAGTGGAGCTGGGGCAGTTTGAGGATGGAAGGGTGACAAGGTGGGACAGAAGGATGACAATCAGGGTGGTCTCATTTCTTGGCGGGGGTCTTGGCATCGTTCTCTGTCTTTGTCCTGGATCTCAGGGACCTTTTGCGGGGTGGTTCTCCCTCTGCAGGGGGTGGGGTGCTGGTGTGGTGGTCCTGTGGTGGTGCCTCCTGTCCACTAGCGCTGGCAGAGGTGGTGGGCAGTTCATCGTCCAGGCTAGTGTCAGGGGCCCCTTGTAGTGCCACAGTGTTCCTCCTGGTGTTGAGGACTTCCTTCAGCACCCCTACGATGGTGCCCAGGGTGGAATTGATGGATCTGAGTTCCTCCCTGAAGCCCAAATACTGTTCCTCCTGCAGCCACTGGGTGTCCTGAATCTTGGCCAGTACCATTGCCATCGTCTTCTGGGAATGATGGTAGGCTCCCATGATGTTGGAGAGGGCCTCGTGGAGAGTGGGTTCCCTGGGCCTGTCCTCCCCCTGTCGCACAGCAGCCCTCCCAGTTCCCCTGTGTTCCTGGGCCTCTGTCCCCTGGACCGTGTGCCCACTGTCGCTGCCCCCAGGTCCCTGTTTTTGTTGGGGTGGTGGGTTAGCCTGGGTTCCCTGTAGTGGTGGACACACTGCTGATTGACGTGTCTTGGGGACAGAGGTATGGGCCCGCTGGGTGGGTGCTGTGCTGGTGTTTCCAGAGGGGGGAAGCTCTGTGGTGGCCTGTGACTGTGTCAGGGGAACCGACTGTACTGAGGACCCAGATGGGCCGGGCTGGTCATCTAGATCCAGTTGGACAGAGCTGCTGTCATCACTGTGGGCCTCTTCTGTTGGTGGTGTGGACATGTGTGGACCCTCCTGTCCGGTGACGTTGGGTAGGGGTCCTGCAGGGGTATAAAAGGATGTTTATTGCATCTGTGTGTGCCATGGTGTGCAATGGGTGGGTGACCGTGTACCCCAGTGCTTGCATTCCTGTGTGGGACCTTGTGTGATGGTGGTTTAGGGGGGTGTATGGGTATGTGCAGTGTTCATGCTTTGGTGATGGGGGTCCATGCTTTGTTGTTGCATGCAGGGCTTGCTGTTGGGATGTGTGGTTTGTGATATTGGGACATTTGTGAGGAGTTGGAGTGATGGGGTGAGGGCGAGGGTGGGGGTATGTGATGGCATGCAGGTAGGGTGGGGGATATAGTAGTAACGCATTGCCTTACCAGAGACCGTTTCTCCATCTACTCTTGTGAGGACCTCAGGATGCAGAATCACCAAGACTTGCTCCTCCCATGTTGTTAGTTGTGGGGGAGGAGGTGGGGGTCCGCCTGGTCTTGAGACCACGGAACGCACCTTCCCCCGTAGGTCGTTCCACCTCTTCCTGATGTCATCCTTATTTCTTGGGTGCTGTCCCACTGAGTTGACCCTGTCCATGATTCTTCGCCATAGCTCCATCTTCCTAGCTATGGAGGTGTGCTGCACCTGTGATCCGAATAGCTGTGGCTCTACCCGGACGATTTCCTCCACCATGACCCTGAGCTCCTCCTCAGAGAACCTGGGGTGTCTTTGCCGTGCCATGGGGTGGTGTGGCTGATGTGTGGGGTGGTGTGTGTAGTGATAAGTGGGGTGATATTTAGTGGTGTGTTGTGTGAGGTGTGTGGAAGTTATGTGGGTGATGGTATTGTGTGCCTGTGGATGCTTGGTAGTAGTTTGGAGTGTCTCTCTCTGGGCTTCTTTCGGTATTTTGGTCGTAGGGGTTTGTGGGTAATGTGGGTGTGTGTTTTATATTGTAATGGGTGTGTGGGAGTGGTGTGTGTATGTGTATCAGGTGTGTGTATTTTGATTTGTCCAATGTGGCTGTGTTTTGTAAGTGTGTGTGTATTTTGAGCGTGGCGGCGTGTACCGCCAATGGGATACCGCGGTTGAAAGACCGCCGCGTGGATTCGTGGGTAGTGATAGTGTGGGCGTATTTCTGTTAGCGTGACAGTGGAGGTTTTGTTTTCACCAGTTTATCACTGACCTTTGGTGTGGCGGACTTGTGTAGGTGTCTCAATTTTGGTGGATTCCGAGCAGTGGGTCATAATGACCGTGGCGGAATTCCGCTGCCACGGTGATGTGTTGGCGGTCTTCTGCACGGCGGTAAGCGGCTTTTGCCGCCGATGTTGTAATGAGGGCCTTAGTCATTACAGTTATACCAGCACAGCAAATGTTTCAACAAAAGCACCTGACATGAAACTACAGGCAGAGCCTACATGTGTTTCTTCATTTACTGTGTCTACAATCTGTTTGTTGAGCAGACTGCCTAAGTTGATGATCAAATTGTACCAGCAGTCAACTTTGCCCTAATTTTAGCAGAGGTCTTCCGCACAATACAAAAACAATTCTACAGATGCCTGGTTGGTCTATTGGCTAGTCAACCTTTCTGTCAACGAATCCTCCTTGTCTTGCCTTCGTGTGAACAGACAATTTATAATTGGAGATTCCAGAGTTACAACAAATGTAAATAAAGAACATTCATAAACAATGGAGTGTACTGTTTTTCCCTATTGTATGACGATGGTAGTGCAGTATCCCCTTATATGGGAAGAGGTTCTCAACGTTGTTTGGCTGCGTCAGTATAGCGCCTAGCCGCGGTGGATTCCCTATTGCATAGCAAGCGCCATACCTCATACTGAGCTGTTTGAAACCAAAATGGAATACGCGAGGGGCATTTCAGCGAGCTGCACCCACTACTTCCTACACTCCGAGCTGACCTGTCACTCTAATCCCCCCTCCGGAGATTGTGAGTGTGCCATCATGGCGTCCCAGCTGCCTGACAATGGGTACCTGCGTAGACCAAGCATGTCTTCTCTCTTCAATGCCACCCCCTCAGCGCCCGCCCATGTCGCAAATGATCATTTCCAGGCCAGCGGACTCGGTGCCTCCGTCGACCTCCAGCTACGTGTTATTAGTCTTTTTGCTGTTATAAATCCCAGATCTAGGAATCTTGTGGTCGCTCTGTGGTGGGGGCCCCTAGGGAATAAGCCCAGCACACAACTCTCCCACGTAAGCTGTATGGTTCGTTCTGTACATACTGTCAAGTTATTGACCACAGCTGCCCAGTAACTACGCAGGGAGGGGCAGGACCATAGCATGTGTAAGAGCTCTGCATTCACACATTTACATCTAGGGCAGGCTGCATCAGAGCGACGGAAGTATTTATTTATTCGGGCTGGCGTGAGATATGCCCTTTGTATTATCTAAAATTGTATAAGTCTAAATCTGGAATTGCAAGGTATGTTAGTGTGCCCAGCAAATGCAGATGCCCATTGCCTGTCCGTGAAGGTTGTGGCTGAATCGCATTCCCAAGCCGTGTGCAGTGCATCATTCTCTCGCACCGAGTGGGTTCTGAGCGCTTCCGTGAACCATTTGATCAGGTATCTGCCCTGGCCCATCACCTGCATATATTGTATGAGCTAGTGAGTCTGGGGAGCCGATGTTAAATCTCCCCATTCTTTTGATAATGAGCGAAGCAGTGTAGAGTATAATAGAAACTGTCCGGCAGGGAGGCCCAGATCAGCAACCAGAGTATCAAATGGAATCAATTCTCCCTCCCTATATAGGTCGCCCAGGGTATGGAGATCTGCATTGTGCCAAGCCCTCAACTCCGTCCCGGTTATTGCTCCCGAGGTGTGCCCAAGAGCGTCAAGGCCGGGGCAATTGGGATGGTCCCGCTCGTGAGTCGCAAAGCCCTACGGAAGCAGCTGTGGGCCACCTTGAGAAGAAGTTCCTCTGGCGGCGCTGAGCGCGCAAGCGAGTGGAATAAACTTGTAACTCTCGACAGAGACCAGGGAACCGCATTGGTTGCCGTGTCCGAGAGATGGAGTCCCGACAACCATCTGGACACCCACTGAAGCTGCATCACTAGGTAGTAGAGCCGAAAGCCCACCCTGTTCCAGCGGCAGACACAATTTCCTAAGCACCACTCTACAGCGCCCTTTTTTTCCAAATGAATTCTCTTAGCTTAGGTTACAGCTCCCTGAAGAAACTGACCGGCACATAGTGTGGAAGGTTGGTAGAGTAATATAACAGTCTTGGCAGCACAATCATTTTCAGAAGGGCAATTCTGCCTGCCACCGACAATGGCAGTGTTTGCCAGAAGGCCATCTGGGATCTAATGGAGGACACCGCCCTTTTAAGGTTTCCATCGAACAGGTCCTCTCTACGATGATAGACTTGGATGCCTAGATATCTAAACGTGTGTGGCTGCCAGGGGACCACCACTCCAGAAAGATACAGCCTCGGGTCTGGGAGTGCAGGATCAAAGGGAAACAGACAGGATTTCGCCCAGTTGACCCACAGCCCGGATAAAGAGGCAAATGCTGCAGTATTGTCCCAACTTCCGGAGGGACTCGGGTGACATCCCGAAAATACAGTTAGAGGTCGTCAGCATACAACGACACCATGTGGACACCATCTCTCAATGAAATGCCCCAATGAGGGTCACGACTGCGGAGCATCTCAGCTAGAGGCTCCATGGCAAGAGAGAACAACAGCGGCGAAAGGGGACAGCCTTGCCTGGTATCCCTCTGCACCTCCACCGACTCTGAGATACCTCCACTCGTTTTGACCCGGACTCGGGGACTCGTATATAACAGTTTGATCATGCGGAGAAAGAAGGGGCCAATGCCAAAGTGCCTCAGCACTCCAAAGAGGTATGGCCATTCCAGCGAATCGAAGGCCTTCTCCAGGTCCAGAACCAAACAGCCTGCCCTTGGCCACTCCTGTGTCGAGTAATGCATAATACGAAACAGCCGCCTGATATATGAACATACAGCCTGATAAGGACACATTTCATTATCTGAGACCTGGCAGGACCCGCCCCACTGAAAGCCTTGCGTGCATCAAGTCTGCACTCCTCACACCTACATGTGTATCTAGTCAATTATGTCACAATAGGTTTTTACGACTCAACCAGGGGGCGTATCATACATATGGCGCATTGTCCTTCTTTGCACCAGGCGCACCTTTTTAAAAGGTGAGCCCGGAGAAAACAAGGAAAATGCACTGTATTAGGATGAAAGCGCCTCCAGGGCAGATTTGAACTCGCACTGCCATGGGGGCAGCGCATCCATGTGAAAAACTGAGCAGCTGTTTTAAAGCTGGTCCATGTTTCACAGTGCAGGCAGCAACCTGCCTGCACTTTTAAGGGGAATGAGAGATCCCCTTGCAGCCAGGTGCAGTGAGTGACTGCATCCACCTGCAAGCGATGTCTGAGGGGCCCATGGGACCCCCTTTCACCCCTCCAGAAGGCTTCAATCAGGGGACGTACTGACAGTGTGCCACCTTTTAGATCAGTGCGCCTCATGACAGCTTCTTTGCCTCTGCATTCGCGTATGTCAGAAGGCGCAGGCTCAGAGGCAAGCGGATTTCCTCATTTGCATGGGACCACGCCCTCATGCAAATGAGGAAATGTTGTCTGATAATAGTGCTGGTGCTTTATGTACGCCAGCGCTATCTTTATTACTGAAGGGGATGCACAAGTGTCTGTGGCCACTTCTGTAATACCAAAGTGGCCCGGGGGAGTGCAAAGCGAGCGCAAACGCCCGTTGCGCCACGGGTCACTTCCGTAATACGACCCCAAGTGCCTTCAGACATAGAGACATTCTGAAACATCATTGTTGGTGATTGATCATGGTGTCAGACTGCATAAAAGGATGTGTGTTATGTCTTTGGTACAATTTTATCTTTGTCAATATACGTTGGAAAAATTAAACAAAGAGTAAAGAACCCAATTTTTTAAATTTCACATTACCATATATTGGATGATATTATTGCTATTTTCAAGACATTACATATTTCACAGTTCACAGTTCAGGAACCAAATGAAATTAACTCTAAAATTCTGTTTTTAAAACCTGATGATATGACCATTTTCCATTAACTTGTACTGCAGGTGTAGAGCGATAATGACTTAACAGATTTCAATTACATTTAGCAGGATTATAGATTATGGGATGCAGATAAACCTTTTTGGTATTGTAGGTAAGTAGGATAGGTATTTTCTAAGTTACAAAGCATTTAACCTTAGTGATATCTGTGACAGCTGTAGTTTCATAGAACTAGCGATGACAAGGCATTATTAGACTGGCTAATGACTGCCTTTGCAAAACATAAAGGAAGCCACACTGATTTAAGTATTGTTTTCTGGGTTAGGAGCTTAGATATCAGTAATTATTAGGCTTTATGATTTTCCCTGCATATTGCCAATGTATTACAGTGGCAATAGGTAGTAAAAATAATTTATAAGTTTCTATATATATATTAAAAAAAATATGGAGTACTATGGAACTTCCTAGGTAATACTATGATACTTAAAAAAAAAGTTTAAAAAAGTAAATATGTAAAAAAAAAATACACAGTACTTACTCTATATTCGTCAAATACAGTGTGCTACATTGTATTTACATTTTTTTACATACTCAATTGTTTTTAAAAAGTCTACGGAGTACCAGGGTTATACAGACTAATAGCTGCGCTAAAAAAAATATTAAAAAATGACATTTGAAAAACTATAGATACACTTAGTACACCATAGCCCTCATTATGACTTTGGCAGTCTCAGAGCAAAACCGCCAAAGCCACGGGCACCAGAAGACCGTCAGTGCTGGCGGTCTTCCGCCCGCCATAGTGTGGTTACTGATGGATTTCCGCCACATTTAGGACTGATATACGGCAGTAGCCATGTTGGTGGTCAGGTTCCTGTGCGGTACTACCATTTGCATAGCCCCGTGAGAAGGACGTCGCCAGCCGTTTTATCACCATTAACACGGCCTGGTGGTGTGCTGCTGGGGGTCACTGCAGGCGGTAGCAGGGCCCCTTCCGGTTCCCTGCTGGAGGACCTTCTTGCCAGACAGGGTAAGTCGGACATCCGACAGGGGAGGGGGGTGGGGGATGTTGTGTGTGGTATCTGCCTGTGTGTTTGAATGTGTGTGTGCATGTGTGAATGCGTCTGTGAGTGTTGTGGTGTATGAGTGGTTGTATGCATGTGAGTGAATGCGTGTATGAATGTTGCAGTGAGTGCGTGTCCGCATGTCAGTGTATATGTGTGTGAGAATGTAAGTGTGGATGCGTGTGAGTATGTGTGAGTGAATACGTGTATGGATGTGTGTGAGTGGATGCATGTATGGGTGTGTGTGAGTGGAAGCGTGTCTGGAAGTGGAGGTGAATGGGTGTATGTGTGATGCATGTGGGTGTGTGCATGTGTGCAGGGAGTGCTGTGTCTGTAGGAGGGGTGGGGGTTCAGGTGATCGCTGGGGAGGTGGGGCGCTGTGACTGTAGGGGGGTCAGGCGATTGCTGGGGGGGTGGGGGAGCTGTCTACCAGTGACAGGGAAGGAGTTCCCTGTCACCGGTAGCCCTATCGCCATGGCAGTAGTGTTGGTGCTACTGCTGCGGAAACCATGGCAGGAGGCCGGCTCATAATTCTGCCAGCGGTCTTCTGTGGACTGCCGGGTCGGAGATGAACATCTCCGGCCCGGCGGTTCATACAGACATGGCGGTATGAGTGGAGATGTGGCGGGGTGGCAGCGGCCAACACGCCACACTCATAATGTGGCAGTATACACTGCCAGCGTGTTGACCGCCAGGGTCATAATGAGAGCCTATATTTTTTTAAATGTATTATATATATTATTTTTCATGTAACTACAGTGGTACTTTGTAGGTTCTAGTGCATTACTCTGTAAACTGTTTAAAAAATATATAGAAAATTTAACTAAATGCCTCTAGCCAATACCATTTTAATAAAGTGGTAATAGGTAGGAAACAACAATAAAACCTACTACTTAACTTTATATAAGGCCATAAACCAAAAAAACATAGCCATCATGTGACGAACAATATGTAGGGCTGCCTATTAAGTTTTGTAAAGCCAGCCTTCAGCCATTCATATACTGTCTTGGCATCAGTATACTGTGGTATACCATGAAGTTACAGTGGAATTCATCTGAACACTGTATAACCAAGTATTTTCACACTTATAACTTTCAATCTAATTAAGCTGTTTACACCTACTACCAAAAAATACAATTTCCATCCATAATTTATATTCCTGGCACATTACATCTATATTCATTAAAACACTTTCACACTAAATTTGTTCAAACTACCACACTTCACTCTATTCCTCTCCACTCTATGCCACTCCAATCTACATCACTCCACTGTACACTATTCCACTCTATGCCACTCTTCGTTACCCAACTCCACTCTACACCTCTCTACTGTACGGTATTACACTCAAATCCCTTCTATTCTACAACACTCCAGTTAAAACTACTCCACTGTGTGCCCCTCCTCTCAATGATATTCCATTGTAAGCAACTCCATGCTACACCACTAGAGTCTATGAAATTATACTCAATGCCACAGCACTCTATACCACTCCAGTCTACACCACTCCATGGTATGCTATTCCACTCTATGCCACTCCACTCTATGTCACTCCACTCTACACCACTATAATATAAGCTACTCCAATCCTTGACAGTCCAATGTACACTTTAACACTGTACACCATTCTACTCTATGGCACTCTACTCTACGACATTCCACTGTAAGCTATTCCACTGTATATCACTCCACAGTACAACACTGCAGTTTATAACACTCCACATTACCCCGCTCCATTCTACGCCAGCCCATTACACTCTATTCCATTGTACACTACTACACTCTATGCCAATTCATTCTATGCTATTCTACTCTACATCACTCCACTCTACATCACTCCACTCGACCTCACTCCACTCTAGGCCACTCACTGTACGCTATTCTACTCTATGCCACTCCACGGTATGCCATTCCAGTCAATGCCGCTCCATGGTACCCCACTCCACTCTATGTACTCCACTATATGTTATTCCACTGTGTGCAACTATACTCAACATCTCTTCACTCAATGTTACTCCATTCTACTCCACTCTACCCCACACCTCTCTGCATCACTCCACTGTATGCTTTTCTGCTCTACACCACTCCACTGTATACTCTCGTCTATGACACTCCACTGCACCCCACTCCACTCTACACCATTCCACTAAACTCTATCCTACTGCATTCAACTAACCTCTACCCACTTCACTCTGTGACACTCCACTGTACACTATTCCACTATAAACTACTCCACTCTAGGCCATGGTAGTCTATGCCACTCCACTGTATGCCACTTCACTCTGTTCTACTGCACTCTAACCTATTTCTCTGTACACCTCTCTACTGTTGAGTATTCCACTGTTTACCACCCCACTATAGGTCACTTCCCTGTATGCCACTCCACTGTATGCTATTCCACTCGACCCCACTCCACTCTACCTCACTCCACTATACGCCACTATGCTCTACACTAATCCACTGTACACCACTCCACTCTACTCTAGTCCACTCTACACCACTCCACTCCACACCACTGCACTGTATGCTATTACAGTTTATGCCACTCCTCTCAATCACACTCTACTGTACGCCACTCCACTGTATGCTATTCCACTCTATGTGGATCCACTGTACACCACTCCACTGTATGCTGTGCTATTCCACTCAACATCACTGTCTGCTATTCCACTCAAGACCACTCCAACTGTATGCCACTCCACTGTACTCCACTCCACTATACAGTATTCCCCAGTATGCTACTACATTCTACGCAACTCCACTATATGTTATTCCACTCTATGCCACTTCACTCTACACCACTCCACTCTGCCCCACTTGGCTGTATGCTATTGTGTTCTACGCCACGCCACTGTACAGCACTCTATTCTATGCTATTTCACTCTAAAGGGACTCCACTCTCCCCCTCCACTGTACACCACTCCACTATACTCTATTCCACTGTATTCAACTCCATTCTACCGACTCCACTCTAAGCTATTCCACTCTATGGGACTCCACTCTACCTCACTCCACTGTATGCCACTCCACTATATGCTATTCCACTATATGCAACTCTACTCAAAACCACTCACTGTATGATATTCCACTTTACACCAGTCCTCTGTATGCCACTCCAGTCTATACCACTCCACTGTACACCTATCCACTCTACACCACTGCACTATGCTCTATTGTACTATATGCAACTACACTATACACCACTCTACTCTATGCCACTTCACTGTACGCTATCACACTCCATACCACCCCACTGTATGCCACTCCTGTCTATACAACTCCACTGTACCCCACCTCCACAATGCACCACTCCACTATATGTTATTCTATTCTATGTAACTACACTGTACCCCACTCCATTCTACGCTATTCCATTCTATGTCACTACTCTGTATGTCACTCCACTTTACACAACTCCAGTGTATAATATTCAACTCTACGCCACTTCAATGTAGGACACTCCCCTGTGGTTCACTCAACTCTACAGTACTCCACTCACTATGCACTATTCTACTGTCTGCAACTACACTCTACGCCACTCCACCCTATGCTGTTCCACTGTATGCTACTCTACTCTAAGCCATCCCATATTATGCCACTTTATTGTACAAAATTCCATTATATGCCAATCTACTGTATGCCACTCTGGTCTAAGGCACTCCATAGTAGTTCACTCCACTGTCCAACACTGCATTCTACAGTATTCCACTGTATGCCAGTGCAGTATATGCCGCTCCACTCTACTCTACTCCACTATACGCTATTCAACTCTATACCCACCCCACTCTACGCCACTCAAGTCTATGGCACTGCACTGTAAACCACTTCACTCTATGGTACACAACTCTACGCTATTTCACTGTACACCACTCTACTGTACATTATTCCCGTGCACAGCGCTCCACTCTACCACACTCCACTCTACCCCACTCTGTGCCACTCTACACTACCCCACTCCTTTGAACGCAACTCCACTGTGCGCAATCACTCTACCCCTCTACGCTATTTCACTGTACATAAGTACACTCTACGTCACTCAACTCTATGCTATTCCACTCTATACAACTCCACTGCATGCACTGTATTCTATTCAACTCTACACCACTCCACCCTGAGCCACTCAACGCTATTACAGTTTACTCCTCTTTACTCTACCCATCTCGATTCTATGCCACTGCACTGTATTCCTCTCAACAATTCTGTATTCCTCTCAACAAAAATCAATGCCCCTCCACTCTACCACAGTATACTCCACTCTATAGCACTCCACTTTACAACAGTGTACTCCTGTCAACTCTCTCTACGGCGCTCCAGCCCACTTTGTTATACTCTACGCTATGAGACACTACACTACTCTACTCCACTGCACTGTGCTTCACTCCACTATACGCTATTTTAAGTCATTCAACTCTACGACAATCCAGCCACTCCATTCTACTATACCGCACTGCACTCTACTGTACTCCACGCCACTCCACTGTACCACACTGTAATCTAGTCTGTGACACTCCACTCTGTTCCACTGTATGACACTCTACAGAATGTCAATCTACTCTACTGTAAGACACACCACTTTACTCTACAACACGTTACTAGAATGTAAGCTATGCCAGTCCACTGTACTCCACTCCATGTCACTCTACATGGTATGATGTATGACACGCTAATCCATTCTATGCTATGCCACTCCACTGGACTACAGTCAACTCTACTGCACTGCGTGACACTTTACCCAACTCTATGCCACTATTTGAGACTCCATTATGCACTGCTCCAGTCTACCACACTCTACTGCACTCAATGCAACTCCACTCTACAGGACTCTACTACATTCTGTGACACTATACCACACTTTACTACACTTTGGGCCCCTGCACTACCCTCTACTCCACTCTATGCTCGTACACTACACTGTGCAATTCTCTACTCCACTCTACAACAACACTGTATAGCACACCACTCCACTGTACTGTACAAAAGACAACTCCAGTTTATGACAGTTTAGTCAACTGTGAATTACACATTTCCACTCTTCTGCACTCTATGCCTCTATACTACACAACACACTGTCACACTTTACTCCAGTATACACTATGTCAATCCTCTCTACTTCACTCCACTCTACTCTACTCTATGACACTACACTCTACGACACTTCACTATATGACTCTCTACTCCACTCTACTGTACAGTGTTCCACTTAAAAACACTCTACTCAACAGATTTGGACTTTATGTTTTCATGCAAATTTTTATTAAAAAACATTAAACTTCAATGAAAAAAACAAAGGTTAAATCTTAGTTATAGTTAAGAAAAGTTTATTTTTTCTTTCTATAGAACTCAAACTTAAACTACACAAACATTAGAAATTCTAAAGTTATAGTTATAACTTAAATTTATAATAATTTACACACTCCTTTAAATTAATATAACTTTATTTATCATCTATTTACAAAACAAACAAACAGGTTATACTTATACCTTTAATTTATAAATTATTATCATAGCCACACTACATTAGCCGTAACTCGCTGTGCTACCTTTTACTGTGTTCGCAAAAATAAAATGATTTGCAATGTCATAAGTGATGTTGTAAATGTAATACTTTTAGAAGGTGTAAGCAATATAATATGAGATGGTATAAGCAGTGCAGTGCATTGCGCCCATGCCATATGCAGTTTATAATCAATGATGCCAATGCCAATGTTATTATCAATGATGACACAGAACATTTCATGAGTGATGTAATATGTGGGGTAATTAGTAGTGCATTGCGAGGATGCGCGTTTTAGTTTCCTTCGAAATTCACTGAATAAAACAAACATTAGAGAGATGTTATAGTTAGGTGATAATATCACTTAAGACCTTCCTTCTTAAACAAACAAAACCACGGAAATTCACCAGTTATAGTTATCTCAGGTAACTATATCTTGTGGACTAAAGTATCTATAACTTGTGCACTGTTTATCATCAATGATGTCATTTCAAATGTTGCAGTGACGTTATCAATAATTTCATTGAATATGCAACACAGTGATGTAATGTATGACGTCATAAGCAGTGCATGGCAAGGGAAGAAGTCTTTGTTTCTTCAGTAAAATATATATTATGTGCGTGTGTGAAACACATTCCATGATAACATTTCAAAATAAACTTGTAAATTATTAAAATAAAAGTGGAATACCCAACTCTCAATGCTAAGAATGTATGTGATAGTTATTTACACATGTATTCATTTCACTTTGTTGGTTTACTCACAACCCTGCCAAACCTTCTGTACATTCTTGTCTGGCAGCTGGGCTATTGATGACCATGCCTTCATTTCCACCCACTTCTTTATTGGTATTACCAGGATCAACCTCTTCCTATGCATTACTATGTGCAGGAGTGTTGGTAGTAGCATATTTTTAACCAATCAAACCTGATTGCTATTAATTTGATATGGTCAGTCCATCTAGTAAATAGTTTTGACAGCTAAAAGGGCATAATGGTTGTCTAAAAGTGGTGCAAGATTTGTCAGAAATATCACAGTAATGCACTCCCTTACTTTCTTCTCAATTGTGATACCTAAATAAGGCCGCTAATAAAGGTTATTCATAGTACTTTTAGATTGGGAATTCCTAAGGGTCCTCCATTAAACAAATATCCGAACTTTTAGTTCTCTCGACATCCATATAGAATTACCTTTCCATTCTTCAAGCCTTTTTAATTTTCAATTGCCAATTCATGTTTCAAATCCCAGTAGGCTTGTAACTTTTTATTTAATGACTTCTTCTCCGACCAACCTTCAACAACCTTTCTGTCTACTTCCATTAGTATCAAATCCTTATCTTGAGCGTCACACCACACTTGACATCTTCAGGTGCATCCTTCAGTGGTAAGGATAACAAACTAAGGAGACTAAGGAGACTTGCGACTCCTGGCATGTATTGCACTTTATAATTGTAGTCTAACAATTTCATAGATACGCAAGCAAGATCTGGTCATGCACTGAACAATCCCTTTTTCATAAAGGCTTTCTTCAGTAGCTTATGGTCACTGCGTAAGATGACACATGTGCCCCATAAATTGCCTGCAATGCTCTTGACCCCACCAACATGCTAACGCTTCTTGTTAAATGACAAACAAAAGTGATGATACTCTCCTTACCAGAAAGGTCCAGCAGTGTTAGTATTTCACCACCACCTTTAGCACCAACATCAATAGTAACCACATTCCTCAGTTTTGAATTAAGCCTTCATAAGGGTGGGGCAGGCACTATATATGCCATGTTTAACCTTTTGAAAAATGGTTTGACATGCAGGAGATCACTCAAATGTATTACTATGTATTAAAAGTTGCTATGTGATATGTCCTGAAAGAGACCATTTTTACAACATTTGACTAAAGACCTAGAAATGCTCTTACACCTTCCTTGCTTTAGTTGGTAGGAGAGTTCTTTATCACTACCACTAATGGGTCTAATTCCTTCACAACTAAAATCATGACCCAGATATGTAACACTTTTCCTTGCAAATTTGCATTTACAGTAGTCTGTGTTTAGACCCTTTTTCTCCAAAGTACTCAAAACTTGTTCAAGTTTGGAGGCATATTCTGGTTTGATTTTCCCTGTATCCAAAATGCCATCCTGGAGAAATATTGAGTTGTTAGTCACTTTCAATAGTTCAATAGACAATAGCTGCCCCAGGAGAAAGACCAATTGGTACACTTACAAATCAGAAACGTCTGAACTATGTAATAAATGCAGTACGATTCTTGCTCTATAGGCCCAGTTGAACTTGATAGTACGCCGCAGTATGGTCAATAGAGGAAAACTATTTTACACCCTTGGTTAAAGACAGCATTTAGTTGATCTTAGGTAGGGGAAATTGATCCACCAAGGTGTTTCTATTAAGGTCATTCAGGTCAACACACAATCTTAATTTGCCACTAACACGTCTTGCCATTACTAAGGGAGCACCCAGGCTGAGGACCCCACCTATACAATAATACCTGCAGCTTGTAGTCTGTCTAACTCCTTAGAAACCTCGTCTCTAATTGTTATGGGTTTACTCCTTCCTTTATAGGCACATGGAACTTCATCGTTCTTCAGAATGATTTTGTTCTTGAAACCATTAAGTCTTCCAATTTTCCCAGAGATGCCTTTGGGATGAGACTTTAAAATCATATCCAGACGAGCTGGGACAGTGCCCTGTATGTAAATCATCATATCCAGGTGAGCTTGGACAGTGATCCTGCATTTAAAGCATCAAATCCAGGCAACCCTGCACAGTGCCCCTGTAAGTAAAGCATCATATCCAGGTGAGCTTGCAAAGTGGCCCTGTGTACAAAGCATCATATCCAGGTAAGCTTGCATCGTGCCATGTATATAAAGCATCATGTACAGGTGAGCTGGCACAATGCTACTGTAAGTAAAGCACCATGTCCAGGCGAGCTTGCACAGTGCCCTTGTATGTAAAGTACAATATCCAGGCAAGTTTACACAATTCCCCTGTAAGAAAAGCTCCATACCCAAGTGAGCTTTGACAGTATACCTATATGTAAAGCACCATATCCACCCTGAAATCAAAGCATCATATCCAGCAGAGGTGGGACCCTGACCTCCATGTAAAGTACCATATGCAGGTGAGCTTGGACAGTGCCCTTACTTGTGAAGCACCATATCCAAGCAAGCTTCCATTGTGCTCCTGTATGTAAACAGCATCTCCAGGTGAGCTTGTAAAGTGCCCCGTGTGTAAAATATCATACCTAGACGAGCTTGATTAGTGCCCCTATATGTAAAGCATCCTTTCAAGGTGAGGTTGCACAGTGTCCCTGTTGATGAAAGCAGCTAAGGCGAGCGATACCTCCTGGACCTGGAGAGGAGGGTGCATGTATAATTGTAAAGTGTATACACAATCCACCCTCTCTCTGAATGTGGGATGGAAACACCCTTAACGGTTTTAAGAGAGGGTGTTGGGTGAGCATGCACATTAGAAGTACAGTGAAACAGAGTATTAAAAGTAATGTTTGCCAACATTTGTAAAAGACACAGGGCCTCATTCCGATTCCGGCGGACGGCGGGCACCGCCCGTCGGACGGGAACCGCCACTTGGCCGCTTGACCGCGGAGGCCATTCTGGCTTTCCCGCTGGGCCGGCGGGTGCCTGCCAAAGGAGCGCCCGCCGGCCCAGCGGGAAAGGCCCTGCTACGAGGAAGCCGGCTCCGAATGGAGCCGGCGGAGTTGCAGGGGTGCGACGGGTGCAGTTGCACCTGTCGCGATTTTCACTGTCTGCAAAGCAAACAGTGAAAATCCTGCTGGGGCCCTGTTAGGGGGCCCCGCGACACCCGTTCCCGCCATCCTGTTCCTGGCGGGTTTTACCACCAGGAACAGGATGGCGGGAAGGGGGTCAGAATCTCCATGGTGGCGCTGCAAGCAGCGCCGCCATGGAGATTCAGCCCAGCCGGGGGAAATCCTGCGGGAAACCGCCGGACCCGGCTGGGCGATCGTGGCTGTAAAGCCGCGGTCAGAATAACAGAGGAAGCACCGCCAGCCTGTTGGCGGTGCTTCCGTGGTCGTTGACCCTGGCGGTCAATGACCGCCAGGGTCAGAATGACCCCCACAGATCTGACAGCAAACGACTATTGGTCCCTGCATACGAAGCATGTACTTTGACACTTTCCTTTGTCCTGTGTCTACTGGTAAGCCTTGGAAAATAAAAATAAAGAAAATAATATGCTTTATTCCCTTACACTGTGCTAATGGTAACTTGTGCATTCATTTAGGTTTTAGAAGAGTGTGCGGTAGAATAGTCAGTGTGTCAATGGCCTTAGAGCAAGGATGAAAATAGGCTCCCAAGCCGCTGTCTGAAATATATAATACACAATAATCAGAGTTCAGGGCTCCTCAGTCCTCTGGACCCCAGTGCTACTGCACCTGCTGCACTAAGGGAAGCTACGACCTTAGAGCGCAGAGGAATGCACTATTGGGCTGCAAAGGCACCTCTGGCCACGACAGACAACAAACTAACATAATTTCAAGTTGGTAAATAAAGTTAAACATTGAATGAAGAGTGTCAGGAAGCAAAAAGGTCCCATATACTTGACAAATGCGACTGGGTGCGCTCTTATGTGCCCTGTATGTTGCCTAACATTGACGTAGGAAGTATTGTTCTTCTCCAGCATGGTAAGAGATATTTATTTAAAGTGCTGGAAACGTGAACAGAGCAGATTTGGGCTGGCTTGAAGAGCCATTGTGACCAGGCGTTACTCTCTGATGGGCACAGTTTGTGACACAATAGCTTGCACAACAGCATCTGTTGCAAGGAGGATATATTTCAGGGCCCTAGCAGAGGCGGCCACAAGCAACTTCTAAAGCTGATGTGACTTCCCATGATGATCCACACACATGGGGGGTCATTCTGACCCTGGCGGTCATGGACCGCCAGGGCCAACGACCGCGGAAGCACCGCCAACATGCTGGCGGTGCTTCCATGGGCATTCTGACCGCCGCGGTCAGAAACGGGAAACCGGCGGTGTCCCGCTGCCCCTGGGAATCCTCCACGGCGGCGCTGCAAGCAGCGCCGCCATGGGGATTCCGACCCCCTTCCCGCCAGCCAGGTTCTGGCGGTTTCCACCGCCAGAACCTGGCTGGCGGGAACGGGTGTCGTGGGGCCCCTGGGGGCCACTGCAGGGGCCCCCTAACAGGGCCCCACATAGATTTTCAGTGTCTGCGTGGCAGACACTGAAAATCGCGACGGGTGCAACTGCACCCGTCGCACCCCTTCCACTCCGCCGGCTCCATTCGGAGCCGGCATCCTCGTGGAAGAGGGTTTCCCGCTGGGCGGGCGGGCGGCCTTCTGGCGGTCGCCCGCCAGCCCAGCAGGAAACTCAGAATGACCGCTGCGGTCTTTCGACCACGGTACGGTCTTCTGGCGGTTCCCGCCAGGCCGGCGGCATCCGCCGCCGGCGGGGTCAGAATGACCCCCATGGTCATATTATGAAATGTTCTGCAATGCCAGTGGTCATATGACGTCACGTATGGTGCTGTTATTTAGATGAGAGGTTAAATGAGGCTTCTACTGGTTGTTAACTACAAATCTTACATTACTGGTATAAACAGGGTTCTTAAAAAAAAGACTCACTAGTGTGAATTAACACATGTCAATAATTGTTTTGTCATGCCACCCAGTCTTCAGAAACCTAGGTAAATATCGAATGGTTGTAAAACAATATTAGCATGCATTCAAAACTTAACTACAATGTGATTAAAGCAGATACTACCTCACTTACTATGACAACATGACTACTATGAAGACAGGGAAGTACTGCACAAGGTCACTGTTATTCCATGTATAAATGCTTGTTTATGGCAGCTTATAAATTATTAGATCAATTTTACTTCCAAACCAACAAAACTATGCTGGCTCCTCAATTTATTTTCTAAAGGTTATGTGTCAGGATATCATACATTAAATATTAACTGACTTTAAAGATTATGGCCCTCATTACAACCATGGCGGTAAAGTCTGCTGACCGCCGTGCTGACGGCTGCCAACATACCGTGCTCGCAGCGGAAATCCGCTACGGGTATTATGACCCACACTTAGAAATCCTCCACAATACAGACACCCACACAAGTCCACCACACCAAAGGTCAGTGATAAACTGACGATAGCAAAACCCACACTGTCACGTCAACAGGAATACGCCCACACTATCACGACCCACAAATCTACGCGGCTGTCTTTCAACCGCGGTAAACCATTGGTGGTACACACCGCTGCGCTCAAAATACACACACACTTACAAAACACAACCACATTGGACAACTCAAAATACACACACCTGACACACATAAAAACACCACCCCCACACACTCACACTACTATAAAACACCCACCCACATTATCCACAGCCCCTCACAACGAAATTTTTGGAAGAAGCAGAGAGACAGAAAAGCAAAGACAACACCAGCATCCAGAGGCACACAACACCATCACTCGTACACCATCCACGCACAACACACCACACACCCGAAAACATCACCCCTCACATCACATCACCTCACACATCACTCACACCACATCATGGCACCACAAGGACACCCATTATTTTCTGAGGAGTAGCTCAGTGTCATGGTGGAGGAAATCATCCGGGGAGAGCCACAGCTATTCGGATCACAGGTGCAGCAGACATCCTTTGCAAAGAAGATGGAGCTATGGCGGAGAATTGTCGACTGGGTCAACGCAGTGGGACAGCATCCAAGAACACGGGATGACATCAGGAAGAGGTGGAACAACCTATGGGGGAAGGTGCGCCCCATGGTATCCAGACACCAGGTAGCCGTACAGAGGACTGGCGGTGGACCCCCACCTCCTCCCCCACAACTAACAACATGGGAGGAGAAAGTCTTGGCGATCATGCATCCTGAGGGCCTCGCAGCAGTAGCAGGAGGGCTGGACTCTGGTAAGTCATGTCTTTACTATGATATCCCCCTACCTGCATGCCATCACAAACCCTAACCCCTACCCTCACACCCATCACTCCAACCCCTCACAGATACCCCACTATCACAACCCACACATCCCAAAACCAAGCCCTGCATGTGACACCAATACATGGACACCCATCACAGACCTGCATGGACACCCATCACCAAAGCATGTCCAAGGGAGAGACTCACCCAGGGCACACAATCACCACTCACACAAGGGCCAAGCGATATTGCAAGCACAGTAGTAGAGGGAAACACACCCATTGCACAAGATGGCACACACAGATACAATAACAATGCATTTACACCCCAACAGGACCCCTACACAACGTCACTGGACAGGAGGTGCCAGCCATATCCAGTCCCCCCACAGAAGAGGCCCACAGTGACGACAGCAGCTCTGCAAGCCTGGATCAAGATGACCAGCCCGGCCCATCAGGGACCTCTGGACAGTCTGTTCCCCTGCCACAGTCCCAAACCACCACTGAACCTCCCCTCTCAGGAATCACCACCACAGCACCCACCCAGAGGGCCCATGCCACTGTCCCCAGGACACGTCAGTCAGCAGTGTGTCCATCACTATAGGGACCCCAGGCAACCCCACTAACACAGGACGATCAGGGACCTGGGGTCAGTGGCAGTGGGCACACAGTTCAGGGGACATAGGCAAAGGACAACAGGGAAGCTGGGAGGACTGCTGTGCGACAGGGGGAGGACAGGCCCAGGGAACCCGCTCTCCACGAGGCACTCTCCAACATCATGGGAGCATACCACCATTCCCGGGAGACTATGGGCACGGTACTGGCCAAGTTTCAGGAGACCCAGCGGCTGCAGGAGGAACAGTACCTGGGGATCAGGGAGGACTTAAATTCCATTAACACCAACCTGGTCACCATTGCAGGGGTGCTGGCAGACATGGCCAACACCACAAGGGAGACAGTGGCATACCACCAGGCCCCTGACACCAGCCCGAGCGATGAACAGCCATCCACGTCTGCCGGCGCTAGAGGACAGGAGGTCCCTCCACAGGGCCAACAGGCCACCAGCACCCCACCCCCTGCAAAAGGAGAACCACCCCTCAAACGGTCCCTGCGATCCAGGCACGAGGCAGAGAACATTGCCAAGAACCCGCCAGGAAATAAGACTCTCCTGATTGTCACCCTTCTGTCCCACTCTGTCACCGTGTCCACCTTGAACTGACATTGCACCACTTCCTATGCCCCCTTGGACAATGCACCTGTGATACCAAGAGACTGGACTCTACCATGGATATTCCTCCACCATCACCCCAGCCCATTACAATACTCCCTCCACTAATTAGCACTTAAATAAACACCCTTGAATCACAAATCAATCTGGAGTCAGTCTGTTCTTTCACAAATGTATTATTACAACTTCTTTGACAAATATCAATGTTAATGTTCATTTGCACATACCAATGTATGACAGTTGTTGGGCAGCAGTAAACATAGCAGAAGGCAGAATGAGGTACCCAGATATGTGAAATGGAAAGCCAAAGTGAACTGTCAGGGTCCACACACAGAGGTTAAGAGGCTGACTTATACAATGTCCTACAGTAGTCAGATATGAGATGAGCAGTTTCAGTCTCTTACCTGTGTCTCACTGGAAGTACTGCATGATGATGTTGTTTCGGTTGTCAATATCTTCTTACTCTGCCTCCTCTTCCTCACTGTCCACAGGCTCCACAGCTGCCACAATACCATCATCAGGCCCATCCTCATGCATAAAAGGCACCTGGCGTCACAAAGCCAGGTTGTGCAACATGCAGCATGCCACGATTATTTGGCACACCTTCTTCGGTGAGTAGTATAGGAAGCCACCTGTTAGATGGAGGCACCAGAATTTGCCTTCAGGAGGCCGAAAGTGTGCTCAATAAAATGCCTAGTTCACCCATGTGCCTCATTGTAGCATTCCTCTGCCCTTGTCCTGGCATTCCTCACTGAGGTCAGTAGCCATGAGAGGCTGGGGTAACCGGAGTCACCTGCAAATGTCGATGGATATCTGTTAGACACACACTAACCCTTAGGGACTACCCCATACCCAGACACCTATTCATACTGTGTGGGGACCTTGGGCTCACCTATCAGCCACACCCTGTGCCTCAGGAGTTGGCCCATCACATAAGGGGTGCTGCTATTCCTCAAAATGTAAGCGTCATGCACAGAGCCAGGATACTTGGCATTCACATGAGATTTGTACTTGTCTGCCAAACACACCATCTGCACATTCATTGAATGGTAGCTTTTTCGATTTCTGTACATCTGTTCATTCCTGCGGGGGGGGGGACAAATGCCAAATGTGTACCATCAATGGCACCAGTCATGTTGGGGATAAGTCCCAGGGCATAGAAGTCAGCTTTCACTGTGGGCAAATTTTCCACCTGGGGTAAAACGATGTAGCTGAGCATGTGTTTCAGCAGGGCAGATAACACTCTGGTCAACACGTTAGAGAACAATGGCTGAGACATCCCTGATGCCATGGCCACTGTTGTTTGGAAGAAACCACTTGCCAGGAAATGGAGCACAGACAGGACCTGCACTAGAGGGGGTATACCTGTGGGATGGTGGATAGCTGACATCAGGTCAGGCTCCAATTGGGCACACAGTTCTTGGATTGTGGCACGATCAAGTATGTAGGTGATAATGATGTGTCTGTCTTCCATTGTCAACAGGTCCACCAGGGGTCTGTACACCGGAAGATGACGCCATCTCATCATATGCCCTAGCGGATGTGCCCTATGGAGGAGAATGGTGAGCAGAGGGTCATGTACCACGTAGGTTGCACAAGTGTTTTTGCTGTAATGTGAGTAAATCCGTGTGTGGCACTGTCTGTCTGTATTTCTGCCCAAATGTGCCGTGACGCAGTTAGGTGCCATGCCATGTGCCACCCTGAAATGGTGGCTGCCTGACCTGTAAGGAGGGACAAGGGGAAATGAGGTAACTGTACTGGTGTTGTGCAGCGTCGCGGTAGGCGGTCGAAACCGCTGCGCAATTCAGCATTGGTTATCATTGGGCCCTATGGGTTCCAGGAGCCAATGACGATGTACACCGGCGGTGACGGTACGCACCGCCACGGATGTGACAGCCATTTTCTATCTGTTCACTCACATGATACCTGACCTTCAACAGGAGAGGACCTACACTGCAAGTGCTGCTCTGACCTGAGTCTGGAAGCGACAATGGCTCAAGTGTCTGGGGAAAGGGCCCCTGCATTCACTGCGGAGGAGTTGGAGGGACTACTGGATGGGGTCCTCCCCCAGTACACGCTACTCTACGGTCCTCCAGACAAACAGGTGAGTATACTGTGAGCATGATGCGTCAGCAATGCTTGTTTGGAGTGGTGTGGATGTAAGCCACATGTTGGGGGGTGCTAAGGCGTCCTGGCCTGTCTGCTGCATGAGAGGTGGTCATTGTATGTGCGTCAGGTCATGGGTGGGAAGAGGTGGGCAATGAGTATGATGAACCGGACGGGGGAGTAATTTCCTTTCATCCTATACCTTTCCTATAGGTCAGCGCCCACCAGAAGTAGGGTATTTGACATGCCATCGCCAAGGAAGTGCGGATCCTGGCGGTCTATCATAGACTGAGCACCCACTGCTGCAAGAGATGGGAGGACCTGCGCCGCTGGAGCAAGAACACGGCGGAGGCCCAGCTGGGGATGGCCTCCCAACGTGGAAGGGGTGCACGTCACACCATGGCACCCCTGATGTTCCGGATCCTGGCGGTGGCATATCCGGAGTTGGATGGGTGCTTGAGGGCATCACAGCAGTCTCATTCAGCTGACTCAGCACGCTTTACGAGGTGTCTGGGTGGGGGATGTGGGCAGTGGTGTCCCCTAGGCCAGGGCGAACTTGGTAGGGTAGGTCCCTTGTTAGGCAGGCTCTGTGGCACTCCAACCCCAATAGTGGGAGTGGCCATCTACAACTAGTCAGCCTCCTGTGGGCTCCAGGAGTGCAGCAAATGGGGTTAGGCATAGTCCCCCATGGGCAGGTGTTTTTCCTAATAACTGCTAGTGCATGGCCTAGTGGATAGGGCTTCTCCCTGTGTGTTGTGTCCGCCAACGGTAATGGTGTTGCTGGCATTTACCATATGTCTCCTATGTCTCCTCCCCATCTTGTTTTGTCATCCTGTCCTTGTGTGCATAAGCATCATCTGGCGGAGGAGCAGAGGCACCGGAGACGGAGGGAGCTGCATCACACATGGCCCTGGAGGGTGAATCAACGGAGTCTGAAGGTACCAGTGGGACAGAGGGCAAGGGGAGCTCCACGACGGGGACAGGAGGGGACACCAGTGACAGCAACTCCTCCTCCGATGGGAGCTCCCTTGCGATGGCGGCCCCCTCTGTGCCCACTGCAACAACAGGTACAGCCACAACCCCCCTACCAGCACCACCCTCCCAGCAGCCCCTCAGAGTGTTTCCTGTGCCCGCTCACCCAGGAGGGTTGGCATTTCCTTCGCACCAGGCACCTCAGGCCCTGCCCCAGTCAGCCCTGCTGCCCTCAGTGAGGAGGCTATTGACCTCCTGAGATCCCTCACTGTTGGGCAATCAACCATTTTGAATGCCATCTAGGGTGTCGAGAGGCATTTGCAGCAAACAAATGCATACCTGGAGGGCATTCATTCTGGCATGGCGGCCCAACAGAGAACATTTCAGGCTCTGGCCTCAGCACGGATGGCAGCCATTGTCCCTGTGTCAAACCTCCCCCCTCCAACTTCCAGTACCCATTCCCAATCCCCTCTACCTCTGCCTATCCCAAGCACACTATCACATCAGCATGCACACACATCAACAAACAAAAGTAGCTCAGGCAAACATAAGCACCACACATCCCACAGGCACTCGCACAAGCACCATCCCCATGCAGACAAACCAACATCCACTTCCTCCACTGTGTCCCCCTCCTCCACGTCCTCCACCTCCCTCCATGTCTTGTCCCCACTTACACCTGCATGCTCTACATCATCAGTCACTGCCTCCATCACCAGCACGCCCATCACAACACACCAATCACGAGCAATCACCACCCCCACAACCATGCACACGTCCCCTGTGTCCTCTCCCAGTATGTCTGTGAGCCCTCCTCCCAAAGTACACAAACGCAGGCACACACCCACCCAACAGCCATCCACCTCACAACATCCTCCAACCTATGCACCTTCACTCAAAATTAGCTGACATACACCTCCTACAACCACTACCTCTTCCTCCACTCCCACACCCCCTCCATCTTCCCGTCCCAGTGTGTCAAATAAACTTTTCCTGGCTAACATTGACCTCTTCCCTACACCTCCCCTACCCCGTCCTTCCCCTAGGGCCAGGATGTCTAGAGCCCAGACCAGCACCTCAGCCACCAAATCGGCATCCACTTTGGTCCCTGCAAGTCCGGGAGGATTGAAGGGGGCACCCATGAGGGCTGCCAGTGTGCCAACTACTGTAGCTAAGGACCACCCGATTCCACCACCTGCCAAGGTAAAGAAGACGCACCACCCACCCAGCAAGGCCTCATCCAGAACCAAAGAGGACAGTGCCAAGGTCCCAGCAGTGACTACCAAGGTGAGGAAGGGACACAAAAGCAAAGGAAAGTCACCTCAGGGCACGGAGCCTCCTGGTGAGGGACTGGTGGCCCCCATTTCTCATGACAGGCCAGCAACCTGTACCACGGTGAGCACCGCCGCAACAACCGCCACCTGCACCGCCACCTGCACGGAAACTGCCACAACTACTGTCACCAGCATCATCCCCAGAGGGCAGCCATCCGAGGCTGCTGGAGACGGCCTGGTGTCTCCCTCCACTACTACAGACACCTGCACCACGAGCAGCACCGGCAGCATCTCAGCCGCAGACACTGCCGCAGCCACCTGCCCACCACGTGCCCAGCTAGTGCCACTACAGCAGACATCAGCAGCATCCCCAGTGGGCAGCCATCCGAGGATGCAGGAGACGTCCTGGACCCTGCACACACTACATGAGGCACCACCACCAGCACTGGCACTACCAGCAGTTTGCAGCCTAAGTCGCCGCAGGGTGGAGTGTAGCTCTGCCTCAATGGAGCATCATGCTACCTTTTCCCTGAAAATCTTGTGGCTCAGACACCCAGGTGAGGGAATGGGAACTGCTACACCCCATGTGCAGCATCACTGGGCACAAAGCCCCCTCCAGAAGCAGTGGAGAAAAGCATCCACTAACCCAGTCCTTGGCAGGATGAAGCACTCTGGACACAAAGCCCCCTCCAGAACCAGTGGAGAAAAGCATCCACTAACCCAGTCCTTGGCAGGATGAAGCACTCTGGGCACAAAGCCCCCTCCAGAACCAGTGGAGAAAAGCATTCACTAACCCAGTCCTTGGCAGGATGAAGCACTCTGGGCACAAAACCCCCTCCAGGACCAGTGGAGAGATACATCCACTAACCCAGTCCTTGGCAGGATGAAGCACTCTGGCTACAAAGCCCCCTCCAGAACCAATGGAGAGATACATCCACTAACTCAGTCCTTGGCAGGATGAAGCACTCTGGGCACAAAGCCCCCTCCAGAACCAGTGGTGAAAAGCATCCACTAACCCAGTCCTTGGCAGGATGAAGCACTCTGGGCACAAAGCCCCCTCCGGAACCGGTGGAGAAAAGCATCCAGTAACCCAGTCCTTGGCAGGATGAAGCACTTTGGGCACAAAGCCCCTTCCAGAACCCGTGGAACATGTCACCAACTTGAGAGATTGTGGCTTTGCACTCCCAGGAGCAAGCAGTGGTCACACCACCCACTTGAGAGACAGTGGCTTTGCACTCCCCAGGACCAAGCAGTAGGCAAACCACCCACTTGAGAGACTGTGGCTTTGCACTCCCCAGGACCAAGCAGTGGGCAAACCACCCACTTGAAAGACAGTGGCTTTGCACTCCCCAGGACCAAGCAGTGGGCAAACCACCAAATTGAGAGACTGTGGCCTTGCACTCCCCAGGACAAAGCAGTGGGCAAACCACCCACTTGAGAGACTGTGGCCTTGCACTCCCCAGGAGCAAGCAGTGGCCAACCACCCACTTGAGAGACTTGAGAGACTGTAGCTGTGCACTCCCCAGGACCAAGCAGTGGGCATACCACCCACTTGAGAGACTGTGGCTTTGCACTCTCCAGGACCAGGCAGTGGGCATGGAGCCCCCTCGAGGAGCAGTGGCATCGTCCCATCATCCAGCTGAAGTGCCCCCGCTCTCCATCCCCCTGGGGTGCCTGTTTTTTTTCCACCTGATGCCCCTGCAGTGTTCTCTCCGTTTTGAGGCAGGTGTCATGTGTGGGCTTCGCCCATGCTTTTTGGGACCACTGGTCCACGAACATTTCATAGGACAGTGTGTACTTGCTGTACATATTTTTATATACAGATTTTTTGCATATCTCTTGCTATATCTGAATGTTCGAATATTACACTAGTTCAAATCATATCGTTTTGTCCTTGCGTTCTTCCAGGGGGTGACGGGGTGTATCTGTGATGTTTTTGGATATGTGTGTCTTGTGGGTGGGGGTGTTGTGTTTTGCATGTGTGTGCCGGTCTCTTTTCCCTCCTCCCCTCCCCTGTGTGCCAGGTGCAGTACTCACCGTCGTCACCGCCTTCTTTCCACTTCGTCGTGTATTAATAGATACAGCAACATGGGCAGGATCTGTAACTTCGGCTCCATGGTGTCCTGGTTCTTCATTGAGTGTCGAGAGGTGAGTGGTTTCCCATCCAAAGACTGTTTCCTCCGTGCTTTTGATGGCGTTGGTACCGCCCCGGAAAAGCTGGCGGACTGGTGCCTTGTAATAGTGTGGGCGGTATATTGTTTTCCGTCTGTCTGTTGGCAGTTACCGCCACGGTGTTTGTTTCTACTGCCGTGGCGGTCGGAGTGTTAAAGTGGCTGTCTGTGTTGGCGGTTTCCCCTATGGTCCTAATTCAATTTTTTTTACCATCGGCCTGTTAGCGGTATTACCGCCGCTTTATCACCGACCGCCAGGGTTGTAATGAGAGCCTATGTCCTAAGTATTCTTTACCTTTAGAATTAAAGATGATTAACACTTTTTACCCATCTACAATTTTATGTTTCGTATTGCCCCCCCAAATCATCTGCCCTTGCTTATAGCTGCTACACAGAGGTAGAGGAGTTATAGTACAGCCATACAAAACATGCCCTCTACTCCCTGCCACAAATTAAACAAACATACCTTACCTGACATCCTTGACCAGCGCCACCACCTTCCCTGCCTTCCTTCCACCTCCTGCAGTTGTGCTTTCTGCTTTCAGTAAAACCAGACAAGCAGACCCTCGCTTACAGGCTCTGTGAGTGCCGTGACAGACTGGTCTGGAATGCATTTATGACTAGCAATATTGTGCATGAGTTTTGTTACCAACTGTTGCTACGAGTTACTTTAAAGAGACGAGAGCAAAGCTTGAGTTGTCTATGGTATCACTCTGAACCCCGAGGTGAAAAACATTCCTGTAATCCACTTTATACTCTTTAATATAACTTTAAGCTATGTATGGCCCCCACAATCATCTGCCCCTGCCTTCAACTACTTTGCAGTGTGGAGGATAATGGGAGAGCTATACATAACATGCCCTCTCCTCCCTGATGCAAATGTGAAAATTAAATATTTTGTTTGCTATCCTTAACTAAAACCCACTTCCTTCCCTGCTTTCCTTCCCCCTCCTGCGGCTGTATTTTCTGCTTTTAGTCAAAGGAGACAAGTAGAGCTACGTTGACAGGCTCCCAGAGGACTGTTCCCATGGGGGACAGGGTCAAGACTGATTTGCTTGTGTCTGGGTCCAAACTAGTGTGATGTGGCGAGCAAAATAATGGCTGAAACCCAGATCTGTGACTGGGGGTGAGTGTTTGAAAAGCTTCAACACTCCGTCCATCATTTTATTTTGTGGTGTTGCTATGTGCACCCAAAGTGGCTAGGATATGCCGAGACGTGGATGCCTTGCTTGCTGCACCACTGGATTCAAGCTAGCTTGGCTGATGAGGGATGATACCCCAAAACTGCTCCCAGGATTCTTGTTTCCAGTCCAAGGAGGACCTGACTTGGCAGTTCAGGCTGGACTGTTCACATGGGAAGCAGGGTGACGACTAATTTGCATATGGCTGGGTCTAAATTGGGGTGACGTGTCGAACAAACTAATGATGGATTAAACCCAGATCTGTGCCTGGGTGTGAGTGTCTGAAAAGTTTCAACACTTTGTTCAGCATTTTATTTTGTGGTGTTGCTATGTGTGTCCTAGGTGGCTAGGGTATGCCCAGACATGGGTCCCCTGCTTGCTGCACCACTGGATTTATGCTAGCTTGGCTGGTGAGGAGTGATAGCCCAAAACCGGTCCCAGTATGCTTGTCTCCGGTCAAGAAAGGACCTGGCTTGGCAGTTCAGGCTGAACTGTTTCAATGAGGAGTAGGATCAAGACTGATTTGCATATGGCTGGGTCCAAACTGTGGAGATGTGGCAAGTAAAATAAAGATGGATTAAACTGAGATCTGTGACTGGGGGTAAGTGTTTGAAAAGTTTCAACACTCTGTCCATCATTGTATTTTGTGGTGTTGCTATGGGCGCCCAAAGTGGCTAGGGTATGCCCAGACGTAGGTCCCTTGCTTGCTGCACCACTGGATTCAAGCTAGTTAGGCTGATGAGGGGTGATACCCCGAAACCGGTCCCAGGATGCTTGTTTACCGTTCAGAAAAGTATGTGGAAGGGGGAGATAAAAACACACAGTGCCTGATTCACAAATGTAAACTTACACTTTTGTGTAAGTTTAAGTTTGCTCTGAAATTCAAAAACTCCAATTGAGGGTCTTATTTAGATTTCGGCAGATGGGTTACTCCGTCACAACGGTGACAGCTATCCCGTCTGCCGAAATATAAATCTCATTATTTCCTATGGGATATATATGTTGCTTGACAGGATATCTGTCACCATTGCAAAGGAGTAACTTGTTTGACAAAACCTAAATCAGGCCCTTAGTAGTAAGTTTATGACAGTGGAGGCTCCACTGTCGGGCGGAGAATTCCACACATAAAAAGATTCAAAATACCTATCTTTTTGTGTGCAGAGTTCTCCTCCCTGACTCCAAAGTCTCCAAGGTCATTAACTTACTATTAAATTGTAGTTTGTGAATCCCAAAACAAAGTTAAACTTACACAAAATTACAAGTTTACCTTTGTGAATCAGGCCCACAATGTGTAAAGTGGTGGAAGAAAGAGGCATGAGGTGGCATCAAGACTGGGAAGCCTTGGTATTCGGCATGGCAATTCTAGCACACAGCAGTGCCAGTTGTAGGCTCTTATAAGAAACTGTGGACCTCTACACTTACTTTTATCATTTTCTTTGCATATTAAGTGCTGGATAAAATGCCAAGCTAGAGTTAAAGATCGCCCTACCTAAAGAACATTGAGAGATTGTTTAGCAGACTAATGATCTGATCGCAGACTGGCACACGCAGTCACGTCATGCCCAAAAGATGGAAAAAACAGTCATGGGTTGTTTGTTTTGTGGCTCAGGGAGGTCCTGGTCTAGGCAATTTAGTTGGGCTGTACCTATTGAAAGAGGGTCAATTCTGATTTGCATACAGCTGGATCTAAACTGTGGTGACATGGTGTGACAAAATAACGATGAACTGGGATGTGAAACTGAGTACTTACCAATGGCTGATATTAATCAATTATTCCACCCATCACTTTTTTGTATACTTCAGTGTGACACCCTTTTTGCAATGAGTATGCACAGATGTGGGTCTCCTGCTCACTTTGCCACTGGTGCCATGTTGCACCTGACGGAACAGCCCCATTAAGGCATAACTGGTCACCAGTTGCTTGTGTTCCAGTACAGGGAGGACCTGGCATTACAATTCAGGTCAGACTGATTTGCATATGGCTGGTTTTCAACTGTAGTGGCATGGTGTGCAAAATAATGATGGACTCGATGTGGTCCTGAGTAACCACAAGTGTCTGAGAATAATTCATGCATTCCAACTATCACTTTTTTGTCTACTTCAGTGCAGTGCCCTAAGTGCAATTGGTATACCCAAATGTAAGCTCACCGCTCACTGTGTCACGGGAACAAAGCTGCACCTAACTGAAAAGACCCAATCAGTGCAAAACCAGTCTTGGGTTATTTGTGCTCCGTTTTAGGGAAGACGTGGCCTGGCAGTTCAGCTCGGATATTTCCTACTGGAGAAAGGTCAAGTCTGAGCTGCATATGGCTGGGTTTAAACTGTGGTGGCATGGTGTGCAAAATAATGATTCATTGGGAAGTGGCCCGGAGTATTTACCAGTAGCGCAGATTAATTAAGTAATTTCACCCATCAATTTTGTTATATACTTCAAAAACAAATCAAAGCATTTTCTGAGACGGTGGTGCCTTTGATGTCCTGAAGGACTGGGGCAGGGACTGCCAGGTCACTTCTTAGTCCTTCATAAACACTATGGCCCTCATCACTACCCTGGCAGTCTAAAAACCGTCAGGGCGACTGTGAAAGTGTCACCGCCGATGGCCGGTGGTGAATTCTGCCAAATTAGGAGTCTGGCGGTTTGGCCATAGCCAGACCACCAAGCCTTCACCCGTCCCGCCACATTACCACGTTCCGCCGGGCTGGAGGTGAGCACCTCCAGCACGGCGGAAGGCATGACACTGCTAGTGGTAACATGAGGTGGGAGACTGGCAGAAGTTTCTGCCGGTCGCACCGCCAGAAAAAGCTGGCGGTCTTGCACCTTGGCGACAGGAATAAGGATTCCTGTCACCAGGATACACTCACCCACACGTCCACTTACCCGTACACATCCACTGACATAATCCAACACAAAAAAACACCCCATCACTCACTCACGCACTCGCATCATACACCCACATTCACACTAACATACATACACAAACACTGCACTCACCCACACATTCAATTCCCCCTCCCTCCAGTGCATACATACATTCACACCACCTCTCCCCATCCCACAGCGCATACATACATTCACTCCCTCCTCTCCCTGCACCGTATAAATACATTCACTCCCCCTGCACCGCATACCTACATTCACTCCCCCTGCCACGTACCGCATACATACATTCATACCCCCTCCCCCAGCACCGCATACACGCACTCACCCGCTCTCCCCGTCCACTCACACACATATGCACTCCCCTTCCCTTACATACACATGCACACGCATATATGCACTCACCCATTCCATCTGCTCAATTGCACTCACGCACTCAATCGCTCACACCCGCACACATGCACTCAACCCCTCCCCATCTACAAACACTCACTCACCTCCCACCCCATCCACAAACATTCACTCACCCCATTCACAAACACTCACTCATCCCTGCCCCATCCACAAACACTCACTCACCCCCACCCCCATCCACAATGACTCACACACACAGACGCACCCACAAACACCCCACCTCCCCCCACATTCACAACATTCACACATACACACTCACACACGCAGACACAAACACACCTTCCCTTCCCCCACATTCATGACATTCACACACACACTCACACATGCAGACACGCACGCACACACACACACCCTCCCCTGTTGCATGATCCACTTACTTTGTTTGTCGAGTAGGTCGTCTGGGAGGGGACGCGTCCTGGTGCTTCCACCACCTGGAGCGCCTCACCATCTGGACACTTTCCACCGTATTACGGGTTGTAATACTGTGTGCTGTCTCTTTTTGGCGTGGCAGCACCGGTGGCGGTATCGATTCTCCACCGCCGACCGCCAGCACAACCGGTCTCGGAATTCCACTGGATTTCAGGCAGAATTCAGAGATCAGTCTTAATAGGGCAGTCTTCAGACCACCAGTACTAGCTGTATTTTGGCACCTGCGGCTTTGGCGGTCTTTGGGAAACACCGCCAAAGTCGTGATGAGGGCCTCTATATCTGTTAGCACATCAGATTCATATCTCAGCCCCCATGCTGCTCATTATCCCCAGGCTTGGTTTACATTTTGGGAGGGAAGAGTTGGGTTCTTGGCAACCTCAGCAAAAACAAGATGAGGCAATTTCTTGTTATACTTGGCACGTGCACAAGGAAACGCTACAGGGCATTAAGATCAAATAACCCGGCAAACACGTTTCACAAGCTTAGATCCATTTTTGTGCATGGAGTATGCTTAGTGTGCCCTTGCAGTTAGCAGGTGAGGTGAGAAACACTGGCTGCACCTCATTCAACATGCAACCAAGAAATTTCTAAAATCTTTCTGGTCAATCAGAGAATAGGAATTTCATTAGACACAATCTGACAGCACCTCTTATTCCAGTACATGTTCTCAGTAGACATGACAGTAGTTAATTTAAGCAACATGCTTTCTCACGACCCAGATGTCTTAGCTTTACAAAAATACTTTGCAACTCAAAATTATATAGCACCATCTCACCAAGGGTTGATTTAAGGCCCAGGGGAGAAGCCCCTTCTATTCCCAAATTATCAGAGCTTTACACAGAGGTCTGTGTTTGAAATGCTGTGCAGCCTTGGATTCACTGGAAGCAATCACCCAGTCGTATTTCCTCTCATCTGCCCTTAACCAACCTGTGCAATGAGAAGGCTGTTTTTTCAGTGTCTGGACCAATGGAATGCATCCCTCTCTATTCATTCTGATTGGCTGTTGTGAAGGGGTGTTTCACAACATTGAAAGTGTGTTGGTATGACTGAGGGATGAGGAATGAGGTAGGGAAGAGAAGTGGGGATGATGGATGACAAGTAAGGATGATAGATGAAAAGTAGGGATGAGAAGTGGGTATGATGAATGAGAAGTAGGGATGGGAAGCAGGGATGAGAAGTAGGAATGATAGATCAGAAATAGGGACAAGAAGCAGGGATGATGGATGAGAGGTAGGGATCAAAAGCAAGGATGAGGAGTAGGGGTGATGGAAGAGAAATAGGGATGATGGATGAGAGGTAGGGATGATGGATGAGAAGTAGGAATAAGAAGCAGGGATGAGAATGAGGGATGATGGAAGAAAAATAGGGATGAGAAGTAAGATAGTTCTTATAAACCAGACCCTTGCTTCACTGCTCTAATCTACGACGATAACTCTTAGTTTAGTTCTTATCTAACTTGTCTAACGGTTCATCTTTTAATTCTTAATAGTAGTCCACCCCACTCATCTGTGACCACCCTCCAGTCCTCCAATGGACGACTTATATTCAGTCAGTACTACCAAGGAAGATGACATGACGTGATGTGTCATGTGCGGATATTGCATTTTCTGCTGAGGTTGCCTTTTGTATCAGACATTCTGAGCTGCACAGGGTGGAGAAGTTCACAACACTATTCACCATGGCAGAGCACTGCTTTGAGACTGGCCCTCGTGGATGTAAGCATCAGGCCTTTATCTCATCAGCCACGCTCTCTGCAGAAGCAGGCTGGCTGCACAGCCTGGGTCGCAACATTGGTGGCCGAGCTCATGTATGTTCATGAGCCAGCAATCAGTATTGTTCATCGCTCTGCTCCCAGCACTTTAAGTTGCCAGGGTTTGGAGTTGGAGCAAGATGTTTTGTTCTAGGCTTTGCTCCCAACAAACACACTACATGGTGCTATAGTAAAGCTAAGACATTTGGGTCCTGAGAAAGCATGTTGCTTGTGTTGCAGTTCAGAGAGGGCTTGACTTTGCAGTCCAGACAGGATTGTTCCTGTTGAAGCTGAAGTGTGGCTGATTTGCATATAGCTGGATCTGATCTGATGTGGTATGGTGAGTAAAATAATGATCGTCTGGGGTAATTATCAGTGGCTGAGATTAATTCAATCATTCCTTCCATTGTTATTTTACTTCAGTAATAATGCACATGGACAGGCTGGTAACCATCAGTCTTCGTAAACGGTCTCATGAAATATAGGTTCATCCCTCTTTAAAACTGCTGTGCTGTTTGGTGGGAACACAGGAGTCTATTGTTAAAGCAATGATCTTCAGACAAAAGTGTGATTTAACATGGGAGGGTCAGTTGTGTTACGCGTCTGACCTTATTTGGTCAATTTATAAGGGGACGTGTTGTAGGTCAATGGACCTTTTGACTGTGCTTCGAGTAGTTCCCACCATGTAACCCCGTACCAATACAAATCAACAGCAGCAACAATCAATAACTTCGATAATCAATAGGAGTCAGTAATTACCACACACCATGACCTCTCGGCCATTAATAACCACACCTTCTTATAAAAGTAAGAATTTTTATTTCCCTATATTAACAATGCTAAAGTCACATATGAGTTTGAGAGTAGTCTCAAAATCAAATGATAAGCATACAGAAACAATACTGGCTGACCAAATCTCCTAAAGAATCGCAATTTAATCAAAGCTTGAACCACTACACATTCTAAGGTTACAGTACAAATCAACAGCTAAAATAACCGCGTAAACAAAATGATATACATTTAGATTCAGCAAAGGAAAGATATCAATTGTTATTACATGTAGCAAGCATCATCAGTGAGTACCATAACTAACCTTCAGATTAGAATAGCCTGTTTGGACTTCATGAAAATCAATTTAGTCAACTCAATTTGGAAAAACGTCTAACTATGGTTCTTTTACAATTAGCGGCTGGTACCGAGGGGCAAAAGCAAACAGACATAAAAATCAGTAACATCGTCTTATACCTGGTCTCAGTATAGTTCAGCAGGATGTGACAGTCTTCATCAATTGGACATCAGTTCAGTCAGCATGGCATCGGAATTTTGCATTAAAGTTCAGAATAGAAATGTTTGAAGAATAGACATACAGAATGTCGCTTCTAAGCAACAAAGTTATGGAAAATTAAGCACGTCTCCTCTCGGGACGGTCAAGACAATAATGGTGAAATGGTGTCCTCCTCTCTGTACAGTCTGGCTAAGTTAGATTTCCTAAAACTATTTCACACGTTGCCATTGGTTAAAGAATCATATGTTTACTTTTAGTCCAATGAAAGTTGAGCCCCGAATCTAAGAATTTACTAGTAAATGGTTCATATGTCGATGATTGGCTCATCCTCTTCTGTTCCCATCATTGGGCTTGTCAGGTATCAATATTGTATCAGCTTATACTCGAGTCAGAGCATCCATTGTCTGCTCCTGGGAAAGTCACCTTTACACACACTACGTTATACATTGTATCCCCAGTTAGCACACCATATTCTAGCAGGCAGTTCTCATGAGAAAGAATTTCAGCTATGAGCATTTGGTCAGTACAGTGGAAAGTCACAATTTAATTCTCTAAGCAGCCATTTTAATTCTCCTAAGAAATGCAGCTTGACATGAGTCCAAGCAATTAGGCCCAAGACCGCGCTACGTTAAGGCCTACAATTAATAAAGCTAATACATAATACAGAACCCTTAATATGACATACTACTGCATTATCAAAACATGAGCTCAACATTTTACATTAATAAGCCATTAATAAGTACACTTCGTGAATATTGACGATCACTCAAGTAGGCACAATTTGAAATGTGTGTATTATTTTTCTACGTTAACTAATTTTCTATGCAAAATCAGCACTCAGAATACATGAATATTCATTAGTAAAATTCAGCGTTAACAATCCCTCCTCTGATGACTAAATATGTCATCACACCTACATCTTCCCACACAAAGTTTCTGCATAAGCTAAACGTTTGTCATCTCTATCCCTCGTTCCCTCTTTGAATTTTCCTGAAACAATTTTTCCCTTTTCATTTCTTCCCTCCTCTCACATTTTTCATTTTCTTTAATTTAATCAACCGACACAATTTACGTAATCCCCATGCTCCAAACATGCAAAGCACAATAATCAATATACCTTATATTATTTTCAATATTATCCCTTTCCCAATGTTGCTGAGACAATTTCCCACTGAAGCAAATCCCTTACCAACTTTCTCCCAAACACCTGGTTGTTTCAGCTCTTTCAAATCAGCGCTTTCATTAGTCTGATTAGTAAGTAAGCTTCTAATTTCTTTGCTATTATCAGGAATAAACAAGCAGCAATGCTTCGAATTAAGCATTTTGTAAACTCCGCCATCTTTTGCTAAAAGAATGTCTATCGCATGGTGGTTCTGAAGAGTCATAGATCTTACCGAAACAATTTCTGTATCCGTTAGGATCATGGCTCCTGAACAATTTGTCAACATGTTATCCACAATAGCAGACAACTTTTGAATCTTTATAGAATTCAGAACAACTCCTACCTAAGGAATCATTGCTCCAAATACATCTCCCACTATACCAGAAGGAGACTCTCTCTTTTGTTTAATGTGATGTTATTCAGTAATTTTCGGTAATCTTTTCAAGTCATCAAGTTGGAACATCTTTGGGAAAACCACCCCCAAGTAATATGTGCCATACCATCCTCTTGGAAGACGGTAATAAGCATTTAATCCACAGATGTAATATATTCCAGGAATCGCTGGATCCTGTCTATTCAACATAAATGTCAATTTACTCTGAAACAAAAACAGATGTCTACATTCACTCATCCCCACAAACAAAGTGTCAGTTTTAGCTTTAGGCCTATATGCACAAAGCTTTCCTATGTGTTGTGCATCTAAAGCTAATTTACCTTGTGTTTTTATTTCATTAAAAGTGTAATCATTTCTAAAAGTCCTTTTCTATAAACCCTTTTCTAATTTCTCCTTTAATGCCTTTCTCCTGTTGTCTGTCTGATCTAAGAAGCTCTTTTCTAGCAGTGTAAGCAAGCATGTCAAATTGTTCTTGTGTACATATGCCATGCCAAAGGTTAATGTAGGCTCAAAGAATCCTCTAACTAATTCTATATTATTCTGCCTAGCTACTCTACTCGGGTACTTAATTATGGGCACAAACGAAAACACAACGTCATGGTTGGAGTAGGAATACTGAATGTACTCCTGGTCATAGAATCCTGTTAGTAACAGACTACAAGTTATCCCCTAACTGAGGGGCAAACTATGATAGGTAACTCCTTCTTCAACTGATAAAGGAATCTGCATACATACATAACAATTTCTCGCATTCATTGTCTCAACATACTCACTCAATAAGCGACAGAAAACATTAGAAGAAAGTTCTCCTTGTGCGTTGTCTCCGTGCAGACACTTCTCATCTAACCTAAACTTCTCTAGTTCTGTTATTGCGGTAGTTGTCTCTAAAGCTGAAGTATGGTTGGCTTTACTCTTGTTAAGAACAATCATTCCCACAATCAATACCAAGCACAATATCACGCACACAATTGTCAAACCAATACTCATGTATTTACAGCACCTATTCTTCCTACCCTGCCGACTAATGCTAGTCATGATCTGTAAAGAATCAGAAAGTAGAAGCAAAAAAGTAATAACAATGCAGCAAAAATCAAAAACAAAATCTTCAATCTTCTTTCAGCAATTATTTACAGCTTTCAGCCTCACTTCCAAGATCCTTTGTCAAAAATTGGTTTAGCAGCTTGTCAAATCAGGTTATCCTGTCAAATCTGTTTTTCAAAAGTAATTTCCAGTTACTTTCAATAGTCTCTTTTTCTTTGTACTTTTCTTAAATTTGTCTCAACAGTTCAGTTCATTGATTTCCTTCAAGTGCCAAAATATTGACCTGGAATGTCTTGATCAAAACAAAAAGACAAAAATTCTCTCTGCCATTCACTTGTTGTTGCATATGCCCATTCAGGACCAGCATACCTTTGACTTGCTATTATCTTTCTTTTCAACTTTCGAACTCCATTCAACTCTCCTTCACTCAGGTCTTCTCTCCTTGTTGTATCTACTTCCTTTTCAATTGTTGTCACAACAATTGCTTCCTTTCTCTTAGCTTGTGACTCCAGCCACTTATCTCCTTTCAGTGGACCCTTGGTCAATTCTCTTTTCAGTGTTGAACTTGAAACTTCTTCTCGCTCTGCAGGATTTTCTCTTGACGGACCTGCAACTGGTTCAGAAGGAGTCAGACCACATCGGATTTGATCCATCTCAACTCCTTCCCCCTCGGGGTCTGCCATCTGCTCTGTTTGTCTCTCAAAATCGTCTACTTCTGGGAGAACCCTTTCCTGCTGCCTCAATTGAGATTGGCTCACTGTCACTCTCCTGGAGGTCTTCTCCTTCGTCACTCACAGGATTGACTGAACCGTTCTCAAAGTGCTCAGATCCGGTCTCAGTTCCTCTTTCTTCTCTTTCCGGCTCTGAGGTTGGTCTGATCGTTGTTGGTATTCTCAACAACTCCTCTTCATTGTCCAGAGGACATGCCACTTTTCTCGTATGGCTTGCGTGGATCCAGTTTGGAACTCCAGTGCACTTCACAGCTTTTTTAGTGATCAGAAATACTTGGAAAAGACCTTTCCACCGAGGTTCCAAAGACATCTTCCTCACATGTTTTTGGATCATAACCCAGTCACTAGCTCTCAGTTTGTGTCCTTGATCTTGAGACGGTTGCATTGTGGTGGCTTCCACCTGATGAGAGAAAAAGCGAACCACATCAGCCAGACCTTTGCAGTAGTCCAACACCATATCATCTGTTATGTTCACAAGAGCATTTGCAGGAACCACTGGCAACCTCATTGCTCTGCCCATGAAGATCTCATGCAGTGACAATCCTGTCTTCCTGTCGGGTGTGTTTCTCATTGGCATCAGAACTAACGATAGTGCATCTGGCCATTTCAGATTTGTGGATGCTCACATTTTCGCTATTCTTGACTTCAAGGTACCATTCATTTGTTCCACAAGTCCTGATGCTTCAGGGCGGTAACTACAATGCAAAATCTGCTCGATGTTTAAGGCTGCAAATAGTAATTTGCCTACTTCATTGTTGAAGTGAATTCCCCTATCTGATTCTAAAGAGATCGGAAAACCAAAACGTGGTATCAGTTCCCTAAGCAGTAGTTTCGCTACTGTGAGGCTGTCATTTCTTCGTGTAGGGTAAGCTTCAATCCAATGACTAAAGATGCGAACAATCACCAACACATATCTCAATCTTCCACACACAGGCATCTAAATACAATTCCATTTGCATTCTGCTAAATGGACCTCCTACCCTTCCAATGTGGCTCAAATTGACCACTGTCCCTTTTCCCGCGTTCATTTGTTGACAAATAACGCAACAATGACAAACTGCTTCCGCAAATTTAGGATTGAACCAATTTTGCTTGAACAGTCGAATCATGGAATCCCTACCCTGCTTGACCATGATAATACCTAGCCATTTGAGACAATAAACTGTTCGGCAAAACCAGTTGACCCTCTTCTGAAACCCACAGTTCATCCTGACCCAAGATCGTTTTTCCTCCCTGTCAACATTATTTTGCAATGTCCTCAGGTCTTCTATTGTATCTATTACATGCAATGCATAACATGGACGTGTTTAATCTTCTTCAGGTAACAATTCCCACTTATCCTTAAACGATATGCAGTTCAGTGCACAAACCCTTGCGACTTGATGAGGATATCCATTTCCCATTGACACAAAGGCCCTCATTATATCATTGGTGGTAAAAACCGCCTACCGCCAAAAGACCATCGCCGCGGCTACCAGCCGTCCACCGTATTATGATCACAGCCGGATTTCCACCAAAAGGATATCGGAAATCCGGCTGTGGCCATGCGGGCAGATGGCAGTAAGGTGGCACTGCTGCCACCAGCAGCGCCACACCAGTAGACCGCCACCAGCCGTTTTACGACCCATATTACGGCCTGGCGGAGTTCTGTTAGTGGACACTGCTGGTGGCAGCAGCTCCCCGTCCCCTCTCCTGCCGGAGGACCCCTAAACACAGGTGAGTGGGTGCTCCGACAGCTGAGGGGGGTGTTATGTGTGTGTGTGAATGTGTGTGTGTGTGCGTGCGTGTATGTGGGTGTGTGTTCCGTGTTGAATGTGTGTGCATGTATGGAGGTGTGAGTGCGTGTATGTTGTTTTCTATGAATGCGTGTTTGCGTGTATGTATGAAAGTGTGTGTGGATGTATGTGTGAATGGAGGTATGCATGCGTGGATGAATGTGAGAATGGGTGTGTGTATGCATGTGTGAACGGGGCGTGAATGTCGGGGGGTTTGGAGAGGAAAGGGAGGCAGGGGAATCTGGGGAGGGGTGCAGGGGTAGGGAAGACCTCTATCAGTGACAGGGAAGGGATTCCCTGTCACTGATAGTGCATACCGCCATGGTTTTCGTGGCGGTAAGGGAGCCACGGAAACCATGGCAGTAGACGCGGTCATAATCCCACAGGCAGTACAGTGACGGCTGCCAGGCTGGAGATTGATATCTCCAGCCCGGCAGCCATTACCCCCGTGGCAGTCAGTGTGGTACATTGGTGGTTTGGCTTCAGCCAAACCGACAATGCCCCAATATGGTGGAAAGTACAGCCAGCCTGTTGGCAGTACTTTCCACCATATTACCGCCAACCACCAGAGTCATTATGAAGGCCAAAATCTTGCGATTTCATATGTGTACTGCAATTCACCAGGGCAATCTTTTCAGGCATTTGGATAGCTTGCAACAACTCTTGAATTCTCTCACCATTTCCTACTGGTGAACCAGAAGAGGTCAGGAAACCTCTCTGTGGCCACAACTGGCCATAATCATGCACTATTCCAAATCCATACTGGCTATCCATATAGATGGTAACTTTAGACAAGCTGAAGCATGGCACGCTCTAGCAAGGGCTATCAGTTTCGCTACTTGTGCAGAGTATACTCCTCGAAGCCAGGACACTTCAAGTATACCAGAAATTGTGCACACAGCATATCTTGCTCTCAGTACTCCTGTATTGTCCCTTAGACAGGAACCATCAACAAAGATAATTTGGTCATTCTTTTCCAATCGGGTGTCTCTAATATCAGGTCTCGGTTTTGTGCACAGATCAGTTACATCAAGACAATCATGCTCAATGTCTTTTAGTTTTTCAATCTCAACGTTTTTGGAAGTAAGGTTACCGGGTTAAGCACTATACATCTTTTCAATGACACATTACGTGACCCTAAGATGCTCGTCTCATGGCGAGTCAATTTGGCACCTGTCAAGTACTGCGTTTTAGTCTTTGTAAGTAAAACTTCAATGGAGTGAGGGGCCATAATAGTGAGGGGATGTCCCATTGCAATGCCTTCACACTGTGCGAGGCTTTGTCCAACCGCTGCAACTGCACGCATACAGGCTGGTAAAGCTGCTCCAACTGGGCCCAAAGTAGCTGAAAAATATGCTACTGGGCGGTTTACACCTCCATGGACCTCAGTTAAGACAGACAAAGAACATGCATCACACTCATGACAAAACAACTTGAAGGACTTTGTGTAGTCATGCATTCCTAAACCCGGAGCTTTGCTCAAACTTTCTCTCAAATCAGAAAATGCTTTCATACAAGCCCGGTCTAACACGAGGGGATCAGTGACTTCTTTGTGAGTCAGCTTCTTCAATGGCTTGGAAATTACTGAAACATTGGAAATTCATTGGCGGCAGTAGCCTACCATCCCTAAAAACATCCTGACATCTCTCTGTGTGGCTGGGGGATTCATCTACAATATGGCTGTGACCCTTTCTCTGGATATCTTCCTTATTCCCATCTCAATCTGGTGACCCACATACTTCACTTCTTTCTGACAGTACTGTAATTTAAGTGGGGACACTTTATGACCATTCTTTCCCAAATGGTTCAGTAAGGCAATCGTGTCATACTTGCACACTTCCTTCGTTTTGGATGCAATCAACAAATCATCAATGTACTGTATCAATGTCAATTGGAAAGGCATTTCCAATGACTCCAGGTTCATTTTCAAGATCTGGTTGAATATGGAAGGTGACTCTGAAAACCCTTGAGGAATTCTTCACCAACAGTAAACTCAATCTAAGAATTAGAAACAAAAAAGAAATTGACTATCCTCATTAAGAGGCACAGTAAAGAAGGCTTGGGACAAGTCTATGACAGTGAACCATTAAGCATCACATGGAATCTGAAACAAAATCACAGCTGGATTTGGTACCATGGGACAACATTTGATCACAATGTCATTTACTTTTCTCAGCTCCTGGACAATCCGAACCTTCCCTCAGGGTTTTTTCAATCCCATTATCGGCAAATTACATGGGCTGCTCGACACCTCTTTCAAGACCCCCTGGTTTACAAATTATGCAATTATGCAAGCAACTTTCTCATCGATATCCTGTGGCATGTGGTATTCGGGAATCTGGGGAAAAAATTTGTTTAGCTTTACCTGAACTTTAACCAGCTCAACCCCCTTTATCAGGCCAATCTCTTTGCCTGTCAAATCCCACACACTCTCATTAATTGCTCCCTGTAAGTCAGGTGGAAGATCCTTTGCTGTGAATACTGGAAAGAAACTAATCAGGGGGTACTCCTCATTTATTGTGTCTCACTCTGTCTCTGGAGCTGGGTCATCCTCATCCTCACTGTTCGTCTGTATCTCGATTCCATCATTTCAGCAAGTAATTGAGCACCTTGTTTTACACAGCAAGTCCTTCCCAATAGGGATACCGGACTTGAATCACAGACTACGAATTTGTGTAATCCTTTAAAGTTGCCAATTTTAACGTGAACTGGTTCTGTGATTGGATTGGTCAAATACTGATTCGCTACTCCTATTCTCTGGACTGTCTTTCCTGAAAGTGGCAGGTTTGGAACTTCTGCAGTTCTCACTGTAGAGATAGCTCCTGTGTCAACCAAGAAGGAAACTTTGTGACCCATTATCTTTCCTATCACATATGGACCCCTCTGATCTACTTCTAAGGAAGCTGCAAGCACACATTCCTCTTCATCTGAACTGTTGCTCACCCAATCATCGTTTATTCCATTCTCATTGTGCAACGGGAATTGGTGTACTGTGTTATTACTCTGGTTAAACGTCTGACCTGTGACCTGTTGAGGAAGCATCACCTGTTGTTGTTCCATTGGGGCTTGAGGTATTTGGATTTGCTGTCTGGGTACAATTTAAACCTGCTGTTGCATTGGCTGCAACTGTGTCATCTGCACATGCAGCATTTGTACATGCTGCATGGGTTGAAAAAGTTGCATTTGATTCACATTGTTATGAAAATTTAGATAACGATCTCTCATTCTCGGTCCTCTCATGTTTTGGAACAAATTGATGTCACTTGTTTGCTGAACAACACCTTCCTATACCATCATCGGACACTCCCGCTTCCAATGTCTGACCGCTCCGCAAGTGTGGCATGGCAACAATTTCTTCATTCCCTGTACATCATTCTGAACCATTACAGTACCCAAATCGGGAATACGGTTTAAATTTCCAATTTCTCCATGATCTCTACCTCTCATCTGGTTTTTGAGATACCACATTTCCCTGCTGTTGCTGTTGTTGTGGAAAACCTCCCTGCACCCCTGTTTATGCCATTTTAATCTGCATCACCATCACCTTTTCTTTCAACTCAATCTTGTCACTACAGTACTTTTGCAGTGTGGTTAGTTTTACAAATCCTTTGCACGTTAGCTTCAGGCTTTAGGCCTTTGTGCACTTTGCCCTGGATGTATTTTATTCATTTGCTTGCAGCTTAGAGCCTCTGTGTACTTTGCTCTAAATGCTTTTTATTAGGCTTCGTACTGTTATTTTTCAAATAGCCAGTTCTACGGTTTTGTTTTATATTCATATCACACTGTTTAGCCTACTTCAGCACTGGAGTTCTCCATAACACATTCCTGTTCACTCTGTGCTTCAGTCAAGGATACAGTCTGGTACATTGCCGATAGACGTGGTAGGAGTTTAGTCTTTGGCATCCCTGCGTAGGGACATTTTGTGATCACGCTGACATGTTAGTTATAAAATCACTTCCTTGTCCCAATACACGCAAGAGGGAGATTCCGACCAGGGAACCACAACTAGACGCTGACTGCCTCATTGCAGATGCTGAACCAAGATCACAGGCCTTTGCTCAGGTATGAGGGCTGATGTCTCCCCGGTGATTCAGAAAGGCAAGTTAGAAGCTTAACATGCTGTGCTGGAAATAGAACAAGCAGAGGGAGAGTAGAAACTATTAGACACGATGATAGCTTTGTTCTTATGTTTTACTCTCCTGGTGACTATTTCAATCCTACTGTGTTGTATGGTTCTGGTTATTGCGGCTCACGCCTTATTATCTAAAATGCAGTTGTTTTATTAAAACATTATATAAAACTTATACTGCCTTTGTCATTTGTATATGAGATCATATTGTAAATGAGAGAGTTGGTTTGGATCTGAGTGACCACGACTTCCCTGAGAATTTCCAAAGATGTCATGCGCTCGGCTGCCCAATCATCTCTTCCCCCTGGGAGAAATGAGGCACTGCTAGTTAGCAGGAGCAAAAACCGGATTTAGGGTGGCAGAGTTCTTTACACGTGGGTTAGACTCAGTCCCCCACACCGTTATTGATCCTGCTGCCTAGAAATCCAGTAGTCTCATTTAGGATAATGAGAGCCCACGCGACATGGCGCCGCCAACGATTGGTCTGGCTCTAATATTTAGGTCCGGCTGACTCTCTCGGTCTCATATATATTTTGACTGCTCGGTTCCGTAAGCGGAGACGTCCGTGGAGCTGAGGATTTCCGCCACCACGGGATTGGTACAACCTATTACTTAGTGGTGGTCGTTCAAGCTTGAACTTTGAAAGGAGAACCCCGATATTGGTGTGCCTTCTCTGACCTAGTGCTGTTTTTTACAAATGGCGAATCCTAATGTAGTGAATATAGCGCTTAATATGCGGCACCCGCTCACAGGACATCTGATAGCACATGGACTGACGGTCCAGGGGGGTCCGGTCACTTTTGTGGTGGATGCCCATGCAGCCTATAGAACAGAACTTTTTTATTCTTGGGTCGTATTTCCAGCAGTTGATGGGGGTACAAACACTTTTCACGAATACACTGTTGCGAATGCCCCTGGACAATACAGGGCTTATGCATACTTAGAGATACCTTTATCTTATCAAGAACACCATAATTGGCTTGATGGCGCCCTCCCACACACAGTAGCACAAGTAAGGTTAGGTCCACTGAGTAATGATGGTCCGACCTGGCCTTTATTGGCTACTTACACACCATATCCTGCGGTTGCTAATTTGGCAGTGGCTGAAGTGCGTCGTTTATATATAGACTTAGCAACTACATACAGAAGACTGGTTCAGTTTGTAATGCAAGCATTAAATACTAATGCAGCGCGTGCTGCTCCGGCGCACCCACAGGCGGTGGTTCCGGGTATTAATTCGGCCACTGTACACTCGCTTATGGGTAAGGTACCGGCTAAACGTGAGGAAACTCCATTTTGGCTGGCGCAAAAAATTAATACGCTGGAAGCAGTATTTCCCCATACGGGACCTCAGGATACACATAGAATTTTGACGATGTGTTTGCCGTATGGGATGGTTCCGTTGGTGGACCTTTGTAATACCTGGGGCACGGTGTTTGCCGCGCTCTACACTACGGCACACGGTACACCGACATTAGCTAATTTACCGGAAGTGCTTAAACAAATTCAAGATGAATATGGAGCTGCCCCTGCCTTAGATTTGGGCATGCAGTTGATGGGCAATTTTGCCGCAGTTTCTTCTATTATTTTGAGTAATCTCAAGGGAGAGACAGTAGCACTAGCAGTGCGAATGCGTCTTCGGGACGTTCCACAGATTAATCAGGAGCGGGAACTCCCGAGAATAATAGCAGAAACATATTCCAGTATTGGTCGCGATAGCCTAGGGGCTAGACCGAAAAAACCCCAATTACAGGGTAAAAATAATAAAGATAATGCTAAACAACAGCAGCCTGAGGGTACTAAAAAGCGCTGGGAAAAGAAACAGCAAACACCTAAGAAAGATGGGGGACAGTCTCTGCAACCGGAGACCCCGCAGAATAGGTATAATCTCAGGAATAGGGATAATTTGAAGACGCCTGATAGATATCAATATACTGATACATGCCAATCTCGTTCCTTTCAGGACTCCTCGGACAAGAGAAGTGAGAGAGGTGGGCGGTCAGAGCGGAGAACTGAGTACGTGAAACCAAGACAGGATTCACAACGCTCAGCGGAGGTTTCTATTAAACAAGAAGAGAAACCACTGCAACAAAAACAACAATTTAAAAAGAAGAAAGTGGCAGCAGTCTCAGATAGACATGCCGCTCAAGAAGAGAGTTCTCTTGACGAACAAGACATGGGCGTTAGCACTGTTAGACAGCGCGGCAGAGGTCACAATAGTTCGCTGGAGTCTTCTAGAGCATCTGGAGGTGAAAGCAACTGATGATTTCATACAAGTCGAAACGGCGGATATGCGAGTCTCTGATCCTGATAGGGTATATAAAGTAACTCTGCGATTAGAAGGGGACATTGACCGCATTGTACACACCATCTTTTGGGACCATGTGGTAAAATCATATGACGTTCTGCTGGCCGAACAAGATTGGCCGCCTGACTTTGTTCACGACTGTCCGGTTGGGGAAGAGGTTATTACACCTTGCTTCTCACCACTTGTTCTGCGAGAACTAGCGGAGTCCTATAGTAAAATATGGGCTCTAGCACAGGCCCCCGCTCTAAATAGAAATAATGTGGGGTGGGATAGACAATCACCTTATCATGTAATTCCAATAAAGGGCGAACCTCAGCCGCAGCCGCAGTATCCTATCAAATTTGAGGCAAGGGCATCGGTTAGGAATATTCTTACACAATTAGAGTACCAGGGTGTAATTGAGCCCTGTGTCTCACCGATGAATAATCCCTTATTTCCAGTTGCTAAACCGGACCATTCATATAGGATAGTGGTGGATTACAGACATTTAAATGGACATACACGCACATATGCAATACAGAATTCACATAGCGCAGCGCTTATGAATAATATAGTGCGTAAAAAATACAAAACAACTTTAGATATCTCGAATGGATTTTTCTGCCAAAATATAGCACCCGAAAGTCGGGACTATACCAGTTTCAGTGCGTTTGGCTCTCAGAAAAAGTTTTGTCGTTTGCCTCAGGGGTATAAGAATAGCCCAGGACTATTTTCGGCTCGTTTAACTGAAATTCTGCACGAGTTGGACCCTGAAGCGGTATCATATGTTGATGACATATATTTGACAGACGATGAGATTCTGCAACATATAAGGCGTGTATCATGCATTGTTGTGGGGTTTGCTGAAATTGGCTATAAGTTTAATTTTAGGAAATCGAAGATTGCCTTCCTCAGCGTCATTTTCCTGGGATATGAGTTGTCGAGTGAGGGCAAGAGCTTAGCGCCACATTTTTTTGAGAAATGTGCTCAATTGCAGCCTCCTAATATGGTTCGGAAGCTCCAGTCATTGTTGGGGTTTCTGAATTTTGGCAGAACTTACATTCCTGAATATGCTACACGTATAAAACCCTTATACAAGTTGATTCATCTGAATTTTTCGAGTAGATTTTGGACGATTGAGCATACACATATATTACGAGATTTGCAAACTGATCTCTTAGCAGTTAAACACTTACACACACGGGACAATAAGACACATTTAGTCATCAGGGTGATACCTGGGGCTGTTGGGTTTACATATGTCATCTTTAATGAGGGTGAGACAGTCCCGATTGCATACAAGTCTCATTTGTATTCAGCTGCAGAACAACGATTTGCACAAACTGAGAAAATACTCACTGCAGTACAGATGGCTGTGATTAAAGAAAGACCGCTTGCCCAGGGCCAACGCATTATTGTCGTTTCCCCGATTCCAGCCTTAGAGGCTGTTACAAAAGCGAGTGTTCCTAATTCCAAAGCTTTACACCTGCGATGGATACAATGGGCTACGTCTTTGACAGCCACTGATGTAGATTACATATTTGACCCTAAACTGCAGACTCAAGAATTTCTTCAATATAAAATGGAATACCCAGTTCCTGCTGGCACATTGCCTATTGACCAATATCAGGTGGTCATGTATACCGATGGCTCTGCGCAACCAGCGGTTGGGACTAAACAACAGTATTCTGCTGCATGTGCGGTAGTGAGCGGCATTATGGAGGGGGTAGTGTTCTGCCCCCGACATACTTATACTAAAACCTTGGGAGATTGCACGGAGCAGCTGGCTGAGCTCAAAGCTCTATTGTTAGCGTTGGAGCACGCGGATCTGTCGACTTTAACCTTGCTGGTCTGTGACTCCTACTACTGTGTTCAGTCTTTCAATGAATATTTACACTATTGGAAGTTGAATGGGTTCAGAGATTCTAAGGGCAACACCATTAAACACAAATTGTTGTGGGGTAAGGTTGCGGATCTGAAAGAAACGCTTCCTAAAGTCCATGTTGTACATACACTTGGACACCAGCGCATTGGAATACACGTTGCTGGGAACACTTTGGCTGATGAAGCCGCGAAATCGGCAGTGGCTGTCACCACTGTGGCCCCAGTGACTCGTTCGAGTTCCAAACCAGACACAGAGATTTCGGCTGCCATAAAAGCTACGGCTGATGGCACGCCATTTCCTAAAGGATTTCCTTCAAAATATAGTTACTGCTTGAGTGGTGTGCTACATGCTGTTGTTAATATTCCAGGCATTGGTGTACGTGAACTACCCAATAAAATTGAGAGACCTCAATTAATTTCTGCAGCACATGAGGGGGTGGCATCTGCACATGCTGGTGTGGCTGCCACGATTTCACTTTTACAGGCTTGTTACTGGTGGCCTGGTCTCTATAAAGAGACAAAGCAATATGTCCTTTGTTGTGACGTTTGTCAACAAATTAAAGCTTCGTCAGCTAGATTCCCGCAGCAGACGCCCCTTCTGATTTCAAATAAGCCTTTATAGTGTGTGTACTTGGATCATTGTGGTCCGCTGACACCAGATAGTGCATACAAATATATTTTGGTTGCTGTAGATTCGTGCTCCAGATTTGTGTGGGTCTGGCCACAACGCTCGGCTGACGCTCGGACTGTTATTAAAGATTTGAGCTTCTTTGTCGATACATTTGCAGTTGCAGCTTTTCATTCGGACCAGGGCCCTGCTTTTGCCTCTAAGGCATTCAGGGGCACTGTGGCTTTGTTGGGGGTCCAACTCCAATTCTCGTCTCCATTTCATCCCGAGGGAAATTCTGTCGTGGAGCGTTTAAATCGTGATTTAAAACAATCCTTAACGGCCAGGGTTATAGGTACGGATCGTAGTTGGCTAGCCCACCTGTATGGAGTACAGAGAGCACTTAATAACTTGCCTAGACGGTCATTGGGGGGTCGTACTTCATATGAGTGCCTGTTCGGAACACAAATGTATGTTCCTGATCTAGATGGTCCTGGTGTGGAGGCGGCAGATACGCCTTTTGACATAAATGATCGTGTCACTGTTTTGCAGGATTTACAACAATTCCGTGAAGATAACTCTTCTGCAAGTGCTGCCTCCTCAGGAATTAAGGATGAGCCAGTAACGCCTACTGGTTGGATACACAGGATTGGGGATCTAGTGCGTGAAAAGGTCGCAATGAAGAAAGAATTTGGTCCTTCTTATTGAGCACCAGTCCCTGTATTAGGGGTTAGCAGCACAAGAACTGTAATATTACCGCCGCTGCACGGGGCCAAAGGAAATCGCTTTGTTTCCATTGATAATGTCAAGTTACAACATGTGGCAGATTCTGCACAGCAGACCAAGAGGGACACCCAGTAGTTCCGGAATCCCTCTCACTACTGGGGAAGAAGTCCCGCTGCAGGTGATTTACACCGATGCTGTTTCCTCTCCGAGCTTGGGGAGAGTGGAAGATGATCTTGCGATTTTTCCACAGACAACGATTAATTTGGAATCTTTTGATCAAGTTGCTGTACGTCCTACTGATGTTTCTGAACATGTGGTGTATAGCGTGCCTAGGCTAGAGCCTCCATCTGCTTCTTTGTTCACAGTTACACCTTTTGCAAGAACTGCCTCTGGCTGCTTCAAAGACACTGATGATGCCGTGTCAGGCTCCTCGTCCTCACTGTCTTCGGTCCGAGGTCCAAGTAAGCTGCTGAGTTGGCTTAAACGCACATATTTCGTTTTTCCTTGGAACTATTTGTGGCTTTTTATGGCTATAATGACTATTTTTTTGTGGTTGGGAATTGTGGTTACTTTTTTTTTAGTAATACATGGTCATTTTCTTCCTGAACGATCTGATATTGAGCACGTGGAGACAGTGTTAAAACCGCATTTTTCGTCTCATATGGTTCGCAGAGACTTGTCTAATGTAAACATTTATGCAATACCGATTCCGGATGGGATTGTGTAGGATAAAGTAATGTTTGATATATATGGTCCCACAGAATTGATTCAAATACCGTATGTTCTCAAGTTATCAATGAATGATATTGTTATACCAGGCATTGTTTCTGATGATTGGGATGTGAAGACAGTAGATTCTATGCTGACAGACTTGCAATATTATACTGTCTATGACGATGAAGATGCTTACCTATTTAGAGATAATCATGGTGACATGTTTTGCTACAACTATTATGGACACCACTTTATTCATAAAGCAAGTAGCCCTAAGTCCATAATTGATTATGTGCAATGGGAACATTGCCCAACTCCTCCACAACGGAGTTCAAAAACGTATTATGATAAATTTGCATATTTTTCTGGGCATAATCAACAAAATGCTAAGCCTTACTATTTTAAAGTTACTCCGTATGCTACTAAGCAAATGTCATTGACCGATACTAAGTTACTGTTTTCAAATTTGTTTGTGTCTAAACTTTCGGTTGAGGGGTATGAATATTGGTTTAAGACTGTTGATTTGAAAAGTGTCTGGGGAACGAAAAATTGGCAAATGCAAGGCAGGGACACGTTATTTAGAGCATGTATTATCCCTGTGCAGATGATTTTCCTCAATGACACGGTACAACAGACTAGCTGTTTGGGCTTAGCAACGATTAGAGAGTTAAATTTGCCTAGTATACCTGGCCCTTCCAAATTGAACAATTGGCAGCGATATGTTAATGCTACGTTTAGTGAGTTTACACACTGGGTCCAGAATGGTACGCTTAACACTTCTTTGGTACAACCGGGCGGGTGGTTATTATGGCCTGTAGACACTAATAAGTGTCATCAACCTTTTGTCTCCTCTTCAGGGGGGTTCAGGACTAGTAGGGCAGACCCTCGCTACTTTTCACCAGAACATGCTGATATCTTAACTACATACAGCGTGGGAAAGCTTTGTCAGCAATGGTTGAAATCATCCACGCTGGATGCAGTTAAATCACATCTCACGTTACTGTCTAATGATACTGACTTACAAGATTTTTTGTCGGGACCTAAGGTACCTCGGAAGAAACGATTTTTATACGAAGTATATAATGAGATTTGGAAGCTTTCACAAAAGGAGGCAGCGGCCCGGCTGAGGCAAATTGATCAGGAAAACCTGATACAGGCTTTATCTGTTGTGGATAATGGCATGCATACCCTTTCTGACCGTGTTTACACAATTGACAGCATCGTTTCCTCTGCTATAGACATTATTAAATCAGATATGTCTTCTTTATATCATGGGCAGAGTCAGACGTGGTCCATCATGCAGCTGGGTTGGACTCTTCAGACCTTGAAGGCAGGTCGCGTTCCGTGGCAGCACATTCGTGCCAGAGAGATCTTTGTCTCCTTTAATTTAACTGGTCAACAACAGCTGATGGCTAAAAAGGAAGCGACGTATGTCATGTTGAATATTGAAAAATTGGAGAAACTGCCTTTCACGGTTGCTGAGATTCCGTCAGCTGAGTGGTTGATTCATGGGGTAATTAATCTGCCTATCTCCACTCTGCAATTTACTTCTTGTTTGAAGCACATTCCGGTGGGTAGATATGAACGGTTGGGAGACAGTTACATACACGAGGTGTGGGAGCTTCCCTTTCTATACAGATGTATTAATGGTTTGAGGGAGGTTTTTCTTAGCGGTAGTGAATGCGAAACTTCTGTCAGCCCTTCCATGGTTTGTAAACAGCTGTCCTTGCACGGAGCGTGTAACCCTTCGATTGCTAACTTAGCTTGTTATCTGAAGGGAGTTCCAGTCCCGGTTATTAAAAACACTTTCCAGGTGCTTTCTAACGGCAGTTACATTGTTCTTAACAGCGAACGCTGCTGTGGCATGCGTGCCGGAATAGTTTACGTTGTCGTTGTCACCAAGGCCGTTACGTGCTGCGGGAATGTGTTGTTTCCCCCCACTCAGATTAGGGAGGTAGCGGACATCTGGCCTCATATTGCTACTTCCAAGGATAATTTCGACAAGTTGAGACGACTGAAGGTTTTATTGTTTCAAAAGCATGTGGCCCTTACATCTGCTAGCGAGACCTACGCACTACAGGTGGCAAGGTCATCAGCGGAAATACAGTCCCTTTTGAATACTAACTTTCCGAGTCACTTTGGTGAACTTGTGGGACGTATATTTAATGCGTCCAGCACTGCTGGAATTGCACATTTTTTCAAAGCCGTTGGTGTTGGTTTTGCTCACACCTTCTCTTTCATATTCGGTTTGATACCTTCGGCTATACACTCTATTTTCTGAAGCATTTTTGGGTGTTTCCCGATTACTTTGGCTTTATTGGCTGGAGTCTTGCTATTGTTGTTATTTTTTCGCAATGGCTGTCCCACCACGACGAGATCCTATATTGCTGCTCCCGTCAGCGCAGCTGTGTCATGAACGCATGATGCAGCATTTTGGAGCAACACTCCTGGGACATTTGGAGTGTGACTGGTCTCTGTCATTCCGACCAGTTTTGGATTGTGTGCAACCCGTGTTTCGGTGCCTTTGGTGCTCGTTTGAACATGCACTGGCTTTCTGTCTCTCACTGCAGCGCCCTCCAGTGGTCGATACTGATCTGTTGATGTTCCAGATTAGGGCTCGTTCCCAGACTTGTGCACTACGTTTGCGTTTGCTTCGTGAGGCAGTTTATGAGATTCCCTTCCTGGAGGAAGATGGTATTGTATCGTTCATAGGCCCTGCACAGGGTGCCGCCCTAAATGGTTTTGGGGCTTTGGAACACACCTGCTCCATGGTACTTTGTGGCGTGGATCTTCCGATATTGACATATATCGAAGTGGAGGAGCTCCTACTTTCTATTGCTTCTGTCTGACAATTGGATTTTTTTTTCTTCTGATAAATTGACATTATATTGAATTTGGCTTTATCGTCACATGTTTCCTAAATTTATGACTTTGTTGTCTTCTGACCTTGTCAAAATATATATATATTTTTATGTATTGTTTATATCTGGGGCATACTTTTATATTATTGGAACCACTTGCTATGGGGAGGGTGTAGTGTGGTTAGTTTTACGTATCCTTTGCGCGTTAGCTTCAGGCTTTAGGCCTTTGTGCACTTTGCCCTGGATGTATTTTATTCATTTGCTTGCAGCTTAGAGCCTCTGTGCACTTTGCTCTAAATGCTTTTTATTAGGCTTCGTACTGTTATTTTTCAAATAGCCAGTTTTACGGTCTTGTTTTATATTCATATCACACTATTTAGCCTACTTCAGCACTGCAGTTTTCCATAACACATTCCTGTTCACTCTGTGCTTCAGTCAAGGATACAGTCTGGTACATTGCCGATAGACGTGTAGGAGTTTAGTCTTTGGCATTCCTGCGTAGGGACATTTTGTGATCACGCTGACATGTTAGTTATAAAATCACTTCCTTGTCCCAATACACGCAAGAGGGAGATTCCGACCAGGGAACCACAACTAGACGCTGACTGCCTCGTTGCAGATGCTGAACCAAGATCACAGGCCTTTGCTCAGGTATGAGGGCTGATGTCTCCCCGGTGATTCAAAAAAGCAAGTTAGAAGCTTAACATGCTGTGCTGGAAATAGAACAAGCAGAGAGAGAGTAGAAACTATTAGACACGATGATAGCTTTGTTCTTATGTTTTACTCTCCTGGTGACTATTTCAATCCTACTGTGTTGTATGGTTCTGGTTATTGTGGCTCACGCCTTATTATCTAAAATGCAGTTGTTTTATTAAAACATTATATAAAACTTATACTGCCTTTGTCATTTGTATATGAGATCATATTGTAAATGAGAGAGTTGGTTTGGATCTGAGTGACCACGACTTCCCTGAGAAGTTCCAAAGATGTCATGCGCTCGGCTGCCCAATCATCTCTTCCCCGTGGGAGAAATGAGGCACTGCTAGTTAGCCGGAGCAAAAACCGGGTTTAGGGTGGCAGAGTTCTTTACACGTGGGTTAGACTCAGTCCCCCACACCGTTATCGATCCTGCTGCCAAGAAATCCAGTAGTCTCATTTAGGATAATGAGAGCCCACGTGACACTTTGCATACTGCAAAACCTCATTGATCGGCTTTGCTTGCTAGCAAATCAAATGACTCAATCATCTGGCTAATTTCAGGTCTCAGTGCTTCCACACATCTGAACACGAAATGAATCATGTCTTTCGGCTCAGTTGTCTCTGTACCACTGTAATGCTTAAACGTCTGCAACAATCTTTCATAATACACATGTATCGACTCTTTCGCTTCCTGAGCTGTCCTATCTATTCTTGTTTTAAAAAATTCAATCACTTTGCAATAATATTTCATTACCTCAGGAGATGGTGCACTTGTAGTCAGATCTCTCTCTTTGTTCCTTTGTCGGCCAATCTATACTCCTCTTGTACTCCATCCACAAATCAGCTGGGAATACTATCTCTAATAGAGTGTTCAAGTCCTCCCACAGGCATTTTGCAAGTTTCACTAACCTGTCTGTCTGCTGATACCATTCTACTGGTTTCTCTCTCAACCTGGGATAATCATTAGTAAAGGATAGAATGTCACTTCTGCTCCAAGGGACATAGACAAAATTCCCTTCTGGAATCTCTCTCATTGGTAGAAGTTTCAACGAATCCTTACCCTACTGCATATTTGCAATAAGATCCGCAGAATCTTTTCTTTTATCTCTCTTCTTTACCCATCTGCCTTTCCACTTGTCTAATGCTCCCCATGTCTAGACACTTTGGAGTAACTCCCAAAGGTGTGCCTTCATTCCTGCAGATCTCATGTGCTCAAATTCTTTTGTCAAAATCCAACCTGTAACTCCTTTTCAGAAGTTTTTTCTTCTCTATTCCTATGCCGTACTTCTCTGCCAAGTCTGCTAACTTCTGATGCACATTGCTCACTTCCCTTGTAATTTTGGGGCACAGATACCTCAATTCTGCTTCGGTGTAGGATTCAAGTCTGTTCACACCCATAGTTCTTTCAATAAGCTCACCCGCTTCCATCCCTAGTCTCATATAGTTCAAGTACTCCTCTCCCCAAGGAGCACTCTGCGGGGTATTCAGCTTGTCTAACCATTCAGTCAATTGTTGGGCAGTCAAACCTTGCAGCAAAATGTTGTTGGGTGGGGTATTTGGTAACGGTTGTACAACTATATTTGGAGACTGTGGTATCAGTAATTTCAGGCTATGACTAACATTCAACCCTATTACGGTATCCAGAGGAACTCTGAATGGACTAAGGTCTAGCAATGATCTTGTTCCATCAAAGGTCTGTCCCACAGGAGAGGCTATTCTGGTATTTTCATAGAGTCCTCCCCTCATTGAATTTTGACTCAGGACTCCCTGTCCACTGGCACCGTTATTCTCCCGTGCAAACAAAGGTACAATTGGGCCAGTGGTGACAGGTACAGTTACAGCGCCTGGGCTTGGTCTAATAATCACGTTCTGTGGGTGCAAAATTCCTGTATTCTGGCTCATCAGTACAGACATATCTGTGTCCCTGTTGTAGGAGTGTACTTTCGCATTGCTTGTGACTGCACTTGAGGCAGTAAGAGTGGAGTCAGCTTTGTCTGAACCAATGTCGGTTTCGGGAAAACCCGTCCTGTTGACACTGTTAGGTTTGTGGCGGTTTCCACAATGGGTACATCAGGGTAAATTCTCTGAACATTTGGCTGTGGCATCTGATTTTGTGTTACCAGTGTAGCAGGCAGATTTAGACTGCTCTGAATTGGACTCTGTGTCGTGTTAGGATTAACCTGCACTGGACTCATTTTCATGTTAACCTGTGTCGGTGCTGAGGGGATTACACTGGCGTTTGTACCACTGTCTTGTGCTGTATACAGTGGGGGACGATTTCTCAATAACTGAAAAATAAACTCTTCATCATCTGACTCTTCCTTAAGTGTTAAAGATCTCCTAGACTCCTTTGTTCTCCGCTTCCTACTTTCAGACGGGCTTCTATTTGTCTTTCTGGTGGCTTTCCTCCCTTTTCTCTCGTTGTCTTGTGTAATCGCAGGAAACAATTTCATCCCCTGTAAAGTCTCAGTTCTCAAAAATGTCTGCTCACTGTCCAATCTAGCCTCCGGTAGTGTCTTCTCTGCCTTTCTCATTCTCCACTCAAATTTCTGTTGCTGTTGCTGTCTACCTGCAAATTCCCAGATGTCTAATGTCTCGAACTGTGCTGGTCTCGGAGGGGGTTTCAAATCATACAACACCCTCCTCAGATTCTCTAAGCTCCTCAAATTAAATGTTCTGTGGGCTGGAAATGCTAAGCTCCCATCTTTCTCTGTTACTTTGCACCATTGTTTCAGCCAAAGACATGGCGTAACACCCTTTTCCTCGATTACAATGTAAGCAGGTGCATCTTCTGGTGGTGCAATATTCCCTATACTCTTGGTAATGTACCTAACTCCCCTCAAGGCACTATTTATAGCTTTGAAAATTTTCATTTTTGCGACCTTTAAATTATTCTACCTCAAATCAGGAAGTGACTTTTAATCACAAAAACCTCTTCACCAACCTTCTAAACTAATTGAGCTTCACGGTTGTCCGCCAATCCATGTGCGACCCTTCTTGCTAACCAACCTATCCCAGCGCGGCTCCAATGATGTCACACTCACACGTACTGCAGCTAACAAAGTTTTGCGGCTTGTCCTCCTAAACTCAGATTCACACTAGACTAATGCAAAATTATTGCGAGCACTAAACAAAATCAGAACCTAATTTGTCCGTTTAATACAGGTAGGGTAACACAATCGCTTCAGAAACCTTACGGATTTTTCACTGACGGCGATTCACTCTAGCACCTACTCCTTTTTTCTCAGTTTCCCCGATTCGCAAGCAAAATTCGACCCACAAATTTTACTCTCAACTGATCGGTGGGTCTGTCCTGGTGCACATAGGACTAATCAGATTTGAGTTGAAAAATTATTTCGCTCACTTTGACTCACACTCTGACTTGTTGACCATGCCCAATCGACCTAATAAACCAGACAAATTACAACAAAAACCAAGTGTCTCATACAATTTTCAAAATACTCCGGAGTATTAGACCGGACAGGGTCCGTATACTAACAACCACATGGGCAATTTATTTACCACAAAGCACCACACACATGTGAAGTTCAACCACTTCCCTACTCTCACACTTCGGAGTACGCACACTCCTTCTACAACTTAATTTGGAGTATGCAAACTCCTTAAACCCCCACAAACATCACAATTCCCCTGCAATTTGCATAAGCTTTGCAAGCATGAAACCTACTTCATTCACACTGTCACGAGAACGCCAAGAACATCCTCAAACAATCATTGGCAAGCTCCAAGGTTCTGGGAAAGTCATTCTAACTACTTAGGGGTGTATTTTCTCTCCACTTTGTATAATTGAACTGAGAAATACAACTTTCACCAATTTCTCTTACCAAATGTGTGAATTGCTTTGCTCTTCATAGGAGACTAACCCTTACCTCACTACCATCTCTGGGAGCACCTTCTATTCCTCACCTACTATCAATGGGGCCAAATACTCTTCTGGTAGGCTCTTAAGGAGACTACCCATGTACAGGACCTTTATGATGGGCTCCTAAGGAGACAAACCATCAATCTCTGCTACCATCTCTGTTAGCGCGTCTGACCTTATTTGGGTAATTTATAAGGGGACGCGTTGTAAATCGATGGACCTTTTGACTGCGCTTTGAGTAGTTCCCTCCATGTAACCCCGTACAATACAAATCAATAGCAATAACAATCAATAACATCAATAATCCATAGGTGTCAGTAATTGCCACACGCCATGACCTCTCGGCCATGAATAACCACACCTTTATGTAAAAGTTAGAGTGTTTATTTCCCTAGATTAACAATGCTAAAGTCACGTAACTTAATCTCAAAATCAAATGATAAGCTTACAGAAACAACACTGGTTGACCAAATCTCCTAAAGAATCGCAATTTAATCAAAGCTTGGACCACTACACATTCTAAGGTTACAGTACAAATCAATAGCAAGAATAACTGCGCAAATGAAATGATATACATTTAGATTCAGCAAAAAAATGACATAAATTGTTATTACATGTAGCGAGCATCATCAGTGAGTACCCTAACTACTTTCAGATTAGAATAGCATGTTTGGATTTCATGCAAAACAATTTAGTCAACACAAATATGAAAAAACATCTAACTATGGTTCTATCAAACTTAACGGCTGGTACCTAGGGACAAAAGCAAACAGACATAAAAATCAGTAACATCGTCTTATACCTGGACTCAGTATGGTTCAGCAGGCTGTGACAGTCTTTGTCAATTGGACATCAGTTCGGTCAGCATGGCATCGGAATTCAGCATTAAAGTTCAGAATAGAAATGTCTGAAGAATAGACATACAGAACATCGCTCCAAGGCAACAAAGTTAAGGAAAGTTAAGCACATCTCCTCTCAGGATGGTCAAAAAAATAATGGCGAAATGTCAGTCTCGCTAAGTTAGATTTCCTAAAACGACTTCCCATGTTGCCATTGGTTAAGTAATCGCACATTTACTTTTAGTGCAAGTAGAACCCCAAATCTAAGAATTTACTGGTACACAGTTCACATGTTGATGATTGGCTCATCTTCTCCTGTTCCTTGGCTTGTGAGGTATCAATATTGTGTCAGCTTATACTCCAGTCAATGCATCCATTGTCTGCTCTTGGGAAGGTCGCCTTTACACACACTACGTTATACACTGTATCCCTAGTTAGTACTGCATATTCTAGCAGGCAGTTCTCATGAGAAAGAATTTCAGCTATGAGCATTTGGTCAGTACAGTGGAAAATCACAATTTAATTCTCTAAGCAGCCATTTTAATTCTCCAAAGAAATGCAGCTTGACATGAGGCCGTGCAACTAGACCCAAGACCTGGCTAAGTTAACGCCTACGATTAACAAAGCTAATACATAATACATAACCCTTAATATGACATACTACTACATTAATCAAAACATGAGCTCAACATTTTACAGTAATAAGCCATTAATAAGTACACTTTGGCAATATTGATGATCACTCAAGTAGGCACAATTTCAAATGTGTGAATAATTTTTCTACATTAACTCATTTTCTATGCAAATTCAAAACTCAGAATACATGAATATTCATTAGTAAAATTCAGCATTAACAATCCCTCCTCTGATAAATAAGTCATCACACCTACATCTTCCCACACCAATCTTCTGCTTTCAGAGTACTTGGTCAAGGTGCTTCTGGTTCCAGCAATGCTGATTTGGTCCCCTCTGTCTCACAGGGCTGCTGTCTCCACTACAGAGGCCATGAAGAGACAGCTCAGTTGGAACTTAGGCTGGAGCGCAAGAAAGTCTTTAACCCCTACAGTCCTGTATGGGGTCCTAACGGAACTGAAAATGTTGTCTGGAGACAGGGTATGGCCTTCAACTAGTCACAGAGTTCCCCAGGGCCTAATTTAAAAACACAAAATTCCACTGCTTGTTGCTGAGCACACGTGGTCACATCTGCACAAGGCAATAGTGCTTTCAGGGACTTTAAAATTGACCTGACATTTTCACCATTTCCCGGATGTAAGGCCCCTGCCTTCCGGAATTTCACCTGAGATACTCTGCTGGATCTGAAATCGCTGCACTTGATGACAACCGGTAACTTTCAGTAGTTTTATTTGTGGTTGTTAAGTGTGTGATGACTTGATGACTGCATGTGCGAGGTCAAAGTTTCTGGAGCACAGTTAGATGGTGTCCGATCACTTCCACAATGTATCCTGCCTCAATTTACAAGTAAACCAGGAGGTAAACCGAGATGTGAAAGCTGTATCTTTTCAAGCAGTCTGAAAAGGCAAATAGTATTCCAAATGAAAGCGAATGAAATGCACACAAAACAGCAGGGAGGGACAGCATAAATTGCATTGTGCTGCATCTGTCTTCAAGGCAGGACATGAAAACAACGTGTATTGTGCAGGAGGTGTAGACTCTGGTTTAGTGAGTTGTGAAAGGATCTCTAAAAGGGGTGTGGTCATAGACGCATAAGTAGGAATTCTTTCCGAGAGTCATAGCCTATGAAATTAAGGTCGTAGTTTAAAACATGTGAACTAAGATCCTGTACTGCACACAGTGTGCCACCTGAGCAATATTTAGGTGCCTCTCTGTTAGTTTTGAATTGCATTCAGACGTATCACACAACAAACATATGCCTAAAACAAGACAGACTTATTGACTTTGCCAGGGTTTGTTAGTAATATCCAGTGCTTAATTTGAGCCTGTGGTTGGCACCGGCACTTATTTTTGAGGCCCGGCACTCATTTTTTTTCATCAGGCATTTACTGCAAGTAAAATACACTAATGGGAAATGCGGAGGAAGAGAAAGACAGAAGCCTATATTTATACTTTTTTGTGCCTCATTTGCGTCATTTTTTGACACAAAAGCGGTGCAAACACAAAATATAATTGTATTTTGTAGGTTTGCGCATCTTTTGCGTCAAAAAATTATGCAAATGCGCCGCAAAAAAAGTATAAATATGTGCCTGAAAGCGTAACAAAGGGAGAAAGCAGAAAACTTCAAGAGTCATCTGAAGGGAGTGACTGTGAATGGATTGAAGAGGCTAGAGATGGTTTTAGGATTACGATGCCTGTACATTTAATTGCGGCAGCCGTGAGTTCCAGAAGAAAGAAAGCTCTGAGAACCGGCATGTTTTTATTTCCAAATTAACCACTGGTAATATCAGATAAATCAACATTTTCTTATGAATAATTCTTCTTATACAGATCTCACATCATCTCCTTCCACGTCATCACTGTTTTTACACTTCTTCTGCATGTCCTTTTTTCACCTCTCATTCACCACACAGACACAAACACTCACTCTTTCTCTCTCTCTCCTCACCTATACACACAGCATTTTCTTTTATTTCGTTGCTATAGTGGACAGCCGTGTACCACCATCACACACTTTCACATAAAATGGCAATTATAATTGGCACATGCACTGCAAAGAGGCCAAGCATTGGCGGAGCATGTAGTATTTATGATCCACCCATTGGTACTTCTTGAAACTCACACTTGCTTCACCGAGAAATCTGCTTCTTACCCCGTTTTGCAGACATACAACCTGACCTCCCCCAGATGTATGTAAAAGAGTCACATTTTGCATGGGACAAAACTATAGAAACACATGATCTGGAAAAAGCAATTATTCTTAGAGAGGGCCGGATGCAGTAAAACATGGGACATGGAAAGAGGGACTGCATCCCAACGTGAATTAATGTAAGGGATTTTCCTGTCATTAGGTTTCACCTACCAGTCAGGGAAAGCTGCCTGATTGTGAAAATTGTATTGTGGGTTTACCAAGAAATTTGAAGTGCTTACAGCCTGCCTCTTGCTTACAATTGGTTGGCTTTATTGTGACTCTCATTTGATTGCTTCTTATTTAATAACTTTCCCGGTCCAAGTTGTCCACCTTGTGTTTCACCTCCCCTGGAGCATAGCTTTGATTGGCTAACTTGTATCCCTCCAATGCTCATTTTCAGGGGAACGTTTTTTCTTTTTCGTTAAACATCCCATGAGAGTCCAAGAGGGTATGCATATTCTACGTGCGTACTTTCCCCCAAATGACTGACCCATCCTTGTCACTTTCAAACATTTGTGATGTTCTTGCTCATATATTGCTCCCCCTCATTGCTTTCCATCTCATTTACTTCTCCACTGCCCTGTGTTGTTCTTACTCATGTTTTTCTGCTGTCTTTAATGTCCATCTCTCTTTTGTGTGCTTCTACCCTAACTTGTGTGTTTCAGTCACCCTTGTGAGCTGCTTTTCCTCTCCTCATGCCAATTGCTCCTCCTTTGCCCTTCCATTTCGTGGTCCTTTTTTCTCTATATTTTGTACTAAAAAAAGTTTTCATTTTTATATGTACTAATCCAATTGGCAGACGCCGCTTGGATCAGTAAATAAAGGCCCAAAAGCAAATGGCACCCATTTCATTCCGCTGACAAACCTGCTTGGTGAAGCATAAGCGTGCATACCTCATGATGCATAGGAGAATATGGTGACCACGTGCAGCAGGCACGTCATTATGCGTGCATGTGCCTATATGAGTGTCTGGGTATGCATCTGTGCTTTCGTACGCGTGTGTGTGTGTGTGTGCTTGGATGCATGCCTGACTCCCTGACGTGGTTTTTCTGTAAGAAGGTGACCCCATTTGGAGTCAGCTTTGAACCTGTCGCACATCCTGGGGATACAGTGCGTCATAAAGACTCGCACCTGTATTTATCCTTAGGCAATAACCCGAGAAGGAGTATAATGCATTATTATAGTTATCAAATGTATACATTTAGGCAAAAACCCTTGCCTACTGTTAGTGGCTGGTGAATTCCTGGAGGGATTTCTTCCTATCTTTATGGAGCTGATTAAGGGTTTGACAACACAGGCATTTTACATAGACCTTAATACAGACATTGTTGGATAAACAGGCTGATATCAAATATTCCACTGACAGCGGATGTTTCTTCACAATGGCAGGGGAGTATCTCTCCCCCACACCCACTGGGAGACACGTAGGATAAAATAAAATGGCAATGAAAAGATCTCATTACCATTTTATTTTTTACAGATGGGTGCACTGCAGCAGCCAGCATACCGTGAGCCCAGAGACATGCGGGATGTATCCTCTTCTGCCAATTGACAGGGTGGAGTACTGCAGCAGTGGCTGGCAAGACACTTCAAAGTGTGCATGTCACTTTGGCTGGCTGTCTTGCACTGGCGAAAGTGACATGCGCACTTTGAAGCTCTCCTCCCAGCTGTCTTAGACAGCTGGGTGGAGAGTAAACACAGGCCTCCAGAGCCTGAATGAACACCAGCTACCCACTATATCCAAACCAGGCATGTCCCCTTTGTAGTTAATAGCATGAGAGCAGTGCCCGGATTGGTTAGGGGAGCTCAACTTCCACAGCAGACTGCAGATTCAGAAGTGGAACACCGAGGAGGATATGCAGTTGTGGGTAAGTACAATTTATTTTATTTATTTAAAATGTTATTGTAGTTTTTTGGGGGCTTTTGGAGGGAGGGGTTGTATTTTGGGCTTTTGGAGGAAGGGGTGTTTTACTGGGCTTTTTGAGGGAGTTTTATTTTGCTTTTTGGAAGTGGTGGGGTACTTCACTCGCCCCACCACTTTCAAAGGGAACCAACCGTCCCTGTCCACCTATATTATACATCTTGGTGTAAAAAGCAACTTTACTGAATCTAACAATCTGTGCAGCGATCTGCCCTCTGGTTTCAGGAAATTTGAGAAATGGAAGCAGCACTGATAAAGGGTCAAGCACAAATCCTGGAAACCATAGAATGGGCTTTTGAAATAATGCTATTGTTTTTGGATCGGTCAGCTGGATTAAAATCCATCCACACCCTTTCCTACTGTCCAGGATGAGGGAGAAAGCATGGATGTTGGCGGACTGGGAAATAGCCCAGGTCATTTCTGAGTAATAGACATATCAGAATGTGTTTGGAGTAGGAAATCTCATGAGATGCAGTTAGTTTTGAGATTACCAGTGACTAGTTGTTTCCCCTAGTGCCATTCTATTGATAGGTTCAATCACCTCTTCCACTCTCACTGAGCCTGGAGGTACAGTTTCACAACTATGCTACTCATTTTCAAATAATGCTGATTTCCTGCCCTGGAGAAGACATGCTGGTCACTTCCACTTTAGATTTGTCAGCTCTTGGATAGAATCAAAAGCGACTAAGCGTCAATGCTTCTAAAATAGGCTTCTTCTGACAACATCAGCCAATGAGCTAAGAGGTCGATTTAGAATCTGACGAAGAGGCTACTGCGCTGCCTGTCCATCAAACTGATGGTCTGCTTTCCTTTTTTGGATTAAGAGGACCATCAGCTTTCTGTCAACAGAGCCCTGGTTGCCTCCATCGATGAAAGCTTCCCCTCATGGTCAAATGGAATACTGGCCATCAGCAGAAGGACATTACATTGCCCACCCTATTTAGAGAGGGTGGTGTATTGTCAGCAGGAAAAATCTGGCAGAGTGGAGCAGAAGAAAACTAATGACACAAAAAAACAGGAAACAAAAACTCCTTGGGTGTGGGATACATTTTTTTATTTTTCAACAATAAACTCCAAGTTTTGGAGTTTGTTTTTGAAAAACAAAATGTTTGTAAAAGTTTTGTGGATAGACAACAAAACATATGGCAGCCATCTCTCAAGATTTTTGTATTTGACATGAACTGCCATGACAACAGTTCCTGGTACAGTGATCACCACTGGGCCAGACGAGAATTCTAAATTTAGTGGGTGGGAGTCCGTCATAGTGGTGTCGCGTTGGCTCTCATTATCCTAAATTAGACTACTGGATTTCTAGGTAGCAGAGTCGTTCCTGGTGTGGGGGACTAGGTCTGACCCACTAAGAAGGACCCCTGTCACCTTCAATCCGGTTTTGCTCCGGCTAACTAGCAGTGCCTCATCTCTCCCAAGGGGAAGGGATGATTAGGCAGCCGAGCGCATGACATCTTTAGAACTTCTCAGGGAAGTCGTGGTCACTCAGATCCCAACCAGCTCTCTCATTTACTGTATGATCTCATATATAAATGACAAAGGCAGTTTAAGTTTTATAGATTGATATAATAAAACAACTGCATTTTAGATAATAAGGCATGAGCCACAATAACCAGAATCATACAACAAAGTAGGATTGAAATAGTCACGAACAGAGTGAAACATAAGAATAACGCTATCATAGTGTTAATAGATTACGTTCTCTCTAATTAAGTTCTATTTCGAGCACAGCATGTTAAGCTCTAAGCTTGCCTTTCAGATTCCCTGGGAAGACATCAACCCTCATACCTGAGCAAAGGCCTGTGTTCTGGATCAGCATCTGCAACAGGGCATTCAGTGTCTAGTTGTGGTTTCCTGGTCGGAATCTCCCTCTCCTTTGTATTAGGACAAGGAAGTGTTTTTATAACTAACCTGTCGATGTGCCCTACGCAAGAATGTGTATCGTCTACATCCCAAAGACTAAACTCCTACCACATCTATGGGCAATGTACCAGACTGTATCCTTGACTGAAGCACAGAGTAAGCGAGAATGAGAACTCCAGTGCTGAAGTAGGCTAAACAGTGTGATATAAAAAATAAAACAAGACCGTAGAACTGGCTATTGAAAAAATACGTACGAAGCTGAATAAAATGCATCTAGAGCAAAGTGCACAGAGGCCCGGTGCTGCGAGCAAAGGAATAAAATGCATCCAGGGCAAAGCGCACAAAGGCCTAACGCCTGAAGCAAACGCGCAAATGCTACATAAAAATGGCTACACCACACCCTCCCCTTGTTGGTAGAAAGTGGTTCTAATCAAACATAAAAACTGCCCTATATATAAAAATCTACAAAACACACATTTCGACAAGTCCAGAGGACACCAAAGCACAAAACTCGAAATTTTAAATAAGCATGTGACTTGAGAGCCAAATTCAAATAACAATGTCAATTTAAAACAAATCCAATTCAAATGGAAGCCACGGAAAGCAGGATATTCTCCACTTCGGCAGATGACAAGACCGGAAAATCCACTCCAAACACCACCATGGAGCAGGTGTGTTCCAAAGCCCCAGAACCATCCAAGGCGGCATCCCGTGCAGGGCCTATGAGCGAGTCAATACCATCTTCCTCCAGGAAGGGAATCTCGTAAACTGCCTCACGAAGCAAACGCAGTCGCAGTGCGCATGTCTGAGAATGAGCCCTGACCGGGAACATCAACAGATCAGCATCAACCACTAGGGGGCGCTGCAGTGAGAGACAGAGAGCTAGTGCATGTTCAAACAAGCACCAAAGGCACTGAAACACGGGCTGCACACAATCCAAAACCGGTCTGAATGACAGGGACCAGTCACACTCCGAATGTCCCAGGAGTGTTGCTCCAAAATGCTTCATCATGCGTTCACGACACAGCTGCACCGATGGGAGCACCCACATTCGCTCTTGTTGCGGCGGGACAGCCATTGCGGAAGAATACCAGCAACAGCAAAACACCAGCCAATAAAGCCAAAGTTATCGGAAATCCTCCAAAAATGCTTCCGAAAATAGAATGAATAGCCGAAGGTATCAAACCAAATATGGAGGAGAAGGTATGAGCAAAACCAACACCAACGGCTTTGAAAAAATGTGCCAGTCCAGCAGTGCTGGACGCATTAAATATACGTCCCACGAGTTCACCAAAGTGGCTTGGAAAGTTGGTATTTAACAGGGACTGTATTTCCGCTGATGACCTTTGCACCTGAAGTGCGTAGGTCTCGCGTCCAGATGTAAGGGCCACATGCTTTTGAAACAATAGAGCCTTTAGTCGACTCAACTTGTCGAAATTCACCTTGGAAGTAGCAATGTGAGGCCAGATATCTGCCACCTCTCTCAATTTAGTGGGGGGAAATAACACATTTCCGCAGCAAGTAACGATTGGTGACCAAAACCACGTAAACTATTCCGGCATGCATGCCACAACAGTCTTCACTGTTAAGGAGGACGTAGCTGCCGTTTGAAAGCACCTTGAATGTGTTTTTTTTTATCACGGGGACTGGAACTCCCTTTAGATAGCAAGCCAAGTTCGCAACCGAGGCATTACACGCCCCATGCAAGGACAGCTGCTTACAAACCATTGAATGGCTGACAGAAGTTTCGCATTCACTACCGCTAAGAAAAACCTCTCTCATGCCATTAAGACATCTGTATAAAAAGGGAAGCTCCCACACCTCATGTATATAACTGATTCCCAATCTCTCATATCTGCCCCAGGAACATGTTTCAGACAAGAAGTGAATTGTAATCTGGAAATAGGCAGATTAATAACCCTGTGTATTAACCATTCAGCTGAGGGAATCTCGGCAACGGTAAAAGGCAACCTCTCCAATTTTTCAATATTCAACATAACATATGTCGCTTCCATTTTCGCCATCAGTTGTTGTTGACATGTCAAATTAAAGGAAAAAAATATCTCCCTGGCTCTGATGTGCTGCTACGGAACGCGACCCGCCTTCAGTGTCTGAAGTGTCCAACCCAGCTGCATAATGGACCGCGTCTGACTCTGTCCATGATATAAAGAAGACATATCTGATCTAATAATGTCTATAGCAGAGGAAACAATATTTTCAATCGTATATATGCGGTCGGACAGGGTATGTATTCCATTATCCACAACAGATAATGCCTGTTTCAAATTTTCCTGATCTATTTGCCTCAACCGGGCCGCCGCCTCCTGTTGGGAAAGTTTCCATATCTCATTGTACACTTCGTACAAAAAACGTTTTCTCCGGGGCACTCTCGGGCCTGACAAAAAATCTTGCAAGTCAGTATAACTAGACAGAAGCGTGAGATGTGTTTTAACTGCATCTAGCGTGGATGATTTTAACCATTGTTGACATAGTTTCCCCACGCTATATGTAGTAATTATATCAGCATGTTCAGGTGATATGTAGTGAGGGTCTGCCCTACTTGTCCTGAAACCCCCTGAGGAGGTGACAAAACGTTGATGACACCCATTTGTGTCTATGGGCCACAATAACCACCCGCCTGGACGTGTCAATGAAGTGTTAAACGTACCATTCTGGACCCACTCTGTAAGCTCACTAAAAGTGGCATTGATATATTGCTGCCAATCTTTCATTTTGGAAGGGACAGGTATGCCAGACATATTCAGTTCTCTAATGGTTGCTAAGCCCAAACAGCTAGTCTGTTGTACAGTGTCATTTAAGAAAATCATTTGGACAGGAATGAGACATGCTCTAAACAATGTTTCTCTACCCTGCGTCTGCCAATGTTTTGTTCCCCAAACACTTTTCAAATCAACATTTTTTGACCAATATTCATACCCCTCAATAGACAGTTGGGAAACAAACGAATTTGAATACAGGAATTTCGTATTAGTCAACAGTATTTGCTTATTTGCATGCAGAGTTAATTTAAAATAATATGACTTAGCACTTGTTTGATGATGCCCAGAAAAATATACAAATTTGTCAGAATATGTTTTAGAACTCCCTTGCGCAGGAGTTGGGCAATGCTCCCATTGCGTATAGTCAAATATTGTTTTAGGACTACTGGCTTTATGAATAAAGTGGTGCCCAAAATAATTGTAATAAAACATGTCACCATAATTATCTCTAAACTGGTAAGCATCTTCATTTTCATAGACAGTATAATATTGCAACTCTGTTAACATAGAATCAACTGTCTTCACGTCCCAATCATCAGATACAATGCCTGGTATTACAATATCATTCATTGATAACTTTAGAACATACGGTATCTGTATTATCTCAGTGGGACCATATATGTCAAACATTACTCTATCCCACACAATCCCATCCGGAATTGGCACAGCGGAAATGTTCACAAAGGACAAGTCTCTTCGAACCTTACGTGATGAAAAATGTGTCTTCAACACCTCTTCCACCTGTTCAACCTCTGATCTCTCCGGAAGAAAATGACCATGTATTACTAGAAAAAAAGTAACGACAAATCCTATCCACAGAAAAAAAGCCATCAGAGTCATGAAAAGCCACAGATAGTTCCAAGGAAAAACAAAATACGTATCTTTAAGCCAATACATCAGCTTACGTGGGCCCAGGTCAGGTGTTAAAGAGGACAAAGAGTCTGATAGACCATCGTCATTGGTATTAAAGCATCTGGAGGCAGTCCTCGCAAAAGGTGCTACCGAAAACAAAGGAGTAGCAGGTGTCTCTCGCCGTGGTACACTGTAGATAACACCTTCAGCAACATCAGCAGCCACAGCGACTTGATCAAAGGATTCCAAATTATTAGTCGTCAGTGGAACAATCGTAAGATCATCTTCAACCCTCCCCAAGCTCGGAGAGGAAACAGCATTGGTGCAAATCACCTGCAGCGGAACATCTTCCCCAGTAGTGAGAGGGATTCGGGAACTACTGGGCGTTCCTCTTGGTCTGCTGTGCAGAATCGGCCACATGTTGTAACTTAACATTGTCGATAGAGACAAAGTGATTTTCTTTGGCACCTTGCAACGGCGGCAAAATTACAGTTCTTGTTCCGTGGATTCCCAGTACAGGGACTGGTGTTCGATACGAAGGGCCAAATTATTTTTTCACTGCAACCTTTTCCCGCACAAGATCCTCAACTCTGGGAATCCAACCAGTAGGCGTTACTGGCTCATCCTTAATTCCAGTGGAGGCAGCACTTGCAGAAGAATTATCCTCATGGAATTGTTGTAAATCCTGCAAAACAGTGACACGATCATTTATGTCAAAAGGCGTTTCCGCCGCCTCCACACCAGGACCATCTAGATCTGGAACTAACATTTGTGTTCCAAACAGGCACTCATATGAAGTACGACCTCCCAGGGACCTTCTAGGCAAGTTATTTAGTGCTCTCTGTACTCCATACAGGTGGGTTAGCCAACTTCGACCCGTACCTATAACTCTAGCCTTTAAGGATTGCTTTAAATCACAATTTAAACGCTCCACAACAGAATTTCCCTCGGGATGAAATGGAGATGAGAACTGGAGCTGGACCCCCAATGAAGCCATGGCGTCCCTGAATGCCTAAGAGGCAAAAGCAGGGCCCTGGTCCGAATGGAAAGCCGCAACTGCATATATACCGACAAAGATACGCAAATCTTTAATAACAGTTTGAGCGTCAGCCGAGTGCTGTGGCCACACCCACACAAATCTGGAGCAAGAATCTACAGCCACCAAAATATATTTGTATGCACTATCTGGTGTCAGCGGACCACAATGGTCCAAGTACACACACTGTAATGGTTCATTTGATATTAGAAGGGGCGTCTGCTGCGGGCGTTTAGCCGTAGAAACTTTAATTTGTTGACAGATGTCACAACAAAGGACATACTGCTTCGTCTCTTTATAGAGACCAGGCCACCAGTAACGGGCCTGCAACAGCGAAATTGTGGCGGCCACGCCAGCATGTGCAGATGCCACCCCCTCATGCGCTGTAGTAATTAATTGAGGTTGCACTCTTTTATTGGCCATTTCGCGTACACCCACGCCTGGAATCTTAACCTCAGCGTTCAGCATACTACCCAGTGAGTAATGATATTTAGATGGAAATCCCCTAGGATAAGGCGTGCCATCAGTCGTAGCTTTTATGGCTGCCAAAATCTCTGTGTCTGGTTTGGAACTCGAACGAATAACTACGGCCACAGTGGCAACTGCCACTGCCGATTTCGCAACTTGATCAGCCAAAGTATTTCCAGCAACGTGTATTCCAACGCGCTGGTGTCCAAGAGTATGTACAACATGGACTTTGGGAAGCGTCTCCTTCAGATCCGCTACCTTCCCCCACAGCAATCTGTGTTTGATGGTGTTACCCTCTGAATCTCTGAACCCATTCAACCGCCAGTAATGCAAATATTCATTAAAAGACTGAACACAGTAATATGAATCACAAACAACCAGTGTAAACTGTGCTGGATCCGTATGTTCCAAGGCTAACAATAGAGCTTTCAGCTCAGCCAACTGTGCCGTACAGTCCCCCAATGTCCGTTTATAAGTATGTTCGGGGCAGAACTTCTCACCCTCCATTTGGCCGCTCACTACCGCACATGCAGCAGAATATTGGTGTTTTGTTCCCACCGCAGGTTGCGCAGAGCCATCAGTGTACATGACTACTTGATATTGATCAATAGGCAACGTGCCAGCGGGAACGGGATATTCTATTTCATATTGGAGAAATTCCTGTGTCTGTAGCTTTGGGTCAAAAATGTAATCTACATCAGTGGCTGTCAAAGACGTAGCCCATTGTATCCATCGCGGGTGTAATGCTTTCGCATTAGGAACACTCGCCTTTGTGACAGCCTCTAGGGCCGGAATCGGGGAAACAACTATGATGCGTTTGCCCTAGGCAAGAGGTCGTTCTTTAATAACAGCCATCTGTACAGCAGTGAGAATCTTCTCTGTTGGTGCAAAACGTTGTTCTGCAGTAGAATACAAGTGAGACTTGTATCCTATCGGGACTGTCTCACCTTCATTAAAGGTGACATACGTAAACCCAACGGCCCCAGCTACAACCCTGATGACCAGATGTGTCTTATTGTCCTGGGTGTGTAAATGCTTTGCAGCTAAGAGATCAGTTTGCAAGTCTCGAAGAGCATGTGTATGCTCAATCGTCCAAAATCTACTCGAGAAATCCGGGCGAATCAACTCGTACAAAGGTTTTATACGTGTAGCATAATCAGGAATGTAAGTTCTGCCAAAATTTAGAAATCCCAACAACGACAGGAGTTTCCTAATCGTATTAGGAGGTTGCAATTGTGCACATTTTTCTAAGAAGTGTGGCGCTAGGCTCTTACCCTCATTCGACAGCTCATATCCCAAGAAAGTGACGCTGAGAAAGGCAATTTTCAATTTTTTGAAGTTAAATTTGTAGCCAATATCTGCAAATCCCACAACAATGCGGGCTACCCGCCTTAAATGTTGTAGTAACTCATCATCTGTGAGATATATATCATCAACATATGACAATGCTTCAGGGTCCAGTTCGTGCAATATTTCAGTCACACGAGCCAAAAACAGTCCTGGGCTATTCTTATACCCCTGAGGCAAACAACAAAAAAAATTCTGAGAGCCAAATGCACTGAAGCTCGTAAAATCCCTGCTTTCGGGCGCTAAATTCTGGCAGAAGAAACCATTCGAGATATCTAAAGTGGTTTTGTATTTCTTACGCACAATATTATTCATGAGTGCTGCACTATGTGAATTTTGTATAGCATATGTACGTGCATGTCCGTTCAAATGTCTGTAGTCCACCACTATTCTGTAAGAATGGTCCAGTTTAGCTACAGGGAATAAGGGATTATTCATCGGCGAGACACAGGGTTCAATAACTCCCTGGTACTCCAATTGTGTAAGTATGTTTCTTACCGATGCCCTCGCTTCATATTTAATAGGATATTGCGGTTGTGGCTGAGGTTCGCCCTTAATCGGAATCACATGATAAGGAGAATCCCTATCCCACCCCACATGATTTCTATATAAGGCGGGTGCTTGTGCCAGAGCCCATTTAATGCTATAGGACTCTGCAAGTTCTCCCGGAACAAGTGGTGAGAACGAAGGTGTAATAACCTCCTCCCCAACTGGACAGTCGCGTACAAAGTCAGGGGGCCAATCCTGTTCGGCCAGCAAAATGTCATATATCTTGACTACACGATCCCAAAAGATGGCGTTTATAGTGCGCTCAATGTCCCCTTCCAATTGTAAAGTGACCGTATAAACTCTATCGGGATCAGAGACACGCATATCTGCTGTTTCGACTTGTATGAAGTCATCAGTTTCTTTCACCTCCAGATGCTCTAGAAGATTCCGGTGAACTATTGTGACCTCTGCCGGGCTGTCAAGCAGTGCTAGTGCCCATGTCTTGTTCTTCAAGAGAACTCTATTCCTGTATGGCATGTCTAACTGAGACTACCGCCACTTTTTTCTTTTTAAACTGTTGTTTTTGTTGGATCGGTTTCTCTTCCTTCTTTACAGAAACCTCAGAAGAGCGTTGTGATTCCTGTCTGGGTTTCACGTACTCTGTTCTCCGCTCTGATCCCCCACCTCTCTCATTTCTCTTTTCCGATGAGTCCTGAAAGGAACGAGATTGGCGTGTATCAGTATATTGACATCTATCAGGCGTTTTCAAATTATCCCTATTTCTAAGATTATATTTAGACTGAGGGGTCTCCGGCCTCGGAGAGTCTCCCCTTTCTTTTTTAGGTGTCTGTTGTTTTTTTCTCCCAGCGCTTCTTATTACCCTCAGGTTGCTGTTGTTTAGTAGTATCTTTACTACCCTTACCCTGAAACTGTGGTTTCTGGGGTCTAGCCCCAAGGCTATCACGACCGATACTGGAATATGTTTCCGCTATTATTCTCGGCAGCTCCCGCTCCTGATCTAGTTGCGGGACGTCACGAAGACGCATACGCACCGCTAGTGCCACTGCCTCCCCTTTTAGATTACTCAATATAATGGAAGAAACCGTGGCAAAATTGCCCATCAGTTGCATCCCCAAATCTAAGGCCGGGGCAGCCCCACATTCATCTTGAATTTGTTTAAGCACTTCCGGTAAGTTGGCTAATGTCGGTGTACAGTGTGCTGTAGTGTAGAGCGCGGCAAACACCGTGCCCCATGTATTATAATGGTCCACTGTGGGAACCATCCCAAACGGTAAACACATCGTTAATATTCTATGTTTATCTTGAGGTCCCGTATGGGGAAATAGTGCCTCCAGCGTATTAATTTTTTGTGCCAGCCAAAATGGAGTCTCCTCTCGTTTAGCCGGTACTTTGCCCATAACAGAGTGTACAGTCGCCGGATTGATACCCGGAACTAATGTATGTTGTTGAGCTGGAGCAGCACGCGCTGGGTTTGTGTTTAGTGTCTTCATCACAAATTGTACTAAGCGTCTATGTAGCCGTTAAGTCTGTATATAAATGACGAACTTCAGCCACCATCAAGTTAGCAACCGCAGGATGTGGTGTATATGTAGCCAATAAAGGCCAGGTAGGACCATCGTTACTCAGTGGACCTAGCCTAACAGGTGCTATAGTGTGGGGTAGGGCGCCATCTAGCCAATTATTATGTTCTTGATAAGATAGAGGTATTTCTAAATATACTTATGCCCTGTACTGTCCAGGGGCATTCGCAAACGTGTAATTGTGAAATGTGTTTGAATTTCCATCAACTGCTGGAAATGTGACCCAAGAATAAAAAAGTTCTGTTCTATAGGCGGCATGGGCGTCCACCACAAACGTGACCGGACCCCCCTGGTTTGTTAGACCATGTGCTAGCAAATGACCTGTGAGCGGTTGTCGCATATTAATTGCTATTTGTATTGCCTGGGGATTCGCCATTATGAAAACAGCTATAGTTCAGAGAAGGCACACCAATATCGGGGTTTTCCTTTCAGAGTTCAAGCTTGAACAACCAACCACTATAACTAGGATCTACCTATATCGCGGTGGTGGAAGTCCTCAGCTCCACGGAAGTCTCCGTTAACGGAACTGAGGAGTCAACATATATATGAGACCGAGAGAGTCAGCTGGACCTGAAAATTAGAGCCAGACCAATCATTGGCGGCGCCATGTCGCGTTAGATCTCATTATCCTAAATGAGACTACTGGATTTCTAGGTAGCAGAGTCGTTCCTGGTGTGGGGGACTAGGTCTGATCCACTAAGAAGGACCCCTGTCACCTTCAATCCGGTTTTGCTCCGGCTAACTAGCAGTGCCTCATCTCTCCCAAGGGAAAGGGATGATTAGGCAGCCGAGCGCATGACATATTTAGAACTTCTCAGGAAAGTCGTGGTCGCTCAGATCCCAAGCAGCTCTCTCATTTACTGTATGATCTCATATATAAATGACAAAGGCAGTTTAAGTTTTATAGATTGATTTATTAAAAAGACTGCATTTTAGATAATAAGGCATGAGGCGCAATAACCAGAACCATACAACACAGTAGGATTGAAATAGTCACGAACAGAGTGAAACATAAGAATAACGTTATCATAGTGTTAATAGATTACGTTCTCTCTAATTAAGTTCTATTTCGAGCACAGCATGTTAAGCTCTAAGCTTGCCTTTCAGATTCCCTGGGAAGACATCAACCCTCATAACTGAGCAAAGGCCTGTGTTCTGGATCAGCATCTGCAACAGGGCAGTCAGTGTCTAGTTGTGGTTCCCTGGTCGGAATCTCCCTCTCCCTTGTATTAGACAATGAAGTGTTTTATAACCTGTCGATGTGCCCTACGCAAGAATGCATATCGTCTACATCCCAAAGACTAAACTCCTACCACGTCTATCGGCAATGTACCAGACTGTATCCTTGACTGAAGCACAGAGTAAGCGAGATTGAGAACTCCAGTGCTGAAGAAGGCTAAACAGTGTGATATAAAAAATAAAACAAGACCGTAGAACTGGCTATTGAAAAAATAACAGTACGAAGTTGAATAAAATACATCTAGAGCAAAGTGCACAGAGGCCCGGTGCTACGAGCAAAGGAATAAAATGCATCCAGGGCAAAGCGCACAAAGGCCGAACGCCTGAAGCAAACGTCCAAATTCTACATAAAAATGGCTACACCACAGTGGCAGGTGTAATATCCTCCGCCACCCTGACTGATATAGTACTGCACCCTAAATCTTTTCCAACATATATTCATACATGAAGGTTCAGATTGGAAAGGGCTCTGAGTCATGAGAAAGAATCTAAGGGTCTTTAGGTTAAAAACATTAAATTGTAATGAAGAAATACAATGACCACTGACCAAAAATAAAGAACTGCTATAATGTAAGGGTTAAAAATAGGTTTAGGATTAGGGTTACAGGTAGATTTACGCTTAATGAAGGACTGGATGATATTGTTAAGGTTCGGTTTAGGGTTAGATAAAGGGTACTGATCAGGGTTAAAATAAGGGTAAGGGTACAATTTAGAGTTAAGGGTGAGGCATATTTTTGACATTCTTCATACATAGAAACCTAGTGAAAGGTAATGGTGTCTTACAACGTTGAAGGATGAGATACAATGTAGGCAAGAGGTGCAGGGTTCTAGGAGGTGACTTTTACTATTTACTGTGTCATGATGTAATGATGTAACATTGTTGAAGATAGAGCCTACTCTATTTCCATCGCTGACAGACTCCTCTGATGGCCAAAGGAATACAGTTTAGTCATCTGACCTGTATACGCAATTTAGAGAGTGCAATTGGATGTTTTTTCTTGCTGTCTGTCACCACCATGAATACTGTTGTGAACTTCTCCACCCTTAGCAACCAAGAATGTATTATACAAAAGGCAACCTCGTCTGGAAACACAGTATCCAATTACGTGACCTCCCCCTTCTTGGTATTAATGACCGAATACAGGACTGCCATTGGGAGAAAAAAAGGCCACAGTTGAAGAGGGGCTACTATCAGGAATGAAAAGAAAACACATTAATCAAGGACTAAACTAAGATATATATCTGTGGACTTCTGCAGTGAAGCAAGAGGGACGGCCTAGCCTATAAGAACTAAGGGGCTCATTATAAACCCGGCAGTTCAGACCGCTATGCCGGTGGCTGCAGAAAAGGCTGCCACCGGCATGGCGGTCTGAACCGCCATATAATAAACACAGGGAGGGCCCCCTGTGGCGGCCCTCCGCCACTGCCAGGCTACCGCCGACAGGCAGCCTGAGATGGCGGATTACATTATCTGACAGGGCAGCGCTGCTCTGGATAATGTTCCCTGTTTCCCTCAGCCTTTCCCTGGCGGGGGAGGCTGGCGGAAGGGGTGCTCCGGGTCCCCTCATGGGGCCCCTGCACTGTCCATGCACCAGGCATGGGCAGTGCAGGGGCCCCCGTGCAGTGCCCCGTCGCACAGGTCACCCGCCGCACTGAGGCATTAACAACGGCTTCATGTAGAGCCGTCTGCAATGTCCCGGCCCTGCAATGCAATATTTCCGCCCGCTGGCCCAGCAGAATGTTCCTAATGCGGCCGGCAGGGTCTCAAGGGGGCTGGACAAGGCAATGTTTACCACTGTGTTTATAATGACCCCCTTAGAGCCAGAGGAATGGAAATCTGCAGTCACAATTTTGGGCTTTTTGACAATATTCAAAAGTTGGACGGCATGCTGTCCCAGGCAGCGAGCAGAAAAGGAGGTACAGTGTAGTGCTTGAAACACAGTCTCTGGGATTAACAGCCAAAGTCCACAGCTACTGTGAGCTACAGTGGGGAAACTTCTCACGGTCTCTTTAACTCTCAGGTGCAAGGCACATTTAAACTGGGTGCAAATCTTGTTGTAAATGGACTGCCTGTCAGTTAGAGGTGCAGTCTATCAAGATGGCATTGAAACTCGAACTTCTTGAGGGTTGTTGAATACACCACAAGCTGGGGGACTCCGGCTGGAGCATCCCCTAACTTCTCTAGTGCCACAGATAGGAAAGTGAACTCTGGTGCGCTGAGAAATCTATTGCAAAAGTTCTCCCTTCCCAAGGTGTATAAGGAGATAGAAGGAGTGCTTGAATTAATCCCTGGCACTAGCAATCACACTTGGCCGCATTTCAGACCATTGTTTTTTTATCCACTAAGCTATTCTAGACAGCGTCCTGCTTTATGCAAATCAGTCTTGGTCTTGATCCAATGAGAACTGTTCAGCCTGAAATGCCAGACCAGGTCCTCTCCAGATTGGAGCACAAGCAAATGCAGACCAGTTTCAACCTACTTAGGTCATTAGTGAGGTAACACTTGTGTTCTATGGCACACGAATGGGGCCCACATCTGGGCACCCCAACAGCATAGGGTGTCTACTACAAAACTAAGGTGATGGAAGTAAGGCTTGAATTAATCTCAGCCACTGGCAAGCACTCTCAGCTACATTCCAGACCATCACTTTCACCCTCCATGCCATTCTAGACAGAGCTCTGCCTCATGTACAATCCATCCCAAAATGCCAGACCCTGTCCCCTCCAGATGGAAACACATGCAACTCCATACTGATTTCAACGATCTTAGGTCTCATCATTGAGGTACACCTTGTGACCTCTGGCACAATGAGCAAAGAACGTACATCTTAGCATACCCATAGCAGTTGGGGTATCTATTGGAAAAACAACAAGGTGATGGAAAGAATGCTTGAATTAATCTCAGCCACTGAAATCACTTTGGACCACATACCAGGCTACTGTTCCAGCTAACCAAATGGCTCCTGACTAATGAATTCTATTCATAGTGAAACTTGTCCTGGGATGCTTGTGGTCTGGTTCAGAGAGGGTGTAGCTTGGCAGTTCTGGTTGTACTGTTCCTATTGGAGCAGGATTAAGGCTGATTAGCCTATAACTGGATTTAATCTGAGGTGGCATGTTGAGCAACATAATGATGGTCCGGGTGGCAGACTGAGTAATTAACAGTGGCTGAGACTAATTCAAGCATTCCACCCAGAGCTGTTTTGTATACTTCAGTATGAGGCCCAAAGTGCAACTTTGCCACTATACCCAAGCTGCACCAGGCTGACAAACCACAATCAAGGTAAAACAGGTCTTGCATTGCTTTGGGTTTCTATTCAGAGAGGCCCTGCTTGGCAGTTTGGGGAGGATTATTACTACTAGAGCAGGACTAAGGCTGATTGGCATATGTGACCAGGCATGATTTACCGACATGTATTTCATTCAGTAGAAAGTCTTGAAACACTGGGCAGTAGCTTGTAATAGAGACTGTCCCGCTAAATCCAGGACATCTGGTCAACCTATCAGGCAAAATGCTTGGTCTCTGATCCCTAGCACAGAAAGTCTGCTTGTAAACTGTTCACCCCTAAATATGACGTAGTCTAGGATAGAGTTGCTTCACTTTGGCTTCCTCTTTCCTTCTATTTCATATTCTGCGGAACTGACAATGTTGTTTGGAGACAGGTTTAGGGCCTTCAGCCACCAATAGATTGTCACAGGAACTCATTTAAAAAAACAAAATTCCACTGCTTGTTGCTGCATCATAAAATGACATAAGGTGGGAATTTCACCTGAGAGACCCCCTGTCACTGAAACCTCTGAACTTGATGACACCCAGTAACTTTTGATAGTTGTATTTGTGGTGGATTAGTGGCTGGCTGGGGGGCTGGGCACATGTGTGAGAGGTGGGTAGTTCTGGAGCACTGCTAGATGCTGTCTTAACACCTCCCACAATACATGATGCCTCACTTTGCAAGTGAACTAGGGGCTAAACCGAAAAATTATTTTTTAATTTTTCAAGCTTTCTGAAATAGTAAATAACATTCCAGATGAAAGTGAATAAAAAGCATATGCAATAACAGGATGGGACAGCAGAAATTGCATTATGCTGCATCCTATCTTCAAGGTATGCAATGAAAATAAAATTTCTATTGCATGCACTCAACATGTAATGCATTGTAAGTGTGGGCTCTGCTTTAAGTGGGATGAGACAGCATCTCTAAAAGGGGCATGGCTAAAGAAGCATAACTAGGAACCATTGCAGGAGGTGTAGCTTATGTGATTAAGGACATGGCCTAAAATATTTGAAGTACAATCTTGTGCTTCACACAGCGAGCCACCTGTCCATGAGTTATCTGATATTGCTTGCAGATATATCACACAAGAACACACATACTTATATAACTAGAGGTAGTCAGAACTCACAGAGTTTCACTCCATAAATTTCCAGAGAGTTACATTAAAACTCCATGTGAAAAATATGCATGTCACATTGCTCATGCTGCAATTTAGTGCTGGCAGCTTGAGCACTGCTCAATCAGCACAAACGGCTCCATGCAAAACACAAGAGTGTGTGGCCATTCGAATTGATCTTTCTGCCGCTCTCGAGTAGAAAATCAATTCAAGCAGCAGCAAATCTACTCAAGAAACTGCCCTCTGACCACTTGCAAATGCCCGTGTTAAAAAACTGTGCTAGAGGATGCTGAATCTCACTCCTTCTCCCCGGCTCAGGTTTTCTGTAGGCTTGCGGAAACAAATTCCGCCATCTGATGATTAGTGGAATTTGGCCGAAACTCTGTGCTACTCTTGTTGCCAAGTTCTGACACTTCCGCAAGCAGAATGAAACATTCCTCCCATCCTTGCCTAAAACACGCCTGACTTATTGATTTTTCTAGTGTTTCTTAGCAGTATCAAAGTAACAATGATTTTGTAATGAATTGTTCTCCATCTACAGCTCTCACATGTAATCTACTACTCCATCACTGTTTTTCCTTCGACATGCCCTTCTTTGTGTTTCCTTCCCTTAACCATACACACACATACACACACACACTCACTCTTTCTCCTCACCTGTGCACAGATTTTCTTTTCTTTTGCTGCTGCGAATATGTCGACAGCTGTGTTCCACCTTCACACACACTCACATAAAATGATAATTTTGATTGACACATATGGAACTATAGCTCTGTGTGCTCTGCAAAGAGGACAAGGTTTGGATGACCATGTAATCTGCACACCATGATTATCCACTGGCAGGTACTGTAAGGAACCTCAGCCTCAGATGCAAAAATCGCAATTGTGCCCCTTCATTCACACCTACAACCTGAACTCATCCAGACCGTATGTACTAGAGTCACATTTTGCATGGGAAAAACTACAGAAGCACAACATTTGGAGAAAAGGAAATATTCCTAGGGTACGCAATATGTAATAAAACATGGGAAATGTAAACAGAACTTAAGGGATTTTACAGTTATTTATTAGGTTCCATCCACAGCAAGCTGCCTGATTGCGAAACCCTATGTGGACTTACCATGAACTCATAGGTGCTTACAACCTGCCCATTGCTTACCAGAGTCACATTCATTTGCTTGGTTCTTATTCAGGGGCTTTCTTTGCCCAAGTTGTACATCTTGTGTTTGCTGGAAGGTGAACCCACCTTCCATTTGCAGCAAACTTGCCACACATGGCACTCTCTGTGATTCAGAGCATCACGTAGACTAAACAGTTGGAGTTAAACTTTTCGGCAAGAACCCAAGAAGGATTTTAGTAAGATCACCCTTTATTAAAGTTTTGAAACTTATACATTAGGGTGAAACCCTTGCCCACTCTTAATGACTGGTGAAAGCCTCAGGAATTTCATCATGGAGCTAACAAAGAGTTTGACGACACAGGCACTATTCAGTAGACTTAAAACAGCATATCCCTAATTATGGAGATATTGTTGGTCAAAAGGCTGATCTTAAACATTCTACACTGGCGAAAGAAGCAATTATACTGAATCTAACAGACTGTTGGGTGATCTGTACTCTCGATTTAGGAAATCAGAAAACATGGAAATAGCTCTGGGAAAGGGTCAACAACAAACCTTGGAAAGTATAGATGGGGTTTTGCTAAATAAAGCTAATGCCATTGAATCTGAAAATGGTTTCATTCCCTTGATCACTCTCTCATACTGTCCAGGGTGAGATAGGTAGCGGGGATGTCGTTGGCCTGGGGGGAAATGGTTCAGGTCATTTCTGAGTAATATACGTACATATTTGGGGAAGGTAATCTCATAGGAGACTGTTTAGTTTTGGAATTACTTATTGCTAGCTTTTGACCCAATGCCATTTAATAGCTTTGTCCAATCTTCTTATCAACTTTGACTGAGCCTTGGGATACACTTTCACAACTATGCAGATTACATTTAAATAAGTTTGAAGCTGAGTTCTTGCCCTGAAGAAGACCAGTAAGTTATAAAACTCACTTTAAATTCATGGATAGAATTAAAAGTGACTATGCTTAAATGCTTCTAAATCAGGTTTCTCGTGACAGCACCAGCCAATGAGCAAAGGGGTTAGTTTAGATTTGGTGGACAGGGTACTCTGTCATTTGTCTACCAAACTGATGGTCTGCCCATTTTATTGCGGGTCAGGAGGACTGTTGGATTACTTTCAACATAGCCCACTTTGGCTCAGCTGACAAAATGTTTCCTCTTGTGGCCAAACAGAGCAGGAGGCTGTCAGAAAAAGAGTATTAAACCACCTGTCTTATTTAGAGTGAACAATGTAATGTTTTTTTTTTTGCTCTCTGTCACCACCAGGTAAAAGCTAGCGGTGAAGAACAGAACAAAACAAATGATACTCACACCCAGAGGAAAGCACTCCCTGGACATGGGTGTTGTGCAGTGTTTTGTTTTTCAATAACAATCTCCCAGTTTGAGAGTTTGTTTTTGGAAAACAAAAAGTCTGTAACAGTTTGGTTACAGATGTCAAAACTGATGGCGGCTGTCCACCAGACTTTTTGTTCCTTAACATGAGCTGCCATCGTAATGGCTCCTGGCACGGGCTTGAGATCACCACACGGCCAGCGGTGATCTCTAAATTTGGCACATGGTGGTCCGATGTAATACCATCTTCCACCCTCACTGATGGAGTAATGTCTGCCAAATTTTAAATCTGGCCTAAAGTTTTTTGCAACTTCTATATAAGAATGCTCATATTGGAAAAGACACTGACAGTCAAGATAAAAAAGCAAATAATTTAGGGGTCTTTAGATGAATATGTTAAAACCATAATAAATAACTACAGTAACCACCGACTCAAAATAAAGAAATGTTATAATGTAAGGCTTAAAATAGGCTTGAGCTTTCAAAAGTGGGACCTCATAGGGTCTACCCTATGCAACTTTATGATATGCATGGTCCATAAAATCATTTCAAACTCTGGCCTCCCAGATTTGAACCCTTTGGTGGGTAAGCTCATTATGGGCGACTTAGGTGACCACAAGATTGCCAAGATATATCATATTCTTATTTCCAACCATCCAGATACATTGCCTGCTCTCAAGGGGCATGGGATGTTGGGGGTTCTGGAAAACGAGGATTGGACAAAAGCTCTGGGGACACCTCTGGGGGCTGTCATTGAGGCCCGACTCAGGCTGATTTAACTTAAATATATCCATAAAGTATATATCACACATCATCGATTATGGTGAATGGGGGTGATTACTTCCCCGACTTGCTTCTGCTGACAAGCGGCAGATGGAACATTGATTCATAGACTATGGGGCTGCCTTGTGTGGATCACTTCTGGCATGGAGTGCCATCTTGCTGGGCAGGGTCTTGTCCTGGTCAGTTCCAATGGACCCCAAACGTATTCCTCTCCTTGTCACTGATGTCTAGGTGGCACACATACAAGTTATTGCTGCTGTTTCTGGAACTGACTCTGGTAAAGTGAGATATAGCAAATGCATGGAAGGCTGAAGCCCCCACCTCGTTAGTGCTCTGGAAGAGGGAGATGGATTACTGTGTGGGCTTGGAGGTAGCAGTATATAAGACGTTGAGTTGTCTACAGAAACATTCCAAGATCTGCCAGGCATTGGTGGATTATGAAGGCACTGTGCTGGAATCTGTCTGATCTTGGGACATTTGGTAGATGATGAGGTTTGACTGTTCACGGGATGAGAGGGGAATGGGGAGGTATGGAACCAATACTAGATTTATCATGATGCTGATAGGGAGGGTTGGGGTTAGTGAGCAGCTATTTGCCTTTGTGTATGCTCATTTTGCATTCATTCTTTTTCCTTCATATATCGGACCACAAAGACTTGTTTCTATATGAGAAATGAATCAAATTTGTTTTGAAAAAACAATAGGCTTGAAATTAGCCAAAGGTATGGATCAGGGTTATGCAAGGGTAACATTTAGAGTTGGAGGTCATGCATATTATTGACCTGCGATGTGTACAAACCTAAGAGAAAGGTAGCAGACCGTTGTACAGAGTTGAGGAAAGAGAAGCAATGTTGGCAAGAGATGCAGAGTTCTAGAAGGGGGGATTGTTCTATTTACTGTTAATTTTTTCCTTCAAAATTGAATTACAAATCCATAAAACATACAATTAAAATATAAAAAATATCTCTTAGCAGCAGTAACAAAGTTAGAAAACGTTTAGAAAACATTTAAAACGAGATCAGTTGCTAATGTTTATTGATGTAATGATGTAAAAAGGTGTACCTTTCCTAATCTGAAAAAGAGTTGGTGTATCCCAGATGAATAGAGCATTGTTGTTCCAGATCCTGAGGCAGGCAGAAAGTACCTGTTGCTTGGTGTTTAGGTCTTCCCTAGAGGCTGCTTCATGTTATTGAAGGCCTATTTTCTTCATAACATTGAAATATGTAAATGTAGTGTGCCTTGGGTTAGCCCCTTGTGATTGATTAGATTGATTTTGTGTCCCTATTATTTCCCTGCTTCATATCTGATGGTTTCATTTCTATTAGATTATCCCGCCACTGGAGCATTTCTTCTTTACCAAATTCTGATTGGCTGACTTGTGTCCTTCCATTGCTCACATCAGGAACCTATTTTGCTCTTTGACATTCAGCACTCCATGCTCCTTCTCCGCTGCTCCCGTACTCGCTCCTCCTCAATTCAGTATTTAATTATTTAATTCTTTCAGCATTTATTTATGAATTAATTAATTTATTTATTTTTATTGGTGAGGGCCAGGCAGCTGCACGCTGTTACAGGGCTACTCGCTTGTTGCTCTCTGCCCTGCACCTGTACGTCCCTCCCCCATCGTTTTTTATCGATTCTATAAATTGCGTATTTGCTAAAAGGCAGCTGCACACTGCTAGTGGACCGCTCTTTTCCTGTTCTCCCATGCTCCTCAGTTTGTTCATTGCTCCCCCACCACTCGTAAAACCATTTCTATTTTTTTTTTTAATATACATTTTTGCAGCTGCCCTGGCAGCAGCACACAGCTGCTGGGCCCGTCGTTTTTTATGTGTTTGCACAGTTTTTTAATATACCATACGAAAATTACCTTTGGCTCTCAAGGTAAATCGAATTCATATTTCATTTCAAAATGGCTGCGCCACCTTTCCAAGAGGCAAACACCAGCCGTGTGTTGCTGTTGTAAAAACCTGCAAGAGCCAGACATGATGCCAAATAGGACTTTAAACAAAATTCTATGTATTCATTTGTAACATGACTTTTCAGCCTTTATTTACTTTAATTATTAACCAGGGATCATTAACACAGCTCTAAACACATCTAAAAGTGATTTCTATTCCTATTTGCCATTTGAATTATGTATAGATAAGAACTAAGAATATCGATTTTGGGTGAATTTGCGTATTTTTATACTGGCTGGGCCATTAAGGGACAGGTGGTTCCGGCAAATCTATTTGTGACGTGGAATGCGCTGTCTTTGAGAAACACTATCCCAATATTGGAATGGTGTGTCCTAAAAGGACAAAACATTAAAAGAGGACCACCATTGAGTGTGCAGGCATCATGATGTCATGATGCATGCACATGCCACAGCAGCCACAGTTTTTGCCCTAAGCCAGTAGCTCACCAATTGTTTTTTAATTTTGAGACTGATTGTCTTTTCTTTCTTCCACTTCTTCATCTTCAGGCTGATGGTGCCCTGGCTGTTGGTGTGCCAAGAGCCACCAGAGATGACGAGTTTCTTAGCTAGACAAGCTAGATCACTCATCAGTGAGGGCTTTGGGATCATATTTCTTCTTTCCTTTTAGGAGGCATGTTGCAGTGTGTAGAATACTCTTAAGGAGGACAATGTGGGATGTGGGAGGCCATGAGGTAGGTTGTTACCATCCTCTATATGCAAGAGCTCAAATAACAGTTCTAATTCTGTGAGGAGAAACTTTGCTTTCTGTATTAGAGAGAGCTGGCATCGAGCAGTCTTGGGGTTATTTGCAATATATTCCTTGAGTGTGAGGTCTGTGTCAGAGGTGAATCAGAGTGTTGTGGTACTGGTCGAAAGTGTTGGGCTTGCTGGTGATTGACTCCATCCTGTGTGCACACTGAGGGCGTGACCGGGGTCCCCATGAGCAACGAGGGTTGTATGTGCTTTCCATAAGACACGCGCCGTCCCCCAGGAAGCTGCTTGCTGCTCTAGTCTTTCAGCTGCCGCTTCTTGGCATTGCGTCACTTCCTCTTTGTTCCACCTGGGCACGTACCTGTTTTCCCTGGCAATCAGAATCCTTGTCGTCAGTCCCTTGATGAGCAGAGGCACTTACCTGTTTTTTCTTTGGCGTACAGCATCCTCGTTGGCAGTCCTTTGCTGAGTGGGGTCACTTAACCTGTTTTCATCGGCATTCATCTTCCTGGTCGGCGGTCCCTTGGTGAGTGCCGTGTTCAGCATTGGATTTCCTTGTTGCACTACGGAGTCCTGTGACACTTCATCCCACAAAGAGGAGATCCTCTACAAAACAAAAGGAACAAACAAGTACCAAATACTTTTGACAGCAATTTCTGGTAACATACTAATGATGTTTTATTTTTTTACCACAGTGAGAAAAGCATGTATACGAGTCCTAGAAAGAAGTACCTTTGACAGTGCTCCCTCTCTCTGGGCATTTCTTGTTTATTCTCTGTCCTGCTTCCCCTTTTCCCTGTTGGTTGGATCGTGGCTTTGACCTTGTTGGGCCTGAGAGAGCGTAGCTTATATAATCAATATCAACGTAAAATGATTATGAAATAATGTGTAATAATGCCGCATAGAAAATGTAACAATATGTTTAGCTAAAACGTGCGCTTGAAATGTGCCCACGGGGAGTGGCCTTCACCATATACAATGACTAATGAAATTGACTAATAATGTTGAAGTATTATGATACATATAATTTTGCAATAATAATAAAAGCCTATATGTTGGAGTTTTGCTAATAAATCATTTTAGGCCTTAGTTAGCATGGGTCGAGGCCTAGCTGCCTGGCTTTCATATTAAATGTGTTTTCTAACGTGCAGTGTGCTGACTTGCTGAAGGACATGAACTCTTGTTTTCCTCCAAATTAGAAGCTGAATGTAACTGTAGTAGATCCGTTCTCATTAAATTCGACTTGCTTGTAGAAACATTTTAGCTGAATGCAACACTGTAGACCACTAGCAGGTACAAGGTCGCCTGAACCGGTACAGACAATGGAGCCACTGACTGAAGATGTGCAAAGGACCACGAGAGTATGAAATCATACCGGACATTCCATCCGCTAAAGACGTCAATCACAAGGACCAATAAAATACGTGAGAACAGTTATGGGATGTCAAATTTGATGAGCTAATTGAAACTCTATTGGAGGGAGAGAGTGGGGTGCAACCCCTCATCCAACCACATTTTAGGGGATTGTACAACAAAAATGGGATGAAATCCCTTGACACCAGGAAGTAAATCAGAACTAGAGAGAACAGGAGAGAATAGGAGAGAGAGAATTAGGGAGATGCTGATGTGATTTGCTATGACCCAGACACTTTGTCACTCTGCATGGAGACTTTGCTGTTTGGTTCTTTAAACCATTCCTGCCTTATGCTGCCCATTTACACTCTACCTCCTTATGAGGGAAGTGCCCCTTTTACCTGATTGCTGAATTCCTGATGTCAAATCAACTGATGTCCTGAGGACGAAGACCGAACCTGAGTGCTGACCCAATACGGAGGGTAACTATATGACAATGAAATTGTAATTGTCTGTTTGCTTTTCCTTTCTAGGTACCAACTGCTTCTTTTGACAGAGACCATAGCTAGATGTTTTATAAATCGGTGTTACTAAATTGTTTTGCATGAAGCCCAACGTGCCAATGCTGAATCTATGCTTTGTTGAATAAACGTGATGATAATACTCTGCTAGCGATAACCTATGTTGACGCTGTGTTATGTTCTAATATTCGTGATTCTTTCTTTGATGAAATCTTATCAGAGTTGCCATATTGTTACTATGCTAATGTGTTTCTTGGTTTTGAGATAGATTAATAAACTTATTAGTAGAATTGTAATCAATAGGGAATAAACTTCACAAAATCATACTAAACTGTTGTGGTTATTAAATGTCTTTGACCTATTTGAATTGTCATATTACTGTGAACTTTGATGACATTATTGACATATTGATTGACATGCTGATTAGCTATCTCGTCCTAAGGTGTCTTCAATCAGGGTCAAAAGATTCATTGGCCTAAAACGAGTCCCAAAGTGAGTAAATTAGTCCTAAAGGGACGCGTTAACAGGCCTTTCCAATCGATAGGGAGGTGGGGATTTTTGCTTTGCGTCCTCTGTCCTCGCTCCTGCATAAACAACAAGGTGAGATTGTGTCAGAATGGCAAGTCCACACAGAGTTTTACGCCTGAGTGAGGATGGAGGCACGAGAAGTTACTTTAGCAGATCGGGCACATGTGCTAGGCAATGTTGAGAAGGAGACGTAGGATTTAGGTCAAAGAGTGGATGTTTTGCAAGATTTAGAGGCATCAGGGGCTAGTTCCCCATCCTTTGGACCTGGGGTTTAAGGCACAGAAAGTTATTTTCCATCTAAGTCGACTAAAGGAATTAGTCAAAGGACAGAAGCCCCGGTCACTCAGGTCACCACTCCGTTTATTCTTCCATTAGTTCCACCTGAGAGGTTTTTTGGGTACCCTTATAAGTTTGCCTCTTTTATTAATCAACGCCAGTTTCATGTCATGTGCAAAGCAGCCTGTTTTCCCAATGAGCCATCAAAAGTGGCTTTCTTGTTATCATGCTTAGGAGGGACTGCAGCTATTTGGTCCACACGAATAGTCAAGAGAAATTATCCCCTATTGTATAATTATTCTGCATTCAAAGCTGAATTAAAAAGGCTATTTGATCACCATTCTTTTATGCAGTTGGTAGATTCTGAACTCTTGAACTTGCCACATGGCAATAAAGATCTTATTACATACATTTCCACCTTTAAATGATTAGTGGCTAATTCAAGGTGGCCATAAAGTAAAATAAGTTATTTATTTGGCTGGGTTTTGAAAGATACATTAAAAGATTTATTGACTCAAATCATAGATCCCTCCGTAACATGTAACAACCTGATCTATCTTGAAGGGAAGCTGGACCATTGCCTCAATGAAAGGTGTCGCGATAGAGGATGTATAGAAACTCAGATAATAGTATACAAAGATGAGAAACTAGATTTTGCAAAACAACTGGAAGAACCTGAACCTAAACAAATAGGCAGTTTAAAAGGACCAATAAAAAATATTAATAAGTGAAGAAGAACGACACAGGTGACAGGCTTGAAGCTATGTCTGTATTGTGGAAAAAATTATACTTTCTGAGTGACTTTACAGTTAAGCCTAGATGAAAGAGTGCTTTGAGAAACTAGAATCCCTGAGACATGTTGTGATGAGTGTTTTGGGTAGATCGAGTATTTCAGTCTCAAAAGTTTCAGCACAAATCACCTCTGTGCAGATGACCCAACATTTCTTTGTCGCCTTGCAAGTAAAGTGGAGGGACAGATCAGTACAACTACAAGTGCTGCTTGTTTCTGGGGCAGCAGGAAATTTCATGGATTTAACTTTAGTTGCCCAATTTGACATCCCTACATTGCCTAAGACTTAGTAGATGGGGTAAAAAGCATAGATTGTAGTGGTAAAAAAATCAGGGCCCATCACTCATTCCACAGGGGACTTAACTTTAATCATTCAGCAAAACAATGGAGATGTGTGTGTTTTGATTTCATCAGTTTCGGGTAATTCTAGGAATACCCTGGCTATAAAAACACAACTCCGACATTGACTGGGCCAAGCATACAGTGACCTTTAATTCTAAACTTTGTGCTGCACACTGTTTATTTACCAGGTCTGTGTCTGATTCTCGGGCAACAATGGCAGCTATAACAGAGATTGCTTTTCCTGGTATTCCCCCATGATATCATGATTATGCAGATGTCTTTGATATACATAGATCTTCTGTTCTTTCCCCACACCGGCCATGATTGCCAAAATGACCCTGCCCCTAAAGCTAAAATTCCTTGTAGCCAGATCTATGTGCCCACAGAAAAGTAAAACATTAATCTTTGTGATTACCTGACAAAATGATTCATATAGGTTCATTAGACCATCTCATTCCCTCTTCTCCCTTATTTTTTGGCTTAAAAAAATAGGGGGAACTTTGTGCATGTGTTAACTATAGCGTCCTTAATGATGTCACTTTTAAGAATCGTTATCTTTTGCCATTAATACGAACATTGCTAGATCAAATTAAGAATACTATGGTTAGATGTAAGAGGTGCATACCATTTGGTGTGAATTAGAGGAGGAGACAAGTGGAAAACTGCTTTTCATACTAAGTATGGCTTATGTGAATATTTGGTCATGCCTTTTATCTTATGTAATGCCCCAGCTGCATTTCAGTTTTTTATCACTGAAGTATTAAGAGAGTATTTGGATGTATGTGCTGTAGCTTATTTGAAATCCTAGTTTACTATTCAAATACCCAAGACCACGTAAATCATGCGCAATCCATATTAAAGACACTTTGGGAGCACCATTTATTTATAAAATTGGAGAAATGCAAGTTTCATTTGTCTTGCGTATTCTTTTTGAGTTATGTATTGTCTGCACAAGGAATTGGCATGGATCCTTAAAACGTCTGCGCAATTACACAATGGAAATCACCCCAGACAGTTAAAGAAGTACAAAGCTTTCTGGGGTATGCTAACTTCTATTGAAGGTTCATTGATCATTTTTCCACCCTAGTCTCCCCTATAAAAAGATAGCTACACAAAGGTGTGAAATTTTCCTGGACAGATGAGGTTGAAAAGGCCTTTCAGTTGCTAAAACATGTTTTCTCCCACGCCCCATTTTTACTACATCCTAATCCCACTCAGCCATTCATTGTTGAGGCAGACACTTCTCAAGTAGTCTTAGGTAGGGTGTTCTCTTAAAGGGACAAGACTACAGGGAGGCTTCATTCTGTCACTTTCTACTCACATAAATTAAGTCCAGCTGAAATGAATTACACAGAGAGAGACAGTGGATTATTAGCTATTAAAAGAGCCTTTGAAGAGTGGAGACAATACTTGTTGTGTTCCCTGATTTCAGTTATAGTGTCAACGGACCACTGAAACCTGAAGTTTTTTAAATCAGCCTGAGCCTTGTCCATGCCTCAGTGTCTTTGGACACAGTTTTGTAATGATTTTGGTTCTGTAATACAGCTCCAGGTTGGTAGGCAGCATGAAAAGGCCAATGCCCTTTCTCGGTTGGGTTTTGAAACACAGGAGCCCATGACAGAACACCCACACATTATCCCTCCTGAGCATCTTCCAGGGGGATCTATATTCTGAAGAACAGTTTCAGATAAATGTCTCCACAGCTCATAAAACCCAGGAAACACAAGATATAGCCTAGGCACATAATGGCCAAAAGCTACAGGATCTTATTTACATTGATGGGGGTTTATCTGCCACTACCAAATTGTTACAACAGCATGCATTAGAGTGGAGTCATACACATCTGATGGCAGGGCATCCAGGTGAGAAAACGGCAATGGATTTACTCAAGAGACATTTTTAGTGGCCCACTCTGGTGCTAGATGCCAATTAATTTGTGCACCAGCGTGACACATGTGCTCAAAGTATGAGCTTCCATCAACCACCTGCACAGCTTTAACACCTCTACCTGTTCCTCCCACTTCTTGGCATACTGTTTCTATGGATTTTATCGTAGAATTGCCAAAAACCGAGCAAGGTAATACCATAGTGCTTGTCATGGTGGATTTATTGACTAACAAGAATCATTTCATTCCCTTGAAAGATCGATCTACATCTAAGAAACTTGCAGGTGTATTTTTACAGAACATAGTGCACCTTCATGGATTCCCTTTTGTTGTGATATCAGACCGTGGCTCACAGTTTGTTGCTAAATTCTGGAATGTGCTTTGTATGTGTCTGAAAATTGATGTCCATCTGTCCTCGAGTCACCATTCCCAGACAGAAGTCCGATGGAAAGAGATAACCAGTGTTTAGAACAGTTTTTATGATGTCAATTGTTACAAGGATCAGCAGATTGAGATGAATAATTATGGGCAGCTGAGTTTGCACATAATAATGTTATGCACAGTTCCATCAAGTACTCCCCATTCTACTGTAATCATGGCTCTCATCTTCACCTTGTTTTGTTCTCATCTTCATCCTCTTCAGAAGTTCCAGTAGTACAAGACTTTGTATGTCGTAGGCAGGATGTGCAATAACAGCTCAGAAAAACCTAGACCAAGCTAAAGAGGAGTATAAAAAAGCTGTGGATAAACTTCGACGCCTGCTTCTGACTCCCATGTAGGCGATGAAGTATGGTTAGCTACATGTCACATGGTGTTAAAAGTTAAAAGGACCACATAAGTTTCAGCCTCGCTACATTGGGCCATACCATATAATTAAAAAGGTGAATGATGCGGCTTTGAAATTAGATCTGCCCTCTACCCTCAGAGTTCATCCTGTATTTCATGCCTCCTTGCTGAAAACTGTAGCTCCTGGGACCCAGCATTCTACAAAACCATTACCTGACATGATAATCAATGAACCGGAATATGAAGTTGAGACTATTTTGGACTCTAAAAGGATCTAAGGTAAATTACATTACTTGACTCATTGAAAAGGCTATGGTTTGGAGGATTGTATTTGAGAGCCTATGGGTCATGTCCATGCCCCTCATCTAATCTGACAATTCCATTGTCGATATCCCGACAAACCCAAATAGGTAGGAATGTTTGTAGTAGGGGTTTATTGTCAGGTTTGCTGGCGAATGACTCTGGCCTGAGTGCACACTGAGGGTGTGGCCGGGGTCTCTGTCAGCAAAGAGGGGGGTATGCGCTGTCCACAGGACACGCACCGTCCCCCAGAAAGCTACGTGGCATTCTAGTCTTTCGGCTGCAGCTTCCTGGTGTTGCATCACTTTCCCTTTGTTCCACCCCAGCACTTACCTGTTTTCCCTGGTGTTCAGCGTCTTCGTCGGCAGTCCCTTGGTGAACGAGGGCACTTACCTGTTTTTGTCCTCAGCGATAAAGCTTTTTCGTTGGCAGTCCTTTGTTAAGTTGCTCCACAAAGTCCTGTGAAACTTCATCCAGCGAAGAGGAGATCCTCTACTAAACAAAATGAACAAACAAGTATCAAATACTTTTGACAGCAATTTCTGGATCCCACTTAGCGCTAAAGGCATGATAAAAAAAAACATAAACACATCTGATTTGAGACTACTTTGGGGGCTTTTTCAAACTTTCTATGCATTAGGAAACTCTGAGACATGATGATCTGCAAAACAAAAGGATAGATATCATTAGTACTAGCTAAAAGGAATCCTTTTAGAGAGATACAATTATCATTTTCTATTTATGTGTGAAAGAAGGATTCTCTTACGAAAAAGTAAACATTGTTAAGTTAGTGCATTATTCTAATGCATTTATCAATTTTTTTTATGTGGTGTTCTTATGTTTACAGGGCGCTGCCATTGTACATGAACGTAAAAAGAAAAATTATCAGACTTGATATATTAGGTATGTCTTACCAAATGTATACATATATGTATATGAGTGAGTTTCTATGATAGAGCTATTGAATAAACGTTTATAATTATATCCTGCTTTCCTTAGCATTACCTGCCGTGCCCAATTGCTCTTATGAACAAACACTAAGGAAAAGGGCAATCTATGGGTACTTACTGCAATAATTCTACGCACAATTAAATGGAAGATTTAAGGGAAGGAATTTCATGTAATTGATTACTCAAATGATACTTTTTTTACCACAGGGATAAAAGCATGTAGGCGAGTCCTAGAAAGAAGTACATTAGACAGTGCTCCCTCTCCGTGGGCATTTCTTGTTTATTCTCAGTCTCCCTTCCCTTTTTCCCTGTTAGTCAGATCACAGCTGTGACCTTGTTGGGCCATTCCGGTCGATATGGGGGTGGGTATTTTTGCTCTGTGTCCTCCATCTTTGCTCCAGTGGAAAAAAGAAGATGAGATCATGTCAGAAAGTTGAATTCAGCTAGATCTACGTTTTAGAAGCAGGATTAGACGGATTGTTTTTTAGTGGCAAATGGAGCAATTCAGCTTTAGTGGACCTAAGTTTTAGGTAGGAGACGGACATCCAGATCTGAATGGATATGCCATTGCTTAAGGCGGAGGATGTCTAGAGCCGGAGTACGACTGGGAACCAAGAGCAGTCCTGAGAAAAATATTTATACTAACCACATTCCCTTCCTTTCTCATTCTCTCCATTGTCATTGTCATTTTCTTATTCTCACTCCTAAGTCTCATCCTCTGTCTCACACTCTCTCTCTCTTTCTCTCGACACCCGTCTGACTCCCACTGGGCCTGCTGCCATTCACTAGGAGATCTGGAGGTAGTGCAATTGTTGTTGATCTTCAAAAACCAGGTTCCAGTGGCTTCAGACACCCTAGGGAATTGCCCAATAGAATGTCCCAGCCTATGGCAGAGTAGACTTTCAGCAGACTTGTGTCTTCAGTGCATTGTTGAATTCTAATGGTGAAGTGAGTACAAAGGGGCTGTATGGTCAATAGTGTTGAAAGCAGCCGTTTGGCAGTGGTTATTGTCATCTGAAGTCAGAAGGGCATCGGCCATGAATTGTAAAGTAGCTGTTTCTGTGCTGCAGCATGATCTGAATCTTGAAGTGGGTGGTGATACTGTGAACGTGAAATGAAGCCTAGGCTGTGTTTTTCCTGATCTTTATAATGAAGGATAGGTGGCTGATGGGCTGGTAGTTGGCAAGGTTATCAGAGATTAGAATGGGTTCTTCAGAAGATTAAAGTTCTGCCCTGTATAGAGAGCTTCTGGGAACATGCTTTAACTCAGAGAGTTGTTGGCAGTGGTAAAGTAGGAGATCCTTTCTGGGGAGAGCTTCGATGGTGGATTAGATAAGACATTATCCTCAAAGAAGGTTTATTTGATGGAGCTGAAAGTTTTGGGAGAGCTGGTGAGAGACAAGGGTTTTAAGGATGACCATTGTGGATTCAGCACAGATGAGTGGATTTAAGAGGAGAAGCAGGGTTGGTGTTGTCAGTGTACCTCTTTATTTTGTCACTGAACAATAGGGTGATGGCATTATATTTACCCATGGAGTGTGAGTTTGTAGGGCATGAAGAGGGTGAAGATCATTCTGTTTCTGTTGGCTGCTTCATTGATGAACAGTATCTGATTATGGCTTATGTGATGGGTTGTCTGCACTCTGCCTGCAGGGGCTTTAATAGTGCAAGGCATTACGGATACCATTGTTCTTCCATTTTCCTTGCTATTTGATGATGGAATGTTTGTTGTAAGTGGGGTCTTTGGCACACCAAGTTGGTAAGGGGTTCATCTTGCAGTAGCATGTTTTAGTTGGAGAGTGGATGTTCACAAGGCTCTTCAGAAATTAGATGAAATCATTAGAGTGAAGTTGGCATCAGATGCTGGGGTGGAGGTGGCAAGAGGTGGGTTTATGCTTTAGGTTGTCAAAGGATATGTTTTTGAAAGATCTGAAGGTTTAATTTTCACTTTTGTGCTGACCTCTGTGTCTTTGTTAGATGATGAACAGGTTGATAGGGATAGTGAGGTGGTTGGTCTTACCCAGAGGTGGGGGTGGTCTGCTTTGGATGGTTGGTGATGTCCATAAAAAAATGGTTGAGGGTGTGGCCTTTAGATGCTTGGATTTGGGTGATGGCTAGGTGACATGCTGTAACATGTTCACCGTGGCAATGAGGATGATGTGGGTATCACTTGATGTTTTGTGTTTGAGTTGTCAGAAAGGCTAAAGCTACCAAGGAAAGAAAGTGGTGTGGGTGTGTTGGATGAGAGGTTGGAGAATTCCTCTATTAAATCCTTGCTCTGGGTGGGAGGATTTTAAATGAGGTGGAGGGTGGCAGACTGCCATGTGAGGAGCACCATAGAGTTGAATGCTACCTGCTTGCTTAAGGTGCAGGACCAAGAGAACTTATGGATGACAGCAAGTTCTTCTCAAATATTATGAGCACCGTCCATGTGCTGGATGAGGTACCTGTGGGAACAAGGAGGTTTGAGATGTATAAGATTGTCACAGTGAGCCATGTTTCTGTGATGGAGTGTTTCAGGTTGTGATATAGTGCGTGATGTTTAGAACATGTAGTACTGCAGCGTTGATGAACTGAGTTGGAGAGTGTGTATGCTCAGGAGTTTAAGGGTGTACAGTGGGTAGTGTGATGCATGTGAAGTTGGGAATGTGTATGTTGCAATATTAGTGTTTGTATGATCGTGACCTGGGTGTGAGTAGCGCAGGATACAATGCTAGGTACTTGATTAAATTTTACTTTGTTGATGCTAGCTGTGACTGGGGAGTAAGGGCTCTTTCCAAGGCTCGTCAGGAGACACTGTTCTCAGTGGCTGGTTTTAGCTGGGGACACACTGATAATCTAACTGACGGAAACAAGACGTTCCAGGTGGAAAAACAATAATCTCACTTCCAAAACAGGTGGATGCTGGGAAATGCAATGATGTCATTTCCTGCAGAGATAGATGGTTGGAAACACGGTCCACTTGTCTGGTTTCTTCTTTTTAACAATTGTTTAGTCCAGAAACAAGTGATGTTACTTCCTGCAGAGATGGATCTTGGAAATGCATTGATGTCACTTCCTCTACAGAGGTATGCAGGGAACTGGCATGATATTTCTTTCTGTTGAGATGGATGCTAAAAAATCATAAACAAAGATTTGCCCAGTAAATACAATTGCAGGAGTTGTTCAATCTTTACTATTTATTTATGCATGACAATTGATTTCCTAGGATTCCTCTGAACACAGAGGTTGTGTTACGTACCACAATTCTGCTGGTTTTCCCTCTTGGTATCACGTGGTAGCTCATCATATTTCAACCACCTACTTACAGCACCACTGTCAATGAATCGCGTCCATATACCCATCCTTCCATCTTCACGTTTTCCTCTGCAGCCACCTTACTCTAAATCTTGGACCAAATTAAGTTGAGTTGTTCCTTTTAAAATAAAGTGGCAACAATACTTCTATTGATGTTCAGTGGGCTCATGGGATACGTCAGAATGGTCCTCGCAGGAAAATGTTGCATTTCTTTTTATTAATATGAGTATAAAATGCTGTTCAGCTCCATCAATTTACACTTAAATGTCATTAAAAAAACTGACCATATTTTGCAACGACCCTCCAAAGAATGCCTTCAGGTTTAAGACTGTCAAAGAACCTTCCAAAAGACAGATTCTTTAAAAAATGTCAATTGTCTAGAAATGGAGGCAGCTATCATGGAGGGGAATGGTAAAGTTGAGGGGTGGGGCTTAGAGCCTAGTACTGCCTGAGCAGACCTTCCTACCATCCATCATAAACAAATAAAAAAGGTTTATGAAGCTGCCGCCGAGCAGGATCCAACGTCCGGGGGAGGGTGCAGAACCCCAATTGCACATCAGCTGCAAAGAGCCTCAATATGAAATCTGTAAATCTGCAGTGATTTCCAACTCACTTGGAACACTCTGTTTTCCATCAACTTTTCAGTAGGTGATCGTGTGAAGTGAGACAATAGGTGCCACACCAGAGTTGTAACGCAAGCCCCTGAGGACGAAAAGGGGTGCAATGCTTCAGAAGCCACAAAATCCTTCAGGGGGCCCACATTTGCCCACAGAATATCTGGGATGTATGGGAGACTCTGGCCCCTCTTTATATTGTGCATGGGGGAACACCAGTTTGCGTTATTATGACGCTGTGTGGCACGCGATATAACCATGTGATTTGGCAGGCTTGGTAATGAGTGTGTCTAGTCTGGGTATGCCACAGTGTCACATTTCTTTGCAGTGTGTACCCTGGCTTCCACACTTACATGTTCCTGCCGTCTGTTATTGCTATTTCAACCTTACAGTCATTTTCAGCTGTAAGTGAGGAACCCAGATAACTCTCGGAGCCCTTACACGATGGATTATTTTAAACCTGTAGGGAACCCCAGCTGCTACAAACATGTTGGCAATTATGTATTTGATAGCATTTTAAATGTCCCAGCTAAGCATAACTGCAATGTTTGAATTATTAAATATGTTCAGAGCTACAGATTTGATAGAACTATTGTGAGAAAATATGTTTGTCATTCTTCGGATGGAACTATATTGGAACTATTTTGCACAAGGGGAGGTGCAGCATTAAAGCATTTTATGACCACTGCTGCAAGCTGCCTTTCCTTGCACAGAGGGGGCCTTGAGTATGCCAATTACACCACCACCTCCCTCCTCCTCCCCACTCTCCGCTGAACATCGGAATAGCTGTTTATTTGGCCGCGAAGACAGCAGACGCTGAGCAGGAACTCACCCCCTAACATCAATCCACTCAACCAAAAGTACATGTGTTTTTATTATTAGCCACTGACTCTCTGCTCATGTTACGCGGGCTCTGGGTTTCCTTTCCCCTGTTCACAAAGTTACTTTTGGATCTTCGCTTATTTTTCTTGGTAGCCCGTGTTCTCACAGCCAGCCCTGCATGGGCTCCTAAACTTCGCTCTTTTGAGTTTATATTGCAGCACCTTGATTGACCCCTTCGCGGGCCAGACAAACAGGAAGGTGAAACTTGAGACCGTGCTGCCTGCAGTTGCAGCTGGTGTGGGACATCCGATAGGCATCATCTGCCTCGAATGTACATTCTGTTTCTGTTCCAACTGCATTGCCTATGTTCTCTTTCTCTCCCCAGTAGCAGTATGGTGAATTTTACAATTCCATTATATAAAAATTGAATGATACCCGCCAATTGGGTGACCATCTGGCATCGAGGCAAATTCTGGACAGGACTGTAAAAAAATCAGGATAAAGGGTCAAAATTCAGGACAAACATTCAGGAGGAAGGGTCAAAATCAGGACAAAAATTCAAGAACAAATGTCAGTTTCACAGACACATCCAAGAGAGGCCATACCTCACTATGTTATCAGTGTATTTACTTACTCTTTTTTTAACATAGTACTATTTATTCACTGTGGTCTTTTTGTAATTGCCTCCTGGTATGCTACATTCAGGTGTCACATTGCGTCCTTGTTCAGTAGTTAATTAATGCCCTTCAGCACTGTGCCAAGGACATCACCCCTACCCAAAGCTACCCAATCTTTCTTGAACAGCAACATTTTGATTATGTTTCTAAACATTTAAAAATCCCTGGTGAACAGTTTGGGAAACATTAAGGTAATTAACCTTATGCTAGTTTAAAGAAATTGAACAAAAACTTCTGACTCACCCCAACAGCCCACAGACTTTCAATCTAAAAGACATGTAATGACTCAGGGCAGGTGGTGTGGGTGACAGTCTCACACCTAATGTCAGGATGTGAGGTACCCACAACTTGTCTGTAGTCTCACAGCACTACAGTGTGTTTCTGGGACTCTACATTTATCTCAGTACTGGGAGCCCAGACTACCAAGCAAAGATAATAAAAGAGGAGGATGAAATTGAGATCAAATGGGAGATCCATGACAACTGATTCAAAGGGTTGTTGCTAAGAACTGGATAAATAAGGGAGAAAAGAACAAGGTGGGACAATTCCTAAAATCAGACAAGATGGGTCCACCAAGGCTATGGGAAAGTATTGTATACCTGGGGAATTGTCTCTACAGACAGGAGAGAAACAGAAGAGGCACTGTCAAGTGGTTGAACAAGCAGCACCCACCCATCTTGGCAAACTGATCTGGTGCAATGGTCCCATTCCTGCTTGTGAAGGGTGAGCAGGGGCCAGACCCCTTGCAAGGTTGTGTAAGGCAATTGCGTGCTTTGTCCATGTATTGAAATGGTTTTGCAATTGAGCAAAAGCCAAACTATCTGGGTTATCCCTTCCTGTCAAGAACATATAGAATCTTCAAAATATTTGGGATGTAAATTGCACAAACAAAATGTAAAGCGTTTAAAATGTAATTCGTGTTTCTTTAACATATGGCACTGTTTCCCCTTTATATTCAATTAGACCTTAGATTAAACTGGGCGCCAGTTACCTTTCGATACCTATTGATTAATATTTACCGTCCCGCACTGATTTGCAGGATGGAAATCTCAGCAGAGTGTCATGGTCCCTCCGAGCCCAATTTGCATTTCGGTCTTCTTTTCTGCTTTCTGTAGTGGGCCACGTGGCACTAGTGAAGATGGTGTGCTACCCCGATGATAGTATTATTTTGCAAACCTTTCCCTGCTCATCCTTCATTCCTTCTTCAGACATGCCACTCACCTCATTTGATCGCTGGGGTACCGTCAGCTAGGTCTTTCTTCTCTAAAGCTACCCTTAACTGCGGGTGTATTAGGCCTTCTGGACTTAGAACGCTATTATTCAGCTGCACAGGTCCAATGGGTGGCTTGCTGGCTTTCTGCCCCCGCATGAGATGGGGTTTATCCGTAAAAACTTTTATGGAGGGCTTACTGCACTGCTCATTGTTTCCTACTGAGCATTCTACAGATCACCATCTGGGGTTATCAAGCACAGCTTTCTCTTGCCTTGCTAGAACCTGTAAGCTCACTGACATAAAGACACCCTGTGGTCCTGCACTACCTTTGCTAAGCCTTCCCACTCGCACAGGATGGCTGTGCTCAGAGCAACTCCATCAGTGGCATGCTGCAGGTGTCTTAAAATTGGAGGATTTGTTTCAGCACAACAAGCAACTAAATTTCCAAACCCTTGTGGCAGACTACCATCTTCACCCTGGTCAACTTCTCACTTACAACCACTTTAAACAATCATTAAATGCCCTATTTCATGTCTGCCACCTAGCACTAACACTACATGAGGTGTGCCTCAAGCTCTACACCATAGGGACTGGTGGCAAACTGATAAGATGGGTGTACATACCTTTCCTGCAACATGGACACCACTCCAGGTCTTCTCATCACACTACCTGGGTGATTGATGTGGCCAAACGTCTGCAAGATACGAACTGGACTAAAATACTGGACTTTTTCCACAAAGTATCCCACGGCTGTCACTTTAGTACATTCATAGAGCTTCCTTGGGAATGCATTCCGCCCGTTGCTTGCCATTGGCTTTGTGGTTTTTAACTCACATTTCATTGCTTTCAATTTGCTGGCTTTATTTGTTTTAGGCTATCCAGCTTGAGATTGTCCCTTCCCTTGGCCAAACCTTGTTTACAGTATCCTTCCGAGTGCTCCCTTTCTGTGAACAGGCCTGTAAATCTTGTCAGGCTCTGTCTTCGGTGGGAACTTAGGGGGTCATTTTGACCTCAGCGGTCTTTTTTAAAGACCGCCGAGGGACCGCCTTGCGGAAGAGCGCCAGTGGTGGCGGTTTGCTGCTCGGCCTATTATGACCGTTGGCAGCTCTCCGTCCTTTTACGGATGGAGAGCCGCCAACAGCAATACTGGTGGGAGGCGGGGAAGTGGAGGTTGCTCCACCTCCACGCCAACAGAACACGCCCAGCGAATCACGTCCTGTGATTCGCCGTGGCGGTGTTCTGTTGGCAGTATGGTGTCGGCGGAGCTTCCCCCATGGCTCCCGTCCCCTCCCGGAGGATCGGCGGAACAGGTAAGTCGATCGTCCGTGAGGGGAGAGGGAGGGGGGGTGTTGTGTGTTGTGTGGGTGCATGGTGGTGTACGTGTGTGTATGTAGAGGGGGTGTATGAGTGCGTGAATGCCTGCGGGGGTGTTGTGTGTATGGGAATGAGTGCGTGTATGCCTGTGGGTATGTCTGTATGGATGTGTGCGTGTATGTTTGAATGTGGGTGTGCGAGTATGACTGTGTGTGTGGATGTATGCATGTATGTCGGCGTGTGTGCGTGTAAGTATGTAGGTGGTGCCTGCGTGCGTGTCGTGTGGGTATGGGTGAAGTGATGTTGGGGTCGGGGTGGGGAGGGGGGCCCTGCCACCTTTGGGGGGTGGCAGGGGTGGTGGGGGTGTAGGGGAGGGAGTCAGGGTGGGGATGGGGGGTGGGAGAGACCCCTAGCAATGCCAGGGAAGGAATTCCCTGGCACTGATAGTGCTTACCGCCATAGATTTCATGGCGGTTCAAACCGCTGGAAATCCACGGCGGTAAGCCGGGTCCAAATACCGCCGGCGGTATAGTGACGGCTGCCGGGCTGGAGACCTAGGTCTCCAGGCCGGCGGTCGTCTCCGCTCTGGTGGGCGGAACGGAGAACCGGCGGATGACCATGGCAGTAACCGCCATGGTCATAATTCCACAAAGTAAGACCGCCAGCCTGTTGGCGGTCTTACCGCTGGTTCTCCGCCTTCCGCCAGGGTCATAATGACCCCCCAAGTGTTTACTTTTCTTTCTCTGACTGGGGGTAGGAAAGAGTTTTTTCTATCACATGGCATTATTTAACTAAACTTCAGAATATATCAGAATTAGGAGTACAAATGAAGCACATTTGTGTTAATTCTGAACTGTACTGGAAACAAATACCTTCATATGATTAAAACAAATCATCACATTAGGTGATGCAATTTCCACACATTATCATCTGTGCACTGTATAGTCTTATTTGAAAAACTGTACGTCTGCGCAAATGTAATGGTCATTTCGATCAAAAACGTGTTATCTCCACTCCACTCTACTCTGCACCACTCCACACCACTGCACTCTACTCTGCACCACTCCACTTAACACCGCTCCATGCCACTGCACTGTGGGACATTGCACTCTTCTCCACTCTTCTCCACTCCACTCTATGCCACTGCACTCTATGCCACTTTTCTACTCTACTCTGTACCACTCTACTTGATGCCAATGCAGTTTACGCCTCTCTAAACCACTGTGCTCTGTGCCTCTGCACGCTATACCACTCCAGTCTAGGCAACACCAATGTACTCCGCACAAGCCCACTCTATGCCACTCTGCAACACTGCATTGTACCCCACTGCACTCTATGCTAATACACTATGTGCTAGTGCACTTTACTCTGTAGCACTCAGCTTTATGCCCCTGCAGTCTACATCAATACTGATTAGATTAGAGTGAACTGTACTTCACTCTAAACTACTGTGCCCCACTGCACTCTATGCCACATCACTCTACACCACTTTACTCTACGTATTCACACTCCATGCCACTCTACGCACCTCCACTCTACCCTGTACCTCTCCACTCTACGCCACTTCACTCTACTGTGAAACTATTTTCTTTACGCCACTGCACTCTGCGCAACTGCATTCTATGCAACTGCACTCTACTCTGAAACAATCTATTCTACCTCAGTGCACTCTACACCAATCTGCCCCATTGCACTCTAAACCATTGCACTCTACTTCAATGCACTCTATGCCAATGCACTCTAAACAACTGCACTACATGCCTGTAATAGGGTTCCTGTTACATCGGGCCCCAATGCGCAAGCAGGGCGATAGAAGAGTACCCCCGGGGGCACTTCAAAAACTGACCCACATCTGAACACGCACGCTAACTTCGAAGAAGAGGGTTGCTGCGGCGCGATGGGAGTCGAGGAGAAGGCTACAAGGAGAGACGGAGGTGGACAGAGGACAGCAGAAGAAGACGCAGAGTCGGGGAAATCCGAAGAGGAGGAGGACATCGAGAGGGCGAAGGAGAACGGCAGAGGTCCCAGCGAGGCAGAAAGGGCGTGGGAAACGAAGTCCCAAGCCGAAGACGTGCAGATACACAAGGACGCTGAAACTACCCGCCATGTCTCAGGAGGGACGTGGCTAATGCAGGTACGGACTTGTATACTAAACTCGAGTACCTATTTTTGGAAGCAGAAAGGGGAGGGAGGGCAGAAAGAAGTATGAGAGAGGAGGGAAATGAAAGGAATTTACAAATGTCCTAAAGGATTTGCCAGAAAACAGACATAAAATAATATAAAGGAGATAGTAAACACGATATATTTTATCATTTTCTTAATTTATTTAGTTTTCGCTCTCTCCCCAAACGACACGCTATACACTAGAGCACCTTGCTACCCAAATTAAACTAAAGAATATTCACTAAATATGCACTTTTAGGCACGGTCCCCCACTGATCCCTGCTTCTTCCTTTTTCCTTCCCCCTCCCACCAGTTAAATACTTACCTATCCCTTCCTATTCTTTTTCCACTCGTGTCCATCCTTCTGGGGAAACTACGAATCCGGAAACGGAGACATACCTAGGAAGAAAAAGAAATAACAAGACCTTACTAAAAGTCATAGGAAGAAGACTACGAGAAAGAGAAAGAGAGGGAGGGAAGAAGAGAAAAGAAAAGAGAAGGATCACTAATATATACAAAAAGAAAAAGAAGACATCACATTCTCATTCCTAAATAAGGAGTTGTCTTGTCAGTTTCTTTATTAGGTATATCCCAAGTAAGTATAAGTCCTAACCTACCCACGACAATGCCACTGCACTCTACTCTGCACTACTGTACTCTATAACACTGCTCTCTATGCCAGTCTACTCCACTATTCACCACTGCACTCTGACACTCTACTCTGCAACACTACACTGCCTGCCACTATACTCTACACCACCCTACTCTGTACTGCTGTATTCTGCACTATTACACTGTATTGCACTGCACTCTATATCACTCTACTCTGCATAACTCCACTCTATGCCACTGCACTTTAAAGCACTATAATCTACTCTGCACTGCACCACTATTCACTAATCCACTCTGCACCACCTACGTCACTGGACTCTAAGCCACTCAAGTCAACTCTATGCCACTGCACCACTTTACACTACTGCGCTCTCTGCTACTCAATTGAATGCCACCCTACTCCACTGCACTCTAGTCCACTTTATTCTTTACCATGCCACTCTATGCCACTGCACTCTAAACCACTTCACTCTATGCCACTGCACCCTAAACATCTGCACTGTACACCACTGTCCTCTACTCTGCACCACTGTACTCTACGCCACTGCTCTCTGTGCCAATCAACTCCACTCTACACTACTGCACTGACACTCTACTCTGCAACATTGCACTCTCTGCCACTGTACTCTACACCACTCTACTCTGTACTACTGCATTCTATGCCAATATACTCTACGCCACTGCACTCTATGTCATTACACTCTATGCCACTCGACCCTGCATCACTCCACTCTACTCCAATGCACCCTGCAGGACTATACTCTACTCTGCACTGCACCACTCTACACTACTCCACTCTGTACCACTGCATTCTATGCTACTCAAGTCTATGCTCCACTCTATGCCACTGCACCTCTCTACACTACTGCACTCTCTGCCACTCTATTGTATGCCACTCTACTCCACTGCACTCTATGCGCTCTACTCTGCCCGCGCCACTCCATGCCACTGCACTCTAAACCACTGCACTCTGCACCAATGCACTCTAAACAACTGCACTGTACCCCATTGCACTCTACTCTGCACCACTCTACATCACTCTACTCTGCACCACTTTACTCTATGCCACTGCTCCTATGCCACTCTACCCCAATCTACACCACTATGCCACTAACCTTTAGCAATAACTCTTGCGTAAAGGAGACCTATTGGCTTTGCCAATGTTCGTTAGTACAAGAAGGTGCTGAGGTCCCTGAAAGAACTGTGAATATGTAAGTCCTTATTTTAAACATACATTACACACATCATAATATCGGCTGCTACAAAAATGCGCAAATACATTTCGGATAAATAAAAACAAGTCCTTCTAAAATACAGATTTCAATAATATACAGTTTATACCTAATACTAACATTTTCATAACAGTCCATTAAAACAATACACTCCACAGCTCACCTTGGAACACCGTTACAGTACCTCTTTAAAAGAAAATATCTTTGTCATCAGAAAGCTTTAAGTGACTCCTTTGATTAAAGTCAATGCAGGTTTCCAAGCCACTTTGCATTTGCAGATTTACCAGTTGAACACATTTGCATTTCTTTAGGAAAAGAGACACCCTGGCGAGAAGGCCTGTTTCTTATCTGTCTGCCCCTCCCTCCCTCAGAGCACACCAGCATCCCTGCCTTTCAATAAAGCTGGGGAAACTGATCTGTCCTAATTACATTTTGTACTGTACCTGAAAGGCTAAAATTATGGACAGCATAATTAAGCCTTTCATCATGGACAATGGACAGTAGGGCTAAATTACGGGCAGTCCGTGAAAATTCCAGAAGAGTGGTCACCCTACCTGTCAACTCTAACAACATTTTTACTAACTGAAAAGCCGGGACTTGGCGTTGGAAGGGCGGTATCTGAACTGTGGGTGGAACTTTAAGGCCATCGCTATGTGACCAATCATGCAGGGGCACGGCCAAGATGAGGGGGTGGGGCTTAAAGACCGAGAGTGCCAGAGCAGAGTTTGCCACTCCTTGCCCCCATAAACAAATAAAAAAGGTTTATGAAGCTGCTGCCCAGCCCACGCCAACATTCTTGGGAGGTTGGAAAACTCCTTTTGGACATCAGCTGCATGCAGCCTCAAAATGGAAACTAAGCCTGCATTGATTTTCAACAGATTTCTTGCAGTGTGATGTCAGCTCCTCACTAGGCGATTACCGATCTGAGCCAATATCATGTGACATGCAATTTAACCACTTGAGTTGGCAACCCAGGAAATTAGTGAATCTTGGCACAAGATGCCCGGTAATTAGAGGGAGGGGGACACATAGCTGCCAAGTGCTCAGTTTGCTTAGGAGTGACTGTAGTGCTTTCCTCTTATCTAGTTTCTAAAGCACTAACATAACACAACAGAAATGCACTTCTGAGGTCAAAGAAGACTTTTATTGTCGTTAATTCTTCCCCAAACACAATATTTATGAATGACGAATTATTAGCTTTCAAGTCCGCGTTAATCAAACAAAATATATCAGTTTGCAATATACACAGCAGGTTATATTTATAAGATATTGAATGCAAAGCAAAACAAATACTTCACCGTGTGGGAACTATCTACAGCTTCATCTTTCTAAGGTCTGCAAGCTGATGACCCCTGTCAGCCGCGAGAAAGAGAGATTCATCTACCCACACGGGATTGCTGGCAGCCTGCGCCAAGCTCCAGCACGAGGTCCGGCAGATTCGAATCTGACTCTCTGCAGCCTGTTACATTCGTTACAAAGGTGTGCCCCCTCCTCTCAGACCTGGGAAACTGAGCAAGCCTTTTGGAGACTGGCCAGGTCTCCAAGACTACTCCTGTTCCCAAGCTCAAGCAGAGAGAACAACACCCATGTACTCTCTCTTATCATGTCTAGTCTACTGTGAGAAAAACAGCTTGGTTCTCTGGTGCAAAAACACAGCTTGGAAAAATACAGCTTGGATTCTCAACTGCAAGATCTAACTCCACGTTAAAGGCAATAGGCAGCTAACCTAAGTATCAAATGCAATGTCATGTTAAAGGCAATAGGCAGCTAACCTAAATATCAAATGCAATGTCTAGTGTCAAAGCCAATAGGCATCTAAGCTGAATACAAAATGCAATGGCTTATATCATGTCAAAGCCCATAGGCAGCTGAGCTGAATATAAAATGCAATGTATAATATAATGTCAAAGCCAATAGGCAGCTGAGCTGAATACAAAATGCAATGTATAAGATCATGTCAAAGCCAATGGCAGTCAAGCTGAATACAAAATGCAATATATAATATCATGTCAAAGTCAATAGGCAGAATATCTAATAGCATGTCAAAGTCAATAGGCAGCTAAACTGAATACATCATGTCAAAGCCAATAGGAATGCAATGTCAAAGCCAATAGGCGGCTAGACTGGATACAGCATGTCAAAGCCAATAGGCAGAATACAGAATGTAATGGCTAATGCAATGTCAAAGCCCATAGGCGGCTAAACTGAATACAGAAAGTAATGGCTAATGCCATGTCAAAGCCAATAGGCAGAATTCAGAATGTAATGACTAATGCAATGTCAAAGCCCATAGGCGGCTCAACTGAACAAAACATACCATGTGCTACTGGTGAACATTGAGCAACTAATATGCGCAGTGGTGAAACACAAAGTCATTGGTCAAAACAAACTCCATCAAATGGCAGTACAGTGACACTTCCATGTTTTCACTGTACGTGTGATTTTAACACCGTATGTGTGACACTTTAAGTGACACTTTATCACGAGTCTAGTAAAGCGCCTTGAGTTCTTATAAATGTCAAAATCTTACCCCCATTTTATTGTGATCTTTCTGGAATCATTTCTTAATGGATAGATAAGTACATGGGACTAAATCTGTTGGATCTATCTAGGAAGCAGTACTGCCTTCTTATTGCAGAACGACACATCTATGTTCCCATGTACAGCCCTCCCACTGACACTGAACTGTTAGATGCAGCTGGGCAGTGAACTATGAACTGTAGAGTTAACAGGACAAGGCCTGTGGCCATTTTCCTTGTCCGGCAAGCATTCCTATTCTATCTTGGCTACAGATCGCTGCAGAATTTCTTTTGACACTTCAGCTGAGGCAGAAGCAACGTGTGTCTGGTGCGAGTTGGAACCCATCCCTCATCCAGGGCTCAGAAAAATGTGCAAATCACAGGACTGCTCGGAGTGACCTGGAACATGGACGAGGGATCCAGCATCTGTTGTCACAAATACACCTCCCATCTGATCTGAACATGCAAAAACCCTGCAGAGGCACTTTATTTACAAACAAAACATAACCCATTCCGTATTTTGCTTGTCAGTGACTAACTCGCTGCTTGGCACAGCAAACACAGCAATACTGCCCAGCCTGTGCGCACTCCTGGCTCCCTGCCTATCAGATACCCGGTGGCCCTATCACAGAGAGAACCCAGAGGAGACACGTGTACTCTCAGCAGCTAATAGTACTGCTCATTGCTCAGCAAGCATCTGCCATGAGCATTCCAAAGTACGTACAGGATTCAGAAAACTGTCCGAAATATAGTGCATATTAGTTTAACAGTAACTTGATACAACGCATAAAGACTATTAGCTTACGGGTTAAAAATGTTTTTGTATCACTTTTGTAAATAGATTAATTTGTTTCATTTCTAATCATTGCAAGGGTTGGTCAGTAATTCAGCAGCTCAGCCACCAAGTCTGCCGGTTATTCCAGGGAAGCCACTTATGTGACCACTGCCTGTTTTCCAAGAAAGCCCCCCATGCCTGCCAGGTCTTCCTGCTTCTGGCTGTGGTTATTCACCTTTACCCATCCTGAAACTACAGTCAGCTTTAGTACTCATGATGAAAGCTAAAGAAATCATGGTAAGAGAAAGAACAACCAATGCAAAGGCAGTGCTACGATTTTAGTACTTTTCTGAGATGGGAATCGAGAAAATAAATATTGCTTTTGTCCATATCAAAGAATTTAGCAATAGGCCAAAAATGGTGAAAGGTCATTAGAAAGCAATACGCAGTATATTGTGTGTCTTGGTACACGCTCTCTTTGCCAAATTCGTCACTACAAAAAAATACACAAGTGGTGCATATGGATGTGCCATGCTGTCCTGGTTAGTACAGTACAGTCCTTGATCACTTCAGATAGGACCGTCCATCAGTTAAGTGCCAACCTTATGTGTAACACTAACGTCAAACATCATTCATCATTCCTTATGTAATGCAGTGTTGGGGTAAATTATACATGCTGTAGAAATTAGGGGCCTGATTTAAGAGGCCCTAGCGCCACCTTAGCGCTGTCATAGCGTGATTTTTTTTACACTAAGATGGCACTAAAGTGGCTTTTTCACTGCACCATATTTATAAAGTGGCGTAATGCATGAATTGCACCACTCTGTAAACCCTTGTGCCACATTATGTCTGTGCAGGCACAATGTATGCAAGGGGTGCGTTCCCCCATTAAGGGGGGGGCCTAAAAAATGGTGCAAGGAAATTGAACAGATTTTGGCACTGAGAGCAGGTGCTAAAAGGAAGCATGTTATTGAATACAATGGGCCCCTACATACTCTGCAAGAGTAGCGTTAACATATTGGTGCTACTCCTGCAGAGTATATCAATAGCGTCCGAAATTCTGACGCTATTTCTCCATACCCTGCGCCATGGTGCGCTGTATTTTAAATACAGTGCACACATGGTGGCGGTAGGGGGGAGCTAAGGGGCGTAAGGAAAGTGGCTCTACACTTGGTGCAGCACCACATTTCTTAAATCAGTCCCTAAGAATCACAGCCCCACTGAGAAAGCAATTTTGTCATCTTTCCACTACCTCTCGCTCCCTCTCACCATCTTCCCCTGACTGACACTCTCTTGGAGGTTTCTTTTGTAATGTAGTGTTATTTATTAGAAATGTGGGGCATGGGCTGGAAGTCTCCGTTTGTGTAATCGTATTGTGGATTTAGGTGTCATTCTAGAGCCCAGGTCATGTATGGAATGGAAATGGTGATTACTGCTGCCAGCAAGTAAGGGACTGAATCATGAAGTTAGACATAAATTTAAACAAGAATTGTCCCTGACACAGATGACATCAAGGCCTGCACTCGTGCACAGTTCCTGCTGCAGTTAGGTGTGCTGAGGCTGTGTGGCTGCTCTCAGACAGAGCATTCTTCCGACCTGGAGGAAAGAGGTGGTGCAGCTGGAATGTGACTGTTACCTTTTGATGTCACAATGTTGATCTATACATGATACTATTGACATTACACTGTGTGAACTTCACAACAAGCTAATTGTAAAGTGGTGCATTAAAAGTCCATATTAAGGTGCAATCACTGTAGTGTAGTGATGAAATGTGTACGGTATAACCATATTAATTGAAGTGTAACCATTGACTTTGATTTTACATTAATACTGATATTAGTAAAGAGTATTTCTAATTGAAAGAATAATTACAACAATAATTTGATCACAGATGTGTACTAAATGTCATAGGCTAAGGTTGAAAAATATAGTTCTCCATTATAATTATATATGTGTTAACAAGTTATTACATTTTGTATTTACTGCAACATGAAGCTTAAACAAGAATTATTTACTGACAATTTTATAATTGAAAAGTTTAGATGTATGAAGTATCTGTATAAAGTGTGCCATTTTAATTATATCTTAGTTTAAGCCATGTTACGCTTGCTGAGCCCAGTTTCATAAAATGTGGGAAATTGTTTTTTCCTTGCTAACCTGTCATTTCTTTATAGATGTCATTTACATGAAATGTTAGTTTGGAAATAGATAAGCTATTGTCTTATTCATAGAGGGCCTGAGAAATTAGCCTTGAGGATGGTACACCCAGAGACTAAAAACGTGAAGGCTAACCATATTTTAAGGTGAAGATTCGGACAGGACACCAAGGACGGACACCTTCCCAGGACTCTCTTGGGAACCCACAAGCATGTTGCAGATGTCTGTTGTATGATGTGAGGGGATTGGACAATGAAATCTTCCAATCCATAGGTGTTACCAATGGCAAATCACAGTTTACTTTGGACTTTAAGTAATCAGTGTGAGAAAGTAGCCTCTTTCTAGCCTTGTTACCCCCACTTTTGGCCTGTTTGTGAGTGTATGTCAGGGTGTTTTCACTGTCTCACTGGGATCCTGCTAGCCAGGGCCCAGTGCTCATAGTGAAGACACCATGTTTTCAGTATGTTTGTTATGTGTCACTGGGACCCTGCTAGCCAGGACCCCAGTGCTCATAAGTGTGCCCTGTATTTGTTACCTGTGTTATGACTAACTGTCTCACTGAGGCTCTGCTATCCAGAACCTCAGTGGTTATGCGCTCTCATTTCTTTCCAAATTGTCACTAACAGGCTAGTGACCAATTTCACCAATTTACATTGGCATACGGGAACACCCTTATAATTCCATAGTATATGGTACTGAGGTACCCAGGGTATTGGGGTTCCAGGAGATCCCTATGGGCTGCAGCATTTCTTGTGCCACCCATAGGGAGATCTGACAATTCTTACACAGGCCTGCCAGTGCAGCCTGAGTGAAATAACGTCCACGTTATTTCACAGCCATTTACCACTACACTTAAGTAACTTATAAGTCACCTATATGTCTAACCTTTACCTGGTAAAGGTTGGGTGCTAAGTTACTTAGTGTGTGGGCACCCTGGCACTAGCCAAGGTGCTCCCACATTGTGCAGGGCAAATTCCCCGGACTTTGTGAGTGCGGGGACACCATTACACACGTGCACTATACATATGTCACGAATTATGTATAGCGTCACAATGGTAACTCCGAACATGGCCATGTAACATGTCTAAGATCATGGAATTGTCACCCCAATGCCATTCTGGCATTGAGGAGACAATTCCATGATCCCCGAGTCTCTAGCTCAGACCCGGGTACTGCCAAACTACCTTTCCTGGGGTTTCACTGCAGCTGCTGCTGCCGCCAACCCCTCAGACAGGTTTCTGCCCTCCTGGGGTCCAGCCAGGCTTGGCCCAGGAAGGCAGAACAAGGGACTTCCTCAGAGAGAGGGTGTTACACCCTCTCCTTTTGAAAAAAGGTGTCAGGGCTGGGGAGGAGTAGCCTCCCCCAGCCTCTGGAAATGCTTTGATGGGCACAGATGGTGCCCATCTCTGCATAAGCCAGTCTACACCGGTTCAGGGATCCCCCAGCCCTGCTCTGTCGCGAAACTGGACAAAGGAAAGGGGAGTGACCACTCCCCTGACCTGCACCTCCCCTGGGAGGTGCCCAGAGCTCCTCCAGTGTGCTCCAGACCTCTGCCATCTTGGAAACAGAGGTGCTGCTGGCACACTGGACTGCTCTGAGTGGCCAGGGCCAGCAGGTGACGTCAGAGACTCCTTCTGATAGGCTCCTTCAGGTGTTACTAACCTATCCTCTCTCCTAGGTAGCCAAACCTCCTTTTCTGGCTATTTAGGGTCTCCGCTTTGGGGAATTCTTTAGATAATGAATGCAAGAGCTCATCAGAGTTCCTCTGCATCTCTCTCTTCACCTTCTGCCGAGGAATCGACTGCTGACCGCGCTGGAAGCCTGCAAAACTGCAAAAAAGTAGCAAAGACGACTACTGCGACCTTGTAACGCTGATCCTGCCGCCTTCTCGACTGTTTCCCTGGTGGTGCATGCTGTGGGGGTAGTCTGCCTCCTCTCTGCACTAGAAGCTCCGAAGAAATCTCCCGTGGGTCGACGGAATCTTCCCCCTGCAACCGCAGGCACCAAAGAACTGCATCACCGGTCCTCTGGGTCTCCTCTCAGCACGACGAGCGAGGTCCCTTGAACTCAGCAGCTCTGTCCAAGTGACTCCCACAGTCCAGTGACTCTTCAGTCCAAGTTTGGTGGAGGTAAGTCCTTGCCTCCCCGCGCTAGACTGCATTGTTGGGAACCGCGTAATTTGCAGCTGCTCCGGCTCCTGTGCACTCTTCCAGGATTTCCTTTGTGCACACCCAAGCCTGGGTCCCTGGCACTCTAACCTGCAGTGCACGACCTCCTGAGTTGTCCTACGGCGTTGTGGGACCTTCCTTTGTGACTTCGGGTGAGCTCCGGTTCACTCCACTTCGTAGTCCCTGTTCCGGCACTTCTGCGGGTGCTGCCTGCTTCTGAGAGAGCTCCTTGTCTTTCTGGGTGCCCCCTCTGCCTCCTCACGCAATTGGCGACATCCTGGTCCCTCCTGGGCCACAGCAGCATCCAAAAACCCTAACCACAACCCTTGCAGCTAGCAAGGCTTGTTTGTGGTCTTTCTGTACGAAAACACCTCTGCAAGCTTCTTCACGACGTGGAACATCCATCCTCCAAAGGGGAAGTTTCTAGCCCTTGTCGTTCTTGCAGAATCTACAGCTTCTACCATCCGGTGGCAGCTTCTTTGCACCCACAGCTGGCATTTCCTGGGCATCTGCCCACTCCCGACTTGATCGTGACTCTTGGACTTGGTCCCCTTGTTCCGCAGGTACTCTCGTCAGGAAATCCATTGTTGTTGCATTGCTGGTGTTGGTCTTCCTTGCAGAATTCCCCTATCAAGACTTCTGTGCTCTCTGGGGAACTTAGGTGCACTTTGCACCCACTTTTCAGGGTCTTGGGGTGGGCTATTTTTCTAACCCTCACTGTTTTCTTACAGTCCCAGCGACCCTCTACAAGGTCACATAGGTTTGGGGTCCATTTGTGGTTCGCATTCCACTTCTAGAGTATATGGTTTGTGTTGCCCCTATCCCTATGTGCCCCCATTGCATTCTATTGTGACTATACATTGTTTGCACTGTTTTCTATTGCTATTACTGCATATTTTGGTATTGTGTACATATATCTTGTGTATATTTGCTATCCTCATACTGAGGGTACTCTCTGAGATACTTTGGCATATTGTCATAAAAATAAAGTACCTTTATTTTTAGTATATCTGTGTATTGTGCTTTCTTATGATATTGTGCATATGACACTAGTGGTACTGTAGGAGCTTCACTCGTCTCCTAGTTCAGCCTAAGCTGCTCTTCTAAGCTACCTTTTCTATCAGCCTAAGCTGCTAGACACCCCTCTACACTAATAAGGGATACCTGGTGCAAGGTGTAAGTACCCCTTGGTACCCACTACAAGCCAGGCCAGCCTCCTACATTGGTGGCAGCGGTGGGATAAGTACTTGCAACTACTTACCACTTTGTTATTTTGTACTTTTCATAAGAGAAAAATATACAAAACAAGTTCAGTGTATGTACACCTAACCAAAAAGTTTTGCTTTTCTTCTCTTACTCTTTTACTAAGTGCTGAAAAGTACCTCTAAAACTTTCAAAAAGTTCTAAAAAAGTTGTAAAAGTTTTTTTTCTGTTCTTTAAAAAGTTCTGAAACTTTTTCTTTCTTTTTCTGTCTCTTAAGCCTTTTCTATAATGTCTGGTACAGGTCAAACTGTTGATCTGACTAAACTAGCATATGATCACCTTAGCTGGAAAGGAGCAAGGAGTCTCTGCATTGAAAGAGGTTTAGGGGTAGGGAAGAATCCCTCAAGAGAACTGTTAGTTAATATGCTCATTGAACAGGATAAGACCTTAGTTGGCACATCTGGTGAGAAATTAGCTGATGGTTCACACTCTGACTCTGGGGCACCCCCAGTAAAAGTGTTAGATGGGAACCTTCCCAACCTGCCCTTTATCAGGCCACCTAGCATGGCTGGTACTAATGTGAGTTCTCATCACAGTAGGAGTGTTACTTCTGTAGGCCAGAATGTTAGAGTGCCATCTGTTAGGGACAGGTCTCCCTCTGTTCATTCACATAATTCTTCTGTGTCAAGGCATGCCCAACCCACCCTCCCTGAAGACAGAATGTTAGAAAGGGAACTCAATAGATTGAGAGTGGAAGAGTCCAGACTGAAGCTTAAAAAGCAACAGCTGGATCTAGACAGGGAAGCATTTGACTTAGAAAAAGAAAGACAGAGGTTGGGGTTTGGACCCCATGGTGGCAGCAGCAGTATTCCAAATAGTCATCCTGTAAAAGAGCATGATTCTAGGAATCTGCACAAGATAGTTCCCCCTTACAAGGAGGGGGATGACATTAACAAGTGGTTTGCTGCACTTGAGAGGGCCCGTGTTGTACAGGAGGTCCCTCAAAGGCAGTGGGCTGCTATCCTATGGCTATCTTTCAGTGGAAAGGGTAGGGATAGGCTCCTTACTGTTAAGGAAAGTGATGCCAATAATTTTACAGTTCTTAAGGATGCACTCCTAGATGGTTATGGCTTAACCACTGAACAGTACAGGATCAAGTTCAGAGAAACCAAAAAGGAGTCTTCACAAAACTGGGTAGACTTTGTTGACCATTTAGTGAAGGCCTTGGAGGGGTGGTTACATGGCAGTAAAATTTCTGACTATGAAAGCCTGTATAACTTAATCCTGAGAGAGCATATTCTTAATAATTGTGTGTCTGATTTGTTGCACCAGTATCTAGTGGACTCAGATCTGACCTCCCCCCAAGAATTGGGAAAGAAGGCAGACAAATGGGTCAGAACAAGAGTGAACAGAAAAGTTCATACAGGTGGTGACAAGGATGGCAAGAAGAAAGATGGTGAGAAATCTCAGGATAAGCATGGGGATAAGGGTAAAACCAAAGATCCTTCTTCAAATCCTAAACACTCTTCAGGGGGTGGGGATAAAACAAATTCTTCCTCTTTTTCACAACCTGCACACATTAAAAAGCATTGGTGCTTTGTGTGTAAAAACAGAGGCCATAGGCCAGGGGATAAGTCCTGTCCAGGTAAACCCCCTGAGCCTCCCACCACTAATACATCAAGCTCTAGTGCCCCTAGCAGTAGTGGTACTAGGGTGGGACTGCTGGCAACAGTCAAGTTAAGGGTCTAGTTGGGTTCACTTATGGGTCCATCATAGAAACTGGGGTAGTCAGTCCCAAGACAGTTTCTGTCACACCTAGTGGCATTGTCCTTGCCACACTGGCTGCTTGTCCCCTTACAATGGATAAGTACAGGCAGACAGTTTCAATAAATGGTGTTGAGGCCCAGGCCTACAGGGACACAGGTGCCAGTATCACTTTGGTGACTGAAAACCTAGTGGCTCCTGAACAACACATCATTGGACAACAGTATAAAATTATTGATGTCCATAACTCCACTAAGTTTCTTCCCTTAGCTATAGTTCAGCTTATTTGGGGTGGAGTTACTGGCCCTAAGCATGTGGTAGTGTCACCTAGCTTACCTGTAGATTGTCTCTTAGGTAATGACCTAGAGGCCTCAGGTTGGGCTGATGTAGAGTTTTATACCCATGCAGCCATGCTGGGTATCCCTGAGGAATCGTTCCCTCTCATTTCTACTGAAATGAAAAAGCAAAGGAGAGAAGGCCTGAAAACTCAGGATCCCTCTCCAACAACAGGTAAAAAGGGTATCACAGAATCCCCTAACCACCCTGCCATTCAGGATACCATTCCTGTGGTGGGAGAAACCTCTCCTGGGGTGGCACCTGTTCCAAAGGAATCATCAGCTGGCATAGCTGTACTCCCTGAGGTGGAAATACCTCTCTGTGGGATAACTAACATTGGTGAGAAAAAGAGCACCATTTTAGTTAACATGGAGCATCCCTCCAACCCTCCCAGAGAAACTTTAGTGCAGAAACCCTGCACTGCCTCACAACACTTAGGACAGCATCCATGCCCTAGTGTGGAGCTCATAGGACAGCATCCCTGCCCAGCTCCAAATAAAGAGAAACAGCATCCCTGTTCTCTCTTCCACCCATATGGACAAGGTTTTTGCCCAGCTATGGCTTTACTGAGACAGCATCCCTGTCTGGCATTTTCATCACTACAAATAGGTTCAGTGGACAATTCGCACTGCTCTAAACTAAAACTTACTGATAGAAACTCTGAAAATATATCCTCACATTGTTGCTTAGCTAAAAAACTTCAAACGGTGGTTTACATCCCCACAGGGAAGTAACCATATAGTGGATGATAAAGGGAGTAACCAGTCTATTGCAGAGCTACTCTCTACTTATCACCACTTAGACAATAAAGTCTCAACTGGCCAAGGTTAGCCTTATTGTCCTTCGTTTGGGGGGGGGGGGGGTTGTGTGAGAAAGTAGCCTCTTTCTATCCTTGTTCCCCCACTTTTGGCCTGTGTGTGAGTGTATGTCAGGGGGTTTTCACTGTCTCACTGGGATCCTGCTAGCCAGGGCCCAGTGCTCATAGTGAAGACACCATGTTTTCAGTATGTTTGTTATGTGTCACTGGGACCCTGCTAGCCAGGACCCCAGTGCTCATAAGTGAGCCCTGTATGTGTTACCTGTGTTATGACTAACTGTCTCACTGAGGCTCTGCTATCCAGAACCTCAGTGGTTATGCTCTCTCATTTCTTTCCAAATTGTCACTAACAGGCTAGTGACCAATTTCACCAATTTACATTGGCATACTGGAACACCCTTATAATTCCCTAGTATATGGAACTGAGGTACCCAGGGTATTGGGGTTCCAGGAGATCCCTATGGGCTGCAGCATTTCTTGTGCCACCCATAGGGAGATCTGACAATTCTTACACAGGCCTGCCAATGCAGCCTGAGTGAAATAACGTCCACGTTATTTCACAGCCATTTACCACTACACTTAAGTAACTTATAAGTCACCTATATGTCTAACCTTTACCTGGTAAAGGTTGGGTGCTAAGTTACTTAGTGTGTGGGCACCCTGGCACTAGCCAAGGTGCTCCCACATTGTTCAGGGCAAATTCCCCGGACTTTGTGAGTGCGGGGACACCATTACATGCGTGCACTATACATATGTCACGAATTATGTATAGCGTCACAATGGTAACTCCGAACATGGCCATGTAACATGTCTAAGATCATGGAATTGTCACCCCAATGCCATTCTGGCATTGGGGAGACAATTCCATGATCCCCCGAGTCTCTAGCTCAGACCCGGGTACTGCCAAACTACCTTTCCCGGGGTTTCACTGCAGCTGCTGCTGCCGCCAACCCCTCAGACAGGTTTCTGCCCTCCTGGGGTCCAGCCAGGCTTGGCCCAGGAAGGCAGAACAAAGGACCTCCTCAGAGAGAGGGTGTTACACCCTCTCCCTTTGGAAAAAGGTGTCAGGGCTGGGGAGAAGAAGCCTCCCCCAGCCTCTGGAAATGCTTTGATGGGCACAGATGGTGCCCATCTCTGCATAAGCCAGTCTACACCGGTTCAGGGATCCCCCAGCCCTGCTCTGTCGCGAAACTGGATAAAGGAAAGGGGAGTGACCACTCCCCTGACCTGCACCTCCCCTGGGAGGTGCCCAGAGCTCCTCCAGTGTGCTCCAGACCTCTGCCATCTTGGAAACAGAGGTGCTGCTGGCACACTGGACTGCTCTGAGTGGCCAGGGCCAGCAGGTGACATCAGAGACTCCTTCTGATAGGCTCCTTCAGGTGTTACTAGCCTATCCTCTCTCCTAGGTAGCCAAACCTCCTTTTCTGGCTATTTAGGGTCTCCGCTTTGGGGAATTCTTTAGATAACGAATGCAAGAGCTCATCAGAGTTCCTCTGCATCTCTCTCTTCACCTTCTGCCAAGGACTCGACTGCTGACCGCGCTGGAAGCCTGCAAAACTGCAACAAAGTAGCAAAGACGACTACTGCGACCTTGTAACGCTGATCCTGCCGCCTTCTCGACTGTTTTCCTGGTGGTGCATGCTGTGGGGGTAGTCTGCCTCCTCTCTGCACTAGAAGCTCCGAAGAAATCTCCCGTGGGTCGACGGAATCTTCCCCCTGCAACCGCAGGCACCAAAGAACTGCATCACCGGTCCTCTGGGTCTCCTCTCAGCACGACGAGCGAGGTCCCTTGAACTCAGCAACTCTGTCCAAGTGACTCCCACAGTCCAGTGACTCTTCAGTCCAAGTTTGGTGGAGGTAAGTCCTTGCCTCCCCACGCTAGACTGCATTGTTGGGAACCGCGTGATTTGCAGCTGCTCTGGCTCCTGTGCACTCTTCCAGGATTTCCTTTGTGCACAGACAAGCCTGGGTCCCCAGCACTCTAACCTGCAGTGCACGACCTCCTGAGTTGTCCTCCGGCGTCGTGGGACCTTCCTTTGTGACTTCAGGTGAGCTCCGGTTCACTCCACTTTGTAGTGCCTGTTCTGGCACTTCTGCAGGTGCCTCCTGCTTCTGAGAGGGCTCCTTGTCTTGCTGGGCACCCCCTCTGTCTCCTCACGCAATTGGCGACATCCTGGTCCCTCCTGGGCCACAGCAGCATCCAAAAACCCTAACCGCGACCCTTGCAGCTAGCAAGGCTTGGTTGCGGTCTTTCTGCACGGAAACACATCTGCTAGCTTCTTCACAACGTGGGACATCCATCCTCCAAAGGGAAAGTTTCTAGCCCTTGTTGTTCTTGCAGAATCCACAGCTTCTACCATCCGGTGGCAGCTTCATTGCACCCACAGCTGGCATTTCCTGGGCATCTGCCCACTCCCGACTTGATCGTGACTCTTGGACTTGGTCCCCTTGTTCCACAGGTACTCTCGTCAGGAAATCCATTGTTGTTGCATTGCTGGTGTTGGTCTTCCTTGCAGAATTCCCCTATCACGACTTCTGTGCTCTCTGGGGAAATTAGGTGCACTTTGCACCCACTTTTCAGGGTCTTGGGGTGGGCTATTTTTCTAACCCTCACTGTTTTCTTACAGTCCCAGCGACCCTCTACAAGGTCACATAGGTTTGGGGTCCATTAGTGGTTTGCATTCCACTTCTAGAGTATATGGTTTGTGTTGCCCCTATCCCTATGTGCCCCCATTGCATTCTATTGTGACTATACATTGTTTGCACTGTTTTCTATTGCTATTACTGCATATTTTGGTATTGTGTACATATATCTTGTGTATATTTGCTATCCTCATACTGAGGGTACTTACTGAGATACTTTGGCATATTGTCATAAAAATAAAGTACCTTTATTTTTAGTATATCTGTGCATTGTGCTTTCTTATGATATTGTGCATATGACACTAGTGGTACTGTAGGAGCTTCACTCGTCTCCTAGTTCAGCCTAAGCTGCTCTGCTCAGCTACCTTTTCTATCAGCCTAAGCTGCTAGACACCCCTCTACACTAATAAGGGATACCTAGACCTGGTGCAAGGTGTAAGTACCCCTTGGTACACACTACAAGCCAGGCCAGCCTCATACATTGCTGGCAACTACTTACCACTTTGTCATTTTGTACTTTTCATAAGAGAAAAATATACAAAACAAGTTCAGTGTATGTACACCTAACCAAAAAGTTTTGCTTTTCTTCTCTTACTCTTTTACTAAGTGCTGAAAAGTACCTCTACAACTTTCAAAAAGTTCTTAGAAAGTTTAAAAAGTTTTTTTTTCTGTTCTTTAAAAAGTTCTGAAACTTTTTCTTTCTTTTTCTGTCCCTTAAACCTTTTCTATAATGTCTGGTACAGGTCAAACTGTTGATCTGACTAAACTTGCATATGATCACCTTAGCTGGAAAGGAGCAAGGAGTCTCTGCATTGAAAGAGGTTTAGGGGAAGGGAAGAATCCCTCAAGAGAACTGTTAGTTAATATGCTCATTGAACAGGATAAGACCTTAGTTGGCACATCTGGTGAGAAATTAGCTGATGGTTCACACTCTGACTCTGGGGCACCCCCAGTAAAAGTGTTAGAAGGGAACCTTCCCAACCTGCCCCTTAGCAGGCCACCTAGCATGGCTGGTACTAATGTGAGTTCTCATCACAGTAGGAGTGTTACTTCTGTAGGCCAGAATGTTAGAGTGCCATCTGTTAGGGACAGGTCTCCCTCTGTTCATTCACACCATTCTTCTGTGTCAAGGCATGCCCAACCCACCCTCCCTGAAGACAGAATGTTAGAAAGGGAACTCAATAGATTGAGAGTGGAAGAGTCCAGGCTGAAGCTTAAAAAGCAACAGCTGGATCTAGACAGGGAAGCATTTGACTTAGAAAAAGAAAGACAGAGGTTGGGGTTTGGACCCCATGGTGGCAGCAGCAGTATTCCAAATAGTCATCCTGTAAAAGAGCATGATTCTAGGAATCTGCACAAGATAGTTCCCCCTTACAAGGAGGGGGATGACATTAACAAGTTGTTTGCTGCACTTGAGAGGGCCAGTGTTGTACAGGAGGTCCCTCAAAGGCAGTGGACTGCTATCCTATGGCTATCTTTCAGTGGAAAGGGTAGGGATAGGCTCCTTACTGTTAAGGAAAGTGATGCCAATAATTTTACAGTTCTTAAGAATGCACTCCTCGATGGTTATGGCTTAACCACTGAACAGTACAGGATCAAGTTCAGAGAAACCAAAAAGGAGTCTTCACAAGACTGGGTAGACTTTGTTGACTATTCAGTGAAGGCCTTGGAGGGGTGGTTACATGGCAGTAAAGTTTCTGACTATGAAAGCCTGTATAACTTAATCCTGAGAGAGCATATTCTTAATAATTGTGTGTCTGATTTGTTGCACCAGTATCTAGTGGACTCAGATCTGACCTCTCCCCAAGAATTGGGAAAGAAGGCAGACAAATGGGTCAGAACAAGAGTGAACAGAAAAGTTCATACAGGTGGTGACAAGGATGGCAAGAAGAAAGATGGTAAGAAATCTCAGGATAAGCATGGGGATAAGGGTAAAACCAAAGATCCTTCTTCAAATCCTAAACACTCTTCAGGGGGTGGGGATAAAACAAATTCTTCCTCTTCTTCACAACCTGCACACATTAAAAAGCCTTGGTGCTTTGTGTGTAAAAACAGAGGCCATAGGCCAGGGGATAAGTCCTGTCCAGGTAAACCCCCTGAGCCTACCACCACTAATACATCAAGCTCTAGTGCCCCTAGCAGTAGTGGTACTAGTGGTGGGACTGCTGGCAACAGTCAAGTTAAGGGTGTAGTTGGGTTCACTTATGAGTCCATCATAGAAACAGGGGTAGTCAGTCCCAAGACAGTTTCTGTCACACCTAGTGGCATTGGCCTTGCCACACTGGCTGCTTGTCCCCTTACAATGGATAAGTACAGGCAGACAGTTTCAATAAATGGTGTTGAGGCCCAGGCCTACAGGGACACAGGTGCCAGTATCACTTTGGTGACTGAAAACCTAGTGGCTCCTGAACAACACATCATTGGACAACAGTATAAAATTATTGATGTCCATAACTCCACTAAGTTTCTTCCCTTAGCTATAGTTCAGCTTAGTTGGGGTGGAGTTACTGGCCCTAAGCAGGTGGTAGTGTCACCTAGCTTACCTGTAGATTGTCTCTTAGGTAATGACCTAGAGGCCTCAGGTTGGGCTGATGTAGAGTGTTATACCCATGCAGCCATGCTGGGTATCCCTGAGGAATTGTTCCCTCTCATTTCTACTGAAATGAAAAAGCAAAGGAGAGAAGGCCTGAAAACTCAGGATCCCTCTCCAACAACAGGTAAAAAGGGTATCACAGAATCCCCTAACCAACCTGCCATTCAGGATACCATTCCTGTGGTGGGAGAAACCTCTCCTGGGGTGGCACCTGTTCCAAGGGAATCATCAGCTGGCATAGCTGTACTCCCTGAGGTGGAAGTACCTCTCTGTTGGATAACTAACATTGGTGAGAAAAAGAGCACCATTTTAGTTAACATGGAGCATCCCTCCCACCCTCCCAGAGACACTTTAGTGCAGAAACCCTGCACTGCCTCACAACACTTAGGACAGCATCCCTGCCCTAGTGTGGAGCTCATAGGACAGCATCCCTGCCCTGCTCCAAATAAAGAGAAACAGCATCCCTGTTCTCTCTTCCAGCCATATGGACAACGTTTTTGCCCAGCTATGGCTTTACTGAGACAGCATCCCTGTCTGGCATTTTCATCACTACAAATAGGTTCAGTGGACAATTCCCACTGGTCTAAACTAAAACTTACTGATAGAAACTCTGAAAATATATCATCACATTGTTGCTTAGCTAAAAAACTTCAAACAGGGTGGTTTACATCCCCACAGGGAAGTAACCATATAGTGGATGATAAAGGGAGTAACCAGTCTATTGCAGAGCTTCTCTCTACTTATCACCACTTAGACAATAAAGTGTCAACTGGCCAAGGTTAACCTTATTGTCCTTCGTTTGGGGGGGGGGGGTTGTGTGAGAAAGTAGCCTCTTTCTAGCCTTGTTACCCCCACTTTTGGCCTGTTTGTGAGTCTATGTCAGGTTGTTTTCACTGTCTCACTGGGATCCTGCTAGCCAGGGCCCAGTGCTCATAGTGAAGACACCATGTTTTCAGTATGTTTGTTATGTGTCACTGGGACCCTGCTAGCCAGGAACCCAGTGCTCATAAGTGTGCCCTGTATGTGTTACCTGTGTTATGACTAACTGTCTCACTGAGGCTCTGCTATCCAGAACCTCAGTGGTTATGCGCTCTCATTTCTTTCCAAATTGTCACTAACAGGCTAGTGACCAATTTCACCAATTTACATTGGCATACTGGAACACCCTTATAATTCCCGATGTATATGGCACTGAGGTACCCAGGGTATTGGGGTTACAGGAGATCCCTATGGGCTGCAGCATTTCCTGTGCCACCCATAGGGAGATCTGACAATTCTTACACAGGCCTGCCAGTGCAGCCTGAGTGAAATAACGTCCACGTTATTTCACAGCCATTTACCACTACACTAAAGTAACTTATAAGTCACCTATATGTCTAACCTTTACCTGGTAAAGGTTGGGTGCTAAGTTACTTAGTGTGTGGGCACCCTGGCACTAGCCAAGGTACTCTCACATTGTTCAGGGCAAATTCCCCGGACTTTGTGAGTGCGGGGACACCATTACACGCGTGCACTATACATATGTCACGACATATGTCTAGCGTCACAATGGTAACTCCGAACATGGCCATGTAACATGTCTAAGATCATGGAATTGTCTCCCCAATGCCATTTTGGCATTGGGGAGATAATTCCATGATCCCCCGAGTCTCTAGCTCAGACCCGGGTACTGCCAAACTACCTTTCCAGGGGTTTCACTGCAGCTGCTGCTGCTGCCAACCCCTCAGACAGGTTTCTGCCTTCCTGGGGTCCAGCCAGGCTTGGCCCAGGAAGGCAGAACAAAGGACTTCCTCAGAGAGAGGGTGTTACACCCTCTCCCTTTGGAAAAAGGTGTCAGGGCTGGGGAGGAGTAGCCTCCCCCAGCCTCTGGAAATGCTTTGATGGGCGCAGATGGTGCCCATCTCTGCATAAGCCAGTCTACACCGGTTCAGGGATCCCCCAGCCCTGCTCTGGCGCGAAACTGGACAAAGGAAAGGGGAGTGACCACTCCCCTGACCTGCATCTCCCCTGGGAGGTGCCCAGAGCTCCTCCAGTGTGCTCCAGACCTCTGCCATCTTGGAAACAGAGGTGCTGCTGGCACACTGGACTGCTCTGAGTGGCCAGGGCCAGCAGGTGACGTCAGAGACTCCTTCTGATAGGCTCCTTCAGGTGTTACTAGCCTATCCTCTCTCCTAGGTAGCCAAACCTCCTTTTCTGGCTATTTAGGGTCTCTGCTTTTGGGAATTCTTTAGATAACGAATGCAAGAGCTCATCAGAGTTCCTCTGCATCTCTCTCTTCACCTTCTGCCAAGGAATCGACTGCTGACCGCGCTGGAAGCCTGCAAAACTGCAAAAAAGTAGCAAAGACGACTACTGCGACCTTGTAACGCTGATCCTGCCGCCTTCTCGACTGTTTTCCTGGTGGTGCATGCTGTGGGGGTAGTCTGCCTGCTCTCTGCACTAGAAGCTCCGAAGAAATCTCCCGTGGGTCGACGGAATCTTCCCCCTGCAACCGCAGGCACCAAAGATCTGCATCACCGGTTCTCTGGGTCTCCTCTCAGCACAACGAGCGAGGTCCCTTGAACTTAGCAACTCTGTCCAAGTGACTCCCACAGTCCAGTGACTCTTCAGTCCAAGTTTGCTGGAGGTAAGTCCTTGCCTCCCCACGCTAGACTGCATTGTTGGGAACCGCGTGATTTGCAGCTGTTCTGGCTCCTGTGCACTCTTCCAGGATTTCCATTGTGCACAGCCAAGCCTGGGTCCCCGGCACTCTAACCTGCAGTGCACGACCTCCTGAGTTGTCCTCCGGCGTCGTGGGACCTTCCTTTGTGACTTTGGGTGAGCTTTGGTTCACTCCACTTTGTAGTGCCTGTTCTGGCACTTCTGCAGGTGCTGCCTGCTTCTGAGAGGGCTCCTTGTCTTGCTGGGCGCCCCCTCTGTCTCCTCACGGAATCGGCGACATCCTGGTCCCTCGTGGGCCACAGCAGCATCCAAAAACCCTAACCGTAACCCTTGCAGCTAGCAAGGCTTGTTTGCGGTCTTTCTGCATGAAAACACCTCTGCAAGCTTCTTCACGATGTGGGACATCCATCCTCCAAAGGGGAAGTTTCTAGCCCTTGTTGTTCTTGCAGAATCCACAGCTTCTACCATCCAGTGGCAGCTTCTTTGCACCCACAGCTGGCATTTCCTGGGCATCTGCCCACTCCTGACTTGATCGTGACTCTTGGACTTGGTCCCCTTGTTCCACAGGTACTCTCATCAGGAAATCCATCGTTGTTGCATTGCTGGTGTTGGTCTTCCTTGCAGAATTCCCCTATCACGACTTCTGTGCTCTCTGGGGAACTTAGGTGCACTTTGCACCCACTTTTCAGGGTCTTGGGGTGGGCTATTCTTCTAACCCTCACTGTTTTCTTACAGTCCCAGCGACCCTCTACAAGGTCACATAGGTTTGGGGTCCATTCGTGGTTCGCATTCCACTTCCAGAGTATATGGTTTGTGTTGCCCCTATCCCTATGTGCCCCCATTGCATTCTATTGTGACTATGCATTGTTTGCACTGTTTTCTATTGCTATTACTGCATATTTTGGTATTGTGTACATATATCTTGTGTATATTTGCTATCCTCATACTGAGGGTACTCACTGAGATACTTTGGCAAATTGTCATAAAAATAAAGTAATTTTATTTTTAGTATATCTGTGTATTGTGTTTTCCTATGATATTGTGCATATGACACTAGTGGTACTGTAGGAGCGTCACTCGTCTCCTAGTTCAGCCTAAGCTGCTCTGCTATGCTACCTTTTCTATCAGCCTAAGCTGCTAGACACCCCTCTACACTAATAAGGGATACCTGGACCTGGTGCAAGGTGTAAGTACCCCTTGGTACCCACTACAAGCCAGGCCAGCCTCCTACAATCAGCATCAGTTGATTGGAGGGAGGAGATTCTCTTGGACCTTGAGAGGTAGAGACCTTTTTTCCCTTGGCCCGCACTTTCCAAAATGCTTGCTGATAGAACTTAGATTTTCTCTGATTCCTCAGAAGACTCTTGACCGAGCTCCTGATATGATGACACCTTGCCTTTTTACTTACTTTTTGCCTACTTTGGTTAGTCTCCTTTTGCCCTAGATGTCCTTTTCCCAATTTTTTTTGTCCTTTATTTCCTTTTCACTTTTTGTTACCATGTTTTGTATCCCAGCCAACACCAATTAGTGACTTTCTGGTTTAGGAAGATTCCTTTCATCTTAGCTAACTACTTAGATGATTTTAATTTGCACTAACTTGACAAGTTGGTCAGCCCTTATTTTGTGAACACCAGGTGTTGTTGTTGTTATGCAGTATCGCAGTGAATGAGTGCTTAGTTTGTTTAATGTTAATTAGATTATGCTTCTTTCCGAGGTTCGGACACCAAATGGTGTTACTGCACCTCTACAGCCTGTTGTTGAGAACTGTTTACATTAGCTTGAGTATTAATTTGTAATAACACCCATATTTCTGATTTGGGTTGTCATTGTGTGGCCAAATTGGTCATACTGTAAATGAAATGTTGATTGATATACATGAAAATCTCTCTTACCCCCTGCTAGGGTGAAAGGATTTGTCAACCTCATTTAGAGCATACCGTAATGCTCCATCAGAGGGCTGAGCATGACACTACGCACCTTGCACTTCTCAGGCCTGGTGGTGCAGGGTCCTTGGCTTGGCTTGGCTCAGGATGGTCCTGGGTACTGAAGATGCAGTGCCAAAGCTCGTTCTCTGAATGGTGCTATGTGCTGCTTAAAAAGCAGCTTGTGAGCCACTGGAATGATCACGTTCCAGGGTCAATTGGCACTATCCTGTCTGGACAGAAGACAGACTAATGCCCATGACAACTGCATGCTCCCTCTGACCCAGTCACAGCAAGGAGCCAGAGTACAAATTATGTCAATTGTAACAAGCTGGGCCCACAAGCAGTTTTCATGACAACCACAGTCACCTCCTCTCGGACCCAGTTCACAATGCCCGTGCTGCCAGTGCACATGGCAGGGCTGGAGATATGCAGGCCTGAGATAAACATTCTGGCACGTATCTACTGACCAGGGCTGCCTTTAGCGCTGGTGAGGCCCGGTGCAACCATCTTTTTTGGTGCCCCGCCCCCTCCTGCTTGATCTCCTCCTTAGATTCCTGCGCTATCACCAGGCAAAAGTGTCCCTCATCTCTCCATAGCCCTTCCCTCACATGCATTTAATTTGTTTTAAAGCACTGGTAAAGGCTGGCTTTACTAATCCACTAAGCTAGCCACATAAAATACAGACCTGTTCTTTGTAGTAGGCATATTAACCCTCTGTGCTGCTTAGTGGCAAGTCAAAACTGCTAGCAGACAAAACTCCATCTCTCTCTCTCTATCAGGAACATTAATCATAGAGTTATCTTGACATTTTTATTGCTGCCTGAAAGGAGGACGGACAAGGAAGTCTGCAGCAGGAGCTTTTATATAGTAAGTTATTGCTAAACACAGCGCCCAAGCTATGTGCACATATATATAAATGCCACACCCGCTCCGAACTCAAGTATCAGACATCAGAAGTTTGCAGGGCCAGATTCGAGGAAAACAAACAGGTCGCAAAGTTACCAGATCCAATTAGATACATGTGTAGGGAACGTGTTTATTTTTCACAGGCGATTTCCTGCTTCTGATAAAACTTGTAATCGTGTAGGGCAGCTGGTTTGACTTTGTGTAGCCCCCACTGAATCACTACTAGTATCTGGGTGCAGCGGCGTGAGCAATTTCTACATTGGAACCGCATTACAATATACAGAAATAATCAGACATCAAACGTACATAATCTATAACATCTTTTTTATTTTTTTATTTAAGTAAAACAAAAATATAAAAGAATCAAAGTTTTAACTTTAATGAAGGCGCTGGAGCTTTTCAAAATGTGGTTTTATTTCTAAAAAAGCAAGTGATGTGCTGGACTTTAGCATCTCACTTTTACTTTTTTTTTCCTCCTAAAGCATTGTCTCTTTCTGTGGATGCATGTCACTGCTTCAATTGCGTCACCAATGGTCCAGAGTAGATTCCGTTTTCCGTCTTCAATCAAGCTAACTCTACCAACTTACTTTTTAACCTCTAATTGTAAATTCCTTCAAAGTTTGCAGTGATTGGTCAATGGAGTGCAAAGAAAATAGGGGGGCCCTGAAACATGTTTTTCCACCTATGCATAGCCTTTTTTATTGTACGTAGCACAAACATGGCTAGGTGGATTTAGATGAAATTTGGCAGTAATATAGATTATGGTGTGTAGATGATTCCTTTGGGTAACGCAGGTAAGTAGGGTAAGCATTTTTTTAAAGTTATAAGGCATCTTAACTTAGTCAAATCTGTGGCCGTGGTTGTTTCGGGGGAAATTTCGCAGTATTTCAGAAGGGTGCCCTGGGACTTAGCAATGGCAAGGCATTATGTGATTGGCTAATAACTGCCTTTACCAAATGTTAAAGGCAGCCATGTTGTTTTAAGTGCACTTTAGCTGTGTTCCTGATTAGGGTCTTAGATATAAGTAAATATTATGTTATATATTTTTTTCTACCTATTACCACTTTATTAGAGTGGTAGTAAGTAGGGAACATTAATTATAAATTTCTAGATATTAAAAAAGATGTATGGACTGCCTTGCTACTTCTTAGGAAGTACCGCTGTACTTAAAAACAAATTACAAAAAAAACTGTGGCCCACATTATGATACTGGCAGTAAAAACTGCCTAGCGCCGCGGTGACAGCTGCCAAAAGACCGTCGCCGTGGCTACCAGCAGTCTGCCATAATATGACCACAGCCCGATTTCTGCCAGAAGGGTGGGGACAATCCAGCTGTGGCCATGCCGGCGGATGGCGGTAAGGTGGCGCTGCTGCCACCAGCAGCGCCACGCCAGTAGACTGCCGCCAGCCATATTATGACTGGTTGCAGCAGCGCCCCGTCTCCTGCTGGAGGAACCCTGAACACAGGTAAGTGGGTGCTCCAACAGGGTAGGTGGGTAGGGGATGCTGTGTGTGTGTGTGTGTGTGGGTGTGTGTGTGAATGTTTGTGCGTGTATGCTGGTGTGTGTTTCGAGTTGAATGCGTGTGTGCAGGTATGGAGGTGTGAGTGTGTGTATGTTGTGTTCCGTGTCTACGTGTATGTATGGAAGTGTGTGCGGATGTGTGTTTGAATGGTAGTATGCATGCGTGGATGCATGTGGGAATGGGCATGTGTATGCATGTGTGTGTGTGTGTGAAGAGGGGGTGTGAATGTTGGGGGGATTTGGAGAGGAAGGGGTGAGGGGTATCTGAGAGGGGGGGTGGGGAAGACCTCTATCAGTGACAGGAAAGTGATTCCCTGTCACTGATAGTGCCTACCACCATGGTTTTCGTGGCGGTAAGGAAGCCATGGAAACCATGGCGGTAGGCGGGGTCATAATCCCGCAAGTGGGACAGTGATGGCCGCCGGGCTGGAGATTGATATCTCCAGCCTGGCGGCTGTTACCACTGTGGCAGTCGGAGTGGTACACTGGCGGTTTGCCTTCAGCCAAACCGCCAATGTCATAATATGGTGAAAAGTACCGCCAGCCTGTTGGCAGTACTTTCCACCATATTGCTGTCGACCGCCAGGGTCGTAATGAGGGCCTGTATGTTAAAAAAATTACTAATTCACAAATACAGTGTACTACAGTGTATTTTCATTTTGTGGCATATTTTATTGTTTAAAAAGACTGACAGACTACTGTGGTAGTACTTACAAATTACTGTGCTACTTATTGAGAAGAAAAAATTACATTTGTTAAAAAATTATTACTACTCTGTACTAAACTATATTTCACTGATATAGGTGGTCATTACGACCCTGGCGGATTACTTCCGCCAGGGCCGCGGGACGCGGTGGCACCGCCGACAGGCCGGCGGTGCCCCGCGGGGCATTCTGACCGCGGCGGCTTAGCCGCGGTCAGAGAAGGGAAACCGGCGGTCTCCCGCCGGTTTCCCGCTGCCCCCAAGGAATCCTCCAAGCCGGCGCAGCTTGCTGCGCCGGCTTGGGGATTCCGACTCCCTCTCCCGCCATCCAGTTCCTGGCGGTTCTCCCGCCGGGAACCGGATGGCGGGAGGGGGAGTCGCGGGGCCCCTGGGGGCCCCTGCAGTGCCCATGCCAATGGCATGGGCACTGCAGGGGCCCCCGTAAGAGGGCCCCAAAATGTATTTCACTGTCTGGCTTGCAGACAGTGAAATACGCGACGGGTGCAACAGCACCCGTCGCACCTTCCCACTCCACCGGCTCTATTACGAGCCGGCATCCTCGTGGGAAGGGAGTTTTTCCCTGGGCTGGCGGGCGGTCTTTTGGAGACCGCCCGCCAGCCCAGGGAAAAACTCATAATACCCTTCCCGGTCTTCTGACCGCGGAGCGGTATTATGGAGGGCGGAATTCTGGCGGGCGGCCTCCGCCGCCCGCCGGAATCGTAATCAGGCCCATAGTGTACCATAGTGGAGTTTTCAAATTTTTCCTATTGATTTTATTTGTTCTGTAAGTACCACTGTGCTTTGTAGGTACTAGCGTAGTTCTCTCTAAACTCTTAAAAAAATATATAGAAAAAGATAAATCATTTTCAATGCCTATTTCCATTTTAATGAAGTGGTACTTACCTATATAAGGCCCTAAACCAGAACACAGCCAGAGTGTGTTGAAAACTATAGTACATAGCTACCTTTTGCGTTTTGTAAAGACAGCCAGTAGCCAATGATAAACTGCCTTATCATCTGCATCTACCGTGGTATATCACAATGTTACTGTAGAATACTGCAGAATATTGATCAGTAAGTATTTTGACACTTGTAAAATGAACACTACTCAAACTATTATTACACTTACTACCAAAAATACCATTTACACCCCATAATCTATATACTCATTACATCTACATTTGTTCACACACTTTCACACTACATCTGTTTAAACAACCACACTCACTTTTATGCCACTCCAATCTGTGCCACTCCACTCAACGTCAATCTACTCTATGCCACTCCACTGAACGCTATTGTACTCTACCCTCTCTATTCTATGTCACTTCAGTGTATGCCACTCTACTCTACACTAATCCACTGTATGCCAGTCCACTCCATCCCACTCCACTCTATGCCACTCTGGGCTATGCCACTGCACTATAACCCACCCAAATCTATGCTGCTACACTAATCAGTATTCCACTGTAAACAACAACACTGTATGCCACTTCACTCTATTCGATTCCACTCTACACCACACCATTCCACCCCACTCCACTGTATGCAGTTCCACTCTATGCCCTTCCACTGCATGCCACTCCAGTCTACGTTACTTCGCTGTACCCCACACAACTGTACGCTACTCCAATATATGCTACTCCACTGTACGCAACTACACTTTACGCCTCTCCACTCTATGCTACTCCAGTCTACCCCACTCTACTCCACTGTATGCCACTTCTCTGTATGCAACTACACTCTACACTACTCTACTCTACCCTATTCCAGTGTACACCACTCCACTCTACAACACTCCAGTGTACAACACTCCACTGTACATCACTCCACTATATGCTATTCCACAGTACAGGCCTACACTCTAATCCACTCCATTGTACGCTATTCCACTGTATACCACTCCACTGTATACCACTCCACTCTATGCCACTTCACTCTATGTCACTCCAGTGTATGCTATTTGACTATGTGCCACTCCACTCTAAGCCACTCCACTCTACACCAATCTACTCTATGCAACTTCACTCTAAGCTATTCCCCTCTGAGCCACTCCACTCTACACCACTCCAGTCTATGCCATTACACTGTACACCACTCCACTCTGTACACTCCACTTTATGCTATTTCAGTTATGCTACTCCCTGTGTGCTATTCCACTATATGCAACCTGTCTATGCCACTACCCTGTACGCCACTCTACTGTGTGCTCTTCCATTCCATTGTAAGACACTCCAATCTACGCCATTCCACTGTATGCCTCTCCAGTGTATGCTATGACACTCTACATCATTTGATTCTGTCACTCCACTATAGACCACTCCTCTCTGCACTAATCCACTGTATGCCAGTCCACTCCACGCTACTCCATTCTACGTCACTCCAGTCAAAGTTGCTCAACTTTATGTCCCTCCACTGTACTCTTCTCCACTTCATGCTATTCCAATCTACGCAACTCCATTCTGTGCTACTACAATCTACACTATTCTACTCTATGCCACTCCACTCTACGCCACTCCACTGTATGCTATTACACAGTACACCACTTCACAGTACACCATTCTACCATGCGGCACTCCAGTCTATGCCATTCCACTATATGCTACTCTTCTTCAGGCCATTCCACTCCATGCCTCTCCATTGTACGCTATTCTGCTCTATGCCACTCCAGTAAAAACCAGTCCAGTTTACACAACTCCACTCTACATCACTGCAGTATTTACTATTCTACTGTGCCCAACTACACTGTATGCTACTCCACTCTGTCTTACTCCACTCTAAATTACTCCACTGTATGACACTCCAGTCTATGCCACTCCACTGTAACCCACTTCACTATACTCTATTTGACTATACTCAACTACACTCTACACCACTTACTGTATACTATTCCATTCTGTGCCCCTCCACTCCACCCCACTGAATGCTACTCCACTGTATGCAATTCCACTGTAAGCAAAGACACTCTACATGACTTGCAAATACACATTACATAATTTATTCTGTGCTATTCCACTGTACGCAACTCCACTCCAGTCTACACCACTCCACTGCACTCTATTCAACTCTTTGCCAGTCCACCATATGCCACTCCAGTGTATGTCACTCCACTGTACCCCACTCCACTTTACGTCACTCCACTGTACGCTATTCCAGTGTACGCGACTCCACTCTACATCACTCTACTCTATCCCACTCCAGTGTACGCTATTGTATTGAACACCACTCCACTGTAGGCTACTCCACTGTAGGCCACTATATCACTCTCCACTGCTGGACTCTAAGCCACTTAGCTCTATGCCACTCCAATCGACACTACCCCAGTGTATGCCACTGTACTGTATGCTATTTCACTCCAGTCTATACCACTCCCCTGTACGCCACTACACTGTATGTTATTCTGCTCAATGGCACTCCACTGTACTTCACTCCACTATATGCCTCTCACTCTGCGCTAATCCACTATACAACACTCCACTCCAGCCCACTCTACTGTACACCACTTCACTCTACACACTCCACTGTACGCTATCACAACATATGCCATTCCGTTCTACGACACTACAGTCAATACTACTCCACTGTATACCCTTCCATTGTACACCACTTCATTCTATGCCAGTGGTTCCCAACCTTTTGACTTCTGTGGACCCCCATTTTATCATTACTGGAACACTGGGACCCCCTACTGAATCATTATTGGATTCTGGTGACACCCGCCACTGCGTCATTACTTAAAGTTGGGGACCTAATCTGTCAAGATTATTTAATTTACTAAGCAGTTGCGGACACCCTGAGGAGGCTTGGCGGACCCCCAGGGATCCCCGACCACAGGTTGGGAACCACTGCTCTATGCTATTCCAGTGTATGTAACTCGACTCTATGCCACTCCAATTTATGCTATTTCACTCTATGCCTCTCCACTCCACATCACTCCACTGTATGCTATTACATTGTATGCAACTCCACTCTGTGCCATTCCACTGTACGCCATACCATTATATGTCAATATGGTCTGGGACACTCCACTGTACACTATTACACTCTACTCCATTCCACTCTGTGCCACTCCACTTTACACTACTCCACTATGTGCTATTCCACTATATGCAACTACACTGTACCCCACTCCACTATATGCTACTCCACTCTCCAAAGTACACTATTCCACTCTAGCCACTCCAGTCTGTGCTACTCCACTGTATTCCACTCCACTCTATGCTGCTCCACTACACAGTATTGCACTGTATGCAAATACACTCTACACTACTCCAATTCATCTCTACCTCACTCCACTCCACTCTACTATAAGCTATTCCACTCTATGCCACTCCTGTGTGCGCCACTCCAGTCTACGTAACTTCAGTGTATGCCACTGCACTATATGGTATTCCTCTGTATGCAACTCCACTCTACTCCACTCCACTGTATGCTATTCCACTTTACAGGTCACCACTCTACCCCACTCCACTCTACACCACTCCACTAATCGCAGTTCTACTGTACAGAACTAGACTGTGTGCCACTCCATTCTATGCTATTACACTGAATGCCACTCCACACCACTCCATTCTACATCACTGTATTCTATTCCACTGTACTCCACTCCACTTTATGCTACATGCCACTCCATTATGCCCCCTCCACTCTACCCCTTTACACTAACAAGCTATTCCACTGCACTTAAGTACAATCTATGGCACTCCACTGTATGCTACTCCACTCTACGTCACTCCAATCTACCTCACTCACTCTACTGCACTCCACTGTACACTATTCTACTGTACGCAACTCCACTGTACACCACTACACTCTACGCCACTCCCTTCTATGCCACTCAGTCTATGCAACTCCACTGTATACCACTCCACTCTATGCTAGTTCACTATAACCTATTTCACTGTACGCAACTATACTGTACACTATTCTACTCTATGCCACTCTATTCTGTGTAACTTCACTTTATGCCACTGAAAGCCACTTAACGCCACTTCACTCTGTGCCACTCCACTGTACGCTATTCCACACTATGCCACTCCACTCTCAATCAGTCAGGATTTATAGAGCATGCTAATCACCCATGAGGGTATCCAAGTGCTAGGTCCAGAAAGCAAGGGAGCTTTAGTCGATGAGCCAGATCCTGAGTCCCCTTCTGAATTCCTGGAGGGAGAGGTCTTCAGGGGGAGTAGGGAGGCTGTTCCAAGATTTCATGGCAAGGTAGGAAAAAGACTGACTGTCATTGTTGCTGCAGCAGATACAGCGGTGCAAGCAAGAGAGAGAGAGAGGCAGACTGCAGAAGTCTGGATGGTCTGTGGGAGATAAGGTGGTGAGTGATGTACACTGGTCCTTGGTTGTGAAGGGCTTTGTAGGCATGCATCAGAATCTTGAAATGGCATCTCTTGTGTACGGGGACACAGTGGAGTTTCATCATGTGAGGGGTGATGTGGGTCCGTCTGGGGAGGGCAAGTTGAATCTGGCTGCTGAGTTCCGGATGGTCTGAAGCCTCCTCAAGAGGTGTTATGTGATTTAGGTGTAAAGAAAGCTGCTATAGTCCAGGAGGCTGGTGACGAAGGCTTGAGTGACCGATTGTCTTGTGAAGACAGGAGCCACTTGAAGACCTTACAAAGCATGTCGAGGTTGAGGAAGAAATCAGAGGAGACTGTGTTGATCTGGCTCCTCATGGTGAGTTTGCTGTCCAGAATGATGCCAAGGCACCGGGCTTGGTCCATAGGGTGGGGGGGTGCCAGATTGGTGGGCCACCAGGAGTTGCCCCACAGCAAGGTGGTGTTCCCAAAGATCAGAACTTCCATCTTCTCTGTGTTGATTCTGAGGCAGTTGTTTTGCATCGAGTTGGCTACGCTGGCCATGCAGAGTTGGAAATTGGCCTTTGTGGTGGAGGGGTCTTCAGAAAGCGAAAGGATGAGCTGGAGGACATCAGCATAGGAGATGATGTTAAGCCCGTGTTTTCTGATGATGTTGGCCAAGGGATTAATGTAGGTCTTGAAAAGGATTGGGTTGAGGGATGAGCCTTGTGGGGCACTGCAGATAATGTTCTTGGCCTCCGAGGTGAAAGGTAGGAGGTGGACCCTCTGAGTGCTAATGGAGAGAAAGGATGTGGACGTTGTCTTGGATGCCGATCTGGTGGAGGCTCTTGATCAGGGTGTGGTGGGAGCCAGTGTTGAAGTCACTAACCACTGAGAGGTCGAGGAGGAACAGTACAGCCAAGTCTCCTCTGTCCAGGAGGGATCTGATGTCATCCATGGCAGCTATTAGGGTGTTTTCGATGCTGTGGTTGTAGCGGAATCTGGATTGGGATACGTCCAGAAGGCCGTTGTTGTCTAGGTATTCTGTGAGTTGTTTGTTGATGGCCTTTTCAAGGACTTTGGCAGGAAAGGGGAGTAGGGAGATCGGTCAGGCATTTTTTAGCTTGTTGGCATCGGCGTAGGTTTCTGGAGGAGGGTTTGATCTTGGTGTGTTTCCAGTCATCCAGGAAGATGGCTGAGTGATGGACATGTTGATGATGTCCGTGAGCTTCCTGCTGATGGTGCTGTTGCTGAAGTTAAACATGTGGTGTGGACAGGGTTCCATCAGGGACCCAGAGTGGACAGAATGCATGATGTTGGCAGTCTTCTGTATGGTGAGCTGGCTCCAGGCAGTGATCCTGTTGTCGGCGGGGCATCTGTGGGGTCTAGGAGGCAGAGAGTGTCTGTGGTGGTGGGTTGGGGTTTGAAGTTTCAGGAGATGGCAGATATCTTGTCGTGGAAGAAGTCAGCTGGGTGTCGCAGAGTTCCTGGGAGGGAGGTGATGATGTTTTCAGTCACTGAGGGATTGGAGAACTCCTTGAATATGCTGAAAAGTTCTTTCTGTGGTTGTAACTGGCTTGGATGTAGTTGGCTAAGGCTTTCCTTCTGCTGTCTTTCAGGAACCTGTGGTATTGGCTGAAATAAATCTTGAATATGGACCAGTGGGGCACCATCTCCTTTCCAGTTGTTTGTAGTTGCATTTAGAGGATCTCAGTTTTGGTGTATACCAGCTAGTTTGTCTGGAGGGTCTGTTGGGCTTGGAGGGTTTGATAGAGTGACTGTCGGCGCTGTTGGACATTGGGGTGGTGAAGTTTTTGACAGCTGATTAAAGTTCTGGGAGGTGTTGGGGGGAGGCGGTAAGGGAGTTAGTCCATTGGTTGTCAGATACTTTGCCACAGCTGCAGTGAGTGGTCTGGTGACATGGCTGGGAGCTGTGTTGTAGGTGAAGTGGATGATTGCGTGGTCTATCCAGGTGAGCTTGGTGGTGTGGCTGAATTTGACTCTGTTGCTGGCAGTGAAGATTGGATCTAGCATGTGTCCTGTGATGTGAGTGGGGTCGGTGACTATCGGGGTAAGGCTGATGTTTTTCATGCTGTCAATAAAGTTGATGGTGTTGGCGTTGTTGGGGTCGTTGAGATGGAAGTGGAGTTTTCAGAGAAAGATGTAGTGTTCGGTGTCGATGGCTTGGTGTAGTGATGAAATTGGCAATGGCATCGCAGAAGCCAGGGCAGGGTCCTGTGGGGAGGTCTGTTGGCGATGGTGCCTTTGATGGTGGTTTTGCTGTCTATTCTGAGATGGAAGTTGAGGTGTTCCATGATCGGGGTGTAATCGTTCGTAGCCATGGTATAGTGGATGGATCTCTTGTGGATGATGGCGATTCCACCTCTGTGTTTGTTGATGTGGTCACAGTGAACAGTCTTGTAGCTGAGGGGCGTGGCTGTGGCGATATTGGGTATGGAGGCAGAGTTAAGCCAGGTCTCGGTGAGGAAGATGATGTAGGGGTGAGGGTGGAGATAGTGTCTCATAACTCGGTTGCATGCTTGCAGAGGGATTGGCATTGAGAGGGGTGCAGTCGCTGCCGGTGGAATGGTGGCGGTAGGGTGCACTGGTTTGCCAGTGTAGCAGGAAAAATGGCAGCAGCAATAGGTGAAGGGTCCTGCTGTCGAGCAAAGAGAGGTGTGACAGCAGTTCTTGTTGTGGGGTCTGGAGTTCAGGGTCGTGATTTTACTCTGGAGTAACGCCGGACGGCGGGAGATCCAGGGTTCCTGGCACTGGGTGGAGTCCATGTGCAGACGGGCTTGCCTTTGGTGCACCTTTGGTGTAACGGCGCTACAGCCTCCATTAAGTAGGTCCCGGGAAGGGTGCTGTGAGGCGTGTCGTGAGAAGCGAATGGCGGAAAATTGGGAACAACGCCGGACCAGAGAAGAAAAATAAGCCCAAAAGCTGCCAAAACTAGCACTACAATAAATGCAAAAAGCTACCAAAATTGGCACTACATTAACACAAAGCGTAATTAAAAGGAAGCAATCTTGACTGGAACTGACCTGTGCAGGTAGGAGCAGTTCCCACAGTGGTGATACAGCGGGAGACACGAAGGAGGTACAGCAACTGGCAAGGGGGGAACTGGTGAGGACCTGCACCTATATGCTACTCCTCTCTATGCCACTCAACTCTATGTTTTTCCAGTGTACGCCACTCCACTCTGCTCAACTCCACTTCCATGCCAGTACTGTGGTCAGTGACACTGTATTCCACTCAATGACAGTCTATGCCCCTCCACTATATCACACTACTCTACTCGATAGCCCTCCACTGTACAACATTTTACTCTTGTCTATGCAAGTTTACAGCACTGTACTTTACTCTAAAACACAGTACAACACTCTACTCCACTCTACAACACTCTATGCAACTACCTCTATGCCGCTCCACCACACGTTACTATAATCTGAGACACTACTCCACTGTACTCCACCATTGCACTGAACCCTACTCCACTTTACGCAGCTCTATGCCATTCAACTGTATGACAGTCTATGCCACTCCACTCTACCGTACTGCACCACACTCTTCTCTACTCCATGCCATTCCACTGTACAACACTGTAATCCACTCTGTGGCACTCCACTCTATGACACTTTCCAATACTCGGCAACACGCCAGTCCACTCCATTGTATGACACATCACTCCACTCTACAACACAGTACTTGACCTTATGCTATACCATTCCATAGGGATCCAATCAATTCTACTGCACTGCACATCACTTTACTCCACTGTAAGCCACTGTATAACACTCCACTCTACATCACTCCAGTCAAACACACTTTACTGCACTCTATGCAAGTCCACTCTAGAAGACTCAACTACACTCCATGCCACTATACCACTCTGTTCTCCTTTCAGTGCCTCTATACAACAATGTACAATGTACAATGTACATCCTTTAATCCACTCTATGCCCCTAGGCTCCACTTTACAACAATCTACAATACTTTCCAATACTCCAAGACACACCACTCCACTGTACTGTACAAGACACCACTCACATTTATGACAGTTTACTCCACTGTACTCTACTCCATTCCACTGTACTCCACTCTGTGAAACAACACGCTACGACTCTATGCTCTACAGCACTCTCCTCCGCTCTCCTGTACGATAATCCACTTAACAACACTCCACTCTCTAAAAACAAAAAGCATTAAAATTCAATGGAATAAACAAAGTGCACGTAGAAGATGCAAGTTATAGTTCATGCAGTGTGGCTTCAGAGATCAAAACTCTTTGTATGGAGATGTGCAAGTTATAATAATTTGAAGGTGTCAAGTGATTTATAAGTTTAACGTATATATGTTTTCCTATATATATTACCCAGTGGCGGGGTACTGGAGCTTGTAGGATTATTATTGTATTATTAGGATCATGTTTCCTTGGAAAATGCATTTTTTGTGTTGGTAATAACATTGGCAGTGTTAGATGAATCTCCACAAAACTTTCCAAAATGTGCTACTTCTTCACTAGTTTGTGCATGGAAAGGTTTAGGGTGATCCATAAAGTGAGGACCGAGAAAAAGGGGATCCCAACATCTGTTTTCCCCAGTCATTTTTCCATAGGAATTTTAGACCCAGCTGCAGCACAAACCGCTGAACGGATGCACATCAAATATGGCCAAAGGCTAGATTTTGGTCAAGAAAGAGTGCTTTTTGTGATTTGGTGTAAATTTGGTCAGTAGTTTTTGAGGAATTAGTGCTCAAAAACTTTGTATATTTCATGCCATAGAGGATCCGCTGAGCCAACAGATCTCCTACTGAGATCTGATTGGCTGCCACCACATCTACCAGGAAGTGGTGGCAGCCCTCTTAGAACTGCAAAAAAACACAGACACAGGGTGCAGTGTAGGAATATCCTGACCTCCTAGGCCTGGTGGTGGTTCCCAGAGGGACCATGCCTGAAGCCCAAAAACTTTTTTTTTTAAATTGCAGCAAATTGACAGAGGATCCAAAATTCTGTTTGAAATATCCAAAACAAACAAAGCGTAGGCTCCCATATCTATTAAAAAATGATCCTGGGGGAGAGCCATGGCATGGGGAGGTGGTGCGGCTAGTGGTTAACGTGAGAGGGCATGTGGCCCCTCTTCCCAAGCCTAAAACCCAGGGACCCCATCTCCCAGGGCCACATTTCAATAAGCATGAGGTGGTCACGCAGCCAGGGGGACCTCATCCCCTGGGGCTGAAATTATTTAAGAAGGAGAGGGGCCCACTCAGCTCCCTCTCTAAGCCTAAAAAGGTCCCAGAGATCCCATCCCTGGGACAAATAGGAAAAACACGTTGGTCTGGGGCAAAGTATCAGGCCAACCTGGCTTGCAACCTGGCTTACAAGCTGCTGAGTAGAAAGAGTACACTCTTATACCAGCCAGGGGTCTAGGACCGGAGCGGCACCCCTGGGGGCTAAAACTCGATCTCATCGGTTACACCAGCGGTGACCAAGGCAAGTCCAGTGGCTACTATCCAGCTGGGCACGTTGCAGGTGCATCGCTTATTTCGTTCTTGTCTCCCTGAGGCTTAACAGGAACCTAGCCAACTAGCCCTTAGAGTCGACTCATTGGTCCTTGGCAGGAGATGCAACAGGTCCATCCCTTGGGGGTCCCTCATCACAAAGTTGACAGCAGGAGCAGACCTTCTCTTTCTGAAGTCCTGTATTGGGTCAGCAGGTGCAGTAAATGCAGTCTTCCTAGATTCAGTCTTTCTTTCTGAGGTCCAGCAGGGGAAGTCTTTATCTGTCCTTTCCTAGTCCATCAGTGTTCTGAGGCTGGTAGCCAGGAGTGCCACTTTTATACCACTTTCGAGTATGTGGGCATGGAGGATTCCCTAGCCAATGAGCTACAATTCCCACAGGGTAACTCTACCCACTCTTACATCATTTATTGCATGGATGGCACTAAAAAATCCCAAAATGCATCTCTATCCAAATCCAAAATGTCAAACCCCTTCTTCCATGGGTCAGAGCTGTGGGCAGATCTCTGAGCCTTGGAGTACTATATTTGGAAGTCCAAAATGGAAGTTAACACTTAGCACTAGGGCCAGGTTAGCTGCATGTTGGCCAATGGGACTACCGGCCTTACTGCAGTGGAAATGACAATTTTGAGGTTTCACTGTCAGGACATGTAAATCACAAAAGAAACATGTCCTTCTTAACACCCTGCCTTGCGGGCTACTAAAGGATCCCTAGGGGTGACTTATAAATATTACAAATGAATGTTTGAATTGGCAAAAAGTGTTTATTTTGCCATGAAAGTTTGGCAATTCAAAAACTGACAGGCTAGGCTGCAATGGAAGCCCTAGAGCCATGTTTTCACTATGTCACTCCAGTAGTGACATAGTAAGTACTGCTGCCCACTAGTGATGCTTAACTTATGAGCCCTGGGTACACCTTGTACCATGTATTGGGGACGTATCGGTAAGTTAAAGATGCTAATGAGGGATTAGCCAGTTGTACATACAACATAAAGGTCAGAGCACATGCAGTGGAGCGTGGTTAGCAGGGCCCACTGCACTTTAGACTAAAAAAAACACATCTAGCAAAACAGAGGGACAAAAAGTGGAGGTGATCCTGCAAAAGGACAATTTTCCTACACATACAATCAAAAAAGAGTGTGCACACATGAATATCTTTGCAACACAGACAGAAAAATAATGATAGAAAACATTTCCATGGCTTTAAACAGCTCTACGGGTAAACACATAATAGGAATAAAGGGCCAGATATACAAAACATCCATTTAGCAAAATGGAATGTAAGGAAATTCTGATTTCCTAATAGTGATTCCTACAGATTCACCATTGCTATTAGGAAATTCAAAAACCAATCGTACCTATGGGCCTTAGGCAGTGCTTAATTTGTGCTTGTTGTTGCCGGTGCTGGGGACCAGCACCTATTTTTGAGGGCCGGCGCTTATTTTTTTGCCTCAAGCATTTACTGCGAGCAAAAGACACATATGAGAAAGGCGGAGGAAGAAAAAAATAAAAAGCGTCACACAGGGAGAAAGCAGAAAGCTTCAATGGATTAAAGAGGCCCGAGATGGCTTCAGAATTACGCTGCCTCAGTATTCCGTGTTCACACATTTAATTGCAGGAGCTGCAGAGCTGAGGGTGAAATGTGTTGGCTGAAACTCTGAAATTCAAAATGTGAACATAGAAAATCAAGAAGCTGTTGTTAATTATAAGTAACATTGAATCACTAGGTTTAATTCCTTTTTAAATATTAGTGATAGATACATAAAAAGGACATTGTATCCAAAGCGCAGTGTTTTGCTTTTACTTTTTACATCAGTGTCAGGAAGCCACGCTGTGGTACCTCCTCGCGGTATTAAAATCAGCGCTCTGAATAGGCCTGCATCCAGCGAAAAGCAACTCAGAATTATTCCGCATGTCCTTTTGAGTAGTGTTCTGTATAAAGTTATTAATGGTATTGGGATCAATTCCTAGGTCATGATATTGACAAATTCATACATTAACTGCTAAGTTTATCCATCTGAGATGTGAGTGTCTGATGCAGTTCTCTTTTTTTCCCTCCTTACACTTTTACACCTTATATTCTGGTAAACAATCATGCAGTGACTGTGCTGCATTGCATTGGCAAATTAATGCAAATCTGCAAGTGCTCGAAGGCAAAGACTTAAGATTTTATCAGAGCAGAGCACTGCTCACTCCTGACATGTGATATCTCTGAAGATTAAATTAAAGAAGCTTTCAGCAGACGAATAGAAAAAAGCCTCGTATTCTGGCCTGCAGGGGCTGAAAGGGAGGAAACAAACTAGGCTTTGTGAGACAGGCTTTGATGGGAGGTGCATGTGCGCCTCAAACCCAATGCACATTGAAAACACATTGGTTGGTCCGATTACATTTGCAGAAATCTAACTAACAGACAGTGGAAACCTTGAATAGAACTGCAAATGAAAGTCCTAAGAACAGGTGTTGAACGCACCACAAAAAATATCAGGAGAGCTGTGTGTATACGTGGGTGCAATTCACATACTCTGGTTGTTCTTTGGTAATGCTTTGGCTGATTTTATGTCTTGCTGATGTTGGGTTCAAAGATCTCTGCAAAAGGATATTAAACCTTTAACCAGGGCATATGGAAATATGCAATTCCTCTGCTACAGCAGTGTCTGCATAATTATGGATTTGCTATATCAGTCGTATAATCGCCCTATGTTGCATAATTTGCAGTTTTCAGCAAAAACAATTTGTTTCGCTCAGATGGGTCAAATGTTAGCAGGGACACAGCATATAGAATGGAGTGCAACTCCTGACACCTTTCACTGCTCACCTTTCACCCTCTCAGTGTTGTAGTTAAGCATTACAGAGAGTAGAATTCCACCTAGATGATGTTTACTGCCTTAATTAATTTCCCAAACTTATATTGTATTTAGAAGGAAACACAAAGACTAGATGTATGAATTGTTTTGATTCCAGGACAGGACAGCATCATTGCAAGCAGGAAGCATCAGTTCAACTTCCCTATGGTGAAGCATGATTCCAAGATGGCTGTCCCACACAAACACAACTCCAAAGTGACCACTAAACTTGGACAGCCTTTCAGTATGTACATTTCTCACACCAGTCCCTGTCTGTCAATTTCTGGGAATAGCCTGTTTCTTTTCTGTCAGTGGGTTCTTCTTCCACTCGTATTTAATGGGTCCCTGGTTAATCTACCTATGCATTGCAGTATCTATGGTTTAATCAGGCTGTTGGTTGTTTCACTCTTGGCAGCTCCAGACCTTATAACTCGAGTTCTGCTCCATTCTTAAAGCTCCAGGATCTCTCTTGGCCAAATAACTCTGGTGATGCTTCATTCCTCCAAGCTCCAGTTTCTCTCTTGGCGTACAAACTCTGGTGCTGCTCTAGTCCTGCAAGCTCTGGGACCTCTCTTAGCCGACAGGCTGCGGTGCTGTTCCAGCCCTGCAAGCTCCAGTTTCTCTCTTGCTTTACAAGCTCCTGTGCTGTTTCAGTCCTGTAAGCTCCAGGATCTCTCTTGGCCAAAAAAGTCTGGTGGTGCTTTGGTCCTCCAAGCTCCACTTTCTGTCTTGGCCTATAAGCTCTGGTGTTGCTCCCGCCCTGCAAGCTCAAGGACCTCTTTTGCTGTACATGCTCCGGTGGTGTTTCAGTTCTGCAAGTTCTTCTCCATTGGTCTACAAACTCCAGTGCTGTTGCAAACAAGCAAGTACCAGTTTCTCTCATGGGCCACAAGTTCCAGTGCTACTCTAGTCATGCAAGCATGTGGCACATTTGTACAGAAGTCACTTTCTCTTTAAATTGTGTTAGGGCCCAGTGTCATCTTAAGGATTTTAGAGGCCCCGGGTAAGACATATTTGGGGGCATCGATGTGAAACAAATTTGAACGTTATTACTCATTTCCTGCAAGTTCAAACCTGCGTGATACTAAGCCATAATAAAATATATGTTAAACTTTAACAGAATCACACAAAAACAGTAGAAACACGTCTTGGTCTGGATGCTAAAAATCTGTAAAATGACAGAAAGTAGAGTGACAGAGTCAGAGATAGAGGAAGGCAGAGAGGGAGAAAGCTTTAGATAGACATCTAGGGATAGACAGTGGTCAAATAGAGAAAGTTCATTTTCCAGGATCCCCGGTGGATTGTGTGTTACCCACTTTGCCCATGCCTTAAAACATTTCTTCCAGGACTGACAGAGTGATATGGGTTTGTCATTTTTTCACAATCTCTAAAAACGAGGCGAGGTAGCAATCCCTTTCTTTAGTCCTTCACATGACTAAGTTTAATAGCCTGGAATGAATGGGTCATTTTTCTATGGAGAAACGTTTAGTTACAAGGTTCATGCATATTCATGCATGCATTATGTATTTATTCTGCATTGCTTTTTAAAGTTTGAACTCAATTCCAATGCTTTGTTCTTAGATATTTTATGCCTGAGGGGGTTCATGGTTGTTCAGAAACTAGAGGGGCGATATGCACAAGATGGTAAATGCCTTACTGGGTGTAAAGCCAGGAGACCTAAACTTCTGGCAGATTGAAATCTTGCGAATGTTACTCAAAGTGACAACAGAATACTTTGCACTTGGACAAATTAAATTAATTCTGTGTAATTGGTCCAGAGCAGGAGTGATCTGGTAGGGGAGGCCAGGAAAGAGCATTCTGAATAATTTGAAGGAAGCAGAAGTAATAATCAGAGAGAACATCTACCCTACAATGGCAAAGAACCAAGAGGTATTAGAAAATAGCATCTCTGCCGCCTTTAAACTAATGGTCACATAGAGAAATTGAGGAGGATGCGGAAGGACTAGCCCTAGGGGACCCTCCCAAGTGACTGAATTTATTGAAGATTCATAGGAAGGAGCAGCTACAGATTCGATTGCCTGTAAGAAAATCCGGTTTGTGGCATGGCCTACAATGCTCACTTGGTCCACTACAGACAATACAGAATGGGGCGAGTTTGAAGGCGGTGGAGAAGGGCCTGTGCTACCTAAGGGTTAGAAGGAGCCACTGGCAGATGAGTCTGAAACTAATAACCAATAAGGGTCGTTCTTCCTGCGTGTTAAGGATGACCATTCTGCTATTTTATTGAGTGGAAGAGCTGCAATTCTGGATTCTATACAGTCTAAACGATTCATAATGGACTGGGGTTGAGCTTTTAATGAGGCATCAAACCTATTGCAACAGGCGTTCAAAAGAGTAGAATGCATAGTGGCCACTGTAATATACTCTGTAAGGATTTCGATAGTCCTTTAGTACCCATCACACCTGCTTGCCAACTCTCCCTTTCTTTCTTTTAACTGCTGGTTCGTCAGGTGACAGAACAATGTTAAACGCAGGTAGCGATACCCCAGGTTTGTCAGCAGTACAGGAGTTAATCTCTTCCCTGACAATGCATTGAGCTGTAGACTCAAAATCACCATTCGCAATAGTGGGACCTTCTCACTCAATAGACAGCCTTCTCTCAGTGCAGTTTTTTTTGTCATTACCCCCACTACTCTTTCGAAAATAGAGTCAATAGTTGTACCTTTATAAATGGGCCTAGAGCTTTCATTTTCCCACATCGAACAATAAATCGTCCCAGTTGTACTACAGATGAAAATGAGGTGGCCCAGCTTCCTTTGGGCTCTGACAAGTGCAGATGGGCCCACTCTTGGCCTGGCCTTCACCGAGGCACTTACCCTGGTGCATCCCGCACCACGGGGTTCAGAGGGCGCTTTTGGTATTGCTGCAAGCCAAGTCCCACCTCCTCCAGGAAACTCAGGGCAATGTGGTCAGTGAAGGTTCTATCTCCCTCCGACCACCAACATCATCAAGTGCATCCTGTGCAGTGGGGTCAGAGGGCGCTTTTGGTAGGACTGCGAGCCAAGTCCAGCCTCTTCCAGAGACTCAGGGTAGTGTGGTCGGTGAAGTTTCTCCTCTGCCCGGTTGCCAACAACATCTAGCCCAGCCTGATTTATATCTTGGAAGTATGGATACTCTGAGACAGAGTATCCATACTGACAAGACTGTGGTTCTCCAATCCGATTTAAATGCAGGAGGCTCTTAGTTTTATTCATGCTGGAGGCTAGTCAATCTCCCCCATGATTAAAACATTCCAATGGTCCTTACTCAGTCAGGCCATTGAAGGGTTATAGTCACAGCAGAGACAAGCAAGTTTAATTTAGCCTACTTTGATGGGCAGAATTAGAGGGCAGTTTTAATTGCCCGTCATCCCCAGGAAAACTCTGCTAAAAAAACTGCTAAATGCATTTTCTTTTTTATTTTCAAAAAGAAAATCCTGTTCGGGATATTTTTTTTAATTAAATAAATAAGTTTGACGGAGGGTTCTGTCCTGTTGACAGAGCTGTGCACCACATTTTAAACTGCATTGACTGGAAACGCTGTGACAGCGGTTCCTACAATTGCTTTAGAAATTACTCTAATTTCTAAATTAGGCAGACCGAGTAGTTTCGGTTTGGCGGATGTTAAGTCCTCCACAAGGCCAACATAAGATTACTCCATGAGCCAAAAAAAAAACCAGCCCCTAAGTCAAGAGTATAAACGAGGTGAGCTGTGTGGAAGGCTGTTTGCATGAGGCTGGTCGTGGTGAATCAATCTATAGATTAGAATCGTCTGAGGCCAAAAGGTCAAATTTTAGGTTGAAATGCACAATCCATTTCACGAGTGGAGTTAGGAAAATTGTGGACTGTCATGTGGATCACAAACTGCAAATGGTCCCATGATAAAAGAGGCAGAAATTGACGGAGAGCTGAGGGCAGTCAGTCAGTTATTGTGAGAGATCAAGCTTCAGACTTGTCAATGGTTGAGAAAAGATAAACCAAAATAATCATGAGTTTAGAGCAGTCAGAGACTTGCGTAACAATTATGCACTGGACAATACTGCTCTGCATTGAACTGTATGCTAGTGAAGCTTTTACATTGCATTTACTGACCCTATCTAGGACAGTGAAGTCCTTGCCTGCCAGGTTGTGTGCTATGGTGTGTACAGTGTTGTTTTTGATTTGGTCTTGTATGGGAAATGTCTCCATGGTATGCATGTGAGAGAGTGGCATGCAGTTCACAGTCTGTAGATGGCTGGTACCCTTGGTATTCAGAGCTCTGACATTTAATAGCACCGGCTGAGGGTTCCGGAGCTGAGCTTTGAGCAAATAAGATTTGAAGAGGTTCCTAGTCCATCAAGCTTGAGGATACTTTTTTTTCTCCACAGTTGTAACAAGTAAGGTTTAACAATCTGATTAAGTCCAGTAACGATGTCAGGTAGATGTTGAATAGGAGGGATGATGCAACCTTTGGTAATGCCACAATATAGTTATGAAGGGCAGATGTGAAACACGCTTTTCCTGCTGTTAAGATAGGAGCTAGTGTATTTCAGTGCAGTTCACAGCCTGTAGTTTGCTAGTAGCCTTGGTTGGCTCTACAGGTCCCTTGTGTATTTTTTATATGCATAGTCATCAAAGCAGACACATTTGGGAGTGGTGGTGAGGGTGGTGGATCAGATACCTATTAGGATTGACTGCATTACAGTCATCATCCTAAGCATCTATACTAAAGAAATCAAGGAGCAGTCATGTTAGTCATTTAATCTGGACCCTTTTGGTCATCTATGTTACAGATCGTTTGTTGCAAGCAGTGAGCAGCAGATGTATTCAGTCATTTCATGCCTATCTAGATGGATGGTAAAGGGGCCAGATCAGTGGACTGATGGGTGCCAGGTTCTAGGCATGACCTGTAATGGATTTGCCATCAAAGATAGGCCAATGTCATTGATACAGGTTTATTGTTTTGTTGTATGTATTGAGTTACCATTAGCTGCAGGACTGATGAGTGTTGGAGAGTTAGTTGGTAACACTATGATGCTGAGGGATTGTTATGACCTGTATTCTTCAGAGTCGGGTTTGCATAGGTTGCTTCTGCACTCGTTGGCATTCAATTCTCTTTAAGTGTTGGTTTTGCTGGCAGTGGTTCCCAAATTCATCTGCTTGATCGATAATTCTTCCAAGGAATCCTTGTTTGTAAAAGTTGCTATGTTAGTCTGAGGTTCAGAGCTAAAGCAGGGTTTGCTGGGAATAGCCAGGTCTTCACTTCGATTTTAAAATGTAGGCATTCCTGAAAGCATGCATTTTGCTTTTACGGAATTCCAGAGGTTGGCTGCTTAAATAGAGAAGGTGGATCCCTCAATGGATTTCTTGTTGTAATGTGGTATAATGAAGCCCGTCTGGAATGTAGTGTTCTGTTTTCTCAATACTGTTAGAATATTACTTGCAGGTACAGTGGTCCTTGGAAGGCTCTGAAGAGGATCTTAGTGATTTGGACATTGGTTGTCTAGCTACTGGAAGTCAATGAGATGCTTGCAGGATTGGTGTTATATGTTCCCTAGGATGGAAGAGGAGTAGGAGCCTTGCTGCTGCATTCAGGATTATTTGCAGCTTGCGAATGAAGTAGGATGTTCTAAGACATACATGTTGGCATAGCTGACCATGAAGTTCACTAATGTGAGTATGCTTTGTTGCTTTTGTTGTTAAACGTGGTGCTTAATTAAAGCTGGTGCTTGCCAGTGGGGACCACTGTCAATCATTTTTTAGGATCAGCACTTAATTTTCCTGATCAAACATTTCCCTGGAGAGAAATACACAAAGGGGAAAGAAGGCGGAAGAGAAAGAGGAAGAGAAAGAGGAAGAGTGAAAAAACATCACAAAGGAACCTGCAAGAGTGAGGTAAAGGGTGTGTCTGTTAGTGGATTAAAGAGGCATGAGGTGGATTGAAGACTACGTAGCCTTGGTATTCAGAGTACTGACATTTAATGGCACCAGTCAAGGCTTCCTGAGCAGAGCTTTGTCACCAGCACTAATTTTCTTTACAAATTAAGCACTGGGTGTCCTAGATATGGAAAGATGTGTTGAAACATTTTAATTGTGTATAAAGTATTTCTGATGACTTGACTGGAGTGAAACTACAGTTACATTTGAATCCATGATCACTCCTAGGTTCCTCACCTCTCTTACCATTTCTGGTAGAGCTTCAAGTTCCGTAGCCTACATGGCCATAGATTGTGGCTTGTGCAATTGCCCACAGGTCATGATCCTCATTTTAGCTGTGTTAAGCATTAAATGTTAGTTCATCAACCCGGTGTCTATGGTGTGGAGGCAATTGTCTCAGGTTAGATTTGAAGAGGTTTCCTAGTCAATTAAGCTTGGGAGGATTTGTGTATTGCCTACAGAGTTTTAAGGAGTAAGGTTTAATAATCTGATTAAGTTCAATAATGACCTTAGGTAGATGTTGAAGAGGAGAAGAGGGATGATGTAACCTTTGGTAATGCCACAATGTAGCCTATAAGGGGTGGATGTCAAACATGTTTTTCCTGCTGTTAAGATAGGAGTTAGTCTATTTCAATGCATTTTATCAAATGCCGAGGAGGAAGAGCCTGTTAAGTAGAATCTGGTGGTAGACTGTATCTAAGACTGCCAATAGTGTAGAAAAGACAAGGGAGCTGCTCCGTTCCTATATGCCGGAAGTTTGAGGCCAACCCAGATGAATATAATTATTAAATTAGTGCCTCCCTTGAGTCTGCATTCCGATTGTTGATCTAAAAATATGTTGTTGTGCTCAATGTATTTTGTGAGCTGTGTGAAAACTGCTTACGATAGGTCCTGTGATTTGCTGGGTTGGATGTTTTGAAGTTCTTCTTAAGGAGTGATCTGTTGTAAGATGTTAGTAATCCTGGTGGAAAAGACACAGCTTTCAGAGATGTGTTCATTAAGTTTCTGGTTACCTCCCATGTACATGCCATCCTAAGTATTTCTTTGACTATTTTAGTGAGTGCAGGTTCTGCCCCTAATCCTATTGAGCTGGTAGTGGCAAAGAGGGTGTTTAATTAGTTTTATTTGAGGTGTTTATCTCAGAGTAGGATGTATTATTTGTAGGATGTCCATTGGCTATTTTGTCCATGGGTAAATTTCTGTCCTTTCAATTTTTGAGATGAGTCCTTTGACATTTTGTCACAGAAGTCTAGATAAAAGCATTTCTGAGTGCTGGCATTGGGAGTGACAAACTCTGCTAGAATTGTTTGGACTTTTTTAGACATACGTATCCATTATGTATGAAGAGTAGCGGAATTCTTTTGTTATTTCTGATAGCTGCTTTGTGGGCTCTGGTGTATCAATTCTGCCCCGTTAATCTCTTGATGGTCTCCATCTAAACTGTAGCATATTGCATTTTGTTTTTTGTTGCTATCATTGATTCAAGTGGTTCTCTTGTTGGTGGTGGTTGCTAAGGTTGTTACTGCTATTTGACTGTCCAGTTAAGGGGAAATTGTAGAAGACTGATGTATCTTGGGGTAGATTATTGATGTTTTTAGGCAAGAGCTAAGTGTAGGAAAGTCTCATTAATACCATTGTTTGTATGCAGAGATGATGTTAGGGTTGTTTTTGACTTTCAGCTCTATCTACATGATGGTATGTTGATTTTCAAAGAGATGTTGTGGTGATCACTCCAGATGATCAATCCGTTGTCAGTTACAAACGCATGTCCTGCTTGGGCAAAGATAGTGTCCAGTGTGCCTGACATTTTTTATTTGACGTTCAAAGCTTCAAGGATTGAGGTGATTCCTTTGGCCATTGTTAACTCCTTTTGGTTGAACCATATATTGAGAACTTCAAAGGGATATATGATGGAATGTCTTAGTACAGTCCTGGTCACCAGAGCTAGTAAGGCTTTGTTGAATGTTCTGTGGTTAGTAGGTGGTCTTCTGGTTAACAGGAAGGAGCAAAGAAAGTTGGTCTGGTGTGACATCTGACTATCAGGCTTCACAGTCAGCAACTGTTGAACCAATTCTTGTTCCTGGACATTATTTTGAAGAGCAAGCAGTTTAAGGGTTCAGCTTCTCTCTTCCTGTCATGGTGGAGCTGTGGAGGAGAGAGGTCTGCATGGGTTGTAATGAGGGACCGGTGAGTGAGGGTTGGGGCTCCTGCTGAGGTCTGGGATGTGTACCTAAAATATGGACCAAGCTGTGGAGCCCATAACTAGGGCGAAACCAGTCCTGAGGTGCTTGTATTCCGGTTCAGGGAGAACCTAGCTTGGCAGTTTGGGCTGGACTGTTCCTATGAGAAGCCGGGTCAAAGACTGATTTGCATCTGGCTGGGACCAAGCTGAGGTGAGGAAAAGAACAATGGATTGGAGTGCTACCCTGAGTGATTGCCCGTGGTTAGACAAATTGCAAGCATTCCTCTCATCACCTTTTGTGTGTACCATGTGAAGTTCAGCAAGTGGCAGCGGTCTAGCCTGCTGGCTCGAGCCTGTATTTCCAATAATAATAGTGGTACTCTCTTATTAAAAAAGCTCTGCTGAGATTTATTCCCTCACCAACCTTTTCCAACAACTATTTATTATCTTCTGTGTTGTATTTGTGAAGCGTCTTTTGTAGCCTTGCCTGGAAGAAGGCCAATTAGAACGTGAAGGTTTTCCAAGGATGTTTCATTCACACACTTTTGTTTTAAATCAATATATTTTGATGAACGTAACACCTTGTAATCCAACATAGCCCCTGAGGATATAGTCCTGTTTTCATATCCATGATTTGCACACCCGCCTTTTATGCAACATTCAAATAAACACCAATATGGTGCCTGTCGATTTCAATCAAACAATACAGAGGAGATGCGCATTCACACCGGAGGGAAATGTGTGAGTAGTTGCTTAAGTTTTTAGGAAGCCGAGGATTCTCTATAAAGGCTATTTATTTTAATTGTTGAACAGCAGGATGCATAAGAACTTCTGATGTTTTCGATATCGATGTTCTACCACACTCGGTACTAGAGTGACAAATTTCAGATCACGCAACATTGAATACGCTATGGAGGGAGGGAAAAATACAACCATCATGTGTGATTTAATCACCACATACAACATTCTCAGATGAAAGTTCTGACCTATGAGATGTAAGATGAGATCCGGATCAATTGTGGATGTTACATGCTTTATTGCTGACCGTCAAATACAACAGCGATTGTTAAGATCATTATGACAACACGTCATAATATGCAGTGGTGCACTGAACTATTTGTAGGCCATATGAACTTGAGAAATTGAGTAAAGCTGTTTCTCACTTTATGATCAAATTAAGTAAATACATATTGATTATAGGTATTGAAAAACTTCATTGCTTTTGATTCTGTAAATGGACACCCCCGATGAAGGACCAGGTTAAATCTGAAATGTGATGGAGCAAGAAGGGCACTAAATATGCGATTGATTGATTGCACACAAAAATGCACCAAATGAAATAAGCGCTTGATGTAATTAATTTTGAAGCCAGAGGATGAATTAATTTGATGGATGTGGAAATGATGAGATGTGAGAGCTAAAACGTAATGAGATTGAGAAATCCTACTGGGGGCTTAATAAAGGAGTGCTAACGGGAAACACAAATCCGTAATGGGATTAGTGTTTCATTACAATTTGATTTTGCACCTGAGATCAGAAGGTGGCACCCCGAAAAGCACACCTACACTAGGAGCACGGATTGGCAACAGAGAAACTCACTGGAGAAAGGGCGCACAGATATTTTAAAAAAACATGCTGAACCTAAGAACACAGGAGCAAATCAACTGTTGTTCCTTGACCTGTGACCAGAAGTGGGCTACATCACTGCCTTGACCCCTGGGAGGACAGATCAGCAAAACCGCCAACTCACCAGGCAGACCAGAAGGTAGTAATCCGTGCAGCAACCTGCAGGGCCCCAACGGCTATGGCCCAGTAGCCACTGCTTGCCCTGCTGCGTTGCCAAAATGGGTTCAAGCAGCAGCTTAGTCTGGAAAATTGCTAACCATTTGGCAAATTCCTTCACTTTTCTTTTTAAAACCGAAATCGGGAATTCATTGGTGCATTTTTAGTAATGGTTGTGAAGTGCAGATAGGAGTGGTAAGAGTCAAAGCATTCTTTGATCACAACAGATAGAGTGAGACAAAGTAACAGATCCTGGTGTCTGATTGCCTACTTCTGGTAATCATTTCACTGGGGAGAAATGTGTTTATCACGGGATTTGTTAGCATCTCGGTATGGGAGGTGAATGCCTTGACGGAATGAACTGACGTGTATGTTGGAACAGGAGGGGGGTCCGGCAGCTGGGATAACCCCCAAGACAAGTGACTATAGTTGAGAAAATGCAATGAAAGGGGATGACGGGGGTAGCAGGAGGAATATATTTTCTGCAGAAGGTAATAAAGTTAGTAATATCCTTGTTAGGAAGATCCTCGTTTTCACAATGGATAAGAGGAATACTAGCCCCTCAGTGGTCTCAGTTCATAAGAGTGAGTTCTGATCCTCAATGGCAACAGCATTTTCTCAGACACTATGGCCCTCATTATGACTTTTGCAGTCTTTTTGCAAGACCGCCAAAGCCACATGTCGATGATTGGCTCCTATTCTCCTGCTCCTATCGTCGGACTCGTCAGGTAACAATTTTGTATCTCTCTATCCTGCAGTCAGTGCATCCATTGTTAGTTCCTGTGAACATCACCTCCTCACACACTAAATTTTACAGTGTAACTATAGCTAATACAGCAAATTCTAGCAAGCAGTTCTCATGGGAAAAGAAAACCATCTACTAGTTTTTGGTCAACTCAGTGAAACAAAACAAGTATTCATTTCTTTAAACAGCCATTTTATGTGAATTATTCAAACAGTGCAACTTAACCTGAGGCTGAGCAACGAGACCTGAGACCTTGCTAACTTAAAGCCTACAATTAGTAAAGCACATACATAAAACGTAATCATTAATATAGCATACCACTACATTAATTTAAACATAAGCACATCATTTCATAATAATAAGCAATTAATAAGGACACGTCGTGATTTCTGACGGCCACTCAAGTAGGCACATTTTCCAAGTCGTGCATTATTTTCTATTTTAATTCATTTTCTATGCAGATTCAACATTCAGAATAATTGAATATTTAGTAGTAAAAAATCAGCGTTCAATTCACTAAACTCTAAAGAACACACATAGGGGGTCATTCCGACCTTGGCGGGCGGTTACCGCCGCCCGCCAGGCGGAAACCGCCATGCGGCCGCCAATGCGGCCGCACTCCTGCGGCCCCCATTCCGACATTCCCGATGGGCCGGCGGGCGCAAACCAAGTTTGCGCCCGCCGGCCCAGCGGGAATGAGGCCGCAACACAGGAGCCGGCTCCTAATGGAGCCGGCGGTGTTGCGGCCGTGCGACGGGTGCAGTTGAACCCGTCGCGCTTTTCACTGTCTGCTATGCAGACAGTGAAAAGCTGGCCGGGGCCCTGTTAGGGGGCCCCTACACTGCCCATGCCAGTGGCATGGGCAGTGCAGGGGCCCTGTTAGGGGGCCCCTGGACACCCCTTACTGCCAGCCTCTTCCTGGCGGTGCAAACCGCCAGAAACAGGCTGGCGGTAAGGGGGTCATAATCCCCAGGGCAGCCCTGCTTGCAGCGCTGCCCTGGCGGATTATCATCGCCGGGGCATAAACGGCGGAAAACCGCCGGCCCCGGCCGTCCGACCGCGGCTTTACCGCCGCAGTCAGAATAGGGGTGAAAGCACCGCCAGCCTGTTGGCGGTGCTTTCAGTCATTTTTGCCCTGGCGGTCTCGGACCGCCAGGGTCAGAATGACCCCCATAGTCCTTCTTAACACAGGATCTGAAGTGACAAACAATTTTAGCATTTCTTCGTGACTGACTAATCTGAGGATGCGTGACTCAATACCTAATTTGAACAAAATACAATATCTATGAGTAACACACTCCACAATCACAAGTGACACAACTTTCTCACATTCTCCCAAATGACATGCGAAAATGGGAAGCCAGGTTTCTGGGCACTCATGGTCCATGATGCTTTTTTAAGGACCATATTCTCCATCAATAACATTGTTTTGGCAACCGGTGTTCCCAGTAGTTATATGAATCTCTGTGCATCCCTTGACTAGATGTGGTTTTCTGTTGTACATCTGCCAGTGCTGAAGCTTGGGCGCACTCCCATTCACTATTATCTTGCTGCCCTTGTTATCTACAGCCATTGAATGAACAGAAAAGGTACTCATCACAACCCCCAGTCCTGCTGGTTTACTACCCATCTTCTGTTCTGCACTGCCAGGGAAGGAAGTAGCTTCCAGATCACTTGGAACCAAAGTATGGCTCTCACCCTGCAACACCACACAACAAGTAGACTCTTAAACACCTTGCACGTACACTGCGGCTGGTGAGCAATTACTACTGCACTCTGCACCCTCTTTATACCCAGAAACATTCTCCCTGTGATAGATTCTGGCCCTGTTTTCACTGCCAGTGAAGAAAAGTCTAATAATTGCTAAGGTGTCAAAGACCACATAATGAGAAGGCTGTACTCAAAACTCCAAAAATACACGTGTATTAATGCTGAGAATATATAGAGGGAAATGAAGGTTAGATTAGGAACTAGGAGAAAGGTCAAATAGCTGTTGTATACATATTTGCTGAAACATTTTATATTTATTGGGATTTGTACAAGGTCGCCTGTTTGGTGCTTTAGTGTGATTTATGTGTAAATGTTGCAGACATTGACACATGTGTCATCTGTCCTCATGCACCCACGTCCCTTGTTAGGGCTTCAGGGGAGCAACCACAAACAGCAAGATGAGGAGGTCTGAAAGCTCATGTCGGCATTTAACTAGGGCTTCCCTTGCTGTGATGCATAGCACCCTGGAAAAGGTTTCTGCATCAGACCCTGATATCTTTATTTTTCCATAGGCACCCAGAAAAATGATAGAATAAACAATTGCCATACTCTGTGTCCTACCCAGTCAACTCAGATCCTAACCAAATCCCATTCTGGCTTTTTAGGAGAGGCTTGCAAAGTTGAAAAACCTCATGGCTCACAACTCTTTGTAAATTACTTTAAACCATGTAGCTCTTCATAGTCTTACAAAAAATAAATGAAGAGCTGCTCAGGGCAATGAGGGTTTTAGGGCCAGTGCCGCATGGCATTGTCACCCCATCCCTTCCTCTCAGTCTCCTTCCTGCAGAACCAGCAGCCTAAATGACAACTCTTTGCACTGTCCAAGCTGCCAACCCTGGGATTCCATGGAAGAGTGCAAGTAATTATTTTGTTGTGCCTGAACGAGGAAGTCACACCTAGGGACTGTGTAGCAGAAAATGGTCATAGGAGGCGGGCTGGAATTATTAGAGGAAATCAGTGGCTATCAAACACAGCCTGAATTTTCTGGTTTCTGCCAATTTCACATGAGCCATGTTGTTTGCCTCCATCTACTTTTTAGCCAGCAACACTTTGCTTTATGACAATTGTAAGCTCTATCCCTCCATATTACATACAAGCCTAATGTTTACAGCATTAGAACTGTTGCTGGCTAAAAAGCCAAAACTGGACGAAGATGTCCTAATGACGTGCCTCCCCCTGCTCTCTCTTTATCTGGAAGCTCTGAAAACAAATGAATATGGAGCATTTATGGAGAAAGAGCGTTGAAATTATGTGAGACTATGGGATTAATTGCTTCCCTCTGTTCTCTAGGTCAAACCTGGTTCCTCAGTTAGGGTTAATCCACAAAACCTTGAGGGTCTATGGTGCACGCCATACATACAGAATAAATGCTCTATTTAAATAGATCAATGCTCCATGCATTTGCTTTGCCGAAGGCACAAAACGCTCCTGTTTGCTAATATACTCACATGGCACACACTGGCTTCATCTTCCAGCACTCAGAGATTGAAGCACAGTAGCTTGCTGAAGACTATGGTGAAATGCTTTGCTAGTTAAGTTTCAACAGAAAAGAAAATGTATTGATTTGTTCGCAGTTTATGATCACACTAAGATCACTTGGTGGCACACACGTAGCACCTCTACCAGGAAGGAAACATACGCTAGGGTGCATGTCCATTTTAAGATTTTTATTTTGTGACAACTCCACAGACGAATACATGTAATTCCTACAATGATGAGCCAGCCTACTCTGTCTGTAAGTAAGGTACCTCAACAGCATCTGAGAAAGCATGCTAACCAGCAGCATCAGTGCATCTTCTAAGCACTGCCACTTTCAAAATTCCATGACTTGGCGCAGTACCATAGACAGGCTGGCTCACCACCTCATCCATGAGCACTACAAGCCTTCAGGAATATTCTACTATCAACATCAACAGCAATATTGGGATTCAAATAGTCAACAACTACTTACCCAGTGGCACGTTTCCAGCAGAGCTCAAGATATCCTAGACTCAACCATTTATTTAGAGAAACAACATTGGTCCAATAGAGCCATACAATTACAGATCAATCTTAAATAGACTGTTCCTTGAAAACAGATAGGAAGAGCAGCGGTTGTCCACATCTCAAACTTACTTGAAGAGAATATGCGAATATGCTACTAATCAACTAACATACAGGCTTATGGCCAAGGGACAGTGAAGAATCTGCCCTGATGTTGATCTCGGATGATCTGAAAACCTCGGAGGAAAGAAACGAGGTGGCATATTGTTTCTACTCAACCTATCTGCATCTTTTCACACAATATATCAACACTCCTTAATAAAGCAATTGGCATCAAAAGGAGCATCCTCAACTGGATCTCTTCTTCTCATAAGCACTGATCAAACATTTGTCTCTGAACCTCCATTCACTTTGCCACCATAAAATATCAAGAAAGTGTGTTTCAGGGTTCTGTCATTTCCCCACTCCTCTTCAACATGAACCTCAAGCCATTACCAGAAATGATCAAACCATTAATCTATAGTACAGTAACTTCAGAAAATACACAGATCCTACTGAAACTGGAAAGTTCATGCCATCTTGGCAGCTCAACACTTGGTGTCAACCTCTGTGCCATAGAACGGTAAATGAAAGCAATCACGTGAAACTCAGTTCATCCAAAACAGATTTTCACATGTCAAGACAATAAAACTGTGACCCGTTTTTGCAGCCTATTCCCAGGAACTGTGGGGTACCGCCAACATAAAAAAATGAAACCATTGGGAACTATCATGGATTCCTCCCTCTTCACAGGCCCTCCAGGTAAGTAAGTGTCTACGAGTGCATTTTGTATTATGCAGCCACTATGACACATTTTCCACCATCTGGGATTCCTAGAGAAGAAGCAGGCAGCTGCATCCCTCGTTGTATATTATGACTAGATCACTCAAAAGGATTGTCCCATTGGAGTCTTTCTTTTAGCAATAGGATGCGTACAAAAATTCAGAACACAGTGATGAAACACCAGCTACACATAAATCTATGTGACCACATTTCCATTTCCAGTGCCTTAAAAGTCAATCACTGATCCCCTGTCACCAGATCTATCTTCAAGTCCTTCTGCATTGCACACAATGCCACAAACAGGATCGTTTACCCACTCCCCTTCAACATGAAGCTTAGGCCAGGACCAGAAATGATCAAATCCCTCAACCTAGCATATGAGAACTTTACAAATGATACGCAGATTATACTGAAATTGGACAATCCAAGCAATCTCGGCAGCTCAAGCCTTTATGTCAACCACTGTGCCATTGAACAGGAGATTAAAGAAACCATATGAAACTCAGTGCATCCAAAAGAGAGATTCTCAAATGTCAAGACTAGGAAAACAGTGACCATTTTTGCAACCTAGTACCAGGAACTTGGGGTAGCAAGGAAAACATCAACAAAGTGATAAATGTGGGAATCATCAGGGATTCCACTCTCTCCACAGGCCCATAATTTAAGTAAATGACTACAAGTGCCTCTAATATTATGCAGACACTATTGTATATTTCCCACCAACTGCGATTTCCATTAAAGAAGTAGGCAACTGAATTCCTTGTTATATGTTATGACTACATTACTCAAATGGCCTATACCATGGGAGTCTGCCTTTCAACAATGTGATGCCAACAATGAATTCAGAAACACTGGTGAGACATCACCTACATTAAAAGTTATGGGACCATATTTCCCATTCCTTAAAAGTTATTCACTGATCTCCCATCACCAGAATATCTACCTTCAAGATCTTCTACATTGCAAATAAGACCAAAAACTGCGACGGTCCAGCTTTCCTGTAAGTAAAGCTTAAGTGATACTTTCAGAAAGGGACATTGCATTCCAGACTAGCACCACAACTAATTGTACCACCCTACAAGAAATCAACTGGTGGTACATCTTTCTGTGTGCAAGCTGCAAAGCTCTGGAAATCACTTCTGGCAAGAATAAGATCCACTACGAACAACCTTGGCACAATCTGTACAATGGACCCAATGTGTATGTTTGCACTATAGCGCACCCTCAACTTCGTGCACACAGCGAAGACCACTCTTGTCTCCTTACAACTTATTGTACTCGGTGTTATCTCAGGCACTTCGAGTCTGCACTGAAGAGAGGGCGAATACTCAAAGGCAAAGCCACAGTTTGAAACCTCAGCTATGCCTTTCACTGGAAGTGGACAGCCCTGAGTTTGAAGTTTGAGTTTCTAAGCAGCTCTCAATTAGTTTGCCTTCTGCACTTTGTTTGCCTCTGCTCCTGCATCTGTTAATGACACTAGTGTAATGGCAACGGGTTCCCTCGTTTGCATGGTACTAGACCCCCAAGCACATTTACCAATCCTGGTCTCCAGGGAGACCTTGTCTGAATTCCTAGCATAGGGTGAGCTCAAAATCTGGTTGTTAACTCCCTGAATCCAGCAGTCTGTTGCTGAATGGTTTAATCTGTCTCTGTGGTTTCCCTGCACATCAGGCTTGGGTCTCACAATTCTGTGTAACACAGTAAATGTGCTTTCCCAACAATAACAAACACTCTCAGAGGTTCAAATATCAGATCTGGCTGTGTGAGGGTATATCGAGTCATATGGGCAAGTCTCAAATCACTCTCACTTGTGCACAAACACCTGCTGCTATAGTCAACTGAAGGACAACACTGAAGCCCTTCGCCTGCCCTCCTGCTCTAGATTTCTACTTAATACGTCTGTCACCATCTCAGGCTGTCTGGATAAGAAACTTCAACCCCATTGGGAAATGGCTTAAATCTACAAAGTCTGCGATGAGCTCTTGCAAAAGATCCATAAATGTATCAGTTTTGTCCTTCAGTTTCTGGGAGCAGACCTGCTTTACGGTCTATACTGCGCTGATGTATGCGTTTCAGCATAATTTGTTTTCTTGTCTAATATACTGCAGCAGGTTAGGGGAGGGTGAGTGCTTCACAGGCTGGGGTTTAATCAAGCACACCTGACACTAGGCCTGGTGATTTTTGCAGTGTATGGAAAACCAACAATACACTTGAGCTGGAGCTCACGCAGAATTATATTGTGTCTATGTGCTCTGACAGCAATTACCACTTAGAATATAAGTACAAACTATAGTGAAAATAGAAATAGTCATAATGATGAAACGGGGTGTCAGCTGGCTTGTTTGTAGGGTACATTCACAGATGACTTTTGTACCTGCTGCAATCAATTTTAAAGTTAAGCACATATTCACATGGACATTTTGCTTTAAAATGTATAGCCATTAGCATACTAATGTACTATTCTTTCCCAGCAATACAATTCTTTCCCTAGCTGCCTCTTATCCACATTACTAAGGTGAAAAAAGACACAGTGCAAAAGTACAGTTATGTACCACAAAGAAACATACCTTTGCCATTGTCAGTGCACCCACGATATATAGCTTGTGAAGCCAACTTAACCACTTTTTAGATACTTCATAAGGTCTTTGGCCTGACTCAAAAGTTGTCTTTATTGAATGATCAAATTATTAGTTAGCTGCCTCTTTTGAAACATATGTAGCACAGTTTTTTTGGACAGACTCAAACAGATTTTCTATAAATGTATTCAATAATGTTTTTTGTTTTTAATTGTCATTGTAGAGTTCCTGGATGTCCCTTACTCGCATGAAAACATTGGTAGTTACCTGTATTAAACAGTCTTCTCACACCACTATCACAGCAGCCTCTGGGAGAATAGTCAATTTCTTTCACCCTTCCTTTGCCTCTAAGCTGGCCTTTGGGTGCTAAGTAGATGTGTTCATCCATCTACTCCAGTTCTCTGTTAGCACATGAATAGGGCCGTATGTGCTCTTACTGGTTGCAACATCCATGTGATATTTCAGAGGCCTGTCTGAATCGTTTTTCTGCAGGAACATGCCTCAAGAAGGTTGAGCTGCTGGGAATCCATGTGCCAAGATGTGTGATCAGAATGAGTTTTTCAGCTTCTCCCTCCCATACAGGGGCGGATACAGTGGCTGCAATCGGCCAACCACCGGGCACATAAGAGGGTGAATCAATGGGTGAAGCAAGGGTAGCAAGCTGAAATTGGGCAGCATTAATCAGTGTGCTCATGTGATGCATCGATGGCAGCAAGGTGGAGACATTTGCTATGACATCGCTCCTGCACAAATTAATACTCCTCACCTCTGCGCTCAGCAGTGTTGTCCTATCATGAAGGGCCAAAGGGCAGTTCATGTCTCTGTTGCTATCAGTACTCCACTGCTTAGAGGGCAGTCGGTACGCTGGCTGTGCTTTGTTGTATCTATGGTGCAGTGGTATAACAAAACTTGAGGGGGAACCCCTGGAAAGTACCTGGAAGGGGCCCCCTCCCCCTGGGCCCAGTAAGGAGCCCGCCGTCGAAAGAGGCGGGCCCCTGGAGCTCGGGGTCCTCCCGCACCGCGAGGGCTGCGGGGGCCTTTGTTACGCCACTGCTATGATGCTGCCTAACGTTTCCTGAAGTGTTTTCACACTTATCGGTCTCTGGCCCAACTGTAGGTGTCTCGCAAACATGATGGTTTGATGCCTTACGTACACTTTGCGACAGATTATTCACTCTTTCACTTCCGCTCACATCAAGTATGGAGGTGCCAGTGACTCCTCTTGTTTTAAGCGCATTCCATAATTCTCTGTTCTACCCACTGTTCAATTTCTGGTTTAGGTGTTAAATGTTACAATATATGCAGCTCTTCCTCACATATTCCTTGTAAACGTCTACATTTATAAGACAAATTGTGAAGAGAAATATTAAATGCTGCAGGTGCATTTAGACAACTTATGTTAACATATCCAAGTGACTGCTCCCTTATTCTCATTCGGTTGTTCTTTCGCCAGTCTCTAGTGTACATCAAAGGCACGTGCGTGTTGTTTCTAAACTCCAGTTATAGCTGGGCATATAGATTTTTTTATTACTCTTTCCTTGGTTTGCGTTGCTCATTTTGGTTGCCCTTCACCCTCTGGTCGTACTAGTTCAAGGGAGTTCACAACACAGGTAAAGCTACCCTCAGTTAGAGGTAGCTCACTATTTCCCTTTCCGCTGACTCACAAAAGCTTCGAGGTCCATGGTGCACTCCATAGGTACAGAATGAGTGCTCTACGGGAATCAGTCAGTGTTCCAGCCCTCTGTAAAGCTAGGGGGCACTTAAGGCAACTGTTAATTAATTTTACACTCCTGTTTTCTAATTCCCCACACACCAAAAATCAGCTTCGCCTTCCAGCGCTCAGCAGTTAAATCACAAGTTATGCCGAAGGCTATGGTGAGATGCTTTGCAGGCTGAGTAACAGTAGAAAAGCAAATATATGTGTTTGTTCTTTGTTCATGACCACGCTGAGATCCCCTGGAGGAACATCCAGGTAGAAAGCATGCGCTGAAATGAATATCCTACTTAGACTTATTTTGCACCAACTATATAGAATAATACCTAAACAAATGTCATTTCCATAGAGGTGAGTCAGCCAACAATGTCTGCAAATAAGGTACCTCAACAACAGCGGAGTGCTCTGGCGAAGCAGCAGCATCACGGCATCTTTCAAGCACTGCCACTCTCAGAATTCCATGACAATGGACGGCTGGCTCATCATCACATCCATGGGCACTACAAGTGATAACGTGTCCAGCCCTTGTAAATTACCTGTACCTGGACACGTCGGAGGTCGGTGAACCTTTTAGCCGAGTTGGGCTCTCCTCATCCTTGAATAGCCGGGTTACTTAAATCAATAATCAATAACTTGTAATCAATAGTCAATGCTCAGTTAATGGATTAAAATAACTCATTAGGAATCAATAACAGTTGGTAATTCGATGCACCATGACCTTTCAGTGATGAATAACCACACCAGTTTATTAAAAGTTAGTGAATTTATTTCCCTATATTAACAATGCTAGCACAATGTATATAAGTCTCAAAACCAAATGATATATGTATACGAACATTACTAGCTGTCCATAGCGACGGAAGAAACGCAATCTACGCAAAATCTGAATTATGATACATTCAGTTATGGCAATGCAAATCACTAATATGAGTAACTGTATTTGACCTTTCTCGTACATTGGTCAGCATAACAAGATTTCAATTCAACATGGTGCATCAAGTTCATACCTTGACTAACCTCTAATTAGCATTGGCATGTGGGGCTTCATGCAAAATGAATTTAGTCAACACAAATTTGGAAATCTTCTAACTTGGGCCCTATCAAAATAGCAGTTGGTACCTAAAAGGAAAAAAAACACAATGCATAATACAATTATCCTTTCATAATTACCAATTACATTCAGCATTCAAGAAAGTCTTCGTCCTTCAGGTACCGGTTCGACCAGCATGGGGCAGAATTTCAAAGGGGCAAAGTTAAGGGTAAGTTTCCTTGCAGCAGCAAGGAAAATGGGCAAAGTTACTGCATGGGCAAGACGGGGCAATTTAAACTTAAAGTCTCTAGGGTGAGAATTCTCAAAGTCTCTTTCTCAGTAATAGGGAAAAGGGCATCAAGATGTCGTCTAAGATGGCGTCTGGCATTTGGCTTCAAAGATGGCATCAAGGAAAATGGCTGACTTCTCTTTGTTCAGTGGGTTTAAGTAAGAAACATTACAAATTCTGCAGGGTCTTCTATTGGAGGATTCATAAGGTGGCTTCAAATTGACCAATGAAAAATGTCTTTCTACTAGTACTCATTTATGCATACATTGTCCTTGGAGCCTTGGAACACAAGTTGCAACATGGCTTGCCAATTATTTTGATATCTGTACCTTCATTGTCCGCACCTTCAGAGAATGACCTTGCTTCAAAGGGGATGAAACCGGCCTAGTACGAAACCTTGGAGATAAGTGTATTAGTCATCTCTTCTGGAAAAATACAACTTTAAGCAAGAATATATGTTACATTAGTTCAAGGAAAAGCCACGGAGTTAGAATTTGAAACCAGGCAACTAGGCCAAAGCCTCTACTAACTTTAAGCTAAGTACAAACAGTTTCAATAAGAAATCATGGCACACATTAGCAATTATGACGGGTTACTACAATTTTCAATTCTTCATGATTAATAAAGCAAGTTTATAATATTGGCGAACTACTCCGAGGGCACAATTTCCCTCGTACATTATTTTCTGTACTAAAATCACACTACATTATACGATTTTGGTTACATGATATGTGAATATATGTAGGACCCTCTTTTTCTGCGTCATCAATTCCTCCTCTGATGACTAATTATGTCATCACATCAAATCTTCCCACAAATGTTATTCCATTAAAATTCTGTCCTAGTAATTTTGCACTTCAGTCAATTCCCTCTTTCTTTTGGTTCCCTTTGATTTTTCTCTGTATATTTCTACTATTTTGTTTTCTATTTTCTCTTCTCTTTTCTTTTTGTTCCTTGCTTTCAATGTTTTGATAGCTTTCCATGTTCCCCAAATGCCTAATAAACAAATTAATATTATTAATATTCCCTTTATTATTTTCAGTAATAATCCGTTCCAAACGTTGCTGAGCCAATTTCCCACTGAAGCAAATCCTTGTCCAACTTTCTCCCATACTCCTGGTTCTTTCAATTCCTTTAAATCTGTACTTTCATTAGTTAAGTTTGTAAGCATTTTTCTAATTCGCCCACTGCTGTCCGGTATATATGTACAACAGTGACGTGTACCAAGCATTTTGCAAACGCCGCCATCCTTTGCTAAAAGAATGTCTAAGGCAAGCCGATTTTGAAGAGTCATAGCTCTTTCTGCAGCGAGTTCAGCATCCATCAGGATTATAGCTCCTGAGAATTTTGTCAGCATGTTATCCACAATAGTAGACAACTTTCGTATCTTAATCGAATTCAAAATGACTCCCACTGAAGGAATCAAAGCTCCAAATATATCTCCTACCACACCAGAAGCTGTCTCTCTCTTCTGAACATGATGTGATTCAGACAGCTTTGGAAATTTCTTTAAGTCGTCTAGTTGGTAAATCTTTGGAAACACTATTCCCAAATAACATCTCCCATACCATCCTTTAGGAAGACGATAATAGGCGTTAAGTCCACAAATATAATATACCCCTGGAATAACTGGGTCTTGTCCATTCAGCATGAACGTCCATTTAGGTTGAAACAAAAACGTGTGTTTACATTCACTCGTTCCCACAAAGACTGTGTCATAATATGTCTATGTATACAGAATCTCCCTACATGTAACATATCTAAAGCTATTTTCCCTTGTGTCTTTATTGCAGCAAAAGCATAGTTATCTACAGATGTCCATTTATGTAATTACCTTTCTAATTCCTCCTTCATTTCTTTCCTCCTATCGTCAGTGCGGTCTAAGAAGTTTATCTCCACCGGTGAAAGCAAGCATGTAAGGTTCTCTCTATGTGCGTGAGATGTGTGAAAAGGTGACGACGGCTCAAAGAAGTCCCTCATCAATTTTATATAATAATCTCTGGCTACTTTACTCAGATACTCGATTATGGGGACATATGCAAATGTAACATCATAATTGGAGTAAAAATAATGAATGTACTGCTGACCATAAAATCTGGACATTATTATACTACATGTAATTCCATACGTAAGAGGCATGCTATGATACGTCACCACTTCCACTACTGAGGTAGGTATTTGTGTGCACACAAAACAACCTTTCGCATCCATGGTCTCGACATACTCACTCAGCAAGCGATAGAAAACAATAGACAAAAGTTCCTTTTTATCATGCAGATGTCTTTCATCTTGTTCGAGTCTCTTTAAACCTGTTAGTTCAGTAGTAATAGTAGGTCTAGAAGTAAAAGCGTCATTCGTCCCTTTCTCATCCTTCCCATGCATTCCTAGAACTATTGCTAAAATGATTAGTACATTTGCAGTTATTAGACCTATACACACGTATTTACAACACTTCATTTTATGCCCCTGTGTAGTATAGCCTGTCATGATCTGTATAGAATCAGAAAGTTGAAGACACTTTATCAAATCGGATTTGCAGATATATACAAAGCTGAACGAGTTCAAAGTTCACACAGTTTTCTTTAGCAGCTTATTCTCTTATCAGTTAGCAGCTTTGTCTTAAAATCGGTTTCAGATTCAATCAAGTCTAGCAATGTCTTAGCCGGTAAAGTTCATGGAGTTTCACTTCTCAAGTGCCAAAGTGAAGTTCTGCCTCTTCGTTCTCGAGACTGAAAATTAAGAATTCGTCTGACCAATCGTTAGCGGCTATGTATGCCCACTCCGGACCAGAATACCTTCTGCTCGGTATTCTTTTTCTTTTCAATTTTGCATCTCCCTTTGATTCTCTCTCACGGGTGCTTTCTTCCTTGGTCAGGTCTTTCTCTTCACTTGGTGTTGCTATTGCGACAGACACCTCTTTTCTTTTCTCTTTCAACTTTGGTTCTTCATTCTCATTTAGTATTTCTTTAATCCTTAGTTTCACTGGTGATATACTTTGCCTCCGTTTCGCACTGTTTTCACCCGAGGGACCTGCAACCGATTCTAAAAGGGGTTGAGCGATTTCACTTTGTCCCTCCTCTTTTTCTTCCTCCAGGAGGTCGATCAGATTTTCCTTTTCTTTTCCTGTATCGTCTGTTTCTGGGAAAGCCCTCCTCTGATCAGGCTCTCCTGCTTCTTCATTTGTTGCAGGCTCTTTGTCACCCTCAGGGTCTCGGTCACTTTCTGATGTCTCTCCTCCGTTCTCCTCAAATGGAAAGGCTGTTTCATCCTCAGAGAGTATCTCTCCCTCCTCTAATTCTGCTTGTTCTCTTCCAGGTTCTTGTTGTTTTGTCTCGGTGCCTGGTACTTTTTTCTTAGCCACTGGTGATTTCAGTGCTTCAACTTCCTCTTCTGTGGGGCACGTCACCCTTTTCGTGTGGCTGGCGTGAATCCAGTTGGGAGCTCCCGCACACTTCACAGCGGTAGTAGTCGTCAGAATCACTTGGAAAGGTCCTTTCCAACGAGGTTCCAGACACGACTTCCTCACGTGCTTCTTTATCACGACCCAGTCACCTGCTTTCAGGGCATGTCCTGCACCTTGGATCGGTGGCAAAGTGGTTGCCTCCACCTGGTGAGAAAAAGAGCGCACCACATCAGCTAGACCTTTGCAGTAGTCCAACACCATATCATCTGTAATATTCAAAAGAGCATTTGCAGGAACTGCTGGAAGTCTTATAGCCATGCCCATGAGGATCTCGTGTGGGGACAGTCCAGTTTTCCTATCAGGGGTGTTTCTCATAGACATTAATACCAAGGGCAATGCGTCAGGCCATTTCAAGTTTGTTGATGCACATATTTTCGCCATCCTTGACTTCAATGTGCCGTTCATTTGCTCCACTAGACCTGAGACTTCAGGGCGGTAGCTACAATGCAACTTTTGCTCAATGTTCAGCGCTGCACACAATAATTTTATTACTTCGTTATTGAAGTGACTTCCCCTATCTGATTCTAAAGAGATCGGGAATCCGAAACGTGGTATTAGTTCCCTCAAGAGTAGTTTGGCAACTGTGAGACTGTCATTTCTACATGTGGGGTATGCTTCAATCCAGTGACTAAAAATACACACGATCACCAACACATACTTCAAACCTCCATGCACAGGCATTTCAATAAAATCCATTTGCATCCTGCTGAATGGACCTCCAGCTCTCCCAATGTGGCTCAAATTTACTACTGTTCCTTTTCCAGCGTTCATCTGTTGACAAATGACGCAACGGTGGCAAACTGCTTCAGCAACTTGATGGAATTTGGGGTTAAACCAATCAGTTTTGAATAGTCTGACCATGGCTTCCTTTCCAAGATGAGCCTGTCCATGGTAGAATCTGGCCAATTGTGTCAACAGAGTGTTAGGCAGAACCCATTTCCCTTCACCTGAAACCCACAAATCATCTGGTTTCTTTACACATTGTAATTTGTTCCATGAGAGTTTCTCATCCTCACTAACATCGTTCTGTAAAGAGTTCAGTTCATCTATTGTATCTACGACTTTTAGAGCAAAGGCTTCGCTTGGTTCAAGTTCTGGCTCATTTATCAAGTTCCATTCATCTCTGAGCAATATACAGTTCAATGCGCAAAATATTGTGAGTTGATCTGCATATCAATTTCCCAAAGAAATGTAATCCTGTGATTTCGAGTGTGCACTTCATTTTACCACTGCCACTTCCCCTGGTAATTGGATGGCATGTAACAACTCTCTTATTCTTTCGCCATTTTTCACTGGTGATCCTGAAGAGGTCATGAAGCCTCTTTGTGACCACAATTGTCCAAAGTCATGCACTATTCCAAATCCGTACTGACTGTCAGTATAAATGGTAACTTTCATCAATGCGGAAAGTTGGCAAGCTCTGGTAAGTGCTACCAATTCCGCTACTTGTGCAGAGTAAACTCCTTGAAGCCAGGATGCTTCCAGAACACATGTTATCGTACATACAGCATATCCTGCTTTCAATATCCCCAGCGCATCTCTTAAACATGAACCATCAACAAAGAGGATTTGATCATTGTCTTCAAATCGGGTGTCTTTGATGTCAGGTCTTGGTTTTGTACAAAATTCAGTCACCTGAAGACAGTCGTGCTCAACGTTTTCAGCGTTCTCAATTTCGACATTTTCACTGGGAAACAAGGTTGCTGGATTCAACGTAGTGCACCTTTTCAGCTGCACATTCGGTGAACCCAAAATTATTGTCTCATACCTTGTAAGCCTAGCACCAGTCATGTGCTGTGTTCGGGAACGTGTCAAAAGTATCTCGACTGAGTGAGGGACCATGACTGTTAAAGGATGTCCCATCACTATTCCTTCACTCTTTGTTAGGCTGATACCAACTGCTTCTACGGCACGCAGGCACCTTGGCAGTGCTGCTGCGACCGGAGTAGCTGAAAAATATGCTACTGGTCTGTTAATGCCACCATGGGCTTGAGTCAAAACAGACAAGGAACATGCATCACATTCATGACAAAACAGTGTAAAAGGCTTCGTGTAACCAGGCATACCTAAAGCCGGAGCCCTGCACATGCATTCCTTTAACTCAATAAAAGCATCCATCTCATCTCCTTTCAACTCTATTTCATCCAGCGCATCTTTCTGGGTCAGTTTCAGTAAAGGTTTTGCTAGAGTCGAAAAATTGGGAATCCATTGGCGACAGTAGCTCACCATTCCCAAAAACTTTCTCTCTTCCCTTCTCGTCTTCGGTGGACTCATCTGGATTACACTTGTTATCCTTTCTTTCATAATTCTTCGTGACCCTTTCTCTATTTGGTGACCTAAATATTTCACCTTCTTCTGGCAGAATTGTAATTTTGAAGGGGACACTTTGGGGGTCATTCAGACCTTGGCGGACGGCGGAGGCCGTCCGCCAAGGTCCCGCCGACAAATGACCGCACCGTGGTCAAAAGACCGCGGCGGCCATTCAAACATTTCCGCTGGGCCGGCGGGCGCTCTCCAAAAGAGAGCCCGCCGGCCCAGCGGAAATGCCCCTGCAACGAGGACGCCGGCTCAGAATTGAGCCGGCGTAGTTGCAGGGGTGCGACGGGTGCAGTTGCACCCGTCGCGTATTTCAGTGTCTGCAAAGCAGACACTGAAATACTTTGTGGGGCCCTCTTACGGGGGCCTCTGCAGTGCCCATGCCATTGGCATGGGCACTGCAGGGGCCCTCAGGGGCCCCGCGGCACCCCCTACCGCCATCCTGTTCATGGCGGGTTTCCCGCCATGAACAGGATGGCGGTAGGGGGTGTCTGAATCCCCATGGCGGCGGAGCGCGCTCCGCCGGCTTGGAGGATTCAATGGGGCAGCGGTATTTCTGACCGCGGCTGAACCGCCGCGGTCAGAATGCCCTTGGGAGCACCGCCAGCCTGTTGGCGGTGCTCCCGTGGTCGGTGACCCTGGCGGTCACCGGCCGCCAGGGTCAGAATGACCCCCTTTGTGTCCGTTCCTTCCCAAATGATTCAGTAGGGCAATGGGATCTGCTGTACAGTCACTTTCTGTCTTAGATGCGATTAGCAGATCATCAATGTATTGCACCAAGGTTGATTCCAACTGTAATTCCAGTGATTCCAAATCTTTCTTTAGAATCTGATTGAAAATTGATGGTGACTCCGAAAACCCTTGAGGAATTCGACACCAACTGTAGACCCTGTCCAGGAATTTGAAACAAAAGAGAAATTGGCTGTCCTCATGAAGAGGCACAGAAAAGAATGCTTGTGACAAGTCGATGACTGAGAACCACTCGGCATCACAGGGAACTTGAAACATTATCACAGCTGGATTTGGTACTACGGGACAACATTTGACTATTATGTCATTTATCTTCCTCAAATCCTGAACAATCCGGACCTTTCCACTCGGTTTTATCAGTCCCATAATTGGTGAGTTGCATGGACTGCTTAACACTTCTTTTAGTACTACCTGTTTTACAAACTCATCAATGAGTTGGTCGACTTTCATGAGGGTGTCTTGCGCCATATGGTATTGTGGGGTCTGAGGGAAAGTTACGTTGGGTTTTAGGGTCACTTTCACTGGTTCTACTCCTTTGACCAATCCTACTTCTTTCCCTGTCATATCCCCCACTTCCTTTCCGACTGTTTCCTGTAACTCAGCAGGAATATCTGCTTCGGTGAGCATTGGGTAAAGAGTAATCAGGGGATACTCTTCATCAACAGTTTCCACTTCGTCCCCTCCTACACTGTCCTCTTCTTCCCCATCACTAGTTGTCTGAATTTTAATTCCATCATTTGAGCACATAATTGAACATCCCAATTTGCACAATAGGTCTCTCCCTAACAGTGATATCAGGCTTGAGTCACACACTACAAATGTATGTGACCCTTGATAGTTACCGATCCTGACTTGCACTGGATCTGTGATTGGGTTCGTCAGGTACCTATTTGCTACTCCCACTACTTGAACTGTTCTCCCTGAAAGTGGCAAATTTGGTACTTCGATGCTTCTAACTGTAGAGCGTGTAGCTCCGGTGTCAACCAAGAATGAAACGCGATGACCCATAACTCTTCCTGCAAGCATACAGTTTCCCTCCTCATCTGAACTTTCACTCTCCCATACATCGTTTATTCCATCCTCACTGTGTAAAGGGAATTGGTGTACTGTGTCATTTTGGTTCATTACTTGGCCCGTGACCTGTTGAGGAAGCATTACTTGTTGCTGATTCATTGGTGCTAAGGGTATTTGCATTTGCTGATTAGGTACCATGGGAAACTGCTGCTGCATTGGCTGCAACTGTGCCATTTGTGCACGGGCATTTGCACCTGTTGCGGTTGTATGGGTTGTAAACCCTGCATCTGATTCATATTATTCGGAAAATTTGGATTTGGACCTCTCAATTTCGTTCCTTTCATATTCTGAAATGCATTGACATCATTGTTTTGCTGACCTACACCTTCCTGCACCATCATTGGGCACTCCCGTTTCCAATGCCCGACGATTCCGCACGTGTGACATGGCATCACCTTCTTCATTGCCTGTATACCATTTGGAATCATAACAGTATTCAAATCAGGACCATTATTCACAAAACCTCCTCGACCTCTGCCTCGCATCTGCGACTGAAACATAGCATTTCCCTGTTGTTGCTGCTGCGGCATCTGTTGTTGAAAACCTTGTAAACCTTGCAAACCCGTCTGAGCCGCTCTGAGCTGCATCACCATCACCCTTTCTTTCAATCTCTTCTGTTTTCTCTCAATCTCATCACTGCAGTATTTTGCATAGTTTAACACTTCATCGATCGATTTCGACTGCCAACAAATCAAATGCATTTTAATCATCTGACTGACCTCGGGTCTCAGCCCTTCCACAAATCTAAACACAAAATGGAGCATGTCCTTTGCCTCAATCGTTTCCGTGCCACTGTAATTTTTAAACGCTTTCAACAATCTCTCATAGTATGCATGTATCGATCCTTTAGCCTCTTGTGCTGTCCTGTCAATCCTCTGCCAATCCACATTTTTCGACGCAACCTTGGTTTTCAAGTGCTCGATCACCTTATGGTATAAACTCATTACCGTAGGCGATGGTGCACCTGTGTCCCTATCTCTTTCTGGTTCACTCGTCGGCCAACCTACAGCCCTTTTGCAATCTTCCGATAAATCCGCCGGAACCACAATTTCAAATAGAGTATTCAGATCTTCCCAGAGACATTTTGCGAGTTTCACAAATCTATCTGTCTGTTGATACCATTCAATCGGTTTCTCTCTCAATTTGGGGAAATCATCCGTAAAGGATTGAATATCGCACCTGTGCCACGGCACATGTACAAGTTTTCCCCCTGCTGTCTCTCTCATTGGCAACATGGTTATCAGGTCGTCATTCTGTTGTGCCTTTTCATTCCGATCTGGGGTACTTTCTTTCTTTTTGTCCTTTTTCTTAACCCATCTACTTTCCCATTTATCTAGACATCTCCAGACCTGTGCGCTCAGCAGTAACTCTTTAAGGTGCGTCTTCATCCCTGCCAATCTCATGTGTTCAAAATCTTTTGTCTCAAAGTCTAGCCTGTAACTTCTGCTCAAGTGTTTAGTCTTACCTAGGTCAATCTCATTTCTGTCTGCAATCTCTTGTAACTTCTTATGTATGTTGCTCACTTCTCTTGTAATCCTGGGGCACTTGTATCTCAACTCTCCTTCTGTGTATGACTCTAACCTGTTCAGACCCATTGTTCCCTCTACTAGTTCATCTGCTTCCATGCCCAATCTTATTTTATTCAGGTATTCTTCTCCCTTTCCGCTGGATGTACTGTGGGGAGTTCAGGCTGTTGAACCAATGTGTTAGCTGTTGTGCGTTCAGTCCCATCAATGTAGCGCTTACATCAACTGCTACTGATGGTTGTGGTAACCTTTCAGTCTTTGAGGTTAACAGTATTAATAGTGGTGGATTTGACCTTACCACTGTCGACGGAGCACAAATTGGAATTGGACTAAATCCCGACAGGGACCCAGATCCATTTGGCAGTGTTGTTATCGGAGTTGTTTCTGGAGTGTTTCCTATGCATCTTCTCTCTGTCTCACTTTGTGCCACTACTCCTTGGTCACATGCGTTTGAGTTTGCCTGTATATACAGTGGTACTGGCGGACCCACAGTAATAGGCAGAGATATTGCATATGGATTCTGTCTGTTCCCTGAATTGTGTGGCATGTTAATCCCCACATTATGATTCATCATTGCTGGCATACCTATCTGGCCCTCTGTTACTCGAGTGTACCTCGGCACTTCTTGTACCTGCTTTTGAGGCATCAAAATTTGTGTTGATTCGGCTTGAATCAACGTCAGGTTTTGATAACCCTGTCCTCCCTGAGCCCCTAAGCCAGAAGTTGTTCCCAAGTTATGCTCATCACAGCAGTGCCTTTGAATCTGCGGCTGATAATTATCGACAGGTTTCAATTTAGGCACGTCAGGATCTATTCTCTGAATTTGTGGTATTTGTGGTGAAAAAGGCATATCGGGACCGTTCTGTCTTTGCGATATTCTCAAATTCGGTGTTACATTACCCTGTAATGGTTCTGGAGGGCCAGTACTAATGCTTGATCCTTTTTCGCTTTCCACCGATGGTGGCTGGCGATCATTCAGCAATTGTATAATAAACTCCTCATCGTCTGACTCGTCTGACCTTTTCGAGTTTCTGTTGTTCTCCCTATCTCTGGAATGATTCCTATTAGTTTTATAGGTAGCTTTCCTTCCTTCCGTCTCTGCTTCATCGGTAATTGCTGGAAACAATTTAATTCCCTGTAGTACGTCTGATCTCCAAACCTTCTGTGTGCTATCCCATCTAGCATCCGCTAGTGTCTTTTCTACTTTTCTTATTCTTGTCTCAAATTTCTTTTGTTGTTGGTTTCTAGCTATTAGCTCCCAGATTGCTAGCGCCTCAAACTGTGCTGGCCTTGGGGGTACTTTCATGTCGTATAGCGCAAATCTTAAATTCTCCAAAACCCTTAGGTTAAATGACCCATGGATAGGGAACGCTACACTTCCATGCTTCTCTGTTAATTTGCACCATTGCTTTAGCCAAAGACATGGTGCTACACCCTTTTCCTCAATCACGATGTAAGCTGGTGTACCCTCAGGCGGCGTTTCTTCTCCTACATTTGCTTTAATGTAAGCATCTCCCCTCATGGCACTCTTAAATGCTTTGAAAAATTTAATCTTTCCGTCTTTTATTTTTCAAAAATAAGTAATCAATAAGTGACTTTAATTCCCGGAATACTCTTCGCTTGCCTTTCCCCAGCAATTGCGCATCACGGACGGCGTCCAATCCGTGCGCGACCCTTCTCACCAACCAACCTATTCCAGCACGGCTCCTAGTGACGTCACACTCACACACTGCAGCTGACAAAGTCCCGCGGCTTGTCTTCCTTCATTCAGCTTCACTCAAAAATAATTTCTGCAATATATCGTGAGCACTAATCCAAAAGAAGAAAAAAAATCTGTCGGTTTACTACAGGAAGGGTAATACAATCGCTTCAGAAACCTTAGGGATTTTTCACTAGCCTCAGCAGTTATTCCATCTTTCTCGGTTTCCCACTTTCGCAAGCAAAATTTGACCCGCAAACTTTACTCTCAACTGATCAATGAACCATTCTAGCGCGCTTTAGAATTCGTCAAATCTCAAAGTCGAAAATTTTCTTTCATGCCTCAATATTCATACCGACTTGTTGACCACGCCCAATCAACCTACTAAACCGAACAGATTACAACATCAATCAAGTGTCTCATACACTTTTCAACATACTCCGGAGTCTCTTGACCTCGCAGGGCCGTCTCAACATCAACAACCACGTGGACAATTTTTCGTGCACAAAGCGCCACACACATGTGAAGTTCGACGACTTCCCTACTCTCACACTTTGGAGTCACACTCCTCTAAAACTTCAACTGGACTTTGTAACCCCCTTAAAATCCTCACAAACTTCTCAATACATCTGCGGCAACAAGCTGTGCAAGCGCAAAACCCTAACTTCACTCATACCGTCACTAGAAACGCCGAAAACATTCTCACACCTCCATGTCCTCCATTCGCAAGCTCCGAGATCCCGGGAAAGTCAATGGGGACTTAGGGCTTCATCATCTTTCCAACTTGTTTTATCAAAGAAAATTCTAACCTAGCTCCGTCTATTGCTCGGATGGGGTCCCAAAGGGCGAAACCATCAATCTCTGCTACCATCTACTGATAACGCGTCCAGCCCTTGTAAATTACCTGTACCTGGAAACGTTGGTGAACCTTTTAGCCGAGTTGGGCTCTCCTCATCCTTGAATAGCCGGGTTACTTAAATCAATAATCAATAACTCTTGTAATCAATAGTCAATGCTCAGTTAATGGATTAAAATAACTCATTAGGAATCAATAACAGCTGGTAATTCGACGCACCATGACCTTTCAGTCATGAATAACCACACCAGTTTATTAAAAGTTAGTGAATTTATTTCCCTATATTAACAAAGCTAGCACAATGTATATAAGTCTCAAAACCAAATGATATATGTATACGAACATTACTAGCTGTCCATAGCGGCGGAAGAAACGCAATCTACGCAAAATCTGAATTATGATGCATTCAGTTATGGCAATGCAAATCACTAATATGAGTAACTGTATTTGACTAATCTCGTACATTGGTCAGCATAACAAGATTTCAATTCAACATGGTGCATCAAGTTCATACCCTGACTAACCTCTAATTAGCATTGGCATGTGGGGCTTCATGCAAAACGAATTTAGTCAACACAAATTTGGAAATCTTCTAACTTGGGCCCTATCAAAATAGCAGTTGGTACCTAAAAGGAAAAAAAACCACAATGCATAATACAATTATCCTTTCATAATTACCAATTACATTCAGCATTCAAGAAAGTCTTCGTCCTTCAGGTACCGGTTCGACCAGCATGGGGCAGAATTTCAAAGGGGCAAAGTTAAGGGTAAGTTTCCTTGCAGCAGCAAGGAAAATGAGCAGAGTTACTGCATGGGCATGATGGGGCAATTTAAAGTTAAAGTCTCTAGGGTGAGAATTCTCAAAGTCTCTTTCTCAGTAATAGGGAAAAGGGCATCAAGATGTCGTCTAAGATGGCGTCTGGCATTTGGCTTCAAAGATGGCATCAAGGAAAATGGTTGACTTCTCTTTGTCCAGTGGGTTTAAGTAAGAAACATTCCAAATTCTGCAGGGTCTTCCATTGGAGGGTTCATAAGGTGGCTTCAAATTGACCAATGAAAAATGTCTTTCTACTAGTACTCATTTATGCATACATTGTCCTTGGAGCCTTGGAACTCAAGTTGCAACATGGCTTGCCAATTATTTTGATATCTGTACCTTCATTGTCCGCACCTGCAGAGACTGACCTTGCTTCAAAGGGGATGAAACCGGCCTAGTACGAAACCTTGGAGATAAGTGTATTAGTCATCTCTACTGGAAAAATACAACTTTAAGCAAGAATATATGTTACATTAGTTCAAGGAAATGCCACACAGTTAGAAACCAGGCAACTAGGCCAAAGCCTCTACTAAATTTAAGCTAAGTACAAACAGTTTCAATAAGAAATCATGGTACACATTAGCAATTATGACGGGTTACTACAATTTTCAATTCTTCATGATTAATAAAGCACGTTTATAATATTGGCGAACTACTCCGAGGGCACAATTTCCCTCGTACATTATTTTCTGTACTAAAATCACACTACATTATACGATTTTGGTTACATGATATGTGAATATATGTAGGACCCTCTTTTTCTGCGTCATCACAAGCCTTCAAGAATATTCTAATATCAACATGACCAACAGCATTTGCAATAAATATAATTAACAATTAGTTACCCAGTAGCACGTTACCAGCAGAGCTCAAGATGTCCATTATACAGCAACTCATTTATTTTGAAAAACAGTATTGGTCCAACAGACCAATACAACTATAGATCAATCTTAAATGGACCATTTCTTGAAAACAGATAGAAAGATCCGCTTATGTCCACATCCCCAACTTACTTAAAGAGAACTTGGTAATAACCAACCATCAAACAGCCTTCTCCTAAAGAGACAGGTGAAGAAGCTTCCCTGTTCTAGATCCCAGATGAGTGGAAAACCACAGAGGAAAGAGTTGAGGTCGCATTATTATTTATACTCAATCTGTCTGCAGTTTTTGAGACAGTACAACAGCACTCCAAAATAAAAAAGACTTAAAGCAATTGGCTTCCAATGAAGCATCCACAACTGGACCTCCTCTTACTTCAAGGACACATCAAACTTTAGTCTCTGTTCCTCCATTCACTTTGCAACCATAATGTTTGAAGACAGTTGTGTGTGAAGGTCAATCGTTTCCCCACTCCTCTTCAACATGAACCTCAGGCTATTACCAGAAATGATGAAAACCTTTAACCTATGATACAGTAACTATGCAGATGATACACAGATGCTACTGAAACTGGAAAATTCATGCAGTCTTGGCAGCTCAAGCTTTGGTGTCAGCTTAATTTCCATTGAACAGTGGATAAAATCAATCACCTGAAACTCAGTGCATCCAAAGAAGAGATCCTCACATGCCAAAACAATAAAAACTGCGATCCTTTTTGCAGCCTGTTCCTAGGGACTTAGAGTATCAACAACATCAAAAATAAAACCATTGGGAACTATCATGGATTCCTTCCTTGCCACGGGCCCTACAGTTAATTAAGTGTCTGCAAGTGCATTTAGTATTATGCAACCACTATGACACATTTTCTACATCTGAGATTTCCAGAGGAGAGGCAGGCAACTGCCTCCCTTGTTGTATGCTTTGGCTAGATAACTCCAAAGGATTGTCCCATGAGAGTCTCCCTTTCAGCAGTACAATGTCTACAGTGATGAAACATCAACTGCACATAAAACTATGGGACCACAATTCCATTTCTAGTGCCTTAAAAGTAAGTCACTGATCCCTGTCACCAGGTCTGCCTTCAAGACCTTCTACATTGTACACAAGGCCATAAACAGCAAGGACCCAGCTTTCCTGTGAGTAAAGCTTATAGGCATTTGCAAACCAGACTTGCACCATAACTAATCAAAACCTTAGAAGTAAACTATAGGTGGTACATCTTAATCCGTGCAAGATGCAATACTAATGCACTCGCTCAAAGGAAGGATTAGAGCCATGGACAGCATCATCAGCCCAAACTATACATTGGATGCAATGTCTCTGTTTGCACCATAGTACACCCTTAACTTGGTGCACCCAGCAAAGACCAAGTCAGTTCACCCAATTATACTTTAAAATACATTATCCTCAGCTAAGGTGTGATCACTGATACTTCGTGATTGTGCTGGGTAGAGGACCAATAGTCAAAGTTAGAACCACAGTGTGTAATCGCCGCTCTGTCTTTCACTGGAGGTGGAAAGGCCCCAGTTTGGATGGGGCAAGAATGCCACTGCAGAAGGAAACAGTGCATTACTAAAACTGCCTTGAATATGCTGCCTGCATGGTCTATGATATTCCTCCATCCCCTCACAAGGAGTGCCTTGGGGTGGGGTGGGGTCACATTCTATGTGGCTCAAAATTAGTGCACTTCATACAGCTTGTTTGCCACTGCTCCTGCATCTGTAATATGACATGGGTGCATTGGCAGGGGCTTCCCTCGGGAAACATTCTTTTTTACGACTTTTTTTTTACGAAGGTCGTGGTTAACAAAAGCGCAACAATGCTTTTTTTAACCACGACTTCGGTTTTTTGTGCCTTAACTACGTATGTTCTGAACAACGAACATGCGTGGTTAAGGTACAAAGAAGGGACTTGGCGAAGGTAAGTGGTGGGTTTAGGTTTTGGGGAGGGGGTGGGGGGTCAGGGGGTTTTAGGTTTTGGGGTGGGGTTGGGGGGTGGGGCGTTTTTGGTTTTGGGGAGTGGGTGGGGGTGAGGGGGTTTTAGGTTTTAGGGTGGGGTTGGGGGGTGGGGCGTTTTTGGTTTTGGGGAGTGGGTGGGGGGTCAGTGGGTTTTAGGTTTTGGGGTGGGGTTGGGCGGGTGGGGCGTTTTTGGTTTTGAGGAGTGGGTGGGGGGTCAGGGGGTTTTCGGTTTTGGGGTGGGTTTGGGGGGGTGGGGCGTTTTTGGTTTTGGGGAGTGGGTGGGGGGGTCAGGGGGTTTTAGGTTTTGGGGTGGGGTTGGGGGGGGTGGGGTGAGGGATGTAGGGTGAATGGTGCCTATTGCTAATGATTTTATCAGGAATGCCTTTACAATGAAATATCGTTGTTAAGGCATTTGTGGTAAAATCATTAGTAGTAGCAACGAGGTCGGTGTTCCGACCTCATTGTTAAGGCAGTAGTTGTTTTTGCAGTCGTTGTTTCGTCGTATATTCGCTTCCCTCATTTGCATGGTACCAGTACCCATACACATGTATCAGTCCTGGTCTCTCGTGAGACTTCGTCTGAATTCAAGGCATGAGATGGGCTCAAAATCTCCTTGTTAACTCTCTGAATCCAGCAGGCTGATGATACATGGGTTTGTCTGCCCTATTGGTCTCCCTGCATATCATGCCCCTACCTCACAATCCTGTGAACACAGTGACCATAGTTTCCCAATAATAACAAACAGTCACAGAGGTTCAGAGTACAGATCTTGTTTTATGTGAGCATAACAAGCCTGGGGGCTAGTCTCAAAGCTCTCTTCCTGAACCCAAGCACTAGCTTTTATATTCATGTGAAGGGCAGCCCCTATCCCTTCTGCTCTATCTAGGTTTCTCCCTAATAAGTTTGTCGCTATTTCGGACTATGTGGAGCAGAAGGTGAAACCCTTTAGGACACGGCTAAACTCTACAAAGTCTGCTATGAGCTTCTGCAAGAGGTCCATAAGTGTATCCGTTTTGCCTTTCACTTTCTGAGAGCAGACCTGCTTTGCTGTCTGTACTCACGGGAGCTTAGCTGATTTACTGCAGCAAATAAAGGGAGGGGGAGTGCTTCACATGCTGGCTTCTGATCAGGCGCACCTGACACTAGACCTGGTGATGTTTGCAGTGTATGAAAAACCAACAATACATTTGAGCTGTTGTTCATGCAGAACAGGGTTTGTCAATGTGATATTACAGCAGAATATAAGTAAAAACTATTGCGACAAAAGAAGTAGCCACAACTATGCAATGGGATGCCAGATGGCTTGTTTGTAGGGTACATTCACATATGACCTTTGCACCTGCTGGAATCCATTTTGAAACGTATTCACATGGGCAAAATTCATATAAATATATAGCCATTGTAATATGCTATTCTTTCCCCAACCTGGCATTTTTCATTTTCATTCGGTTCTTTCTGACCTTTCTCTTCAGACTGCCACTTATCTTCATTACAAAGGTAAAAAGATAAAGTGCTTCAGTACAATAATGCACTACGGAGAAACATAAGTTTATTACTTTCAATGTACTTAGCAGATATGGTGAAGTGATGTGCTTAGGAAACCAATCAACCCACTTTTCAGATGCTTCATTCACAGGGTGATCACCAAGGTCTATGGCCTGATCCAAAATGTGTCTTTCTTGAATGATCAAATTATCAGTTACCATCAGTTACCGGATTCTCTTTAGAAACATGTAACAGCATTTTGATTGGCTCAAACAAATTTTCTGAAAATGCATTCAGTAATGTTTGTTGGTTTTCATTCTCAGTGGAGAGTTCCTGGATGTCTCTTACCCCTCTGAAAACATTGATACTTAACTGTATTAAATAGTCTTCTCCGGTCACTATCACAGTCGCCGCTGGGCGTAAAGTGTTATACTCTTGTCCTTCCTTTGCTTCTAAGCTGACCTCTGCTGCTACATGTCCCTGTATTTAACGTGTTGTGCACCCGGACTATGCTCTTTGGGATTTTGGGTGCTAAGTGGATGTTCATCCATCCAGGCCAATTCTCCAGTAGTAAAAGCACTGGAGCTGTGTGCCTTCTCAGGTGACATTATTCTTCCAGAGGCCTGCTTGGATCGTTTCACTGAAGGAACGTGCCTCAGGAGCATTGAGCTGCTGAGAACCCGTGTGTCAAAATGACTGAGCATAATGACTTGTTCTTCTTGGTCCTCTCAAATGGGGATTGTCACAGCGGCCGCGATCAGCCATCCACCTGGTGCGTCTCAGGGTGAAGCAATGGCAGCTAGTGGTGATTGGGCAGTATTTATTGGTGTGCCCATGTCATACATCCACTGCAGCAAGCTGGAGACATTTGCCATGACATTGCTCCTGCTTTAAACTAATCGTCCTCAGCTCTGCCCTCAACCTGAGCGGTGAAGGACCATAAGGCAGTTCATGCCTCTGTTCACATCAGTAAGGGGGGCAGAATGTATGTTGACTATGCTTTGTTGTATCTGTGGTTCTGCTTAACATTTGCTGAAAAGCATTTGTACCGGGCCAATTGTAGGTAGCCTGCAATATATAATGGTCTGCGGCCTTACCTACACCTTGCCATAAATTGTTACTCTTTTATTTTCACTTACAATACATATTAAGATGGCAATTATGACAACTTTATTCAGCACATTCCAAAATGTTCTTTTCTTCCTCCTTGTTTCACTTTTTAGGTTAAGCATTTGATGTAACAATGTATGCCGTGTAAATGTCGACATTTCTCATGCATATTACACAGCGCAGTATTAAATGCCACAGGTGCATTCAGAAAATGGATGCTAAAACGTACAAGTGACTGCTTCCTTATACTTCTTATACTTCTTCTGCCGTTTTGTAGTCCAATCTCTGGCCATATGTCCAACTCACATACCTGTTTTTTTTCACTTCACACATCTTTGTTAGGATTTTTTAGAATGCTCTCTAAATATTAACAGTTATATATATAGCTGGCCCTATGCATGTTTAATTATTGTTTCATTGTTTGCAATGTCATTTTTAGTTGCCCTTCTCTCTCGGGTTGTGCTGGTTCAAGGTGGTTCAACAAGACTGGTAAAGCTATTCGCTAATAGAGGTAGCTCTTTTTAACCATCAGGTGTCCGGCTGTGAAGCTTTCTGGTACGTGCCCTTCCTTTTCATGATTAGCTGCACATTGTTTCATAGACTGGGTCACACCGCCAGCCTTTTCCCTGCCATAGGTACTTACTCATTTGCCATCTGAATAACCTGTACTGATGTGTGTGTGCGGGACCAGCAACTGGGGGTAAGGGGGAAACTATCAACTGCTGGCATGGCATCCTTACAATTGGTGGCATAGACCCTTCTCACAACAAGAACATCTGTACAGTTTTCCTCTCTGCACCTAAAGGAGTCTGAGCCAAAGGCCTCTCCTTTTCCTCCGATCAAGATGGTAAAAAGTTGTATTACCCTCTCAGATCCATTGAGCTGGTGTAAAACTTTGATCGTACCATTGGGGTGTGCCAGATATACAGGAAACAACACCAGTTTGCAATCCATAAATTGTGTGGTGTGTGTGGCTGGTGTTGTGATGTAATCCTTGGGCTTGTGCTGTGGCTGTGTCCTGTCATTGTGATGTGGCTTATGGCTGTTGCTGGATGCGATGCTTGTGCTGTTGGTAGTTTGACTTTTTTGGCACTTGGCCTTCATTGTGGTTGTTGCAGATTTAGCGTTTCTGGCCAGATAAATTCTGTGAAAAAGAAAATATTTTTTTAGGGGGTGGTGGTCTGCTTCATTTATTGTGAGTTTTTCTTTTTTATGCATCTTGATTTGCTTTCTTTCCCTACCTGTACTATTTGCCTTCTTGCCTTTCCTCCATTACTTGCCTTTAAAATTGAGGCATATTTGTAACTTTTCTTACTGTGACAGGGTTTGATTGTGATATAGGGAACCATCGGTAGGTCAGTCCTGAGCCGTGTACCTGATTTACTACAGCTGAACTGGATCCCATTCTCAGTATTGAAACGTTATGCAAAGGTTATTAAATGTTTTGCTAAAGACAATGGTCACCAGTTTTGATTTTTCTCTATATTTGTACTGTCACTGACATTTACTATTACATGCTCAGGGTTGCTCATTGCGTTTACCATTTGATTCGCGCATTCAACCTCTTTTTTGTATTTTTTTTTAACAAGTTATTCTTTTGGAAGCGTTTTTGTTGTATATAATAATCCCTCCCTAGCATTTTTCTACCAAACAATGCTGGATGTGGGCTTACTCCAGCGACCGAGTGCTTTTGTCCACACATTTTTTTGTAAACGTTTTTGTTAGTTTTTGTACAAAATATACATATTTCCAAAGCATTACATAATAGTTCAGATGATGATGGGCTCTCGGAGCATGGGGGCCGGTAACAGGGTAGAGGTGGATGGTGACGTGACTGCCCGCCCGGTGGAATCTTTTGAAGAGGAGGCTCCTGAATGGGGGTGGGGGGGCTATATACATGATATGGATAATCTTATCCCTGTGTGAGCCCACTGACTTGTATATCAGGGGATCTGAGTGCTCTGCCAGGGCCTAAACTAGTGAGGGGCTAGTGTGGTAGTCTGAGGGGCGATGGGATAGGAGACCCCAGGGAATCCGATAGCGGTCTTAGCCAGGGGTGAAACCAGCCAATGTGCAGAACCACCCCCCGGTGCTGTGAATTGACTCTTGATGGTCACCTGGAGCTATTGAGTACGCGGTGAGGGGAACCAGTGCCACTATTTGAGGAGCTGGGGGGAATCCAGAGGTTTTGGACTCGCAGTATCTGCGGTTGGGAGGGTCAGTCAGCCTGGAGAGCAGTGCCTCCCAGTCTTGGGTTATAGTGCGGCAGTGTAGGCCCAGTAAATGTAGAGATGACCATTTTGAAATAGGTGTTCCAAAGTGAGGATGCCAGCGTGGTCCCAGGCGAGCAAATCTTGCTCCTCATTGTGTGAAGACTGAGGCGAGGTATCATGGGCGCAATGGAAAGGATATGTTTCGTGGCCCCTGAGGCTTTGGTAAACCGCAGGGCTGTCTAAAGTTGGAGGGCGTGGCAGTGATTAGATAGGGTCGCTGGAGTCACTATTGATCGGAATTAGGTTTGGTGAGTGGAAGGCCTGTTGTGCAGGTTTTCTTCAGGAAGTGATTGGCTAATCAGCAGGACATCCACTGACTTTGGGCTACGATATAATTATATTCAAGGATGCGGCCCCCCAAAGCCTCGCTGGTCCAGCAGGAACTGCAGTTCTGAGAGGGCCAAACACCTGCAAGAGTTATGCCATATTAGGTCTTCCAGGAGCTTATGCAGTTCACAGTTGAACTTTGGGGAATGATGACTGGGACGCTGGCAAAATAGTAGAGAAGATGGAAAGCATCGCCATCTTGGAGACTGTCATGCAGCCCATCACAGGCATTGAGATGGACTGCCAAAAGGTCATCTGTGACTGAATTGTCATTGAGAAGATGCTGTGCCATGTGGCACACACAGTGAAAGGATATGCGCTTCCAGCGGTTTGGGCCCTTGCTCAAGTTTAGGGATATGGGCTCTGTGCTGGGCACCAAGGGAAAGATGTCGGAGTTTTCCAAGCTCACCCAGAGTCTGGAGGCTGGACTGGACCCCAACAGTATGTCTGCTATAGGGGAGTGAATGGAGATAGGTAATTTAGACAAAAGAGGATATCATCTCCTTATAATGATTTCTTGTAGATGTTGTCAGGAAGAGGGATGCCATTCTTTGCTCCACCCCATCTGGCCTGGATCGCCAGGGAGTCCGCTGCTGTAGCAAATAGAAGAGGTAAGCGTGGGCAACCCTGCCTGTGCCCCGTTCCATAGGGATGGATTCAGGGAAGAAGCCTCCAAACTTGCATGGACCATAGTCTCTGTGTATAATTTGCAGATCAGGTGAAATATTCGCAAACCAAAGTCAAATTTAGACAGGACATAAAGGAGGTAATCACAGCTGAGGTTATCCAACACGTTTCGCAGATCCAGCACTAGGGCAACCCTGTGTTGATTTCATATCTCAGTAAAATCACTGGATGTTCAAAGATGTGTTCCAGTCAGGGATGAATCCATTTTGGTTTGTGTGTGTCAGTCAGGGTAGCATCTAGGATGTTACAGAAGATTTAGTAATCCATGTTTAGTATGGTGATAGAGTGATACAAGATGGGGCGAGGTCTTTCCATGGTTTCAAGAGCGAGACTATTAAGTCCTTGCATAGGATAGCTGGAAGATGTCTGGTCTCCAGAACGGCTTCATATACCTTGGTCAGTTTGAGAGCCATGGAGTCTATGTACATCTTATAGAATTCAGCTGGGAGGCCGTCCATTCCGAGCCCTAGTATAGCCACCTTTACTGCCTGAGTGGTGATGCGACAATTGTGTTAATCCTGTGTTCTAGGGTGAGGCCAGGGGAGTGGGGCTGCCGCTAGGAAAGTGTATGTGCTGCCCACGAGGATGGGGACGCCATCAAATCCAGTCTCCAACAGGCTGAATAATCCCTCCGGGTTTATGTCGGGGGACGCTAATCTCAGATTAGTGCACCCCGGGCGTAGGATGAGTAGTTGGTGGTGTTGATCTAGCCTCGCCACTGTTTCTGGAGATTAATCCTTTCATCCTTTCTGTTTTAGAGAGTTGTGAATTTTGTAGCACTTGGATGGTGCTTGCATACCCCGCATATTTAAAGATATTATATTATATGTTTAGGTGTTTCTCACCCCAGTGGGCAGTCGCCCCTCTGAGTCTCCCATGTGAGGGTTGGCGCGTGAGTGTGCAGGGCAGTCAGGAGGGACCCATTAGGGCAAGATAAGGAGGAAAGTGGAAAACTAGCTCATGAAGCCTAAGTAAGTGTAAGGGAAGCATTCTGAGAACACAAGCGTTGGGACTGTGAATACTGTGAGCAGAAGTGAAACTGGCAACAATACAAAATGGTAAAACAACTGTCCATTGAGGGGACAGTGACTTGAGAGTTAACGCTGTGGTGGCCTGTGTGGCAAGGCTCAAGCGAAGTTCAGGTGGTGACCCTGTGAGGTCTGGTGCGGCCTCATGTTGGGCCATGTAGGGGCAGGGGAAATGAAAGGAGAAAGAATAAAGTCTGCCCTCGCCCTGAAAATAAGGGGGCTTGCGCCTGTGGCAAACCTGAGTCTCACACAGTGCATGTTGTGCCATCATGGTTAGACTGACCCTGCCTAGGTAATGAGCAGCTATTGACTCAGTGGAGTTGACCAGCTGTCACAGAAAATTGTCTGCCGGTCACCAGAAGGTGGGGGTGAACCCTGGTCAGGGTGTATGGTGGAGGCAGAGCCACTGTCCTTTGAGTTATCCGAGAAGACATCGAAAGGGTCCTCTTGTGGATTCCAAAGACTGGAGCCAGGGCTAATTGAAGGCCATACAGTATTTGTTCCGGGGAAGAGGTAGTTGACAAAGTGGAGGATTTACAAGATCTCTGCTGCATGCGGCAGCAGCGAGAGCTCTCTCTCTGGACCAATTGTGCTGAGGACATGGTCACTGGTGTTTGAGATCCATCACTCTTCACCCAGACCCAGGCCTCCTACAAATCTTTAAAGAAGTGTGCTTTATTGTCAAGGATACCTTTCAGCTTGGCAGAGGGTAGAAGACCATATTTTCTCCCCATGTCATGGAGTTTGCGTTGATGCCTAAGAAAAAGGCCGTCTGATGTTGGACTTGTAGTTGGGGAAGATGAGGATACACTGATTGCCTAGAAGTAGTGGGTTTGACTGTTTCACCTTTTCAGGATTGCATCCCGGTCTTTGAAATGAAGGATTTTGGTCACTAATGTTCATGGAGTCGTACCCACCAGTGAGCGATTGGCAGGAACTCAGTGGGCCTTTTGATGGAGAAAAATGGCTTGAGGTCTTGCCGAGTTAAGTAAGTCCTTAAAATAAGTCTCTAGAGAGGCCACCACATAATGGCCCGCGCTGATCTTGGGGAGGCCCACGATGTGAGTATTGCTGCGTCTGGCACATACTTCTGCATCTTCTGTCCTATCCTCTAGGAAGTGGGCCTGTTCCTTCAGCTGTATGTTTGTGCCTGTAGGTCCATCTTGCTGGGTTGTAAATCAGAAAGACCTTTTTCAGATCGGGCCACGCACTCTGGGAACTTCCTGTAATGGTCCTGCAGGAGGTTGATGTTCTCTGTCACCAGGTCGACCTTCGATTCTAGGCATATTCTGGAAGCCTTGATTGCTGGAAATATGGTGTCCAGTTTGTCTGGGGTTCCTAGGAGGGCCTTAGCCAATGGGGCAGTAGGCAGCAGCGACATGGGCTTGGCACCTGCCTTGCAAATCTTATTGCATCTCATCGTGGTACTGGCAGAGTCAGATGGTAGGCCACACCAGTGGAGGGAGGGGCCATTCTGACCCTACAGGAACCCAAAGGGTGGGGTAGGATTAGCAGCCTTGCCTCCTCAGTTGTTGTGGAGGATGCTGACATTGTCAGCGGACTGACTCCTGTGTGGGGTGATAGTTAACACTGCAGGTTAGGTGAAGCCCATTGCCAGGCCTTGACGCAACGTTGCTGATGATTACAGAATGGTGTAGTTAGTGCTCAGGGGGGCCACAGGCTCGGTATAGTAGGGACAGCAGGGGATAATCAATGTGGCAAGGGGGCCTCCTAACCTCCTATGAGTCCCAAGGTTCATGGGAGAGAACCTTGGGCCTGGACCCAGAGTGGTAGACTCAGGCCAGGCGCCTACCCTCTTGTCCACAAAGGCAGCACCTCACCACCTGCTGGCATGGGCCCGGAAGGCCCAAGGGGACCTGCTGGAGGAATCTTAGAGTGCTGTGTCTCCTTGTGGAGGTGGGATTCCAGCAACAGCTGTCCACCCCTCACTGTCACAGTAAAGTCCAAGGGCTCAGAGGAATGGTAATCAAGGCAGGCGAATGGGCAGCTGAAGAGTGTACCTTGCCCCGTGGCTCAGGGGCCTAGTCCAGGCCACTCCAAGGGTGTGCAGTGTCCAGGGTGCTCTTCCTCACTGCATGGCATGCCAGGCCTAGGCTGGAAGTCCCTTGGACATTTCTTGTAGGAGAGGGAGATGAGGGGCACCTGAGATGGGAGGATTACTGCAGATTAGCAAGATGGGAGCACTCTCCCCAAGCACCCGCCATGATGGCTGTCTTGGCCACACCTTTTTGTCCCCTCAGTTGTTGCGGAACATGTGACTGTGTTGTGGGTCAATCACCTTTTTCATACCTCTATTTCAGGCTCTCTATTCTCCTTTAATTCTGTGGTCTGTAGGGGATGCAGAATTAATCTACTATGTTCAACATTTCACACAATATTCCATTATTTCAGATTTGAAAATAGAATCCAGTGTCTTCTGAAATGTAAAGGAGCAACTCAAACTTACAAAATATTTAATTTATCAGTACTTTATGTGTTATGAGTGCTGAAGCGACAAGAGTAGAGACAGTCTATGCCCATATGGAGAAACCGCCTATTATAACTAGGATTTACCTTTTGACTGTCTTGGTTCTTCTAGTGCCTACCTGACACTCAGCCCTGCTGAGACAGAGTTCCTGTTATTTGCCAAGAACAACAAACAAGAAATAGTACAAACCTGGCTTGATGACATGAACCTTGACAGCTCTGCCCCCCCAACTTTTACTGAATGCCAAATCAGTTGAATTCGCCTTAGACACTAATCTCACATTCAAGGGATACATAGCCAAAAAGCAAAGATAGTTTGGTACCAATTCTCTCTTCTACAGAAAGTTAAACCATTTCTTCCAGGAAGTTACTTCAGAATTGCTGTTCAAGCCCTCATATTCTCGCATCTTGGTGGTAACATCCTGTTCATTGGCCTCCTGGACTCCACACTTTCATTCCCTAAGGACATCCTACACAGCACATCTTGTCTAGGGCTAGATGAGATCTTTTCACATTATCCCCATCCTAGTGGAACTCCTTTGGCTTCCCTTGCCAGCCAACATTTTCATGATGATGTAAATCATTTACAGAGCCATCATGACCAACACCCCCCTTATCTTGCAGACAAGCTCACCATTTCTAGTAGTTCTAGCCAAACCTGCAGTAAGGACAACATCAGACTTCAGACTGTGAAGTGTAAAAAACGAAACAATGCAAGACAACAGGCCCTTTTCAAATATGCAACCAGGCTCCCCATATCTGTCAGGGCCGTTCAAATGGTTCTCCAATTTAGGGAAGAATTGAAGACTCGCCTCTTTAAAGAAAACTACATCACAATGCTTTAAGCATCCACAACCCAGCTACCTCTTCTATAACTTGTTGATTTTATGCTTGTTTTTGACTCCGCATGGCACTCCTCTGCCTTTTAGCTAGTTTAGACCTACCATGTACATACATCCATACATGTATTCGGGGTAAAGGGCCTAAGTATTCTATATATATGACTTGCCATGGTCCCTCAGAAGTGGTCCCTGTTACAGGGTACCTTTCCTCTAGTTTATGTCGGGTCATATCTTAAGCAAGACAAGCAGGTGTAAATGTGGCTGTGTAGCTTAAGTTGAGTGCCATATCTTTAGCATTTCGACCCTTGGAATGCTATGGTTTCCATGATGTATGTAAAATCCTTTCCCGGATATTATGAAGTGTGCATTCCTAAATTGACCTCCTTCAGTGACCATGCCTTGCCCCTCTTCGTGAGTAGTCGGTAAGGTGTTTTGTGCAATAGCACACACCGCAGGAGACACAGTTTCTCCATTGTCCTGTGCATGCTATATATACTTTCCCTATGGTGTTTGTAAATCCAGCATTTTTACTGCAGCTCTCTAAATATTTTGAGCTGTTCTCATGTTATATGCTGTCTGGATTGGGCTTGTGTGAAGACATGACTCTACAGTGTCTTTATGTGGTTGTTCTCTTATGGAAATCCTACGCCTCACCTGCAGCTAGAGCATCTGCCCTCCCAGTCTCTACTGCATATGAACTCTGTTTGCAATGTGCTTTTACTGTTGTCACATTAACCTTATCGAAGTGCTATATTGTGTCGGGTGCTTTTCTCCAGTGATTTTCACTACAGCCCCAACCTTCTCCCCCGTCTGAACTACGCAAACCTTGTGTGTCCCATGCATTATGGTTGTTTGTTATTATGGTTGATTATGTGACACTGAACAGAGTCCAAGTCAGTGAGAATAGTTATGTGGGCTTTGTTCTGTGGCAGTAACTCTTGTGTTAAAGTTTCAACTGTGTTGCTAATTCTGTATGTTGTGTTGATCTGTGTGTCGTCTCTGCTATCATAGTGCTGTTGACAGGAAACTAATTATCATTTGTGCAGGGGTATATGAGGTACACCCCTACCCCTCAAATGTCTTTTATTGTTCTGTAGGTGTAAGTTTTCCCTGTTGCATCTGTTGTGTTCACAGGTGGGACTTTTTCCTGGGAGCTTCATTAGAAAATTGGATGAGACCCATTAGTAACTTCTATGGTGTATTTATGAGAATTGCTCTGTAAGGAGGCACAACTTAGGGTGGAATCAGAAGGGGTGACCAGAAGACACTCAGGGCCTCATTACGAGTCTAGCGGTCTGCAGAGGCGGTCGGACTGCCGCCAATACGGCGGTGCGAGCGCCACATTATGACTGCGGCAGTTGGGCCGCGGTCGGACCGCCAGCACTGCCAGGGCTAGTTGTCCCGGCGGTCCGGCGGTTGTGGCGGTCCTAATCCGCCAGGGCAGTGCTGCAAACAGCACTGCCCTGGGGATTACAACCCTCCTTCTCTGTCCATGATTTCATGGCGGTAACACTCCCATGAAAAGGCTGGTGGAGAAGGGGTGCAGGGGTCCCCCTGGCCAGCACCGTCACAAAAAGCAGACAGTGAACATTGCGATGGGTGCTGCTGCACCCTGCGCACTACAGCATTGCCACCAGCTCAATTATGAGCTTGAAACAATGCTGTAGGTGTTTCCCGCTAGGCCGGAAACTCAAGTTTATTTACGCCGACCTAGCGGGAAACTCTTAATGGGCCCTGAGGGGAGGTAGCCACAATGGCTGCAATCTCATCATCGTGATTTCGGCAGACGGGCTTTTCCGTCTGCCGAAATCGTAATGGGGCCCTCAGTGTCTGTGCTCTGTAGATTAGCTGTTCATTTGTCTATTTTCATGCTGCTGACATTATGTATATCTATTTGCCCTGATGTTAGGACTCCTAGTGAAGTGTGAGTTTTTTTAATGATTAGGTTTTGGCGTCCAATAATGTACTGGAAGTTAGCAGTTCCCAATACACAGTTAAAACACTCTTTTCATACTCACATCTGGTGAAGCACTACTCTACTGGGAATAGCATGCACAGTGGTGACATGTTTGTCTCCCATCAATTGGTATAGCATCACCACAATTTTGTATTTTGTAGAAAAAGGGCATACATAATATGAAAGCTCGCTGTTGGTGCTGAGTAAACTTGGATCCTGTAGACATCATTTTAATTTAGCAACCGAGTGAGTACATTCTTCTACCCACAACCATTTCTTTGGACCTAAGAGGCCATTCATTGGGTTTAGCGTAATGTGCAAACAGCTGTGAGCGTTATAGAAAAAAACAGTATTACAAGCAGGGTCTGAAGGCTGCTAATACGTTTTGCTTGGGATAATTTCGTTATAGCCTGGAACCAGTCTTTTGCAATGGGTCTCCCTTTCTGGTGTATCATGAGGTCTAAAACCTTTACTGAGGGGCATGGTAACAGGAATTGTCTTTATTTCTTAGTATTTATCAGTAACCCACCTGGCTGTATTACCTAGCACAACTCATCTGTTGTACTTGATTTTCACAGTCAATCAGGACATGATCTACATTCTGTATTGCTCTGTCTTGGCACGTAATATTTGCAAGGGTTTCTAATACAACAGGAGGAAAAATGTAGTTGATGTTGTATGGTCCTGGGAAAGCACATTTAAGACATACAAATGACTGCAGAAGTGAAAGTCACTGTAGGATTTGCTACTGTCAGAGAGGGGCCAACTTCCAAACTTATTTCCTAGATCAAGTGAAGAACATATTGTACTGTTAGGGCTGATCTTTGCTATGGGTTTGGCAGAAGTGGGCACTATCTGTGTCATAGTGGGTACAACTTCATTTAATTAACGTGAATCTACACATGAACTGTAATTTCGCTATCAATTAGTCTTTGTCTCTTTTGCTATTGGCCAGTAGATAGTGTGGAACCACACCTTTGCATGTGCAGGGGCAATAAGATTGCGCTGTAATAGAACTTTTATTCCTACATTAACACTGATATAGAAAGGCATATTCACATACTACATATTGTAGTCAATTTAGTACTACTAAACTAGTACTACTAATTTAATAGAAACATTTTATTGGCAAACCTGCATTCTGGGATAATGCCTTGGCCTCCCATTTTATGTGCAGAGATCTTCGCCCAACATCTTAGCACAAATGTGGGAGGGACAGGGAAAACAATTAGATTATTGAAAGGGTTAATGGAGGAGTAAGGATGGGTTTAGGGATAGTAGAGATGGATTTCGGGAATACATGCGTCCATCAACAAACGAGAAAGGCCTCTGCAGTTCACATGATGCCCTTCCACAGTTATTACAGCCAGAAAGGATCCAAAACAGTTGTAAATTTACTCCAGCTCAGACCTGGAACAAGTCCAGAACAACACATTGCCAACCACTGATACTGCAACGCACTCCAATAGAAAATAATTCAGGCAAGGACTTAAAATGAAAACCCATAGATACTAATGTCAAATTAAACTAACTTATTTTAACTTATTGAAAATATAAATAAATTAAAAGTTAAAAACATAATTATTAGATTATTATAAAATATATTATTGCCCTTTTAAATTGTAATTATTAATGTAACATTAATTAAAAGGTAAATTCACATAAATGAATTCTGTAAATAACTTTTATTAAATTTTACTACGTAAGTACATTTTAAAAATTATTTTTTTATTTTAATATTTATAGTTTTATAATTTATGTGTCTGTTTTTTAAACTGTAAATAGTATTTAATCAAATACATTTAAAATAAAAAATGTAATTTAAAATTAAGTTAATGCTGTAAGTTTTCTATTTTGTTCTACATTTAAAATAAATATTGTACATTAACCCCTTCGCTGCCAGGCATTTTCCCCCTCAGATGCCAGGCCTTTTTTTTGGGCTATTTGAGGCAGTTCGCTCTTAGGCCCTCTTAACTTTTTGCCCAGATAAGCCACCCAGGCCCAATTTGTGGGCTGCAGAAGAAAGCTTGTGGTTTTTCCCCTGAAAACGGCATCAACAAAAGATTTGTGGTGCTAAAATCCCAATCTTCCCAGTTTTCAGGAGCAGGCAGACTTGAATCAGAAAACCAAATTTTCCAACAGAATTTTGGCATTTTACTGGGACATACCCCATTTTTACTATTTTTTTGCTTTCAGCCTCCTTCCAGTTAGTCACAGAAATGGGTGTGAATCCAATGCTGGATCTCAGACAGCTTAACATTTCTGAAAAGTAGACATAATTCTGAACTCAGCAAGGGGTCATTTGTGTAGATCCTTTAAGGTTTTCCTTCTCCAGAAAGTAACAGCTAAAATAAAAATAATTGAGGTAAAAAAGAGCTATTTCTGTCCACGTTCTCTCCTATAACTTTTTCCATCTGTGTCAGATTTTTTAAAGCAATATACCGTTATGTCTGCTGGACTCTTCTAGTTGCGGGAATATATAGGGCCTGTAGGCTCATCAAGAACCCTAAGTACCCAGAGCTAATTAAGGAGTTGCACCTTGCAATGGGTTTTCATTGTATACCAGGTATAAAGCAATTAATTTGGTGAAATATAAAGAATAAAAAATAGGTATCAAGGAAACCTTTGTATTTCCAAAATGAGCACAAGATAAGGTGTTGAGAAGCAGTGGTTATTTGCACATCTCTGAATTCCGGGATCCCTATTCTAGCATGTGAATTACAGGGCATTTCTCAAATAGATGTCTTTTTTACACACTGCCTTACATTTGGAAGGAAAAAATGCAGAGAAAGACACTCGTTCTGCTATTCTGTGTTCTCCCAAGTCTCTCGATAAAAATGGTACCTCACTTGTGTGGGTAGGCCTAGTGCCCGTGACAGGAAATGCAACATTGACACATCACATTTTTACATTGAAACCTGATGTGTTTTTTTAAAGTGCCTAGCTGTGGATTTTGGCCTCTAGCTCAGCCGGTACCTAGGGAAACCTACCAAACCTGTGCATTTCTGAAAAGTAGACACCTAGTGAAATGAAGGATGGGGTGACTTGTGGGGCTTTCACCAAGTTCTGTTCCCCAGAATCCTTTGCAAACCTCAAAAAGTGGCAAAAAACACATTTTCTTCACATTTTGGTGATAGAAAGTTCTGGAATCTGAGAGGAGCCGCAAATTTCCTTCCACCCAGCATTTCCTCAAGTTTCTCGATAAAAATGATACCTCACTTGTGTAGATAGGCCTAGTGCCTGCAACAGGAAATGCCCCAAAACACAACGTGGACACATCACACTTTCATAAAGAATTCTGACCTGTTTTTTGCATAGTGTCTAGCTGTGGATTTTGGCCTCTAGCTCAGTTGGCATATAGGGAAACCTAGCAAACCTATACCTTTTAAAAACTAGACACGTAGGAAAATTCAGAATGGGGTGACTTGTGGGACTCTCACCAGGTTCTGTTACCCAGAATCCTTTGCAAACCTCACAATTTGGCATAAAACCCACTTTTTCCTCACATTTCGGTGATAGAAATTTCTGGAATATGAGAGGAGCCACAAATTTCCTTCCAACCAGCATTCTCCCAAGTCTCCCAATAAACACGGTACCTCACTTGTGTGGGTAGGCCTAGTGACCGTGACAGGAAACGCCCCAAAAGGCAACATGGACACATCACATTTTTACATTGACAACTGATTTGTTTTTTGGAAAGTGCCTAGCTGTGGATTTTGGTCTCTAGCTCAACCTACACCTAGAAAAACCTACCAAACCTGTGTATTGTTTAAAACTAGACACCTAGGGGGACCTAGGATGGGATAACTTGTGGCACTCTCACCAGATTCTGTTGCCCAGAATCCTTTGCAAACCTCAGAATTTGGCAAAAAGACACTTTTTCCTCACATTTCGGTGATAGAAAGTTCTGGAATCTGAGAGGAGCCACAAATTACCTTCCACCCAGCATTCCCCCAAGTCTCTCGATAAAAATGGTACCTCACTTGTGTGGGTAGGCCTAGTGCCCACAACAGGAAATGCCCCAAAACACAACATGGACACATCACATTTTCCAAAGAAAACTGACCTTTTTTTTTGCAAAGTGCCAAGCTGTGGAATTTGTCCTCTAGCTCATGCAACACCTAGGAAAACCTAGCAAACTGGACTTTTCTGAAAACTAGACCCCTAGGGGAACCCAGGATGGGGTAACTTGTGGTGCTCTCACCAGGTTCTGTTATCCAGAATCCTTAGCAAACCTCAAAATTTGGTGCTGCAAAGTTCTGGAATCTGAGGGGAGCCACAAACTTCCTTCTACCCAGAGTTCCCCCAGGTCTCCTGATAAAAATAGTACCTGACATGTGTGGGTAGATCTAGTGCCCGCGACAGGAAATGCCCCAAAACACTATGTGGACACATCAAAATGATCAAATACAAAACTACCTGTTTTGCAGGGGGGGCACCTGTGGTTTTGCTCCTGGGCTCAGCAGCCATCTAGTGAAACCTATCAAACCCAGAAAATTCAGAAAACTAGACACCTGAGGGAGTCCAGGAATGTGTGACTTGCATTTATCCCCCAGTGTTTTCTTACCCAGAATCCTCAGCAAACCTCACATTTAGCTAAAAATCAAATTTTTCCCTCATTTCTGTGTGGGATCACCGCACCGGCATAAATTTCCTACCACCCAACATTCCCCTCAGTCTCCCGATAAAACATGATACCTCACTTGTGTAGGTGGGCCAAGTGTCTCTGACAGGGAAGAACCAAAAACATGTCGAAAGTGAGGTGGAACGAAAGCGGGTCCAAAAGGGAGTTTGAAAAAAAAACGGTTTTAGGCTGACAAGTGAGGCAGAATTTTTATCGGTATAGATGTGCCGGGTGGTAGGACTTATGAGATTAATGGCCTAATTATGAGTTTGACGGATGGGAACACCCGTCCTAATTATGAGTTTGACGAATGGGAACACTTGTCCGCCAAACTCCCCACTGTGTGGCTGCTGCCGTAGTGGCGACCCCCCCGCCAGGCCTATTACAATTTTCTTGCTAGGCTGGCGGGCAGAAACCAAGGTTTCCGCCCCATCAGCCTAGTAGGAAACTGGCGGTAGCATTGTCTCTGGCTCGAAATTGAGCCAGCGGCAATACTGTCACCTGCAGGTTGCACCAGCATGCTCGCAATGTTCACAGTCTGCACAGCAGACAGTGAACATTGCGCTGCTGCTGGGCAGGGGACACCGTGTGGCCCCCTGCACCTGTTCTCCAGTAGCCTTGTCATGGTGGTACAACCACCTTGAAAAGGCTGGCGGAGAACTAGGTTGTAATCAGCAGGGTGGCATGGCATGCAGCGCTGCCCTGGCTGATTGCAACCTCTGCCCGCCTTCAACCCATCGGGATCACCGATCCTGGCGGAGACGGTGAAACCCTGGTGGTCTGACTCCCAGGGTCTTAATGTGGCAGTCGGACCGCCACAGCAGCGGCGGTCCTGGCCGCCACCATGAGGCTGGCAGTCTCAGGACCCCCAGCCTCGTAATGAGGTCCAAAGTCATGGGGCACATGGCAACAAGAGAGTCATTGGTTTTGGGGTCGGGGTACTGTATATATTTGTACCTACTTGGCTTAGCACATTAGATTTTTTTAAAATCTATGATCGTGGGTGTTTACAATAAGTTCAATACAGCGGCTTTCACCTCAACAACAGATAGCAATGTGATAGGTTGTAAAGCGGTGATAGAGCGGTCCGTAGTAATAATTTACCTGCGTTTGGACGCTCTTTAGGCCGATGAATCTTTTGACTTAGTGGGAACTCTCTGTACTCTTATATCGATCAGTCGCATCAAATCAATAATCAATAATGAACATAAGCAACCCCTTGAACGACATAACACTTTACAATTAATCCAGAATACATTTCGGCGAACCCTTACCTTTCAGTCAGGAATAACCACACCAGTTTATTGCAAAGTTAGTGAATTTATTTCCCTATATTAACAAAGCTAGCACAATATAAATGTGTCTCAACACCAATTGATAAACATATATGAACATTAATAGCTGTCCATAACGTCGAAACAAATGTAACCTATGAAGCATTTGAATCACAAGGCATTCGATAATGGCAATGCAAAGCACTAATACGATAATCTGTAATGAACTAATTGCGTACATTTAGTCAGCATAACAAGACCTCAAATTGCATCGTGTGACATATGGAATCCTCGTCTAACCTCAAATTAGCATCAGCATGTGGGACTTCATGCAAAACAATTTAGCAACATTAATTTAGAAAACTCCTAACTAGGGATCTTACCAAAAATCAGCAGTTGGTTACCTAAAAGAAACACAATGCAATTTTACAATTTCCTTTCATATTTACCAATTACGATCAGCACACAAGGAAGTCTTCGTCTCACAGGTACCGTCCTTCGGTCATCATGGGTACCGTTTCTCGATCAGCATGGGACGGGACAAAGGGGCAGGGGTGAACGGGGCAAATGCCTCACGGCGGCAAGGTAAAACTATTACTTCATGCAAAGGGATCAAATCAAAGTTAAAGTCTCTAGGGCAAGAATCATTTAAAGTCTCTTTCTCTCGATTAGAGAAAGCATCAAAGTCTCTCAAAATGGCGTCGCAGCAAAGTGGGCCATAATTGCTACGAAGTCAAAATGGCAGGATGTCCGATGACAGAGAGCAAAGATCACCCACTTCTTCTCGTGCACCTGGGTTTTATAGACAACAGTTCAAGTCTTGTAGGGTCTCCATTGGAGGGTTCATAGGTTAGCTTCAAATTGACCAATCAAAAACGACAGTTCTCAAGCTTTTACTTAAGCATACATTATCCTTGGAGATGGGTACGCAAATCGCAACATTGTTTTCCAATTAGCTTACTCTCAGAGCCTCCATTGTCCGCACCTGCAAGTCGACCTTGAATTAAAGAGAAAATATGCCAGGCTGGCACTAACTTTAAGATAAGCATGTGAATGGTTTCTGTGGAAAAGTACAGCTTCAAGCAAAATACACGTTTATTAGCACAGTGGAAAAATACGAGCATCTAAACCGTGAGACCAGGCAACTAGGCCAAAGCCTCCGCTAAAGTAATGCTAAGCTAAAACATTTCAAACAAGCAAATCGTAGCATACGTTTATGATTATGTCGGATTAGTGCAATTCTAATTCACCACGTTATATGAAGCACGCGTATAAACGATGGCAAACTACTCTGAGGGCACATTTTGTCCCCGTACAATCTTTATTAGTTCGGTTAATGTCACACATGATTATTTCAGTACTACGTTTAAGCGTTAATAAATCAAAACCTTCATTTTCTGCTTCATCAGCGGTTTTTGCCAGCTTTCCCCCTCTAACTGTGGACCTAACCACTAAACTCACTGTCCTAGTCAAATCTGGTGCACCCTCCGATCCCTTTCCACCCAAATTAATACACGAACGTGCTGGATATTTAGTCCCATTAGTAACAATTGTGCTGAATGTTATCATACCTGCTGGCTTTTTTCCAACTGACTGGAAAAAGATTTCCATCTAGCCTTTATTTTAAAAATCTACTTTAGAACCAACTGCTGAATCAAATTATTGCTCAATTTCTCGTACCCTTTTATCGCCAAACGTTTGGAAAAAAATGTGAATACGTGCCTATCTCAACATCTAGAAGCTAACAAGGTGTTGGATAAAGCACAGTTTGGTTACAGACCAGGTTTCAGCACCGAGACTGCACTAATCGCAGTCTGGAAGGAGATAAGAACATTTAAAGACAAAGGGGCAAGAGCAGCTGTGGTCCTATTGGATCTCTTTGCAGCTTTCGATACTGTGAGTCAGTTGGTTCTGCTGCAATGCCTGGCTTATGTTGGGTTTCAAGGAGCTGCGATTGATCTCATTGCCTCGTTTTTAGACAGTAGAGAACAGACAGTGACCTTGCAGAATTTTTGTTTGAAACCCATCTCTCTTCCGTGTGGTGTGCCTCAAAGGTCTTCATTGAGCCCCACACTTTTTAATATCTATGTTGCCCCACTGGCTGAATGAATACACTTGTATGGTTTTGCCACAATCGCATATGTCGATGACATGAAGATTGTGGTCTCAGTTCCCGGTAATGTGAACGAGATAGCCGACAGGTTCAGTTGCTGTATGATTTCAATAATGGATAACCTCAAATTGTTGTACATTAAATTCAGATAAGACAGAGGTACTTATCTTTGGTAAAGATCCCACCTTTTGGGGTCACTCTTGGTGGACCGATTCTCTTTGACCAGCCCGCCCTGATGACTAAAACAAGAAACCTGGGCATCATTTTTGATACTGACCTCTCTTCTTTTAGAGACCAGCTAAATAAGGTGGTGTCCATATGTTTTCTGCTCCTTAGGACACTCAGGAAAGTATTACCTTATATTCCTTTCCAGTTGCAGAAAACAGTGATTGTCACCGTTATCTTCTCTAGAATTGACTACTGTAATGCCCTGTATATGGGCACTAGGTTTTCTATTTTTAGGAAACTTCAAGTGGTGCAAAATGGTGACGGACGTGTTTTAAAAAATCTTCCTAAGCATTCATCAGCATCAAGTGGTTTGAAGAAACTTCATTGGCTCCCAGTGAAAGAAAGAGTGACCTTCAGAGCACTGTGCATTGCTCATAAGACCATATAGGGCACATAGGCCACTTGTCTGACAGATAAAATCAGATGGTATTGTCGCACTAGACATTTGAGATCTACCTCAACCATGCTTGTTAATGTACCAAGATACGTACTACGGCTTGGGGTGGCCGTAATTTTGTACATAATACTTGCATGCATTGGAATTCACTGCCTTGATCTTTAAAAAAACAAGCCAATCTTTCAATATTCCGAAAATTGCTGAAAACATGTGTTTTTCTTGCTTAATTTTACACACTGGTATTTCTGTTTTGGCCTCTTGCTATTTCTGTCCGGCTATATAGCTGGATTCTTAGTGCCAAGATACCTTCGAGTAATCACACACTCTATAAACTAAATCACAAATTACATTAGGCTTAGCTTCATCATGGCCAGGCCATGGTGCATTGCGATGCAATCCCGACTGGCAGATAGAATATGGTAATCGGGACCTTGCTCTACAGGTGCTGCATACAAAATAGAAATGTGTGTAGACATCACATCGAACCAAAATAGGTAATAGGCATGTTAGCTGACCTACACAGGAGAGACAAAGTTAAATAGAAACAGAGGAGGTGGGAATCAAAATCATACGCAAAGCAAGGGCCTAGTGGTGGGAGACTGGGAAGTCAGTAGGGCAGGGAATGAGGACAGGGTGGCAGGATGGAAGACATTGGTGTCAGGGAGATAGGTTAGAGATGAAGTGGATGTGCAACTTTGGAACTAGGAGCCTACGGGAAGGGGAAAATAGTGTACAGTAATGATGGTCAGATGGGGTAGCAGGTTTGAAGACAGGAAGGACAAGGTCCATGGTTACAGGGGTGACAGAGATAAAAAGAATGAAAAAGAAGGAGACAGGGGCTAGCATACAAGGTTCGCAGATGGACAGTGTGATGCAAAACTGGTGTAGGGAAGTTTGGAAAGAAGGGTACAGGGAGCTGCATGCTGCTACACCTCTGAGCCCACATAAAGATGTTCTGGAGATTAAGCAGTGATGCAACATTTGGGGATGGAAAAGGCTCATCAGCTTGTGCTCACCAGGGGTCAGTCAAAGACTCGAGCCAGGTCACGCAGTAGATAATTCTGCTTCCAGAATCTTCCTGACATCTTTCTTCTTCACAGGCTTTTCTCATTTTACCACAATTTCTTGATTTCCCCCACAGTGCACTGCAGCACAATAATTGTGTTGATCATGTTGATGAGGTAATGGTAGAAGGCCCACTCATTAGCAAACAGAGGTTGAGAGGTACAGACTAAATAGTTCAGAGTATGGCGAATGGCCGGCCATCCATTCGGTTGGCAGAGGTTATTTCCTCTGACCTCCTGGCTGGGCCAGTGCCCACCGTATTCTGAGATCCCTGTAAGACTTGTAGAGGTGTCTAAGCCCTCAGGTGAACCGTCATCACGGGGGCTACTCTGAAGGCATTGAAAGTTTGATAAAAGTTTGATGAATGGCTACCATGTTTCATACAGTAGTTTAGCAAGCATTTTTGTTTTCCTAAAACAAACTCCTAAAACAAAAATGAAATGGCCCTGACACCAGGGAGATGTCTCATTGGGTGTAGGGTCATTCTTCTGTTTTTCAGTTCAGACGGTCTGATACACCTACACTGATCGCATGAACTGTCGAGCCGCTGGTGTAAGGTTTCCAAAGGTGACTCCAAATAGAGGAGGCGGACAGTCAGTTTGGCTGATAGGGTACGGGGCCAGATATAGACCATTAGTTTGGTGAATAGGGTACTCTGCCACATTTGTGGCTGAGTAACCTGCAGGCTAAACTCTAAATCGGGCCAAAAGTCTGCATTCTCCTCCTCTGTAGAGGTTTTGTTTTTATACATCTGAAATATTTTGGATTCCATGGTTATGGTCACCATTCCACAAACCTGCCGCTAAAGAGAAAGATGAACACAGCTTGTCAATTATTTCTATATTTAGGCATTTACCTCTAGATTTTTGTATGTGAACTTGCAGAGGAGTTTCACTTTAAGTTTATTTAAAGCATACTTTGGCATAAGCCCGTTTGTACATCCAATTTACAAAATGACCAGATGACATAATATAAAAAATAAAATCAATATCAGGTTTAACAATTTGAAATGTTTTCATGGAGCTAAATTCTAAACATTATCAATGGCCCCTAAAGGTAATGAGTGAAAAATGCAACAAAACAGTGTCCTCTATTGTCACAACAAAGTAAAATTACAATACATGAAGAAGGGCAGCATGAAAATATATATAGAAATGGCATCTCGTATTCCTGATGACCATATGTAAATAAGTCTTAGCTAAAGTTGAGGCTGCATCTCATAAGTTGTTTCTTTCATGAATTCGTTTGAATACGGACCACGTTACACTCAGGGGCGACTCCTTCACTATTGTTTTAATTTTCTGCTGCTGGCACAGCCAGCAGCATGTGAAGGGGGCCACGGGAGGGAAGAAAGGGGAGGAGGAGGAGGAGACAGTGCACCTAAGTGCGCATGTGTGTTTGGCTGGCCATCTCAGGCTGGCCGAACACAGTTGCGCACTTAGGTTTCTCATGGCCCGGCTGTGTTGAACAGCTGGATGTAGAAACTGCACAGGCCCCAGGGTTGTGTCTGAATGGCAGTCCAAGTTGCTCAGACCAGTCCTGATGCTGCTTTCATCCTAGCTTTAGCATGAAAGCAGCACCAGGATTGCTGGGGAGCCTGTGCTGGTGTCCCAGGGAATGCTATGACACCACATCTAGGGAGCAGGAGGGACGAGCGAGGCAGCAGGAGATGGCGGCGTCCCTGAAGGTAAGTTTATTATTATTTTTTTATTTACACCCCCTCTCTCTCTCTTCCCTCTCCGTCCCTCCCCTTGAGAATTGCCGTGGCCACCACTGGTTACATTGTATACTCTAAGGTAGACTGTTGTCTTAGTCGCCATTTGTGATAGCAACTAAATGAGTTCCATTCTCAATGTGGACTCTGCTCTTTCAAATTACTTTTAATTTTCATTCCGGGTGCAGTGTGTTCCTTGTACCAGAATAAAACCATATTTCAAAGAACCTTAAGTTGCTCCTGGTTCCTAAGTTGTTGAATACTTATTTTGTCCTGTTCTCGTACACCAATGGATTTCCTGTTTTCAGTCTCAAAAGATGTCCACTTATAACAGCCTCCTTCCCACATATTGAAAATGGTGCTTTAGAATTCTGCCCTCTACTGGTCGTCGTTCAGGCCTCATTACCGTGGCTTGGGCTGAGCAGAGGAATAGAAAGGATAGATGATGTGGAACTTATATTGGAAGTCAGAGAGTCTATCTTGCTGGACATTCCATAACATGAGCCTTTTGAGTTTACAAGATTGGGTCAGTAGAGTTTGATTTCTAAGACCAGGATTCTATAAAAAAAAATGCCAGAATTTTGTTAAGATCGGGCGTGGCGAGAGGATAGTGAACTACAAAGCTGACTTTTCTCTTTCAGGCTTTCGACACCTATCCCTCAAACCTCTTTAGCTCCTATTTTTGGCCATTAACTATGAACAACAACCTGAATGAAGGGACCTGCCCCTAAAATAGCGGTTTGGTTGAAAGATGCAGCCTCTAGTGAAACCAGGGCATCCAACATGGCAGTCTTGCAGCATCTTAAGGTCAGACTGCGTGATATACGGAGCTCCTTGTGGCCTTTCCTTCTCTGGATGAACTCTAAACTGTACTGGCAGAAAGGAAAGCCAAGATCCCAATGCAGATACCAACAGCTAAGTCGATAGATGTGTGTGATAACAATGTATTTTTTTCTTTTCACTTAACAGTGATAATTTTGAGTTGTTGTCAGATATTACACATGCTACCAAGAATCTACATACACTACTATAAATAATGCAACATCCCTGAACCCTCCTCTCTCATTGATGTACAAGCTGAGATGCAATTTTCCAATGACATAATAATAATAATGAAACCAACTATGACCAAAAATTCAGTGTACATCTCTATATGTGGTTTATCAGCAGCTCTTGTCACAGTTGTTATCCTCGCTGCTTTAGGAATGGCATCCTCTGCATCTGTAGTGTCCACTTGATATGGTTGGCAGCAGTGTGGCCTTTGCAGTTCCATTAGCATTATGAAGTAGACATATTATACTAATGTCTGCCATGATACTCAAATATGAGATGGGCAGGTTCAAGGGCTGGACGAGCATGGGGTGGGAGGAAGCCCCTTCTTAGAGTTCTCTAAGCTTCTTCCTCCCTTCTGCTTATACCCAGGAGAGCCTGGATTATATGATCACTAAACAATTGAGGAAAAGTGTAGGAAGCTGGCCCTGTATATACTATATCAAAATGAGATATAGTGTGCACAGAGTCCAGGGGTTCCCCAGAGGCTCAACAGAGGCTTAAGTAGATAATACTACTGCTATCTTTTGTGGTAGTGTGGTTGAGCAGTTAGGCTTATCAGAGGGTAGAGCAAAGCATTTGTTGTACACACACAGACAATAGAAGAAGCACACACTTAATGTGACCAATTGTTTTATATAGCAACAAATATATTTTGTTAATTTATTTTCTAGAACCACAAGATTCAAGTTGCAGATAGGTACATAAATATATAAGGATCTCACATATGTATCAATACCACTTCGATTGGAATTGGCAGGTTGTACAGTTTTTAAATAATCAGCAATAATCTGTTTTAAAAGTTGACAGTGCAATTTTCAGAAATAGTTCCTGGGGGTAATAAAAGTCAGTACGATTTTCAAGTAAGTACAAGACTTACAGTTCCAGTCTCCGGGGGTTAGGAAGTCCACAGGTTTGGGTTCAAGTTAACCCCAAACACCCACCACCAGCAACAAAGGGCAGGTCGGGTGCAGGGGTCAAAGATGAGGCAAATTTAACATGGGCGCCTATGGAGACTGGGGGCACTCTGAATATGATTGGTTTGCAGGTAAGTACCAGCATCTTCGGAGGGCAGATCTGGGGGGGTTAGAGGAGCACCGGGGGGCATAGGTATGCATCAACGCAGGGCAGCCGGGTGCAAACACAGTGTAAGGCTCCCAATGCTTTCCTATGAGCGGACCTCGGGGGTCACTTAGATGCTGTAGGCTAGGTCCAGGGGGTCGGTTCTGGAAAACCACAGGCTGGACAAGTAGGAGGGCCGCATGCTAAACATTGCTGCACTGGAGGTCAGGTTCCCCAAGGCCAGGGGACTGCAGGTGTTGTGTACCTCTTGGTGATGGTATCTTCGTCCGGTGATGTTGGGGTCAGGGGGTCTTCTGGATTCACACTGCAAGGGTCCTCGTGGAGGACAGGAGAGGTCAACCCAGGGTGGGCACTTGCTTGGAATCATCTAGGGATCCTCTCTAGTCGGTTGGGCCACCTGGACACGGGCCGGGGGCATCGGGTGTAGAGTGGTCAGGACTCATGGATCTGGGGAGGCTCTGGAGTCCTTAGATGTAGTTTCATCTTGGACAGGGCCACTGTCCACGGGAGTTCTTGGTCTTCCGTGATGCAGACAGTCTTCTGGAGGCTTGGCAGAGGTCGCTGGATCAACAAGATGTGTTCCTTTCTTTTGCAGGGCTTTTGAAGCTGGAGACAGGCCACTAGGGCTGGACCCAAGTCAGTTTTCATCTTCTGTCTTCTCTGCTTGGGTTTCAGCTAAGAAGTCCTTCTTCTTTCTTCTTGTGAGGTCACTAGGAATCTGATGAACTGGGTTCAGTGGAGCCTTTAAATCCTGGATTTAGGGGCATTACAGCCGTCAGAGGGAAGTAGCCAATGGCTACTGTCCCCGAGGGTGGCTACACCCTTCCTGTGTCCACTCTCTTTGGGGAGTGGGGCACAAACCTAACCCTATTGGTCCCTGTCCTCCAAACTAAGATGGAGGATTTTGCAAGGAAGGGGACACCTCAGCTCTGGACACCTTAGGGGTGGTCCCAGCTGAGGTGGTCACTCCTCACTGCTTTCCCTAATTCCCCCACTGGACTTGCCGCCAAAAGTGGTGCTTTGTCTGGGGGTTGGGCAACTCCACTAGCTGGAGTGCCCTGGGGCACTGTAACAAGAGGCCTGAACCTTTGAGACTCACCGCCAGGTGTAACAGTTCCTGTAGTGGGGAGGTGGGAAGAACCTCCATCCAGGACAGGATTTTTTCTAGCTACCGAGAGCCGAGAGCACAAAGGCTCTCACCCCACTTGGCCAGAAACTTGTCTGAAAGTGGCAGGCTGGCACAGACTGGTCAGTCCTGCACTAGCAGTTTGGCTAACATACAGGGGGCATCTCTAAGCTGACCTCGGGGTACTTTCACTGGTGCTGGGGTGTGGTTAGCAGGATCCCAGCACACTCTTAGTCAACGTTGGTATCAATATAAGGCAAAAAGTGGGGAGGTAACCATGCCAACAAGGGCACTTTCCTACAAACCCCCTCCAAAAAATGAGGATGAGACTAACCTTTCACAAGACAGTCTTCATTGTCTAAGTAGAAGAACCTGGAAAGTCCATCTGCATTGGCATGGACAGTCCCAGGTCTGAGTTGCACTGAAAAGTCCATTCCCTGTAGGGATATAGATTACCTCAAAAGTTTAGGATTCTCTCTTTTCATTTGCATTAGCCATCTGAGAGGTCTGTGTTCAGGTTGAACTATAAAGTGAGTACCCAGACAAGTATGGTCTCACCTTTTTCAGGGACCAAACCACAGCAAAGGTCTCCCTCTCAATGGCACTCCAACGCTGCTCCCTGGTGAGTAATCTCCTGCTAATGAAAGCAACAGGCTAGTCAAGGCCATCATCATTGGTTTAGGACAGGACTGCTCCTATCCCATGTTCAGATGCATCTGTCTGCACAATGAACTACCTAGAGTAATCTGGAGATTTGAGAACAGGTTCTGAGCACATTGCCTCCTTCAGGGTGTCAAAGGCCTTTTGACAGTCAAGAGTCTAATTTACCTTTTTGGGCATTTTCTTTGAGGTCAGCTCTGTGAGGGGAGTCTCAATAGATACATACCTCTTCATGAAGCTCCTGTAGGAACCAGTCAAGCCAAGGAATGTCCTGACTTGAGTCTGGGTTTTTGGAGCTTCCAGTCCAGACTTGTCTGGATCTTTGGTTGTACTTGTCCTCCACCTATAAGGTGGCCCAAGCATACAACAGTGCCCTGCCTTAGTTGGCACTTTGATGCATTAATAGTGAGGCCTGCTGATTGCAAGGCCTGGAAAACCTTCCCCTGGTGAGCCAGGTGATTTTGCCAGGAGGATCTAAAGACTGCAATATCATCTAGATATGCTGCACTAAAGGTTCAAGCCAGCAACCTTTGGAAGGGGCATTCTTTAAGCCAAATGGCATAACGTTAAACTGATAATACCCATCAGGTGTAGAGAATGCTGTCTTTTCATTTGCTCCAGGTGTCATCCTAATTTTCCAGTACCCTTCAGTTAAGTCAAAGGTACTTTGGAATATCACTGCACCTAATTTGTCAATCAATTTGTCTGCTCTTGCTATAGGATGTGCATCTGTCTTAGTGACAGAGATCAGACCTCTATAGTCCACACAGAACCTCATTTCTCTCTTGCCATCTATGCAATGAGATTTGGGGACTAAGACCACAGGGCTAGCCCAGGGACTGTCAGAATGCTCAATAACCACTAATTCCAGCATCTTGTGGACTTCCACTTTGATGCTCTCTTTGACTTGGTCAGACTGTCTGTATATTTTAGTTTTGACAGGTAAACTGTCTCTTGTGTCCACATCATGGGTACACAGGAGAGTCTGACCAGGGGTCAAAGAAAAGAGTCCAGTATACTGCTGTAGGCCTTGCCTGCAGTCAGCTTGCTGTTGGGCAGTGAGGGTGTAGGAGGCTGGCCCTCTATGTAGTGTACAAATTAGGCACACTGTGTAGGGGTCCAGGCAACCACACATTGGTTTCCAGAGGCAAAAGGTAGATCACCTAATGCTCTAATTTTTGAGGTAGCTTGGTCGAGCAGTTAGGTTAATTTTGGAGAAATGCAAAATAAATAATAATAATAAATAAATAATAATAAATGCAGTCTTTCTGTGCGTAATTATGCACAGAAAGGATGGGAATCAGTAGAAGGTCAGCTATAAAAATGCATATAAAATCATGCAGTTGTTTTACCAAGTTCAGTTTTGGCAGGTTGGTGTGCATGCTGTGCCAGCAGGAGAATTTCGGGCTGCTCCCGGTTCCAGTGGGAGCAGTGTTGGAAAGACTCTTGGAGCTGATGCAGGGCACTTCGAGGGACCACTTGGAAAAGGTCTGTATGGGCAGGTTTAAAGGTGGTGCCTTCGGGTTCCATTGTGGTCTCGAGGTCGCAAGGGGTGAGGGACCCTTGGGGCACAGCAGGATCCTGGTTGCAGGCCACAGGGCGGCCAGGTGCAGGGTGAGTTGTTGATCCAAGGGCTGTGCACAAAGATGCCTCTCTGGTCCAGATGCTGGTCGAGGTCAGGGTCGCGTGCAGGACAACGAGGGCACTCTGATGGGAGGTCCAGGGTGTTCCTGAAGTCCCTCGACTGGGGCCTCCTTCTGGTTCAGTTGCAGCTCAGGGGAAGCTGTTTTACTTGGTTTTCAAAGTCCACTGACCAGTACCTGGGGTATTGGCATGACTCGGCCACTGGAGGGTGCAATGCCACCAAACAAGGCACACTTGCGGGGTTTGTTTGGGTGGTCATCGGTGTGTTGATGGGATTGGCAGCAACTTCTGGTTCAGGAGATATTGGCCAGTCAGTGAAGTGACCCTCAGTGGCTTGTTGGTTCTTGTTGGTTTGCAGAGTAATACCTCCTTTCAGAAGGGAGAAATCGGGCTTTTGGCAAAGCCTGGAGGTCCTCAGGGTTTGTTGAGGTCAGTCCAGTGGTCAGCTCCTCCGCAGCGGCAATTGTCGGGTTGTAGGTGCATCTGGCACGGTTTGGCGCCTTTTTCTTGTGCAGTAGGTCCACAGGTCTCGGGTTTTGGTTCTTCTTTGTGCTGTCTTCTCTTCTTCCATTTAAATCTGAAATCTTGGTCTAGGAGTGCCCACTAAATACCAAATTTAGTGGGCGTTTTAGGGGGAACCTAGTAATGTCCAATGGGACACTTACCGTTGGGAGGCTACACCCACTATAGTGACCACTTCCTGTGGGAAGGGTCACTACCCTAAACCTCTTTGACTATTTTCCTCTATCCCTAGATGGAGGAAACTGACAAAGAGGGTCCACCTCACAGGCAACACCTTAGGGATGTTGCATGCCAGGTGGGGCCACTCCTCCTACCCTCTGTTAGGTTTCCCGCCTTTGCTCCCACCAAAAGAGGGGGTTTGCAAAGAGGGATGCCAGCTGCTGCTAGCAGCAAGCTAGGGGGTCGAGTTTCAAAGGTGGTAAACCCTTTTATAGCTCACTGCCAGGACAGTGCACATTTCTGAGGGAGGGGTGTTAGCTCCTTCACCCAGGAAGGGCATTGTGTTACAAACCTGAGAGGCAGGCCTCTCCCCCAAGGTTTGTATATTGGCTGTCTGGAGGTGGCAGCTGGATCAGACCAGTTGGCACCCATACCAGGATAGTTAGCTTTTGCAGGGAGCACCTCTAAGGTGGCCCCTGGGTACATTTAGGGATAAATCGAATACTGCCACCAGTTTGGATTCATCATTCTGAGTTGTTTGATACCAAACAACCCAGGGTTCAGGGTGGCCATCAGGTAGCTGTAAAACTCGTGTTGACCAGTGTCCAGTACATGAATTAAAATGGCTTGCCCGGTTTGGCAAGGACACAGTGGGGGCATATTGTGCATGCAGCTATGCCCTCACGTATAATATGGAGCACCCTGCCTTAGGACTATAAGACCTGCCAGAGGGGCGGCTTACCCATAGTAAATGCAGTGTATGGTGGACAGGAACACAGACAGTGTGTCATGTCGAGTTTGAGTTTTAGGTTTTCACCGGGACACTAAGCCTGCAATTGCAGTGATGGGTGCACTGGTTGCATGGCTCTAGAGGGTGACACTATCAGTGCTGCGGCCCTCAGGGGCCTACTCCTAGTACCCCATGCCTGGGTACATAGGTACCCACTTACTAGGGACCTATAGTGGTAGTTTAGGGTGTAACCAACTGTGCCAATGCCTCACAACAGATTTAGTGAAAGAGCTCTGGCCCAGAGAACCTTGTTAGCAGGGGCCTTGGGCACTACAATTTCTAGGACACATCAACATCAGGCAACATGTGGGGGAATAACCATGTCAAAAAGAGGTCCTCTCTGACAACAGGTGTCTGAATAGGCAACTCCATCAAATGACCCATCCTTAGGATCATTAGAGAGGAGGTCAGGGAGTGACTCACTCTGCTTCCTAATACTCATCAGTAACCACCAACATGGTTACATCTGCCCTCTCATAATAGAGCTTAAGGTGATTCAAATGGATCACCCTTTTAGGTGTCCTGCGGTGCCAAGGTCCACCAAGTAGGTAGGGTAATGGCCACTCCATCTGTCCTCAAGTGCCGAGAAGTCACAGGCTCCAGAACTCATACCTGCTACCCTTGTTTGAATTCTACCAGTGCATCCTTTTGGTCATACCACTGCTTCTGGAGCTGTTGGCTGACATTCAGCCATCATGACCAGAGGCCAAGCACATAGGCCACCACATCTTGATTAGGCTCATGGAAAGGTCTTTCCCAGCCTTCTGTTACAAGCGCTACTGGTCCCCCTACAGGGTGGCCAAACAGAAGTTCAAAGGGGGGGGGAAACTCTACTCCCTTCTGAGGCACCTCTCTGTATGCAAAAAGCAGGCATGGCAGGAGGACATCCCATTTCCTTTTGAGTTTTTCAGGGAGCCCCATGATCATGCCTTTCAATGTCTTGTTGAATCTCTCAACAAGTTCATTGGTTTGTGGATGATATGGTGTGGTGAATTTGCAAGTCACCCCACACTCATTCCACATGTGTTTTAGGTAAGCTGACATAAAGTTTGTAGCTCTGTCCGAAACCACCTCATTAGGAAACCCTACTCTGGTAAAAATACCAATCAGGGCCTTGGCTACTGCAGGAGCTGTATTAGACCTTAGGTGAATTGCTTCAAGGTATCTGGTAGCATGATCCACTACTACCAGTATGTACTGGTTCCCTGAGGCTGTGGGTGGCTCAAGTGGACCCACAATTTCCACACCAACCCTTTCAAAGGGAACCCCCACCACAGGAAATGGAATGAAGGGGGGCTTTGGGTGGCCACCTACCTTATCACTGGCTTGGCAGGTGACACAGGAGTTACAAAACTCCTCCACTTTTTGGGTCATGTTGGGCTAATAGAAGTGGCTGACAAGCCTACTCCAGGTTTTTGTGTGTCCAAGATGCCCAGCTAGGGGGATGTCACAGGCCAAAGTTAGGATAAACTACAAAAACTGCTGAGGCACTACCACTCTCCTGGTTGCACAAGGTTTGGGGTCTCTGGCCGTAGTGTAAAGGAGGCCATCTTCCCAATAGACCCTTTGTGAGACACTGACATCTCCCCTCTACTGTACAGCAGCTTGCTGCCTCAGGCCTTCAAGAGTGGGACAAGTCGTTTGTCCCTGGCACAGCTGTTCCCTTGAGGGTCTTCCTGGGCCCAGGAGGTCTACCTGGTAAAGATCTAGCTCCATGGATTCAGTTCCCTCAGGGGATAAGACATCTTCCTGGGAAGAGAGGTCTTGCTTCTTCGGCTGTTCAGAAGCTGGTCCCCCGGTCTTCTTGCCTTTTCTCTTGGAAGGTTGGGACATTATTCCAGGCTCCAACACTTCTTTTTTCACCATGTGCTCTGCTTTGTGCTCTTGTTTTCACACACACACCAGGTCAGGGATTCCCAGCACGGCTGCATGGGTCTTGAGCTCTACCTCAGCCCAAGTTGAGGACTCCAGATCATTCCGTAGCAAGCATTCCACTGGGACTGCAGAAGAGACCACTACTTGTTTCAGGCCAGTAACCCCTCACCATCGCCATTGGATGGACCTTAGTTACAATGTCAGTATTGGTGACTGGATAAGTTTGCCCAGCCAAATACTGTCCTGGGGAGACCAGTTTCTCTGTCACAGTGGTTATACTGGCACCTATATCCCTCTGGGCTTCTACTTTTGTCCCATTAATTAAGAGGTGCTGCCTTATTTTTGCATGTTGTCCGGCCAGACAGCAAGTGAGGCTACATCCACCCACCCTCAGAGACTAAAGTAGCCTCAGTGTGAACCCTGATTTGCTCTGGGAACACTGTTAATCCCACCTGGAGACTGGCTATACCAGTACTAACTGAAGCAGTGCTAGTGGGATTATTTATGGGACAGGCCAAGTCTCCAGTTTGGCGTCCATGCTGTTTACAGCTGTGACACCAGACCTTCTTGGTATCAAAGTTTTTACCCTTGTACCCACTAGTGTTTTCACTGAGTAGTCTAAAAAAATCAACCCAGGAGTGGCTCGAGGTTTTGTGAGCTTCCCTAAACCTAATTCTATACTCCTCAGTTGTGAAGCCAAAGCCTTCAATCAGGGTAGCCTTCATGTGGTCATAGGATTCAGCATCTGCACCAGTAAGTGTGAGGAGTCTATCCCTACACTTACCAGTAAACAGTTCCCAAAGGAGAGCTCCCCAGTGAGATCTGTTTAGTTTTCTGGTTGCACAGACTTTCTCAAAAGCTGTGAACCATTTGGCGATAGCATAATCTTTTTCATATTTTGAGACAATCTCTTTGGGGATTTTTGGGATATCAGTATTCTCTCTGACCCTATTTCTGTTGCTGCCACCATTAATGTGTGTTAAGCCCATTCCTGCTCTCTCCTCTCTAGAGCTAGGTTTGTTGCTCCAAAGCTAATCTTTTGGCCATCCTTGCTAAAAGGAGGTCCTCTTCATTGAGGCTGCCCTCAATGTTGCCAGAGGAGCTGGACTCCCACGTAAGAGATCCATATCCTGTGAGCACTATCCTTGGAGATAAGGGCCTTGGGGCCCTGATCCCCCTAGTTAGGTGAGGAGGGGGAGTTCATCCTCCTCCTCCTCTCTAACATCTTCCCCATCTGAGGGGAGATCTTCATCCTCAGCAGGGTGGTCCCTTGTGTACTCTGCCAAGAGCTCCTGGAGCTTGACATTGGTGGGGTTGGAACTTGTTCTAATCTCTTTTTAGCTTGCAAAGGGACCTTAACTCTCCCATCCCTAGATGGAGGTAAGGGGTGAGGATGAGGTCTGCAACCATTTCCTCTGCGCTGCTCATTATGTTACTAAAGTTGGGGATTACTTTTAGCAACTAAAAACTACTCCTAATTACTAACCTCTAACTTAAAATAACTTTATAAATCTAAACAAGAAATGCTAAAGAGACTTAACCAAGGCCCTAGCAGGACTTTTACAAATGTTGATAAATTTGTCAAATTAGAAAATCAATTTCTAAAGGCAATTTTGGAATCTAGTTGTGTGATCAGGTATTGGCTGAGTAATCCAGCAAATGCAAAGTCGTAGACCCCACCGCTGATCCACCAGTGTAGGAAGCTGGCTCTTTATATACTGTATCAAAATGAGATATAGGCCCTCATTCTGACCTTGGCGGGCGGCGGAGGCCGCCCGCCAAAGTCCCGCCGTCAGGTTACCGTTCCGCGGTCGAAAGACCGCGGCGGTAATTCTGACATTCCCGCTGGGCTGGCGGGCGGCCGCCTTCAGGCCGCCCGCCAGCCCAGCGGGAAAGAGGCTTCCACGATGAAGCCGGCTCGGAATCGAGCTGGCGGAGTGAAAGCTGTGCGACGGGTGCAGTTGCACCCGTCGCGTATATTTCACTGTCTGCGCAGCAGACAGTGAAATACATTTAGGGGCCCTCTTACGGGGGCCCCTGCAGTGCCCATGCCAGTGGCATGGGCACTGCAGGGGCCCCCAGGGGCCCCGCGACCCCCCCTACCGCCATCCGGTTCCCGGCGGGCGGACCGCCGGGAACTGGATGGCGGTAGGGGGGGTCGGAATCCCCTCGGCGGCGCAGCTAGCTGCGCCGCCTTGGAGGATTCCAATGGGCGGCGGTACACTGGCGGGTGACCGCCAGTGTTGCCGGTCCGACCGCAGCTTTACCGCCGCGGTCGGAATGCCCATTGGAGCACCGCCGGCCTGTCGGCGGTGCTCCCGCGGTCCTCCAACCCGGCGGTCATGGACCGCCAGGGTTGGAATGACCACCATAGTGTGCACAGAGTCCAGGGGTTCCCCAGAGGCTTAATAGAGGCTAAAGAAGATAATATTAATGCTCTCTTTTGTGGTAGTGTGGTCGAGCAGTTAGGCTTATCAGAGGGTAGTGCAAAGCATTTGTTGTACAAACAGACCATAGAAGAAGCACGCTCAATGACTTAACTCCAGACCAATTGTTTTTATCTAGCAAAAATAACTTTTGTTAATTTATTTCTAGAACCAAAAGACTCAAGTTGCAGGTACGCACTTAAATAAATAAGTATTTCACATATGCATCAACACCACTTTTATTAGAATTGGCAAGTTGTACAGTTTTTGAATAAACAGCAACAATCTGTTTTAAAAGTTGACACTGCAATTTTCAGAAACAGTTCCTGGGGGTAAAAAAGTTAGTACAATTTGCAGGTAAGTACAAGACTTACAGTTTTAGTCTTTAGGGGTTAGGAAGTCCACAGGTTGTGGTTCAAGTTAATCCCAAACATCCACCACCAGCAACACGGGGCCGGCTGGGTGCAGAGGTCAAGATGAGGCTAATTTAAAATGGGCTCCTACGGAGACTGGAGGCAGCCGGAATCAGATCTGTTTGCAGATAAGTGCCCGTATCTTCGGAGGGCAGACTTAAGGGTTTTAGAGGAGCACCGCCACATCTCCACTCATACCGCCATGTGCATCTCCGATCTGGTGGTCTGCACAAGACCGCCGGCGGTATAATGAGCCGGCCTACCGCCATGGTTTCCTTAGCGATAGCACAGCCACGAAAACCATGGCAGTAGGGCTACCGGTGACAGCAAATTCCTTCCTTGTCGCTGGTAGACAGCTCTCCCACCCCGAGCAATCACCTGACCCCTCCAACACCCTACTCCTCATTCCCCTTAGAATCACAGCGCCCCCACCCCCTGCCACCAATCATGCACACACAGACCCACACGCACCACGCATACACCCATTTACCTCCACTTCCATACACGCATTCACTCACATTCATCCATACAAGCATTCACTCACACATACTCTCACGCATCCACACTAAAATGCTCACATGCACACACACTGACATACAAACACACACTCATTGCAACATTCATACACGCATTCACTCACATGCATACAACCACACATACAACACAACACTCACAGACGCATTCACACACGCCCACACACATTCATACACACACGCAGACACCACACACCCACACATAACACTCCCTAGCCTCCCACCACCCTCCCCTGTCAGATGCCCGACTTACCTTGTTCGGTGAGGAGGTCGTCCAGCAAGGAATGGGAAGGGGCGCTGCTACCGCCAGCAGCGCCCCGCCTGCAGGACACCGCCAGGCCATCTGTATGGTCAAAATACAGCTGGCGGAGTCCTACTGGCTGGGTGGTGCAGGTGGTAGCACCGCCCAGGTGCCTCTGACGGCCAGCATGGCTCCTGCCTGATTTCCACCCAAAGTATTGCGGAAATCCGGCAGTATCCATAATGTGGCGGTCGCTAAACCTCCAGCACTGGCGGTCTCCTTTGGCGTGGTGGGCCATATTGTTGTATGTACAGTATGTTGCATTTTCCAGCTAGAGGGTCTACATCACAAACTTCGTGTCCTTTAGAATACATCTGCTCTCTGCTGCAATTTTTCAGATTCAGCTGATGGTTTCACTATAGATAGGCCATCTAGCTTGCTGCAATACTTTTGTTTAGTTCTTTTTGCAGTTTTTCCATATTGAAAGTCTGCTATTTGGTGCTTCCTCTTTGTCATCACCTGCATGCTCTAGATTAGGTAGACCTCCCCAGATAACGCCTAGAGCCTAATTATGAGTTTGGCTGATGGGAACACCTGTCTGCCAAACTTCCAACAGGGTAGCTGCTGCCGTAGTGGCAACTACCCTGCCGGGCCTATTACGAGTTTCCTGCTAGGCTGATGGGCAGAAACCGAGGTTTCCGCCCCGTCAGCCCACTTGGAAACTGGCGTCAGCATTGTCTCTGGCTCTAATTCAAGCCAGCGGCAATGCTGTCACCTGCAGGGTGCACCAGCACACTCACAATGTTCACAGTCTGCTCAGCAAGGGCCCCCCTGCACCTGTTCTCCGGTAGCCTTTTAATGGTGATAGAACCACCATGAAAAGGCTGGTGGAGAATGAGGCTGTAATCAGCAGGGTGACACTGCATGCAACACTGCCCTGGCTGATAGCAACCTCCATCTGCCGTCAACCCGTCTGGATCACCGATCCCGGTGGAGACAGTGGAACCCTGGCTGTCTGACTGCCAGGGTCTTAATGTGACCGCCAGTCTCGTAATCAGGCCCAAAGTCATGTGGGGCAAATGGCAACAAGAGAATCATTGGGTTTGGGGTCAGGGTACTGCATACTATTGTACCTACTTGCCTTAGCACATTAGTTTAAAAAAAAATCTAAGATCGTGGCTGTTTACAATAAATTTCATACACTGGCTTTCAAGTCAACAACAGATAGCAATACGATAGGTCGTAAAGCGGTTTTTGCCAGTTTTCCCTCACTAACTGTGGACCTAACCACTAAACTCATTGTCCTAGTCAAATCTGGTGCACCCTCTGATCCATGTCCACCCAAAACAATACATGAACTTGCTGGGTATTTGGCCAGTTAGTAACAATTTTGCTGAATGTTATCATAACTGCTGGCTTTTTTCCAACTGATGGAAAAAGATTTCCATCTTGCCTTTATTAAAATAATGTACTTTAGAACCAACTGTGGACTCAAATTATTGCTCAATTTCTCAGCAACCTTTTGTGGCCAAACGTTTGGAGAAATATTTGAATGCGTGCCTATCTCAACAGCTAGAAGCTAACAAAATGTTGGATAAAGCAGTTTGGTTACAGGCCAGGTTTCAGCACTGAGACTGCGATTAGCGCAGTCTAGGAGGAGATAAGAACATTAAAAGTCAAAGGGGCAAGAGCAGCTGTGGTCCTATTGGATATCTCTGCAGCTTTTGACACTGAGGGGGTCATTACAACATTGGCGGTAAAAGCCGCTTACTGCCGTGCAGAAGACTGCCAACACATCGCCGCGGCCGCAGAATTCCGCCACAGCTATTATGACCCACATCTCGGAATCCGACAAAATTCAGACACCCACACAAGTCCGCCACACCAAAGGTCAGTGATAAACTGGCGAAAACAAATACTCCACCGTCACGCCAACAGAAAAACGCCCACACTATCACGACACACGAATCCACGCGGCGGTCTTTCAACCGCAGTATTCCATTGGCGGTACACACCGCCGCGCTCAAAATACACACACATCTCCAAAACACCACCACATTGGACAATTCGAAATACACACACCTGATACACATACACACACTACTCCCACACACCCAATACAATATAAAACACACACCCACATCACCCACAAACCCCTACGACCACAATTCACGACCGAAGGCCAGAGAGAGATACCACCATCAACAAACTAGCATCCACAGGCACACAACACCATCACCCATACAACTTCCACGCACCTCACACAACACACCACTACATATCACCACACTTATCACCACACACACCACCCCACACATCACCTACACCACCCCATGGCACGGCAAAGACACCCCAGGTTCTCGGAGGAGGAGCTCAGGGTCATGGTGGAGGAAATCGTCCGGGTAGAGCCACAGCTATCTGGATCCCAGGTGCAGCACACCTCAATGGCAAGGAAGATGGAGCTATGGCGAAGAATAGTCAACAGGGTCAACGCAGTGGGACAACACCCAAGAAATCAGGAGGACATCAGGAAGTGGTGGAACGACCTACGGGGGAAGGTGCATTCCGTGGTCTCAAGACACCACCAGGCGGTTCAGTGGACTGGCGGCAGACCCCCACCTCCCCACCCACAACTAACAACATGGGAGGAGCAGGTCTTGGCAATTCTGCATCCTGACGGCCTCGCAGGAGTCGGTGGAGGAATGGACTCTAGTAAGTCAAATCTTAACTATTACATCCCCCACCCTACCTGCATGCCATCACATACCCCCACCCTCGCCCTCACCCCATCACTCCAACTCCTCACAAATGTACCAATGTCACAAACCACACATCCCAACACCAAGCCCTGCATGCAACAACAAGGCATGGACACCCATCACTAAAGCATGCCCACTACACATACCCATACACCCCCCTAAACCATCATCACACAAGCTCACACGCAGGAATGCCAGCACTGGGGTACACGGTTACCCACCCATTGTACACCATGACACACACAGATGCAATAATCATGCCTTTCCACCCCTGCAGGACCACTACCCAACGTCACCAGACAGGAGGGTCCAGACATGTCCACTCCACCCACAGAAGAGGCCCACAGTGATGATAGCACCTCTGTCCACCTGGTTCTAGATGACCAGCCCGGACCATCGGGGGCCTCGGGACAGTCGGTTCCCCTCACACAGGCACAGGCCACCACAGACCTTCCCCCCTCAGGAAACACCAGCACAGCACCCACCCAGCGGGCCCATACCTCCATTCCCAGGACACGTCAATCAGCTGTGTGTCCACCACTACAGGAAACCCAGGATAACCCACCACCCCAACAACAACAGGGACCTGGGGGCAGTGGCAGTGGGCACACGGTCCAGGGGACGGAGGCCCAGGAACACAGGGGAACTGGGAGGGCTGCTGTGCGACAGGGGGCGGACAGGCCAAGGGAACCCACTCTCCACGAGGCCCTCTCCTCCATCATGGGAGCCTACCACCACTCCCAGGAGACAATGGCAACGGTACTGGCCAAGTTTCAGGAGACCCAGCGCATGCAGGAAGAACAGTATTTGGGCTTCAGGGAGCAACTCAGAACCATCAGCTCCACCCTGGGCACCATTGTAGGGGTGCTGAAGGAAGTACTCAACACCAGGAGAGACACTGTGGCACTACAAGGGGCCCCTGACGCTAGCATGGACTATGAACTGCCCACCACCTCCGCTGGCACTAGTGGACCGGAGGCACCGCCACAGGACCACCACACCAGCACCCCACCCCCTGCAGACGGAGAACCACCCCGCAAACGGTCCCTGAGATCCAGGAACAAGACAGAGCACGATGCCAAGACCCCACCAAGAAATGAGACCACCCTGATTGTCATCCCACTGTCCCACTTTGTCACCCTGTCCATAATTAAACTGCCCCAGCTCCACTTCCTATGCCCATATGGGCAATGCACCTGTGAGACTAATAGACTGGACTCTGCCATGGACACTCCTCCGCCATCACCCCTCACCATTTAACTTCCCCCTCCGATATTTTGAATTTAAATAAACACACTTAAAGCACCAAAAGATCTGGAGTCTGTCTGTGATTTCGAAATAATGTATTTGCAATTACAGTGACAAAATGTTATTGAAATAGTGATGTCAACATACCTATGTCCCACAGCTCTAGTCCATGAGGAATCTAAGCAGATGAGACATGTTGGGACCCACACCTGTGAAACCGTAAGGGAAAGTGACAACTCAGTGACCATACACTGGGTGAAAACGACAGACAGGATAGAGGTAGAAGTGTAAAAGTACATGTAGTAGGCAGGAATGTATTCTCACCTGTGTTTCACTGGAAATATTGCTGGATCACTGAGTCCCTGTTCTGCATGTCTTCTTCCTCTGCTTCCTCCTCATCACTGTCCACAGGCTCCACAGCTGCCACAACACTGCAATCTGGACCATCCTCCTTGCAGAAAAGGCACCTGTCGTCACAAAGCCAAGTTGTGAAGCTTACAGCAGGCCACGATTATCTGGCACACCTTCTTTGGTGAGTAGAATAGGGATCCACCTGTCATATGCAGACACCTGAACCTGGCCTTCAGGAGGCCGAAGGTCCGCTCGATCACCCTCCTAGTTCGCCCATGGGCCTCATTGTAGCGTTCCTCTGCCCTTGTCCTCGGATTCCTCACAGGGGTCAGTAGCCATGACAGTTTGGTGTAACCAGAGTCACCTAATAGCCACACACGGTGCCTCTGGGGTTGACCCATCACATAAGGGATGTTGCTATTCCGCAGGATGTAGGCGTGATGCACTGAGCCAGGGAACATGGCATTCACATGGGAGATGTACTGGTCTGCCAAACATACCATCTGTACATTCATGGAATGATAACTCTTCCGGTTCCTGTACACCTGTTCACTCCTGTGGAGGGGACCAGAGCCACATGGGTCCCATCAATGGCACCTATGATGTTGGGGATATGTCTAAGGGCATAGAAGTCACCTTTCACTGTAGGCAAATCCTCCACCTGAGGGAAAACGATGTAGCTCCGCATGTGTTTCAGCAGGTCAGACAACACTCTGGACAATACGTTGGAAAACATAGGCTGGGACATCCCTGATGCCATGGCCACAGTTGTTTGAAAAGACCCACTTGCAAGGAAATGGAGCACTGATAGCACCTGCACTTGACGGGGGATTCCTGTGGGATGGAGGATTGCTGACATCAGGTCAGGCTCCAACTGTGTACACAGTTCCTAGATTGTGGCACGGTCAAACCTGTAGGTGATAATCAAATTTCTTTCCTCCATTGTCGACAGGTCCACCAGCGGTCAGTACACCGGATGATTCCGCCATCTCCATACATGTCCCAGCGGACGGCGCCTATGAAGGACAATAGCGAGCACAGACTCAAACAACTCAGAGGTATGTACCCACAGTCTACACAGAACACCAATCATACATAAAATGTGGCCTGTATGTGTGTTGAGACTAGGCCTAGGTATGTGTGACGCAGTTGGAAATTAGGCCATGTGGGCCCCTGAAATGGCGGCTGCCTGACCTCTAAAGTGGGACAATGGGATGTGAGGTAACTGCGCTGGCGTTGTACACCGTCGCGGTAGGCGGTCGAAGACCGCGGCGCAATGCTGCATTGGTTAACATTGGACCCTATGGGTCCCAGGAGCCAATGACGATGTATGCCGGCGGTGATGGTATGCACCACCGCGGACGTAACCGCCGAGGACGTGACCGCCATTTTTTATCTGTATAATCACTTGATACCTGATCTTCGACAGGAGAGGACCTACAATGCAAGTGCTGCTGTGACCTCGGTCTGGAAGAGACAATGGCTCGTGCGTCTGGGGAAAGGGCCCCTGCCTTCACATCAGAGGAGTTGGAGAAGCTCGTCGATGGGGTCCTCTCCCAGTACACGCTACTCTATGGTCCTCCAGACCAACAGGTAAGTACACAGGGAGCATGTTGTATGGGCTATGCCTGTGTGGAGAGGGCTGGTTGTAAGAAGGAAGGGGGCAGAGTTCTGCGTGCATGAAAGACAGTGGGTGCATGTGCCACATGGCAAGGGTAGGGATTGGGGCCGCTCACTTTGACGGTGCAGTTGGTAATGACTTCTCTTCTTCCCCTGTACATTTCATGTAGGTCAGCCCCCACCAGAAGAAGGATATTTGGCGTGCCATCGTCAAGGATGTCCGGACCCTGGGGGTCCACCACAGACGGAGCACCCACTGCCGGAAAAGATGGGTGGACATTCGCCGCTGGAGCAAGAAGACGGTGGAGGCTCAGCTGGGGATGGCCTCCCAACGTGGGAGTGGTGCCCGTCGAACCATGACCCCCCTGATGTTCAGGATCCTGGCGGTGGCCTACCCGGAGTTGGATGGGCACTTGAGGGCATCACAGCAGACACAAGGGGGTGAGTACACTCTCATTCAGCTGACTTTGCGCACAGTGGAGGTGTCTGGGTGGGAGAGGAGGGCTGTGGGTTTCCCTAGGCCAGGGCGAGTTCCGTAGGCTAGGCCCCCCCGTAATGCATGGCCCTGTGGCCCTCCACCCCACCTCTGTAGAGTGCCAAGTACAGCTATTCCTGCACCTGTGTCATCTATGTGTGCAGATGTCGTCCATAGCCTTGTAGGCCATTTCCCATGAATTGCACTGTAGAGCCCAAGAGCGCCTGTGTCTGTCTTGTCCGCCAACGGTAGCAGTAATCCATGCACTCAACATGTCTTTCTTCTGTTCCCCCCCCCTTTTTTTGTGGTCTCCCTGTTCTTGTGTGCATTAGCATCATCAGGCGGAGGAGCTGTGGCACCGGAGCATGAGGGAGCTGCATCCCACATGGCCATGGAGGGCCACACTACGGACTCAGAATACACCAGTGGGACAGAGGGCGAGGGGAGCACCACGGCGGGGACAGGAGCTGAAACCAGCGACACAGACTCGGGAGCTCCCTTGTGGTGGCGGCAACATCTGCGCCCCCGCATCTACAGGTACAGCCGCCACCCCCCTACCAGCACTGCACTTCCAGCAGCCCCTCAGCCTTCGCCCCATGCCCGCTCACCCAGGAGGGTGGGCATCACCTTCACCCCAGGCACCTCAGGCCCTGCCCCAGTCACCCCTGCTGCCCTCAGTGAGGAGGCCATTGACCTCCTCAGGTCCCTCACTGTTGGGCAGTCTACCATTTTGAATGCCATCCAGGGTGTAGAAAGGCAGTTGCAACAAACTAATGCATTCCTGGAGGGCATTCATTCTGGTCAGATAGCCCTTTACCGAGCCTTTCAAACTCCGGACTCAGCACTGATGGCAGCCATTGTCCCTGTATCTAGCCTCCCCCCTCCAACTTCCTCCACCCAGACCCAATGCCCTGTACCTCTGCCTATCCCAAGCACACCATCAGACCAGCCTGAACACACCTCACCACACAAGGGAAGCTCAGGCAAACATAAGCATCACACATCCCACAGGCACTCACGCAAGCATCACACACATACAGACACAGCAACATCCACTGAATCCACTGTGTCACCCTCCATGTCGTCTCTCTCCTCCCTCCCAGTCTCGTCTACACTCACACCTGCATGCACTACCTCTACAGCCACGACGTCTCGCACCAGCACACCCCGCTCACGTGCAGTCACCACCCCCACTACCGTACACACGTCCCCTGTATCCTCTCCCAGTGTGTCTGTGACGCCCCCTCCGAAGATACACAAACGCAGGCACACACCCACCCAACAGCCATCCACCTCATGACAGCCTCCAGCGCATTCACCTGCACCCAAAGCCACCAAACGTACACCTCCTACAACCACCACCTCTTCCTCCACTCCCAAACCCCTCCAGCTACCTGTCCCAGTGTGTCCAAACAACTTTTCCTGTCCAGCCTTGACCTCTTTCCCACACCTCCCCCACCCCGTCCATCTCATAGGTCCCGAACTTGCACCTCAGCCACAACATCTCCGGGGCCAGTGGTGCCTGTTATCCACTTGAGAGACTGTGGCTTCGCACTCCCCAGGATTGAACAGTGGGCAACCCACCCACTGTAGAGACTTGAGAGACTGTGGCTTTGCACTCCCCAGGATTGAACAGTGGGCAACCCACCCACTGTAGAGACTTGAGAGACTGTGGCATTGCACTCCCCAGGATTGAACAGTGGGCAAACCACCCACTGTATAGACTTGAGAGACTGTGGCTTTGCACTCCCCAGGATTGAACAGTGGGCAACCCACCCACTGTAGAGACTTGAGAGACTGTGGCTTTGCACTCCCCAGGATTGAACAGTGGGCAAACCACCCACTGTATAGACTTGAGTGACTGTGGCTTTGCACTCCCCAGGATTGAACAGTGGGCAAACTACCCACTGTAGAGACTTGAGAGACTGTGGCTTTGCACTCCCCAGGATTGAACAGTGGGCAAACCACCCACTGTATAAGCTTAAGAGACTGTGGCTTTGCACTCCCCAGGATTGAACAGTAGGCAAACCACCCACTATAGAGACTTGAGAGACTGTGGCTTTGCACTCCCCAGGATTGAACAGTGGGCAAACCACCCACTGTATGGACTTGAGAGACTGTGGCTTCGCACTTCCCAGGTTACATAATTGGGCATGGAGCCCCATCGTGGATCTGGCGTTGTGCACTCATCCGGCTGAGGTGCCCCCCTTCCCTTCCCCCTGAGGTGCCCTTTGTATTTCTATCTGATGCCCCTGCAGTGTTCTCTCTGTTTTGATATGGTATCGTGTGTGGGCCTCGCCCATGCATTTTGGGCCCAGTGGTCCACGGACTATAAATGGTGCAATACCTGGACTACTATTCTTGGTGTATATTTTGTAATAGTGTATATATGTATATTTTTGCATACTGCATTTTAATATATTACAATGGTTACACTCATTTCCTTTTGTCTTTGCATTCTTCCGGGGGGGTTGGGGGGTGTTACTATAATGTATAGATATGTATTAGTGTGTGTGTTGTAGTGGGTGAGGGTGGGGGTGTTGTGTGTCCCTGTTTTTTCCCTCCCCCCTCCCCTGTGTCGTAAGTGCAGTACTCGCCATGGTCTTCGCCGCCGGCGTTGGTGCTCCTGGTACAGGAGAAGGAAGACTATCGCAGGTAGGATTTGGAGTTCCGGGTCCATGGTGTCGTCGTTCCTCGTGGAGTGTGTAGAGGTGAGCGTTTTCCCTTCGAAATTCCTGTTTCCGCCGTGTTTTTATCCACTGGGAATCCGCCCCGGAAAAGGTGGCAAATTGGTAGGTTGTGATGCTGTGGGCGGTACTTTGTCTTCCGCCTGTCTGTTGGCGGTGACCGCCAAGCTGTTTGTCTGTACCGCCGTGGTAGTCTGAGTGTTAAAGTGGCTGTCTTTGTTGGCGGTTTCCGCCACGGTCGTAGTTCCAATTTGTTTACCGCCGGCCTGTTGGCGGTCTTACCGCCACTTTAACACCGACCACCAGGGTTGTAATGACCACCTGAGTCTTTTGGTTCTGCTGCAACACCTGGCTGATGTTGGGGTTCAAGGAACTGTGACTGATCTCATTGCTTCCTTTTTAGACAGCAGAGAACAGACAGTGACCTTGAGGAATTTTTATTTGAAACCCTTCTCTCTTCCATGTGGTGTGCCTCACGGGTCTTCATTGAGCCCCACACTTTTTAATATCTATGTTGCCCATTGGCTGAATTAATACACTTGTGTGGTTTCGCCACAATTGCATACAGCAATGACATGCAGATCGTGGTCTCAGTTCCCGGCAATGTGAACGAGGTAGCCAACAGGTTCAGTTGCTGTATGAATGTAATAATGTCTTAGATAACTTCAAATTCTTTTGAATTAAATTCAGATAAGACAAAGGGACTTATCTTTGGTAAAGATCCCACCTTTTGGGAACGCTCTTGATGGCCAGATTCTCTTGGGCCCACCCAGCCCAGGTGACTAAAGCAAGAAACCTGGGCATCATTTTTGATACTGACCTCTCTTTTAGAGACACTCAGGAAAGTATTACCTTATATTCCTTTCCAGTTGCAGAAAACAGTGATTGTCACCCTTATTTTCTCTGGAATCAACTACTGTCATGCCCTGTATATGGCCGCTAGGTTTTCTATTTTTAGGAGCTTGAAGTGGTGAAAAATGCTGCAGCACGTGTTTTAAAAAATCTTCCTAAGCATTCATCAGCATCAAGTGCTTCGAAGGAACTTCATTGGCTCCCCGTGAAAGAAAGAGTGACCTTCAAAGCACTGTGCATTGCTCATATGACCCAATAGGGCACAAAGGCCACTGCTCTGACAGATAAAATCTGATGGTATTGCGCGCTAGACATTTGAGATCTACCTCAACCATGCTTGTTTATGTACCCAAGATATGTACTATGGCTTGGGGTGGCCGTAGTTTTGTACATAATACTTGCATGCACTGGAATTCATTGCCTTTATCTTTATAAAAATAAGCCAATCTTTCAATTTTCCGAAAATTGCTGAAAACTGTTTTTTTCCTGCTTAATTTAACACAATGATATTTCAGTTTTTTCCTCATGCCATTTCTGTCTGGCTATATATCTGGATTCTTAGCGCCAGGACACCTTCGGGTAATCACACGCTCTATAAACTAAATCAAAAATCACAAATCACATTAGGCTTAGCTTCATCATGGCCAGGCCGTGGTGCATTGCCATGCAATGCCAAATGGCAGATAGAATATGGTAATCAGGACCTTGCTCTACAGGTGCTGCATAGAAAATAGAAATGTGTGTAGATATCACATCGAACCAAAATAAGTAATAGGCATGTTGGCTGATCTACACAGGAGAGACAAAGTTAAATAGAAACAGAGGAGGTGGGAACCAAAATCATAAGCAAAGCAAGGGCCTAGGGGTGGGAGACTGGGAAGTCAGTAGGGCATGTGACGAGGTGGCAGGATGGAAGACAGTGGTGTCAGGGAGATAGGTTAGATAGAGATGAAGTGGATGTGCAACTTTGGAGCCAGGAGTCTATGGGAAGGGGAAAATAGTGTACAGTAATGATGGTAAGATGGGGTAGCATGTTTGAAGACAGGAAAGACAAGGTCCATGGTTACAGGGGTGACAGAGATAAAAAGAATGAAAAAGAAGGAGACAGGGGCTAGCATACAAGGTTGACAGATGGACAGTGTGATGCAAAACTGGTGTAGGGAAGTTTGGAAAGAAGGGAACAGGGAGCTGCATGGTGCTACACCTATAAGACCACATCAAGATGTCCTCGAGATTAAGCAGTGATGCAACATTTGAGGATGGAAAAGGCTCATCAGCTTGTGCTCACCAGGGGTCAGTCAAAGACTCGAGCCAGGTCAAGCACTAGATAATACTGCTTTCAGACACTTCCTGACATCCTTTCTTCACAGGTTTTTCTCATTTTACCACAATTTCTTGATTCCCCCCACTGCAGCACCACAACTGTGTTGACCATGTTGGTAAGGTAATGGTAGAAGGCCCACTCATTAGCAAACAGAGGTTGAGAGATACAGACTAATTAGTTCAGAGTATGGCGAATGGCTGGCCATCCATTTCGGGTGGCAGAGGTTATTTCCTCTGACCTCCTGGCTGGACTAGTGCCCGCCATATTCTGAGATCCCTGTCAGCCTTGTGGAGGTGTCTAAGCCCTCAGGTGAACTGTCATCATGGCGGCTACTCTGAAGGCCAAGCCGCTCAGATCAATCCTGATGCTGCTTTCATGCTAGCTTTAGCATGAAAGCAGTACCAGGATTGCTGGTGTCCCAGTGAATGCTGGGACACCACATCGAAGGAGGAGGAGGGACGAGCGAGGGAGCAGGAAACGGCGGCGTCCGTGAAGGTAAGTTTTTAATTTTTTTTATTTTCACCTTCCCTCTCTCTTTGTCCCCACTCCGCCCCCTCTCTTTGTAGATTGTCAGGTAAGCTGTTGTCTTACTCACCTATATGATTGTCACTAAATGAGTTCCACCCTCAATGTGGATTCTGCTCTTTCAAATTACTTTTAATATTCACAGCAGGTGCAGTGTGTTCCTTCTACAAGAATAAAACCATATTTCAAAGAACCTCCAGTTGCTCCTGGTCCCTAAGTTGTTGAATACTTATTTTGTCCTGTTCTCGTACACCAATGGATTTCCTGTTTTCAGTCTCAAAAGATGTCCACTTATCACAGCCTCCTTCCCACATATTGAAAATAGTGCTTTAGAATTATGCCCTCTACTGGTCATCGTTCAGGCCTCACTACTGTAGCCTAGGTTGAGTAGAGGAATAGGAAGGATAGATGATGTGGAACTTATATTGGAAATCACAGTCTATTTTGCTGGAGATTCCACAACATGAGCCTTTTGAGTTGGCAAGAGTAGATGACATGATTGGGTCAGTAGAGTTTGTTTTCTTAGACCAGGATTCTATAAAAATATTTGTTGGGATCAGCAGGACGAGAGGGTAGTGAACTGCAAATCTGACTTTTCTCTTTCAGGCTTCCGACACCTGTCCCTCAAGCCTCTTTATCTCCTCTTTTTGGCCATTAACTATGACCAACAACCTGATAGGAGGGCCCTGCCCCTAAAATAGTGGCGTGGTTGAAACATGCAGCCTTTAGTGGATCCATGGCATCCAACTTGGCAGTCTTGTAGCATGTTGAGACCAGACTGCGTGATATACAGAGCTCCCTGTGGTCTTTCCTTCTATGGATGAACTCTAAACAGTACTGACAGACAGGAAAGCCAAGATCCCAATGCAGATACCAACAGCTAAGTCAATAGATGTGAGTGAAAACAATGTATTTGTTTTTCTTTTCACTTAGCCATGATAATTTTGAGTTGTTGCCAGATATTACACATGCTGCCTAGAATCGACATACACTACTATAAAGAATGCAACATCCCTGAACCCTCCTCTTTCATTGATGTACAAGTTGAGATGCCATTTTCCAATGACATAGTAATAATAATGAAACCAACTATGACCAATAATTCAGTGTACATCTATTAATGTGGGTTATCAACAGCTCTTGTCACAGTTGTTATGTTTGCTGCCTTAGGAATGGCATCCTTTGGATCAATAGTGTCCAGTTGATTTGTTTGGCAGCAGTGGGGCCATTGCAGTTCCATTAGCATTATGAAGTAGACATATTATACTAATGTCTGCCATGATACTCAAATATGAGATGCGGAGGTCCAAGGACTGGAAGAGCATGGGGTGGAAGGGAGCCCTCTTCTGAGAGTTCTCTGAGCTTCTTCCTCCCTTCTGCTTATACCCAGGAGAGCCTGCAGTCTATGCTCACTAAACAATTTGAGAAAAAGTGTAGGAATCTGGCTCTGTATATACTATATCAAGATGAGATATAGCATGCACAGAGTCCAGTGGTTCCCCAGAGGCTTAACAGAGGCTAAAGTAGATAATAATAATGCTCTATTTTGTGGTGGTGTGGTTGAGCAGTTAGGCTTATCAGAGGTAGTGCAAAGCATTTGTTGTACACACACAGACAATAGAAGAAGCACACACTCACTTGAATCCTGACCTTAGATCCATAGCTGCATGATCAATATGCCCCTACAGTGCCTAAGTGCATTCTTAAGCCATTGCAAGTGCAGTGTAGCCATATTGAGTATATAGTCTGTGAGTTTGTCATTACGAACTCCACAGCTCCATAATGGCTTCACTGAATACTGGGAAGTTTAGATTCAAACTTCTCAGCACAATAAATCCACACTGATGCCAGTGTTGGATTTATTGAGAAATGCACCCAGAGGGCATCTTAGAGATGCCCCCTGTATGTTAGCCATCCTGCTAGTGCAGGACTGACCACTCTGTTCCAGCCTGCCACTTTCAGACAAGTTTCTGACCACGTGGGGTGAAAGCTTTTGTGCTGTCAGTGGCCAAAAACAAAACCTGTTCTGGGTGGAGGTGCTTCCCACCTCTCCACTACAGGAACTGTAACACCTGGCATTGAGCCTCAAGGGCTCAGGCCTCTTGTTACAGTGCCCCAGAGCGCTCCAGCTAGTGGAGTTGCCCACCCCTCGGACAAAGTCCCACTTTTGGGGGCAAGTCTGGTGGGAAAATGAGAGAAAGCAGGGAGGAGTGACCACCTCAGCTGGGACCACCCGAAAGGTGTCCAGAGCTGAGGTGACCCCCTCCTTGCAAAATCCTTCATCTTAATTTGGAGGACAGGGAGCAATAGGGTTAGGCTTGTGTCCCCCTCCTCAAAGGGAGTGGACACAGGAAGCGTTAACCACCCTCAGGGACAGTTGCCATTGGATACTGCCCTCTGACCCCTGTAATGCCCCCAAATCCAGGATTTAAGGGCTCGTCTGAGCCCAGTTCATCAGATTCCTGGTGACCTCACAAGAAGAAAGAAGAAGGGCTGTTTAGGTTAAACTCCAGCAGAGAAAACAGAAGACGAAAACTGACTTGGCCCGAGCCCTACCGGCCTGTCTCCAGCTTCAAAATCCCTGCAAAAGAAAGCAACGTATCCTGCGAGTCCAGCGACCTCTGCCAAGCCTCCAGAGGACTGTTTGCATCACAGAGGACCAAGAACTCCTGTGGACAGTGGTCCGGTCCAGGATGAAAGTACACCTAAGTACTCCAGAGCCTCCCCAGATCCGCAAGCCCTGAACACTCTGCACCCAACACCCCCGGCCCATGTCCAGGTGGTCCAACCGACTAGAGAGAAGTCCCAGGCGATTCTGAGCAAGTGCCCACCCTGGGTTGACATCTCCTGCCCTCCACAATGACGCCTGTACTCTGACTGTGACAGCAAAGGATGAAGATACCCGCCACCAAAAGGTGCACTGAACCCTCAGCCCTCTAGCCTTGGGGAACTCGACCGCCGGTGCAGCAATGTTCAGCAAGCGGTCCTCCTACTTGTCCAGCTTGTGGTTTTCTGGGAACCGACCCCCTGGACCTTCTGCAGCATCTAAGTGATCCCGGGGGTCCCCTCGTAGGAAAGTATTGGGAACCCAATGCTGTATTTGTACCCTGCACACAGCCACCCCTGCGCCGCTAAGGGTGTGTGTTTGGCACTTACCTGTGCCCCCCATTCTCCTCTTAACCCCCCAGGTCTGCCCTCCGAAGACGTTGGTATTTGACCTCTGCACCCAGCTGGCCTCATGTTGCTGGTGGTGAGTGTTTGGGGTTAACTTGAATCCCCAACCTGTGGACTTCCTAACCCCCAGAGACTGGAACCGTAAGTCTTGTACTTACCTGCAAATCGTACAAACTTTCTTCCCCCCAGGAACTGTTTCTGAAAATTGAGGTGTCAACGTTTAAAACAGCGTTTATTGTTGTTTTGTTTCTAAAGGTTTGCAGCTCCTGCTGGTGGGGCGGGGGTGACTCTCCTCCACCAGAACGGAGGAGCCTCCCCTGTTCACCAATCTGCTTCCCAGCGGTGTTCCAGGACTGTCATCCTGGCCGAGAAAGGAAGAATGGCTTGTAACAACCCATGAATCTAATGGTCCAGAAGCAACCACAGATCCCACCACCGTTATTCAAGAGCCATTAAATGGGCCACAGGGGAGCTGCCTCTGAAGCAAGAGGACCCCAGAAGTCACACATGTACCACACCCCAGTTGGAGCTTGAAGACAACCGCACAAGTGTGGCTGCCTCCAAACTGTCCCCCACCCAACTCACTTGTGCTTGCCTGTTTTGAGAATTTGGAAAGTGTTTGTACATATGCATCTATTAATACAAATAAGACACATATGCAAACAAACTTCCACTTTGCATTCTAGACTAGTGATTTCATAACTGTACAAAACAAGGGATTAAGTTGCCTGCCTACATTTGTGCATGGGATTCTTTTTGAATCACATACGTTCTGAAGTATCTATGCATGGGTAGGTGTCAATTTCCAAATGCAGAAATTCTATTTATTAATCTCACTTGCAGCCTCCTCCTGTCTCACACTCTACCATGAACTCCATGTCTTAGGGATGTACCAAGGGTTAGCCGCCTTTAGACAAAACTTCTACAACCAAAAACCATAACTCATCTCATCTTTACCCAAAACTCAGAAAATTACTTTCAATTCATTGTGCATGAGCTTGTCCTTACACGGTGTTGTACTGTCCATTCAGAGTATATGGTGGCTTGTATTTTTAGCCTGTTGTGTGTTGTTAAATGTGTTTTAGGCATATTTACCTTAATTGCTGGAGGTTTCATAAAGTGGCTAGCATGAGTAGGGTCGCTCCCATATCATGACACTCCACTCCTTCAGTGGTACAGTTTAATGTACTGCTTCCCTTCATGCTGCATCTTGAGCCATCATTCTCTGAATTTCCTTCAAGAGTGTAACACAAACCGCTGGTTTATTTGGACTTGTATTTGGCTTGTCTCTCATTGTGGGTCTGGTACATTCTCCAGGACATTAAGGCCCTAATTATAACATTGGTGGTACATACCACCTACCGTCACGGTGATGGCCGTCAACTTAGTACCACCGTGGCTACCATCCGTCCGCCATATTATGAGCACTGCCTGACTTCCACCCCAATAAGGGCGGAAATCCGGCAGTGCTCCTAATGGTGGACGGTGGTAAGCTGGTACTGCTACCACTAGCACCGTGACACCAATGGTACGCCGCCAGCCGTATTACGACCAGTAATACAGGCTGGCGGTGTTCTGCTAGCGGGGCGCTACCCATTCCCTTTCCCTGCCGGAAGACCTCCTCGCCTGTGTGCATGAATGTCTCAGAGAGTGTGTGAATGCGTCTGTGTGTGTTGTTTTGTTTGCATGGGTGTATGCGTGTGGGGAATGAGTGTAAGAATAGTGAAGAGAGTGAGTGTCTGCATGTCAGTGTGATTGTGTGTAAGAATGTGTGTGAGTATGTCTGGAAGTATGCGTGAATGAATGCGTGTATGTCAGTGTGTGAATGAATGCGTGTATGACAGTGTAAGTAAATGGGTGTATGCCAGGTGCGTGTGGGTGTCTGTGTGCATGTATGTGGGGAGGGGGGTGTGGGATGAGGGGCACTGTGACTGTAGTGGGGGTGGGGAGAGAGGGGGTGATGTTTGTGGCTGTAGGGGGTGGGGTCAGTTGTGTGGTGTGTGTGTGTATGAGGGGTGAGTGAGTGGATTGGAGGGGGGCTGGGGGTTAGTTTGTGTATCTGAGTATGGATGGAAGGGGGCGTCAGGTGAGTGTTGGGGGGGAGCCGCCTACCAGTGCCAGCAAAGGAATTCCCTGTCACCGGTAGGGCCTACCGCCATGGTTTTCGTGGCGTTGGTAACGCCGCGAAAACCATGGTGGTAGGCCGGCACATAATGCCATGGGCGGTACAATGTCAGCCCCTGGCCTGGAGATAGATATCTTCGGCCCTGTGGCTCACACCGCCATGGTGGTATGAGTGGAGAAGCGGCAGGTTGGCTGCAGCCAACCCGCCAATCTCATAATGTGGCGGTATGTACCGCCAGCCGGTTGGCGGTTATACCGCCACATTATCCCTGGCAGTCAGAAGACCACCTGGGACATAATGACCACCTAAGCCTTTTGTTCTATCAATCTGTTGTTCTGGTAAGGCAGATGCTCTTTCCTGTGCCCTTTGCTGTAGTTATTATCCTACTCCATTTTTGCTCAGCGTGTACCTCCTATCCTTCTTTTATTCTGCTCTTTTTTTCCAAGGCTTTTCAATCATATCTTATAATTGCCTTCATTAGGTTTCCTGGAGAACCAGAAGCAGAGCTCTTCACTACAGTGTGCAATAGATTATTGCAAAGGAAGAAGGAAACTTTTATAATTTTACATGTCGTTTGCCCAAATGCAGGGAATATTTCCAGAATTAGAACACATGGTGCCTTCCTTCACTCTCCTTTTCTTAGGCTCGGACTTAAGTAGCACTGAGATGTTAAGAGGACCATTGCTGTCTATTTTGTTAGTGCCCTAACTTCTTCTTTGTTGATTAAGGGGCTTGCACATGACAAGGAGCACCTCCTTTGTGGGACTGGAAAACCGAAAGGCCTTCATAACGTATGCGCTAACAGGTCTTCTCAGCATGAAAAGACTTTGGAATGGGCTCTGTTTGCACCTTAGACCTTCACCCTCATTGGTGAAATTCGGTCATGTAAGACAGCGGAGCACTGTACAGAGCCAAAGGCAAAACATAGTGCATGACTTGAGCGGTAGCTGGTTCCCAAAACCAAAAGTGGACAGTTACTGCATCATGATGTGATGATTTAGTTATAGCTTTTTGTGTATTTTATATTTGTGTGCATTAGTAGCAACATGTAGAACTTGGATTCACTTTCAAATTTACATATACACAGTGACGTGATGCTATTGCAAGTGAAACACATTTGCTATGTCTCGTTAAAATGTGTTTTGCTTGCCTCTATTAGGCCTCAATGGCTTCTTGTTCAAAATGCCTGACTCCTTCTGCATGTTCACTATTCATAATTTCTGTAGCACACAATCAAGTAGAGTCATATTTGTTTATTTCCAGTGAAGTTATTCTTGCTGTTCTTGAAAAAACTATCCATCACGGACATACCAATGTTGCATTTTCAAGGCCTGTCTGCTAGCTCATTGCACTGCAATCATTCACAATAGTTTGCTGTTCTTGTAACTAGCTTGTCCGGCCATCTCTGTATAACGTTATCATTGAATGGGCAGAATCAACATAGGGATTATGATTAGATGTTAAGGCAATATGACGTTTTATAGAACCGTGTTCTGATTTCTTAGGAGTAATTCTTTTACTCACACTATGATGATTTTGCAGAAACTAATGATTTCCTGTACAAGAAATTGTATATAAACCTCACATTTCTGGGGTGAAACAGAGCTTTCCAATGCTACTAGGGAAGCTGTCTGTTTTCTTATTGATTTTCCTCTCAGTGGGACTTAGCTTTTTTTCTGATTTGCACATTATTCTTTATTGTCCTATTTACTGAGCCTTCATGACATTGATTCTTTATGCATCTACGCCGTATAATTTCTGTACCGAACCTTTCAAATGTTTGTAATAAATCTTTAAAACTTCTATTCATGTTCTAGAACTCAATTGTTGAGTCTGCCCTTGCTTCTTTGACTATATTTTGATATGCTGTGAGGTGCCTTTTTTTGAGGACACATTGCCTCATCCAACTAAAATTTAACACTGTCTCCCATTCATCCACTTGTCGGCTTGCTGTTGAGGTAATATTCTGGGGTTTACAATTTTAGGGGCTGCCTGTGCTCATACAGTTTGGCAGCAGAGGATGGTTGTGAGATAAGAGCGCCTCCTTTCTTCTTTTGGTTCTCTTTTTACCCTGTCCTTAGTTTTAGTGGATTTGTCACCGCAGATTTTCCTTGTGGATCACTTGCTCAGTTCCTGACTTCCAGTGCTGTTCTTGAGCAAAGAGGATTCTAGCTATAAATAGAGCAAAATGATTCTTGAGATTGACGGTGTTCTGGTGTGTTATTGAAGCATTATGGTTTGTGTTGTGTGATGGGCTGTTACACTGCATGTGCGATTTTTGCTTATGGGACGTTGATTCTTCGTTCCATTGGTGGTTTGATCATTGTGAAATTTATGTATTTGTCTTAATTGTATTTTTCATTGAATAAGTCTTGTTTTTATTATTGGTAATTGAATTAGTGGAAATCTAAGATCTCAAGAAATTAATCTTAAACTTGTCTCCAGAAAAGGCAGTATGCTTTGTGAGGCACCACATTCACACAGATAGGGATTTTCTCGAAATAATGAGTTTTTTCCTGGGTTTGCATGTTTAATTAGGTTAGTGTACTGTGGTCATTGGTGCACAGAAGTAAGTCAACTAGCCAGAGGTGAATTACTGCTGGATGGGAGTTTGCTTAGTGTGGATTGAGTATGTCAAGTGCAGAAGAGGTACTACTCTTGTTTTTATAGCTTGTGAGCTTTTTTCATTGTAACTTACTGATTTGCTCCTATTTAGGTTGAGCAGACAAGATTTATTTTCTTTAACTGTGTGTGTTCATTGAAAATGGCTGTACAATAGTTTATCCATTTACAGGAAAGCAATGATGCGATTGGTTAACAGTCACACTGGGATTGGTTAGATGTCACCACATAGTTGCGCTGTCATTGGTTAGTTGCTATCAAAGTTGTGCTGTGATTGGTTGATCTTTGGCATGGTCACCCTGGGATTGGTCGTTATTCACTTGCTTGTCTTGCACAGTATTTGGATTGAGTGAGGACAATGGGTCCTGTGTTGAAAAGCCTACAGCCCAAGCTCACTTACTACAGAGGGACAGAAAATACCTGCAAAAGATTTGTCTGCATACAAAATGTTGACGAATATTGTGCTCTATATGTGGATTTGCGTTTGGCATAAATACACCTCTGGTGACAAGAACTTGCCATTTCCTTTAGAAGGTACCTTCAGTATTAGAAAACTAGATTTTGCATGGCAGTGAATGAGAGAAAAACATTCCCTAAATCTACACAATTTGAGACATTGAATAAATGGGTTTGGATGGCTATGGAGAAGGAAAGACCTCCCTATTAAATGGATAGTACATAGAGACAGGTGCAGGTCTTCATAGTACCTGAAATGTGTGCAGCTGGAGAGGGTACAAGTGTAAAGGCAGTGAAATTGAAAGCACTTGCCAAAGTAGATACACCTGTGAATGTCCCACCTGAGTACACATTGATAATTTTGCCAAGTACTTGCAGTGATACTATGGCGGTCATTACAACATTGGCGGTAAAAGCCGCTTACCGCCGTGCAGAAGTCCGCCAACACACCGCCGCGGAATTCCGCCACAGCTATTATGACCCACATCTCGGAATCCAACAAAATTCAGACACCCACACAAGTCCGCCACACCAAAGGTCAGTGATAAACTGGCGAAATAAAAACCTCCACCGTCACGCCAACAGAAATACGCCCACACTATCACGACACACGAATCCACGCGGCGGTCTTTCAACCGCAGTATTCCATTGGCGGTACACACCTCCGCGCTCAAAATACACACACATTTACAAAACACGGCCACATTGGACAATTCGAAATACACACACCTGATACACATACATACACCACTCCCACACACCCATTACAATATAAAACACACACCCACGTCACCCACAAACCCCTACGACCACTATTACAGAGAGAAGGCCAGAGAGAGACACCACCATCCACAAACTAGCATCCACAGGCACACAACACCATCACCCACACAACTTCCACGCACAAAACACCACACACCACTACATATCACCACACTTATCACCACACACACCACCCCACACATCACCTACACCACCCCATGGCACGGCAAAGACACCCCAGGTTTTTGGAGGAGGAGTTCAGGGTCATGGTGGAGGAAATCGTCCGGGTAGAGCCACAGCTATTTGGAGCACAGGTGCAGCACACCTCAATTGCAAGGAAGATGGAGCTATGGCGAAGAATAGTCGACAGGGTCAACGCAGTGGGACAACACCTAAGAAATCGAGAGGACACCAGGAAGAGGTGGAATGACCTACGGGGGAAGGTGCGTTCCGTGGTCACAAGACACCCCCAGGTGGTTCAGCGGACTGGCGTCGGACCCCCACCTCCTCACCCACAACTAACAACATGGGAGGAGCAGGTCTTGGCGATTCTGCATCGTGAGGGCCTCGCAGGAGTCGGTGGAGGAATGGACTCTGGTAAGTCAAACCTTTAACTACCATATCCCCCACCCTACCTGCATGCTATCACATACCCCCACTCTCGCCCCCACCCCTATCACTCCAACTCCTCACAAATGTACCAATGTCACAAACCACACATCCCAACACCAAGCCCTGCATGCAACACCAACGCATGGACACCCATCACTAAAGCGTGGCCACTGCACATACCCATACACCCCAATAAACCATCATCACACAAGCCCCCACACACGAAAGCCAGCACTGGGGTACACAGTCAACCACCCATTGCACACCATGACACACACAGATGCAATAATCATGCTTTTCCACCCCTGCAGGACCACTACCCAACATCACCAGACAGGAGGGTCCAGACATCTCCACTCCACCCACAGAAGAGGCCCACAGTGATGACAACACCTCTGTCCACCTGGATCTAGATGACCAGCCCGGACCATCGTGGGCCTCGGACAGTCGGTTCCCCTCACACAGACACAGGCCACCACAGACCTTCCCCCCTCTGGTAACACCAGCGCAGCACCCACCCAGCGGGCCCATACCTCTGTCCCCAGGACAGGTCAATCAGCTGTGTGTCCACCACTACAGGGAGCCCGGGATAACCCACCACCCCAAACAACAACAGGGACCTGGGGGCAGTGGCAGTGGGCACACGGTCCAGGGGATGGAGGCCCAGGAACACAGGGGAACTCGGAGGGCTGCTGTGTGACAGGGGGCGGACAGGCCAAGGGAACCCACTCTCCACGAGGCCCTCTCCTCCATCATGGGAGCATACCACCACTCCCAGGAGACGATGGCAACGGTCCTGGCCAAGTTTCAGGAGGCCCAGCGCATGCAGGAGGAACAGTATTTGGGGTTCAGGGAGGAACTCAGAACCATCAGCTCCGCCCTGGGCACCATCGTAGGGGTGCTGAAGAAAATACTCAACACCAGGAGGGACACTGTGGCACTCCAAGGGGTCCCTGACACTAGCATGGATGATGAACTGCCCACCACCTCCGCCGGCGCTAGTAGACAGGAGGCACCGCCACAGGACCACCACACCAGCACCCCATCCCCTGCAGAGGGAGAACCACCCCGCAAACGGTCCCTGAGATCCAGGAACAAGACAGAGCACGATACCAAGACCCCCGCCAAGAAATGAGACCACCCTGATTGTCATCCCACTGTCCCACTTTGTCACCCTGTCCATATTGAAACTGCCCCAGCTCCACTTCCTATGCCCATATGGGCAATGCACCTGTGAGACTAATAGACTGGACTCTGCCATGGACACTCCTCCGCCATCACCGCTCACCATTTAACTTCCCCCTCCAATATTTTGTATTTAAATAAACACACCTAAAGCACCAAAAGATCTGGAGTCTATCTGTGATTTCAAAATAGTGTATTTGCAATTACAGTGTCAAAATTTACAGGAAATAGTAATGTCAACATACCTATGTCACACAGCTCTAGTCCATGAGGAATCTAAGCAGATGACACACGTTGGGACCCACACCTGTGAAACCGTAAGGGAAAGAGACAACTCAGTGACCATACACTGGGTGAAGTCGACAGACAGGATAGAGGTAGAAGTGTAAAAGTACATGTAGTAGGCAGGAATGTAATCTCACCTGTGTTTCACTGGAAATATTGCTGGATGACTGAGTCCCTCTTGTCCATGTCTTCTTCCTCTGCTTCCTCCTCATCACTGTCCACAGGCTCCACAGCTGCCACAACACCGCCATCTGGACCATCCTTCTGCAGAAAAGGCAGCTGTTGTCGCAAAGCCAAGTTATGAAGCATACAGCAGGCCACGATGATCTGGCACACCTTCTTTGGTGAGTAGAATAGGGATCCATCTGTCATATGGAGGCACAGGAACCTGGCCTTCAGGAGGCCGAAGGTCCGCTCGATCACCCTCCTAGTTCACCCCTGGGCATCATTGTAGCATTCCTCCCTTTTCCTGGGATTCCTCACTGGGGTCAGTAGCCATGACAGGTTGGGGTAACCAGAGTCACCTAATAACCACACACGGTGCCTCTGGAGTTGACCCATCACATAAGGGATGCTGCTATTCCGCATGATGTATGCGTCATGCACCGAGCCAGGGAACATGGCATTCACATGGGAGATGTACTGGTCGGCCAAACATACCATCTGTACATTCATGGAATGATAACTCTTCTGGTTCCTGTGCACCTGTTCACTCCTGCGGGGGTGCCAATGCCACATGTGTCCCATCAATGGCACCTATGATGTTGGGGATATGTCCAAGGGCATAGAAGTCACCTTTCACTGTAGGCAAATCCTCCACCTGAGGGAAAACGATGTAGCTCTGCATGTGTTTCAGCAGGGCAGACAACACTCTGAACAATACGTTGGAAAACATAGGCTGGGAGATCCCTGATGCCATGGCCACATTTGTTTGAAAAGACCCATTTGCAAGGAAATGGAGCACTGATAGCACCTGCACTTGAGGGGGGATTCCTGTGGGATGGCGGATTGCTGACATCAGGTCAGGCTCCAACTGTGTACACAGTTCCTGGATTGTGGCACGGTCAAACCTGTAGGTGATTATCGAATTTCTTTCCTCCATTGTCGACAGGTCCACCAGCGGTCGGTACACCGGAGGATTCCGCCATCTCCTCACATGTCCCAGCGGACGGTGCCTATGAAGGACAACAGCGAGCACAGAGTCAAACAACTCAGAGGTATGTACCCACAGTCTACACAGAACACTATTCATACACAAAATCTGGCCTGTATGTGTGACGCAGTTGGTAACTAGGCCATGTGGGCCCCTGAAATGGCGGCTGCCTGACCTGTAAAGTGGGACAATGGGATGTGAGGTAACTGCGCTGGCGTTGTACACCGTCGCGGTAGGCGGTCGAAAGACCGCGGCACAATGCTGCATTGGTTAACATTGGACCCTATGGGTCCCAGGAGCCAATGACGACGTACGCCGGTGGTGATGGTACGCACCGCCGCCGACGTGACCGCTGCGGACGTGACCGCCATTTTCTATCTATTGAATCACTCAATACCTGATCTTCGGCAGGAGAGGACCTACACTGCAAGTGCTGCTGTGACCTCGGTCTGGAAGAGACAATGGCTTGTGCGTCTGGGGAAAGGGCCCCTGCCTTCACATCGGAGGAGTTGGAGAAGCTCGTCGATGGGGTCCTCCCCCAGTACATGCTACTCTACGGTCCTCCAGACCAACAGGTAAGTACACAGGGAGCATGCTGTATGGGCTATGCCTGTGTGGAGAGGGCTGGTTGTAAGAAGGAAGGGGGCAGAGTTCTGAGTGCATGAAAGACGGTGGGTGCATGTGCCACATGGCAAGGGTAGGGATGGGGGCCACGCACTTTGACGGCGCAGTGGGTAATGACTTCTCTTCTTCCCCTGTACATTTCATGTAGGTCAGCGCCCACCAGAAGAAGGATATTTGGCGTGCCATCGCCAAGGACGTCCGGACCCTGGGGGTCCACCACAGACGGAGTACCCACTGCCGGAAAAGATGGGAAGACATTCGCCGCTGGAGCAAGAAGACGGCGGAGGCTCAGCTGGGGATGGCCTCCCAATGTGGGAGGGGTGCCCCGTCAAACCATGACCCCCCTGATGTTCCGGATCCTGGCGGTGGCCTACCCGGAGTTGGATGGGAGCTTGAGGGCATCACAGCAGATACCAGGGGGTGAGTACACTCTCATTCAGCTGACTTTGCACGCAGTGGAGGGGTCTGGGTGGGGAAGGAGGGCTGTGGGTTTCCCTAGGCCCGGGCGAGTTCCATAGGCTAGGCCCCTTCGTAAGGCATGGCCCTGTGGCCCCCACCCCACCTCTGTAGAGTTCCAAGTACAGCTATTCATGCACCTGTGTCATCTATGTGTGCAGATGTCGTCCATAGCCTTGTAGGCCATTTCCCAGGAATTGCACTGTAGAGCCCAACAGCGCGACGTAGTGCAGGGGGCTGCTGTGTCTGTCTTGTCCGCCAACAGTAGCGGTAAGCCATGCACTCAACATGTCTTTCTTCTGTCCCCCCCCCCTTTTTTTGCGGTCTCCCTGTTCTTGTGTGCATTGGCATCATCAGGCGCAGGAGCAGTAGCACCGGAGCACGGGGGAGCTGCATCCCACATGGCCATTAAGGGCCACACTACGGACTCTGAATACATCAGTGGGATGGAGGGCGAGGGGAGCACCACGGCGGTGACAGGAGCTGAAACCAGCGACACGGACTTGTCCTCCGATGGGAGCTCCCTTGTGGTGGTGGCAACATCTGTGCCCCCCACTACCACAGGTACAGCCGCCACCCCCACACCATCACCGCCCTCCCAGCAGCCCCTCAGCATGTGCCCCGTGCCCGCTCACCCAGGAGGGTGGACATCACCTTCGCCCCAGGCACCTCAGCCCCTGCCCCTGTCACCTCTGCTGCCCTCAGTGAGGAGGCCATTGACCTCCTCAGGTCCCTCACTGTTGGGCAGTCTACCATTTTGAATGCCATCCAGGGTGTAGAAAGGGAGTTGCAACAAACCAATGCATTCCTGGAGGGCATTCATTCTGGTCAGGCTGCCCTTCATCGAACCTTTCAAACTCTGGCCTCAGCACTGATGGCAGCCATTGTCCCTGTGTCTAGCCTCCCCCCTCCAACTTCCTCCACCCAGACCCAATCCCCTGTACCTCTTCCTATCCCAAGCACACCATCAGACCAGCCTGCACACACCTCACCACACAAGGGAAGCTCAGACAAACAAGCACCACACATCCCACAGGCACTCACGCAAGCATCACACACATACAGACACACCAACATCCACTGCCTCCACTGTGTCCCCCTCCTCCTCGTCTTCCTCCTCCCTCCCAGTCTCGTCTACACTCACACCTGCATGCACTACCACTACAGCCACTATGTCCCGCACCAGCACACCCACCACCACACCCCGCTCACGTGCAGTCACCACCCCCACTACCATTCACACGTCCCCTGTGTCCTCTCCCAGTGTGTCTGTAACGCCCCCACCCAAAACGCAGGCACACACCCACCCAACATACATCTACCTCACAACAGCCTCCAGCGCATGCACCTGCACCCAAAGCCACTAAACTTACACCTCCTACAACCACCACCTCTTCCTCCACTCCCAAACCCCCTCCAGCTACCCGTCCCAGTGTCTCCAAACAACTTTTCCTATCCACCCTTAACCGATTTCCCACCACCCCCGTCTAACTCATAGGTCCCGAACTAGCACCTCAGCCACAAAATCAACGGGACCAGTGGTGCCTGTTGTCACAGGTATGTGGTTGCACCGGCCACCAGGACAGCCAGTGTGGCACGGAGCCACAGCACAGCCAGTCCCCCCCCTGTGAAGCACCAGAAGTTGGCCAGTGCCCGGCGGGAGAGGGGGAAGACTCCAGCCACCCAAGCCGCTCACAGGGGTCCCGGGGGGAGTGTGGACTCAGCTGTGACTCCTCCCAAGGTGGGGAAGGGGCAGAAGAAACCCGGCAAGTCTAGGAGGAGCAGCACGGCGGAGAGGACCGCCATCATCACCGCTGGCCAGGATGCCACCGCCAGCCCCATCGTCGCTGCCCAGGAGGCCACTGCCAGCCCCATCGTCGCTGCCCAGGAGGCCACTGCCAGCCACAGCCCAGCTGCCCAGGAGGGCCCGCCAGCCACGGGCAGCTCCCCAGGAGGACCCCGCCAGCCACAGCCCAGCTGCCCAGGAGGGCCCCGCCAGCCATAGCCCAGCTGCCCAGGAGGGCCCCGCCAGCCACAGCCCAGCTGACCAATGAAGGACAGCCAGCCCCAGCCCAGCTGGTCAATGAAGGACCGCCAAGTCGAGCACCGCTGACCAGGGCAAGAACAGCCAAGTCAAGCACCGCTGAACAGGGCAAGCACCGCTGAACAGGGCAAGGACCGCCAAGTCAAGCACCGCTGAACAGGGCAAGCAACGCTGAACAGGGCAAGGACCGCCAAGTCAAGCACCGCTGAACAGGGCAAGCACCGCTGAACAGGGCAAGGACCGCCAAGTCAAGCACCGCTAAACAGGGCAAGCACCGCTGAACAGGGCAAGGACCGCCAAGTCAAGCACCGCTAGCCCATGAGCGGCAGGGACACTGTCGCAACAGGGACCGTCACGGGGTGAGTGATGCACTCTGGGCACCAGTCCCCCTCCAGAACCAGTGGAGACATGCATCCACTATCTCTGTCCTGCACAGGATGAAGCACTCTGGGCACCAGTCCCCCTCCAGAACCAGTGGAGACATGCATCCACTACCTCTGTCCTCCACAGGATGAAGCACTCTGGGCACCAGTCCCCCTCCAGAACCAGTGAACACTGTTATCCACTTGGGAGACTGTGGCTTTGCACTCCCCAGGATGCAGCAGTGGGCAAACCACCCACTGGAGAGACTTGAGAGACAGTGGCTTTGCACTCCCCAGGATTGAACAGTGGGCAAACCACCCACTGGAGAGACTTGAGAGACTGTGGCTTTGCACTCCCCATGATGCAGCAGTGGGCAAACCACCCACTGTAGAGACTTGAGAGACTGTGGCTTTGCACTCCCCAGGACTGAACAGTGGGCAAACCACCCACTGGAGAGACTTGAGAGACTGTGGCTTTGCACTCCCCAGGATGCAGCAGTGGGCAAACCACCCACTGTAGAGACTTGAGAGACTGTGGCTTTGCACTCCCCAGGACTGAACAGTGGGCAAACCACCCACTGCAGAGACTTGAGAGACTGTGGCTTTGCACTCCCCAGGATGCAGCAGTGGGCAAACCTCCCACTGTAGAGACTTGAGAGACTGTGGCTTTGCACTCCCCAGGATACATCAATGGGCATGGAGGCCCCTCGTGGATCTGGCGTCGTGCACTCATCCGGATGAGGTGCCACCCCTTCCCTTCCCCCTGAGGTACCTGTTGTATTTCTATCTGATGCCCCAGCAGTGTTCTCTCTGTTTTGATCTGGTAACGTGTGTGGGCCTCGCCCATGTATTTTGGACCCAGTGGTCCACGGACTATGAATGGTGCAATACCTGTACTACTAATCGTGGTGTATATTTTGTTAATAGTGTATATATGTATATTTTTGCATACTGAATTTTGATATATTACAATGGTTACACTCATTTCCTTTTGTCTTTGCATTCTTCCGGGGGGGTTGGGGGGTGTAACTGTGATGTATAGATATGCATTGGTGTGTGTGTTGTAGTGGGTGTGGGTGGGGGTGTTGCGTGTGTGTGTCCCTGTTTTTTGCCTCCTCCCTCCCCTGTGTCGTAGGTGCAGTACCGACCGTGGTCTTCGCCGCCAGCGTTGGTGCTCCTGGTACAGGAGCAGGATGACTATCGCAGGAAACATATGAAGTTCCGGCTCCATGGTGTCCTCCTTCCTCGTGGAGTGGGTAGAGGTGAGCGTTTTTCATTCGAAATGCCTGTTTCCGACGTGTTTTTATCCACAGTGAATCCGCCCCGGAAAAGGTGGCGGATTGGCCTGTCATATTAGTGTGGGCGGTACATTGTCCTCCGCCTGTCTGTTGGCGGTGACCGCCGAGCTGTTTGTTTGTACCGCCGTGGCGGTCTGAGTGTTAAAGTGGCTGTCTTTGTTGGCGGTTTCCGCCACGGTCGTAATTTCAAACTTTTTACCGCCGGCCTGTTGGCGATCTTACCGCCGCTTTAACACCATCCGCCAGGGTTGTAATGAACCCCTATGTCTCTCGAGTTTCTGATGACATGTCTGCTACTGTTCCTATCAAGCCTCCTAGGGAGAGGAACATTAATATTGGGTTTTAAAGATTGGATTTGAGACATTTTACAAGGCACAGTTGCTTTAAATAAAATGATGGTATATAATGTGGATGAAAAGAGATATTTGATCTGATAAGTAGCAAGCTGTTCAAATGATGCACATGATAAACTTGGGAAGTTAACTGAGGAATATATGATTGACATTCGCAGAATATGGAATGTACAAACTCATTATGAAATTGATTTGACTAAAAGGGAGCTTAAAGAATTGCATTTGGTGACTTTGCATGCTCACATTAAGGATCTAGCTGAGAAGATTGAAGACTGGAGAGATTTGAAGTAGTACTGAGAAAAGTGGGGAAAAAAACTTAGCACCAAAAAGAAAGCAAAGGGTTATTGTTAGGGATTCAGAACGATAGACTATGTCAGAAGTATATGGAAGGAAGTATGTGCATGTACCTTGGACTAGAGGTGATGTTTATGCATTTACAGCACATTTTCCAAAATTTCACGAAGGACCTGATAAATAGCACAAGGAGGTTCTTAGTTTAGTGACAATTTCAAAAATGCTTTAGACTGATTTGGATACATTATTTGAAATTATTGTTCCTTCTGATCAATGAACTGAATGTAATGCTGCTGTTGCTTCGCCAACTGAGGAGCCAGATAGAGATGCACCTAATAATGCTCCAGCTGAAATAGTTGCTGACATGTACATGGCAGTGATAGAACATTTGAAAAAGAAGATGCCAGAGAACGAAGTGAACTGGGCAAAGATCATGAGAGGTACACAAGAGCTGAAGGAGTCGATGCATGCCTACTATTAGAGACTTGTGCAGATTTATACACAGTGGAGTTGAGGATCTTCCAAAGGAAGGTGTTAGTGGTTTCATATTGGCTTTCATTTTGGGTTTGTGTCCTGAGTCTAATTTGCCTACTGAGCAGAGTGTGAAGTGTTAGCAGACCAAGGCAATAGATGAGATTGTGAAAGATGCCAAGAAGTCAAGAATCAGAAGATGAGCTCAGAATTGGATTGTGGGCCACCTTATAATTGCAGAATGAATGGAGCACATCCCAGGCAAGGTATGCGAATGGGAAATGAGCTGCTGCAAATGTAGAGGCATTCTGGAGAGAATGGAAATATAAATTTGCTGAAGAAGAGCGCTGCTTGCTAGTTCTGTGGTAAAATAGGGCACTGGAAGTGCAAAGATAAGCAGAATCCAGACTGAAACCATAGTAATTTTGGACCCCATATGAGGGATAATGCAAATCAGATGCAGACACTGATAGTTATCCCAGCCCCACCACCTTCTGCGCAGTATGTACAAAATCAAAGACAGTTACGTATAAATATGCCTCCAGCTCCAGTGATGCAGCAACACATAGGAAATAAAATGTCTTCAGGGTACCAGCTGAATTGATTCTGTATAATGATTTTCAGCAGTTTAAATCAGACACTAATTCATAATTATGGTGCGTGAGGGGTTAGGGGAGGACTGCATGGTTGGTGCAATCGTAGAGGTAGATCAGAGTAGCTCATAAGTAGATAATGAAGTGAATGACAAACTGGTATAATTTCTAATTGACACTGGTGCTACCTTCTATGTGTTTCATTCTGTGGAGTTTCCAAACCTTCCCCTCTCTGCAAGAGAAGTACAATTTGTAGGCATTAGTATTAAAGAGGTTGTTAAACAGGCCATGGTAGGTGTCCTTGTTAAAGTAGGATCAATGGAGAACAATCATCAGTTCCTATTGTGTGATTCAAGTCCTGTTAAACTACTGGGCATTGGCTTGTTTTGCAAGATGAACTGTATAAATTACTGCACACCAGATGGTGTTGCAAATGAAACTCAAGATGACGACTCAGTGTTTATAATCAAGTCACACAATTCATAAGCTCTATTATTCCTAATTCTTGCAAAAGATGACCTGCCTCTGAATTTAAGACATTCTGGGGGTGATTCTGACCTCGGCGGTAAAAGGCCCTTACCGCCGGTCAGAAGTCTGCCATTCTACCGCCGCGGCCGCGGTAAACCGCCACGGTCATTCTGACCACCAACTGTGAAACCGTCAAAAACCCGACATCCACGGAAGGCCGCCTCATCATCGGTCAGCGATAAACTGGAGATGACCAAACCTCCACCGCCACGCCAACACGCCCATGCTATTCTGACCCACGAATCCACGAGGCGGTCTTTCAACCGCGGTATTCCATTGGTGGTACACACCGCCGCGCTCAAAATACACACACATATACAAAACACAGCCACATTGGACAATTTGAAATACACACACCTGATACACATACAAACAACACTCCCACACACCCAATACAATATAAAACACACACCCACATCACCCACAAACCCCTACGACCACAAATATCTGAGAGAAGGCGCAATACACTGAGAGAGAGCACAGGGAACGCAAAGCACAACACACACAGGAACACAACATCATCACCCACACCACATCTACGCACACATCACCACACACCACCACTCACATCACAACAAACACCACCCCACACCTCATCCACACCACCCCATGGCACCCCAAAGACACCCCAGGTTCTCGGACCAAGAACTCAGGGTCATGGTGGAGGAAATAATCAGGGTAGAGCCCCAGCTCTTCGGCACACAGGTGCAGCACACCACTATAGCAAGGAAAGCAGAGCTATGGCAAAGGATCGTAGACAGGGTGAACGCTGTGGGACAGCATCCCAGAAATCGGGAAGATATCCGAAAGCGATGGAACGACCTACGGGGGAAGGTGCGCTCGATGATCTCAAGACACAACATCGCTGTGCAGAAGACTGGCGGCGGACCCCCACCCACTCCACCCCAATTCACAGCATGGGAGCAAGAGGTAGTAAACATCCTGCATCCTGATGGCCTCGCTGGAGTACACGGAGGAATGGACTCTGGTAAGTCGAATCTCAACTACTTCACCCCCCAACCACCAGAATGCCAACCCACACCCCAACCCTCACCCCCAATCTCAACCCCCCAGCACACATCCTCCCTGCCAATGTCTCACCAGCACAACCCACCCTAAACAACACCAACCCCTGAATGCCAACACAAACCATAGAAAGCCATCACCAAAGCATGACCATTGCACATACCCATACACCCCCCCCCCAACCACCCTCACAACACCTCCCACAAGGGAATGCCAGCACTGGGGGACAAGGGCACTCACAAAATGCACACCATGGCACACACAAAAGCAATAACCATACTCTTTTACCCCTGCAGGGCCCGAACGCCAACACACCGCCACGGAGGGTCCAGATTTGTCCATCCCACCCCCAGAACAGGCACCAAGTGAGGACAGCAGCTCTGTCGACCTAGAACCTGATGACCAGCCCGGACCATCGGGGACCTCTGGACAGTCGGTTCCCCACACACAGACACAGGCCACAGCAGACCCAACCCCCTCTGGGAACACCAGCACAGCTCCCACCCAGCGGGCCCATGCCTCTGTCACCAGGACGCGCCAATCAGCGGTGTGTCCGCCACTACAGGGCACCCAGGCTGACCCAACACCCCAACAACCACAGGGACCAGGGTGCAGTGGTAGTGGGCACACCGTCCAGGGGACTGAGGCCTGGGGAAACAGGGCAACTGGGAGGGCTGCTGTGCGACAGAGGGGGGAGGACAGGCCCAGGGAACCCACTCTCCAAGAGGCCCTCACCACCATCATGGGAGCATACCACCACTCCCAGGAGACGATGGCGACGGTACTGGCCAGGTTCACCGAGATCCAGGCACAGCAGGAGGAACGCTACATGGGGTTCAGCAATGAACTCAGGAACATCGGTACAGCTATGGGGACCATAGTCCAGGCCCTCAACCATATAGAAACCACATTGCGGGACCATGTGGCACCACAAAGGGCCCCTGTCACTAGCCAGGACCAGGAACAGCCTACCACCTCCGCCGGCGCTAGTGGACAGGAGGCCCCACCACAACGACAGGCCACCAGAACCCCACCTCCTGCTGAAGAACAACCACCCCGCAAGAGGAACCTGAGATCACAAAAGAAGACAGAGTAGGATGCCAAGACCCCCGCCAGCATAAGATACCCCCTGATGTCATCCCACTGTCCCACATTGTCACCCTGTCCAACCTTGAACTGCCCCTGCTCCATCCTTACACAGGCATATGGACAATGCACCTATGAAACTGAGAACTGGACTCTGCCATGGACATTACTCCACCCTCACCCTTCACCGTTTTAATATCATGTACCAATATCTAGCACTAAAAATAAATCACTCATTGCACTGAAATCATTCAGGAGTCAGCCTGTATTATTTACAAATGTATAACACATTACTGTTCAATAATGTTCAGTCAATTTGTGATGACAACATACCGATTTCAATAAGCATTAGTCCATGGGCTAACCAAGCAGAAGTCGCGCAGTGGGTCATACAGCACTGAAAAGGGAAGGGAAAATCAAACATCAGTTAAAAAGAACTGGGGGGAAATACACAAAGTACAGATGCAGGAGGCTTTCAGGAAATGTAAAATGTCGTGGGTGATTCTTACCTGTGTGCTACTGAAAATACTGTTGGATAACTGTGTCCCTGTTGTCTGTGTCGTCCCCGTCGTCTTCCTCCTCTTCACTCTCCACAGGCTCCACAGCTGCTACAACACCACCATCTGGACCATCCTCCTGCAGGAAAGGCACCTGACGTCGCAATGCAAGATTGTGCAGCATACAGCAGGCCACGATGATCTGACACACCTTCTTTGGTGAGTACATGAGGGATCCACCTGTCATATGCAGGCACCTAAACCTGGCCTTCAGGAGCCCAAAGGTTCTTTCTATGATCCTCCTAGTACGCCCATTGGCCTCATTGTACCGTTCCTCTGCCCTGGTCCGGGGATTCCTCACTGGGGTCAATAGCCAAGGCAGGTTGGGGTAACCAGAGTCACCTATTAGCCACACACGTTGTCTCTGTAGCTGTTCCATCACATAGGGGATGCTGCTATTACGCATAACATACGCGTCATGCACTGACCCAGGGAACTTGGCATTTACATGGGAGATGTACTGGTCAGCCAAACAGACCACCTGGACATTCATAGAATGGTAATTTTTCCTGTTTCTGTACACCTGCTCATCGTCTTTTGGGGGTACTAAAGCCACATGTGTCCCATCAATGGCACCAATGATGTTGGGGATATGTCCAAGGGCATAGAAATCACCCTTCACAGTGGGCAAATCATCCTCCTCAGGGAAAACAATGTAGCTCCGCATGTGTTTCAGCAGGGCAGACAACACTCTGGACAAAAGTTTTGAAAACATAGGCTGAGACATTCCAGATGACATGACCACTGTTGTCTGGAATGAGCCACTTGCCAAAAAATGGAGGACTGACAGAACCTGCACCAGAGGGGGAATGGCGGATGGGGGACATCAGGGCTGGCTCCAGCTGGGCACACAGTTCATGTATAGTGGCTCGGTCAAGTCGGTATCGTAGTATTATATGGCGTTCTTCCATTGTCGACAGGTCCACCAGCGGTGGGTACACGCGAGGATTCATCCTTCTCCTTGCAAGTCCCAGCGGACGGTGCCTAGGAAGGACAACATGGAGTATGGAGTCAAGCAAATCACAGGTACGTTCACCACAGCTTGCATAGCACACGGTTATCTATGTATTGAAAGGCGTGTATGTGTGGCAATGCAAGGCCTAGGCCTGTGTGACGCAGTTGAAATTAAGCCATGTGGGCCCTTGAAATGGCGGCTGCCTGACCTGTGAAGTGGGACAATGGGATGTGAGGTCAATGCGCTGGCGTGGCACACCGTGGCGGTAGGCGGTCGAAGACCACTGTACGAAGCCGCATTGGTTAACAATGAACCCTATGGGTTTCAGGAGCCAATGAGGATGTGCGCCGGTGGTCGCGGTACGCACCGCCGCGGTACGCACCTCCGCGGGCGTGACCGCCATTTTCTACATGATTAATCACTCGAGACCTGATCTTCCACAGGAGAGGACCTATACTGCAAGTGCTGCTGTGACCTCGGTCTGGAAGAGACAATGGCTGCTGCGACTGGGGAAAGGGCCCCTGCCTTCACGTCTGAAGAGTTGGAGAAACTTGTGGATGGGGTCCTCCCCCAGTATGCGTTACTCTACAGTCCTCCAGACCAACAGGTAAGTACACTGGGTGCACATTGAATGGGCTATGCCTGTGTGGAGTGGGTTGGATGTAAGTTGGTGGGGTGGGGTGGGGAGCGAATGAGGAGTGCAACGCACGACAGATGAGAGCATGTGCCACATGGCAAATTTGGGGAGGGGGGGGCATTCACTTCTAACATGCAGAAAAATGATGAAATTTCTTTTCCCACCCTGTAAATGTCAAATAGGTCAGCGCCCATCAGAAAGTCGACATTTGGCGTGCCATCGCCAAGGAAGTCCGGGCCCTGGGGGTCCACATCAGACGGGGCACCCACTGCCGTAAGAGGTGGGAGGACATCTGCCGCGGAACCAGGAAGACCGCCGAGTCACTGCTGGGGATGGCCTCCCAACCTAGGAGGGGTGCCAGTCGTACCCTGACCCCCCTGATGTCCCGGATCCTGGCGGTGGCCTACCCTGATTTGGATGGGCGCTTGAGGACATCACAGCAGACACAAGGGGGTGAGTATCAGCACATTCTGCTATCTTTATGCGCAGTGGAGGCGTCTGGGTGGGGGAGGAGGGTTGTGGGTGACATTAGGCCAGGGCGCTTTCTGTAGTGTAGCCCTCTCCTTTAGACATGGCCCTGTGCCCCCGCCCCCCACCTCTGTAGGGTGCCAAGTACAGCTATCCATGGTCCTGCATCACCCGTGTGCGCGTTTGTTGTCCCTAGACCTGTTGGCCTAGTCAGAAGTACTGAGTAGTGTACCCCGAATGCGCGGCTTAGTGCATGAGGCTCCTGTGTCTGTCCTCTCCGCCAACGGTGTTGACAAGGCATGCACTCAACCTGTTTTTTTTTTCTCCCCCCACCCTCTTTCTTTATCTTCTTGTGCATGTGTGCATTAGCATCATCAGGCGGAGGAGAATTGGCATCGGAGCACGAGGGAGCTGCAAGTCACAAGGCCCCGGTGGGCCGTGGAACAGACACCGAGGGCACCAGTGATCCGGAGGGCGAGGGGAGCACCACAACGGGGACCGGTGGTGACACCAGCGACACCGACACGTCCTCGGATGGGAGCTCCCTAGCGGTGGCGGCAAGATCCCGGCCCCCCGCCTCTACAGGTACAGCCGCCACCCAGCGCACCAGCCCCGCCCTCCCAGCAGCCCCTCAGCCTACGCTCCGTGCCCGCTCACCCAAGAAGGCGGGCATCTCCTTCGCCCCAGGCACCTCAGGCCCTGCCCCTGTTACCCCTGCTGCCCTCAGTGAGGAGGTCATTGACCTCCTTCAGACCATCATTGTTGGGCAGACTACCCTTTTGAATGCCATCCAGGGGGTAGAAAGGGAGGTGCATCGGAGCAATGCCTACCTGGAGGGCATTCATTCGGGTCAGGCTGCCCATCAACGATCGTTCAATGCTCTGGCCTCAGCACTGACGGCAGCCATTGTCCCTGTTTCCAGCCTCCCTCTTCTAACTGCCTCCACCCTGTCTCTGTCTCCTGTTCCTCAGCCTATCCCATCCACACCATCAGACCAGCCTGCACACACCTCAACACCCAAGAGCAGCTCATCCAGACACAAGCACCACAGATCCCACAAACAGTCACCCAAACAACACCCAGATGCAGACATGCCAACAGTCACTACCACCTCTGTGTCCCCCTCCTCCTCTTTTCCCTCCTCCCTCCCTGTGACGTCTACACTCACACCTGCATGCACACCACCATCAGCCAGTGCTTCCATCACCAGCACACCCTCCAGTACAGTCCGCACACGTGCAGTCACCACCCCCACTGCCATCTACACGTCCCCTGTGTCCTCTCCCACTGTGTCTGTCACCCCCTCTTCCAAGACACACAAATGCAGGCAGCCACCCACCCAACAGCCATCCACCTCACGACAGCCTACGTCACAATCACTTGCACCCAAACACAGCACACCTGACCCTCCTACAACCACATCCTCTTCCTCCACTCCCATCACCACTACTCCCACCCTTTACCTTGGTCCTAAAAAAGTTTACCTCTCAAATCTTAACCTCTTTCCCTCCCCTGACCCACCCCCTCCATCTGCTAAGAGTCCCAAGAGCACCTCAGCCACCACCAGCCCAGCTTCGAGTGTCACTGTGGTGCATGGGTTCTGGAGTCCACCCTTTGGCAACAGTGACACTTCTATCAGCAGCATGGGGACAGCCAGCCCACCCCCAGGCAAGAGGACACGGAAACTCAAGGGCCGCCGTGAGAGGACTGACACGGCTGCCCCCAAGGACCAAAGTTCGGCCACTTCACCTGCCACAACATCCAGGTGAGGCAAGGGCCAGAGAGCCTCTTCTAAGGAGCGAAAGGGCAGCAGGGCGGAGAAGTCAGCCAGCAGGAGCGCGGAGCAGGAGGGCCCCACAAGCCCCATCCCGGCTGTAAGGGAGGACATCAAAGGGCCCAGGACTCCGTCACCGAAGGGTCCTGCAACTGCACGGTGGGAGGGCGACTGAGCAGGGAGTCCAGGCCAGGTCTGGCTCCCTTTGTTTACTGGACAAGCACCGCTGAAGAGGGCCCCGCCGTGCAGAAGAGCACCGCTGAACAGGGCCCGCCGTGTAGAAGAGCACCGCTGAACAGGGCCCCGCCGTGCAGAAGAGCACCGCTGAACAGGGCCCCGCCGTGCAGAAGAGCACCGCTGAAGAGGGCCCCGCCGTGCAGAAGAGCACCGCTGAACAGGGCCCCGCCGTGCAGAAGAGCACCGCTGAACAGGGCCCCGCCGTGCAGAAGAGCACCGCTGAACAGGGCCCCGCCGTGCAGAAGAGCACCGCTGAAGAGGGCCTCGCCGTGCAGAAGAGCACCACTGAACAGGGCCCCGCCGTGCAGAAGAGCACCGCTGAACAGGGCCCCGCCGTGCAGAAGAGCACCGCTGAACAGGGCCCCGCCGTGCAGAAGAGCACCGCTGAACAGGGCCCCGCCGTGCAGAAGAGCACCGCTGAACAGGGCCCCGCCATCTCAAGCACCGCTCCGCTGGGCCCTTCCTGCAAGCACTGCTCCGCTGGGCCCCGCCGTCTCAAGCACCGCTGAACAGGGCCCCGCCGTCTCAAGCACCGCTCCGCTGGGCCCTTCCTGCAAGCACTGCTCCGCTGGGCCCCGCCGTCTCAAGCACCGCTGAACAGGGCCCCGCCGTCTCAAGCACCTCTCCGCTGGGCCCCGCCGTCTCAAGCACCGCTGAACAGGGCCCCGCCGTCTCAAGCACCGCTCCGCTGGGCCCTTCCTGCAAGCACCGCTCCGCTGGGCCCCGCCGTCTCAAGTACCGCTCCGCTGGGCCCTTCCTGCAAGCACCGCTCGGCTGGGCCCCGCCATCTCAAGCACCGCTGAACAGGGCCCCGCCGTCTCAAGCACCGCTCTGCTGGGCCCTTCCTGCAAGCACCGCTTCGCTGGGCCCCGCCGTCTCAAGTACCGCTCCGCTGGGCCCTTCCTGCAAGCACCGCTCCGCTGGGCCCCGCCGTCTCAAGCACCGCTGAACAGGGCCCCGCCGTTTCAAGCACCGCTCCGCTGGGCCCTTCCTGCAAGCACCGCTCCGCTGGGCCCCGCCGTCTCAAGCACCGCTGAACAGGGCCCCGCCGTCTCAAGCACCGCTCCACTGGGCCCTTCCTGCAAGCACCGCTCCGCTGGGCCCCGCCGTCTCAAGTTCCGCTCCGCTGGGCCCTTCCTGCAAGCACCCCTCCGCTGGGCCCCGCCGTCTCAAGCACTGCTGAACAGGGCCCCGCCGTCTCAAGCACCGCTCCGCTGGGCCCTTCCTGCAAGCACCGCTTCGCTGGGCCCCGCCGTCTCAAGTACCGATCCGCTGGGCCCTTCCTGCAAGCACCGCTTCGCTGGGCCCCGCCGTCTCAAGCACCGCTGAACAGGGCCCCGCCGTCTCAAGCACCGCTCCGCTGGGCCCTTCCTGCAAGCACCGCTCCGCTGGGCCCTGCCGTCTCAAGCACTGATGAACAGGGCCCCGCCGTCTCAAGCACCGCTCCGCTGGGCCCTTCCTGCAAGCACCACTCCGCTGGGCCCCGCCGTCTCAAGCACCACTGGCACAATGACAGTGCCGGATCTGTGTCGAGCTACTGTTCACGGTTCACTGTGCCCACCATGCCTCCTCCTTGACCAGTGGAGACTGTTATCCACCTGATGGACTGTGGCTTTGCACTCCCCAGGATGGCACAGTGGGCAATCCACCCTCTGTAGAGACATTGAGAGACTGTGGCTTTGCACTCCCCAGGATGGCACAGTGGGCAATCCACCCACTGTAGAGACATTGAGAGACTGTGGCTTTGCACTCCCCAGGATGGCACAGTGGGCAATCCACCCACTGTAGAGACATTGAGAGACTGTGGCTTTGCACTCCCCAGGATGGCACAGTGGGCAATCCACCCACTGTAGAGACATTGAGAGACTGTGGCTTTGCACTCCCCAGGATGGAACAGTGGGCATGGTGGCCCCTTCGTGGATCTGGCGTCGTGGACTCATGTGGCTGTGGTGCCGCCCCTTCCCTTCCCCCTGAGGTGCCTGTAGTTTTATCATCAGATGCCCCTGCAGTGTTCTCTTCAAAGGACTCAGGTCTCCTGTGTGGGCTTTGCCCATGTGTTGATACACTTTGGCCCACGGACACTTGGATTTCGTTCAATGTGCAGGACTAATTGCCTCGGTTTATCGATTGCACTAAATATTGAATTGATTTTTTATAATTTTTATTGTTATTTGACCATGACTTATCAGAGGCTATTTTTTACATAAATTTTAATTCTCAATTTAATGATGTCTTTGCATTTTTCCGGGGGGTTTGGGTGGTGTCACTGTGACTTGTTGCTCTGTATTGGTGTGTACATAGTTTGGGGGGGGGGGGGTGGGGGTCGCATATGTGTGTGCCGTAACCTTTCCTCCTCCCCCCTCCCCTGTGTCGTAGGTGCAGTACTCACCATTGTCGTCTGCGCTGGAGTTCGTACTCGTGGTAGATGAGCAGGTAGACGAGAGCAGGTAGGATGTTTAATTCGGGTTCCATGCTGTCCTCCGTCCTCGTGGAGTGCGTAGAGGTGAGCGTTTTCCCGTTCGTAGTCTGTTTCCGCCGTGTTTTTATCGGCGGTGCTCCCGTCCCGGAAAAGGTGGCGGATTGGTGAGTTGTGATAGCGTGGGTGGTACATTGTCTGCCGCCTGTCTGTTGGCGGTGACCGCCGCACTGTTTGTTTGTACCGCTGTGGCGGTCGGAGTGTTAATGTGGCGGTCTCTGTTGGCGGTTCCCGCCAGGGTCAGAATAGCATTTTTTGGTCCGCCGGCCTGTTGGCGGGTTGACCGCCGCTTTATCACCGACCGCCAGGGTTAGAATCACCCCCTCTGTCAATTAAGAGGTATGGGATTTCACAGGCAAAGTGATAGGATTGAAAAAAAGTAAAAAACCTGTCAGAATTTATGTCAAACCCAATTCAGTTATTTGTAGAACTACGCAATGCAGACTTTCAAAAGAAGCAGAAGAAGGAATGAAGCGCCTTATAGAAACAAAATATAGAACAAGACATTCTATGAGAGGTGCTTGGTAGTCTTTGTAACTCCTCAATAATGGGCCAATTATATTTAATTATATTTTGTACGTTTGTGCCGCTTTTGTGTAAAAAAACAATGTAAAGGCAGCGCTAACATTTCATAAATCAGGCCCTGAGTGATTTAAACAGAGAATAGTGCAAGACTTGAGGACAGTAATCAGATCTGGTGGTACAGAATCCTGCTGTAATACTGTTTCAGAGTCCTGCACATGCACAATGGTATACAATCATTGACTTATGCCAAGTGTTCTTCTTTATTCCTCCGCATGAGGATAGTCAATTTCTCCTCACATTCTAGTTCCAAAACAAAGTTCTCGTTTGCCGTTGAGTTCCACAGTGGGATACTGAAAGTCCTTAAATTTTTAGACAGATCATAAAGAAAGATTTGAATAATTTACAGCTGCCTGGTAACTCAGTCCTGGTGCAATATATTGATGACTTACTTGTGACATCAAAGACAAATGAAGATTGTAAGTAAGATACAATTGCACTTTTGAATTATGTTGCTGACAATGGTCACAAGGTTTCACACACAAAGATGCAGTACTGTAAAAAGGAGGCTATTTATTTTTGTCATCATCTTGAAAAAGGAGCAAGGAATGTTGCAAAGGAATGTGTATCATCAGTACTGAAAATAAGTCCTTCGATCACCCAGAGGGAGGTGAGAATGTTCCTGGGAATTGATGGCTACTGTTGCCAGTGGATTATACATTTTTCCTTGACTATGAAGCCTCTAATTAGTCTAGCTCACAGTGATATAATTTGTTGATGAATGTATGAAGCTCTTCCAGGATTTAAATGAAACATTATGTAATGCACCCTCTCTCACAATGCCTGATTACAATAAGGAGTTCAAACTTTTTGTCATGAAAAGAGTGAGGCCCTCATTCTGACCCTGGCGGATACAATCCGCCAGGGCCAACGGTCTCCCGCCAGTTTCCCGCTGCCCTGGGGAATCCTCCATGGCGGCACAGCATGCTGCGCCGCCATGGGGATTCCGACCCCCTTCCCGCCGGCCTGGCTCTGGCGGTTCTTACCGCCAGAACCTGGCCGGCGGGAACGGGCGTCTTGGGGCCCCTGGGGGCCCCTGCAGTGCCCATGCCCATGGCATGGGCACTGCAGGGGCCCCCTAACAGGGCCCAACTAGGCTTTTCAGTGTCTGCGATGCAGACACTGAAAAGCGCGACGGGTGCTGCTGCACCCGTCGCACGCCTTCCACTCCGCCGGCTCGATTCCGAGCCGGCTTCCTTGTGGAAGGCGCTTTCCCGCTGGGCCGGCGGGCGATCTGAATCAGATCGCCCGCCGGCCCAGCGGGAAAGTCAGAATACCCCTCGCGGTCTATTGACCGCGGGGCGGTATTCAGGCGGCTTCCGACGGGCGGGCGGCAACCGCCGCCCGCCTAGGTCGGAATGACCACCAGAGTGTGCCCTGTCAGGTTTAACCCAAAAACATGTGGGATTGTGAGGTCTGCATCGGATGTTGGATGTCGGATCTGTGTTGGATCCATTAGCTGTGACTGTACGTCTTCCAGGTGGTCTGAAGGCAATTGCCACTATTTGAATTGCAAGTGAACAAAGAAAAATGATTTTAATAGGGAGTACACTAATTGTGTTTGTTCCACATTCAGTTTTGATTTTGCTGACCCATATTAGGTCTAAGCACATGACAAATAACTGCCTTACAAGGTGTGAGGAAATCATACTGGCAGCAGAAAACATCTCTGTAAGAAGGTGTAATTTTCTGACCTCAGCTTCTGGTTAAGACAGCAATGAAGACAGAGGCAGAAATGATGATGATGATGATGAACCAGAACATACTTGCATGAATGTCATTGCGTTATGTACCAAACCAGGGACACATATCAATGACACTCCTCTTGAAATGGCTGATCTGATATTGTGGAAGCATCATACATGCCCAATGTAACTTCAGGACAAAAGGCAGAGTTGATTGCACGGGCAAGAGATTGTTGTTTTGCAGAGAATTGGAATGTGATTTTTTTATACAGACAGCCAGTATGGATTTGGAATAGTACATGATTTTGGGAGTTTGTGTTCACAAAGAGGTTGTACTAACACCTCTGGAATGGAGGAATGGAGGTCCTCAGGAAAGGTTCCTATACTCTTGATTTGTGTTAAGCATTACAACAACCAGAAGAAATTGTGGTGGGGTGGTCAAGTGTGCTGCTCATGAGCCAGGTGGTGATATGGTCACAGAGGAAGCAAACATGCAGACCAGATGGCGAGATACTACACACTTGTGAATGCAACTATGAGATTAAATGAGCAGACTGTAATGAACAAAACATAACAGAACAAATCAAGTGAAAGTTCTGTTGAAAGTACGGAGAATGTAAATTGTTTCTTGTTGATCCCACTGTCTACCTCAATAAGTAAATTGAGGGATCCCCAGGAGGAAGTACCAGAGGATGAGAAATGACAGTGGGAAATGTTAAGAAAGTCATTAACCTGTGTGGATCACTCTGGTATATAAACAAGTTCTTTCTGACAGTATGCTATATTTAATATTTACATCGCCACACTCATGCAGAAAGGTACTCAGTGACCAGAACTTTCAAAAATTAATGGTGCAATTCAAAATTCAGATATGCCTCAGACGACTTGTGCCAAAGATGTGTAATTTGTCAAAGAATTAATCAGGCAAAAAGGACTGTGGTTGCTAAGTGTCACATTGGCAAATCAGAGGGCCTCTGTACAATAGTCCACACAGACTTCATTGACATTCCAGTTTACAGTGGCCTTAAATATATTTTTGTGATTGTCTGCTTGTTCTCTAAATGGTTTGAGGCCTATCCTACCAGGAGATTTGGCAGTATGGCATGTTGATAGAATTGTTACCACAGATTGGCAAGCCAGCCTCAATTCAGACAATCGTGGACCTCCTTTTAAACATGAGATTCTTAAATTGAACTGTACAGCTCTGCAGATTGATCAACGATTGATCAAAGGTTCCATTGTACTTACCATCCTCAATCATCTGACATAGTGAAGAAGATGAATAGGACCATCAAGCACAAGCTGGCTAAACTGTGTGCTTCCACCAGTTTGAAATGGCTAGATGCTGTTCATCTTGTTCTCATGAGCATTAGAAGTCTGGACTTTCACCCCATGAATTGTTGAGGTCAGGGCCATGAGATTGGCCCACATGTCTTCAGCAAAACGTATCTCATTAACTGATGACATTAGATTATTGCAAATGTGTGGCTGATGGTGTGACACTTGTCCCTCATTAGGTGAACATGGTGGCAGCACTGTAAAAAAAAAAACTCAGTGCATGCCCTGCAACCGTGTGACTGGATTCTGATGTATAAGCAAAACGTGCACTGGGAAACTCTTTACCAGGTCATGCTTGTGACTAACACTGCTGTGAAGTGTGCTGGGGTCCCGCGGTGGATATACACTGCCCATATGAGAAGAGTGAAGGCGGCAGATGAAGAAGAGGTGACAACACACATTAATTCACAGAGTCAAGTTTGCAACGTGAATGTAGAAGGGGGTTATGAAAATTTTGAAACAGGTGAAGTAGATGAAGATGAAGATACTGATACAGGCACCAGGCACCAGTGGCCATTTTCAAATTGAGGATAAGAGTAAATAACATTTGGAGTGGGAGTATGAAGACATTGCCTCTGAGATGGAGAAAGCAGTTTACAGTGAGTCCAGCTGCTGATGCAGATCAAACCCTAAGTTCATTAATGAGTGAAGAACACTCAGCAGTAGTCACAAAGGAAGATACAGGGGTTGTACCACCAGAGGCAGTGAAATTAACTTACAAGAGAAAGAAATGGGAGAAGAAAGGCTAGAATTGATCAAGTAAGAACCAGAACTAGTTCGGATTGATTCAGAGAACAATGAGATTGATTTGCCTGTTGCTAAAAGACCAAGAAAGAAACTCTCAAATAGACAGCACACGTCACCTGAATGGGCTTATCTTCCGGCTGTGTCTGAAGAAGAAGAGCCAGAAACAGAGCTATACAGTCCAATAAACTGTTGCAAATAACTCTATGAAATTGAATTGGAAGAAGAATATACACCATGAACTTTCATGAATCTTGACAGTGGTGAAGTATATTTTGAGCTTTGCAAAGACTCCAGATGAAGAAACAAAGGGAGACCCTGGCGGTCACGGTGGTGGTCTGCCTGCCACCAAAGCGGTGGTCCAACCGCTTTGGCGGCGGTCTGACTGCCACATTACTCCTGTGGCAGTTGCGCCAAGGCCGGACCCACAGCACTGCCAGTTTCCATCCACAGGAGGGGCTGGCAGTGCTGGCGATCCGAATCCTCCAGGGCAGCGTTGCATGCAGCGCCTCCCTGGGGATTACGACCTCCCTCTCCACCAGCTTTTACATGGCGGTAGCACCGCCATGTAAAGGCTGGCAAAGACGGGGTGCAGTGGGCCCCAGGGGGGGCCACTGCACCACCCATGCACTTGGCATGGGCAGTGCAGAGGCCCCCATGGACAGCCCACCGCACAATTTGCCGTCTGCATCGCAGACAGTAAACTGCGCAATGCAGTTGTACTCTATGCAGCGCCTGTGTGCCCTACTCACCGCAACATTGCCACCGGCTCAATTATGAGCCGGGCGGCAATGTTGTAGGCTGTTCCTCACTGGGCCAGCGGGGACCACCTAATAGGGCCTGCGGGAAATTGGCCGCACTGACGGCAACCTGACCGTGGTAGATTGGCGGGTGGCATTTTCCGTCAAACTCGTAATGACTGCCTAAGTTTTGAAATTATGAAATGAAGAAAAAATACTTGGCTTTAAAATTTGATTTTAATTTTTTAATATAATTTTTTTTTAAAGAAAGATCTATTGTTCTTTTGAAGAAACAAGCATTTCTTGAAAATAGATTTTTGAAGTTGCACACTTTTATTTTTTGTTTTTGATCTCAGTAGAAATGGCATACAGAAAGTGCTGTAAAATTGTTAGTGTGATCTCATTGATACTAATAGTCTTATTTGGCTTATTGTGGTCCTTATTTCTCTGGTAGGATATACCTCCACAGAGATTGAACTACATAATATGGCTGAGCGTAATACATGGTTACACAGTAAAAGTTTAGTTAGGGGATTTAACACAAAATGCTGGGAGAACATGTTGATTTTATAGGGGTTCACAACTGCATGGTGTGTACTTTTATCTCTTCTTCTGCAGGTTAAGGTGCAACATGTCTGCAGCTACCTGTTTCACATGGTGTATCGGGTAATGCTTTTGTTAGTATATTTAATAATCAGGTGTGTCGATCACCATACCTGTCAGATTTCAATGTTTCGCTGGATAACTTTCCTGTTTCTGAAGATGCTGGGAATAGGATAACCTATGGCAAATATTTGAATACAGTTTCTCAAATTAATCAGGATGCTAAACAGACTAACGGGGAGCATGTGTGTAAAGTGAAAAATTTTTAAGGAATATATTAAGAGGAAAGTTAAATTTTGAGAGCTTGAAAAGATGAAAAAATCTAAAAGAGCAGATTAAGGATGAGGAAGAATTAGGTTTTTGAAATTGCATCTAAGATTGAGAATGGAGCATGAGAGAAAGGGTGAAAAGTGTGTAGTGTGTCAAGAACCTATAGGAGTTAGGTCAATAGAGTTTATGGGTGAGAGTGAGTTTGAAAATTGTTATGTTGATAGTGGTGATTTTCAGGTTGATGAAGAACCACAAGTCTAAGAGGAATTTATTATGTATTTGGTAAGACTGCTTATTTCGACCTACCTCGCAATTGAGTTGTTCTTGCAATTTGGCTTTAATATTTTCTAGATTTTATCATGTGAATGAATGATGCTGTTGGTTTGAAGAGAGTGAAGTGTGGTTTGGCGCAGATAGTATTAGGTGTATTAGAAGCTGCTATTACTTCCATAGGAGTGGCTATGAATGATGTGAAAATTAAAAGATTATCTATGATTTTTGATAGGCTTGCTTGTAATAATGCTGACGCTCTAGCCCTAATTAATCCTGAGTTAATTGCTTTGGGTGCAATGATAATGCAAAATTGCTTAGCGCTAGATATCTTTCTCGTGAAGGAAGGCCGTATGTTCAGGGGTTTGAAGGTAAGAGAGAGCTGCACCTTCACTTCCAATAAAGTAGGGTTAATAATGCCTATGTCCACAATACCACTAATATGTCTTGTGACGTTCAAACATCGGAAGAGAATGGCTTGTGGGAAGCAGTAGGTTCCTGGGTTAATTAATTAAGAAAGGGGTTCAGTAAGGTTGATGAATGGATTGATAGTTTGGGAGGTGGCCTGTTTAGTACAATGCTATCCCCTATAATTGCTGTGTCGATGTGAGCAGCCCTGTTTTTCTGTTCAGTGGAACGACACTGAGATGGAAAGTCAACTGGATAGTCAACTGAAGCTGTTGGAGGATTTGAATCACAAGAAGCAGAAAGTGATGCAGACTGGGATATAACTCATAGATTAATTGTGGGATTGTTTGTGAAGGTAGAATAGTCAGAGGGGGAGTTTGTAAAATGTTTTCGTGTATTTTAGATTTGTGTTCATTATTAACAATATATAAAACATGGATTCATTTACACAATTACATATACACAGGAATGGTGCAATTGCAAATGAAACAAACGTGCTTGGTCTTGTTAAAATGTGTTTTTCTGGCTTATGTTAACTAGGCCTCAATTAAGCCTCAACACCATTATTTCTCCAACATGCACTGAAGCACAGTAATGTTTCCTCATTTCCACTGAAGTTGTTCTTGCTGTTTTGGAAGAAAACTTTCCAACACGGACAAAGGTATACTGCATTTTCAAGGTCTGTCTTCTAGCTCATTGTAATACATTAATTTCAAAATAGTTTGCTGTTATCATCATCACACAAGCTTTATTCGGTCATAAATAACCATCAAGGCAATAGAAAAAGCACGTTCATCCAAAAATTTAAAATCTTAAGAAAAGGGAATTAAAATCATGGGTGAACGTTTACAATAAGGTAAAACCATTAATTTCTTATCCTATAAAATACATATTTACAGATTTCTAAATATTTAAAATACGGGTACGTATATGCCATGCAGCCACAAGGAACTTGCTAACTGCATAGATTATAGGAGTCGCAGTATTGCTCTTCAAAGTCCTTAAAGCAATACCACATTGTCTTATGCCCAAATTCTGGCAAACTGAACAAATCCACTTACGCCGGGTAAGGGCATACACTGGACAAAAAAATATAAAATGTTCGACAGATTCGAGAGCGTCATTACAGGCAAGACATAAATCGGATGTTGATGATGATCTCCAGCTACCGGTTAAAGACAAGAACCGTAGGCATCCGGACGGAAAATGGGCATACAGACTCTAGCCCAATGAATCAGGAATAAGATCTAAATACGGTCCAAACTGAGGATACCACTTAAAATCATGAAATTGGTTAGTCAATCGACCATGTGATATACAAAGAAGGTGGTTATTTCTTACATAGGACCAGTAGACAGATTTCAGAAATTGTTTCTGGGCCTTTCCTTAATTCTGTGGGTTCTCCCAATAGCTTCCAGTCCCAAAATGCTAAACCATTTAGACACAAACCTAAGCCATGGGATAGAGACTGCATTAGGTCTTTTTAAGATGTCAAGAAGGGAGTCCCTGTAGATGGCAAGCTCTGGAGTAGTCCACATCCTTACCCAGAAAAGCAAGGGTCTCAGAGCTATCAGATCAGAAATGCAGTTAAACCCAAGGTCCAAGAAAACTGGAATCGAGGGAATACATGGCCACGCAAGTATTGCTCTAGCAAAGCAATTTTCGCCCACAGACACTTTATTAGTATTACAAAATCCTCACTCCTCAGCACCATAGGCAGCAGCACCCTGCGCTTTTGCCAAATAGATCTTAATAGCCGGGGAGACAGCTTTCATGTCAGTACTTTTGTAAAAGCGCAGGATAGCGCCTGACCTATGTTGAAGAAGTGACACACTTTTGCTAATCTGATCCTCCCAATGTAAGTTGTTTGAGATCCGCACTCCCAAATAATCTATTGAACTAACCTTGCTCCAGGGGGCCCCATCTAAAATGATGGTACATCTCCTTGCTGGTCCTGAACTAAACACCATTAGTTTGGTTTTGCCAGCATTAAGTTCCAATCCATAATCTACACAGAAAGTTTTAAACCTGTCAATAAGAATCTGAAGGCCCTTTGGGATTTTAGAGATGAGGAGGGAGTCATCTGCAAAAAGTAGAATAGGAATTTTCTGTGCATTCAGGGATTGGGCATCGTTTTGACAGAGAGACACAGCTTGTACCACCTCATTTATGAATAGAGTAAATAAAGTTGGTGCCAATACACATCCTTGGAGAACCCCCGCAAAATGGCAACATGATCTGTTAATTCTCTCTAGTTACCATATCTCATCTGGGCATATGTGTTTTCATGTAGCCGTTGTAGTAAGTGAATTATATTGGAAGGAGTGCCCATTCTATGCAGGACATCCCATAACTTTTCTCTGGGGACCGTATCAAAAGCGGACTGATGGTCCACAAAGACAACATATCAATTTTGCTTAGCAAGGACTACATATTTCCAGTATAAGAGCATCAGCCTGAAAACCTGGTCCACCATGCTAATTTTCGGGCGGAAGCCCACCTGGAGTGGAGATAACACCTTATTATCTTGTGCCCAATCCAATATCTTATCCAAAAGCTGCTTAGCAAAGATTTTCTGGAGGTTGTCAATGAGACTAATAGGTCTATAATTGGAAGGGGAACTTACGTCACCCTTTTTATAGATGGGGATTATTTCGGCCCCTTTCCAGGTACTGGGTATTGGGCCCCCAGCTGCTATAATATTTGAGACCGTGTTTATGTACCAGGACCATATTACTGGTTCAGATTTATAAAGATCCCCTGGTATCTTATCTGGACCTGGTGCTTTAGTAGATTTTAAGGAATTAATTGCAGCAATATTTTCCCCCAACGTAAAAACAATTGGGTCAGCAAGATTAAGAGTATCCTTTCCTTGATCATCAGGGAGGTGACATATTTTAACCATCTGCGGGGGGGGTGATTCATAAATTAAGAGATTGCTAGGTGGAGCGTAAAGTTTGGTAAAGTGATCCACCCAGCTCTCAGGTTGAATAAAAGTGAGGATTGTACTCCCACCCCCTCTGTATCTATTGTACAGTAACTTCCAAAATGTTGCGTTATCATTATGCTTAATTGCATCAAGCAGGTTCTGCCAGGTTTTGTCTTCCCAGCTTTTTTTGCCTGTGTCATAGTTTTATTGTAGGTAAGTCTGGCTGATTTTATCACCCCCTGTGAATGGGACATAATGGCTGATTTTAGTGCTAATTTGTCCTAATTCAGCCTTGGAACAGTCCTTGTTAAACCACTCGCTAATGTTTTGGTTATCATCTAGCGCCAAAGTTATGGAGTTAACGTCATTTTCTGGATGTGGAAACCTACCTTGCGTCAATGAGATGCAAGGTAGGTGTTCCCGTGCAGAAAACGACTCTATGGCCATTGTGCCATATTTATCCCCCTGTGCTAAAATCATTCACGGGGGATGGGGGCCTTAAATAATGGTGCTAAGCTTGCTTAGCGCCATTATTTAATGCCTGGGTATGGGTAGGCGTTAGGGGACCTCTAGGCCTATTTCCATTCATCAGACACCATGGAAAGAGCCCACAGATGCTCTTCCCTGGCCCCAGGGACACCCACACCAGGAAGACACCTAAGAATGGGGGGACCCAATCCCAGGTAAGTAGAGGTGAGTATATAAAAAAAATGTAAGTGCCATAGGGGGGCCTAACGTGGGCCCCCCTACATGGCACTGAGCCCAAGGGCCATGCCCAGGGGACATAAGTATTTAGGTATAGAATGGCTAACCACACCACAAACTTTATATATATAGCTATTTTATGACTGATAAATAAGCCGATTATAACTACTGGAATACATTTTAGTATATATGAATATATCTGAATACTTAGAACAGTTAAACTGTTTGGATACTAATATATCTGCTGCCTCTGAGAACTTACTGGAAAAAACTGTTGTTGCTTGATATGAGAATATATGTAAGGTATATAACGACAATGTTTCAAAAATATTCTTGGAATATTGTGATATTGCTAATGTTTTTACAATGTCTAATATTAAAATGATGAAATAAAACTGATTAAATAAGAGAAAATAACCAAAGAGATGACTTGAAATTATTGGTTAGAATTCAAGAAAGTATCTGCTACTGAGAAGACACCAAAGCTCTGACATTTGTACCTTCAGGGACCAGCATGCTTGGAAAAGATGATTATGTGAAAAAAGTATTTAGGACACTGTACCTGGCGAACAATAAGATACAATTTGGAGAACCATCTCACCTCAGTTAAGTCTTCTATCAGTTTATTAATGGTAGGCATCAGGTGTTTGTCATCCTTGAATCCTCAGTTTCATAGGTACTGTTGACACTTATGCACACATGGCAAGGCCATCATCGATCAGCTTTGATCATTCTTGTTCTCCTTGTTTTCTGAATATGATTAGCCGGATTCACGTGGCAGCAATCTATATGTAGGAGGAACAATGTGCAGTTTTACCTTTTTGCTCTTCATTCAACCCATACCATAGATTAGAGATGGAGAGTAAGCAAAGTTGTCTCCATAAATGTACTGATTTTGAGCATAACCTGCACTAGTTGTAGTTTTTCCTTGTGGCAGCTCCGGTAGTTGCTTGACTCTGCCACAAGTGTATTTTTTTTGTATGTACCCTTTATTGGTTTTCACAGGATAAAACACAACAGTGCAGATCATCAGCATTTCGGTATATGTTCGGTGAAAAAAAGAATGACAACAGTGATAATAGGTTCCCAATTCCCCCTCCCCCACTGCTGCTCCCATCTTTCCCTAATGAAGCGTGAACCAGTGCCTATTGTTGATGAGATATAACAAACATTCCAAGCCCTATGGTTACACCCTAGGATTGTGGGCAGTTCACTCTGTCCCCATAGTAGGAGCGCTGCGTCTCTACGCATGTCCATTCTCCAATCTCCATTTCGCTCAACTCCAGCAGGTTTTTCAATTGGCCATCATTATCTGCCTATTCATAAGCTAATTCACTCTAAGGTACTAGTTCCACGCTCGCCATATCCTCAACATTCTCACCGGGTCCTGGGGTGTCATGCAAGTCAGCAAGCATGCAGTCAGATCATTTTCTACTTTTTCACCTCGCCTTACGTGTTTTATCCGCACTTCCTCTGTCACCGCCCATTATGACAAATCTCAAAGATAGTCTGAGTATCTTGGAGGAGGAGCCCCCAGCCATTTTATTGCATTGAAATGTTTTGCAAGCAGGAAACCCAGTAAAAGAAATTTCCTACTCAGTTTCTTGTTGTCTGGGGTTGGTCTCAAGCCTAACACAAGGATAAGGGGTGTGGGTTGCAGGTCCCACCCAGTGGCTCAATTGAGACTCTCTACTACATTCAACTAGCATTGCGCCAGAGATGGGAAGTGCCACGCTACAGGCATAGACTGTATTGAATTAGGTGAAACCGTGCATTAGAGCTGACCGTTTGTACACCAGGATGGACCTTTTCCCACTTCCGTGCGGGCAGGAGTTCCCCTAAGGCTTCCTCCCCCTGGCGAGGGCTTTTGGTATTATTCTCAGCAAGCCTTCTCGTATCACCCGTTATATATTTGAAAACAGTCTATGTCCCACCACCATGGATAGGAGTGATATAACATCTGTGCTGGTTGCGCTCTGCTGGGTAGCAAAGACATATCACTGTGCTGTTGAGGAAAATGTTACATATTGCAAGTATTACTCCGTATACAGCGCAAAGGGGTCAATAACATCCTCCTGAGATATAAATGTCCCACTCCAAGTATAAAGCTTCAAGTACATCACAACCTTCATCTTTCCATTTTTGTACTGACATCAGATCCGCAATTTGCATTAATGGTTTCAAATCCCATTGTGTATTGTATTGTATTGTAATCGTATTTATATAGCGCTTACTACCCCTGATGAGGCATCGAAGCGCTTTTCGGTGAGTAGCACGCTACTCTGGAACCCAACAAGAATTATTGATGGATTAGTATCGGGAAATAATGAGTTCAGTTTTAGTATTATTATGAGGTAATTTGAGCCGTGGATATTAGAGTTTGTTAGTTAGATTGACTGGAGTAATGGAGGGGTGGAGGAGAAAAGAAATCCAGAAGGGTTAATTGGGAGTATATCCTTCATTTACTCAACCCAAAGGCTTGGGATGAGTAAAGGAGTATGTGGAAGGGTTAGGGAGAGCATAGTAGCAGGGTGAGATAAATGCGGGAGAATTTAGTAAGGTTGTGTGGGAGGGCACGGTAGTAGTGTGAGGTTTGGTGAGTTAGATGTGGAAGCGGAAGAAAGAGCTTAGGCAGAGTTATTTAGGAGATGAAAGTAGTAGAAAGGATTTGGGATGAGTCAGAGTGAGAATGGAGGATAGTTTGATAGGGACATGACATATGATGATGGGTAGATAAGTATGATAAGATGAGAGCAGGAATTCATAGATATCTAGTATAACAACCCACCCAGGAGCCACGCAATGACCCACAAACATGCCAAGCACAGAAACAACATATACACATACATACATACATACATATATATATATATATATATATATATATATACTTACACACACACATACAAACATACATGAATACACACACATATGCACATACAATACATAATTAGAACCATGGGTAAAAAATTACTTAGTCAAACAGGTTTAAAGAGTGTGTGTGTATTTTTTGTTATGACATAGTAGCGATACATATTATCTAAAGAACTATACATAACTAGAAATATACACATAATCTGAAAAAAATATTTTTCAGCATAGGCATATGCAGTCCATAGTTGTTTGAATATGGTGGTTATGAAGGAAAGAGCCAACTCTTGAGTAGTTTTCTGAAGACAAGAAAGTTATCTGTGGCTCTTGTAGTTGGGGGTAATGAATTCCATAGTTTGGCTTCTTGAAAGGAGAAGATGTACCACCTATAGTCTATTTCTTGTATGGTGGTGTTCTAAGGCGGGGTGTTCAGTGAGTAAGCACATCAATAAAATCTGACTGGTCTGACTCCCCTTGGTATTGACAGAGAAGAGGGAATTATGAATGGTGAAAACAGCCCAACCACATGCCACCAAGAAGCAGGCCACTGATAACATCAGACTGATGGCACCATCATTCTTAATATATTCGTGGAACATATCTTGAGTCAAGAATAAGGCTACAAACACGGAAGTGGTTGAATACCTCAGACAGTTCCAAGTGATACTGTGGCAAGAGGCTCGGTATGGATATTCAGTGCCCCTGGTGGGGTACATGGAGATTCCAAAGATCCCCACTAAACTCTGCAACAAGGGTAATGCAAAAGGCAGCCAGGCCATTTATATTGCGCTGCAACTAAACCTTCAAGTTAAATCAATATCATATCCAGAGAACTGGCTCCAGGAAGTCACAATAGAGGGCTGGGTACACAAGGTGAAACATCCATTAATATTACTGAATGTTTACATTAACCCAGAACAGAAGTCAAAGTTGGCAGAGGTCCCGAGTCTGGAAACAACAATCATAAATGAAATCAGTCCACATCCACAGATCATAATAATCTCTTTGGACTTCAATGCTAATCTCTTCATTCCCAGGGAAAATGATGACTATCTCCAGACACAAGATGAAATATGGAACATTCCACAACAGGCAGTGCCTCCATTCATATGTAGTGACCATCGGGTCGGCATATCCCTCACATATGGGGCATGCCATAACACCCTCTTGGGTGTTTCTCATTTTCGACACACCTGCTGTACTATAAAGGGCATGTATGGTGGCACTCGCACCCCACTCATGAGCAGAACAGGGAGTGGCTGGCCCCTGTGGGAGCCACGCAACTGCTTCTTTTCTAACCAGTGGATTGGGTGTTGTAGATGTGCTATCAGAGTTTTATGTGAGGTGCCTCAAGTCCTCCCCGCTCCCAGGTTTTTCCTGAGCACGGGTAAGTTAATTCATTTCCTTTTATTGCCCACAGAAGGTCAACAAATAGGTGGTCTATTTCATTGCAATATTGCCCGGGAGATGTCATAGAATGTTCCCTCCAGCACATGCACGCAGCAGGGGAGCACCACCATCTTCATGATTCTGGCCCTGCCAGCAAGGATAAGGGAAGTTCCTCCCAGAATTGTACCAAAGCTCGAAGACATTCCAAGACTCTGCCAAAGTTAAGTTCAAAAAAATTCTGATCTGTGTGAGCCAATCTGACCCCCAGATAACGTATCTCCTCTGGCCTCCACAAGAGTCGCACCATTGGAAGAACCTCAGTCAGGATGCCAACCAGACATGCCAACAGAAACAGCTGGTACTTTTTTATGTTAACATGCAGGCCCGAGGATTCGCCAAACATTTGTAGAGCATTCAGAAGTATTGGGACTGAGTATTCTGGGCTGCGTGGATAAACTAGGATATTGTCCGCATATAAGTATATCACATGGGTGGCATCGCCCACTTTGATGCCCCAGGGTCTCAGTGCATAACAAGCCAACACCACCATTGACTCTATGGCTAAAGAAAATAGGAAGGATGAGTGGCATTGACAATGCTCCTATATTGTTGGAATCTGCTGGAGAACACTTCTTCTGTGTGTATCCTGGCTGCCAGGTCAGTATATAATAGTTTGATCCAAGCTGTATAGTGTGGACTGAGTCCCACCTCTACAAGAACCTGCCAGAGGCCATGTCCTGGCTTGCCCACAACGTCTCCCCCTCCTGTGACCTGCCTTTACACATAGCTCGCATACTCACTGGCCAGTCCATCAGACCATGCACCACAGGTCAGACTGTGACATCCCACTACACGAGCCCGTGTACGCAACCACATTCTCATGCGTAGCTTATGTTACCATTAGCAAACCCCTTCTTTAATTCACGCAGCTACCAGGGCCCTTTACATTCCTACAACTCTCCCTGCACTACATATAACAGTCCATTACCACCTCTCCTGCTCCACATCACTTCATGTAGCTATCTTACTCCTTCTGTTTACTTTGTTTTTCTCGTAATGCAACTGCTTTGGGAATGCATTTGTTTCAGACAAGACTATCAACATTGTAACAATTGTCTCTATGTTAAAAACCCAATAATAATATTTTTTTTCAATGAGAGCAGCAGTTAATTCTTAAAAACTTGTAAAACCATTAGAACAGAATTCCACCCCAGCGCCCCCCACACCTTGGGCAGTAATGCTAACATGTCCTGTCCTAAACTAGACAGACCGTAGACTGGCATCTCCTGATCCATATCCATACTTTGTGAGAACAATCAACCCAAACTTTTAGTACAGTAACTTCAACTGGCCTAGAGGCTGGAGCCCAGTGGTTGTAGCGAGGCCAAAGCACTCAAGAAGCCCCCCTTGTGCCCAGCCATGTCTTTCCCTATTGCTCGTGCCGGCTCATTATTAACATATTGGCCCTCATTCCAACCCTGGCGGTTTGAAACCGCCAGGGCGGAGGGCAGCAGAAGCACCGCCAACAGGCTGGCGGTGCTTCCTGGGCTATTGGGGAACTAGCGGTTTCCCGCCGGTTTTCCCCTGGCCCAGGGAATCCTCCATGGCGGCGCTGCTTGCAGCGCCGCCATGGGGATTCCGACCCCCTTCCCGCCACCCTGTTTCTGGCGGTTTACACCGCCAGAACCAGGATGGCGGGAACGGGTGTCGTGGGGCCCCCTAACAGGGCCCCACGAAGATTTTCACTGTCTGCTCAGCAGACAGTGAAAATCGCGACGGGTGCTACTGCACCCGTCGCACCCCTGCAACTCCCCCGGCTCCATTCGGAGCCGGCTTCCTCGTTGCAGGGTCTTTCCCGCTGGGCCGGCAGGCGCTCCTTTGGCGGGCGCCCGCCGGCCCAGCGGGAAAGCCAGAATGGCCGCCGCGGTCTTTTGACCGCGGTGCGGTCATTCGGCGGTGACCTCATGGCGGGCGGACTGTCAGAATGACCGCCTTTGTGTACAATCGGTCTGCATCAACTTACGTGATATCATCCTCAATTTGTAGTAATGTGATTCCTTAGAATAGATGATAAATAGCGATAATATTTAGTGGCCACCTCCCTCCCTGAAATAAATATGAATCAAGTACAGCCAGGGCAGCGAGAGCCCCTATTCAATCTCACAGCAACTGCCAGTCAGGGCCCCCCTCTTTCAGCAAAACAGTACTCACAGTTCCATGTATGTCATTTAAGAGGAATCCATGATGGGGCTGTAACTGCCTGTGCCCGGGTCACTCCTACGCTGCTGAAATTAGTCTCGGAAGCCCTGTACCGCACCCTCATCCCTAAGGGAGCCATCCAGAGAGAATACGATTTGTCTTGTCGAGCTGGAGGCATCACGGTCCATCATTTGTCTTTTCCATTTTTTTAGCTGGGCTGAGTGTCTCAGTGTGCTCCGACTGCCGCATCATTTCATGTCGACTCCTGGCTGGGTCCCCCAGGAAGCATGTTCCACCATTCGCTTGTGTCATCCGAAGTGAAGAAAAAAAGTACTTTCTTCTCATGGACCACCCTCAATTATGCAGGGACCACTAAACTGTATATCAAGCTAAGTTCTTTCAGGGCCTTCTTGAACTCCTGAAAAGTCTTTCTATTATTTCGCACTTTTTAGATATAGTCCAGGAAGATTGAGATTGGATGGCCCACAAACTGAGGGGGCCATGCACACATACATGTTGTAATATAGCATCCGGTCCATAAAGTTGAATAGGCGTGCTATGAAGGCATGCTGCGGTGCACCTGGCCAAGGCGAGGGCACCAGCACCCAGTGGACCCGCTCTATCGTAAAGAATATGGAGAGTCTCAGAGGGAGCAGTGTGCCAGTAATCCATTCTTCCAGAAACAGTTGCAAAGATTGCCCCTCTGCCTTATCCAGAAATCCTACAAATTGGAGATCATTTCTCCTGGATCTCCCTTCAGAGTCTTCTATGCATTTCTCCATCCACCCCATAAACTTCTGTAGTGATGAGACAGTAGTCTTCCACTCAGTCATTCCCCACTGCCCTGCCCCCAGATTGTCTTCAATGACCCGGTCTGTCACTTTCCAGAGATCCATTTGAAGGAGGTTAACATATATGGCCACCAAGTCAATCTTGGTAGCTAATTCAGCATGGGAGCCGTCAATGGCCGTCATCAAATCGGACAGTGACGGGGCTTGGTTGACCATATCATTGAGATCAGTCCCTGAGTGTTTCGGTGGGTCGCCTGCTGGTATGGCACAGGTATACTTAACGATTTTGTTGGAGTGGCCAGGTTGCTCCGCTTTGTCCTTGCATGGTTTAAGAGCTGTTGTCAAGGGGCCGCCACCACTGACCTGCACTTATCTGGCAGACCCCTGCACAATAATCTGCCACCTACAGAGGCAAAGTTCCAGTGTTACTGTCACCACCAAAGTAGTGTTGGCGGGGGCTTCCACAATGCCTAGTTAGCACGAACAGTTTATCCTTAGACAGCACCTTGGCCACCCTTTCATAAGGGGAATATCCTTGCCAGATTGGTGGTCGCCCTCTACCTCCAGCATCCAGGAATTTGGTGAGAAGCTCGAGGCACCAGTCATACTTTCCGGGCCCACTTGTCCCACTGCATCGCTGACACAATATAAGTAACTTGCCACCTTGGGAAAGATGATGCGTGGGGGGTGAAGGACCCTCATTTATGACAGCAGTTGATCCTCACCTGGTCATCCACTTCTTGCAGTGAGGCGTCAGGCCGCTCAGGCCGCAGTGCAATCAGGCCCCCAGACTCTCAATCCTCATCGCCACGAGCCAGGTGGCCACCCTCCCTCCAGGGCAGGCCAGGCACGTAAATAGGCAGAATGGTAATTTAATCCTCACACTCCACTAGCCAGTTGAGCACTGCAGCCCCATCTGGCACCAAAGGGGCATGCAGGCACTCCCTGGTGGGCGGCTCCCTTCAATCGCGGCTCCAACCTCAGGGCGCTCCCACTCAGCACCGGAGTGACCCGCTCATTCTATTCACACCAGCCCTCCTCCAAAGCTGTGCAGCACCCACTCATCAGATTCAGGTAGCACCATGTCCAGGCTACACGAGTCCAGGCCACAAAGTCCTCTAGAGGGTCGCTCTGTACAGACATGACATCACAGGCTCAGGTCCTTCCTGTTAAGAGCACGTTCTTCACAGTGCTGTTACCCACAGGCTGCCAGAGCAGGTAGGCATCAGCTCACAGTGCGACTGGTGCAGGCTGATCGTGACAAGAGGTTCAGTCATCTCCACTAGGCCGGCGGCCCACACTAAGCTCATTTCTCAGCATGGTCCAATAGCAGAGAGCCACCCAAGTCCTTTCCATTCAAGGGCCCTCATGCAGCACCAGGGCCAGACTGTCCTTCACAGCTCAACACTGTCCATCCCCTGAGTGCTCAGCACCACACAGGGCAACCAGCACAAATCTCAGGAGCTTCCAACAGCACCCTGAGCACCCTTCGGTCCAAACCTCTGAGATAAACATCTTTGCTTTAATTTCATCTTGGCTGGGGCTGAATCATCCTATGAAGACTGTTTTCAGCAGGATAAATTCACCACATGAATATGTGCTGTCTTGGTCATCTGTATTTTGGGCTGGTTCTTAGTACTTTAATCTGAATAGCTGCTATCATGGATGTCTGTCTTTCTAGAGCAACACTGCAGATCATTGACAACGGATGCACTTCCTCATTCTCAGATTTTTAGTAAGGAATGTTTGCATATTCCATGTACAATTCCCTACTTTTATATCGTTTTTGCCCTTGGTTCCTTTGCAAGGTGATTGGAGGTTCCTAATACACAGTCTCTGCACTTGAACTGGCCTTTCTTCCTTATGATGTGCTTTCCTGCACAGTGTCAAAAGAGGCTTGGTCTTTGGCACTTTTCTCTTTTTGTGATCAAGGCAGACACCACCACTCATTTTGTCAGGTCACTTACACCATTCACTTTTCCTTTACTTTTACCCATGCAAAAGCTTCCTTTCAATGTGCCTCTTGCCCTCTCAAGAGTTTAAATGATCTGCCAATCTCTAGAATGTTCTTTGCTAGAATTCCAGTGTAGACAATCTGATCTCTCGCCTTTTTATCTGTGTCACCCAAACCTGTGCTTACAAAGTGCAGAACCCATGCATCCTGTTTTTGTTGGGGGTGCCTCAATAAGTACTGCTCATAATGTGCGTTAATCTAAGGGTTCAATTGAGTAACCATTGACATAGTCAAGATGTATCCAGTGCTTGTATCTGTAAATCTAGTCCCCTCACAGAAAGAAGCAACATCAATGCGTCAGGGTGCCATCCATAACTTAAAATACCTTCAGTAAGTAGTGTAGTCAAGCCAGTTACATGTTCCAAATGAGCATGACATTGAAATGTGGGTGATTTGGAGGACTGGCAGGTGTGGACTATCCTCACCTGCCATATGTATGGGATATTTGTGGGTACTTCATCAGCTGCCATTTCTGGCCAGAGCGGGGACCAAACTTGTGACATGAGATACCGGCAGGAGAGGGATAGGGTAGTATTACAGCCTAATGCAGTGGAGTCATGCATAGCCTCATTGCCAGTTGTTAGGTCTTCAAGCAGTGCCTAATCATGGCCTTAAGGAGACACATGGAGATGGAGAGATACAGCAGTAATGATGCAGCACAAGAAGTGATGCACAATACCTGAAAGTAGGTTTGCCAGGTCCCCCTTCTGCAAGTCATTGCCGGGAGACTTCCACAAGCGCCCGGGCCCCAGTCTCACAAAACCCAGACTTCCAGTGTCCCAGGGCACTGCACCATATTTTTCGAGCTCCTCCTGCACTGCTGCTTTCTGCCTCTCAAGAATCTCTTCCCCTCCCTGAGAATTCTTTAATGAAGGCCATAGTGCAGTCGTTCAGTGGGTGCACCACTGGCACACCTAAGGCAAGCCTGTCTGCACCTATCTGTGCCTGGACAGAGTCCAGCACCAGGATCCCTGGCCTCCCCAATATTGCAGATACTCTGCCGCCAATCTCTGTGTGCTGGACCCCGGATGAAACAACAACTGCTGCCTTCCATCACCTCGCTCCACAGTGGACCCTTCACCCGCACCTACTGCTGGTTCACCTCTGCCATGGGATCGACCGCCACCACAACAAGACACCACATCATCCCCGATGGCCGAAACCTCACCCGAACAACTCAGCTGTCTCATAATCAATGCCAGATCCCTTTGCAAACACGACACTGAAAGCTGGGACACCTTATTCGCCCTCGCCCTGATGTGGCCTTCATTACAGAAACATGGCTCACCCCCAGGTCCGTCTCAGACATCGCGACTGCTACACCCTTCAGTTTAAAGCTGAAACACTGGGACAACACTAACAGTCACAGAGGAGGCATCGCAATCATCCACAAAGAATTGGCTGCACCACATGAACTTCCAGCTTCGCCCTGACTATGGCCCTCATTATGAACACAGCGGTGTTAACCGCCGTGTTCTGTCTGGCAGTCATTTCACTGACCGCAAGCCCCCCTGGGACTCCGCCGGCCGCATAATTAACATTCTGCTGGGCCGGCGGGCGGAAACAGAATGCCTGGCCAGGACATTGCTGGCGGCTCCACATGGAACCGCCGTCAATGCCTCTGTGCAGCAGGTGCAGCTGCACCCGTCGCACAGATAGACCTGCGCGATGGGGCACTTTGCAGGGGCCCCCAGGGGGGCCCCAGAACACCCCTTCTGTCAGCCTTTTCCTGGTGGGGGAACCCGCCAGGGAAAGGCTAGTGGCTGTAGGGATCATTATCCGAGGGGCAGCAGCGCTGCCCTGTCGGATAATGATTCCGTCCACTGTCAGGCTGCCTGTCGGAGGCAGCCTGGTGGTGGAGGAGGGCCAGTTGTCCCTAATGTGGCGGTCTGGGTCGCCATGCCGGATGGCGGTATTTACCGCCATGCTGGATGGCGGTATTTACCGCCACCACCGGCATAGCGGCCCAGACCGCCAACTTCATAATGAGGGCCTTTATAACCACCATCAAACGTACCCTCACCTAGAGACCCCCGGGACTCTGAACCGGCCTCAGTGACGCCATCACTGAATTCATACACTTGTCTTAGAATTGGAATGCTACCTGTTCTGGGGAGACCTCAATTTCCACCTAACCGACCACACCTCCTTGAACGATTGAGCAACACAGGCCTTAAGCAACTGGTCACAGACCACATGCACAAAGCATAACACACGCTGGACCCCATCTTCACGTCCGGCCACAGAATTAAATACAACCAGACCACTGAAAACACCTGGTCAGACCACTCCATCATACATTTCACCATCACCGAACCTCCAAGTCCCCCCTATTAACCTCAGTTCGCAGTAGGACCAAGGTCACCCAGCACCAATGAAAAGACGCCCCCATCTTTGCCAAATTCATCATCACCTCAGACCTGAACCAGGCAGTAGAAGACTTCAACTCCTGGATCTCCAGTGCCGCTGACCTAGTTGCGCCCACCATACCGTCCAGAATGCACAAATCAAACAAATGAACCAGCTTGTTCACCCCGGATCTCAGAAAGGCAAAACACAGATGCAAAGAACTGGAAAGAAAGTGGTGAACCAGTAGGAACAACTCGGACCGAGCCACCTTTAAGGCGTCCCTGAACAGCTACCACTGCCAGCTCAAAGCCACAAAGAGGGAGGCTCTGACACACCTGATCGATACCAGCACCAACCAAACCAAGGAACTCTTCATCATCGTTAAAGAGTTCACCTGCTTGTCAGCCACTGAAAACATGACCCCCCCTAACAGGAACTCTGCAACGTCCTCGCCGACCACTTCCATAGCAAGATAGCAAACATCTACATAACTTTGATTCCCAAACCTTCGACCCCCCTCTGCATCCCATCCACCACACAGGCTGTCTACCCACTCACCGCATGGGAACAACTCAGTAAGGTGAACACAAAAAATGCTGATGAACTCCATCCCCTCCGGCACACCCACCGACCCTTGCCACCACCGATTGTTCAACCTCGGAAGAGTCAAGATCAGCCACCAGCTTACCACCATCCTCAACACCTCCATCGCCACTGCTACCTACGTGAACGTCTGGAAGCACACAGATGTTATACCAATACTCAAGAAATCCTCAGTTGACCCCAGCAAACCCCAAAACTACCATCCCAGCACCCTGCGCCTGTTTCCCACAAAAGTCCTAGAGAAAGCCATCAGCCTACAACTCACCCAACACCTGGAGAAAAACAACTTGCTGGACCCCTCACAATCGGGGTTCAGAGCCAACCACAGCCATGATTGCCACAACTGATAGAATCCATGCCATTCTTGACAGAGGAGAATCAGCCGTCCTAATCTTGCTTGAGCTCTCCACAGCCTTCGACACTGTCTCCAACCACACTCTCATCAACGGACTGCAACAGATAGGGATCACAGATGACGCGCTCAAATGGATCACCTCCTTCGTCTCAGGACGAACCCAGAGAATCCGCCTCCCGCCCTTCACCTCTTAACCCAAGCACACCATCTGCGGCGCCCCTCAAGGCTCCTCCCTCATTGGGAATCTCTTCAATATCTACATAGTACCACTCAAGGACATTGTCTTCTACACTGAAGACACCCAGCTCATCACCACACTCTCAGTGGACTCCACCACGACAATCAACCAGCTTTCATAACTGCATGAAGAATGTCTCAACCTGGATGACGAACAACTCCCTGATGTCAGGAACTGTCAGGGGTTGCTGGCTAGACTGGTGGCAGGGAACACAAAGGAGGCAGAATACTGATATAGAGCTGCCCAAAATCACACAGAGAGTCAGAGGAGAGAGGGGATCCAAAAGTGAAGCTCTATTCAAGGGAATAAGAGAGATAAGGATCAGAAAGAACAGGCATTCAAGAAGCAATGTGGTACCCAGACTAACCAACACCTCAGGATGAACGTGCAAGAGATATATATATATATATATATATGTACGTATATATATATATATATATACATATATATATATATATATATATATATATATATATATATATATATATATATATATATACACAAATATATATATAATAGCATAAAGAATAAAGAGAATGTGGGGTTAAGCACGCAGGAGCTCCACACGGTAAGACTGAAGGTCAGTAAGTTCCTCACCTACAATTGCTGTTACAGATTCTGACTGCTAATACCCATATGTTGGACATACATGCAAAGGCTGGTTCTGTGGAGCTGACCCCTATGGTGATGTTATAAAAGTAACTGAAAGACAATACTCACAGTGGACAAGAAACACCACCTAGGTTGTCAGCTGAGCCAACATACCCTGGCGATCAAACAGGAACACGCAAGGCAGTAACAGCAAGGGTGCAGAACTAAATACAACCATGATTGACAACGAGCTAGCAAGGAGGAGTGCTTAACAGGAAAGAAGGGAAAACAAAGGGCACACTTGGCAGACAGCAAGCAACAAACATACAAGGAAACTACAAGCAAGACAGCAGGAAAGCAGAAAACTAGGAACTGGAACAAAGAAATGGAAAGAAAGCAAAGACTGGGAAAAGGAAAATACAGATGGGCAGGCTTCAAGGATGCACAAGGAGTGCTGGTGCAGGATTCAAAGAAACACAGAAACCAGGAAACACTGCCGTCAGAAATAGTACAAGGAATAGCTGAGGCTTTGGAGTCAAGTAGCACTGCAGGGAGTGCTAGTTCTGGAACAAAGGTTTGCTACAGCTCAGAAACAGGAACAAGCATAGCTACAGCTCAAGAACAAGGAATAACAAGAGGTCAGGAACTCAACTCAGGAAATAAGAATAACAAAAGCTCAGAAAACAAGGGAAGAACAACTATGGCTCTGAAACTTCAGGAAATAAGGGCTCAGAAACTTCAGGAAACAAGGGTTGGTCTCACCAGAAAACAGCTACAATGACCAAAACTGGGCTGTAGGGAGCTGAGGCTTAAAAGGGCTCACAGTAATCACATGCATCAGGTGTGAGCAGGCTGGCAGCAGCCAGCTGCAGGTATGCTGAATTCCTTCACCCATCCTTGGCCTGCAGGGGTGAGAAAGCAGTGAGCTGGATTTTCTAGGTAATGGTCTCCCAAGCATGAGCAGACTGGCTTCCAAAAAACCCAGCATGGATTGGGAATGAATGGTAATTCGCAAATAGCATCGAAATGGTTGGAAGTCAAGATATGCATGCAGGTAAGCTTATTAGGACATTGGAAACTCACACAATTTGGAAGCCTGGTGATGGGCACAAAAGCGCAGGGAGCGAATCATGACACCTGAAGCTCAATACAGACAAAACCGAAGTACTGACCTGCAGAAGACACCTCCCTCTCGAACGACTCCTACTGGCCATCAGAACTAGGACCCACCCCTACTCCGAAAAACCACGCCCGCAACCTCAGCATCAGTCTGGACAGTGAACTCTTCACGAAACGCCAGGTCAACTGAGTCACTTCATCATGTTTACACACCCCCTGCATGCTCTGCAAAATCTTCAAGAGGCTCCGCCTCAGCACCAAGAAAACAGTGACGCAGACACTCATCACCAGCAGACTAACCTACGGCAATGCACTGTATGCTGGCACCACCAACGCACTCATGAGAAGACTTCAGACTATCCAGAATGCAGCAGCCTGACTCATCCTCCACCTGCCCAGGAGGACCCACATCACCCATCACCTCAAAGACCTCCACTGGCTCCCCATCCAGAAAAGATGCCTATTTAAGCTCCTGACCCACACCTACAAATCCCTCCACAACATAGGACCCTCCTTGAACCACTGCCTGAACTTCCACCGATCCCCCAGAAACCTCTGCTCCTCGCACCAAGCCCTCGCCCAGATACCATACATCCAACACTGCCACACAGGAGGTCGCTCCTTCTCCTACCTCACCACCAACTCCTGGAATGACCTCCACCTCCGTACCTTACCCTCGCTGACCCACTTAAGAAAGGGACTCAAAACCTGGCTCTTCGACTGACACAGCAGCACAGCACCTGGATAACTGCTAGGGTGAGAAGCAGCGTTATATAAACACGGACAGATTGACTGATTGATATTGCATGTATAAATGACATTTCAGTCAGGTAAAGAAACTTATCGCAAGCACACAGGAACAATGCTAGAAGGCTTTGATGAACAGGAGCCTCTGTTGTTTTAAGCGGGACACTGGTAACCACCTCAAAAAAATACTTTGGCTTGATTTTTATACCTGAGCAGACCTTTGTTTTGGGAAACATCAAGCAAGTTCTGTTCAGTACTTTACAAAATATTTGATGTTTTAGGTAGGGCAGGCATCACCTTTTGTTCCCACCTTTTTTGATTTTTATAATTTTGTTTTTTTGTTGCTGGAAGACCTGGCTTTTAGATGGTGATGTAGACATACCAATTTGGGGATTAGGGGCTGAGGTACGAGTGTAAGGCAATGTGTTTTAGAGTGGTGAATGCCTGGAAATATATTTTTCCTTTTTTCTTGATGCTATTACCGAATCCTGAGTGCAAGTGAATTGACTATTGATGAATTGAATGATGTTTGTGAATTAAGGAATGTTGCTACTGTTGTAGGACCCCTTCAGGACCTAGGTTGGGCACCCTTATTTCAGCTTTAGGCCTGTAACTTGTGTTTTTCACATTCATATGCATTTTATTCATTTTCATATTTTTTAACACAGTCTACTTTTAGCTCATTGCTTTTATATTTTAATCAGCTGCCACTTCCTAGGAAAACTGAGTTCCTGACGCACATTTTATCAAGCCGTTGTACAACAAGCACTCTGTGCCCTGCCGAAGGCTGTCATGTATGGTATGTGATATGCTAACTGGTATTACCAGTCCAGAAGGCAGTCCCTGTTCACTAGACACATGAATAAATCAGGCCTGTTCCACAAACTCTGTACGCTTCATTGTATAAACACCACGTAGGCCTAAGGGGTGCAGAGAGCATTCCAATCATAATCATCCTAAGATGCACACCATACCACAGACAGCTTTGCAGATCCTGGTGCTGACTCTTCAGCTTCCCGAAAGGATTGCCACAGAGACAACAGGCAGACCCTTGCCATCCCATTCAGGTCTGGGGTCAGGGTTACTCCCTTAAATCAGGACAGGCAGAAGGGGTACAACCACTATGATCTCAGATCTAGACATAGGATGTAGGCAGTAATCTCTTTGCTTTCTAGAATCATACAACCTGGAAGGGTTGATTCTCTTCTTTACAGTGGTTGTAATGATGATTACCATGTTATGTTTCATCTGCTTTATTATCACAGCCCATGCTTTTTGTACGAGGATGTTATTGCTTCAATGAATGCATTGAAATCAAGTTTGCATCTTGTGCCCTACCTTAGCATGTGTGAGTCGCTGAGCGAAAGGGGTATAATCTGTTTCCATGACTTCCCTGAGGAATCAGAGTGTCAGGTCTAGGTTACCACAAATCACCTCCTCCCTCCCAGGGTTGGGTGAGGCAGTGTGGGCTAGTCAGGAGCCAGTCCGTCAGCTTCCAAACGGTGTGGAGTTTACTCAGTCTCCCACACTCAGTGGTGCTGCCTCCCTAAACATGCAGTCTTAGTATCATAATAGGAACTACACAACACTACAATGCAGTCATTGGGTGTTTCTTTAGTGCCTCTAGAGTCCTTGTTTATATCTGCATTACATGCTCTTTGAAGAGGCTTGGGCACAGAGCCTTAATTCAACACCATTCAATTAAAATTAAACAGGCTATCAAGCCACAACAATTACCACAGACAATCTGGTCCCCTGTCATGATAATCAACAGTTGATGCAAAAGAAGAGGCTCCAGAATGCCTGCTGCTAGACACATCAGCCTTAGTGTGGTCTCCTCCTTCATTTTGCTGCACCTGTTTTTGTTGGCCTTAGGACTCTGAGCATTTTACCACTGATAACCAGTGCTAACGCTCCTTAAAACATAGCAATATTGGCTTAGCTCCAAGTTGTCATATTGAATCTACATATAAGCCTCTAGTAAAGTGCACTACATTTGCCCGGGGCCTGTAAACCTGTAAATTAAATGCTACCAGTGGGCCTGCTGCACTGACTGTGCCACCAACTTACATAGCCCTTTAAACATGCTTCAGGCCTGCCATGGCTGAGTCTTTGTGTGCAGTTTAAACTGCCATGTTGATCTGGCAAAATAAATCTTTTACCAAGCCCAACTCTTCCTCTTTAAAATATATGTCACCCGTAGAGCAGACCCAGGACAGCCCAGAGGGCAGAGTTCAGAGTAGTGAAAGAGTAGGACATGTGCTTTTAGTCTTACATGTCCTGGTAGTGAAAACTCTTCAATTCCTTTTTCACTACTGTAAGGCATATTTCTCCATAGTATAACATTGGAGTTACCTTATTACACTTTATAAGTGTAGCTTCCAAATGGGAAGAGATGACCCCTTCATGTTTGGTGTCTCTGGTATCACAATTTAAAATCCTAACTTTTTGTGACATCAGCTTTTAAATTGCAATTCTGAAAATGCCACTTTTAGAAAGTTAGTATTTTCTTGCCTTGACCATTTGGTGCCTGCAGCCTATCTATGATCACCTGACTGGGTGTAGTTGGCAGTTGTGATTTGAGTAATCCTCCTAGACAGCTATATAAAATGAGAGCTTAGATGTGACTTAATGGGTAATCCTGGGCAGGATGGGAGGGAGAAGCTGGGCGCAGCCTCACACACAAAGGGTTTAACAACCCTGAATTGTCACTCCAGCCAGCTTGGGGCCAGAGGATAGGAGAAAGGGGATTTCTTGCACTTTAAAGCCACTGTCTAGAAGCTTCTCCACTCTTCCAAACCAGGGCACCAAAGTATAAATACTGGACCTCAAACATCACCAATTCAATACAGTTCTGGACCTGTGGATACTCTGCTAGGAAGGACTGCTGTTACAAGGACTGCCACTCTGCTGGACTGCTGCTCTACAAGGAACTGCTGACCTGTTGTGCTGACCTGTGTCCTGCTGCCCTTTTGTCTGGAGAAGAAGAGCTGGGCCTGCACCTCCATCTTGCATCCAGGACCCTAGAGTGACTCAAAGGGCTAGTCTGCTGGCCTCCTGATTTGAGCCTCCAGCACATAACAGGCTCCCAACAGCTCCGGGACCCGATTTCAATGGGTTTCTGACCCTCAGAAGGTGTCTCTCAGGTTCTGGGCCCTTGGTGTGGTTCTAGAGCTTCCCACAGTAGGCATCATCCCCAGGCATGGATCGCCACCGCAAAGCTCCAGTCCACCCATCCGCGACACCCAGCCTGCTCTTCATGACCCACCGACCCTCACCAGCGACTCTCTCCTTGCTTTCGGTAAACTTCTTTACCATGAACGCGACTCTTTACACAAAACTTGAGAAGGTAAACCTTCATGCAGACTAATCTGTGACTGTATCTGACCCGTGCTCCATTGCTGTCGGCTTGAACTTTTAACTCTGACCCCATCCAGATATCCCCGGTTGCACTTCATGCTTTTAGGCACTATTCTACAGTTTATTATTTAAAAATTCATAACTCAAGTTCTACTGATTTAATTTTTGTGGCTTTGGTCTTGCCTTTTTTTTTAAAAATTACTATGTTTTTCTAACCTGGTGTGGGATCCTTTTTGTGTGGTGTGTTCACTGTATTACTGTTTGAAGCGTTGCACAAATACTACACACAGTGCCTCTATGGTACGCCTAACTGCCCTATGCCAATCTACAGGGATTTTGGGCACAGGTTAATTTGTGGTTGCTTGTATGCTAACTAGGATTGTCGCTGCTAGACCAAACCTCACACCCTAGTCAACTAGTAACCCAACTTCTAACACCTTCTTTGGAGATTTTAGCATGGCTTTCGACCATTAACAGAAATCAGCCCTGGAAAGAATTAGACAATTGACCTATTAAGCTACAATTTCTATGTGCAGTCTGGGTGCTATATACAGATACTTGAGTGAAGGTAAAACCGGCTATAATCTGTGCTTTCTTGAGGTCCTAAACATTTGGTTTGACAAACCCAATATGCCCCATCCAAAAACTATCACCACTGACCTAGTCATATTGAACCTACATCAGATTGTACACAATCCCACACACATCGCTGGACACATCCTAGATGTAATTTTTGCAAACTATGAACTAGTTACTGTTCAAAGAATCACATCAATCACATGGTCAAATCACCATTTGGTAACTTTACGACATAAAACACTACAAATCAACACATCCAATAGCACCTTACATACATATATCTATCTACCATGAAACAAACTAAATTTTGAAGACTTAGAAACACAACTGACAGCCAACACAGATCCAGACACAATAAATTCTGTTCAAAATCTTTGAGCGGCTTCAGGAAGCTTTCGATATCCTAATATAACTCAGAAAATTAAACAGGACAAAAGAAAACCAACACCTTGGAGAACACAGAACTAAAAAAGATAAAGCAACAAATCAGAAGGCTGCAACGAACGTGGCACAAAACAAACAACATTCAAGACAAACTTCAGCTACACAAAGTTAACAGAATATACAAATCAAAAAAGCTAGACAAGGTACTACTCAGCAGAATTCAAAATGCTAAATCGGCAACTAAAGAATTTTATGAAATTCTCAATTAATTTTCAAAACCTAAATGCACGGAAGGAAGCCAACCCACTACTCGAGATTTCACAAACAAACTGATAATTCATTACACAACCATGTCAGACACATTAGACTCCTATTTAAAACAAAGGAAAACCATCAGCACTAACCCATTTCCTAAACTACCCCCTAAGAGTAAACCAACCTAGCCTCTGCACTCCTTCAAACAAATATCACAAAGTGAATTTATGGATTTGGTCAAAGCAAGCAGGCCTTTTGACTGCCTTTCTGGCCTTTGCTCACCACACATCATCAAGAACACGTTTTTATCTACTTCTGCTACTACACATGTAAGAAGAATCATTAATAACTCTTTAACTAAGGGAACTTTACCTGAAGACCTGAAAAAGGCAAACATACGCCTGTTTTTAAAGAAAACAAACCTGGACCCGCATGAGCCTAACCCCTACAGACCAAATACAAATGGACCTTTCATGGGCAAACTGATAGAAAGAGCAGCATTCACCCAGATGTGTCAATTCTTTGAAGACAACTCCATATTTTTGGACTAGCAAACTGGATTCTGCCCAGAAAGAGGCACTGAATCTGCACTCGTAGCAATCTGGGATGATCTTAAAAACACAGTCGACTGCAATGGAATTGCTGCATTGCTTCTGTTGAACCTCTCAGCTGCCTTTGATACTGTTGACCATGACACTCTAGTTCAAAGACTCCACAAAGCCAGCATAGAAGGGACTGCTCTTGACTGGATTACATCCTACATTCAAAACAGAACTAATATCATCTATTCTCCCCCTTCTCATCCAAACCCTACCTCTCAAAAGCAGGGGTCGCTCAAGGATCAATCATCTCACATATGCTTTTCAACATCTACATGATGTCACGACCAGAACTGATCAGTGATTTTCAACTCACATGCTACAACTATGCAGGTGACACACAAATACTCCTTAAATTGGAATGCTCCAAAGATTTTGAAAACGCAGAAATCTTCAGTTGCCTCAGAGTTGTTGATCAGTGGATGACTTGGAGCTATCTCAAACTGAATGCCTCCAAAATAGAAATACTCACATGTGGAAACTGGAAAACTTATGCGCCTAGCCTGACGATCTGGAACCACCTCCTCAAGTATCTATGAAAGGTAAAAACCCTGGTATTACCATGGATCCAAGTTAACAATGAATGCCCAAGTGGGCAAATTAGCACGATCAAGCTTCATCACCTTGAAGACTCTGCAGCGCATCTTCCCCCACCTCGGATTTCCACACAAGGTGTAGGCTACTATTTCTCTTGTACTATCTAACCTAGATTATGCCAATGGCCTCTACCATGGATCCTCTCTATCTACTATGAAAAAACTACAACATATTCAGAGCTCAGCCCCCAAGCTAATATTACATGTAAAGCCACAAGCCCACATCTCCCCTGCCTTGAGAGCCCTATATTGGTTACTGGTTGCCAGAAGATCCACCTTCAAGCTGCTTTGTGTCACCCACAAAGCTATACATGGAACAGGACCACTTTCCTTCAGAAACAAAATAACCAAATGCATTCAACAAAGACACCTCCATTCAAGATTGGCAACCTGCCTTAAAACACCACCAGACAAGAAAAATACAATAGGTGGTATAACCTTCTCTGTTCAAGCAGCCAAACTATGGAATTCATTAACCCCAAATATAAGATCCGCAGATAACTATCTTGTCTTCAGAAGACTAGTTGGCTCTTCCCTTCATAACCACCATATCCAAACAGCAATGGACTGCCTATGCCTGTGTTGATGAATATTTATAATATGATTATGTGTATATTTTAGATTTGTATAGTTCTTTAAAAAATATGTATAGTTACTATTTCATAATAATAAAATAGACACATACTCTTTAAGCCTGTTTAACAAACGTATATTTACTCACGGTTAAATGTATATATGTGTGTATGTATGTGTGTGTGTGCATCTGTGTATATGTATATGTGTGTGTATATACATACATATGTGTATATTATTCTATGCTTAACATGTTCAAAGGACATTGCAAAGCTTCTAGATAAGTTGTTATATTAGATACTTATGAATCCCTGCTTTCTTTTTTATATCACAATGAGTATATGTTATCTTAACTATTTTATCAGCAAGCATTTCGCTATTGAAAAATTGAGGAAAGATAAATTAATGTTGGAAAAGCACACTTATAAATTAACATCAAATATTGCCAATCTTGAAAGTCTGTGTTTGTAAAATGCAATTTTACATCTCACACTATTATACCCATTATTATATTCCTTACTCATATACTTCCTTTATCTTTATTTGCATATCTATTTAATACTCTAGTCCTGCTTTACTAGAGAAAAAACTAATAAATATATAAATTTTTAAAATATATATTAATAAATTAGAAAAATAAAAATAAAATAAAATGTACGCTCTCGTAAGCTTTAATCTGCCTCCCCATCACCCTGTGTCTCTATCAATCTATCCTCCATCCCCACTCTGACTCGTCCCAAACCCATTCTACTACTTTGATCTCTAAAATAACCCTGCCTAAGCCCTTCCCTCCTCTACCACATCTAGCTCACCCCAACTCTCAGTGTACTACTATGATCTCCCAAACAACCCTACTAAATTCTAACTTATTTATCTCACCTTTGACTCATCCAAAACCCCTTCTAATACTATGATCTTCCTAACCCCTTTCCACAGACTCTTCCTTCCTCCATCTCTCCTGTACTAATCTCAAACTACATCATATTACTATAAACTCCCAATTAACAGTTCTGGATTCTTCCCTTCTCTATCCCTCCATTACTCTAGTCAATCCAACTAACAAACTCACATATCCTCTGCTAGAATTATCTCATACTAATAACCATACTCATATTTTCCTATACTAATTCTCTACTAATTCCTCTTGGGTTCCAGAGTAGTGTGCTTCTCACCAAAAAGTGCTTTGAGGCCTCATCGGGGTAGTAAGTGCAATGTAAATACAATTACAATAAATCAGATAATCTCTGCCAACAGCCATACACTCAAAGTCCCTAAACAAGATTGTGTTCTCGTTCCCTTGCTCTTTAATTTAAACATTGTCATTGGAGTGCTCAACTCAATGCTTTTAACTCTCATCCTCCCAGACATGGTCATTGTCACTAAACCTAAAAATGCTGACGGTGTAGTTATATTAAATCTCACTAATGTCAGACTTCAAATTACATTAAATCGCAACAAAAAGAAAGTTGTCATCTTTGAGAGGAAAGTTAACAAGACCAGCACATGGAACTGAAGTGTGAAATCACTTGAAAACAATTGAAAATACAAACAGTTGGGAGTTTGGTTTGAAGATCGAGTGAATTCTCTCAACCAAAAATAGCCTCACCTTGTTTTGCCTTCAAAGCCTTGATGAGAACAACTAGAAATTTATCACTGATTCCCATCCTTAAAGTCCCAAAATCAAGGCTAATTCCTACACTTGCATCCGGTGCAGAGGCGTTTCCTGATAAACTTGCCCTCTTTCTAAATATATCACAATGCAAAAAATACGGACTCCTGTGCAACCTACAGCAGAATTCAGTGCAGGCTCAGATAAGGATAGAAGTCTGCCTGATGGATAAGTGGTTTTATACACAAACTGAGACACACTCACAGGCCCTCCCTCCAACGTTACATCTGGGATGAAATTGTGCCAGGGCCTACAGATTTAATGAACTCGTGGATAATCTTCTTGAACTCTGCCTTAACAACTCTAAGGGCAGAAGGTCTGTGGGAATCAGACCTCCCATTCTCCGCTTTCAGGAACGCTCTTAACAAACAGGCAAAACAAATGTCCTTTCTGGCACACAAAGCAATTTTCTGAAAAAACAACATGCATGGATCACAATGAAAACCTATATAAAGCTTCTATATACAGATACCAGAGCGCGCGTTCGCACTGGCCACTACATTTTGCGTTCCTTCCCCATAGGACGGGACACCACACAGGGCTACTCTCTATCCGTGGACCTGTTTGCAATGGCCATGGAACCACTGGCTATAGCACTAAGCTCTTGAGGCCCAGACTGGGTCATTGCAATAGGGCTCATTTGGCAAATTGTCTCACTGTATGATGACGACGTACATATGTACTTACAAAAACACGTTCTCACACAGCCTCATTTATAAAACTTACACGTTTTAGGGAGGTTGCTGGCCTAAAGTTAAATTGGGGCAAATCATGTATATTCTCACTGCGGAGGGTGGCAATAGATTATTGTGACCAGTTACAGAGAAGACGCCTCCCCTGGGCCGTTGACACATTCCGTTATTGGGGAGTCAATGTTTTTCATTCACTCAGGAACTTGGTGGGGGGTAATCATGAGCGGACACTGTCATCCTTACAACAGTCCATGCACTTCTGGATGCGTTTACCTTTGTCCACCATGGGTAGAGCATCGATAATTAAGATGCTGGTGCTCCTGCACCTGTTGAATCTTATTGCTGCTCTTTCAGTGACTCTGCCCAGGTCCTTCTTCCAGTCCTACTGGGGTTTGGAGATGGCCCTGGTATGGGGATCGGCACGTAAGAGAACCTCTTTGATGATCCTACAGCGACCTTGCTCAGAGGTCAGTTTGGGAGTTCCTGATTTTGAACTTTGCTGCAGCGCAGTTACAATGGCCCATGTGCTGGCTAGCAGACACCTAAGCGGGGGAGATGCACTTGATATGAACTGGTCTGCGAGAGGACAGCCTCCTGCTATGGCTGTTTTCCCCGGATGTGCGGGGCTACAAGCCTGGGTTTCTGCGGCGCATGGCCAAACTCACCTGGACGCTCTATATTAACACCCCACGGGCACCATCTCCTTATGCACCTGAGTTGCCTTTATGGGACTTGCCGATTATGCAGGATCTATTGGACATGCATAACTCCGTCTCTTGGAGGGAGGCTGGGCTAACACACTTAGGCGATCTGTATCAAGACGGGGCCCTACTCTCCTTCCAGAACCTTCAGGAGCAATGTGGCATGGGCGCAGGCCTCTTTCTTGCTTACTCAGCCGTTAGGCCACAGCTTGTTAACACATGGCCTCCTGGAACATCTGAACCTCAGATACATGCAGGGCTACAGTGTATCCTCACACATAGTTTAAACCGTAGAGCTATATCGGCCCTATACAAGGCACTTTATCATGGGAAAGATTGTCCATCATCCCACAGCAAGGTACACTGGGAAGACGTCCTAAATACAGAGCTCTCCACTGCACATTGGGATATGGCCCTAATGCAGGTTAGGAAGGTGTCCTGAAACGCACGTCTGAAGTATGCATATTTTAATTATGTTCACCAGACATATCTCACACCCTACCGGCTGAAAAAAATGTTTCAAGAGACAAGTCCTTGTTGCCCCAGATGTAATCTTGAACTTGCTACTTTCATACACATGGTATGGGAATGTCCACCGCTGTTGCAGGCTTGCACAGAAGTTATGACACAGATTTCCTAGAGTGCAGAGGTCCATATTCCACCGACCCCACTTGCTTGTCTTCTCAGAATATTACCTTGCACAAAACGCAATAAACACTACTTGAAAATCACTGATCTTGCGACAGTGCTTTATAAGCACCTAATAGCCATGCACTGGAAGGCACCCCAGCCTCCCAAAATAGACTACTGGCTGCGAGTTACTCACAAATGGGTTCTGGCTGAAGCCAAGGCCATAGCTGCTGACAGTCTACAACATGGTGGTGATGCCGTCGTCACGACATGGGATCTCGATACGATCCGTCTACATAATAAGTCGCACCCGCCAGAAGAAGCCTGACATTTTGACGTTCCGACATGATTGACGCTGCTCACATCTTGATGATTATGTATCTTCCCCTTGAAGAGGGTTCGCAGAATTACCATTAACATAGGGATGCACATCCCCCCAGACAGAAGTAAATCTCTTGCCGGGAATACTCCCCTAACCCCGAGGTTCACGCTAGGCAAATAGAACCACCTCTCTCTCTCACTTTGTTTTTCTCGCTCTGTATCCTACTAGATTTATTAGGTAAATGTTATATTGTGCTGCCCAGATGGTTTCTTAAGTTTTATGTCATAGTAATGTTGATGTTATGTAATCATCTTCTATTACGAGTTGAGTCTTATCGGTTTATCCTGCAATAATATGGATATGTAAGGATTACGTATACCCCTGTATGCGGAAACCGTTGATGATGTACTGTCTTTACATGGCTGCTATGTGTAAGTTGAAGTATGATTGTAGACAAAATGCCAATAAAGAAAGTAAAAAAAAAACCACCTATATAGCTCTTTGTCCACTGTCCACAGAAATATGTAGCCCACACCTACCAAGTGTTTCATAAACTCAGGCTTATACACCTATGTTTTGGACTCTTTACTTCATTGGATTTTGTTCCCAAGTGGGCACAACCCTCACCATCGCAGGAAAGTCGGGTTTGTAGGATGCAACAAGAAACTTTGCCTCACCGACTCTGCCTTGTTCTTCTCTACTCAACGAGCGCAGGATGCGGCTAATCTGTCTTTTAATCGGTTTGGAGTTTGTCATCATGCCATCACCTTCTGTCTGCAAGGTGGTGACTTGTCTTATAGGTGGTTAGCAAAACTGACCAAACAATAGTTACTCACTACAAATCAGTCTGGCACAAAGTGCTGATTATTCTATGAACTCATCCTAAGGGCAATTACTTCTGTACATTATCCCTTAAAACACAAAATAAACTCTTCTTTGACACTACACATACGGGTCTCTGCACTGCTTATCTTCCTACAGTGGCGTAACGAAACTTGAGGTTCCCCCACCCGAGCAAAGTCCAGGGAGGGGCCCTCCACTGAAGCCACTCGAGCTCTCAGAATTGGGTACTGTGCTGAGGAACGCCCTGGAGCTCTTCCCCCCACGCACCGCAGAGGTTGCAGGGGCCTTTGTCATGCCACTGTCCTCGTAGTGATATACATCTCAGGAATTATACAGACTTGCCCATCCATCTCAACAGACCCAATTCAGATGAAAGACTCACGATTTTTGGCTCTTCCATCCTAAAACTGCCTCCGCTTCAATAGAGTTCTGAAATGTTGGCACGATTGCCGTCTTATGCCAGAAATGGCGCCCAGTGTTGATCGTTTTGTGAGTTGAACTCACGTGTAATTATAACAGAATATCATTCTTTCAAATGTAAAACAAACTATTGTTATTTATTAACAGGCCCTGCACCTTTGGGCACTTCGTTTATAGATCTTATGGATCTATACTGCGTTTCGACCGTGTCGTTTTAGTGGCGTAGTTTTATCACGAGATGAAACAGTAATAATTATAAGATGTTCATTTTATTGTTATTGAATATGATGGGTTTGAATAACTGAAATAAATAAGATTGATTGACAAGCCTCTAGACATAAAATTTGGATATATATATATATATATGTATATATATATATATATATATATATATATATATATATATATATATATATATATATATATATATATATATCTGTGGTTTTACTTACTTGACTTGTGTGATGTCTGTATTAACTTTATGCTCCATGCACCTCATACAAGTATTCTTAGGTAATTAATTTGTGTTTTGTGGGTAGTACAGATGAGCCTTCGCTGTCGCTGCCTTTGATTGTTCCTACATGCAAAGTAATTCTGAGCGTTATTTGTTCATCTCTTTTCCAATATGGCGCTGGAGGTCCGAGCTCTAATTGTTAATTGAGGCACAGCACCCACTCACATTTATTCTCGCCAAAAACAGCCAGGTGAGCAGGCCAGGTATGTTTACATCTGCCATGTTCTGCTTCTCCCTTTCAATTAACTTCTAATGATTGTAAGACTTTGGCATTCTGATCCTTTAATTTACTAATGACTACAGTCTGGTTTTGGTGGTTGGATACTCTTGGTACCCTCTGGGAGCATATGCATTATATATTTCTTTAAAGTTACACATTTAAAGCTTCCTGCCAGCAATTTACTGTTATATGCTGTGAAAGACTGTATCTCTCAATGTACGCTGTGCTTGACAATTCCTCCCAATTTTAAATTGTGTCTGTCTTGAATATTCCTATGTAAGGTGGACAGCTTGGTCCTGGTTTTCACACAAATCCATTCCTAAGAATGTTACTGACCAGTAGGATTAGTAAATACTATTCTTACTGGCCTCTATTACCTAACAATTCAGTGATGAGACCTTGTATTCTCCACTTGGTCAACTGGTGAGCTCAATAATGCAGCAATGGTCTTCCATATTAAGCTCAATTGAATGTTGGGGCCTTATAGAATTGTCTTAGGTTGGGCATTTGACTAAGCAGACTTTACATGGTAAAGGTTAAAGTTGCCCGTGAAGGGTCATTTGCATTAAATGAATATAAAGTTATTTCCTGTGTCTCAACCGGCATATTTTGCTGCACAAGATTACATAAATTAGATTAATGTCTGTACTAGATGTCTGTGGGTATCCCAATACACTCATCAATTAAGGACTGATCTATTATATCTTTCTCTTTGATTGTCGAACTATGCACCATTGAATATAATGAAATAGGGAATTTCTATGGATTTGTACGAGTAAATTCAGAACCTAACTATAACGTCCCTGTAACTTTTGTTTTTTTTTCAGTGAATTTCTAAGGTATTTTAAATTCTATTTCCTAACTATAAAGTCCCTGTAACCATTGTTTTTTCAGTGAATTTCTAAGGTTTTTTAATTCTATTCCCTAACTATAACATCCCTGTAACCTTTGTTTTTTTCAGTGAATTTCTAAAGTTTTTTTAATGTGAAGTAATTTTCATTACTATACATAAATCCAACCACCGCTGGGCATGTCCTTTGGCCTTGTGCAACGAAGGATGGACACAGGTTCTGGCCATGCACCCATTCCTATAATAACCCAACCCCATGCTGCACACAGCCTTCAGCAATGCACAGCAGAAGTTGGCTGCAGGGCCTGGTCTGTGGCCAGGCCTGAGTAGGCCAACCCCTAAAATCACCCAATCCTGTATTGCGCACACCCTTTGGCTATGCCCAGCAGGGGTTGGCCACAAGGCCAGGACCGGCAGCCAACCCCCATAACCACCCAACCCCGCACCATGCACAGCCGAATAGTCTGTCTCTCTTCCTGTGAGAATAGGTGTGAGAATGTGTCTCTGGGTTTGAGTGTGTCTGAGTGATTTGTGAGTGAGTACATGACGTCTGAGTGGGTCTGTGAGTGGGTGTCTCAGTGTCAAAGTGGGTCTGTGAGTGGGTGGATGAGGGTCAGTGTGGGTTTGTGAGTGGGTGCATGAGGGTCTGAGTGGGTTTATGAGTGGATGCGCGAGTGGTTCAATGGGTCTGTGAATGTGTGCATGAGGGCCTGAGTGGGTCTGTGAGTGGGTGGGTCAGTGTCTGAGTGAGTCTGTGAGTGGGTGCGTCAGTGTCTGAGTGGGTCTGTGAGTGGGTCCTTGAGGGTCTGAGTGGGTCTGTGAGGGGGTGCGTGAGGGTCTGAGTGTGTCTGTGAGAGAGGGCGTCAGTGTCTGAGTGGGTCTGTGAGTCAGTACCTCAGTGTCTTAGTGGGTCTATGAGTGGGTGCATGAGAGTCTCTGTGGGTTTTTGAGTGGGGTCAGGGTACCTGCACCCTGACCCCCTATCCTACTTTTCATTTTGTTTTTCACCCCCAGGGACCATGTCCAGAGATCTTAAAATGGTGGCCGCAACTTTCTGTTCAGGTTGTGGCCAGCCAATTACAGCGTTTTTGTTCGTACTCGTATTTGCAAAAAATCACAAATATTTGCATATTATTCGTAACCTCAGATATACAAATTTATGTTTCATTTAATATTTCAAAGACTTCTGAACAAATTTACACCATACACCAAAAGGCACAATCTGCATATCAACAGCTAGCTTTCTGCCACATTTGGTGCTATTCCGTCCAGTGGTTCAGGATGTAGCATTGTTCAAAGGTCCTATGTGAATTAGCATGGAAAATGCAACTTTTTTGTCCCCCCCTTTTCAGATCACCCCAAAACTTTCTGTGTACAACAAAACTCACTGGGCCACTTTATTTTGGAAAATTTTGTGAAGATTCATCAAATGGTGCCAAAGATATAGGCATGTTGAAAAAAGCTTTTTCTTTGGAACCATGGTCATAACTATAACTACCTACTGGCGACCGCCACCAGGTGATATATATACACACACACACACATATGTATGCACACACACATATATATACAAGTATGTATCTGTTCTGAGTGTTAAAAATTTTTGTTAGATATACAAAAAACATCCAGTCCCTGCAACGCATTTTCAGCATAACAGCCTTGCTCACGTACAGGATGGCAGTGCTTCCCAATCAACCATATACTATTAGTGAACAACAAAAAGAAAGGACTAATCCATATTGACCCAATTCTTTTTACATTACAAAATCCGCCATCTTGAAACATGCACAATTTATACAGAAGGAGATCAGTGTTATCGCTTATTTCCATGGCTTCAAAGTTAACTAAGATATAGAATCATAAATATCAAATCAATTATCAAAATAATCAACAATGTATAATCGAAATTTAATGACATAAATTGTCAGTGTCCCGATATTCACTGACATTAATCAGTCAAATATTTGCCAAAAGTGTCCCCGGAAACACTGATACAGTGACCATGCACACGTTCTCAATCAACTACTTCTATTTGCCAGTAATATCCATTGAAAATTAATTATAAAATCATAAATTCCTGTCTTACAGATATAACCTTGATGTCCAAGATATCATTATTGCAGGTTTCCATTGTGTTCCAAAACATAATTTACCGGAATAATTTTGTATTTGATAAGTGCAAGCTTCCTAACATGATATTTTCATACTCATATAGTCTCATCCCATAGAAGCCCATGATTCAAATGGTTATATGTACGTTAATGAATTATGCCCTGGGGGAGCAAGATGGATGCCGCGTAGTTGAAGGCCCGCCTTGTCCCGCCCACCCCAGACGCCATCAGAGTGCCGAGTGCGGTGCGCGGAGCGGCTGAGGAGAAGCCGCTCCTCTAGTATCGAGCCCCCGGCTTTTCTCTACCTGAGGTGGATTTACTCCGACCGGAGTAATTGGAGCCGCCGACTCTAAAGGCACAGGGCCCCAGGACCGGACAGGATCCGGGGCAGATGTAGGAAGCGGTGTGTCTCGACTGCCGCTACATCGTGGGACCTATCGAGCGCGTCCTCTCCCCCGGCAACTGGAGCGGTCAGCAGGGGAGCGCTGTATTTAACAACGGCCTCCCTGGTCTTCATAAATAAAAAGCAAGTAAGAGGAGGAGAGGAAGGTGGCTGGACTCGCTGGGCCCAATAAAAGGCACCAGGCACTTTAATTTACATTATTTAAGGACATTCTAAGACGTTAATCACCTGAATTGATTTTTTTAAAGAATATACTAAAAACGATAAAGTGCTTATCAAGTGGACTATAACTGGGTACAGCCGGACATTCCATTCTTCTCCTGCTACAAGCTCTTCGGTTTGTTATTTTAAGCAATCGCAGGCGAAGTTTCAAGTTGGAACATGCTCTTTTCAAGATTAATGTTTCTATTAAAAGAAGCACTCTGGTAATGGTGGTGGGGGCTCTAATGCTACTTGTCACTCAGCTGGGTATAGCTGGTCATCCTCGCACCCCTCGTCAGACTGTGAGGTGTGTTTTAAAGAGGGTGATACAGAACGTGATAACAGTAGCAATAGAAATAGCTGGGTTGGTGAAAACACTTCCTAGAACCTTGAAAATAAACATGGCACCAAAAACTGCCAGAACTCGGGCGATAAAACTGAGTGAATCAAAACAACACGCGCAGGAAAGGATAAAGGGGACCCAGCTGAAGTAGTCAGGCGCCCTACCACGATAATGGCGAAATCAATTGGGAAAAATACTACTGGTCTCGGTAGAGACGCCAAGAATGATGACGGTACCACTCGCCCTTTGGATGCTAGGGGGAAAGACAAAATTCAGCCTACAATCACATCCTTTCTCGCTGTAGGAGTACAAGAAAGTTACACTGGACATACAGTGCCTCCCCCAGCAAACAGTCAATCTGTAATAGAAGCTGTAATAGAAGCTACACCTTCAGGAACCAGTAGGGAGAGGGTTCTCATTGAAACCAATGAACCTCTCATAAAGGCTTCACAAGACGATGATGGCATACGAGGTGTCCCGGACAGCAGTGTGGTGACAAAGAAGAAGAGGAGCGGATTCCCTATTAATAAAAATGGACTTCAAGCACAGCGGTCCAATATCCTATCTGGGGGAGAGGCGGTTGGTGATTTGGATGATACAACCGCTACACTGAGTACTGAAGTTCTGCAGTATATGTCGCCAAAATTGACAGTAGGAGATAAGGAAACTGAAAGAAGCCTAAAACCCCCGGACTGGGCTAAAGATGGCAGTGAAATTTTTTATTCTTTAACAGAGGAATCTGATCTCACTAGCAGTGAGCACAATCTAAGCGAATCCGGCAGCAGTATTTCCTCCTAGACGGGAAACATGTCATCAACAATGAGCCCACAGTACGGCAGCAGCGGTGACATCGTAAGTGCACAAAAGTGCGGTCTGGCCCTATTAAGGGCACTGAACTCTCTACATTTAGTGGCAGCAAGACACTTAAATGGGGTTATTCTGCTATCAGACTACCAGATATACCTACTGCAAATGGTCAACAGATGGCTAACAACAATATGGAAGGGAATATAGGTGGCCTGGCAAGCAGCACATGTACTGCTAGTGTTGAGTCAGGGATGCTGCAGTCGATATATAACTCAATCAAGGAACTCCAAACAGAGACTAGGTTAGAAAATTGCCACGCAAAGGTTGCTACAAAGCGTCTGCAAGGAACAGTTCGTAAAGTTGCAAAGCCATGTACTTAAATTGAAGACAAATTGAATACAATAGAGGAAAGGACAGTGGCGGTCGAAGTGAATGTCGAGGCCCTAAGAGAACAGTGTGTAACACAAGATGGACAACCGAGTGATAGAATGTGGAAGTTAGAAGATCACGAGAATCAGCAGAAAATAAATAACTTGCGCTTCTTGGGTATTAACGAAGGGGTGGACGGGAGCGATATTCGGGCTTACATGATTAAGCTCTTACAGGGGGCTTTTCCGGAACTGGTCAATTGGGACTGGGAAACTGAGGTTCAGCGTGTTCATAGGTTTCCGGTAGCCCGACGTGAGGAAGGACACTTAGCAGAACCCAAATATCCTAGAGCCATCTTAGTCTTTTTTGGAAACTACTTGCTACGGCAGGCCATATTCGACAAAGCTCGTCCAAATGCCCCACGCAGTATGGAAGGGATTACTTTTTTTACTCTGCCAGATTTTTGCCATGCAACTGTGGAGCGAAGATGGCGGCTTCGACAGTTGATTAAACCATTTCAGGGCAAGGGAGATGAGGCCTATCTGTTGGCCCCGCTCGCATAAAAACAGTGGTGAATGGGAAAGGAAGAGTGTTCATATCAGAGGTTCAAGCAAAAGAGTATTTAATGGGGCTTAAGGATGTTAAAAAGTGAGGGGGAATCTTTTGGTAACATAATCCTAGGGCCAGATATGTGAAATTAATATGGCAGTTTGGGGGCGGGCGGGCGGTTCACATCTACACGACACCAACATTCAGGCCAATGGTAGTCTGATTTCTCAACAGGGTGGGGATGGCTGGTTGGGAGAGGGAGGTTCCGACCAGACCATGTTGGGGGGGAGTGGGGTCGGTGGGAGTGGCTCAGAGAGGGGGGTGGAAGATGGGCACAGAAGGGTGGTTTGAAAGAAAAAAGCGGGAAAGGAAGGGATAATGCGATTTGCAAGATTAATGGAATAGAAAGAGAGAAGAAGGATTCCCGAGGTATGATTCAAGCATATAGAGAAGTATTTGGAGAAAAAGAAACAAAGAAAAAATGACTAGGCTTCGAATAGCATCAATTAATATTTGTGGATTAAATGATCCCCGAAAAAGGCGTAAAATTGCAGAAGATCTAAAAGTCCTTAGGGCCGACATCTGTTGTTTACAGGAGACCCATGTGGAACATAATAGTGGAATTCTTGGCTCACTGGGCATGAGAATGGTGGTTTGTTCTGAACAAGACATTAAGACTAAAGAGGTGGCAATATTCGATCGGAGAAATAGATTAAAATATGGAAGACAGAGGGCAGATAGAAATGGAAGATGGGCAATAGTAGAATGTCACGATGGAAAAGGATGTTTTACTCTATGTTCCATATATGGGGTACATATAAGGGGTAGTAACAAATGACCCTGTCGTAATGGATTTACTGGTAGTGGAATTAGCAGGATGGCCCCCCGTATATCCTCTGCGGGGATTTCAATTTTAATGGCTCCTGGGACGGCCTGCAGGATCTACTAGCCACTACATCTAAGGGATATCAGGGTCGTAAACCTCGGGTACATAACGCGATGGTTGGGCAACAGAAGGAGTTAGGGTTGGTGGATGCCTGGGTAAAGCTAAGCAAACCAGATCCCGGGTATACTTATTTCTCGGCCCCTCATGTGAAGTTGGCTCGGCTGGATTATTTTCTGACATCTCCAGAGTTGCTAGGGCATGCTAGTATGGAATTGTATTCGCGGTTTATGTCAGATCATAACCCACTAGTATTGGACTTGGATCTAGATGGTCTCAAACATAAAATTAGGAGGTGGACCTTAGAAAGAGGGCTTCTTAGGGACCCGGAATATTGTGCCCATATGAGAAGCTGGAGATCAATCAGGGGAACGCCCGCTAGAAACGGTTTGGGACACCTTAAAAGCAGGAGTGCGGGGGAAAACCTTAAGTTTTAGCCTTAGGAAACAAAAAAGTACCTAAGATACAATGAAGGACACACACATGAAGCTTAGAGCTGTAGAAAGGCAGCTGATTATAACTATAGAAAGGGGGGAAGATATAAATAATATTCAGGAGAAGATCGCTATTGTAAAAGCAGCAATAAACGAGGCTACGGCAAAAAGAATGGCAGAAAAATATTTGGCTAAACGCTCTGAAGGGTACGAATTCGGAGAGAGGTCTGGGCACTTGTTGGCTGTAAGAGCACACCATAGAACAGCAGCTGGGGTCATTAGAGAAATTAGGGATCAACAAGGACGAATAGTAGTAGATGCAGATAGAATTAGGGAAGTGTTTCAGAGGTATTACATAGAGTTATACAATACTACACCTTCGTATACAGAGGTAGAAATGCTGGAGTTTCTTAGCTCTATTAGGATTAGCAAACTGTCAGATGAAGACTATTTGAATTTGGAGGGACATATTGACGGCTCGGAATTAGAAATGGCAATGAACGATCTCTCCACAGGGAAAGCCTCCGGTCCTGATGCAATTCCCCTAGAATTTTATAAAAGCTTCAAAACACTTTTGTTCCCTCTGATGATAGAACTATTTACTCAGGTGCAAAATGGTAGTAAAACCCCGGCTTCTTGGGATATGGCCAATATGGTGGTATTTTTGAAGAAAGGGAAAACTCCACAGAATCCAGGCTCATATCGGCCAATCACATTGATAAATAGTGATGTAAAAATGTATTAAAAAATTATTGACGCCCCATTTATCTTCTGTTATCAAGATACTGGTAACACCGAGGCAACATGGGTTTCTCCCGGGGAGAGACACTGCCAAACACATTTGGAGGGTCATCACGGTTTGCGATGCTACAGAGGTGGCGGAAGAACCTATGGCAGTCGGGCTGCTAGATGCTGAGAAAGCATTTGATAGGGTAAGTTGGAAGTATCTGTGGCAGGTTTTGGAAACGTATGGGTTCGGGAAGAAATTTATCCTAGCAATAAAAGCTATATATATAGGACCCCTGGGGTTAGAACACAGTTAATGGGAGGGCAATCTGAGTGTATTCAAGTGAGGCGGGGTACTAGACAGGGGTGTCCATTTTCCCCATTGTTGTTTGCTATCTATATAGATCCCCTGCTCAGACAGCTAGAAGGGAATAATATGATATCGCCAGTTTGTAGGTTTGGTTGGGATACAAAGGTTTTGGCATATGCAGATAATATAGCCATTATAACTTCCAATCCAGATGTAGCACTGAAAGAAATTGAGGAGGTGATGAGCAAATTTGGGATGTTCTCTGGCTATTTGCTAAATAGAGCAAAAACGCAGTTGCTGACCAATAGACATGTGAGCACACAGGATAATCGGAGGGTCGACCACACATTATACCTAGGCATCGACATCACTCCAAGGGTAGGAGAGATTGTCAATCTGAATCTGGACCCGATATTGGTAAAAGCTAAATATGATATGAATAGATGGAATAACTTACATATGACCATAATGGGAAGGTCAATATGGTCAAAATGATTCTTCTTCCTAAATTGCTGTATATTTACCGTGCTATTCCATTGAGTTTCATAAATTCCTGGTTTCAGATGATAGATCGATTGGTAATGAGATTTATATGGGCATATGGTAAGTGTAGAAGGACGGGTACGTTTATGTCTTTACCTCGGAAAAAGGGGGGGGTGGTCCCTCCCAAATATGAAAATATATCAACTCACCCACTATTGGGGGGGAAGATGGATAAGACTGGGGTAGAATATTGTCCAAACATCTATGAGCTGCTAGTAGGATCAATAGCGAATGGATGTTTGTTAACCTTTCATGACCCCGGGTATTACAAGAAAGTACGATATAAGGTACTGGAAGCGGCCTATAGATGTTGGCAACAATGGCGGAAGAAGAATGGGCTGGTAAGATTTAATTATTATACTACAATAAATAATAACCTGTCTTTGCCTGAAATATTTAAAGATAATCATGCCGTAAAATGGGTTTCTCTAGGCATAAGAAGGCTAGGAGACTTTTTTGATGATTTTGGGGTTAAGACGTTTGAGAGTCTTCAAGAACAGTTTGGACTCGAGCGAAGGGATTTTAAAAAATATTTACAGATAAGAGATTTTTTGAGTAGAAAAACGGGAGGGGCACAGGGATTCAAAAGTAATCCCCTGTTGGAGGATATATTGAAAAAATCGAATCTAACAATAAACAGCCCAATGATCTGGAGAAGCAGAGCGAGAAGTGGGAGGGTAAGTTTGTAGATGGGGGTATTAATTTCCTTAATTCATTAGAACTAGGATATGCCATGCTACTTTCTTCCTCGCTACATGCACAACACTACAAGACGGTGTTCGATTTATACTATACACCAGCTCATCTCGTTAAATGGGGTGGACTACAAGGGACAAATTGCCTAAGATGTGGGATGTTTGGAGCCAATATTATCCATATGTTTGCCACTTGTGGGGAACTGACCTCATTGAAAGATGGTATGCAACTTGTGTTAAAAGGAGTAGTGGGATATGAAGTCGATCTTACCCCTGATTAGGTTGCAAAGAAAGTGGGGGAACGGCACAGAGACTTCATTTTCTTTGCTATGGCGGTCTATCGATTGTGCATCTCCTCTGCATGGTTGGACCCACTGCCCCCATTGTGGCAACAGTGGTTGGGCAAATTATTATCTGCGTATCATCTTGAGGTTGCTCTGTATGATCGGAAGGGGAGATCGGCTAGGAGAAAAGGGAAAGTAATATGGGGACAATTTCAAGAATGGATCTTGGCTCACTGACGGATAGCTGTGGTTAAATTTCTACCCCTTCAATACAATGGAAATTCTGTTTTCAATCAGACTATGTATCTATCTTTGATGTCTTATGTTATGGTTTAAATTGGTGTATTAATGTAGTTATTCCCCTTTCTTTTCTGAATAAAAAAAAAAAACAATTATGCCCAAGTGGGCTAAGAAAAGCTTCTCGCATGTACATATGCTTTCAAGCTTGAGGATCACATTATGCAATCAAAATACAATTATTATAGTCCTTTAAACATATTATTATAAAATAGTGTAAATATCATCCAAGTGCTCCATGTGCTCAGAAAAAAGTATTTTAAAGTCTATTGTTGTAGAGAGGAGTATCATAGAGTGAAACAGAGTAGAGTGGAGTGGCATATCATACAGTGTTGTGAAGTGTTATATTGTGTTGTGGAGTGGAGTACTGTATCATAGAGTAGATTGAAGGAAATTAGGGCTCAGTGGCATACAAAGAGTTTCACACAGTACAGTATAGTTGACTAGAGTAACGGAGAGTGTTGTACAGTGGCATATGGTATAATACAGTGGTATGCGGTAGAGTGTAGGGGTACTGACAGAAGTAAAGTGTCCAAGAGTGGCATGCAGTGTAGTAGAGTGCTGTAGAGTGGAGTTGTATAGAGTACAATAGTATGTCAAACAATGGAGTTGCGTAGAGTGTATTGTTGTACAGTAACATAGAGTGAGGTAAAGTCTCATACAGTGGAGTAGAGTCGAATGGAATTGAGTGGCGTAACATAATGTGAAGTAGAGTATAATAGAGTGTACTGGCGTGTTGTAGAGTAGAGTGGCATGGAGTGTAGTATAGTGGCATAGCACAACTAGTACACTGTTATAAATTGGAGTGGGGTCTTGTACAGTAGAGTGGAGTGCTGTTTTGTAGAGTATGCAAAAGAGTAGCATAGTAGAGTTTTGTACAATAGCATGTATGGGCATAGAGTGGAGTACAGAGTTGGACAGTGGAGTATTCAGGAATAGAGTGGAGTAGAGGTTCATAGAGTACCATAAAGTGTATTAGGCTTTTAAAGACTGGAGTAGAGTGTTGTACAGTGGAGTGGTGTACACTGTAGTGCTGTAGAGTGAATTACCGTAAAATGGAGTAGCATACAGTGAAATAGCATATAGTGGAGTACCATGCATTGGAGTGTGGAAGAGTGGAGTGCCACAGAGTGGAATAGTGTAAATAGGAGTGGCGTCCAATGGACTATCATAGAATGGAGCGGTGTAGAGTGGAGTGAGGTACACTGGAGAGGTGTATAGTGGAGTACCGTAAGGTAGAGTGGAGTGGCGTAGAGTGTAACAGTGTACAGTGGAGTAGCGTATGGTACAGTGGTATACAGTGAAGTGGGTGAATACTAGAGTGGTGTAGAGTGTAATAGCAAACAATGAAGTGGCTACAAGGGAGTGGCATCCAGTGGAATAGCGTAGAATGGAGTGGCATACACTGGAGTGGCATACACTGGAGTGGCATACACTGGAGTGGCGTAGAGTAGTGTAGCGCACAGTGTAGTGGCTTGCAGTGTAATAGCATACAGTGGCATGTTGTGCAGTGGAGTGACAGAGTGGATTGGCATACAGTGGAATGGCATGATGGAGTAACACATAGTCGGGTGCCATTCAGTGGAGTGACGTACAGTAGAGTAGTGTCATGTACAGTGTAACACCGTGGAGTGGACTGGCATAGAGCGTAGATGTGTACATTGTAATAGCATGGAATGGAGTGGCGTTGATTGGATTGTTGTACAGTGACGAGGCGTAGAGTGTAATAGCTTATAGTGGAATAGTGTACAGTGGAATGGTATTCAGTGGAGTGATGTAGAATGGAGTGGCGTACAATGGAGTGGGGTGGAGTGTAATAGCAAACAGTAGTGTGGCATACATTGGACTGGCTTTCAATGGAAAATTGTAGAATGAAGTGGCATAGAGTGGATTGCCATATACTAGAATGGCGTAGAGTGGAGTCACGTACATTGCAGTAGCATACAGTGGTATAGCACAGAGTGGAGTGGTGTACAGTGGAATGGTGTAGAGTGGAATAACGTATAGTACAGTAGGACCTAGTAGATTGGAATACAGTGGAGTGGCGTAGATTGGAGTGGCATAGAGTGGAGGTGCGTACAATGTAAGAGAGTCGAAAGTAGTGGTATACATAGGAGCTGCTTACAGTGTAATAGCATATTGTGGAATGTGTACAGTAGATTCTCGTAAAGTGGAAAGGCATAGTCTAGATTGGCTCGGAGTCGAATTGCTTATAGTGAAGTGTCATAGAGTGGAGTGGTGAACACTGGAGTGGTGTATACTGGAATACCATGGAGTGGAGTGGTGTATAGTGTAGTGGTGTACAGTGGAGTGGTGTACGGATGTATCTGAAATTTAACAGCAGTATAAATTATGGTGTGTGGAGTAACGCATAACAGCAAATTATACTGCCTTGCGTTTCTCCAGATTTATCAATCAACAATGATCCACGCATGGTGGCATAGCAGTGTTAATCTGATTTAGCAGTATCCAAAAAGGACCATCTGTGCACTATACTGCATAATCCTGCAAAATTTAATGTAAAACAGTTCAGCCTATTTTGCGCTATGTCAAATAGAACAGTTAATGGAAAATGCTGTTTTGGGACCCCCCTTTTATCTTTGCCTTCCTCAACGTTTCACCACTAAAAATTACATCACAAAATTTAGAAAATGCTACAGGTCTGGAAAGATTTGTGGTGATTCGTTAAACAGGTAGAAAGTTATTAAGGAGAAAAAATCCGAATCATTCCTATCTCTGGGAATCCTAACAATAACTGCAGCGTGGGAATCAGATTAAGTGATTTCTTTCTTTTTATCTATTGTATTTGATATGTATTTGTTTATTGGTTTACATAATCATCTGGCAATAAACGGTTTAATTGTTGATGTAGTAATTCTGAAACTTTACAAACGCAGTCTAGTTTATTTTTCGTGCTTCCTTGCTACTTTCAGGAGGATTGTGCTACATATGAAGCCCGAAGTGAAAATGTAGATAATTATTTTTTCCTAATGCCCAATTATGCAAACCATATAGCAGTTTGTGTATCTCACTGCTAGTTTGTGTTTCCATTTTGTTGCACAGGACTGCATAAGAAAGGTGTTTTTTGTTTGACTTGTCAGGCACAGTTTTATTTTGTGAGCCAGAGAGCACGCAAAGAAAAATGAGGTAGTTTAAGATGTATTCTATTTGTTATGTATTTGTTTATTGGTTTCCATTAGCATGTGACATAAATGGGTCTTTCAGTAGTAAATCTGAAACTTTACATATGCAACAAGTTTAATTTTGGGGCTTCTTTTCCACTTTTAGTAGTATTATGCTACACAGTTATCACTCCATTATTTGCCCTTATAACTTCATGACCGCTTCGTATGATCACATGGGATAGAAAAAATCATCTAAATAGTCTAATGTACATTGCTCTGAAATTTCATTACAATACGGTCACCCGTTTTGCCGCTGCGTCCCACATAAAAAGTCCATGCAAAATGCATTGGGCTAAAAACCTGCTTTGTTACCCCCCTTTTTCTTTGCTCCCATTTGACCAAACACAGCAAAAGTTTCCAGCCCCGCCAATGTAATGAGGGCAATAGGTCTGGAAAGATTTGTGCATATTTGCCAAATGGGTGCAAAGTTATTAAGGAGCAAAAATCCTAGAAATTCCGACAGCTAGTAACCGTAATTACACATAGCTTCCTGGGGGCATTTAAAACATATATATTATGGGGAGGAGGGCACATGCAGCACACCTCACCACAGCCGATATGGGCCCCAGGGACTGCCACCTCCTGGGGGCCAGGCCAACATGTAAATGACAGGAGGAGGGCCGCGCGGGCCTCCTCCATAGGCCTTTTAGGGCCCCGGGGATGGCTACCTCTCTGAGGTTTGGCCTTTATAACAAAAGGGGGGCCATGTGGACCCACCTCTGTTGCCCATTGAGGATCCCAGGGACCACCACCTCCCCGGGGCTATGGAAATTTTAAAAGGGGGAGGGGGACACGCAGACCCTTCCCCCAGGCCATTTTCGACCCGGGGACCACCACCTCCCAAGGGCTGGCCCTACAAACAGAGAGGAGCCATTACTGGCTCTGGGGACCTCCAACCCCAAGGCGGGCTCCCTATATCCTGAAGTGCCCACCCTCAGGACATAGTACTTTGCTGTTGCTTCGGCAGAAGCTATGACAGTTCCAGCCTAGTGAGAGCAAAGTGTAATTCTGCTCCCAGTGGGCAGGAATATGAAAACTGCTGCAGCTCGCTGGGAGCAGTCTATAAGTTGTTCTGTAAGGTAGCTATGACTCATGTCCTCGCAATGCTCTCCTACTAACCCCACATACTGCATCACTAATGACATCATTCAGAATCTAACTCTAACATTTGTAATACAATTATTGATGAGAAAACTGTGTATGGCTGTTGGACCTTAGAGCACAAGTTATAGTGTCTTGAGACACATAAATATGTTTCTATGTTTATTTGCATGTAAAATCTGAGCCTAACTATAATGTCTCCCTAAACTTTTGTTTCTTAGTGTCTAACCCAAAGCAATAAAGTTGCACAAATAACCAGGGTTTCACCGCCCTACACCCCAATAGATTCAGGGAGAGTGTTCCACAATGTGGCAGCTGCCACCAAGAAAGCTTGTTCACCCCATCTAGCTTCCAGAACCTGGTAACAATCACTTTTCTTCATCCAGCAGATCTCAAAAGTTTAATAGGAGCATATCAGTTGAAAGTGGCTCTTAGATAACATGAGCCTTGCTGATGGAGAGCCTTATAAACCAGACAAAGGGCTTTAAAGGTCACCCGCGGCTTCACTGACAGTCATTGTAGAGTCTTGAAGCCTTGCCTTCCTGAGATATGTTTTGAAAGTTACTAACAAAAGATTTTAAATTCCAATCAGTCCCCACAGCCCCAGCTGCATCACCCCCCATCAATTTTGAGTAACAGAATCATCAAAAGGTACAGTCTCCGACACGGAGGACAAGCCATAATGATCCCACCATGTGCCCCAGATATTGGTACATTTCTGATACATATATATATATATATATATATATATATATATATATATATATATATATATATATATATATATATATATGTGTGTGTGTGTGTGTAAAATGGAGTATACCCTATGGGGAACTACTTAGAGCAAAAAGGAACTGCAGTACATTACAGAGTTTTGAAAGGGAGCAAGAAACAATGGTTCACAGATTCAGATCTAGAGGATATCCTAAAAGAGTTATCAAGGATGCGTGTTGTAAGATAGCGGGAGTTCAGAGAGTTGATTTATTGGTTCCAAAAGAGAAGGTGACTGACAAGAATACCTTGAGGTTTATAACTACCTTTAATGCGTATTCATCTGAAGTGAAAAAAATCCTTCTCAAATATTGGCATCTGATAAAGGCAGATATGGTGATTGGACAATCAGCGAGTCCACATCCAAGAATAACTTACAGAAAAAGCAGTTCCTTACGGGATATGCTTGCACATAGTTAATCATTGAAGAGGATGGAGACATTTTTAGACAAACAACAAGGTTTCTTTAAATGTGCAAATTGTAAGGCCTGCAGATATAATATGAACCGCAAAGATTATGTATTACCAACAGGGGAAAAAGAGAGAATCAAAAAATTCCTTAGCTGCAATTCAGACTTTGCAATTTACGTGATTGTATGCCAATGTGGGCTACAATATGTGGGTAGCACTATCTTTCCCATTAAGAAATGGATCTTGGAACATTGGTGAGCAATTACCAATAATGATGTAAAATACCTAGTGGCTCGCCACAGCAATTTGGTACATGCAGGAATGATCAATAAAATTACATTTTTTGGAATAGACAGGGTGCTAGGTACCCTGAGGGGTGGCGTCAGAGAAAGGAAACGGAGAAAGTTGGAATCCGAGTACATCATTCGTCTTCATAGTCGACATCCTTGGAGTTTAAAAAGGGACGAGGAACTTTTTATACATATTGGTTAATTATCGCTGTCCGATACAATGAGAGATGATGGATAATGGGTGTTAATAGTCGTCTAGGGCTTTATTTGATTTGATTATGATTGTTTTTTTGTAAATGTGGCCATCCTACAAACAATTTGTATTGCTATGATGTTTATTTTCAATTTGGAAATTGATTTGAAATGATGTGAAAGTATTGTTTAGATTAATAAGTTATTGGTTTAGTGGTAATTTTGTAAAGGTATTATGTATACACTGTAGTCTTTATTTGAGGGACGAAAGGAGAAAGGAGGTAGAACAAATAAGGAAAAGAGAAAAAGAAGGAAAGAAGGAGGTAGAGAGAGAGAAGGAAGAAGGAGGGAGAGAAAAGAGAAGAAGAAAAATAAAATAAAAAAAGGTTGGAGGGGCCATGGTGGAGTTTGAGATTTTTTTATTTTTGGGCCAATGAAGAAGACCGTGATGGTTGAAACGTTAGCCCTGTCTCTGTGTGTGAAATCTAAAATATTGACAAGGATTTTTATGTGGTTTAAATAAATATCTCAGTTTCTTGGAGTGCCAAGGTCTGAACTTTATTTGGTGAAAAAAAAAATATATATATATATATATGTGTGTGTAATTTTATGGCATGTGTATATATTGTTTTTCACTGTAAAACCAAAGGTTAAAGTAACGGTATAGTTAGGTGTGACACAAATATCTATTTTGTGTTAAAAAAAAAAATGGAGATTCACTGAAAACACCAAAGGTTAAAGTAATGTTATAGTTAGGTGAATCTGTCAGTGGCAACATTAATGTTTTGAACTAAAACAGCACAGAAATTCACCAGTGATAGTTAGCAGAGCAAACTATAACTTGTGTGCCCACCATGCAGTGATTATGACCTCACATATTACATAACTTATGACATGTTCTATGACATCAATTATGAAATCACTGATAAAATCCATTTTTTTTCCCATCCGGGGGAGTCCCGTAGGGTTGAGGCAAAAATTGCTGATTTTTATTTTTATTTTGGCCCCAGGTGGTATCCCTGTGGGCCCCTCCATGCCCCTTGTATTATTTTTTTATTAACTTCAGGACAGGGGACTGAATCCCTGAGTGCTTTAATGGCTGCCAGTAACATTTATCTCATGTTGCTGGCAGCCAATCACAGTGCTCACTCCCGCAGGAGTCTTTCTCCCATCTGGGTCCTGCAGGGGCAACATGGCCCATAGGGAAAAAAGCTCCCTGGTTTAATCAGAATGCTCTTGTTTTTTTTAAATTGCCTCTGGCAAGAGTCCCTTTGATCCAACCGTACACATATCTATATATTTTTTAAGTTTTTTAATTTGTTTTTTTTTCTTCTTTCAAATACATTTTTTAAATATTTAGTTTAGAGTCATAGGTGTAATTGTGATACACTTCCTTTAAATGAAACATATGAAACCACAGTTCTTTTGTTTCTGCCTTGCTCAGCTATCTGCTTACCCACCATGGTGTGAAACTAGAGAGCGAAAGAGAGAGAGTGTGTGTTTGTCTTTGTGATCACTGGTTACATTTATTACAAATTGATTTTATGCCACTTTTAAAAGCTTTTTGCTTGGGCCATTGTATATTTTCATTTTTCATTTATATATTTGCTGTTATTGTGTTGTCCTTGTCGGTTGGTTGTAGAAGTATGTGTAGTGCAAAGGTATTGTTAATTTATTACATTTTTGCCAGCTTCTCCTTGTCATTCATAGTGGTCCCTTGGCCCCTGGCAGGATAACATTTATTTATTACTTTGGTAAGCTTTCACTTCTTTTGTCTAACTAGTTCCAGTCTAGTGTAAAAATGAGTTTACACATTGGTATATTGTTGTTGCAATGTTTTGTATTGCATTGACTAGAATGGCCAGTTCTGAATGCCTTCTTTATATTTTTTGATCTCCTGCAGGTGAATGAAAGCGAGACTGATACTGAGTTGGAGAGAAGTCTATGAATCAGTTGACATCAGAATCCAGATGCCTCTCTGATAGGTGCTACTGCTGACCAACAAGAAGTGAACAAGGTGCAGTAAGTGCATGACAGGGAAATGGGGAGGGTTTAATGCTTGTAGTAGCAAGAGACCTTTTCTCTTCACTGGCTGCTTTGAGAGCAGAAGCCTTTTGCTAAGGTGCCACCTTGTTTACTTCTTGTTGGTAAGCACAAGCATTAGCACCTTAGCAAAAGGCTTCTGCCCACAAAGCAGCCGGTGAAGAGAAAAGGTCTCTTGCTATTACAAGAATTAAGCCCTCCCCATTTCCCTGTCATGCACTTATTGGGAGTTTCACCCCTGAATCTCATTGCTCAAGTTAGAGCTGTCAATGTTGAGACCACTGAATCTGAAATTAACTTGTCAGGGTCACCTCAATATCATTGGGGTCACATCTGGTAGATTCCTTCAGCCATATAAGAAAAATGTGATTTTCATGGAAATGAAGGACTGGAAAATGTCTCTCATGTCTCCTACCTCCTCTACTGAGTTATGCTCTGATAGATAGATACTGTTAGGAATCAAACAGTCCAGTTAGAGAATCTCCTATGTGCAGGTGATAATAAAGTAGAGTTCAACCTTGTGAGTGGGTGCATGAGTGCCTGAGTCTGTGAGTGGGTCTGAAAGTGGGTGTGGGAGTCTATGAGTGGGTCTGAGTGGGTTCATGAGTCTGTGAGTGCATGTATGAGTGAATGAATTAGTGTATGAATGAGCCTGTGAATTTTGTTGAATTTATTTTTGCTTATTTGTAATTAATCTAGATTAATCTAGATTGACCTCCATTAATCTTGATTAATCGCAGATATTCCGCATGGTGAAGAAAAATCATTTTAAACCCATACTTTGACCCTTAAACATCCCTATATCACACTCTTAGGGTCAGGGTACCTCCACCCTGAACCTTTATGCTACTTTTAATTTTGTTTTTTAGCCCCAGGGACCATGTCCAGACACCTTAAAATGGAGGCAACAACTTTCTGTTCAGGTTGTGGCCGGCCAATTACAGCGCTTCTATTCGCGTGTGTATTTCCCAAAATCTGCGAATATTCACAAATTATTTATGCCCTCAGATATGCACATTTATTTTCCCTTTAATATCTCAAAAAGTACTGAACGGATTTACACCAAACACCAACAAGCAGAATGTGTGTACTGACAGCTAGCTTTATGTCAAATTTGGTATAATTACGGCAAGTGGTTTGGGCTGTAGCGCCTCCTTGGAGATTACAAGCCCCCTCTCTGCCAGCTTTTACATGGCGGTTGCACCGGCATGTAAAAGCTGGCAGAGATGGGGTGCAGGGAGCCCCTTGGGGGCCCCTGCACTGCCCATGCTCTTGGCATGGGTAGAACAAGGCCCCCATGGACATCCCTGTCACACTTTTCACTATCTGCTATAAAGGCAGTGAAAAGAGTGACAGGTGTTGTTGCACACTAAGCATCGCAACATTGCTGGTGGCTCCAATATGAGCCGGAGTCAATGTTGTGGGCTGTTCCACACTGGGCCAGCGGGTAGAAACACCATTTCCGCCTGCTGACCCAGCTAGGAACTTGTAATGGGGCACTCGGGAAGGTGGTCACACTGGCGGCAACCTTACAGCAGGAGATTGGCAGGGGGCCAAACTCACAATAACCCCCAAAGTTTGAATTTGCCCAGCGACTGTATTTCGGAAAATTCTGACCTCCCCAACTGAACCATGGATATCCTGGTGGAGGGCTCCCTCAGCCTCTCCGATTGGCCTCAGGGTCTCCTTGAGAACAGCCACTGACACATTTTCTGAGGGAAAGGATTGGAGAAGCACAAGAGGAGTGTTGGTTGTCAAAGTCATAAGTTTCTAGACTCATGTTCTTCTTGGAGGGAACTGGGAGGAGGAGGCGATGCATGGACATTGGGTGCTCCTGGATTTCCCAATGGTGTGAGGGCCTCAGAAGTTAAGGAGGCGCTGAGTGGAAGCCCAGATGATGTTCTGGCCTTCTCATGGGACACCACAGGGTGTTCTTGATTAAGGCCAGAGGGAGACTCATGAACGTTCTCCACCTAACTGGTGGTGTCCACATCCAGTGTCTCCCCGGTGACTGTTCAGCCTCTACCTGGAGTGTCTTGGAGACACATCTTATTAGTTTCTCAGCAGGTGCTTTACTCTGTTCATGGTGGGTTCCTCCTCCTTGCTGGTGGAATCCAGTCTTCATGCCTGTCTCCCGGCTGAGGATCTGTCTTCTACTTCTTGGTCTTGCTGTGATGGTTTTTCGCCAGCCCAGTCTGTTGAAAAGGAACGTGGAAAAAATAGACTTTGTTAATTGATTGGGTCAGTAATGCATATCTACACACGTTCAGCTAAAAGGAATTTTTTGTTTCCCATTGTGTAAGTGCGTACAATAAGGAGACTTGTGCTTTCATACTCAAATGTTGGTGATTATAAATCCTTAACATTTAAAAATTGTAATATAGCTGTAGAAAAAGCCATTTAAGGGGTATGAAAGGGTTGTGTTAGGGAGACCAGATCCTCGGGGCCTGCGAATCTTCCCAACATGTCCACCACTAGACAGCTCCAGAACTCCAATAGATATACCACAGAGCCTGAGAGAGTCCAAGTGGGGGAAAAGGGGATTAGGTATGAACAGTTGGGAAGGATACCTGTAGGAAGCAAGAGGTTAAACAACACAATGTCAAGATATAATCACATTGACTTTCAATGGACTGTGGTTCTAAGAATTCTTATACTGTAATAATGGATAACCTAGGACATGACTATAACTAGGCCTCAAGAAATCTAGGTACCTGGAAAAATCAAGAATGGGTTAATACAATGTTTCATTTGAGCTTTTCAGGAAATATCATATACTGTCTAGAATACAAGAACCTTCTTCAAAATAGTTTCAGAATAAACATTGCATTTTTACAGGACAAAGGCTATCTGAACAAAAAAGCTCAGGATACATGTGTGCACCTCAACAAACACTGCACACCAAAGTATTCAATGCCATGAAAAGATTGCGCGCACAGCTGATCTGAAAATCAAGAGTTTACTGCCAGAAAAGAATCGCACACCTTGCTGCTGATTTGAAGTTTCACAATGCTAATGTCATGAAATGATCGCACACACTGCCAATCTGAATGCCAAGAGTTTTTATGTCAGGAATGAATTGCGCACACTTTTGCCGATTCAAACAAGAATATGCAAATACCAAGAAATGATCGCGCACACTGCTGCCGATCTGAATGTCAAGGTTAAATGCCAGGAAATGAATCGCGCACCTTGCCGATTCGAAATACACAATGCAAATATCATGAAATGATCGCGCACACTGTTGCCGATCTGAATGTCAAGGTTAAATGCCATGAAATGAATTGCACACCTTGCCGATTCGAAATACACAATGCAAATATCATGAAATGATCGCGCACACTGTTGCTGATCTGAAGGTCAAGAATCATATACCAGAATTAAATCACGCACCTTGTCGATTCAAACAAGAATATATAAATGTCATGAAAACACAATCACGCACACATGGAGTTTCACAACTAGGCCCAAAAACTCGAATGTCTTTGAAAATGGGGGTCGGGCCCAGCCCGACCTCTGCCTTACCGCCCTGCTAAAGGATCATCAATATAATGAGGACAGGCCTGGAAATATCATTGTAGGCCTCTGGGACCGAAGCTCAGGAAGTTGCTGCTGCTCTGCACCGGGACCTCTGAATAGTGAGCACATGGACCTGGGCTGACTCCCTTATATAGAGTCAATCCCAGCCCACAAACCACACCCAGTCATGTAGCAGGGGAAGCTTCTAGAAGGTCCTAGAAAGGGAACACACCCTGACACACTCAGTAAGCCTGCAGCAATACCTTGCAAATGAGCAGTTATTAATAGTGGTTTTCAAGGTTAAACTCTGCAATGCAAAAGGTTAACAAACTGCATATAAACATAATGCATGAATTATGCCTTTGCATAAAGACTGCATAAAGGTTTTTGCATTTTAGTCGCCCGTAAAGCGCGCACTGTCCTGATGTTGACAGGTTGGTAATAGTTGAGGCATGTCAAAAAAATCAGTTTTAACCTTTTGGAAAAAGTAGGTTCTCAGTAGGTTCCACAAATTGGTTATCAGTGAGGAGACAGTTTTTTAACTGGGCTACAAAGCACTTTAAAGGACTTTGGACTGGTCTATATTTTTTCAGTCAAAAGTTCCACACATTATTAATTAATTGGGTGAACTTTGAAGGTAAAACGTAGTAAATATGTGGCAGCTAGGAAGTAAGGTAAGGGTACACAATGGCAGCATCAAATAAACATAAATTGGTAATATTAAAATGGTATAGATTTCAATGTAAAATCTGTGTTTTAACTTTCATATAGTGAGGAATTCTGAGCATTTAAAAAACATTTCTATAGTGTTAAATGAGATGAATAGACAATCTAAAGAACACACACATTAAACATGCATGCTAGTACAGTTGAACTTTCAAAACATTCTTACCACAAAAACATATGTGATATAGAACATCTAGGGTTATGACAAAGCACGCAGTCGCCAAACACATACCTACCTAAGTTCCAAATACTAAACTACACTTACCATCTCGCTGCTGCTCAAACTCTTCCAGTTGACCATGGACAGCCAGCCAGGCAACTTTCTGGACCCTCCCGTACAGTGGAGTCATGCAAAGGCTCTGCGTGTGTGGCTGGAAGCACAAGTCCACAATGTCCTGTGGTTTAATCATGACCCAGCAAAAACAATCCTCTGAGGGCTTACGACACTACTTCATCCTCTTAGTGTGGACGACCACTGCACTTTACCATGTTGCAATGTCTCGCCAGATTTGGGTCTCTTGTTGCATTGCTCAACTGTGTATCTGAACCTGCATAAAGGTAAAGATATTTGTTGACGACCCTCAGAGTGATGATGTTTAATTAACTTTCAGAGAATGAAGGGGCCTTTTTCGTCAAGTCCCTAAGCCATGTTAAGGGCAAGAATACTTTAAAGAGCAGCAGGATGAAGGAGGATGGTACTTGCAAGAATTGCTAGCACAGAATGAACAAAAAGGTGTATTTCCTAAGGGTCATTTCCTGCTTCTTGCGGTTGGTGGAGATCTTTGCCCCTTTTGCGGGCCACAAGCAGGGGGACTCTCTGGTCACTGGGGAGGGGCTCTACATGTCAGTATTATGATGTGTTCCGACACACAACAGGATAAAACAATCTTGCACACAAGTTCAGGGAGTACAACGGCAACCTGCTGTATGGTCAGGACACCTTAATTTGAACCCACTGTACATTACAGAGAGAACTAGCACTCCAAATGTAACATTTTAACACTGGCAGTGGAGGAATGTAATAATATTTCAAGTTATGTTAATGAAACATAGAAATTCCCTGTAAAGAGCACAACCATTTGAAAACAAAAACACTGAAATTCAATAGTTGTAGGTAAATGGCATCGTAAAGCAGACTCCAAAAGGGTGTTCAATTATAGCTCACATACGTATGTGTGCCCTATTGTACCTCTGCTGAGATACTGTGGTAAGATGTTTGTAGGGTGTTAGGAGATAGGGAGAGAGAGAGGATACCTGGGATCACCTGTAAAAAAGAATTGTGAATTTCTAAGAAAGGAAACTTTATTTACATTGCATTACATTTTATCTTCTTACATGTAGGCTGTGTCAAGGTAATCTGTGCACATTGTGTTTTTGTGTTTATTGATTGTGTTTTAGATGACACCAGCCAGATACAAATGTGGGCCCGGTATAAGGTGTTGTTACTTCCCTCTAAGCCACATGTCACTGAAATCCCCAGTAACCAAGCGACAAGAGGTGACTGTCAGAAAATGTAGCTATTGTGCGTGCTTCCAGGAAAGGCAGCTTAGACATCAGTGAAACAGCCCCTGGCATTGCACAGAGCCTGCACGCTGATGCCGTGCCAACGGCGCTTGTTGCAGAAAACCTGTGCTGTGAGGTGGCTAAAGTGCAATGTGGGTGCAGTCAATGGCACCTAATACGTGAGAGGAGGCGAAAGCACAAAATTCCCCTCACACCCTTTGCCTTTCCACCTTTGACTGGCATGGTGTTAATCTGGTGCACTCGTCTTTGAGGCATCTCCTTACCTGATACAAGTATCAAGAGTGCCTTGCCTGTGAGATGCTATGATTATGAGAGATGACAGATCCAGTAACCATGAAGTGGAATGCAGCCAGTAGTTTGACATATGCTGGGATAGCCTGGGAGTGAGCTGTAGGTAAATCCAGCTCCTGCTTCCAGTCAATAACCATGTCCAGGATCGCACCTGGTGAGAAAAGGTATTTGGGAATCACAGCTTCCTTGAGCATCCCAAATATGTTGATCCTCTCTCTTCTCCTTCTCAAATAATTCCTCTTCAAACAAGGGCTAAACCTACTAAGATGTTCAGCGATATAGTGAAGGTAGCAGAAGAAGGGTGTTGGAACTGAGAACAATCGGCCATTAAAAGGTGTGCTGCAAGTGTTGCAATCCTGTTATGTAAATCTCCTTCATTTGGTTTTATGTGCACATTTCTAAAATGTACACACATTTCGCCATAATAAATAATTAAACAGCACTTTAGTTGCTGAGTCTCCCTATGGTAAAATGTTTTGAAAAATAAAAATGTTTAAGTATTTCTATATTAAATATTAATGTAAATTAAATATATGTGTGTATATATATATATATACATTTATATATATATATATATATATATATATATATATATATATATATATATATATATACACATATATATATATGAAAAGGAAACGAACCCTACAGCATAATTAACTAAATTTTAAACTAAATAATTGATTTTACTACATTCAATTATATTAAAATATTTTTTTTATCGGTTTCATCCATTGGGACAGGTCAGTCATGTCATTTAACATTTGAAACAGTCTGCCCCAGTATGTAGCAATCAGTGGGCATCACCTCACTAGGAGAATAAAATCAACCTCTGGAGATGCCCATCTCTCACAATTAGCACTGGCCCACCTACCATATCTATATGTCTTGGATGGTATTTAGTATAATTTGTGTAGAAAATTATAATGTGTAAGGCAGTGCCTACCATTCATTGATACCTCTTTTATATGTTGACAGCAACATTCCTATTGTGTATCTGATAATGGAATTGCCAGATCTCAGGACCAGGTGTCACAGGATTGACTTTACTCCCTCGACTTATCTTTTGTAGCCAAATTATACATCATATGAATGGCTTTCCTAGAGATCGGGCGAGCGGTGATCAAGTTGAGGGTTCTCCAGTCATAAAGCTCTTGGGGGTATTTAAGGAATGCTTCCTCAACCGATTCTTTCACCCTATGGTATGTAAACTTATTCAGGGGTGCAGTCTTACCTTTTATAAGAATGGTTTCTAATCAAAGAATATTTGTTTTCTATGTATAACTCTCTGGTTTAAAGCGTAGTCTATTACAAAGACTCTTTGTTATTGCTAGATCCAGTGGCATAACAGAGGCCCACGCACCCCCCCCCCCCCCAAAGTGTGGGGCCTCTGAGCCCCAGGAATCCTCCTCAGCACAGTACACTGTGCACAGGCTGCAGGCCTCTGACTGGGGCCAGGGCCAGGGGTCCCCTTCAAGGTACTTTGCAGGGGACCACTCAGGTTTCATTACGTCACTGGCTAAATCGCTAGTAATGTGTATGTTGTGTCACTAGATACATTTCATAAGTGAAGAAAAGATGCTCAGTTGGTTTTCAGATTATGTTCAGAATGTTGCTCAGTGCTTCAGACCAGAATTTCTCCTCAGTGTTTTTCTTAATTGTTTCATTTGAGTTCTCAGCTTTAATCCTAGTGCACTTCTGTGAAATAACTCTCATATCAGAAACACTTAAATGCTCAAAAGCTTTTCAGAATATTGCTATTTTCTGCTGATGCATCTGTACTTGCAGGTTGTATTTAACTAATTATTTGTCTGATTCTGGATTAACAGTTTAAGCACATTCTTCAGTCTAGAGCTTGCTGAACATAATGGTCCTTATTACGAACCTGTCGGTCTGCGGTGGTGTTTGGACCGCATCCAATGCGGTGGTTCGAGTGCCATATTACGATTGCGGCAGTTGGCCACAGTCGGACCACCAGCACCACCGGGATTAGTCGTCCCGGCTGTCCAGCGGTCTGGAGGTCATGGCGGCCCTAATCCGCCATTACAACTTCATTCTCCACCAGCGGTTTCATGGCTGTAGCCCCTCCATGAAAAGGCTGGTGGAAAACAGGTGCAGGGCCCCCCCTGGCCAGCACCGTCGCAATGTTCACTGTCTGCTTAGCAGACAGTAACATTGCAACAGGTGCTGGTGCACCCAGCGCTACAGGGCCTCCGGGTAGTTTGCGCTATATAAGAACTAATAAAATAACATAACATAACATAACAAGTCGATACTCTCCAGCAGGACGAGGTTGGTGGTTGTAGCTAATTTGTCAAAGCTTAGTGTCTGTCCAACGGAGCAAAATAATTGTTCCTTTTGATGGTGGATAAAACTTATAACCACAACAATTTTGTCTCTTCACTTACTGTCACTACATAACTATAGCTTATTTTAAAAGAACAGCAGCATTTGCAAACCTGAATAAATATGTACCATATTCCATAGCCAGGAATATTTAAATTATTTCTTGTTCTAAAGACACATTCAGTGTACAAATGTCATTCAGCCCATTTGTGCTATATTCTTTATAGAAGGTAATTTATTTACATATGAGAGAAGATGTCATTGGATTAGACCAGTGTTTTGCATTCCATAAATGTGCTGTTCTTTTAACAAACAATACAATGATACAAATTTTTTCAAGAATAATGCAATAATAAAATTCCTAACTGAATACCATGTGATTACTTTTGTTTAATGGGTAACCTTCTATTAATGGATATTGTAATTAATCCACGTATTAACTGTATAAATCTTGGTTTTTTTGGAAGGATTAAATTATGAGATTTCAAACAACACAACCAAACAAGACAACACTAGACGCTGAATCATGTAATTCTTTGATGCTCATTTAATTTTTAAGGTTCAAAAATTGTAATTGATAAAGTTACAAAGCACTCTATGCAAATTAGCACCTACAAAGCAGACTGTAATGCAAATATTTCTTTATATTTTCTTGTGCTCATGTTTGGATCTTTCTAACTTGGCAATACAGTAAAACATATACTGAGTGTCTATGCAAAGGGATAGTTAGTTCCCATGACCGCAGCCATTTTAAAAACCACTAGACCACACATTTCGCATTATTTTGTTTCACTATATGTCAGCAATTTTGTACTCACTTATTACATTTTAACATTAGTACAGTGTAACTAAAAATGAGCTCTTAAAAAATATGGCAAGATAATTCTTTCTTTGTTTAAAAGTTTTCTTTTTTATCTGATAAAGTACCCACATTATTGTGTTCAAAAGACTAATATGATGGCTGTATTCTCAAATCTCAGATAAGTACATAATTGTAACAATATCATCTGCAAATCTTGTCTGCATAAATCTTATAATTCAGTCTCACTATGGATTTATAAATTTCAAAAGTGTTATAATTAATAACAACATGCAACATAAATGAACAACCAACATAAAGTAGCAACAGTAAGGAACCAAAAGTTATGTCCATCAGAATCAGAGTAACCAGTTTGTGCACACAATGGGAATTGTGTTGTTACTGAGAGATGTCTTGTTTAAGGTGCAAAAATCTTTAACGTACTAATTGGATTAAGATGGATCGTTCTTCATAAAGCGCAATTGCCTCCTAATATACACATCTACCCTGAAAGGGAGAGAAATGAGGTGATATATGCAATCAATATCAGTATGCAAATTTCTATTTGAAATTGGGAATAACAATTACTACAAAGTGCAAGATTGATCTTTGTAAAGTGCAAATCCCTCCCAATATCAATACATTTCCTTTAGTGGTCAGATGTAAAGTGCAATAAATATTGGTATGCAATACAACTTATTAAAATGTAAGATCAGTGTTGGAAAGTGGATTATTGGTAAGGTAAGGAAAATGCGTACACTTAGCAACAGGCCACTAACCTCCACTTAGCTCCAGTTAGGTCTCAATAAATTAAATCCAACTCAACCCTCGGTAGCTTGGCAACGAGCCACAAGGCTTAACTTAGGAGACAAGTGTGTAAAGCATTTAATAATCACAAGACAGTAAATAAGTAAAACACAAAACACAATAACAATCGAACTGCAATTTCTAAAAATAAATTATATTTTTATCTCAAAATTGACACCAAAATGATTAAAAGCAGATAAGGGGAAACGGAGATATTAATTTTTAAAGAATTAATGTTTTATAGAACATAGAAGCAACTAGCGCTCAAAGGGTTAAAACAGGTCACAGTGGACAGGGACTAAGGGCCAGATGTAGCAATCATTTTGCATTTCACAAACTGCGAAATTCGCAGTTTGCGCCATGCAAAACAGGCATCGCGATGCACATTCCCATTTTGCAAGTCGGTACCGACTCGCAAAATGGGAATGCGACTCGCAAATAGGAAGGGGTTTTCCCTTCCTAATTGCGATTCGCACCGCGATGCAGAATTGCTTTGTGACCGCGAATGTGGTCGCAAAGCAATTCACAGTTAACACCCATGTGAGGGGACCCCTTCCCCTTTGTGAATGTCGCCAAAAATATTTTTTCAGAGCAAGCAGTGGTCCAATGGACCACTGCCTACTCTGAAAAAATGAAACCAAATGGTTTCATTTTTTCTTTTGCATTGCAACTCGTTTTCCTTTAAGGAAAACGGGCTGCAATACAAAAAAAATCAACAAAAAAAAGCTTTATTAAAAAAGCAGTCACAGACATGGAGGTCTGCTGTCTCCAGCAGGCCACCATCCCTGTGAGTGCAGGGAATCGCAAGGGGGTCGCAAATTTCGAACCACCTCATTAATATTAATGAGGTGGGTCTTTGCGACCCCCTTGCAATTCGCAGATGGTGTCATGGACCTTTCTGCATATGATTTTGCGACTCGCAAATTGCGTAGTAGCTCCGACTCGCAATTTGCGATTCGCAAAATCAAATCTACCTACATCTGGCCCTAAGTCCAGAGTTCAGGCCACCCACGAGGTAACACTGTCACACTTACTTTCAGAAGTGCTTCTTGATTCAGGAAAGTGGTCCACAGCACCAGCCAAAGGTTCAGAGGCTCTGGTTTGCCTCTTTGGGTTTGGGACGACAACTCCCACAATGCATCTCTTCAACTTACGGAGTTGCTCCAAATGTCTCCAATCTTCTGGATCTTCTTCCAGAGGTCCTTTTTGGTCCTTGAAGTGTCCGCAACTTGATCCAAGGTTCCATCATCTCTGAATTGCTCCGTGGGAGTTGGGACTACAATTCCCTGAGTGCACCTGGTCAGAATCCTCAAATGGCCACTAAACGTTGGTCAGTTGGGCTCTGCTTGCAGGACTTGATGCAGGAGACTCTGGGCAGCTCATTTGTACCTGTAGCTAACAGGGACTCCCTTCTTGAAGCAGTAGAAGACAGGCAAAATCCTTTTAGTGATGAAGCCCAAGTGTGCAGCTGGTACAGTCCTTCAGAGTGCAGTGTCCAGGTGCAGGTCAGGAGTCCAGCAGGGCAGTCCCTCTTCTTCTTTGTTTTGTTCCTTGTAGGAAGCTGAGGTGTGTTTGTAGCTCTGCCATATTTATCCTTGCTCCTCGGTGAAAAACAGGGGGATCCTGGGTATCCAATCACAGGCAGGCTCCTTCCCCCTTTGATGACCACTTCCTGGGAAGTGTGGCAAAAATCAATCCCAGGGAGCAACAGTCCTCACAAATCCAACATGGCTGAAAATAATTTTTGGAGGTTAGATCTGGCTGAGCCCACCCACTGGGGTGGCTAAAAATCATAAAACATAGCCCTCTCCTGCCCTCTCCTAATCTAATCAAGAGGGCATCTAATTGTCTGGGGTTGCAGGATGCGAGGGAGGTGCTGGGCTGCTCCAGATGTCATTCCCTGCCTTTGAAGACCAGTTTGGATGCCCTTCCCCCTACCTGCTTCCCCATCTGCTGAGGCAGATCTCCTCCCACAGGTACATCCTTTGTGTTCAGCCCAGGCCACTTCACACCTCCTCAAGGCAGCCTGGCCAGGCTGCCCGAGGCTGGTCAATCAGAGAAGTGCACTACAGAGCTGAAGTTGTCAACTTTCAGGTAGAGTTTTAAAACTCTTTACCTGAACTAGTTAAATTAAATCCAACAATTGTTGTGGGATTTATTATAACAAATAATTTGATACTAAACTCAAGGTATCTGACACGTAAGGGGACTTTATTAATTGAAATAAAGTCTCCCCATTCTAGCCTATGGAGGCCATTCACTACAGTGAGGGAAAAACAAATTTGGCTATTTTACCTCATCGGGGCTTACAAAACAATTTTTATAAGGTCCCTGCTTATAGTTACATGGCATCCAACCCTAGGGGCACATAGGGCACACCTTAGAGGTGACTTAAATGTGAAATATAAGGTAGTTTAAGACTTTAGAAGTACTTTTAATTCCAAAGGTGAATTTCCATGTAACTTTAATTTAAAAGCAGCCAGCAAGGCAGGCCTGCCTTTAAAATGACCCTGAGCACCTTAGCAGTGCACCTATGACTACCTATGCTGGGGTCCCTAAACCTACGTGCCTTACCATATACTAGGGACTTATAGGTAGGTGGATATAGCAAATTATAATTAACCTAAGTTGCATACACATTTTACACAGAGCACAGAACCTGGGACTGGTTAGCAGTACCCAGGACACCATCTGAGTCAGGAAACCCACCAAAAAGTGAAAAATGGGAGCAAAACGTTTTCTCACACAAGCCACCCCCTCCCCCCCCCCCCCCCCCCCCCCCCAGTCCACACACCCAGGAGACTCAGCCCAACCCTGGGAGAGTCTTCCTGGCTTGTTAAACGATGGAACACAGTGAGTAAAACTGGCTGTCCCTCTGCAGGGTCTATTCTGCCTTACATCCTCCTGTCATGGTCACTCCCTCAGGGTAGTGAACCCATCCCAACAATGAAAGGACCCACTTTAAACTGAAACCTCCCTCCACGAGGTCTTCCTCCTATCTCTACCAACCTGGGCAGTGAGGTGCCGACCTCCCCTATTCCTAACTTTGCTAGGGCAACACCTAGCTTACCCAAAGAAGTCACCCAACACTTGAGCAACCCCACCATGACCAACAGGGTCAGTGGGCCTACTTTACTTTTGGCCCTGGGGTCTGCCTCCCAGGCCAAGCGCAGGGCGGCCATGAAGGCCAGCACCCACCAGAGACTACTGACAGCTGTCAGGTCCCAGAACCACACCCTAAGCTCTCCATTGACAGGTGGAGAGCTGCTTTAAGGGCAACTATGGGGTTCTGGCACCCCTCTTGCTGTTGAGAGTGGAGGGCTACCACATTATGTAGCAGACACTCTCCTTCCACTCTCCCTTCTGTGACTTCATTCACACAGATTACAATGGTATTGTTTTATTTCAAACCACAAACTTCTAAAAATGCAAGTGAAAGACCCGGTTTGTGTCTATAAAGACCCACACTAGTCAAGATTGTGATATGTTTGTTACAAGATTGCGATAAATTTATGCTTTCATGGATGTCTAACTATGGGAATTTTAACATTAAACCTTCAGCACAGACTCATACATATCATATTCATAGCTGACACAACATCAATTATTCTCAACTGGACTAAACAGAATAAAAAATATCAAGTGGGATATCACAGACAAGACATATATGTATCTCCATCCTCTGGTTGTAACCAACTAACAAAATAAAGGTATGAAATAATCATAGTCAACGTGGTATACAAAATTCCATACTGAGTTTTAACAAATGCTCTATATGTTGAATTGGACTTTTCAACATTAAACCCTTTCTATGAAAAATGACACATCCTCAGATGGATACAGGTTTTCTTGATATCCCCTGTATTATTCTTCCAATGTGGGTGTCTTTCTGTCCCCACTACCTTGGTGCCGACGCACGTTTCGGTGCAAGACCATGGGCCTGATTTAGAGTTTGGCAGATTGGGTTACTCCATCATAAACGTGACAGATATCCCGTCCGCCTTATTACAAGACCATTATATCCTATGGGCATCTCAATACAGTGGACCGAATATCTGTCAGATTTGTGACAGAGTAACCCATGCGCCAAACTCTAAATCAGGCCCCAAGTCTGGTCAACCACCTTCTTCAGGGTGCAAAGGCTGGTAAAAATTAGAACCGGAGAAAGGGAGGAAAATCTTGACAATTTACTACCAGCACATAATTAAGCAGAATTTAGGGCTCGATGTATATATAAAAACCACCTAAAATCATATTAAATAGACTCTATGTACTCGAAAAGATGACCACAAGCACCCACACTGAGTGGCACCATACATGCCTGGTTTATCAATGAAACAGATCAGACAGTGATCATGATTTGTGCACAGAAATAACACCAAAACAATAAACCAAAAAAACACCAGAAGAAAGTGCAGACACAAAAATGTGCATCCCACAGATATTCCGTTATCTATATTTAAAGAAGGCTTACATCCTGTATCCAACAGTGGACATAACTACGAAACAGAAGGACAACGCTGTCTTCACATCAATGTCCAGGCACTAGAATTCATATGAAACTAGTTAGAAGCACCCAAGGGGCACAAAAGTAGCACAAGATATTGGATACTATAGAAAGGTATACATAATTTAGTAAATCATAAGACCAAATTTGACTGATGAGAAAAAAAATACACAGCCAAAAAAGTAAAAGAGAAAAAGCAAGGAAGGTTTGAGGCTGCACCCACTATTTCTGCTTTAGCTCTATTGAGTAATAAGCAGATTCATCCTCCGAATGATACTGGAAAAAGAAAAAAAGGGAAAAACATGTATAATAAGATAAATCCTGCAATCAAAATAAACAAAGTTGCCAAACAAGAACTATGGACTTACTCAAGAAACTAAGGGGGTCATTCTGACCTCGGCGGTAAAAGGCGCTTACCGCCGGTCAGAAGACCGCCATAAACCGCCGCGGTCACGGTAAACCGCCACGGTCATTCTGACCCGCCACTTGAAAACCTCCAAAAACCCGACATCCACAAAAGTCCGCCACACCAAAGGTCAGCGAAAAAATGGCGTTGACCAAACCTCCACCGTCACTCCAACAGAAATACGCCCATGCCATTCCGACCCACGAATCCACGCGGCGGTCTTTCAACCGCGGTATTCCATTGGCGGTACACACCGCCGCTCTCAAAATACACACACCATTACAAAACACAACCACATTGGACAATTTGAAATACACACACCTGATACACATACAAACAACACTCCCACACACCCAATACAATATAAAATACACACCCACATCACCCACAAACCCCTACGACCACAATTGCGAATCAAGGACAGAGAGAGACAGCACTGCTTAGAGTAGACCATCACACGGAGGCAAATCACAACATCACCCACACAATTACCACGCACAAAACACCATACACCACCACACACATTACACTCCACAACACATACAACATCCCTCACCTCATCCACACCACCCCATGGCACCCCAAAGAAACCCCAGGTTCTCTGACACAGAACTCAGGGTCATGGTGGAGGAAATAGTACGTGTAGAGCCCCAGCTCTTCGGGGCACAGGTGCAGCACACCAGCATTGCCAGGAAGATGGAGCTATAGCAAAGGATAGTGGACAGGGTCAACGCGGTGGGACAGCATCCACGCAATCGGGATGACATCAGGAAGCGATGGAACGACCTACGGGGGAAGGTGCGTTCCATGGTATCAAGGCACAACATCGCTGTGCAGAAGACTGGCGGCGGACCCCCACCTACTCCCCCAGAATTTACAGCATGGGAGGAGCAAGTCTTGCACATCCTGCATCCTGACGGCCTTGCAGGAGTATCTGGAGGAATGGACTCTAGTAAGTCAAATCTTAACTACTACTTCCCACCCCCACCCCACCCTACCTGCATGCCAGCACATACCCCTACCCTCACCCCCACCCCCATCACACCAACTCCTTGCAAATGTCTCACCATCACAACCCACCCATCCCAACACGAAGCCCTGCATGCGACCACAAAGCATGGACACCCATCACCAAAGCATGCCCACTGCACACACACATCACCCCCACAAGCCCCCCTCATAAAAGCCCCCACAAGGGAATGCCTGCACTTGGGTACACGGACACCCACCCATCACAGGAAATGCCACACACAGAAGCTATAACCATACCTTAATACCCCTGCAGGACCCGAACGCCACCACACCGCCACGGAGGGTACAGAGATGTCCATCCCACCCCCAGAAGAGGCCCCCAGCGATGACAGCAGCTCTGTCTCCCTGGACCCAGATGACCAGCCCGGCCCATCGGGGACCTTTGGACAGTCGGTTCCCCACACACAGCCACAGGCTACAGCAGACCTAACCCCCTCTGGGAACACCAGCAGAGCACCCACCCAGCGGGCCCATGCCTCTGTCTCCAGGACACGTCAATCAGCGGTGTGTCCGCCACTACAGGGCACCCAGGTTGACCCACCACCCCAACAACCACAGGGACCTGGGGGCAGTGGTAGTGGGCACACCGTCCAGGGGACAGAGGCCCAGGAACACAGGGGAACTGGGAGGGCTGCTGTGCGACAGGGGGGGGACAGGCCCAGGGAACCCACTCTCCAAGAGGCCCTCTCCTCCATCATGGGAGCATACCACCACTCCCAGGAGACGATGGCGACGGTACTGGCCAGGTTCCAGGAGATCCAGGCACAGCAGGAGGAACGGTACAAGGAGTTCCGAGAGGAACTGAGGAGCATTGGTTCCGCAATGGGGACCATCGTCCTGGCCCTTAACCAGATAGTCACCACATTGCAGGACCATGTGGCACCCCAAAGGGCCCCTGTCACTAGCCAGGACCAGGAACAGCCTACCACATCCGCCGGCGCTAGTGGACAGGAGGCCCCCACACAACGACAGGCCACCAGAACCCCAACTCCTGCTGAAGAACAACCACCCGCAAGCGGAACCTGAGATCTCACAAGAAGACAGAGTAGGATGCCAAGACCCCCGCCAGCATATGATACCCCCTGATGTCATCCCACTATCCCACATTGTCACCCTGCCCAACCTTAAACTGCCCCTGCTCCATCCTTCCACAGGCATATGGACAATGCACCTGTGAAACTGAGAACTGGACTCTGCCATGGACATTACTCCACCCCCACCCATCACCGTCTTACAATCATGTACCTATATGTAGCACTTGAAATAAATCACTAATTGCACTTAAAATAACAGGAGTCTGCTTGTATTTTTCACAAATGTATTATACATAACAGTGCAATTATGTTCAGTTACATTGTGATGACAACATACCAATGTCAATAAGCTTTAGTCCATGGGCAAACAAAGCAGTAGTCACGCAGTCGGTCATACAGCTCTGAAAAGGGAAGGGAAAGTCACAATTCAGTTAAAAGGAACTGGGGGGAAACACAGACAGTAGAGACGCAGGAGGCCTTAAGTAAATGTAAAATGGCGTGGTTGATTCTTACCTGTGTGCTACTGAAAATATTGTTGTATCACTGTATCCCTGTTGTCCGTGTCGTCCCCGTCGTCTTCCTCCTCTTCACTCTCCACAGGCTCCACAGCTGATGCAACACCACCATCTGGACCATCCTCCTGCACAAAAGGCACCTGGCGTCGCAAAGCAAGATTGTGAAGCATACAGCAGGCCACGATGATATGGCACACCTTCTTTGGTGAGTACATTAGGGATCCACCAGTCATATGCAGGCACCTAAACCTGGCTTTCAGGAGGCCGAAGGTCCTTTCTATGATCCTCCTAGTTCGCCCATGGGCCTCATTGTACCGTTCCTCTGCCCTGGTCCGGGGATTCCTCACTGGGGTCAATAGCCAGGAGAGGTTGGGGTAACCAGAGTCACCCAATAACCACACACGGTGTCTCTGTAGCTGTTCCATCATATAAGGGATGCTGCTATTTCGCATAACATACGCGTCATGCACTGACCCAGGGAACTTGGCATTTACATGGGAGATGTACTGGTCAGCCAAACAGACCACCTGGACATTCATAGAATGATAACTTTTTCTGTTTCTGTACACCTGCTCTCTTTCTTTGGGGGGAACCAAAGCCACATGGGTCCCATCAGTGGCACCAATGATGTTGGGGATATGTCCAAGGGCATAGAAATCACCCTTCACTATAGCCAAATCATCCTCCTCAGGGAAAACAATGTAGCTCCGCATGTATTTCATCAGGGCAGACAACACTCTGGACAAAACCTTAGAAAACATAGGCTGAGACATCCCTGATGACATGGCCACTGTTGTCTGAAAAGACCCACTTGCCAAAAAATGGAGTACTGACAGAACCTGCACCAGAGGGGGAATCCCTGTGGGTTGGCGGATGGGGGACATCAGGTCTGGCTCCAGCTGGGCACACAGTTCATGTATAGTGGCTCTGTCAAGTCTGTATCTAAGTATAATATGTCGTTCTTCCATTGTCGACAGGTCCACCAGCGGTCGGTACACGGGAGGATTCATCCTTCTCCTCGCAAGTCCCAGCAGACGGTGCCTAGGAAGGACAACATGGAGCAGAAAGTCAAGCAAACCACAGGTTCGTTCACACAGCTTGCACAGTATAAGAATCGCAATGCATTGAAAGGCTTGTATGAGTGGCAATGCACGGCCTAGGCCTGTGTGACGCAGTTGAAATTATGCCATGTGGGCCCTGGAAATGGCGGCTGCCTGACCTGTGAAGTGTGACAGTGGGATGTGAGGTCAATGCGCTGGCGTGGCACACCGTGGCGGTAGGCGGTCGAAGACCGCGGGGCGAAGCCGCATTGGTTAACATTGCACCCTATGGGTTTCAGGAGCCAATGACGATGTGCGCCGGCGGTCGCGGTACGCACCGCCATTTTCTATCTGATGAATCACTCGAGACCTGATCATCCACAGGAGAGGACCTATACTGCAAGTGCTGCTGTGACCTCGGTCTGGGAGATACCATGGCTGCTGCGACTGGGGAAAGGGCCCCTGCCTTCACATCTGAAGAATTGGAGAAACTTGTTGATGGGGTCCTCCCCCAGTATGCGCTACTCTACGGTCCTCCAGACCAACAGGTTAGTACACAGGGTGCACGTTGAATGGGCTATGCCTGTGTTGAGTGGGGTGGATGTAAGATGGTGGGGAGGGGAGAGAATGAGGAGTGCAACGCACGACAGATGAGAAAATGTGCCACATGGCAAGGTTGGGGAGGGGGGGCCACTCACATCGACCATGCAGAAAAGTGATGATATGTCCTTTCCCACCCTCTCCATGTCACATAGGTCAGCGCCCATCAGAAGATCGACATTTGGCGTGCCATCGCCAAGGACGTCCGGGCCCTGGGGGTCCACAACAGAAGGGGCACCCACTGCCGAAAGAGGTGGGAGGACATCCGCCGCGAGACCAGAAAGACCGCCAAGTCTCTGCTGGGGATGGCCTCCCAACGTAGGAGGGGTGCCAGCCGCCTATTGACCCCCCTGATGTCCCGGATCCTGGCGGTGGCCTACCCCGATTTGGATGGGCGCGTGAGGACATCACAGCAGACACAAGGGGGTGAGTATCAGCACATTCTGCTATCTTTGCGCTCAGTGGAGGTGTCTGGGTTGGGGAGGAGGGCTGTGGGTAACTCTAGGCCAGGGCGCTTTCTGTAGGCTAGTCCCCTCCGTTAGGCATGGCCCTGTGCCCCCGCCCCCCACCTCTGTAGGGTGCCAAGTACAGCTATCCATGGTCCTGCATCACCCATGTGTGCATTTGTCGTCCATAGACCTGTAGGCCTAGTCACAAGAACTGAGTAGTGTACCCCGATTGCGCGGCGTAGTGTAGGGGGCTTCTGTGTCTGTCCTCTCCGACAACGGTGTTGCCAATGCATGCACTCAAGCTGTCTTCATTTCTCCCCCCCACCCATTTTCTTTGTCTTCCTGTGCATGTGTGCATTAGCATCATCAGGCGGAGGAGAATTGGCATCAGCGCACGAGGGAGCTGCATCTCACATAGCCACGGAGGGCCATGCAACAGACTCCGAGTACACCAGTGAGATGGGGGGCGAGGGGAGCTCCACAACGGGGACCCGTGGAGACGTCAGCGACACCGACACGTCCTCGGAAGGGAGCTCCCTTGCGGTGGCGGCAACATCCGTGCCCACCGCCACAACAGGTACAGCCGCCACCCAGCGCACCAGCCCCGCCCTCGCAGCAGCCCCTCAGCCTTCGCTCCGTGCCCGCTCACCCAGGAAGGTGGGCATCTCCTTCGCCCCAGGCACCTCAGGCCCTGCCCCAGTTACCCCTGCTGCCCTCAGTGAGGAGGTCATTGACCTCCTCCAGACCATCATTGTTGGGCAGTCTACCCTTTTGAATGCCATCCAGGGTGTAGAAAGGGAGGTGCATCGGAGCAATGCATACCTAGAGGGCATTCATTCGGGTCAGGCTGCCCATCAGCGATCGTTCAACGCTCTGGCCTCAGCACTGACGGCAGCCATTGTCCCTGTCTCCAGCCTCCCTCTTCTAACTGCCTCCACCCAGTCCCAGTCTCCTGTTCCTCAGCCTATCCCATCCACACCATCTGACCAACCTGCACACACCTCAACACCCAAGGGCAGCTCATCCAGACATAAGCACCACAGATCCCACAAGCATTCACCCAAGCAACATCCAGATGCAGACATGGCAACAGTCAATACCACCTCTGTGTCCCCCTCCTCCTCGTCTCTCTCCTCCCTCCCTGTGACGTCTCCACTCACACCTGCATGCACACCACCATCAGCCAGTACTTCCATCACCAGCACACCCTCCAGTACAGTCCGCACACGTGCAGTCACCACCCCCACTGCCATTTACACGTCCCCTGTGTCCTCTCCCAGTGTGTCTGTCACCCCCTCTTCCAAACCACACAAACGCAGGCAGCCACCCACCCAACAGCCATCCACCTCACGACAGCCTCTGTCACAAGCACCTGCACCCAAAGACAGCACACTTGACTCTCCTACAACCACATCCTCTTCCTCCACTCCCATACCCACTGCACCTACCCTTCCCATTGCTCCTAAAAAACTTTTCCTCTCCAAAATTAACCTCTTTGCATCACCTGACCCACCCCCTCCATCTGGTAAGAGTCCAAAGAGCACCTCAGCCACCACCAGCCCTGCATCTAGTATGACCATAGTGCAGGGCTATTGGAGTCCACCAGCTCCTAGGGCAGGAACATCGGCCAGCAGCAAGGGGACAGCCAGCCCACCCCCTGGGAAGAGGACAAACAAAATTAAGGGCCGGCGCGAGAAGCCTGAGACGGCTGCCACCAAGGACAGTGGCCTTGCCTCGTCACCTGCCACATCATCAAAGGGAGGCAAGGGCCAGAGAGCTGCAGCGAAGGAGGGCAAGGGCAGCAGGGCGGAGAAGTCATGCAGCAGGCGAGCGGACCAGGAGGGCCCCACCAGCCCCATACCGGGTGTGACGGACGACACCCAAGGGCCCAAGACTCCATCACAGGAGGGCCCCGCAACCGCAAGGTCGGAGGGCGACTAAGCGGGGAGTCTTGGGCAGGTCTGGCTCCCTTGAAAGACAGGACAAGCACCGCTGAACAGGGCCCCGGCAAGACAGGCACCGCTGAACAGGGCCCGCCATGAAAAGGACCGCTGAACAGGGCCCCGCCAAGACAGGCACCGCTGAACAGGGCCCCGCAAGACAGGCACCGCTGAACAGGGCCCCGCCGTGAAAAGCACCGCTGAACAGGGCCCGCCGTCTCAAGCACCGCTCCGCTGGGCCCTTCCTGTCAAGCACCGCTCCGCTGGGCCCTTCCTGTCAAGCACCGCTCCGCTGGGCCCCGCCATCTCAAGCACCGCTCCGATGGGCCCTTCCTGTCAAGCACCGCTCGCTGGGCAACGCCGTCTCAAGCACCGCTCCGCTGGGCCCTTCCTGTCAAGCACCGCTCCGCTGGGCCCTTCCAGTCAAGCACCGCTCCGCTGGGCCCTTCCTGTCAAGCACCGCTCCACTGGGCCCTTCCAGTCAAGCACCGCTCCGCTGGGCCCCTCCAGTCAAGCACCGCTCCGCTGGGCCCTTCCTGTCAAGCACCGCTCCGCTGGGCCCCGCCGTCTCAAGCACCGCTCCGCTGGGCCCTTCCTGTCAAGCACCGCTCCACTGGGCCCTTCCAGTCAAGCACCGCTCCGCTGGGCCCCGCCGTCTCAAGCACCGCTCCGCTGGGCCCTTCCAGTCAAGCACCGCTCCGCTGGTCCCTTCCTGTCAAGCACCGCTCCGCTGGGCCCTTCCAGTCAAGCACCGCTCCACTGGGCCCCGCCGTCTCATGCACTGCTCCGCTGGGCCCTTCCTGTCAAGCACCGCTCCGCTGGGCAACGCCGTCTCAAGCACCGCTGGCCCATTGACAGTGCCGGTTCTGTGTCGAGCAGGTGTTCACGAAGCACTCTGGGCACCATGCCTCCTCCAATACCAGTGGAGTCGGTTATCCATCTGATGGACTGTGGCTTTGCACTCCCCAGGATGGCACAGTGGGCAACCCTCCCACTGTAGAGACTTGTGAGACTGTGGCTTTGCACTCCCCAGGATGGCACAGTGGGCAACCCTCCCACTGTAGAGACTTGAGAGACTGTGGCTTTGCACTCCCCAGGATGGCACAGTGGGCAACCCTCCCACTGTAGAGACTTGAGAGACTGTGGCTTTGCACTCCCCAGGATGGCACAGTGGGCAACCCTCCCACTGTAGAGACTTGAGAGACTGTGGCTTTGCACTCCCCAGGATGGTACAGTGGGCATGGAGGCCCCTCGTGGATCTGGCGTTGTGGACTCATGTGGCTGAGGTGCCCCCCTTTCCCTTCCCCCTGAGGTGCCTGTTGTTTTATCATCTGATGCCCCTGCAGTGTTCTCTCCAATGATATCCGGTCTCCTGTGTGGACTTTGCCCATGTGTTTGCACACATTGGCCCACGGACTATGGAAATTTAACTAACTGTGCAGGACTTATTGACTATGTTTATAATTTTGACTATGTTCATTATTTATTTTATATATTTCATATTGCATATTTACCATGACTTCAATGAACCTATTTTATACATAAATTTTAAAGATCATTTTAATTATGTCTTTGCATTCTTCCGGGGGGTTTGGGGGGTGTCACTCTGACTTGTTGCTCTGCATTGGTGTGTAGATAGTTGGGGGGGGGTGTCGCGTATGTGTGTGGCCGTAACCTTTCCTCCTCCCCCCTCCCCTGTGTCGTAGGTGCAGTACTCACCGTTGTCGTCTGCGCCGGCGTTCGTACTCGTGGTAGATGAGCAGGTAGACAATAGCTGGTAGGATGTTTATTTCGGGTTCCATGCTGTCCAGATTCCTCGTGTAGTGCATAGAGGTGAGCGTCTTCCCGTTCGTAGTCTGTTTCCGCCGTGTTTTTATCGGCGAGGCTCCCGCCCCGGAAAAGGTGGCGGATTGGTGAGTTGTGATAGGGTGGGCGGTACATTGTCTGCCGCCTGCCTGTTGGCGGTGACCGCCAACCTGTTTGTCTGTCCCGCCGTGGCGGTCGGAGTGTTAAAGTGGCGGGCTCTGTTGGCGGTTACCGCCAGGGTCAGAATTCCATTTTTTTGACCGCTTGCCTGTTGGCGGGTTGGCCGCCGCTTTATCACCGACCGCCAGGGTTGGAATCACCCCCTAAGTGGACATATATCTAAATACAACAAAATAGAGAGGAAGCCCATGTGTAATAATAAAGGGGATGAAAGAGCCTGACCCTGGTTCAACGGAGCAAGCCTTAAGAAAAGGTATAGGAGTCAGAACCTTATTTTCCTACTTTGTACAGTGGATCTTTATTGAATGATTGCTGTTTGTACTACTTTGAGAACTCTCTCTATTGGAGTAAACTGCTATTCTGCTGTAGAATATAAATATGCTTTGTATGTAATTGGTGTATTCTGCTGCCCTTCATTATTAAATGATGTATATACATCCTCTTTAGCTTGAAACGATTTGTATTAGTAGACATTTGTATTTGTTGTCTCTTGTTTGCAACTGTGCAACTGCAACTGTATCTTTCTGTGGATTTCAGTGTCCTCTTCCTTCCAGGCCTTCCCCATGAATGTTGGAGTAATCAATTGGTACAAAGGTAATACTCTCTAATGCAGGACATATGTTCATCTAAAGTTCAGAAATGTCACTAATGCTTGTAATGATTTGTGTGTTTGGTGCTCTAACATTCTGCATTTCTTAAGGAACCATGGTGTAAGTCCTTTTCTTCAATGTATAATTCATATATCAGAAAGATTACATTTCAAAAGCATACATTCTAAAATTCAGCTTTTTAACCTGCATGTATTGAACAATACGGCCTACATGTTGAAGGTGTTTGACTAGTTTATCATCGATAATATATATTACAGTATATCAACATCTGAACACTTAAATCTTCCTGCAAAATCTCAAAATTCAAGCTGTGAAAATAACTGGGCAGTTCCTGAACCCCTGGGGTAATCATAAAACCATACTGTGACACGCTGACTGTGATAGAGGACACATAATATGGCTCTGTGGTCTGGCCAAAAATCCCATTTCTATGTTCATCCTGGTTTATATTCTTTGCATATGAGTAATGTCATAAATCCACTGCTATGGCCTTTTGTAAAGCATAGATTTCACAATGTTGGCTCAAATTGTGATTATTTAGAACTAAGCTCCAAGACTTATCTGACTGCATAACCAGGAAAACCGAAGTGTTCATTGTTGAGAGGCAAGGGGTGATGATTCCATAATATTGCAGTTGATTTAGAATTCATTGAAGGCCCTGTTTGGCCTCTGGCTTCATACATTTTTGAATGTGCTGTTCTCCAACAATGGACCTACACGCTGTACTGCATTTTTATATTACTCCACTTGATTTCCATACTTTGTTAGAGCCATTTGTAACACTCACTTTGTGGCATAATGAGCCTCAAATAGCTGTGGCACTAATAAAGAAAAAGCTCCCATTACAACTTCCTTCCCAAGAGGAGCATGAATCATAATTTAGTGAGACAACTCTTCTTCCACAAGTATTATATCAAAAGAATCAGTCAATTAAGCTTTGACAACTCAATGCCCCCTTCTATGTGAATCTGAAAATGTAAACCAATTCTGATTAATTTGAATGCCCATGCAGTGTTTCTACCTGAAAAAAGTGATTTGCATCCTCCACCTTAAAGAAGGACTGTGGCCCTCACTACAACCCTGGCAGTCGGTGATAAAGTGGCGGTAATACCGCCAACAGGCCGGCGGTAAGAAAAATGGAACTATGACCACGGCGGAAACCGCCTAGACAGACAGCCACTTTAACACACCGACAGCCATGGCGGTAGCAATAAGCACCACGGAGGTAACCGCCAACAGCTAGGCGGAAGACAATGTACCACCCACACTATTACAACAGGCCTATCCACCACCTTTTCCGGGGCGGTACCAACGACATCAAAAGCACAGCGGAAACAGTGCTCACCCTTGGAGACTTAAGGAAGAACCGCGCCGCCATGGAGCCCGAGTTGCAGGTGTAACCCATGCTCGTCTATCGCCTTCTTCACCATGAATACCAACGCCGGCGAAGACGACCACGGTGAGTACTGCCACCTAGCACACATGGGAGGGAGGAGGAAAAGGAGAGTGACACACACACACCTCCACCCTCAACACCATACACACAAAAAGATGCACTAACTTTACTTATCCACCCATACCCCTCAGGAATAATGCAAGGACAAAAGGAATTGATTAAAGTGAGTGTAATAAGATAAAATACTAGAAATACGTCCTTCAAAATCAAAACAGCATATACATAAATACAAACGGAGGGACACTGCCCAGTCCACAATGTCCGTGGGCCACAGGGCCACCTCACAGAGGCCAAGGCCCCACTTGACTCCTGCAACAACACGGAGAGAACACTGCAGGGGCATCAGGTCGAAAATACACAGGCACCTCAGGGGGATGGGGAAGGGGAGCACCTCAGCCGGAACAACACAACTGGTCCTGGAGAGGATTACATGGCCATCACACTGTCCTGGGGAGTGCAAAGCCACAGTCTCTCAAGTGGGTGGTCTGCCCACTGCTTGGTCCTCGGGAGTGCAAAGCCACAGTCCCTCAACTGGGTGGTCTGCCCACTGTTTGGTCCTGGGGAGTGCAAAGCCACAGTCTCTCAAGTGGGTGGTCTGCCCACTGCTTGGTCCTGGGGAGTGCAAAGCCACAGTTTGCCCACCGCTTGGTCCTGGGAAGTGCAAGGCCACAGTCTCTCAAGTGCATGGATTTGGATTCTCCACTGGTTCTGCAGGGGGCTTTGTGCCCAGTGTGCTTCATCCTGGCAAGGAGGGGGTGTGTGGATGCCTACTTCCACTGGTTCTGGAGGAGGCTTTGTGCCCTGTGATGCAGCACATGAGGAGTGCAAGGTCACAGTCTCTCACCTGGGTGTCACACCCACAGGATTTGCATGGGCCAGGACGCACTACAGTCCCTGGAGGCAGGATTACACACTGCCCGCCGGCGGTGACTGCTGCTCAGTGGTGGCAGTGGCTGGGCTGGTGTCGGGGTTGCCAGTGGAGGGGGAGGCTCCTGCCCGTCCCCTACAGCCTCGGACGGCTGCCCACTGGGGCTGCTGGCGGTGCTGGCAGTGGTGGGGGGAGGCTCCAGCCCGTCCCCTGCAGCCTCGGACGGCTGCCCACTCAGGCTGCAGGCAGTGATGCTGGTGGCGGTGCTGGTGTCGGGAATGCCCGTGGTGGGGGGAGGCTGCAGCCCTTCACCTGCAGCCTCGGACAGCTGCCCACTCGGGCTGCTGCTGCTGGCACTGCTGAAAGCAGTGATGCTGGTGGCAGTGCTGGTGTCAGGAATGCCCGTGGTGGGGGGAGGCTCCAGCCTTTCCCTGCAGCCTCGGACGGCTGAACCGCCATGGTTGGTGGTGGGGCTCACATTCAGTCCCCGCACCAGGCCTCCTGACCTTTCTGCCTGCAGGGGCAGGCCCCTTGCCCTTGCCCTTCCCAGCTTGTGGTGCCTCTTTGTCCTTCACCTTGGCAGCCGGTGGTGCCTCCTTGCCTTTGTACTTCACAGCTGGTTGTACCTCCTTGCCCTTGCCCTTCACAGCTGGTGGTGCCTCCTTGCCCTTCACAGCTGGTGGTGCCTCCTTGCCCTTGCCCTTCACAGCTGGTGGTGCCTTCTTGCCCTTGCCCTTCACAGCTGGTGGTGCCTCCTTGCCCTTCACAGCTGGTGGGGCCTCCTTGTCCTTCCCTTTGGCAGCTGGTGCAGGCACACTGTCAGTGGTTATGGCTGGTTCCCTGGAGCCTCTCCCACCTGCAGTAGCTGCCGACTATTGTGGCCGTGGACTGGGTGGCTGAGGTGCTAGCCTGGGTTCTGACCACCATGACCCGACGTGAAGGATGGGGGGGAGGGGTAGGGAAGAGGTCAACGGCGGAGAGGAAAAGCTTCTCAGGGACACTGGGGTGGGAAGAGGGTGAAGGTCTGGGAGTGGAGGAAGAGGGAGTGGTTGTAGGAGGTGTCAGTCTGCTGTGTTTGGGTGCAGGTGCATGGGCTGGATGGTGTTGTGAGGTGGATGGCTGTTGGGTGTCTGAGTGCTTGCGTTTGTGTACTTTGGGAGGAGGGGGCACAGACACAGTGGGAGAGGACACAGAGGATGTGTCCATGGATGTGGGGGTGAGGACTGCCAGTGAGGGGTATGCTGTGATAGGTGTGATGGAGGTAGTGGATGAGGATGTAGTGCATGCAGGTATGAGTGGAGACTCTACTGGGAGGGTGGTGGACAAGGAGGAGGAGGAGGACACAGTGGAGGCAGTGGATGTTGGTGTGTCTGATTCTGGACGGTGTTTGTGTGAGTGCCTGTGGGATGATGTGTGGTGCTTGTGTTTGCTGAGCCACTCCTGTGTGTTGTCTTGGGTGCATGCTGGTCTGAATGTGTGCTTGGGATAGGTTGGGGTTCAGGGGAATGGGACTGTGTAGAGGAAGTTGGAGGGGGAGGCTAGAGACAGGGACAATGGCTGCCATCAGGAAGACGGCCGGAGCCTGGATTGGGTGCCATGCCAGAGTGAATGCCCTCCAGGAATGCATTTGTTTGTTGCAAATGGCCTGCCAGCCCCTGGATGGCATTCACTATGGTTGACTGCTCAACAGAGTTGGCTTGCAAGAGGTCAATAGCCTCCTCACCCAGGGCAGCAAGGCTAACTGGGGCAGGGCATGAGGTGCCTGGGGGCGAAGGAGATGCCCACCCTCCTTGGTGAGCGGGCACGGGAAACTCGCTGAGGGGCTGCTGGGAGGGCGGTGCTGGTACGGGGGTGGCGGCTGTACCTGTAGTTGCGGTGGGCACAGAGGTGTCCGCCACCAGCAGGGAGCTTCCATCGGAGGAGGTATCACAGTCAGAACTGTCCCCTCCTGTCTCTGCCGTGGTGCTCCCCTCGCCCTCCGTCCCACTGGTGCCCTCACCCCTCTGTGGATTCATTCTCCTGTGCCATGTGGGATGCAGCTCTCTCCGTCACTGGTGCCTCTGCTCCTCCGCCAGATGATGCTAATGCACACAAGGACAGGGTGACAAAACAAAAAGGGGGGGAGACGAAAGATACACTTGGTCAATGGCTGCACCAACACCACCATTGTCGTATACAGCACACTCACACGGGGAACAGGCCTACGCACGATGCAATGCACTACAAGTCACAATGCTAGTCACCAGCCCTAGGACAGGCATACCTAAGGTCAATAGCAGCATACCTGAGACTCACAGACCCCTGCCCAGTAGTGGAGGTCTACTAGCTTGGTTGGAGGACTTTCACAACAGAATCCTGCCCAACATGGGACCTACCATGCAATGTCCTGCCTGGCCTAGGGGCACCCACAGGCCCACATCCACCACCCGAAGACTTCCCCACCACGCACAATTTGCAGATTTGGAAACTGTACTCACCACCTTGTGGCTGCTGTGATGGCTTCAAGTGCCTATCCAGCTCTGGATAGGCCACTGCCAGTATGCAGAACATCAGGGGGGTGAGGGTTCGAAGGGCACCCCTTCCTCGTTGGGAAGCCACCCCCAGCTAGGCCTCAGCCATCTTCCGTGCCCAGCGTCTCAGGTCCTCCCACCATTTGCAACAGTGGGTACTTTGCCTGCTGTAGACCCCAGGGTCTGCACCTCCTTGGCAATGGCACGCCATGTACCCTTTTTCTGATGGGCGCTGACCTGCAGACAAATAAACATAGAAAAAGGTATCAGCCAAACTGTCCGGCCTCTTACACTCATGGCCCACCATATCCCTCACATCCCCTTACTTACAGGCATTGCCCACCATACATACAGCATGCTGCCCAGGACCCTTCCACCCCCCCTTGCACAAGGCCCTCACAAACAGCACTCCATGCATTCATGCCCCATGCATCGTGCACACAGTGTACTCATCTGTTGGTCCGGAGGCCCATACAGCATTCGGTACTGGGGTAGGACCCCATCCACCAGTCACTCCAACTCCGCAGGGGTGAAGGCAGGGGCCCTTTCCCCAGTGACACGTGCCATGGTCGGTTCCAGACACAGCTCACAGCAGCACGTTCAGTGTAGGTCCTCTCCTGTTGAAGGTCAGGTAGCAAGTGAGAGAACAGATAGAAAATGGCAGTCATGTCTGCGGCAGTGCGTACCGTCACCGCCGGCATACATCATCATTGGCCACTGCAACCCGTAGGGCCCATAGACAACCAATGAGGAGTTGCACAGCGGTACTCGACTGCCTCCCGCAACGGCGCACAACGTCAGCGGCATTACCTCATTTCCACCTGCCCAACCACACAGGCGGCCGCCATTTCAGGGGGGCAGGGAATGGCACCTTACTGCGTCACAGTACGCATAAGCACCATTTGGGCCTATCCAACAACATACTGTTACAGTCACAACATGCAATTCACTGTACAGTTTGGAAATGTGGAATACTGACCAGATGCTCATCGTTTGCCCCCTAGATTGCAACCACTGCAGATGAATAGGAGATGGAGACATACCTCCGTGTACAGATCCCTGGTGGACTTGCCAACAATGGAGGACAGGCACATTATCCTCATCTACAGACTTGACAGGGCCTCAATCCAAGAGCTGTGTGCCTAATTGGAGCCAGACCTGATATCTGCTATCCGTCACCCCACTGGGATCCCCCCTCTTGTGCAGGTGCTATCTGTGCTCCATTTCTTGGCAACTGGTTCTTTCCAAGTGACAGTGGGCTTGGCAGCAGGAATGTCACAGCCAATGTTCTCAATAGTGCTGACAAGAGTATTGTCTGCCCTGATGAAAAACATGCGCAGCTACATTATTTTCCCCCAGGTGGAGGATTTGACCACAGTGAAAGCTGACTTCTATGCAATGGGACTTATCCCCAACATTATTGGGGCAATTGATGGTACACATATTACCTTTGTCCCCCCCAGAGAAATGAATAGGTGTTCAGAAATCGAAAGAGCTTTCACTCGATGAATGTTCAGATAGTGTGCCTGGCAGACCAGTACATCTCCCATGTCAATGCAAAGTATCCTGGCTCTGTGCATGATGCCTTTATCCTGAGAAATAGCAGCATCCCATATGTGATGGCCCAATTCCAGAGGCACCAGGTAGGGCTAAGAGGTGAGCCCATGGTTCCCACCCAGTATATGTTTATTGTATGGATATCGGGTTGGCCCTAAGGGTTAGTGTTTGGCTAACAGGTATCCCTCAATATTTGCAAGTGACTCTGGTTACCCCAACCTCTCAGGGCTACTGACCCCAGTGAGAAATACCAGGACAAGGGCAGAGGAACGTTAAAATGATGCACATGGGCGAACAAGAAGGATAATAGAGAGGACATTCAGCCTCCTGGAGGCCAGGTTTCTGGTCCTCCATCTAATAGGTGGTTTCCGGTGCTACTCACTCAAGAAGGTCTGCCAGATCATCGTGGCATATTGTATATTGCACAACCTTGCCTTACGTCGCCAGGTGGCTTTTCTGCAGGAGGATGAGGCTGAAGATGGGCGTGTGGCAGCAGTGGACCCTGTGGACAGTGACGAAGAGGAGGCAGAGGATGAGGACAACAGAACTGGCTCATACAACAGTATTTCCAGTGACACACAGGTACGACACTGTAATTTCACCTTCCATTGACAGTTTTGTGTTGGATATGGTACTGGCAGGCTGATTTTCCCAATCTATGGCCACTTACTGTACCCTTTGGCTTGTCTATTTTCAGATATCTGTGCCTCACTCTGGCTCCTCGTGTGTTGACTGCAGCCAACTACAGGTGATAACTATCTATACATTACTGTACAGTTGAATTGCAATGTTTACAGCTTGTTAAACAAATACATAGTTCAATCAATTGACAGACTCCATACTTGTATTTTTTACAAGGGTGTTTATTTATGTGCTAATAAGTGGAGGGGGCATTGCAATGGGCTGGGTGGTGGTGGAGGAGAGTCCCGGGTAAAGTTCCAGTCTATTTGTATTACAGGTGCACTGTCCAAGGGGGCATAGGAAGTAGAGCAATGACAGTTTAAGGTGGACAGGGTGACAGAGTGGGACACAAGGGGGACATTCAGGAGAGTCTTATTTCCTGGCGGGGGTCTTGACAATATTCTCTGGCTTCTGCCTGGATCGCAGGGACCGTTTGCGGGGTGGTTCTCCTTCTGCAGGGGGAGGGGTGCTCATGGCCTGTTGTTCCTGTAGCGGGGCCTCCTGTCCACTAGCGTCGGTTTGGCTCCCTCAGTGCCCTCGTGTCACTGCCTCCCTCATGGTGTTGGCCATGTCTGCCAGCAATCCCTGCAATGGTGACCAGGATGGTGTAGATGTCCCTCAGGTCCTCCCTGATCCCTAGGTACCGTCCCGCCTGCAGCCGCTGGGTCTCCTGCAACTTGGCCAGTATCTGGCCCATCGTCTCCTGGGAATGGTGGTATGCTCCCAGGATGTTGGTGAGTGCCTCATGGAGAGTCGGTTCCCTGGGCCTGTTCTCACCCTGTCGCACAGCCGTCTTCCCAGCTTCCCTGTTGTCCTGTGCCTCTGTCCTCTGGACCGTGTGCCCACTGCCACTAACCCCAGGTCCCTGATCGTCCTGTGTTTGTGGGGTGGCCTGGGGTCCCTGTAGTGGCGGCCACACTGCTGATTGACGTGTCCTGGGGACAGTGGTTTGGGCCCGCTGAGTCGGTGCTGTGCTGGTATTTCCTGAGGGGGGAGGCTCTGTGGTGGTATGGGACTGTGCCTGGGTAACCGCCTGTCCGGAGGTCCCTGATGGGCCAGGTTAGTCATCCAGATTCAGGCGTGCAGAGCTGCTGTCATCACTGTGGGCCTCTTCTGGGGGGCACTGGATGTTGCTGGCACCTCTTCTCCGGTGACACTGGCTGGGGGACCTGTGGGGATGTAAATGCAGTGTTATTGTTTCTGCATGTGCCATCTTGTGCTTGGGTGTGTTGCCCTGTATGGTTGTTATTGCCCTGGCAGCTTAGGCTTGTGTGAGTGGTGATTTGGTGGGCTAGATGATTGTCTCAAGTGTGCATGCTTTGGTGATGGGTATCCATGCAGGTTTGTGATGGGTGTCCATGCATTGGTGTTGCATGCAGGCCTTGGTTGTGGGAGGGGTGGATTGTGATGGTGGGGTGTGTAGGAGGTGGTGGAGTGATGGGAGTGAGGGTGAGGTTGGGGGTATGTGATGGCATGCAGGTAGGAGGGGGTGAAAGTAGTAAAGATTTGACTTACCAGAGTCCAGTCCTCCTGCTACTCCCGCCAGGCCCTCAGGATGCAGTCTTGCCAAGACTTGCTCCTCCCATGTTGTTAGTTGTGGGGGAGGAGGTGGGGGTCCACCGCCAGTCCTCTGTACGGGTATCTGGTGTCTTGCTACCACTGAACATACCTTTCCCCGTAGGTCGTTCTACCCCTTCCTGATGTCATCCCTTGTTCTTGGGTGCTGTCCCACGGCGTTGACCCTGTCCACGATCCTCCACCATAGCTCCATCTTCCTGGCAATGGATGACTGCTGCACCTGTGATCCGAATAGCTGTGACTCTACCCGGATGATTTCCTCCACCATGACCCTTAGCTCCTCCTCAGAGAACCTTAGGTGTCTTTGTGGTGCCATGGGTGTAGTGTGTGTGGTGTGTGTGAGGGTGTGTGGGGTGATGTGTTGGGGTGTGTGCTGTAAGGTACGTGGTTGGTGTATGGGTGATGGAGTTTTGTGGCTCTTTCTGTGGGTGCTGTTGGTCTGTCTCTCAGTTGGCAATATTTTTGAGTCATAAGGGGTTGTGGGTATTGTGTGTGTGTGTTTTATAGTGTTGTGGGTGTGGTGTGTGTATGTGTGTCAGGTGTGTGTAGTTTGAATTGTCCAATGTAGTGTTGTTTTGTTAGGTTGTGTGTATTTTGAGCGCGGCGGTATGTACCGCCAAAGGTTTACCGCGATTGAATGTCAGCCACTGTGATTCGTGGGTCATATTGCTGTGGGCGTAGTTCTGGTGGCATAACGGTGTGAGTTTGGATACCACCAGTTTATCACTGACCTTTGGTCTGGCGGACTTGTGTGTGTATCTGTCTAGTGACGGATTGCTATGCGTGGGTCAAAATCTGGGTAGCGGTAAACCACTGAGGTGGCGGTATGTTGGCGGCAGTCGGCATGGCGGTAAGCGGGACTTACCGCCAATGTCATAATGAGGGCCTATATCTTCAATCAGGCTATCATTATTTCCACCGCAGTACAATGGCTACTGCCCAGACCTCATTCTTCGCAGGGCTCGATTTCTGCATAGTCTCCAGTCTCCTACTAGTAGCTTCCTTCATGTTTTGAAAATGTTGCCTAGGCAGTCCTGAGCAGTGGATGTCCTTTCTCCCTTGCTGATAGGTCTGTCGCTTGACAGGTCATTTGAACAAGTGGGTCCCTCTTATTTGGATTTGATCTCCCGTCTCCACGATCCTGTGAAGAATAAAAATAATGCTCATCAACGGATCGATGTCTCCCTCCTGTCTTATACCCTGCTTGTTCTTTATCCCTACAAAAGAATTGGGTGTTCTTGTTCATAATTCCATTTCAGATTTTTGCACTCTCCTGTTGGGATCTTTGCTTCTCTTGTTTCTTACCTTTATGAATCTTCTTGTTTTGTAATATGGTTCTTAAGTGGGATTTCTACACCTTTTTGCCCACGGAGACATAAACTTGAGATTTATTCTTTGGTAACTCTAACTCCTTCTGGTCCTGTTGAGTCCAGTATATCTTTGGAAGATGTCCAAAATGGCTGCATCACTCCTTATATTCCCAAGAACAATTTCAACTATGGTATCAATATTACCAAATAACTTAATGGGGACAGCTATTGCAATTAAATGCCATGCTCTTCATGTATTTGCTTCAAGACCTCAGGCAATACAGGTACTGAAAGAATACCACATGTGGTGCAAAATAGGGTAGCACATATGCTTCCCCACAATTGCCATCGCTGCGGAATTGGTACTATTGCCACTGGGAAACTTATGTCGATTATGCATTGTTTATCCATGATACACTGCTTCTATCTGAGTTTTCTAGATGCCTAAAATGTGATTTCATTTCACTTAGTCCAGCAATGCCCTATTGCTGCATTTGTAGTTTGTCAATTAATTGCCATTGCTTGTGAGTGCATACATCTTCTCATGCATACATGACCTCCCTGCCTTGCTGCTGCAGTACATACTGCCTTAATGGTCTGTGTATATTTTTTATGTATGTATAAAAAACGTGGACTCTACTATAGGAAATCGGTTCCTATTTTGAGATGATGCTTATGTAGCTAGTTCAGTCCATATTAGCCCATTTAATGTTAAAAAAAACAGGAGTAAATGAACTCTTCTTCATCTGCCACATCTAACTCAATCCACAAACAGAATACCTCAGTAGTATACACTGGGTCCACTCCAACCACCACTGTGACTACACCTCAGTCAATGGGAATCTTCTTGCCATCAAATGGGTAGCAAAGTTGATGTGCACAGTAACTGGTATATCTTCTGTCTCCAGTTCTACCTTCTCTTCTCTGTTTCACCTGCCACTGCCCACAAAGATTCAGAAATCAGAACTGGTCATTTGGGACATCCTTGTAACTGTTAATTGCTCAATAGACCTCAGTTGGACAAGAGGGATACCTTTCCCATTAAGATTGTGAAATGCCATCAGACATCTCTGGTTAGGTTTGTGTGTACAACTTGTTCTTAAGGGTCCTGGGCCCTGAAGGGCCCTCAGGTGCCAAGCCCCTTGTTGGACACCATGTCATGTTCACCCCAATAATATTGAGGTCACACCAGGTAGATCTCCCTAGCCTTAAAAGGAAATATGATATTTTTCGTAGAAAAGGAGAATTGACAGGTGTCTCTCACTCCCCTCTATTGAGTTGTGCTGATAGACAGTGTTAGATGTCAGGCACTGCTGTCAGAGAATTTCTCTCCACTAAGCTTTCTTATGCTAGTCCATGTTTGGTTTCCTCACATACCTTATGCTGTCATCGGGTAAGCAGTCAGAATCCAGGACTTAAGCCACTCCCTTCAGCTTCCTGCCCATGAGTGTTACCTTACCTATGTTCATGTACCTTACATGTCTTCATTGCTAATGCTGTCTTATGGAACAAGCAGGAGTTCCTCATACTTTTGCAAAAATGTGAAAACACTGCCTCTTTGCAGAATCATATGGAAGCTATAGAAACTGCTACTTTTTCTTCTTCTTTCTAAAACTAATCTCTGCAAGGACAAAATGATTTATGAGGGAAGGGGTTGCCCAAAAGTTGAAAAATATGGGGGGATGGACCCTGACTGGACTTGAGAGGAAAAATCACTGTTGGATGAATACGGGGAATGAAACAGAAGGTGTCCGTCTGACTGTTAGAGAGATGTGATGATCATTATGCATTGGTAAATTTGGTAGACATTTTGGTGCTCATTACAACATCGGCAAATAAGACCGCCGACCGCCGTGGTGGCGGCCGCCGCCAAAAGACCTCCAGCGCGGCGGTCCTCAGGCTGCCACATTATGACTGCTGGTGGCTTTCTGCCATTTTCCTTGCGGAAAACCGCCAGCAGTCGTACTGGCAGTCCTCGGTCTAGTGGCGGTTGCACTGCTGACACCGCCACGCCAACAAAACACCGACCGCCATATTTCAATTCGAAATACAGCGTGGCGGGGCACTGGTAGCGGTGCAAGCACCAGGACCCATTCCCTCCCGGATGACCACCTCGGCAACCAGGTACGGTGACTGTCCGAAAGGGGAGGAGGGAGAGGGGGTTGTTGTTTGTGTGTGCATGTGTGCGTGTGTGTGTGTGTGTATGGATTTGGGGAGGTTGCATGTGTGTGTGTGTGCGTGAGTATAAGGGTGTTGTGAGTGTGAGAGAGTGAATGACTGTCAGGGTGTGTGCATCTGTGGGTGTGTTCGTATACTTGGGGGGTTAGTACAGGGATCAGGGGTGGGGGTAAGTACGTGTATGTGGAGGGGTGGGGAAGTTGCTACTGGGAGCAGGGGTGGGGGTTTACTGGGGGATTCAGGGGTGGGGGTGGGAATGTTGTAAGGGAAGGGGGGGCTCTTGGGTGGATGGGGCGTTGGGTGAATCATCTACTGGCGACAGGAATTCAAATTCCTGTCGCCGGGAGCCTCTCCACCAGGGCACTGACACAAAATCACTGGCAGAAAGGGGACTCGGAATACCACCAGCGGTCTTTGTTAGTCTGCTGGGTCGGAGATGCTTATGTCTGGTCTGGCGGTCTGACTGCCCTGGAGGTAGGAACGGGAAAGTGGCAGTTTGGCACAGGCCAAACTGCCAAACTCGTAATATGGTGGTCCACACCGCCGGGCTGTCAGCAGTGGGACTGCACCATGAGTCTGTCAGTCAGAAGAACGCCAAACACATAATCAGAGCCTGTGTAATTCACAGAGATGTGTGTGGTGGGGCAAGGAAAAGGCTAAGTACCACGGTGGCTGCAGTGTTTGGGATGACTTACTACCAAAACCAATGAAATCTACTGAAAAAAACCTCTTCAAGGCCATCTTCCGCTGCAGCCATGATTACAGCATGGGTATGTTTTCCTTATCTAGCTTGCTAGTTTGAATGGTGAACTGTTTCAGGAAATACAAAGTTTAAAAACTGAAAACATGGCACACATTTATTAGAATTACCATAATAACAGTTAAAGTTAGTGTGCTTTTATAGCCCCATGAATATACACGTTATCTCTAATGTCTAACACATTCATGTTTTACATGTATAAAGGCCTGTCTTGCCAGTTCTATGCATTATTATCATACAAAAACCATTTCACACACAACAGAATTTTGTCAGGATACCAAATCATCCCAAGAAACTCAACAGTAACAAGAATCTGCTACACCTCAGCTTCCTGGGGTAGTAGCAGAGCAGGAAGTTGAGCTTGCTGTGCAACAGCATGTTGTGACTCTTATATCAGAAGTATCATCCTCACCGTCTCCTCTGAGGGAAAATAGGCCACTCCCCCACCTTCTCCAAAACCTTCTTCAGATGAAGGTGAGATGAGAAGGCCCAATTGTCCTGCCACAGGAGGCATGCAAAAGGAGGTTTCCAGAAAGCCAGTAAGAGGTGAAGAAGATCAACCAGTGACTGTTCATATTGAGAGCAGTACTGAGAAAATGTAGCTCACTTCTAAGTTCACCCTCTACGTTCTTTAATGCCTGGTTGACTAGTATAGGTCTACAAATGATTATCTGCTCAAGGGGGAGGACATGTCAAAGTCATGATGATGAGGGTCGACAAATGAGGGTTCATAGAGTGGATGACCAAAATACTAGGGCTTTTTGAGATTTTGATGTGGGATGTCAGCATGGAGGACTGTATCTTGAGCCAAGCTAACACATTAAACTGCCAAATTTACTTAAAGTAGAAGAAACAAATACAAATGTTTATGAAGAAGCATTTGATTTGGTCAACAGCTTAATCTTTCATCAACATACAAATATCTGGCTGCAACAAGAGATAATGTTGTCCAAAGAGTATATTTGTGCCATTATAATGGATCCACAGTACATCACTGAATGGCTCCATTTGTAAGAGCGGAATCATCAAGAAAGTGTCTGGACTTAAAGATGAGAGACTGTTACTTTGAGAGCAAAGATCAACTGAAGTGCTGTATTTAGCAACCTGTAGGGAGCACAATAATGGGGGCTTCAAAAGCATGTTGCAAAGGCATTGCCCAGCACTGGTAAAACAAACACCATTCAAAGTCACACCTTCTGTTTACTAAATCAACACCAAAAGCATCCCTTGAACCAAAGTCTCTTCTTGGTTTTGTTTTTGGAGTTCCAGGACTTACACGACTGCAGGAAATTATGACAATGGAGAAAATGTTTGAGGAGTACCTGGGTGACCAAATAAAATCCCAGGTGGATGAAAAGCCATTGGCCTACTGGCATGAGAAAAAGAAACAGTGACCAGAACTCAGAAGGTTGGCAAAATATATCCTGTGGCCAGTGTAGCCTCTAAGTCAATTTTCAGTGCAGCTAGAGCAATTGTCATGGTCAGAAGGGCCAGTCCATCGCCCACAAATACGGAGAGACTCATGATAAAAGACCTGAATAAGCATTTCACATCTAACAATTTTCAGGCTCCAGGAGACCCAATAGTGGAATAGGGTGATGAATTCTTCGACAATAGCAATGTAATAACTAATCATCTGGAGGAAGTCTCTCAATATGAAGTTGAACTGAGCTTGCAAGACTAAAAGGTTTAAATGCAGTCTCTGCAGCTAAAAATCTTAAACTGAAAAGAACTCTTTGTGTTATATTTGGTATACCCAAGAGATGTACATTACACATGAACTGATGTACTCAGTGGGCAAGGTATAGACAGAAGCATGAAAGGCAAAGGAATTTGGGTCTGCTGGGTAACAAAGACAACTAATAATCCTCAAGTCCAAAAACAAGCCTTGTTATAAACAATTACCTTTCAGTTTGCAAACGGCTATACCATTTCCTTACATTACTGGATGTTACCCATGTCATTGAAGATTGAGTGTACTGTAGTGCTTTTGGCTTACATGAAAAAGACTCATGCATGTTTACCACAATGACTTGACAGCAGGTGACTTTGTATAAATAATGAGTGCTCAATGATTAATGTGGCAAGCTGGAGGGCTTAGCAAAAAGTGTTGTTTTAATGTTAAGGTGTTCAGTCAGAGCAGTGGGCACATCCTTCGAAGTGTCTCTGAGAGTGGTACTTGATTGGCATCAAATGTTCCTTTCTCTACCATCTTTTGGTACTTCTAAGACCTTGTGAACCCTGTTTACCTTGACTATCAAATATTGTCCTTTATTTTCTCTTCTCTTTTAAGAGGCCTTCTTTTTTGCAATGAACTGTCATGGTGCTTCTGCTCTGTGGTTCAGCCCCACTCCCAAGACAGAAAATGCAAGAATGCAGTTGCACCAAGTTTGTAATTATTATTGTAAATCATTTTAACTCTGCGTGTCCTATTTTGCATTGTAGCTAGAGTAACTTATTTCAGAGAAGTTATGGTTTGGAAAACACTGTTTGTGTTATGCCAATTCCACTGTCTTCCTTCTTCCATGACAGATGTGCCATACCCATGGAAGGCTAAATGCCATGTATGTGTGTGTCTCTCTCTGTCAAATGTTTCTTATTCCCTCTACCCTCCTTTAAATTGATATCCTAATGCTCTTGCCCTAGTTATGACATCTATTGTGCCATAATCTATTTAGACCTCCAACAGATTACACACTCAACATTTGAATGTGGTATAAGCAGTGCTAAACCATTAAATGGAGGATGATAAAAAAGTGGAGGTCACACACACCATCCCTCCTACCCTTCCCACTGAACTTGCTGACGCTGAAAATAATACTCAGTGATAGTCTGGGATATATAATGTTAACTTACTTTTTTATAAGCTATGCCCCACAGAGAATCTTATTGTTAAAAAACAAAATCTCCTGACTTGCACACAGGTGTATAGACACCCAAATTACTATAACTGACAGAACTTTTTAACATTTAATGTTTGGGAAATATTGTGAATTATATTAATAGAGGACACTAGATTTAGTAAATGACACTATCGTCTTACCATCTGGCAGAATTACTTTTTTTGTCTGTCTGCTCCGCTAGAAATAAGAAACTTTGTGCCTAATGCATAAAGTATGTAAAGGTCACAAAACCTCTGATTAACTGATTAGAGGAGTGGTGACCATTAAAAAGCATTTTTGTATTTACTAAACAAATTTACCAATTCAGAAAAGTGTCTTGGTAAATTGGTTTAGATATGAATTACGAATCATTATCTAGAAGGAGAGTGTGATAAGTACATTTGTGTACCAATGGTTTGCAAGAAGTACTTCAGGTTCCAAACCATTGATCAGGTACCCACTCCCAAGATGTGGTTGTAACTGATTCACATATCTGAATGGGTCTACTTTGTGAATGATGAAAAAGGTTTCAATAAGAATTGGCAGTGGTCCTAGGAAACTTAAAAAAAACTAATGCCTGGGCAGAACTCGCAGAGTTTCAGTCTGCAGAAATTCCGCAGAGTTACATAAAAACCCTGCAAGATTCTGTGGAATTCCACAAGTGGGTAGAATGTGGGCACATCGGGCTGCTCATGCTGATTTTTAGCTCAGGGAGCTTGTTCTGCTCTATTATATCTGTGCAACTGCCACCATGCAGCATGCCAGAGGACACTGCTCCTTTGTGCTGCTCAAGTAGATTTTCTACTCGAGCAGCAGCTTTCTCAGCGTGAATGGTCGTTACCTGCCACGACTGCCCACATTGAGAAATCTCCCCGGGAGACGTTCTTGTGCCCAAAAATCATGCTAGGGACTTCAAATTCTCACTCGTGCTCACCAACTTACGTTGGCAAGCCGCGTGCAAGGAAAAAAGATTCCTACTGCAGACATGCCTTTGTATAGTCAGTAAACAAGATTTCGGGTTCTTATATCTACAGCTATGGAAATGTTGAGATTCTCTGTCACTGGAATTTTGTTTTATCCACCACTTGCACTAACTAAAAAAATACTTTAAGCTTAAACAGTCAAAAAGTTTATTAAATGTAATTAATGGAGGTTCATCTTTTACTACGCAACATTAAATGATGATTATAAAATAATCAAACTACAATCTGATACTGCCATAGAAATATGTAGAACATCAATTTATGCAGCACAATTCATTTAGCATTTGCAATTATGTAACATAATTAATTGAACTAACCAGCTCTATGATTTTTGTTCAACTGTTGACACATAAATTAAATTCCAATGCCCTGCCCTTGCCCTACCCTATTCCCAAACCACATCACACCCTTCAAATAATTATCACTACAACAAATATTGTTCCACTTTGAGGGAGCGAGTGGGTGTAGCCTGGTTTTGGCTGTGGTTAATGCCAGGCAGATCACAGACCAGGGTAAGGGGTGGCATAAGAAGAAACTTAGGAAGAAAGTGTGGAAAATGTGCACACATGTTGTGATAGGAGATGGCAAGCACAGTCCTTACCTTCTAGCCATTAACTAGAGCGATGCAGAGATACAAATGTATATTTCCTAACTTGACGGAGGAGGGATGGCCCAAATGGAAGAGAGATGGCCCAGCAGCAGGATCTCAAATTTGAAGGGTCCTTACCTTAACATTACTTACATTAAATTCACAACAACGGGGTTGAGGCTGAGATAAATGATAAGTCCTTTGTATTCTTTTAATTAAATATTTATTAAATATTGTTTAATTGAAAAACGATTATTAGAACTGTAAAAAGATAGAATTAAAATTAATACAATGATATCAAGAGGATAATTAAGATACAGAAAAAAGATTTAACGCATTTCTCAAATGTATTTGTTAATTCTGTTGCACTTTCAGGGCTCAAAAATTCTACATTTTAAAAAAACAAGACAATAAATATTCCAGTTAAAATAATGAATTTGACAGATGAACAATCAACAATATTGGTATATAGAAACAGATGAAGGGGGTTGAGCAGAGAAAAATAATTTGATATAGAAGAAAAATAAACATCCTGCTCAATGAAATGAAAGAAATACTGCAAACAATAGAGAAATAGTATTCTCTATTCCGAATTTGATGCAGCATAAAACGAAAGCAAAATACAATACATTGAAAATCAATCACCAATCAGTATTTGGATTAATCAAGTAATATCTGTTTTCCACAAAATACTTCATAGTAATGATTCTGTAAAAAATCCTTTTTAAGGGGATGCCATGGGAAGCGAGATTTCAAAACTGCATTTCCTAATTCAATCTCAAAATTCATAATATGCCACAAAACAAATCAATAAAATTGCTTCCTATTTTATCTACAAATGTCAGCTTTGTCGGGTACCAAACTCTATCAAGTGTATTATACAAAATAGTGCAAAGTTCAATACCATGGGGTGATCATACATGTATTAAATAGACAGTGGTCATGTATGTTTAGGGTGTCCAAAATGATTACTGATCCCATCCTCTCCTCATTTCATCCATAATGTTTTGCACAACATGGGCTATATAAAGCAAAAACATTATAAAAAACGTACACATTGGAGAAATACTCAGAAATGATAGAATAGCAAAGAAATGGAGCGACTGCCTAAATATATATTTCTATGTGTCATATATATTATCAAATAGTATATGGCAATTTAGGAGGGTAAACGCATCCAAGGTCGAACCTAGAGGAACTGATCCATTTAATATAGCACAAAGAGGCATAGGCAATGACATGTTTGCTTTGTAGGGATCCACCCCAGGTGACAGTGAAAATATGACATTCAAATGAATTCACCTATCATCCCTTAAATGTGTGAGAACAAATATATAAAAGAAAAGTATCATGAACACTGACATGATGTAAGGTAGAATGTTAAAAATACAATTTCCTAGAGGAAAATATGTAGCCCAAGAAGATAAATGAAGGATGGGAAAATACACAACCAAATGTATAAATAAAGTTTTCCATCGCTATTTAAACTATTAGGACTCTTGGTGTTGACTGCAGTTATCAGTAGGTATTTCAAGACCCTTAGTTGTTTCTCATAATCTCCATCTCTGAAGAATTTTGAAACTCTGTCCATCCCATAGAAGCGCAGTAGGTCACCATTACTATTATGCTTTTTTGCGAAAAGTGTCATGCCACAGGAGAAGATTGGTCTACATTCTTAATTTTATGCTCTGATATTCTTTTTACGGACTGCTAATTTAGTGTGCCCAATATATGTGAAATGACAGGGGCACTCCAAAGCATATGCCACAGAATCACATGTAAAAGTAATGTGTTTTAAAATCCTGATTTTGCATGTGGGTAGTTTGTAATGTTCTTGATTACTGCGATATTTGCATGCTTTGCATGAGCCGCATTTGAAGAACCCTTTATAGGGCTCAAGCCAACTAGACGCCTTTTGTTTTGCCTATTGGTTGTGTACTAGCAAATCTTTAATGGACCTGGACTTCCTGTACTTAATAGATGGATATTGGCCCACCACAGAAACTATGATAGGATCTGGCAACAAGAGGCTCCAATGTTTTCTAATAATATTTCTCAACTGGAGCGATTTTCAATCAAAAGTGCTGATGAACCTAATGCTATCCATTTTATTGCTTGTTCTTTTGTTATTGTCATGAAACAGTACATCCTCATGTCTGACCTTGCATATTTTCTGGTTAGCCTTTCAGTCTTCAAATTAAATGACTTTGCCTCAAAGGCTGTCCCTTCTCTTTCCTGGATTTTGGAACTGTTGCACTTTTAATATATGATGGGTGCTACATCCTGTCGCTGGCACCAGCACTAGTGTGGCGGTGTTACTTGGAAGATATATATATATGGATATATATTTATAAAGACACACCAACATTTTTTGGGAAAAAGTAAACATGAAGAAAATACTTTAGAGTCTAATGCTTCATTACCCTTGAAACGGCTGTCACGATGAATCATTGCTGACAACTACTTGCAACAATTTATCACAGCAAGAATATTTCAACAGAAAAAGAAAAATCAAACTCTTTTATCTGTTTCATGGAAAATAATAAATTGAGAACATTCTCTTAGCGTTGATTGCCAGGAATTTGTACAAAGAATACAACTGTACATTCTGACCAAGTGGCGTTTTCAGGTACAATACAATTGCTCTTCTGGCATGCAAAAAATATCAAGCCCAGTGGCCCTTATATCAATGCTAACAAGTACTTGCAAAAAAGTTTAATCGCAAGATCATTTCTAACAGAAAAACAAAGTTAAAAATACTTGTTCATAAAAATGTTATACATAAAAAGCATTCCCTTAATGTTGTCAGCAAAAAGATTATTTAAAAAAACCAAAGTGGCCTAAATAATAATTATATATGCATTAAATGTTAGATACGAATAATATGTATATCCCTAGACACCCAAAGCCAAGTGGCATTTTACAGGTGCAATGCAGGTAAATAACTGGCAGTCAGCAAAATATAGATCTCAGTGGCCCAAATCGTTAAAGAATGTTCAGTGATACCACAAAAAATCCCCATGATCAAAGGGTAACAAAACAAAAATTATGATTTTCAAGAAATGCATTAATTTACAAGTATCCCGAAAGGAAAAACTATAAACACACGTACAAAACAATACAAAAAATCATTTATGGAGTTGAGGCTGTCATAACTATCATCATCACGGAGGGGGGGGAAATTTCCAAGGGTTCACAACCATGGAGAGCACATCCTGATAACTGAAACAGCTTTAACCCCAAATGTACATGAAGTTCTTCATCCAGATTGAGCTCTCCGGGGTACTTGCTCCCAAGCTTGATTATATATCCAGATTCCAGTCTCCTCAATGTATTTTCCCTGTTTCCTCCTCTAACACTGAAGAGCACCCTTTTAATACCAAAAAAATATATATAGTTTCAGTAGTTGGTTCATGGACCTTGTGCCAGTGCCTTGCCACTGGATAGGAAGTATCATTGTGTGCAATGGCTCGGTAATGTTCCAAGATTCTTTTCTTGACAGGAAAGATCATACTTCCTACATAGTTCAAACCACAAAGGCAAACCAGGACATAAACCACATAATCGCTGTTACAGTGAATAAACTTATTTATCTTTAACTTTCTACCAGTGGGTAATGGGTACGTACTTCTGTTCACGCTGTATCTACATGCTTTACATTTCCCACACTTGAAAAAGCCCTTTTGTTCTTGTAACCAATTGTTGTTGCTTCTTCTGTTGAAATGGCTATGAACTAAAATATCCTTTAAGGAGCTACTCTTCCTATACGTAACTATAGGACGTGGTGTTACCAAACTCCCAATTACTTGATCTGATTTCACCAGATGGCAATGTTTGTTTAAACGACATCTGACTTTTTCGATTCATTATCAGAAGTGGTAATCAACCGAATCACATTACTGTTTTCATTCCTCTTGATATTTTTATCCCTAGTCATCAAAAGGCTCTCTCTAGGAATAACATTTACTTTTTTGATTGCCCCTTTGATAACATTCCTAGGATACCTCCTAGCTCTGAATCTTTTGGCCATAGCTGCTTGGTCTAATTCATAGGCTGCTACGGTGCTACAATTCCTTTTAGCGCAGGGGATGCTTCACTTAAGCCTAGTCGGATGATGGCTCTGAGCATGTAACATGCTACAACCAGCGGTTTTCTTCCTGAAAAGGCTGGTCTGTGCCACCTGATTCTCTACTTTGATCAAAATATTTTAAAAATCAAGCTCAAGTTAGTGTTCTGCTGCTAAATTTCAAATTCAAATTGTTGTTAGAAATGAAGGCCAAAAGACATGCAACTTATCACATGAACCCTCCCAAATGGCAAATATGTCATCAATGCAGCGTGTCCATAACACCAAATGCCTGGTCCAATCCTCATTTTCTTCTGTCCGTATAACCTGTGACTCTCACCATCTAGAAAGATGCAGGCATAGTTAAGTGCAAAGCAACTTCCCATAGCAGTCCCGGTAAGTTGTCTGTACCACTGCTCACCAGGCACATCTATATATTATAGACACACACACATATATTGATATATTGTGCCCCACCATGCCCAACCATCAATGATGTAATTTGAGATGTTATCTTTGATGTCATCAATGATGTCACTAAACATGTCATGAGGCCTGTGAGGTCTTAAGCAGAGCATGTTGGAGGCACAGGTTCTAGTTAGCTCATAAATTGTAACTGGTGAATTTCAGTATTTGTTTTGTTTAAAATGTTATTTTACATCACATTTAACCTAACTGGAATGTCCCTTTAACCTTTGGTTTGTCCAGTGAGCTTCTGATTTTTTTTTAATGTATACAAAGATAATATTACCATTCCTAACTATAAAGGCACCTTTACCTCTGTTTTTTTCAGTGTATTTCTAGGGTTTTAACATAAAGTAAGATGTTATTACCATACCCTACACCACCCCGCTGGGCTCCAACCACGCCAAACTGATAGAAGTATAACTTGCTCCCTTTTAGATTGCAGACGTCATCAAAGATGTAATATGTGTTGTCATAAGCATCACAGTGCTGCATGTTATGTACAAATGGAGAATGTCCTTTTTTTTTTTTTTACTGTAGAGCTTTTTCAGTGAATTCTTAAATTTGTGTTACCATATGTTGAAAGCTTACTATTTTCTGCATGTTTATCGTCACTTTAACCTTTGTCTTTTTCAGCATTTTTTTTTAAACTTAAAATAATATCTTATTATTACATAACGTTTGCTTTCAGCCGACTACTAAGGACTGTCTTTTCCCGATCGTGGAAGTTTCTGTTAAGGAGTTTGACGGACTGCTCTGTCAAACATAACCAAAACTTTGAACTTGTTTTTGTTTCTTCCAAAACATAATCTCAAAACAAAACTAATGACCCCCACAACATGAGTTTTCCACCATTGTGTGATGATCATTTAAGCCTTTTATTATGCCTTAGTGTCAGTTTTTTCACAGCGGTATGGGATAGTAAAAACTGGCCATTCGACCACCCACTCTAAATTGGGTGGGTGGTCGAACGCACAAACGTCCCACAGCTCTTACTCTGTCTGGCTGTAGGAGGAGTATGTCAGCGACAGAGCCTGAGTAGGTTCCATTACTGACATTATCAATGTCCGCCCAACTGTAAATGAGGCAGGCAGACCTTGGGGTGGCAGAGGGGTACTCCGTCACTGTTGCGATGGAGTACCCTCTCCATTAAACTCTAAATCAGACACTAGGTTATGGCTGTGGCTTGAATATTACAAATCTTGAAAATCAACACACAAGGGGGAGCAGCGGCGGCTCCTCCGTTAGGGCAGAGAATTGTTGCCCCCCCACCCCACCAGAAGCAGCCGCTGCAAATCCTTTAACAAACAGAACAATAATAAACCATGTTTACTATTCTTTTGTTTGTTAAAGGGGCGGGCATTGAGAAGTGCACTCCCCTCAGTGTGCATGTATGTTTGGCCGGCCGTCTCGGGCCAGCCAAACACATGTGCGCAGGTGGCTCTCTCCAGCCCGACACTGTGTTGATGGGCTGGAGAGAGCAGGCACAGGTTCCCAGTATACCTGGGAGCACCCTGGCTGGGCACTCCCAGCCAATCCTGATGCTGCTTTGAGCAGCGTCAGGTTTGGCCGCAGGGCAGGCTGGGAGCCTGTGCCTGCAGCGCTAAGAGGAAGTGGTGTGGCGCGGCAGCGGATCAGGTAAGCTTATTTTAAATTTTTACATTTTTTAATTCAATTTTAATTCAATTTTAGCCCCTCCCAACCTCACCCCCCACAACCCTGCATGCCACATCTGCCTGCCCCTTGTGAGCACAGCGAGCCACGACTGAGAGGGAGTGAGATGTGAAAGGGTTTTCAGAGACATCCTCCTGAATTCAATGTACATACAAAGAAGTATCCGATCCCTGTGAAGAATAAGTGATTCAGTAAGGGTCATGATCCAATATTACAAAGTTAGGGACTTTCTACAGTTATAAATATGTTTCAAGGGTGTATTTTCTGAAAACGTAAGAAGGCCTCTTATCCAGCAAGTTGACATGTTTCATTATCGGCCACCACTAATCACAAATTCCAATACCGGTGTATGCAATGGGCTCCACCTATTGGTCTTTGAGTTATTGTTTTATATATTTGATTACTTGCCAGTTAGGTGAGCATTGACTCAAGAGAGTAAAATATGTGTCAAGGGAATCTGATATGTTTTACTGGTGCTTCCCAATCCCATCAATAAACACCAGTATACGCAAGGGAAGTGTACTATGCAGATCCTTGGTACGAACTGAGTGCTGAAACATTTCTGCCCATGTACTAGGCCAACATGGTCTAGAGCATTCATCAGGACAGGGTCCTTTGTTGTAGGAAAACAAGCTAGTTTTCAATGTACTCCCTGAGGTCTTATTTTTAGGATATTTGTTGAGGTGAGGGAAAAGAATGAAAAGCATTGTCTTACATCTTAAAGGCCTATTCACATAATAATGTGAGACCTAAAGGAAAAAAGCACAGACATACTTTTCGTTGAAAGAATGTAGATATACCTAATTGTTCAGGATGTACCCAAAGGCAAAAGAAAACACAAATGTTGTATGTAGGGTGGTTAGTAACCCAAACACGTGATCATTGCACCAAACACATGTGGCACCATGACACAAAGTACAGTAACGGAAGATGTTAATCTGTACTAATAATAAGGTGGCTGTAATCAGGGAAGGTGGGAAAGAAAAAATAGACATGCAGAAACAGATAGAGAAAGAAGAAGGACTTAAAGAGGGGAAGAGAGATAGAAACAAAAGACAAACTTCTCCTGTTTTTTTTTGCTCCTTTCGCCAGGAAGGAGAAGGGATACACACGAGGAGTGTATTGGGAAGTAGAAGCCTGCGCAGCCAATGAGGTCCCTGCAAGGAGCACCTGAAACACCGAGAAGAGAGCAGAGACACCACAGGGTAAGAGCTAGAGTTAGAGCTATTAGCATTGTAAATTCCTAACTAGACTTTTCTTGCCACATAAATTGAAAATGAAAAGTAAGAGAGTTGACATAAGCAAGCTGATTCAAAGCTCCACGGCCACCATCAGCATGGAGGAGAGACACAGAAGGAAAAAGAAGTTTGCTTGCAGTCAAACGTATTGGCAAACGTGCTATTATCCATGTAACATGATTGATGGCTAAGGCGGTAACAAAACTGCCCCAAGGAGGGACAAACCTAAAGCATTTACCACTGATAACAAAGGATTTTTGAAAGGCAAGTCCATGAAAGAGTGATAGTGATGGGTGTGCGTGGTTAAAATCTCAGAGATTACAACACGTCAGAGCACTTGCACGCTCAACCTCAAAAGCACCCAGAAGGCGACGTGGACTCTGACAGTGTGTGGAGGAAGAAAATCTGAAGGAAGACGTTGAACAGTCAGCCACAAAGGTAGCCTATTCCCACTATGGTCCCAGCGCGGGCCGTAACTAACCAGATGTGTATCAGAAAAGGCGAATGGGAGGAACTCAAGGGTTCATTTGTTGTGATGGCACAACAGGAGAGAATGGGTGGCTTAGAAAGGGCAAATAGAAAAGGAAACCTCAAGCTACCAACAGGTCTTCAGACCAGGCCACAAAAACTGAAAGAAATGGGTTTCTCAGCACATTGGGGCCATGCCAAAGTATGTACTCACCCGCATCTTTTTGGGAAGAGACAACCGGTCTTTCTAAAGGTAAGAAATCCCACAGTTAGAGAGAAAGAGAGAGAGACAGCAGGTTGTTAGGGAAAAAAAAACAATGTTCATAAGAAAGCAGAGAATATCTTTAAGAGAATATTAGGCATAGGTATCAGTATTGGTTGGTACTAAACGCTGACACTTACTTCTTATTATTCCAAGGTGTTTCAAAGTTGTGATGGTGTCAGAATACAGAAACCTGGGAAAAGAGAAAGCAATAAAAATGGACTAGACCATGGGTACTCGCAAAAATTTTCCCAGGAGCCACAAAATATGGCCTGTGGTGTGCATGAAAGCCAGCATTGATGCATGGTGCTTTTTGTTATGCTGTATCTGAGTCACAATCCCTCTACTACACCTTGGGGTAAGCCTTCTCTGATTGCTGTTTCTACCTTGGGAGAGTCAGGTGTTAAAAGGAAGTAACATATTTTTTTATTGGAATGAAATAGAATTGCACAGTGTGAAACTGTAAATCCTGGGATTGATCATGGCTTCCACATTTGACCAACTTATGCGATTCTAGGCAATTGTCTAATTTCACTTTGCCTCCTTATTTCATTTTGACATATAAGAGCACCTTGAAATGCATGCGGTCAAGATATACGCTGTATAAAACTTTCTCTTGTGTTTGATTTTTTAAACCAGTGGTTCCCAACCTGTGGTCCAGGGACACTTGGAGGGCCGCAAACCCTCCTCAGGGGGTCCGCAACTGCTTAGAAAATTAAATAATAGTAATGACTCAGTGGGGGGTCACTGGATTCCAATAATGATTCAGTGGGGGTTCCAGGGTTCCAGTAATGATAAAGTGGGGGTCCACAGAAGTCAAAAGGTTGAGAACCACTATATTAAACTATAATGTTGTCCACCTATAATAACAACCCACACCACCCAGAGGGTTCCTCGTGATAATTGACTTGCCTCTTAGTTCAGTATTGGCATTGTTGCCAGGTTGGGAGGAGGCAAAACTGTTTCTATGCTCATTTTGAAAACTGTCACTTCTAAAAAATCTCAAAGCACTGATCTAACCTGATGTACTAAGGATAACCGTATTAATAAAATACATTTTCTTTTAATTTTGAAGAGATGTCTATAAAATGAAATGTTCCTAAACTTAAATGGTGCAGGGCCTCTTATTTGCTTCTTATCTTTCATTTCAGTTAGGGTAAATAAACGCTTGCCCGTTTAATTAACATCTTTATAAAAATTAGTGCTCTTAGCGGCAGTCCAGTGCGGTCAACAGCTGGAGGATGCGTGCAAGGCTGGACTGGCCGGACCAGGCATTGGGCGTTTCTTTCCATCAGGAGGCTGGAAGAGTGAGGGGCTGCTTTTGTTACTGCAGGCTGCTTTTGTAGGAGCATAGCAGTTTTAAAAGCACTGCAATGTTCCTTATGTATCCAACAGTTTTCAGACAAGAATAAAAGTGTCAAGACAACTCTGGTGATTAATACACCTGTTGGAAAAAGATCAGGGTTTTCTCAAGTGGCTGTTTTGAATCATCTAAGGTAGCACTGGGGGTTAATGTGTATGGCTCAGTGGAATACTGCTTCTGTCACAGAGCTCCTTTTGATATTGTGCAGTTCATAAATTACAATCACAGTCTAGCACAGTGAGCTATGAACTGCAAAGAGCTCCATGAAAACTGCACGGCACTGGTTAGAAAGTTCCAAAGTCTTTGAATGTCCTAATTTTGCTAAAGAGGGTTTGTTTGGATAGAAATATATTGTTATTAGTAAAGTCAACCCTAAACACTGTGTTACGTTCTGAATCCTAATTGAATCCTTCCCCGAACCAAGCACTCTTAAAAAATGCCTACCTGTATGGATGATATGTAAATCTTACAGCTTGTAGTCCCTTTTGTCAACATTTTCTATATACTGATTTACAAACGTATGATACAATGTCTCTGTGTGAGTGATGTAAAGTGCTCCAACACCCTATGCTGGTAAGACCAAAACAAATGAAATACATGGGATATAGGGGCTATGGAGAGATGAGAGGCGTTGTTAGAGGTGATGGTGAGGGAATCATTGAAGAACCCAAATAAAGAGTGTCATATCCTGGTTCACTGTAAGGTTATCATTTACTATGCTTCAACAACGAATACAAATTAAATATATAATGAAAAAAGTGTTGTAGAATTCAGTGTTTGCCATTTTTTCCCAAATTTTCTTGGGAGGAGAACCCTCCCCCCCAGCCCCATTGTACTGGTCAGGCTCGCTCGCTGGCTATGCCACCCAGTGGAAGCTGGTCTGACATAACTTACAAGGGCTACTTCGGGTTCCCAGTCCGGGCTTGGGTGCGTGGGAAGGTCAGGAGGGCCACATGCAGCCCGAGCCATAATATGAATATCACTGGACTAGACTTTAGTAAATCCCACTCCCCAAAAGACAACCATGTGGAATTTTGTATTTTCTTTTGCACTTTGAGAGAAAGAAATAAAAAACCTACTTTAGTTCATAGCAACAGTCTTGATTTATCAGCTCGTTTGGAAAGTACCTCAGGGGTTTCATACAAAAAAATAACCCACCCTCCAACAAGTGGTATCAGAAGTGCGATAATGCTCTCGGCCAGGTACCAGACATGGAGCCCCTTGTGCACCAGCTAGCAGAGGGGAAAAAACTGGAACATACATTGGGATGTAAGTAGTAGTTGCCTAACAGGGCGAAGAGACTCTGCAATAAACAATACAGACTCATAGAGAACAAGTAGCACAGACTCTTTGTGCCACTTTTTTCTTTCTCTTCCTCCTCCTTTCCTGTTTGTGTTTTTCTCTCTCTTACTCATGGTCTATACATGATGAGGAAAAATAAGTGCTGGTCCCCAAAAATGAGTGCTGCTCTGCCCCTCTTTTAACCGCTGGCTCAAATTAAGCACTGGTTCCATATTAATCCTACAGGAGCAAGATTGCCCACCAAGTATCTAGGGTATGTGTTAGGGAACAGAGAGACTAGCTGCAGGAAGGAAGAATATTTGTCAGAAGCAGGATACTCTTTCCAAAAAGTAGGAGGGATATGCAAGGCTTTCCTGGACTATTAGGGTATTACCCATCAATTTATTGATTGCCCTCATGTGTTCCAAAGTCCGCTTTTTAACAGGATGGATTGTGCTCCCCACGTATTTCTTACCACAAGGGCAAAGTAGACATAAATGGCATATTCCAAGTTACAAGTGAAAAAATGGTTGATACTCTTGTTCCCTTTCCTGTGAAGTAATGCAAATTCTTTAATAGCATTACTGTTTTTACATGCTTTGCATTTTTTACAGGGCTGTAAACCCCTCAGATCCAAGATTGGTTTATCTTGTTGATCAATAAATTCACTACGCATCAAAGAGTGCTTTAATGACCTCCCCTTCCTGTAGGTTATACTGGGTATATCCTTAATCTCATTCTGTAGAATGGGATCACATTTAAGCAATCGCCAATTCTTTGTTATAATCTTTTTTATTTCTTTAGAGGCATCATTGAAAGTAGTAATGAATCTCATTTGGTCCTCACCACTTTCAGGGGTGGACAGAACGTGATCAAACAATAGGGACCAATGTTCCCTCTAATTTTTTTCCACTGTGTGCGGCAGTGTGCGGCGTCTGTGCGCTGCAGCCAAGGATACGTGCGCCAAGAAATTGACCATTCACGCGCGCGCAGCGCATAACTAGCCAAGATCTTTGGCATTAGCCTCTCCATACCACTAAAGCAAAAAAGGGATATCATTGCTCCATGCAATAGGGCATCAAGGCAGTTTTGTGACCTGGTTGCACACCCCAAGGACATGACCTGTTAAGTGCCACCTACACCCCAGTTAGAGAAAACAGAAATCAGGAGGTTGAACCATTATGAAACTTTAATGAATACTCTCAGAGTGCTGCAGAGGACCCCGCACATCAAATACAGCCAGTTGTACAATTGGTTAACATTTACAGTTTGATGAACACACTGCTGATGAATGCCATTATGCCCCTGCCAAGATACAGGCTGAGAAATGTTCCTACCCCACCCACACACGGACTGTAGGAGAAGCCACATCAGAGTTTAGATAAGTCAGGTGTCAACGTTAGATGTGTGACATGTTTGTTTTTCTCGCAGGTCCTTGCCATTTTTCCAGTGCTGATAAACTCGGTCTAAATCAACTTTCCCATTTGAGAGGTAAGCCTTTGTCCTCATCAGCATATCTAGGTGACTCTCCTCTAGTCTGTTTCTTAATTTGGACTTGATTGAGTTCATGAGGCTGAATCCTCGTTCGCAGTCTGCACTTGAAGCCTGGAAAGTTGCACAGATATCAACAAGCTGAGATACAACACTATACTGTGCAGCATTCCACAGAGTGAAATTCACCATGTCTTGAAAGGTCCTAAACAATCCGTTTTTTATATGCGCTGCCACCACATATTTATAATCTCTGTACTGCCGAACAACATCACCAGGGGTGTCACAATCACCCAGGACCAAGACCTTCTTATACTTCTCAACAAGTCTTTGTACATTCTCAGTCCCAAAATCAAACTGTGATTGAGTTGTTACTGTATGGAAATCAAAGCTTGTCCATTCCTTCAATTCATCTTCTGGGAACCTTCTTTCCATGTGCTCACAAAGACGTTTAATGAAAGATAACATGGGCTCACTATCATATTCTCGGTCCTCTCTGCACAAAGCCATCAGATCTCTTACTGTGTCGCTCCAAAAGACAGTGTCACCCAAGTACTGTTCCTTTATTTGGGTAATTTTTGCTCTTGCATACTGTACAGCTTGGACTTTCTTAAGGGTGAGCGGGAGAACACAGTGTAGACAGTCCTCAGTAATGTTTCCATTTCCCTGATCATCTGCACTTTTTTCCAGGCATCATCAACTCCCAAATCTTCTCTGTGCGCAACACAGTGCTGCTCAACTAGATGAGGAATGGATTGTTTGAGGCGGGTAGCAACACCATTGTTCTTTCCCAGCATCACTGATGCACCATCTGATGTAAAAATGACCATTTTCATAAGGTCCAGCTTATTGGCAGTGTAGAACTCTTGTACAGCTGTAGTGATAGCCTCCGCATTGCATGCACTCAGAGTTACAATTCCCCCAAACACTGTTTTGTGCTCTGTTGATGTTACAGATCGGAACTTGAAGTAGAGGATGAGCATTTTTGTATCTGAAATATCTGTGCTCTCATCAATTATCAATGTGTGATACCGAGCACTGTGAAGTTCTTCCGTGAGGTCAGAGCGTATTACGCTGTTGATGGCCTCCAAAAACTCAAAGGCATAGTTCTTGCTCCTCCAGCTGTCTGGTATCTTCACATACAATGCGACGTGGTCATGGATGTCTTGAACAGATAACATTGATGTGTTCATTTTGACTGCTAGCAACACATTGTTGATGAGAATCTTTATCTCTTCAGGCAAGGATCTTTGCCGTTCAACTACTTCTAGTCTGTTTGCTCTGTCACTGGCGGTTTCCGTTAGCATGGTGCGCACTCCAAAACCCAGCCTGGCAGAAGCACTTTTATTTCTCAGTGTCACCAAAGCAGATTCATGAACTCTGCTACATAAATGGCGTTTCTAAGTAGTCCAGCTTCCAGCCATCACTCAATTTCTTCCCAGTAGAAAAGTCCCCTGCGATCTTTGCTTCTGCACATACTTTGCAAATCAGGCCTACTTCTGGATTGTATAGAAATAGCTCTCCCAGTTGTACGCAAACTTTGCTCCTGGACTTCTGTGTCTCAGTCTCCACAATTTCTTTCAGCCATTCTTCTTTGAACACAAGACAGCATTTCTTCCTTTGTGGTGAAACTCTGCTCTCTGATGAAGTCACAGCTTTGCGCTTGAACATTTTGGTGGCAATCAGTCGGAGCCTACTGTGCCGCAATTCCTGCAAAAAAAAAAAAAAGGACATTAATTAAAGTGAGGAACATTATTTAAAGTTGGTTTTTATGCTATTGAATGCAATCTACCAGACAAGACTGAGCTATCTCTTGGAAAATGTAGCAAGCAATTACCTGGGCCTTTCTGTTTGATCTCACACCTGCCTGTAGATGTAACACTGTCTAAGATGTCTCCAATAGAAGAAAAAACATGGTTACAGCACATGCTTGTGTCCAAGATGTAGTGCAAGGGAAAACTACTAAATATTTACCTGGTCTTTCTGCTTGTGGTCACGTCTGCCTTTTCTAACCAATGTTAGAACTGTCTAAGAAGCCTGCAAAAGATCTAAAAAAAGGGCTTAAGAATGTTTTCATTTTATAATGTACGAGTTGCATCACAAGTGAAATCTACCAAATAATGACCAGTACTGTCTGAGATGCCTGCAGCAAAAGAAAAGATGGTTAACAGTTGGTTACATCATGTTGTCATATTATAATGTGCCAGGTGACCCAGATGGGGTACCTACCAAATAATTACCTGGTCCTTATGCTTCTACACATGTCAGTCCATTCAAATCTTTAGCTTGCTCGGTCCGACAAACCTGTAATAGAAGCAAAGGTGTAGATCATGAACGGGATTTATGTAGAGACCCTTAATCCCACCTGGAACGTCTACAGATTTACCTGGTCTTCCTTGGTACTCACGCCTGCCTGTTCAAATCCAAATAGTGACTGGCTGTAATTGGAAAGAAGATATTTAGCTTAGGCTATAGGAGTTACAAAAACATTATGCATGACAGTTCCAGAGCAATTGAGTAGTTACCTGGGCTTTCAGTTTAGATGAACTCTGGTTCCATATTATCGTCTGTTTGGAAACCTACATCATGCGTTAGCCCTTCGATGATGCGGACTTTACAGGCCTCAAGTTATCTGCTCAGCCACTCGCTATGACTAATCGGATTTATAAGGGTGAGCCATTTTTAGGCCTACTGGCTCGTTCTGGCAAGCGGACAAAAAAAAGTGTTCTGTCCATTCAGACGGTGAATGAGCAATGAAGGTGCCTTTACATCTTGTTGTTGTCTTGTCACATTTGCTGTGCATGATGCAGGGAGCGACGTTGCAAGAACGTTGCAACGTGCGCGCTTTCCAAAGCGGCCTGTGCGATGGGGGAAGGAAAGGTGCGCGCGCACCTTACAGGGAACATTGCCTGCGGCCTTTAAACGCTGTTTTCATTGTCTTCAATCCAGATTCAAATATGAGCATTTTCTGCAATAGGAGAGCACGACTATCACTCTAAAAAGCTTATTTGCGCTGAGAAAGTGATAATGCATATAAAAAACTATGAAGTATGACAATGATGGAAAAGTTGATAACAGCACATTTTCTACTGTTCTGAAGCATTTCATAGCTCACTAACCATTCATTTTCAACATAAATATCACTTGCTCGCTTGTATGCTAAAGTACGCCAAATGATGTTTAAAACACTCCCCGCGGCCTTTAAACGCTGTTTTCATTGACTTCAATCCAGATTCAAATATGAGCATTTTCTGCAACAGGAGAGCACGACTATCGCTCTAAAAGGCTTATTTGAGCTGAGAAAGTGATAATGCCTTACCTGCATCCTGAAGATGTCCTTCCTGCTCATCGACGGCAAAGAGTGACCCTGTCCTCGCGCTGTGTCTGTTTTGTAGACGCAGCGCAGACGTCCTCTCTGCCGCACGATGCAGGGAGCGACATTGCAAGAACGCACGCGCACCTTACAGGGAACATTGATAGGGACTCCCTGGTTTTGTCTTATACTCTCCTGATAGCTTGCTGCAAAACATGCTCAGGATACCCTCTCTTGTGAAATCTAGTAAACATGTACTTATGTTCAATGGAGAAGGATTAATTTGTGCTGCAGTTCCTACAAGCACGAAGGAAAGCCCCAGTGCCCCGGTGACGTAGACCAACTCAACATCCTGTCCGGACATCACCATTGCCATCCCCAGAGACTAGAAGCTGGTACGCAAGGACCGCCCTTCCAGACCATCGCCCACAAGTCCACCCTCCAACTGACGGTGAACACACAGGAATCCACCCCCATCATGGAGCACCTGCACTTCCAAGTGCACACCTTCCCAAAGACCACCACCCGAGGCACCCTCATCTACAGACCACCCAGGCCATGACCAGTGATCAGTGACACCATTATCGACCTCATAGCTCCTCACGCACTCGCCTCCAGCCACTACCTGCTCATAGGAGACCTCAACTTCCATTTCAACTATCACAGCTACTACAACACTGCAACCCTACTCGAGACCCTGGACACAGTCACACTTGAGCAACTGGTTACTTCACCAATGCACACCACCGGACACACCCACGACCCCAGCTTTTCTGCCAGCAGCAACGTCACTATTGGTGTCTTGACCCCGCTACACTAGACCGATCACCACTGCTTCCATTTTTCCATCTCCACGCCCATGGCGCACACTCAATCAACACGCCCCGCTGACAGAAGATGGAATCACATCCCAGAGCAGCAACTCACCAGCTTCTTCACCAACTCTCCTCCCCCTGACACAACAGATGCCAACACATGAGCACGGAACCTCCGCGAATGAATCACCAACTGCACCGACACCCTAGCTCCACTCTGTATGACCACAGAGAAACACTCCTCCAAAAAAGCCAGCTGGTTCAACCCTGCACTCCAGGAATCTAAGTGCATGCAGAAGGCTAGAGAAGAAATGGAAAACAGCAAGTCTCCGCAAGACCCAGGAGCCTTCAAAACCACCACAAGATCCCACCACAGCATGATGAGGACCACCAGGAAGGATGCCCTACAAGAACGCATCAACTCCACCTCTCACAACACTAAAGAACTTTGCAACATCATCAAAGAATTTGCCAAACTACAGGCTGAGACCACCGACATCCCTTCATCTCAGGAAATCTGCGACAGACTGGCCACCTTCTTCCACAGGAAGATATAGGACATTTACGACAGTTTCAGACCCCAAGATGCTCTTAATCCATCCAAAACACCCCCGCCAAGATCAGCCGAAACTCACTCGACTCCTGCACACCTGGACCTCTCTCACGATGGACGACACCCTCTTCATCATGAGCTTCATCCACTCTGGAGCCCCGACCAACCCTTGCCCAAACTACGTCATCAACAAGGCCAGTGATACGATCGTGCCAGAACTCTGCAAGACCATCAACTGCTCCATTGAAGCAGCAACCTACCCCAAAGACTGGAAGCATGACGAGATTTGCCCACTTCTTAAGAAACCCACAGCCAATCCGACTGACCTCAAGAACTACCACCCCATCTCACTGCTACCTTTCTCAGCTAAAGTCACAGAGAGAGCATTCACGCTAGCACATCGAGCACAACAGCATCCTAGACATCTCCCAATCAGGATTCAGAACCAACCGCAGTACCAAAACCGCCCTGATTGCAGCCAGAGATGAAATAGGCTTCCTCCTCGACCAAGGACAGACAGCAGCCCTCATCATCCTTGATCTCGCAGCCACCTTCGAGACAGTAACTCACCATACACTATGCACCAGACTACACGCAGAAGGCATACGAGGCAAAGCACTTCAATGGATTCACTCTTTCCTGACTGGCACAACACACAGAGAGTCAGTCTCCCATCTCACTGATCAGAGCCCACCAATATCAGCTGTGGAGTACCCCAAGGATCATTGCTGAGCCCCACGCTGTTCAACATATACATAATCCCACTCACCACCATTGTCAGGAACTACAGGATGAATATCATCTCCTACGCTGATGACACCCAGCTGATCATCTCCCTGACCGAGAACTCATCAACAGCCAGGAAGAATTTCAGAGACGGGATGGGAGCTATTGCCACTTGGATGAGGGAAAGCTGGCTCAAACTGAACTCCCATAAAACTGAGATCCGCGTCATGGGACCCTCACCGTCAGCCTGGGAATCTCGTGGTGGCCCTCAACACTCAGCAAACCCCCCTCCCCAACAGACCATGCACACAACCTCTGCATCATCCTCAACCCAACACTTACCCGGACCAGGCAGGACAAATCCATTGCATCTACCTGCTTCCACGTCCTCCGAATCATTGGAAAGATTATCAGATGGATACCAACCAACTGCCGGAAAATCGTGACACACGCCCTTGTCACAAGCAGACTTGACTATGCTAACGCCCTCTACGCTGGAATCTCCAAGAAGAACCTGAACAAACTTCAACAGACCCAGAACGCCGCTGCACGACTCATCCTAGAGATTCCCCACCGATAACACATCACAGAACACCTGAGAAACCTCCACTGGCTCACCATTGAGAAGAGGATCAACTTTAAACTCCTCATACATGCTTACAGAGCCCTCCATGACAACGGACCCAACTACCTCAAAAACTGCATCAACTGGTACACCTCTTCCAGACCTCTCCACTTGTCCCAACAGTCACCCACCAATGTACTCCACATAAAGAAGTCCTCAGTGGGTGGAAAATCGTTTTCATACCTGCAGTAAAAGTATGGAACACCGTACCACCGCACCTCAGACAGTCGCCATCAGTGCCTCAGTTCAGGAAGGACCTCAAGACCTGGCTCTTTGACTGATCTTTGAGGTCAACCCTCAGCGAACTGAGGCCCTACGGGTGAGTAGTGCACTTTACAAGCGTGTGATTGATTGATTGATCAGTTGCCCTGCATATCCTTATGGGTCTTTCTGGGCTACAGTGGTGGGAGGAGCTGACACTTGCACCTGAATAGGGTTGTGCCTGCCCTTACAAGAAACAGTCTGCAACCCTCTGGCGTGTGTGGGGCCAGGGCATGAAAGGCAGGTTCTAGTGCACTACAAAGACTTCCCTTTGAAGTTTGCCTACTTCACAGGCAGAAATTAGTATAAGTACTTGACATCTGAGATCACAACTTTACAATTTTTCTGGACTGAGGACATTCTGCCAGGAAGAAGAGATGGATGCTGTAGGAGGGACTACCACTTTTCCTGTTGCTTTGCTGTGCTAGCCTACTGCTTGCTGCTTCTGTCCTGGAAGTGAAAGGACTGGACTCTGCTTTCTACATCCTGCTTTCTAAGGTTCTCCAAGGTTTTCCTGAGCTTGCCTCCTGTTAAGAAGTCTCAGGGACATCAAAGACTTCACCTACCAGTGGCTGGCCTCTTCTGCTGGGAGTCCTGACTTGCCAAATGGTACCAAATCCAGTCCCTGGGTCCCTGAAAGTGGAAGCTGGGGACCTGAAGAAGGAAATCCATGTATTGGTGGGCTGTGGCAGAAAAATTGACACAGCGCCTGCCCCGCAGCTGAAAACATTGACGCAACGCCGGTCTTGTGGCTGAAGAATTGATGCAGTGCCTGTTTTAGAGCGGATCCATCAGCACAGCGCACCTGGATTTTCCATGCATCATACCTGGGTGTCATTTTCTCATCTACCCTGCACCACAGTAAGGGACCAACGTATCACCTCACCTGCGAGGAAAGAATCAACGCATCACCTCACCTGTGAGGAAAGAATTGATTCATCACCTCCTCTGCACAGTAAAGAATCAATGCATTGCTTGCTTTTCCGATGCATCACCTAATTTGCGGCCCACGTTGTCTTTGTGTTTTGACGCATCCCAGGTACTCTGTGTTAAAAGGATATGACCATTGATTCCTATGGATTAAGACTCTTTTAATTCTTTAAAAAGTGATATCTTTACTTGGGTATTTTGGATATTTGTAATTTTGGTCTTGTTTTGTTCAGATAAATATTGGCTATTTTGTTAAACTGGTGTGGAGACCTTTTATAGTGTTTTCACTGTGTTACTGTGTGTGTGTGTGTGTGTGTGTACAAATACTTTACACATTGCCTCTGAGATAAGCATGACTGCTCTTGCCAAGCTACCAAGGGGGTGAGCAGGGGTTATCTTAGCTGGGTGGCTCCCTTCTCCTGACAAGAGTGAGGGTCCCTATTTGGACAGGGTGTAAACCACTGCCAGCTAGGAACCCCATTCATAAATATGTATGTATATATATATATATATATATATATATATATATATATATATATATATATATATATATATATATATATATATATATTGGGGGGTTTCACTGAAAAAACAAAGGTTACAGGGACATTCTGAATTTACAAAACCATTGAAATTCAGCAGTTATAGTTAGAGTTATTTCAAGTAACTATAACTCGTGCCTTCGCCATTCACAGTTTTCTTATTAATAACTTTATTGCAAATGTTGCAGTGATAATATCAAAGATGCCACAGAAGATGTCATCAATGATATAATATGTGGAGTAATTAGCTGTGCATGGCGAAAGCACGAGTTATAGCCTTATCATCTTTCTCCAAAGATGACCAATATTTTTCTTCTAGTGTATATTTCAGCAATTCACGCAATGCTATTTTTAATAAAAGTTATTGATATAAAAATCTTAATAAAGTTTCAATAGTTTTCATTTAAAAAGCATGTTTGCAAGTCTTTCTTTTAACTGAGTTTTTAATAATGCATTTTGTGGGCTGAAAATGGTAGAAGAAAGACTCAGATAAATATTTTGGATAAGAAAATCAACATTTATGAGTCTTTCTTTTAAAAAATATTAGCCCATTAAACGCAATCATAAAAACAAACACAAGAGGGCCTTTGACTCCAGCTGAGGAGCAGGGAGCTTCAAGTAGGAGTGCTTTCAATAAATAAGGTAAGTTTTCCTGGGCCATGGTTTTAATGAACCAGGAAACCTAGATGTTTTTACAAAAATAAATCTTGCTTGGGGGCTGCTTCACTTCCAGCAGCCTCTCACAACAATAAAACATGTTTGGTGGTGCCCTACCCCTATTCTAAGGGCACCACCAAGGTTAAAAAAAAAATAAAAAGCAAAAAATATCCTTGCAGGGTATTATAGGGTGCTCCTAGAAAGAGCAGTGAATAATAAATGAGGGTCTCCTGCTGCTCATTTATTATCCACTTTAGTTTCCCAATCCCCACTGGGACACCTTTTTTTAATTATTGTGGATAAGGGTGTGCAGCCCCCTTCCCAGGCTTTTACGGCCATGGGACCCAATCCCCTGGGGCCTTTCTTTTTAATGGGTCTCATTCTCCCTGAGCCACTTTCGTTCTCATGGCCTGAGGCGAGTGCCTTGGTGCCCTCCTAAGGCACCCCCAAAGCACTATGTTCGGGACAGCTGGGGGAGCGCAGGCCCCCTGCGCCACCGCCGGCTCCCCGCATGCAGCAATCCTCATTTTTACAGCATGCAAGAGCACAGACAAAGAAACACACTTGTCCCACCCGGCTGGAGCATTTTCAAAGCTCCTGGCAGATGAGGACAGGGAAACTACTGTGTGCTAGGAGTGGGTCCCCGAGACACAGTTAGTAATGGTCATTGGAGCCTTTTCAGGCTTGGGGCGGGCCACCCACTCTCTCCCCTGTTTTTAACATTTGGCCCCTGGGGATGGGATTCCCTGGGCCCATTCGTGGCTTGGGGAGTACCCCCCACCTTGTTTTTAATATTCAGCTTGGAAGAATGAGGCCCCAGAGCCTCTTAGTGGCTCGGAGAGGTGGCCCACATCTCCCCCTCCCTATATTTAATATCTGGCCCTTGGGGGGGTGGATTGAAGCTTTTAAAATGTTGTTTTTTTATTCTGGCTCGGGGGGGGTCCCTCTGGAATCCCTCTTCCCACAAGGGCTATGGGTTAGAGTAGGATATTAAGATATATTTATCTTCTTTATTTGATGCAATTCAATTGTGCAGTTGGCTGCTGTTTTATATATATATATATATATATATATATATATATGTAAACAAAGGATTAGCAGTGCACTCCATCAAAGAAATCAATAAACCTTATTTTATTATAAGACTGGAAACAGAAGAACAACGCGTTTGAACTCGAAAAAGACCTTACGGTTGAAACGCGTTGTTCTTCTGTTTCCAGTCTTACAATAAAATAAGGTTTATGATTTCTTTGATGGAGTGCACTGCTAATCCTTGGTTTACACATTTCTCTCATGGGATCGGCTCACCCAGAGCAGTTGCACCAGTATTTGGAGCGCATCGCCTTTCTGAACTGAGACGCTTTGATTTTATATATATATATATATATATATATATATATATATATATATATATATATATATATATATATATATATATATATATATATATTTTTTTTTTAACAATCTTAGTAATTGTTGCCTCCAAAGTGTGTGCTTATTATATTTTGGAACTTGTGGGTTTTCTGGATGTCATTTTGTGTGGGTTACCCTGTATACAATAAGACATTGGTTTGGTTGAAAGGCTTCTGGATCTTAGCTCATAGTTGGTAACTTAAGCTGAGTTGGGGAGACTCATTGCTGTGGTTATATCATTTGTGACTGACAGTGCACATGCGGCTTTGGTGTTGTTTCAGTCCTCATGTAGAGGCGCTGCACATTGATAACGCTTTTCCTGTCATTTCTCCTGGTAACCTCACCTGAAATGTTTGGGTGGTCACGAGTGTATTGTCAATATTGTACAACATTTGGAATGGGCCTGAAAGGATTTTGTGTTGACACACGGGATGCTCCCTTGTGTCTGGAGAAAGCTAAACCTCTTTGATGAGCTATAATGATAGCGAAACACTTGTCAGGGATTGCTTTTGCTCATTGCAGGTTGGCTTGGGTGGTATTATACCAATCCATATCTGTAATACTGTGCCTGGAGTGGTGGAAGGCTTTTGTCATTTTACATCTCGGCATAGATGGCACTGTGCCAATCCTATGTTTAAAGATTTTGCTGTACAAATGGCAAAGGTTTGTGTCCCTTTCTATCAGGGTGTGGATGGCACTGCGCTAATCCTATGCTTAAATACTTTACAAGAAAAACAGACATTTGAGGTGAGCAAATCTAGAGTGTCACTGGTGGTGCAGGGTGCTCCTTGCTGGAGCTGCTCTCCATTTATACTTGGGAACCAGACATCTCTCGTCTTTTTTTTCTTTTTTGCATAAATATATGCATCACTCTTGTTCTGAAAAAAATATATATATATATATATATATATATCACCTACTGGTGGTGACCACTAGGTAGTTATAGTTAGGACCTAGCTTCCATCGAAAAATAATTTTTGGACTTCCCTGTTTCTTTGGCACCCTTTGACAAATCTTCACGAAATTTTGCAAAAAATGTGACCTGGTGATTCTTGTTGCACATCAAAAGTTTGGTGGTGATCTGTCAAGCAGGGGCCAAGAAAAAGGAGGGGGTCAAAAAAGTTGGGTTACCCATGTTAATTCTCATAGGACCTTTAGACATGACTACAGCACGAACCCCTGGACGGAATTACACCAAATGTAGCAGAAAGCTAGCTTTCGGTATGCAGATTACGCTTTCACTTATTTGGTGTAAATCCGTTCAGTAGTTTTTGAGATATGAAAGGAAAACCAAATTTGTTTATCTGGGCTCACAAATAAATCATGAATATTCGCAAATTTTCACGAATGCGCGTGCGAAAAGAAGCGCTGTAATTGACTGATCGCAACCTGACTAGAAAGTTGTGGCCGCAATTTTATTTCATGTGCCAAGGTCCCCAGGGGTTAAAATCCTAATTGATAGTGGCAGAAGGGGTCAGGGTGGAGGTACCCTGACTCCAGGGGTGTGATATAGGTGTGTTTTAGGGACAAATTATGGGTTTAAAATACTTTTGTGTCACCAGGCGTGACATGTGTGAATATTCACAAACTATTTACAAAATATTTGCAAGCATGAAAATAATTTGGAAGAGAAACCACAGACTCATTCATACACTAATTCATTCACTTATACATGCACTCAGGGACTCATGCACCCACTCCCACACTCACTGTCACTTATGCATCCAGTCAGACCCTCATGCACCGACTTACAGACCCACTCAGACACTGATGCACCCACTGAGAGACCCAGTGATACACTGATGCATCCACACACAGACTCACTAAGACTCATACACTCACTCAGAGCCTCACACACCCACCCACAGACCCAGTGAAACCCTCACACATCCACTCATAGACCGACTCAGACACTGACGCACCCACTCACAGTCCCACTCAGACACTGATGCACCCACAGACCCAGTGAGTCACTGATGCACCCACACACATATCCACTGAGACAATCATACACCCACTCACAGACCACTCAGAGCCTCATGCGCCCATTCACAGACCCCTTCAGACACTGACATACCCACTCACCTACCCACTAAGATCCTCACACACTCAGTCACAGACCCACTCTGACCCTCACACACACAGTCACGGACCCACTCAGACACTCACGCTCCCACTCACAGACTCATTCAGAGAATGATGCACCCACTCACCGACCCGCTCAGACAGTTACACATCCACTCACAGACCCACTCAGACACTGACGCACCTATCCACTAACCAACTAGGACCCTCATGCACCCACTCAAAGACCCACACAGACACTGACACAACCACTCACAGACCCACTCAGCCACTGATGCACCCACTCACAGACCCACTCAGCCACTGACACACCCACTCACAGACCCACACAGTCCCTAATGCACCCACTCATTAACCCATTGAGACCCTCACGCACCCACTTCAAATCCACTCAGACTCTCATGCACCCAGTCACAGATTCACACAGACACTGACACATACACTCACTGACCCACTCAGAAGCTAATGAACCCACTCACATACCAATTCATACCCTCACGCACCCACTCACAAATCCACTCGGACCCTCATGCACCCACTCACAGACCCACTCATTCACTGATGCATCCACTCAGACACTGACGGACCCACTCACAGACCCACTTAGACCCACTCACAAACCACCCAGACCCTCAGGCACCCACTGTCCCACCCAGACAGACACTCTCACACCCAGAGACACCCTGAGACACCTATTCTCACACGAAGAGAGGCAAACTGTTTGTGCGGAGCACGGGGTTGGGTGGTTATAGGGGTTGGTCTGCACTGGCCTGGTCGCAGGCCAGGTCCTGTGGCCAAATGTTGCTGTGCACGGCTGAAAGCTGTGCGCAGTGTGTGGTTGGGTTGTTATGGGTCACACCCTAAGGTAATTATAACTCACGCCCTCGCCATGCACTGTTAATTGCCCCACAAATTTCAGCACTCACGACATAACATCATTGATAATGACTGCAAGATTTGCAGTAAACTTATTGATGAGATAACTGTGCACGGCGGGCGTGAGTAATCATTACCTTAGAGCGTGAGTCACTTGAAAGATCTCTAACTATAACTGCAGAATTTCTATGGTTTTGTATAAGTAAATTCAGAACCTAACTAAACGTTGCTGTAACCTTTGTTTTTTTTAAGATAATTTGTATATATATATAAAACAGTCATGGTACTGCAACAAATGGAAATTCATGACCATGAAGACAAACAAGCATTGGCAAAAATTTGTTTTCGCCTATGCAAGATCTCTTAGCTTGGTCAATGTTTTTTCAACATATTGCACAGCAGTGCTAGTTAATGTGAAACATAGCTTACATACACACAAACTGTGATAAGACTGCTAAGTGCACATATTGTATGTTGACCTGTTGGCACATGCAGGCACACAAGGGGACGCTGTGCGTGTGCATACTCTTACAGGTAAGTGTACACACAGACACACAAAGCTGACTCTGAACATGAACATATATGCAGCAAGATGTCCACTCATACATTCTAGGTCTCAACGTTTGTCAATTCTGTGTTGCACAACAGCAATCCCAGATCTGCATAATTAAACTACTCAAATTTCGGTGTTACATTCTCCAAATTTTAATATGTTTCCAGTGAAATACGTTGCTGCACTGCTTAAATTCTGCCCCTATTTTGGGGGATTTCCTTGTGGAATCGCAGGAATTGTATTTCTCAATGTTTGGGATAATCCATACTGTAAAATAATCATCCTTATTGGCGCAATTCCGCCGGAATCCCACCCCTGTCCCAACGGAAAGTTCTTTTTATTGATCTGGGATGGTTAATACAGGGAGTGCAGAATTATTAGGCAAATGAGTATTTTGACCACATCATCCTCTTTATGCATGTTGTCTTACTCCAAGCTGTATAGGCTCGAAAGTCTACTACCAATTAAGCATATTAGGTGATGTGCATCTCTGTAATGAGAAGGGGTGTGGTCTAATGACATCACCACCCTATATCAGGTGTGCATAATTATTAGGCAACTTCCTTTCCTTTGGCAAAATGGGTCAAAAGAAGGACTTGACAGGCTCAGAAAAGTCAAAAATAGTGAGATATCTTGCAGAGGGATGCAGCACTCTTAAAATTGCAAAGCTTCTGAAGCGTGATCATCGAACAATCAAGCGTTTCATTCAAAATAGTCAACAGGGTCGCAAGAAGCGTGTGGAAAAACCAAGGCGCAAAATAACTGCCCATGAACTGAGAAAAGTCAAGCGTGCAGCTGCCACGATGCCACTTGCCACCAGTTTGGCCATATTTCAGAGCTGCAACATCACTGGAGTGCCCAAAAGCACAAGGTGTGCAATACTCAGAGACATGGCCAAGGTAAGAAAGGCTGAAAGACGACCACCACTGAACAAGACACACAAGCTGAAACGTCAAGACTGGGCCAAGAAATATCTCAAGACTGATTTTTTAAGGTTTTATGGACTGATGAAATGAGAGTGAGTCTTGATGGGCCAGATGGATGGGCCCGTGGCTGGATTGGTAAAGGGCAGAGAGCTCCAGTCCGACTCAGACGCCAGCAAGGTGGAGGTGGAGTACTGGTTTGGGCTGGTATCATCAAAGATGAGCTTGTGGGGCCTTTTCGGGTTGAGGATGGAGTCAAGCTCAACTCCCAGTCCTACTGCCAGTTCCTGGTAGACACCTTCTTCAAGCAGTGGTACAGGAAGAAGTCTGCATCCTTCAAGAAAAACATGATTTTCATGCAGGACAATGCTCCATCACACACGTCCAAGTACTCCACAGCGTGGCTGGCAAGAAAGGGTATAAAAGAAGGAAATCTAATGACATGGCCTCCTTGTTCACCTGATCTGAACCCCATTGAGAACCTGTGGTCCATCATCAAATGTGAGATTTACAAGGAGGGAAAACAGTACACCTCTCTGAACAGTGTCTGGGAGGCTGTGGTTGCTGCTGCACGCAATGTTGATGGTGAACAGATCAAAACACTGACAGAATCCATGGATGGCAGGCTTTTGAGTGTCCTTGCAAAGAAAGGTGGCTATATTGGTCACTGATTTGTTTTTGTTTTGTTTTTGAATGTCAGACATGTATATTTGTGAATGTTGAAATGTTATATTGGTTTCACTGGTAATAATAAATAATTGAAATGGGTATATATTTGTTTTTTGTTAAGTTGCCTAATAATTATGCACAGTAATAGTCACCTGCACACACAGATATCCCCCTAACATAGCTAAAACTAAAAACAAACTAAAAACTACTTCCAAAAATATTCAGCTTTGATATTAATGAGTTTTTTGGGTTCATTGAGAACATGGTTGTTGTTCAATAATAAAATTAATCCTCAAAAATACAACTTGCCTAATAATTCTGCACTCCCTGTAGTGAAAGGTACAAGGTGTTCCTATCAGTGGGTTTAGTATATTTAATCATGGTTAATTTGTTATCTATAGCTGTGATACGTAGATCCAGACATTTTATTTTCTTAGAACTGGCGGTCACAGTAAACTTAAGGTCAGCCGACCTGTGGTTCAACCATTCATGAAACACATTTTAGGTCAATTCCACACACTCGCCAACTGGCAAAAATATTGTCAAAGTATCTACACCATTTGGCTATCTTGTCACTGAAGAGGTTGTCACTGCCAAAAACCAATTTCTCCTAAGACCTCCTCAAGAGGTGCCATGGAGAGGTCTGCTGTTAATGCTGGCACTCTTATTTCTTGATCCTGGTGCCACGCATAGTGAGAGTGATAGAGTGGAGCCTGCACATCCTTGTGGATATATATGCCCGCATTGCTGACCTCGTAGGCCTGCCCAGCACAGTTTGTGTTTGAGTCTTGGCATGAGGCCATTCCATGGGTGTGGCTGGCCTCCACTCTAAGGGTCCTGAGATGAGCAATGCTGTCTTGTTTGATGTGCATTACCCCTTTGGGTGACATACTGGGGTGAGCTTCCCTTTGGAGAGCTACTTCAAGGCTGTTGGCAGCTGCCAGTAACTCCTGAGTTCCTGTTTGGACACCTGCACTCTCTACACTAGTCATGCTCTCACAGACAGGTTGATTTTGTTGAAAACTAGGGACATAAACTTTGACAGTGGATCAGTGAGTGGGTGTGTCGGTCTCTTGTCCGGTAGGTGAACGTACATGCCCATTAACGGGAGGCAATGAATGGGCATGAAGCCTGAGGTCCCAACCAGCCAATAGCAGCGTAGCCCCGCCCCCTCCTCGCGGGCTCCGCACTCCGCCGCTCCTCCAGCTCACTCACTCGTCTGTCTGCACTGAGGACGAAGAATGGCGCGGAAGGTGATCGCTGTCGTGTTGCCCTTGCTGCTGCTCTGCGCCAGCGTCTTAGGGATCTTGCTGCTCTGTATCCCCACTAAAGACATCAAGGACACCCCCAACTTCAAGGTAAGGGGGATCTGAGCATGCACTGGTTGTGAACACCCCCCGGGTGAGTGTCTCTAACTTCGCGGGTTCTTTTATCCTGCATGCCGATACGGGGCTGCACCCCAGGCGTGAGCACCAGGGGTTTTAAGGTTTTCAGCACCTTTTGGTTCACTGACATTACCCACAAGTGCTCCTAATAGCGCCTGCGCGGTGCTGAAGAGACCTTCACCCCAGACAGACAAAGTTGTCCTAATCGTACCTCCCAAGGAGTCAAGTGCCAGTGAGCGCATTGAAGTTAACAGGTGTGAGCAGTTGTTGTAGGGAGGGTATTTCATGACAGGTGACCCACATGACGTATAAGGGAAACGTCTTGCATGAACCCGCCAGCACTATTAACGTCAACGCAGCGCTATACATATCTCTGGTAACCGAACGTGACGCACCACGGGGAGGGTGAAAACAATTCCCATCGTCAAATTAAGGCGAGTTGAAATGTGTGCATGCAACGGTTAAGCAGAGCGGCAGAACTCGAAGTGCCACGAAGCACAATTAAATTAGGACTGTGAGCTACCCACTTGCAGCAGTTTGTGGACTTTTTGAATGTATAGATCCGTATCCCCATGCTCGAGGAAATTGTTGTTTTTTAAGCCCGGTGGTGACACCTAACTCGGTTACTGAATGTAGATGTTTTGTTTTGTGATCGTTTGTTGCGCATCGCTCTGGATCTGGGAAAATAGTTTTGTTTTGGCCTCGTGCTTGAGGAACATCATTGCTTAATCTTTTCATACTATACCGCTGTCCCTCGGCTTAAAAGATGTTAGTGTGCGTTTCAGGGAAATTTTGGAGAGCTTATTTTTTGGAGAGGTGTTAGTTGAAAGTTGGTTTCACATCTGAAAGCTTGTGCGTCCAACGTGACTTCAGGGCAACTGTGGCAGAACAAGTTAATAATTAAACAAGTCAGACATAATCCTTTCTGTAAACACGTCGTTTCAGAGACTTTGGGGATCATTTCACCCATTTCCGGTAGATTTGTGGACCGCTTTCCCCACCCCCATCATCCCGGGATACTCGAGGAGGTGGGGGGCAGACTGAATAGCGCACCCCAGTCGTGCCCTCCTTTAACTGTTCTTCGGCGGGAATAAATCGCGATACATGCAACTGGTGATGGGCGTCAGCACCTAGAGGCGGATCTGTTTGTCGAGAACGCTGGAAGTATTTACATATCATCTCCTTGGTGCAAGCATCTGTTTGCTTCTCGGTCCCATAGCGGTGGAAGAGCACGTTGGGTTGTTGCGCCTTCGGGTGCTGGCTCGTGTGTGCTTTTTTCAGCCCTCGCATCCAGGCTTCTTTCCCGCCCCATCCCCTTTTGCATGAAGGTCTCAAAGTACCCCTAAGAGACCGAAGAGTGGAGTTTTGGTGCTTTGTCAAGATCTCAAAATAAAACGATGATGCTTCTCATGGGAGGGCGTTAGACCCCCTGCGGCTCCGTGTTTGCTCACTGGTCACAATAAACCTTAGAGGTACCCAGGAGCAGTGGCGTAACGAACCTTGGCTCCCCCCTGCAGAGCACAGAGCCCCCCCCCAAGACCCAGTCAGAACCCTCAGGCCATGCACTGTGCTGAGGGGGCACTTGGGGCTAATGTTACGCCGCTGCCTAGGAGAGACCGACTTTCCTCCTGGGGGAGAGTTAGGTTTCTGCAGCAGGCGCATCTCAGAGGACAATAGGGCTGGGGTAGGGTCATGGTCTCCCTGGCTTAGTCTCAGAGGGGGCGGAGCGGGGGGAGGGGCGAAGGCATCCTGGACAAGAAAGGGAAATCTCCGAAGATCTGACGTGTCTGGGATGTGGCTACAACTGTAGACTTGTTGGCAGTGTCGGACTGGGACAGAAAATAGACCTGGGCACCGAAATAAATGCGGCACCATTAGTGAATCCGTCAGTCAGCTAAAATAAGTGCAGTTTGGAACTCGTAAGGCAACGTCTGCTGTAAGGGTTGTTTTACAAGATTTGGGAGGCTGCAGGTGATTGCTGCAGGCAATGCTTGTAGTAATATCAGGTAAAACAACAGTACAAATTAAGCCCAGCAGACTATAAAACAAGCCTGCAAGCAGCCCCAAAACATCCCCCACACTGACTTGTCAGAACAGCCCTGCTGGCACTGCCTGACTGTCCTATAGGCAGGGCAACTGGAATTATGCTATTGTGCGGCCGCAGTGATTATCGCATAATTATAGATTTGCCACGCTTGCCACATAACCAATCGTTTCCTGTATAATCTACAGTTCTGAACAAAAAAATTGTTCCTAGCTGAAATGGTTCAAAAGTTGCCAAAAATGCAGCGCCATGCTTTGCCGTGCAATGGAAGGCTGATTGCACAGGTTGACTAGTCACATTTGTGTTGGTTATTGCTGTGGTTGGGTGTTAAACTGATAGTAATTATGAGCAACATATGCTCAGACAGTGTTAACAATATTAAGAAGCATTTACAATGCAACGGGTCTCGCGTTTGCTCGTGTTAGAGCTGATCGCGTTGTAAACTCCTAACCCGACTTTTCACCTATCGGGCAAAAGTGCATTTATGTACGTAACCCGAAAAAGTGAAATTAACTATGTGAAGCGCTCGACTTCTGCCAAGCGAGATCGCGCTTGTAAATTAGAGAAAAAGAAGTCCATGTGCCCGATGGAAAACAGCGAGCCTCGCATGTTTTCTGTACTTGGTCGCTGCGCTCGAGGAGGGCTAGCCACCGGAAAAGGCATGATGTATGCGTGCCTTCGACTAATGAAAGCAGGCAGATTTTATTAAGCAAGCCCACAAACCAATAAAAAACACTGACATGAAGTTGACAGGGCTCCGAGCCCTTTTCTGAACCCTAAAGAGTCTCGCTGAGATACGCATGCGCGAGCGCATGCAACGCAGGCTTGACCCTTAAAATTGCAAAATAATGAAATAGTACTATCACAAAGTGTGCCACATTTAGCCACATAATTTGCCTTTTCTTGCTGCTTAAATTACTCAGCCCTGCTGCATAATTTGACCCTCCCACGTTGCATAATTCCAGTGTCCCTGACTACAGGGAGTCTCACTCTGTTGGCTAGTGCCTCTCAAAGGTTAGAAGCCTGGGGCAAAGTCCATGACAGGCTGGTAGGGCATGGACGGAGTCAGTTCTATGTCAAGCCGCAGGAGGCCATTCTGCTATGCATAGCTTGAAATGTTCTCGGAGAGTGACAATCAGCCCTTAGGAGTCTCCGGGGTCCCACCCCTGCGTTGTCCTGTGTCTTCTGGAACGTCTAAAAGTCATAGCCAATGGTGCTGAACTAAGAAGGGTGGTCTTAAACAGAGGTTTAACACCGGCATTTGCAGATAAGGTGAACTTTGAAGCGTGGCTAGCCCACTAGCTTAAGAACCGCCTCAGACCAGACACCCACTCGGAGTCCCTTTGGTTTTTAAAAATATGTTTATTTCCTTTGGTGATGCAGGAACTATTACCTTCCATAGGCTTCCCCTGAACTATCTACCTTGGTGCAGCCATTGTTCTACTATCTTGATATACACCCTTTTATGGCCTGGCTTGACAGCTTATCTGTTGCCGGACAATTATGGGAGAACCACCATGAGAGGGACTTTGGCTCTGCCCATATGTTGGGAATCTGGTGTGCATATTTTGATTGGGCTGACATTGTGTGCTTCCACTTAAAAAAAAAAAAAAAAAAGTGATGGCTTCCACACAGCTGTGATCATGTTATTTATCCAGCTGCATGACCTTGAAGTTTCAGGGGCACATGCTGTAAGGCCATTAAAGTGTTTTAGATAACTTTTATGGTGTTTTTCTGTGGCAGCTGCACAGATGGAAGAAGGGTAATCCCTAATCTACTTGGATGTTTGGGTCTGGCTTGACAGTGCAACTGTTGCTTGGCCTTTTAACCTACTCCAAAATTATTCTACAGTTCTTTCCTTGCACACAAATACATATCTATTCCCACGCTATCCATTTGTAATACTTCACATTACTATACACCATTCCTTGAAAGCCGGGCCTATTGGCATTAGCAATGCTTGTTTATTGGCTGGTGTCCACCCGTTATGGTGTTTCCCTCCTTAAGAACTAATGCTGAGCCCCCCGTGGGATCACCGAGCGGGTTCCCACACGATGTTTGTCTTTTTTGCATCTGTCAGTAGGTGGGAGATTCCCGGAGCTCATGGCCACTGGGTGTGGTGGGGGCAGAGAGTAACAGCTTGCCCCCACCCCATCTGTTTCCAAGGACTGATTTCCATTACCTCCACTCGAAGAATGACTTAATTGTGACTGACTCGGTTTCTCTCTCACGGGACATCGGGGGTCAGTGCCAGGCTTTCTCCTCCTTCGCACATTGTGTTTTTATCTTTACAGCGACTCTTTGCAAGAAGGTCTCAGCTGGAAATACATAGGGACTGACCCTGGTAAAGTAAACATCCCTCACTGATTTACCCTCAGCGGGCTGGGGTCACATGAACATCAAAGCTCTCTCGCTATCACCCATTCTCCACAGTGCGGTTCTTTGCCCTTGGATGGAGGCACGTGCGTCAAAGCCACCTCGGTGCGTGCTACCCTAATTCCGCAGTGAGGCATCCCATCCTCCCAGGGGCATGAACATCAAGGCTACCCTGCTAACAACCATGTTCCATAGTATAGTAGGGCACCCTGACCTCGGTTGGGGTCGCACAAACCAGAGGGTCTGACAACGCCAACGTTCCATAGTGGAAGTACCTTGACCTCGGCAGGGGACCCATACATCAAAGCCCCCTCGCTAACATCCATATTCCACAGTGGGGTATGCTCGCTAGCACCTATATTCCACAGTGGGGTATGCTCTCTAGCACCTATATTCCACAGTGGGGTACCCTGGCCTCTGCTGAGGTCAGATACATCAAAGCCCCCTCGCTAACACCCATATTCCACAGTAGGGTATCCTGGAGTCACATGCATCAAAGCCCCCTCTCTAACACCCATATTCCACTTTGGGGTATCCTGGCCTCGGCTGGAGTCACATGCATCAAAGCCCCCTCGCTAACACATATATTCCATAGTGGTGTACCCTGTCCTCTGCTGGGGTCAGATGCATCAAAGCCTCCTCGCTAACACATATATTCCACAGTGGGGTACCCTGTCCTCTGCTGGGGTCAGATGCATCAAAGCCTCCTCGCTAACACCCATATTCCACAGTGGGACTCGCTGACTTCACCTGGGACCCCGTTCATTTAAGGGACAGAAGCACCGTCATCACTACATAGCGAGGCGCCATGACCTCGCCTGACGTCACAAACACCCGCTTTCCTTAATGAAGCGTACTTACGTTGCCTGGAGAGACATGGCTCGATTGTTAACATTTTTAAGTTTTGCCTGGAGTCTTAATTCACAATTAAATGTTAGCCGAGGGTTTACTAATGGTGTTTGACAAAGAGCAGACCGGCCCTCTCCGGAGGATCGGGGACTCCCAGCTCTGCTGGGCACATTCTTGGCAGATGCCTCCTCGGTTCCTCCGGAGAACATCGTGTCCCTGGTGACCCGACCTCCCCGACTCCGGTTCCTGCCTCATGTCGCTCTAAACGCCCCCTCCTTTAGGTTAGGTCCCAAAGGACGGAAATCGAACGTATACAATGTCTACTGATAAGGCCACAGGAATCCCCTGCCTTTTGTGACGCCCTCTCTGCCAGGGTGTTACGAGGGCCGGGTCATCCCGGCAGTTAATGAAACTCCCTTTTTAACGGTTCCCAGTCGGGTGCCAAATACACGTCCTTAACCTGCAAATAATTGATCGATTTCCCAATAATTACCATAAGATTCACTTTTTCATGCCAGTGATACAATCCTTGTTAATTTTTCAAATGTATTATTTCAGCTTGTATTCTCTAAGAACAATTGCTTTTTCACTGTGTAGTTTCTATAGTATTTTTCGTGCAACATACGACTCTTGTGTAGTGCATACTTGAAGAGAGAGTAACCTCCAGGTGTCTGAGTGCAGGTTGTGGTGGGTGCTTGGTGGCGCACACCCAGAGCTCTGAGGTGGAACAGAAGGCATTGCCCGCTTCCCCCAGTTTGCAAGGGCTTCTTGGCAGGGCTTGTTGATCCAGGTGACTGTAAATGTTTTGCCATTAGTCTCTTGATGCGCACATCTGCGCCTCAAAGGTCATCTCACATCACTCCCCCACTGTACTCTCCACCGACCCCCGCTCCTGTACCATGCATCTCTTTTGCCCCCAAAAATGTGGCCTCTGAATTAAAAAAACGAGTAAACTGCCAGCAGGCCGCATGTCTTTTGTGACTCTTTAATCCATTCAGGACTTTTGACTAATAGTGAGCTGCCTGGGACTTGTGTATTTTTTTGGACTATTTAATGCTACAGGCAGGAGCGTAACAAAGGCCTCTGCATCCCCCGTTTGATGGGTGGGGGGAGGCGACTCCAGAGGGCCCCCTCAGCACAACACCTGACCTGACTATGTCCAGAGCCCCCCCCCCCCCAAAAAAAAAATGCTCTTTGAGGGGGGGGGGGGGGGGGGAGTTTCGTTACGCCTCTGGCTGTAGGTGTCGATCGGTAAAAATACTTAAACTCCGCCCACAGCTATACGCCCTACACTGCTCTTCTGCATTTGAACATCTGCCTGGATTCGGTAAGGCCACACATAGAGAGGCTATGGAAGAAGGCCGGGCTGGTGGGAAGGAGGCTTTGGGTGACATCAGGAGGGGTGTGCTGAAGCTGCTTGAATCCGTCCCCATGGATTTGTGTAATGATAGAGCTGCGCCACAGGCAGGATAAACCCGCATTAGGCAAGATGTGGTGGACCCTAATGTGCCGGCAGGCCTCTCATCTTGCATTCGTTTGAGGAGATGGGCAGCTTAAGTAGGGTCTGTGGCCAGGCTCTGACGTCAGTCTGTGCTGGGCCTATTAGACCTCATCAATAAGTCTTACATTATTTAAAGCAGTAACAGTCCATGGAATTTGTCGATCGCCGCACGTGCTGCTGTGAGTAGAAAAGCTGTGATGGCGTTGTACGCTTGACTTCTTTAACGTAGTATAATGCTTTTAGAACTTGTTTCCTGTGCATAAGTATTGATCACCCATGCTCTTATTATTTTACATAATTTAGTTAGGAATTATTTTTTTCATCTCTTCCTGAGTACTCTACTCTAGGGTCCCTTTTACAGTTTCACGCTGGGCTTGTGTGTTTCTGTGATTTCATGTTCTGAAACATCAGAATAACAGAACCAGATTAAGTAAGAACTATACAATCCGTAGTTAAACTTGTGCACACATAAAAGTACCTAAATGTGATAAAACAACAAGCTTGCATATAGTTCCAGGGCAAATAAAACAGTAAGATTGGCACACATGGTAGATATTATTGGAACATCGTGGCTTCTGGTCTAAATCATGCCCATTGTTTACTTAGTCCATACCTTTTGATTAACTGCAGAGTGTTGATACCAGAGGCATAATGTGGGCCAGATGTTCCCCAGAGCCCCTAGCTGACGTTGATTTAATGTAATGTAAGCCACGGCAAGTATGCCTGTGGGGACCTTGTGTAGCGTGCCCTCTTGGGTGGAGGCTCTGGTCCTTCCCATACGTTGGCCACAACGTCTAGGTGTTTCAGCGCCAAGTACCCTAAAGACTAGCTTACTGTAGCCCCAAAACTCTCTTCCTCTCTTGCGTCTTCATTAAATCATGAATGGCCTGTCTGGAGGTCCGCATTCTGCCTCTGCTATAGCCTAACTCGAAGGTCCAGGGCTATGGTCTGGCCTGGTTATCAATGATGACTACTTTGGGTTCTGCTACTAGAGATGTACCCCTTCCCACATCCAGTAAACTGTAAAGTAAGGTATTCCCTGGGCACTACAGGCTCATGCTGTCCTCCTAGCTGTGCCTCTCGGAGGGCTGCCAACTCTACCACGCTGTGGTCTACGACGAGTGCTTCTTTCGCTCCACACCCTCCGCGCCTCCAGTTAAAGTGTAACGCCCCTCCAGCCTCTTCCTCCAGTACTGCTCTCGCTGGCCCGTAGAGGAGTAGCAAGCCTTTTTAGTAGTTGTACTATGGAATTTGTTGTAACATATGCTTCCTGGACCCAGAGGGTTCTCGTCAGGTTAAGTTGTGTCCCCTGAATCAGAAACTTAAGGTTAGCCATGTAGAATATCAAGACATTAGACCCAAAATATTTCTCCAGTCCCCTCTTACAGGTGATGCAGTGTCCACTCTGTCCCGCCCATGAGAACAGTGGTGTCACCAAGTAGCAGAGGTATAGATCCAACATTTAAATTCTTACAATGTCCACCACCATCTCCTGCAAGAACACATTAGGCTCATTATGTACCTGTTAAACAGCAGTGGGGCTAGGGCTAGACAGCCTTACTTCATCCTATGCGGGTCTGGACAGAAACATGACTAATTATTGGCCTTCTCCACCACAGAGCAGGCTGCATTCAGCACCTTGTAAAGAGGCCACTGCAGTTTGCACCATATATTGCCCATGCCAGCGCTGCCAATCAGAGGAACAATACAACTAGTAACCAACACTCCTACAAGTGTGACAATTCAAGCTTTTTTCTATGCCGCCCAAAGCAATAAGAATGGCTTGGGTGGCAGGTATTATTCATTTCTAATATTAAACAACTGCAATAGTGCTCATCTCAAAAGTAGACCAACAGCGCCATGTGACCGACTGTAAAAAGTACCAATGTTGACAATTAAGTCCTGGTGCCGAGCACCTGAAAACCACCGGCTCAAATGAAGCACTGGATAAATGTTACAAAGATCACTGGTGACTGCAAATAATGAAGACATTCCAATCATCTCCTTGTGATTTGTTGCAGGTGATATTTTAAGTGTGAAGATTATGCCCAGACGTGGGTTCTGTGCTCGCTGTTCCATAGGTCTCAAGCTGCATCCTATTGACAAGGTCCAAATAGACCGTAACTGGCCCCATCTGTTCCATTCTGGAGGGCACTTTGCCTGGTACTGTGGGATGGATGGTTCCCATGAGGAGCAGGGTTAGTAGTGGTAGGTTACATAAGGTAGCCCCTGTTTAGATTGGGATGGTGGGCTTAATATGATGGATAGGTATTCGGCCTGATCAGTCGCTAGTAGGTGAGATAATTTCATGGTTTCCATCGATCTGCTTGATCGTTGTACTGTTACTCCTGGGAACAGTCCATCCCAAGTGCCAGATGAGGCCCTCTTCTGATGGGAACACAAGGGAAATCAGTTGGCGCTTGTCAGTATGCAAGTGACGTTGGGTGTGATTTAAAACTGGGGAACAGATTACTCTGTTGCAAGTTGCAGGGAATACCCTTTCCGCCAAACCTTCGGTCCACGTTGGCTCTATTGATTAAGTGCTTCCTATTGCGGCCTTATGGAGGAGAGGCGGTCGAAGAAAGAACTTTACACAAGCTGCTCTGTTTGGTGTGGGAGTTTGTCTTTGAAAAACAAAAAAAACTTTTGAAAAGTTTGACTGCTGTTCATCATGGCCTGCAGTACAGTCTCTCAAACCTTTCCTACATTGATAGGAACACCCATCATGGCGGTTCCTGTCAACATAAAGAGTTGCCCAAGGGAGAGGCAGGCAACTTTAAATGTGGCAACTGGATGTCTCTCAGGGTGGTGCAGCGTTGTTGTCTGCCACCCAGATGGAAGAAACTCAGTCTACTAAACCCTACATCAAATCTTTTGCCTGTTGTTGAGAGCAATGTAGTTTAGATGCAATTTTGCCCATGGGAGAGAAGGTTGGACCTCTGAGCTAGGTGTTCTTGCTTGATGGCTGCATTGTGCCTTTCCTATCCTGGATCATGTGCAGTTCCAGTTGCACCCTTACTCAGAACTATTTGCAGTACCAACTGTGGCTGGTGGTGATCCGTGTGGTGGGTGAGGGAGATAAATTATTGTAATTATTGTAATTCCTCTGGGCGGGTGGTTGTTTCCTTGGTGCTAAGGTGAGGTGGGGTGTGACATTTAAGTAGGAAGGGGTCGACCACAGTAAACCTTGGTTGCCAGTTGGGAAGTGGGTGTGCAGTTTTTCCTAGTCCCTAGGTTGGTCAGTTCACCCTGGTTCTGAGCTAGGTAAAGAATGGCTGTTAGGATGGGGGTCAACAGCCAGCTAGTGCCTGAGGTGCTTTATGGTTCGTTCGCATGTGGTTGAACCATGGCATGAATTTGGAATGTGTGGATGGGTTTGCAGGCCTACTGTGGTGACGGTGTTTGAATGGTCATTGTACTACTTCATTGTTTTCTGCTTATTGCACATGCATAGCAATTAAAGGTAGCACCTGCTTCCCCTGGCTTGACCTTTGCCGTTGCTATCCAATGTCTTTGGGGTCATAAAAGCTGCAGCAGGAAGCAAAAGTAAACATGGATCATGCAGTCATATTTATCTTAGTGGACTGCACTCCTTGCCACCTTCCCCTAGTACCCCCGCAGCAAATCGGAACTGTTCATGAGTTATGGTGGGATAAGGAGTTGTTCCTGATATCAAGCCATGTGATGTCACAGCTACTGTGATTTTGGTTAATTCACATCAATAGCATTGTGTTCTCTTTTTTCACAGGGAAAGATGTTGTAAAGTCATACCGGCCTCTGTGCTGTGCCTAGTGAGTGTATGATGTTGTGAGCTCGGTGTGTGTTAGCACTGGGTATTGGTCACGGATGACTGTGAGGCTTGGTGAAACTATTTTTCCTTGTAACCCATGAGAATCTAGATTCGACTGGTCTGATGCCCTGCGTACTGAGAAGAATCTTGAAGCCACTTTAACCTGTTCTGAGGAAGCCTGTCTGAATCCACAGTTACACCATCCTTTGTTTAAGTGACAGATTAAAGTACCCTCAGGACATTCAACAGAGGTGTGACATTTGCCTGACTACCCCGTGAGTACAGCGTAACATGTTGGAAGTATAGACATCGTGCATTCTCAGTATTTTGCGAGAATTAAGGTCTCTATACCCTTGGTAAATCCCTCTCCTATGATGGGCGTTAACAAAAATCCATTTTTTTGAAGCTGTACCTCATGGAACACCTGCACAGATGTGAAAGTATGTGAAGAAACCAACTGTTGGGGGGCAGGGTTGGAGATAAATTTACGGATGCATCTGCTTTTTGCACTCTCGAACACCCCCTTTTCTGGGTCTGATCAAGCAGAGTTCGCCCTGCTAGACAGAGTTGACACCATGAATTTACGAAATCCGCACTTCCGTACTTTCCACCGGTATTTACCAGTTTCGGAGTCATGCCTTTTGCAGCTGTTCTCTGCCACAACTCTGTCCCTTTAACTGAACTGAACTTTTTTGCTGACTGCAATAAATGCCTGAAGTCTGACCGACTAGGAGAGTGGGTAAGAGAATAGTCCAATACGTTGTGCCTTACACAATGATGTGACAGCCAGTCGATACTTTGTGGAGAGTCCATTCCCAAAGCTGGGGCTCGCCACCCCAAAGTGATGGAAGGGACGTAGATATGTGTAGTGGCGTTGCTCATGCCCTCTCCTGAGGTCTAGGAATTGTTCCCCAGAAACCTGTGATATGATTTCTCTGTGCATGACTGACACTGCATTACATCAGTAGAACCCAGAAACCTGATGTTTCCTGATGCCAAGAGTCGAGTGTCAGTGAGTCCTTCTAATCTCCTGCTGCATAGTGGACGTTGACAGCTATCTCTTTGGCAGTTTATCTCCTAATGCAAACTTTCAGGTTTCAAAATTGGAGATGCTCATGTAATTGACATCTGCCCTTATCCAATGTGTGTTCTGGCAACTGGTGACATCAAAGATCCTGAATTAACGACATATTCCTTTTCCTGAAGTTGGTCCACTTCCAACAGACAATTGCACAGAAGCATAAAGACCTCCATGGGACATAACAACTAGTGCAGGAAACCCTTTGTCTAGGCTAGGTTGTTACCCCTCTGCCTGGATTTGAGTTAGGGCATTAAAAGATGGTGGAGGCGAAGCCCCCTAAAACTTCCTAAGGATCACTGGAGTAATGGGAATTGTTAACGCTTCCTTTCACACTGGACAGTTTTTCTGTTTCCTACCTCTGTAATGAGTGGAGAATGGTGCTGGCCCTCTAAGGCAGGGCTATTGCACCAAACTACTGCACTAGAGTGTTATTTAATTTCACCTTGTCCCTTTGTTTGTGAGATAGCTGCAGTACAGGATTACATGTTAGTAGTTATGGCAGACCCTTCTCTGTACCACTAGAGTATCTCCTGGCCACTGTCTTCATCATTCAACATGATTCAATGATGTTGCCACCACTTGGTCCCAGGTGCATCACCTGGCCCTCCAGACTGTGCCTGGTTACACAGTAAACACTGATGCTTCTCTTGGTAAATCTGCAGAAATTGTGTACAGATGTCAACACTACCCACCCGCCTCGCACATTAGTCTTTTTTTCAATTCATTGCTCTTCTTTTCAAATCTCCTGTACTTTTGCACTCTTGCAGGTCCTTTCAGGTGCACGATGGAAAACAAATGCAGGGTTTCTCTTGCAAAAACAGACCAGTAGATAATTCCAAGGATTGTGCACAATTTGCAGATGTCTGCACTTTGTTTTAGCTGTGTGAGCTCATCGATTTTGTGAGGGAAAATAATATGAATTTCAGTTTACTTCGGTCAATTTCATAGTTATTTAAATACAGTTAATTAGTAAATCTTAGAGGCACTCCGAAGATTATCCCGTTGGGGCACTGATTTGTTTAACAAGATAAACTTAGTCGAGGGAAGGAAGCTCTATTTCATACTTACTGCATTCCTAGTGCACTAATGCAACAATATTATTTTTCTTTGACTGTCCAGACATGTACGGGACGGTATAGTTCACAGCCTTGCTGTCTTCTGTCCACTTTTCGTCGCAACTTTTGATCAGAACGGTTCAGTAGGTTGAAACATGCGTTTGAATCCCAGGTAGGAAGGCTTAGCCATCTGTTTTTCTGGGTCAGAAAAATGTCCCTTAATTGAGTAATAACACCTATTATTTCCAGCGCTAAGAAAGGTCACGAGCAGCAGAAAACGCTACATAAAAAGGTGGTATTATTATATGGGTCAGTAACCCATTGGCTGTCCACATTTACCCTTTAAATTAAAAACTGAGGGTTGGAGGCAATTATCAATATAAATCTAAACAGATGGGTGGAGATTTATATCCCCATCTATTGACATACTACCAGGAATGTCAAGTTATTCCCACAGGCTCCTACTCCCACTGTGTGGAGTTCTACATGAGTGGAAATCCACACAGGAAGGATGGAGCATCCTCTGGGAACGTACGAGCATAGCGGCGCGCAAGCGCTGCTTTTCCGACGTGTTGGTATCTATGTGGGCTTTTAACCACGCCCACCTCACTCCCATCACTTTCACTCATTCTTGGGCTTGCCTTTAAAAAATCCTATGATGACATTGGTAAATGCTTTACGTTTGTACCGCCTTGCGGCGGTTTTGTTACTGTCTTGGGGACTGACCCTATTACATGGATAATGCACGTTTGTCAATATGTTTGACTGCGAGCAGACATATTTTTCCTTTAGTGTCTCTCCTTCGCGCTCATGCTCATGGCAGCAGTGGTGCTTTGAATTGACTTGTTTTTGTTTACCTGTGTTTCTTCTCCATAGGGAGAACTTTTATCCCCATTGAGAAAGGTCTTCCCAACACCCACTGCAAACCTGGCAGTGATCCTGTCAATTTCCTGTCTTGGAAGAGGTTGCTCCATGGTAGAAAGGGGTCGGAAACTCACGCGGATGGCTTTTCTATACTTGTTTGTTCACTTTTTTTTTTTTTTTTAACACTGACCTGTAGCTGCACCATTTTGCCACTAATCAGAGGAATCAGCTAAAGTTGAACTGGATGTCTTGGATCCTTGGGTAGTACACCTACAGTCTCTTGACTAAGGTTCAAGGGAAGCCTGTCATTAATGTAAATCAAGTGTTTGCAGTGTTTGACATGGACAGGAACAAGTAGAACCAGGCTTTAGCATGGTGGCGCACTGTGCAACAATCTTTTTTGCCTCCCCACTGCTCCCGATGACCTCCTTGGATTCCCGCGCAAACACCCAGCAAAAGTGCCCCTCATCTCTCCATAGCCCCTCTCTCACATACATTTCATTTGTTTTAATGCTCTGGTAAAGGCTGGCTTTACTGATGCACTCAGCTATCCACATGAAACAAAGATTTGTTCTTTGCAGCAGGCATATTAACCCTCTGCACTATTTTATTGAGAATCAAAACTGCCACTGAACAAAACTCATCTCTCTGTCAGGAACATTAATCAGAAGAATTGCCTTGACATTGGTATTGTTGCCTGACAGGTAGACACACATGGAACTCTGCTTCAGGTGCTTTTAAATTGTAAGTTATTGCTAAACCCAGCACCCCTCCCTGAGGTCAGCGCCCTCCCCCCCCCCTTCCAGGCCAGGGCCCAGTGCGGCCGCACCAGTCGCATCCCCTAAAGCTGACCCTGAGTTGAACACAGCCCTTTTATAAAAGTACAACCCTCTAATGTTTTTGATATTGTGGAGGAGATGTAGTTAAGTGTTTGAACAGCTCACTGTTCAAATCCCAGCTTTGGCACTTGACAAGAAACCACATGATTCTGGGCAAATCATTTAATCTCCCTGTGTCTAAAAATATGAAATACATGAAATGCAGTCATAAGTATGTGACATTGTGTCCTTCGAAGAAGCCCCGTTTGATTTAATGTACAACTCTTAGTTGCTCCCAAATGAGCTTCCCGCTTTATAAATACCAATGCATAGATCTTTCATCTTTGTTCTTGTCTGCTTTGTCCTGCTATGCCCTTGCCTGCTTTGTCCTTGTCTGCCTTGTCTTCCTTTTGTCCTCCTCTGTTTTTTCTCCTTTTGCCCTTGCCTGCTTGGTCCTCGCATGCTTGGTCCTCCTTTTTTTATTTTTCTGCTTTGTCTTCCTTTTATCCTTGTCGGCTTTATCCTCGTCCGCTTAGCCCTACCTTGTTCTCATCTGCTTCCAGCGGTCAGGAAATGTTGGGATTGGCTTTCCCAAGATTTTGGGGTTTTTTTGGGGGGTCATTTCAGTTCCCATACTTTTCCTTAAGGAACACCCATTCCTTAACAGTTTATCTGGGGTTTGGCTTGTCCGCGGCTGTGGAGAAGGGAGAGGTACCTTGTACTGTGAGCTAGTTTACAGGACAGACGGCAGAAGAAAAGAAACACATCATCTGAACACCTACCGTCCATCAAACCTCCTTCCTCAATGTGGGGTAAACATGTTATACCGGGGTTAGAAAATCTGGTAACCATGTAGTGCTCCACAATGGCTCAGAAAACCCTCTTTGTACTTAACTCTCAGGGTTGTTAGGTCGAGCATTCACAGGCTTCTTAGTGAGGTAGTATGGGGAGGCTTGAGCTCAGCACTCAACAGTCAACCAATAGTCAACTAAAGTTGAAGGCGGCCCAGTGCTCATCTTCACCAGAATTAAAAGTATTTTAAACACACAGTTGTACTAAATACTATACACTTCAATGAACACACACAAGTCAGTGATCCTGGGTTCTACCACATGCAAGCAGTACACCTAGCTTTCTCCCTCTCGGTTCCATCTCGTCCCCCAAGTTTTCTCCCTGGTTCTTGGTTATCCGTGTAGAGTAATGAGTAGTAGCACGAGTCCAGCTAAAGTGCAGTGATTCAGTAACCATAGTTCAAGTGTACTCAGTCTGAGATGTCTCCCCCTCTTTAGGATAGGCATTCTCTGGAGTCCTTTCCCATGCTGCCACGTGCCAGAGCAGTTCTCCCACTCATGCAACGAAAGCTGCGGAGAACCAGCAAGTCCATTAGTGTTCAGTGAAGCTGGGCATGGGTCGCATTCTGGGGTGTGCCCATCCAACCTCAACTGCAGAGGCCCAGTGATGGGACCAGAGTAGATGAGGTTACAAACCCATGTGATGTGGCTCTGGGGCAGTGTATAAGGCCCACAGGCCGGGAGGTTGGCATTTTTGGAAGGTTGCAGTCCTGAGCGGATGGAAGGTAGGAGCAGACCCTGGTGAGCCAATGACAAATGCAGAGATGGGTCCCACAACGAGACTTAAGGCAATCGGGCAGATGCAGCTCCCACTAGGCCTTGGGTACTCTGGCATTTGCAGATGTATCCCTGACGATGCCTTCAGCAATGACATACTGGCGCTGTCATGGTTCCTTCCCACCAGGAACTGAAGTGAGAGACCGAGGAACACAGACACAATTTTACCCAGTCCCAGTTCAATCCTGATCACACAGCTCTGTCTACCCTTCCTGAGCGGAAGGACTATGTCTTGTATTAAATTTCTTTGCTGCTGCCCCCTTTGCATATATGCCACTTTTTCACACTTGACAAAGGGAGCTAGCTTACAGCCGCTTGCTCTGGATGGGGCAGCTCAGGGCAGCCTGTTTTGCACTGTTATAACCTCCCTAAATAATGCCATTTACTGACAACCTCTTCCAGGTCGGACCTCTCCAAAAACCTTCTCCACACTCAGCGTGGTGTGCGTCTGGTACACGTGACTGAGACTACATGCCAGAGGTAGGCCTTGTTCTGTAAGACCAGCCTTGGCCTGTTGTGGCCTTAAACATCTTCACAAGAGCCCTAGCCAACACTAACTATGTATGTGTTACGATGCACTTTGCCTCAGGTGGGGTGTAGTGTGTGGCTCAGGTTGTAAATGAATGGGCTGAGGGCGGTGGCGCCGTGCTGTGTGTGGTGGCCACTATAAAATGGGTGGGGGTACAACACACAGTGGGTACTGGTGCACTGTGCAGCACATGGTGGAGCACTGTTTTGCTCATCACTGGTATGATGGTCATGGATTACATGTGCGGGAGTCTGTGCTCCTATCGTATCTCGCATGTTTTTAGATTTCACGTCTATCGGATGGCGATGTGAGCCGTATGTATAGCTGTAGCTAGCAGAAGGTGAACAATCGCTTACCTCTCTGTTTGAGAAGCAATTAAAAACGCGATAGTGGGCCAATGAAGTTTTGATCGGTTCTGATGGGGCGATGACCTCGACACTGTGCTCAAGGGCATCAATTTACCATTCAGCAAGGATTACATGTGCAAATCGACTGCACTATGCCTTGAGGCAACCACACAGGGAGCACAGTAATAAATACTACGATGTGAAATATAGTACATAAGAGCTTTGGTAAATAGTGTGGCATAGTCTTCTCCTCAGATGTGCCCATAAAATTGATATTTTGTCTTGAATTGTTGTTCTGAATGTTGACCCTTTGTCCCGAATTTTTAGTCTTTGCCCAGAGTTTGCCTCTTTGCCAGGTTTTCATCCTAATCTACTTTTGCCCTTTTGTTTTCACTAGTCCATGCCATAGTCCGTGCCTGCTTTGTCCTCGTGTCCTTTTCGGCTTCTGTGTTTTCTTCACCTGCTTCATGCCGGACCATATGGAGAAGATTGAAGAAGCAGGTTACAGCTATGGCCGAATCCCCTGCCTTGTCTTCTGAGAACATAGGGCGATTGTGCAGTGAACGAGCCAGTTCTCAGCCTCCTGCGGGTTATTTGGCAATCACCCCATTTCGAAATTGTGGCTTGGAGGCGCTGCAGAGCTTGCTTTGCATTGTTTGAGACTAACCTGCTGTGCTTAAGTTGTAATTATTTTGGATTCGGCGACGTTAAACTCCTGAGCTTTGTGGTAACTCATCTCGCACCTCTACCCCCCTGACGGGGTCCGGCTTCTCCGTCACTAGGCTTCTGTTGGCACCCCGCCATTTCGAAGACACTGGAACAAGCTTTACTGGCTTTACTTTGAGAGGTGATTGTTTACCGTGTCTGCAAATGCAGACATCTTCTTCCACACGTAGGATGTGGTGTAATGGCCAGAGCTGCAGAGTTTGAAGCTGGGGAGCAAGTCTCCAGTCGCAGCATCGGCTCAACAGCCTGGGGTACTGGGCAAATCACTTAATATCCCTGTATAAACAAGCATTGGCAAAGCCAATAGGTCATGCCTATACAAGAGCTATTGGCTTGGCAATGTGCTTTTGCCATGTTTTGTACCAGTGTGGCTGCTGTTCAGCATGGCTAATAGTGGCATCGAGTGTCTCAGAGTGGAGTGGATGAGTACTGTTGTAGAGTGGATTTGTTTGAGTGTGGAAGAGTGGAGTAGGGGAGTAGAGTTTTGCAGAGTTTGGTAGAGAGGAGCAGGGTTCAGTGGGACAGGATGTCATAAAGTGCATTGTCAGAGTGGATTGATGTGGGGTCGAATAAGGTGGAGTGGATTGAGGAAGTCTGGTGGATTGGAGTGGATTGAGCTAGAGTGTGATGTATTGGGTGGAGTGTGATGGATTAGAGTGAATGGATTGTATGGGCTGAACTGAAAAGGGGTGAGGTGGTTTGGATTTAGGGTGGATTAGGGTGGGGTAGATTGGATTGGGGTGGGTGGATTGAATTAGAGTGATGGGGTTGGTTGGATTGATTGGGATGGGATGGAGTGTGTTGAATTTGAGTGGGCTGGAATAGAGTGTAGTGGATTAGAACTGCAGTGGGGTGGACTGGGTTGGATTGGACAAGGGTAGGGTGGATTAGAGTGTGTTGGATTGGACTGGGCTGGAATGGATTGGATTGGATGGGGTGGACTAAACTGGTGTGGGGTGGATTGGAGTGGGGTGGATTGGAGTGTGGTATATTGGATGGGTGGATTAAAGTGGAGTGGACGGCTGTGGACTGGATTTGGGTGTGGTGGACTGGAGTAGGGTGGAGTGTGGTGGACTGTGGTGGGTTAGATTGGGGAGGACTGCACTGGGTGAGGTGGGCTGGGGAGGAATGGGGTGGAATTAAGTGGGTTGAGGTGGGTGGGCTGGATTGGAGTATGGTGTGGTGGACTAAGGTGGGGTGGATTGGTGTGGAGTGGCTGGACTAGAGTGAGCTGGAATGGAGTGGAGTTGGGTGGACTGGTGTGGACTCGTTTGGAGTATGGTGGACAAGGTGGGGTGGGTTAGATTGGGGTGGATTGGTTTGGGGTAGAATGGGGTGGACTGGAATGTGGAGGAGTGGAATGAGTTGGGGTGGAGTAGATTGGTTAGGAGTGGGGTGGTTTGGAAGGTGGTGGAGTGGGGCAGATTGGAGGATGGTGGAGTGGGTTGGATTGGGTGGGGTGCGTTGGAGTTGGGTGCATTGGAGTGTGGTGGATTGGAGGGCAGAGACGTGGGTTTGATTGGGGTTGGCTAGAATGGAGTGGGGTGGACTGGGTTGGGTTAGATTGGAGTGGTGTGGATTAAATTGATGTGGGGTGGATTAGTGTGGATTGGGTTGACTGGATTTGTGTGGATTGGATTGGTGTGGTTGGATTGATTGGGGTGGATTCAGTGGTGTGCATTGAATTGATTGGATTGATTGGGTTGGACTGGATTGGTGTGGTTTGTACTGGATTGGACTGGAGTGATGCAGATTGGGTTAGGGTGGACTGGATTGGAGAGAGCTGGATTAAGGTGGGGAGGGGTGGATTGGTGTGGGGTGAATTGGACAGGATTGGTGTGGGGTGGATTGGATTGAAGTGGGGTGGATTGGAGTGGTGGGGATTGGATTAGGGTGGACTGGATTGGAGCGGGCTGGATTAAAGTAGTTTAGAGATGGGTAGATTAGATTGGAGTGGGGTGGATTAAGGTGGACTGGGTTGGGCTGGATTAAGGTAGATTGGAGTGGGATGGATTGGATTGGTGTGGAATTGATTTGAGTTGGTGGATTGGGTTGGGCTAGATTGATATGGGGTGGATTGGCCTGCCTTGGGGTGGATTGTGGTGGATTGGACAGGGTGGGGTGGATTAGATTGGTGTAAGGTTGGTTGGACTGGAATAGAATAAATTGGATTGGGCTGGATTGAGGTGTATTGGAGTGGGCTGAAAAGGGATGGAGTCCTGCGGATTGGAGTGAGATGGATTGGATTGGAGTGGAGCAGATTGTTTTGGATTGAATGGGCAGATTGGGGTGGGGCAGATTGTTTTGGATTGCAGTGGGGCAGATTGTTTTGGATTGCAGTGGGGCAGATTGGAGTGGGACAGATTGTGTTGGATTGAGTGGTGCAGATTGTTGTAAATTGGAGCTGGGCAGATTGTTGTAAATTGGAGCTGGGCAGATTGTTGTAAATTGGAGCTGGGCAGATTGTTGTAAATTGGAGCTGGGCAGATGGTTATACATTGGAGCTGGGCAGATGGTTATACATTGGAGCTGGGCAGATGGTTATACATTGGAGCTGGGCAGATGGTTATACATTGGAGCTGGGCAGATTGTTTTGGATTGGAGTGGGTCAGATTGTTTTGCATTGGTATGGGAGCTACTGTTTTGGAATGGTGTGGTACCGACTGTTTTGGAATGGTGTGGGGTTATTTGTTTTGGACTTGTTTGTGGCCGTTTGTTTTGGACTGGAGAGGGTTGAAGTTGTATTGGACTGGAGTGGTGCAAATTGTATTGGACTGGGACAAATTGTATTGTATTGGACTGGGACAAGTTGTATTGGATAGGAGTGGGGCAAGTTGTATTGGATAGGAGTGGGGCAAGTTGTATTGGATAGGAGTGGGGCAAGTTGTATTGGATAGGAGTGGGGCAAGTTGTATTGGATAGGAGTGGGGCAAGTTGTATTGGATAGGAGTGGGGCAAGTTGTATTGAATTAGATTGGGGCAAGTTGTATTGGATTGGAGTGGGGAAAGTTGTATTGCACTACGACAATTTGTATTGGATTGGAGTGGGGCAAGTTGTATTGGACTACGACAATTTGTATTGGATTTGACTGGGGCAAGTTGTTTTGAATTGGAGTGGGGCGGATTGGAGTGGGGCAGAATGGAGTGGACGGTTTGTTTTGGATTGGAAAGGGGCAAATGTATTTGTATTGGATTGGAGAAGATTGTTTTGGAATGGAGTGGGGCAGGTTAGAGTGCGGCTGAAACCTTTGGATTAGAGTGGGGTTGATTGGAGTAGACGGTTTGCTTTCGAATTAGAAAGGGGCCGATTTTTTTTTTGTATTTTTTTTTTTTTGTATTTGAGTTGAGCAGATTGTCTTGGAATGGAGTGCGGCTGAATGTTGTGGATTGGAGTGTGGCAGATTGGAGTGCGGCTGAATGTTGTGGATTGGAGTGTGGCAGATTCGAGTGGGGCTGAATGTTGTGGATTGGAGTGGGGCTGAATGTTGTGGATTGGAGTGGGGCTGAATGCTTGGGATTGGAGTGGGGCTGAATGCTTGGGGTTGGAGTGGGGCAGATTGGAGAGAGTTGGGAAGATTGGAGTGTGATGGATTGCAGTGGATTTGGGTGAGTAGTTTGGTTTAGGGTGGGGTGGATTGGATTGGATTGGTATGGGTCAACTGGATTGAGCGAGGTGGATTCTTGTGAGGTGGGGTGGATTGGTCTGGATAGGAGTGGGGCGGATTGGAGCCTATTGGATAAGGGTGTACTGTACGATTAGGTGTTAAAACATAATTTTGGGAAATTACACTTAAGAACATTTTTTGCTTTACAATATTTAGGACAAGATAATTGTCATCTTTTGAGAACAACACCCACGAGCAAAAACAAAACATGAGTGCAAAGTAAAAAAAAGAAGCCTTGGCAAACAAAGAAAAGAGTCAACTATAGAAAATAAAACTTTACAATCCAGCTAGTCATACAAAATCCTGCTGGACACGTTTTTGCCAACCGTATGCCTTCTGTTTGCAGGGCCTTATAAGTTAAAAAGAAGTACCTCAATCATGTTGGGAGTAGCGGACGGGCACTGCTTAAGTTGAATCAGTCAGTGTTTAGTCCCTGCTCCACAGACAAGTACGGAAATGGAGCTTGGACTGCAGTGAGGGCTTTAAAGCAGAGTGCCATGCAGGCCAACAAATGGTAAAGAAGGGGAACGTCTTTAACAATGCAGATGTTTCCCACGCAAGTGGAACAACAATTGCCTAAACGTCGACTGCCTTTTTCTCTGCCTTAACCACGCATGTGCCTAAACCACGCATGTGTGGTTAAGGCAGAGAAAAGGCAGAGAACGGTCTAGTGGATCGAGAGGGGACGCAGTGAGGTAAGTGGGGCTGGGGAAGGGTTTGGGGGTTAGTTTTTAGGGGTGGGGTGGATTTAGGGCTTGGGGTGGTTGGGGGCATCATAGTTTATTTTTTTTAGGGGCAGGGTGGGGGGTTGCAGAAGTTTATTTTGTAGGGATTAAGGTGGGTGGGGTGGTTGGGGTAGTTTATTTTTTACAGGCAGGGTTGGGGGGCAGGGTAGTTTATTTTTTAGGGGCGGGGAAGGTTCAAGGAACGACAGGAGGAGGGAGAAGAGGGGGAGGATTGGGAGAGGATGCAGTGAGGTAAGTGGGGCTGGGGCAGGCTTTGGGGGTGTCGTTTTTTAGGGGTAGGGTGACTTTTGGGGTAGTTTATTTTTATGAGGTGCCGGTTGGGGAAGTTTATTTTTTAGGGCTTAGGGTGAGTGGCGGGTCAGGGTAGTTTATTTTTTAAGGGGTGTCGTACTTAATTTTTTTTAAGGGTGGGGAAGGTTTAAGGAAGGGCAGGTGAAGGGTGGAGAGGTGAAAGGATCGAGAGAGGACGCGGTGAGGTAGGTGGGGCTGGGGCATGGTTTGGGGGATAGTTTTTAGCAGTGGGGGTGGCTTTAGAGCTTAGGGTGGGTAGGGGTGTTGAGGCAGTTTGTTAGGGGTGGGGGTAGGGGTAGTTTATTTTTTAGGGCTTAGGGTGGGAGAGGGTGTTGGGTTCGTTTACTTATTCGGGGTCGGGGAAGGTTTTAGGGCGGGTGGGGGTGTCGGGTAGTTTATTTTTTAGGGTCGGGTCACAGTTGTTTATTTTTTAGGGTGTGTGTGGGGGGGGTTGGGGTAGTTTAGTTATAAGGGGTTAGGGAAGGATTTAGAGCTCAGTGCGGGTGCTGGTTGTTGGGTAAGTTTTTTTGTTTTGTTTTTAGGAGTGGGGAGGTTTTAGGGCTCAGGGCGGGTATGCTTTTTAATTTTTTTTTTTTTTTTTTTAGCCCTCAGTGTGGGTGTGGTTGCCTTTTAGGTTAAGAGGAGGAGTTGTATGACACAACCACGCATGACGTTTCCACATATGCCTTTACTAAGCATGCCTTAACAATGAAATTCATTGTAAAGGCATGCGTGGTGAAGGCATGCGTGGTAAAGGCATGCATGCGAAGGCTAGGTTACCCCGTGCGGAGGGCGTCAAAGCACAGAACATTAGCCATTCTGAGGGACCCCAATATATGGCACACTCGAGGTGTATGTAAACAATGGGCCAAAGTTAGGCAAATGGAAAGGTGGACTCCAGCGGCCCTGGGAACTATCACATCAGTATTGCTTGGGCTGTGACAACTCCTCCTGGCCTTCACAGTAACACGCATGGGCGCTTACCCTCACCTCAGCCTGCGCACCTTGTTAACACTACAGGCCTGGTTTGCTCTGTCCCTTTGTCAGAACCACATAACTGGCATAATAAGCACAGACTCTGTTGTCTCCGCCATTTCATGCTCTGCTCTCTGCCTTTTCGGGCTGTGCTGTTTCGTCCATGCCACGTGCCGAGGTCGGGCTCTCGGTGGAATACACTGTCCCTTAACCCTCTTCAATTAATTAATTACTTTAGGTTGTTGGAGAAAAGCCCTCCACCGTTGAAGTCGTGTCTACTTGTGATTACATCTCGCATCTTTCTCCAGTCTCGTGCACCATTTACCCTGGAGCCATGACGCCACCCAGTGGTGCAGTCAAGAAGCGCTTCCATCGGTCACTCAGTAGCTCCAGTACATCCCTCGAATTTATTCAGTTCTTTCATTTTTTGTGTGCTATAATCCGCCTCACAGGTGACCTACTGTTGGGAGGTGGAGGACCCGCATGTACTCGACTACAATACATATTGTGTAATGATATTGATGAATGCAATGTGTTATTCTCTTTGTTTGTTTTAATTGTGTTATGGCTTGTTTTTTTTAATGAGTGACTTATTCCAATGATGAATATGACCCGGGTTGTGCATCTCTAAAGCGTAACAGTTGTTAGGTATAGTTCTCTTAGTGCGCTCGCGCCGCGCGTTGAATACTGCTCTTGAAATAAAAGATGAACATGCGACTGGTCTTTTTCTCGTGAACGAGGTGTCATTCTTACAGGCGTTTGCGTTGTTCTTGCTCTGAGTTAACTTTTGTTCTTTTTGGACTGGTTCTGCTTGCCACCCCACCCCCTCCCTCAACCTTCTCACTGGTAATGGCGGAATGTCTTTGCAGCTCTGCCAAGTCCCTCTTGGCAACATCAACAGGACCTCCCTGATTCCTCGGGAACAAGTCTGTGTCTGTTCACCTTCATCTGTGTGCAACCCAACCCTGTGGCAGAAAGTTTACCTCAGATGCCCCCCCTTAGGGGTCCTCCCGCCTCGAGAAAGAACACGGACCCCTGGCGCAGGCCCATCTTCCAAAACCCCGCGAGCGCCAAGTGGAGCACCCAGTTAGGGTCCTGAACAGCTGTATATGCGACTCACACCCCCAGCGCCAAGGACCCCTCTGAGTCAACAACCCGGGTAAAATAATTGGCAATATGACTCGGAGGTAATATGAGGAGGGTTGTTAGTCTTAGACTAATGCCAACAAGGAGCCTGCCTCTCCATCCCGAATACGGCGAGTTATGTTAGAGGAAGTACAAAATTACACAGATGACTAAACCAGGCAGCAAATAACGGATCCAAAATAAAGCACAATCACTCAAAACCTTGACAGTCATAATATCAAAATCATCCTGAAAAGTTTGACATCTCGCGTTCCTGAGCCAATTATGGGTCGAAAATGAAAACAAGCGAAGTGACCCCAAGGCTCCACCGACGTGCTGCATCTAACAAAATAATGCTATGGCGTGAGGTTCGGAAGTGAGGCACATCGGGGTCCTGGGCAGGCGCGTAGCTAGGCTGCCATCAGCCCTGGCGCAAGCATGGAAAATGGCCCATCTGACGACTGCTGGGCAGTAATACAGTCATTATCAGGGTTCAATGGGCCGCGCAGTACTCTGTCCCCATTGCCACTGTGCAGTGCTTAATTTGTAAATAAAAAGGTGCCGGTGCCCAAAGCCCTCCTCAAACAGGCGGCTGCTACAATTAAATGTGTGAACACGGAATACTCAGGCAGCGTAATCCTGAAGCCATCTCGGGCCTCTTCAATCCACATAAAGCAACTCGCTGCCCCTTCAGCTCACTCTTGCAGCTTTCTACTTTCTCCCTTTGTGACGCTTTTTTTTAGTTTTTCCCTTCACCTCCCCTTTCCCATATGTTTCTTTTGGTCGCAGCAAATGCTTGAGGCAGAAGAGTAAGCCCCGGCCCTCAAAAATAAGTGCCGGTGCTCAGCACCGGAAACAACAAGCACAAATTAAGCACTGCCACTGTGGGTGCTGCACTCTACACCATTTCACTCTACTCTGAAACAATCTACCCTACGCCACTGCATTCTTTGCCACTGTTCTGCCCACTGCACTCTACACCACTCTACTCTAAACCATTGCACTGTACACCAATGCACTCCACACAACTGCACTGTCACTGAACTCTATGCTTCTGCACTCTACTCTGCATCACTGTACCCTACGCCACTGCTCTCTGTCACTCTACTCCAATCTACACCACTGCAATCTGACACTACTCTGCAACACTGCACTCTCTGCCACTGATCTCTTTGCCACTCTACTTTGCACTACTCCAATCTATACTACTCCACCTTACGCCACTGCACTATATGCCACTTCACTCCATGGTAGTATACACTACTCTGCACCACTCTGTGCTACTCCACTGTACACCACTGTACGTGAGTGCACTCCATGCCACTCAACTCTACACCAGTGCCCTCTCCATCAATGCACTCTGCACCACTCAACTCTGCACCACTGCATTCTGCTGTGCACCACTCAAATCTTCGCCACTGCTTTTGGCAATGCTTCATTGTACATCACTAAATTCAATTGCACTGCACTTAATGCCATTGCACTTTGCGTCACTATGCATCTCAACAGTCTATGCCAATGCACTCAACACCAGCCCACTCTACTGTCACTCCAGTGTATGCCGCTCTACATGACTCCACACTATGCCACTCCAATACAGAACACACTCTGCCACTCCACGCCATTCCACTCTACAACACTCTACTCCACTGTCTTTTATGCCACTAACGTTTAGCCATGCTGAATAGCAGCCACACTGGTATAGAACATGGCTAAAACAATAGCTCTTGCCTAGGCAAGACCTATTGGCTTTGCCAAAGCCTGTTTTGTCTTGGACTTGGAAAATATTTGCAGGGGAACTGAGGGGAGCTTTGAAATGATCATTTGAGGGGTTGGACTGAGATGGGTCCAGCACCTTCTGATAATTTAAATAAGAAATAGTTTCTCCTTCTGCCACACAGGAGTGGCGTGTCCCCTTAGGTGAATCCATAGGCTTCCTTCCAAGGCCAAAGGGTACTCTTGGTGGCCTTCTGTTCTTGAACTAGCTGAGAGGGTGTCCTTTATTGTTATGAGTTGAAGCTGTACGTAGCACTGTGACCAACTTTGCTGGTGCCTTTAGGCGCTGTGAACTTGGTACTTGACTTTCTTAAACATTCAACCACGATTTTTTTTTTTTTTTTTTTTTATCCAGTACCAGTCTTGCTCAGTATAAATGCCCCCTTCTCAGAACCCCATTTCATTTGCGCTCTTTAGAGGGGTGTATAATAATTTTATCTCAAGCCCATGTGCCCTGGACTTCATCCGAACACCTTCAGGTTCATTTGCATTTCTAGCTTTGAGGTCTCCTATAAAAGCAGCGCTGAAAGTTGTCAGGGGGACGGGGAACGACGTTCCCACACTATATTCATTTAATCAAAACAGTTCCAATGCTTTTTATTAAAAAAAAAAAAAAAAAAAAAAAAAAAAAAGTACCTGCACCGCTGGGTTGCTGCCAGTTGAAAAGCAAGAGTAAGGGTCTCCTCTCCTGTAAAGTGAGAGAAGGGCGAAGCAGCGAAAAGACCCGTCTTCTCTTCACGTAAAGAGGTGTAAATCCAAGGACTGCTTGGGAGCCAGTGTAGGCTTTAATTAATAGATTCTGGAATTTGTTATTTTAATGGAAACCAATAAAAAATGGTGTGCATTGAGCGTAACCAGTGTGTTATTAAAAGATTAGCTTTTTAAAACTTTGTAAACATTTAAACACAATATTTTGCCCATTTTGTAACAGCCTATTTACACTGTGCGCAACTAATCTAATACTCTGTGTAATGCATTTTTTTTCAGCAGATGACTTGACTGTGTTTTTAGTCACAGGTTTGGGCCTCTTAGCACTATACATGTTTTCCAGTATTTTTCCAGTGCACCAACCAGGGTTCAAATCAGTGACTGTTCGGTTGAACCCACTGACATCTAAAGTGAATCACATTAACTCTTCGAGTTGTCCTGCGAGAAAAACACATTTGCCACAGATAACGTTGTCACATTTATTTTTCTTTTAAGGTGTGTGTGTTCTATTGTACATGCATTTACCTGTAGGTGAAAGGCCAGCAGGGCTGGACTGACCGTATCGGGCATCGGGTGTTTTTCGGTGGGCTTGGAGGGTGGGGGTCCGGTTTTGCAGAGGTGCTGCAATATCAGCCTCCAGTAACAAAAGCAGCAGCAAGCACACGCTTGCACTCCCCCTAACCCCCGTCCTGCCCCCCGGGCTGGTCAGACAAAATTGCCAGGGCTGCTTTGGCCCTTAAGGCCAGCAAAAATAAGTTAAATAATATTTTGTTATTTTTAGCGGTCTGTGACTCCGACCCACATTGGCTGACTACGCCCCCACTGTACCCAGGATCATAGTTCCCATACCTCTCCTTATGCACTTCGACCAGCGCACAAAAGACAGTACAGAGGCCTCTTATCACTACAGGTGCCCAATCCTGCCCATCGCTAGCGTCTGCCTCTGCCTGTGGGTACGTTTGACGTGAATATGGGCTCAAGTGCAGGAAGCCCTCGTTCTGTAGTCTTAGGATATCTCTGTTTTTGAGACAGTTAAATCTTAGTGTGTGGTTCTCTATAGATTTGAGTTGTACCTAGGTGTGCAGTGGGGCTAACAAGTTCTTGACTACAGTGGTGACTCCCAGGGGGAAGGAAGGGCTCAACCACAACTGGTGATGCTGTTTCTGCCCTTAGGGGAACATCCATCACCAGACTTTTATAGTGTGGCCCCATGTGGGTGATCAACTTTTTTATTTTTTTGGTGGGAGTAGGCAGCTGTTTGTCCTGAAGGTTGGCAAGTTCCATGCGCTTGTGTGGTCAGAGACGTATAGGACCTGGTATGCCAAACTCAATATTGGAGGACAAGGGGATTAATCCTCCTCCTCCCCCCCCCCCCAACCCCAGATTTTGAAGCGAGAGGGATGCAGGTGCAATATCCTCCATTGATTTTAAAGTGGAAAGTGAAGAATAAACGGTGGCAGACTGAGCAGGCCCCTCTGAAGCCATGATGCAAGATCACCCAAATCACCAAGCTCTGGGGGGGAGGGGGCTGTATGGCCTCTTTCTTTTGTTCATTATTGAATCGCGTTTATTGAGGTGATGAGCCTTTCCCAAATCGTACTGTTTGTTAAAGCAGACAACCCAGCAGTTTCAAGGAAGGCAGGAAATGCCGTTTAATGTTCTTTCTGCTTGAGAAAAGAAGGATTTTACAAGAGGATCGCCACCTCAACCAGTACAATGAAATAATCAGCAAAGCAGAAGGGTTCTCCGAGCCCCCACTGACTTTGTTGCTCGGGTTCCAGCTCTGCAAGGGAAGCTTGCCAAGTGCAGCATGATTTCATGCTGCTTGACCTTCAGAGTCTGGGACCATTCCAAACAGAAACACACACCTTCCAGCCGGATGACTAAGCACAGGTATATATGTGTTTATCTGTCTGTGTGGTGTCAGTTTGATTTAAGGTTAACCAAGTGCATGTATTGTACTCCACATACCAGCACTAATTGAATAACATTAATAGACTATCTGAATACAAAGCACCGACTTTTGGTGTTAAACGGAAGAGGGAATGTTGTAACTTTAGTCTCTGAACCGCAGAATATGATATATATAATCTTACTTTGTATTCAATAACAGTAAACACAATACAAATAGAGAATAGGATAAACTGACTTATTTTGGGTAACTCGTGGCAACATCAACTGGACATGGGGATGTCCATCTTTAAAACAAAATATTACTTTCAATAAATACCACTCAATTCAGAAATATGATTTTGTATATTTAATAGAGACACTGATGGTGAAAAAAATATGTATATATATTTAATTTTAAAGTCATCTTGTGGAAAGGTTGTGGACGAGATGTGCCTCTGAGCTGCTAATGGTCTCCGCTTCACAACACTCTTATCTCTAGCGTTAAATGCCTACCTGTCTAAATGAACTGCCACAAATGTCCTTTCTAAGTTTAAAATGACCTGTTGCCATCTAACGCTTCATACTCTGGGATTGCCACTCATACGTTGACCCAAAGGGAGGGACTCCCAATAAAACAAAGGCCTGTCTCGATGCTGCCTCTGCCTGTTCATCACCTGGATCCTTATTGTTCCACTATTATAGCGCGTTGTCACCACTAGTGGTGCTCCAAAGTGCTGCTTCAAGATCCTGGAGCTGCAAGTAGGGGCAGGATGGAAGGGTGGAGGGTAGTTTTGAGGTGTGACGTAAAAGAAGATTGTGCTGAAGCCAAGGATGTGTGTCTCTTGTCATGGCACAGTAGGCTTGATGAAGTATATGCTGGCGGGAGTTCGTGACAAGAGGTGGACTGAGGGTGCGCTCACAGAGCATAGAGTTGAAGAGGCTGAATAGGAAGGATAGACACTCTTAAGTGTGAGAAAGGAGAGTTGGGTGAAAGATAGGCGTTGTACATCAGGGGCAGAGATGTACTCGGATCATTGCGTTAGAGATGAGTCAGCCAGACTGCAGAAAGTGATACCTGGTAGTGTCAAATGTGTGACAGTGTTGTTCTTTACCCCCCCCCCCCCCCACCCCACACCAACTCTCTCTCTGTCCTCCTCTGGGATCTCACTATACCCTCCAAGCTGTCTATCATGAAACTTTATAGAAAGTCTCTTACTGTTGCCTAAACCACAGATCAAAACCACACATAAAAGTCAAACTGATTAATTGAAAATGTTAACCAAGGGCCAGTGCACTGTAACAGTGTCATTATCATGGGAGGCAAGTAGTGGCATTACAAAAAAAAAAAATGATGGGCCCCCTGCAGAGTATGTTGAGATGGCCAGAAACTCCCATAAATCCTGGATAATACAGTAAGTAATAAACATATTTATGATTGAATTATAGAATATTTAATGCTAAATATGTTAAAATTAAATATTAATTATGTACTTTTTAAAACATATATTTAACATGAAATGATATTTATTTATATTTTTAACTATTTTATATAATTCAAATTTACATTATTTCCTATGGGATTTTATTTCAAGTTCCAATCTCCATTATTTTCTGTGGGTGGATGTTACACTACTAGTGGTTGGACATATGTGGAGCTCTGCCTAGTACAAAAGTATAAGTTACCACAAAAGTGCACTTTGTGAATGTTGAAAAATAGTAAATTTACTTGAGAGTTTAAACTTACTCAAGTGCAGTTTGTGAATCAGGGCCATACAGTTATATTGAGCATCATCTTGAGATGAGAGGTTAAGCAATTTATCAGTAAATGCAATTCACCAGATACAAATACCCCATAAAAATAAAAAGATTAAAAAAATGAAAATCACTTAAACTATGTCCATCACTCAACCATAACTCCAACGGCCACACTCCTGTAATGTATATCTCAGGGATTCTTTTAAGTTGCTAAGAGCAATAGAACCTCAGGTTCCTAATTGTCAGTTCTCATTCATACTTTTTTTTTCTATGTTGCAAGCCTTGGCATAATAGCAGCATACCACAGAACCAACCTAGCGGAAGGTTTACTCTCACCTGATCAGTTGCGAACTTAAGGGGAGCAAGGTGTTTTCCATTGTTTTTTCAGTCCAAACTCCACCTTTTAATGTTGGACTGAAAGCAACGGCTGGAAGTAAACAGGCAACACCCTTAATAATAACTATAAAGATGAATGCATTGTCATTTATTTAGGTATTATCTTAATATGCTAGTGACTGCACCACTGCAGCCATTTAGCTGTAAATATAAAACCTTTTTATTTCCATTGTGCCTCACTAATTGGGGATATGTCAAGAAATCAATTTCAGAATATTCTCTTTACAAAGCATCACCTAGATCTCAAAAAGCCCAATGTTGGATAACTCCAGTTTCCAGGAAATTGCACCCTCCTGAAATCTCACTTTGGTTATCATTCACCTTGGTTTGTAAAAAAAAAAAAAAAAAAAAAAAATTAAAAATAAAAAGAGAAAAAAGTGTGTAAATATGTGGGTGTGTGTGTGTGTATAATAGAAAAAAAGGTTACAGGAATGTTATAGTTAGGTTCAAATTTTACACGCACAAAATCAAACAAATTCAGCTGTTATAGTTAGGGACATTTCAAGTAATTATAACTCATTCCCTAAGGTAACTAGAAGTCGCACCCTCTCGATGCGCAGTCTTCGCATCAATAATTTTACTGAAAACGTTACAGTGATATTATTAATGATGCCAAAGAAGATGTCATGAGTGATGTGATACCTCGGGTAATTAGCAGTGCATGGCAGGGGCGCAAGTTATAGTTACCTTAGGGCACAAGTTATACTTGAGATAACCCTAATTATAACAGCTGAACTTGTATGGTTTTGTGCATGTGAAATTGGACCTATCTATAACATCCCTGTAACTTTTTTTTTTTTTTGTGTGAATTTCTAAGGTTTTTTTAAAATCTGTTTCCTAACTAGAATAAATAAATAAGATAGATGCCATCACAATGTATGGTTGGGGGAGGGGGGGCGGGTCTGGCTCCCTAATTACCTTATTTACCTCAGTATCCTCAGTAGAAAATACTTTCAGTTATCCACTTCAGTTCCATCAAGAGGGCCTTCAGATGTGCCACACCCTTTGGCATAGAAACAAAATGTTAGCACTCTAGTTGCTCATTAGAAAACTGTAAGCTGCTGATTACCATGGAGGTAACTGGCAGTCTGCTGCATGTGTTGAAAGTGGATGTTTCAGTCTGCATGTCAAAATGTTTTGATGAAATAGAAGAGAAAGATATTTGAGAACACTTAAAACATGTGACAATTTTTCTTTCTACAGCACAAACCATAATTTATATGCAAAATGAACCCCCTCTGAAGGCTGCAGTAGAACTCGAGGGAATCAGCTGACAGGCAGCTCCTGTTGGAAGTACAGCCAGAAAATATTTTAGAACTATTTTAAAACATGTTCTAACTTTTCTTTCTACTGCACTAACCAAAATTTCTATGACAAATGACTCGCTCATTTTGTCTCTTCCCTAAATTAAATGTTTTAAGTTTTACCATATTGATTCAATCAAGATGGCATCAGGTGTGCCACACGTTTTTTCAAAAGTAAGACTGTTTGCGCTCTAGTTGTTCTTTAGAACACTCGGGAAGGCTGCAGTAGAACACAGGGGAATAAAATGACGGGCTGCTCCTGTTACAGAAAATATGCTCTTATTTTAGCTTCTAGAGCACCTTCCATAACCTCTATGGGACAATATTGAGAAAACAGTTTTCTCTCAAACATGATTCATGAAATCCCAGCAGGGTAAAATCTCTGTAGAACACACCACAACTCCTACAATTAGTATAGTACCATCAACAAATTATTTGTTGATCCTATCATATGCTCATTATACGTTCTCCATTTTGTGACCCACAAAACTTGCCATTCACTACAGTGCATTTCAATGAGGTGCTATCTTGTCAATTGGTCCCAAGATGGTTTCCATCACTTTCTGGTTGAAGTGCGGACAGCCAATCAGATCTCACCATGAGATCTTAGGCTTCGCCCAGATTTACAAAAGTGGCTTCCCTTTAATATCTAAAAAAATACTGAGCTAACTCCACTTGAAAGATCATCCTGAAACTTGCCACACCAAGACCCTGTGGAAAATTTTGTGAAGATTCACCAAATGGTGCCAAAGATGTAGGCAAGTCCCCCAAAAACTTTTTCTATGGAAACTAGGCCCTAACTATAACTACCTACTGGTGACCAGCAGTTTTTGTTGTTGTCTTTTTTAATATATATATATATATATATATATATATATATATATATATATATATATATATATATATATATATATATATATATATAATGCAGACAGACATGGGAAATCTCATTACTTGATGGATCCTAGGTTTCTTGAATCAAAAACATCACCTTCACACAGTTTCACTAATTTGCACAGTAGCTGACAATCCAGCACAGAGTCTTATCACATTAAGGTGAGAATGGTATTTTTTTTTCCAGTCAAAACATTTCCTTTATTCCCAATAATGCCATCTAGGTACACAAAAATATATATCAAAATACACAGTGCATTTACCAACTATAAACAACAAGGTAAAATTAACACTGAACATCTAAGATGTAAACCTTGTCAATAGTTTGTAATCAACTAAAAGTCATAAAACAGTCACTTTCCATATTCTGTAAGTTGCCAAGGTAAACAATAAACATCACCAGGCCACAGTCTGTTATAAATAAGAAATCAATATCTTTTCTTGTATTTCAAGAACATCTAATAAGACCAATTAATGCACAGCAGATGTTCTCGTGGTCTGCACTAAATATTCTTAAAGCAAAATTAACGGCAATTTTTAAATTTATTTTGGCCATAGCCTTTTTGAACATTAGTAAAACACCCAATCACATAAAAATCCACTGTACAAAATTAAACACTAGATCATAAACATGATAAAAAGTGTCCTATCTATATAAATACACCCTGCTATATAAGGTAATAGTTTTTCCTCAATCTAGTAACTAACCCACATTATTATCTCTCAACGTTGTCTCCACAGTGATTTAAAAAGTGACCCAGGGCACGTCACATCTAAAAATCTCAAGTCCATTAAAGGGTCGAATGCTTGTCCTCTTTCTCTAATACCATATTAAAAAAAAAAAAAAAAGGTTTTAAGTACTTTTTCTGTTGGGGTAAGAACCACAAACAATCAATCAGGATATGGCCTGAATTAATTTTCCCATTAAGACCACATTGACAAATATTCTGTTCATTTTGCAGACCTTCCTAGTCACCTGACATGACAACTAAATGTATTCCACAGCGAAACCTTAATATACTGTGAGGCATCTTAATGTTTGGAATCTTTTCCAAATAGGGGAAGATTCCATCATTTTCCTAGGAATTTAGCAAATGAGAACTGATCTTTTATTACTCACTTACAAGAGATCTTCGGCCCTGGGGGCCTGTTTTAACAGGCTTTTAAACTCTGCTTTACTCTCACCTATCTCGTCAATTCCCCCTTGTTACCTGTATATTTAGTAACTTGGCGCAGGCCAGAATTCTTCCTCCAACCCCGTACCCAAGTTCATTCACTTTGCAGTGTCTCACTTTTACATAATTGGGAGATTTTCAATATTTGTACGCTATCAATTCTTATCCAGAATTTTAACATCTCTGCCCAAGCAGTTTGTGTCCACTCTAATAAACCTGTCTCTATTCTAATCGCTTGCGCCATGGTCGAGGTGGTGAGGCCAAGTAGCCTTTTCAGACACTTTCCTTCTTCCAAATCCCATCTCTTCTTTCAGAAAACCCTCTCTCCCAGTGTCTCACTGATGCACCTGGGATATTCCTCTTCTCAGAGGTTCACTATTCTCAAGTGGAAACAAAGCTGTTGAGAAAACTGTTTCCATAACTGCCACAGGGCAGGTAGCATGATTTCATTCCAGGATCACGCATAAACCTGGAACCTTTTTGCAGGTCCTTTTCTGTGGACCAGATTACCCAGGGCCCTTTGTTAGTGGCACTTTGCTTGGTCCACCTTTTCCCTCTGCTCTGCCTGAGGTGGCAGATTTCTGAATGGTGACCAAGATAAGATGGTCAGCACTGATTCTGCACTCAAAAGTACTTCTGCCTATAGTGTTTGCAGGCTGTCTTTCTGTAGGGGGTAGAAAAATCCTTTGGTAATTCTATCTGATTGGCACAGACATGGGGCAGGGAAGGAGCTTCTCTAAACACACTGATAATCTGGTGTATTCAGAGTTAGGAACACACATGCTTTCCAATCTCTGTTCCATTTACTTACACAACTCCCTTGACTACCTCTTATGAAAACTTAGTGTCTCTACTGTGTCTCAGTCTTCCTGTAGCCGCACTCCTAATGCCTGGAACTTCATCAGCCCCCTGCAACGTACAACAAGTGCACCCTTACTGCTTTCTGATATAAACTAAAGCTTGTGTTCAATAGATGCCTCCATACCCCAGAATCATACTCTGTTCTTTTCTCCACTGCCTCAGCATTTCTCCATACTTCTTTGCCATTCACCCTCGGTTAAGATGTAAATTTGCAATTTTTAGCTCTGCCACTTTGTCGATTTTGTATTGATACCTTCCTACCCCAGTTGCTTGTTTTTGCACTGTTTCTATGTGTATATATGAATTGCCCCTGTTTATGTATATGAATTCCACATTTAAAACTTACTATTGTGTTTTGCTTGTAATCTTGTTCACCACTCATTAAACAGCATCCTACGTAAGAATTTGTGTGTGCAATAAATACAGGTAAGATGATCTTTCTGTGCAAAGCACTCTGAATCCTCTTGCCTCTAATGAGCTATGGAAAATTCCATTAAAAATAAGAACTGGCAAACCAGTGTGTTTGACCTTGGCAAGCCTGCCTTTTTGTAAAACCTATGAAATAAACCTTACAACTGTAAAAGTAATCAACTAAACACACAGAAATGTCTAATGCGTCGTTCATATTTTTAGGAAAAAGGTAAGACCCATCACAAACACATAAACTGGAAGAAGAGATTGGCCTGACTGCCCTAACACTGAAGTGGACTACTTTCTAGGTGTATGTCCAAATGTGAAAGGGCAAAATGAAGTCACTCAGTGATGAGAGCCAATGACTGAAGTGGGCTGAACCATTGCCCTGTACTTTAGGCAGTGGTGGGTGGAAGTATACTATGAATGACACTTGTACAGACCAATTAATGAACCAAGCTGGCCAAAAGACTCTCTATTTGTATTTGCATTATTTAATTTTGAACATGAGGCTGGACCTAATCAGAGAGGCATCACTAGTTTTGAGAGCATACTTGCAGTGTATCTTGCTCTCCTTTTGCAGTACCTGCCCCACTTTTCCATGATTTCTAAGCAGATACCTTACTTTAGGGAAGGTAGTTCATATTAGGGGTCATTATGACCCCGGCAGTGAGTGGAAATGTGGCGGCAGTACTGCCAACAGGCTGGGAAATGCGGGTGGGCTGCAGCCAGCCTGCCACTTCTCAACTCATACCACCATGGCGGAATCATCCCCAGGCCAGAGATGTCAATCTCCAGGCCTGCAGCTGGCATAGTACCTCCGGCGGCATTATAAGCCTGCCTACCACCATGGTTTTCCAGTAGGCCCTACCGGTGACAGGGAACTCTTTCCCTGTCACCGGTAGGTGCCCCCCCCCCCCCCCAATCAAACACACACCTGACAGCCCCCTACCCCACCCTCCATCCAAACTCCCTCCCCACCCCCTCTGTATCACAGGTCATGATATGGCTGGTGGCGTTCAACTGTCGTGGCGGTGCTGGTGGTAGCAGCACCAGCTTACCACTGTCTGCTAGTATGATCACTGCCTGATTTCCGCCCCTCTTGTGCCGGATGTCCGGCAATGATCATAATATGGAATGGGAGCCGCAGTGACGGTATTTTGGCGATCGTCACCGCAGCGGTAGGCGTTTTTTACTGCCATTGTTATAATAAGGGCCTAAGTGTTAAAACCCCTGAATTGAGGCCACTCTCTAACCATGTCCTTATGGGTACAAATAAGTCATATTGACAACATTGTGTAGAAAAAGCAGTGTCACACTAGAATAGAAGAGCTGCACCTGTGCTCTTGATAAATAAATATATATATATATGTATATGTGTTGATGCATTATTTTTAGTAAATTGAAAATTGTGCTGGTAGACATTGCTGGGCTGGAATGGCCCGAAGATTGAGTTGTGAGCTACTATATATAATCAGGAGATCTGATTTCTTGTTCCAGCTTAACACATTTAATGAACTATTAATCTGTTAAGTAAAATCGGGACTGAGTAGCATGTTAAGAGCTAAAAAAGGACATTTGTATTTTTTATTAATATTGAACACATTAAAGGTGTGTTGTTTAGCCATACATGTTTATGTATGATTTAACTGTCCGATGTCTCCTTATTGAATTTGTACTTTTAATCCCCCAAATATAGCCTATGGTTACTGCAGAAACCTTTAAGTGTAGCAGGCAAGCCTCCAAGTGAAATGGACACTTTAGTACGGTCATCGTCAATAATCTGAGTGCTGAATGAGATTTGGCAGTTTCCGTTCTAATTATAGTCTACCTAATTCCTCAGCCTGGTTCAGATTCACAGAGTCCCTTAACTTTTTTAAAGATCTAATCTAATTCATTCCACCAGCCTGGCCCATGATCCTGTTTTGATCTACAAGTAAATCAGTGTGTATTGCAGTTTCAAGACTGATGAGGGAATAAATCATACCCTGAAGAAACGCCTGACCATGTGGAATGTTCTCTGGATATTTCGTAGCTAATATACTGCGATTTGTAAGAGAAACTGGCCCTTTGCCCATTAAAATCATTTCAAGAAAAGGTAAACTTGATTTAAATTTTGAATAACAAATAATGATTAAATCTCAAATCTTGTTGAATGCATAATTTGACAAGCATTGTGGTTTAATCAACTTTTTTTTCACACATGCTAAACAGATATTTCAAGAAAAGGTAGAAGATTTGAAACAAATTAAAAATAACGAAAAATAACAATATGCGATTAAGCCACACACCTTATTGAATGGCAAGGTTTGTGGTTTAACCATCTTTAATTTGTTTCAAATCTTCTACCTTTTCTTGCAATCCCTGTTTAGTGTGTGAAATATGCACTGTACATGAACCTTCATTGCTCTGTAGAACAAGCATAGTTTTATAAAATGATGGGCATGCTGAGTGTACACTATTTATGCTTTTTGGTTTTATAAACTCATATAAACACATGCTGTTAAAGACTTAGCATATGAAATGTACACTGTGGGCTTATGTGCATTGTAATTTAATTGACACATGCTGCTAGGCAGGGAGGTCCTGTAGAAACCGTGCCCATTGGTTCTAGAGCATGTTGCTGCAAGATGGCACCCATGTTTTTTTTTTTGTTTTTTTTTTAGAATGTTTTTTTATTTTATTCAACTCTCTGTACATCCATAACATTGTACCATTAACAGGCTTGCACATATAGGCCAGTCCCCTCCCTCCTCTCTCACGACAATCCATCACAGAAGTAGTCCCCATGACAAACTCAGGAGTTACAGAACGTTTGCATCATACATAAAGATACTGCGTTCCCTTTGGTGTTTTAGGTGCTTTTCCATATAACATAGCTTGCACACCGTCTATCCCTGAGGGCCAATAGACACATCATGCCCGGGCTCTTCAACTTCTGCAGTTCGTGTAAGTATCTCCTGCCATGTTTGCATATCTTCATCAAGGTGTTCGTCCCTTCTAACCTGTCGTACCGTATTTCTTCTGCCACTGCCCATTCCTTGACATCGTTGAGCCATCCCTGTATACTGGGCCCCTGCGTGTTCATCCAAGCAATTGCCACCCAACGCTTGGACAACCATAAAGCTTAGCTGCATGAATTCCCATTCAATTGTTTTTTTTTTTACCTTTCTGTTTTTTTAACACCCCCCAGTAGACACTTAACATGGCTCTGTTCCAATTCCACCCACCCCTACACAACTTAAACTTCGGACCACGAAGCCCCAGAATGTTTGTTCTGTGGGACAATTCCATGCTAAATATATGAAGGTTGCCGGCCGAGTGCAACACTGTTGGCAACCATCTTCCCTGCTAAGGTCAATTCTATGTAGGAAAACTGGAGTAACATATGTGCGATGTATAGTTAAATAGAATTAGCTTAAATCTAGTGTTGCAGGTCCCCTGTCGGAGCAGGGTGCATATTGCCTTCCATTGTGTCTCCTCTAGGGGCGTGCTCAGCTAGGTGTCCCAAGCCTCTCGCGCCTGCAAGATGAGCCTTGGTGTATCTGCCATCATGGCTTTTTAAATGTGGGATATAATTTGTTCTCCCCCCCACCCCCCCCCATGTTCCAGGAGTCCCCTGAACAATGCCAATAAGGCCGGGGCCTCTGGGTAAGTGGGCCATATCTCTTGTGCTATATTGAGTATGCTGGCATATATTGAGAACTGTCCCTAATTCAACCCAAAGATGTCATGTGCAGTCTCAAATGATACAAAAGTCTCACTGGGATAGAGGTCCGCGAGTGTTAGGCACCCACCCTCTTGCCATGGTCGAACGTTCACTGTAGAGGTCAGGTGTCGAAAAGCTGGAAGATACCAAAAGTCAAATTCCCAAGCAAATGGTGCTTGGTGTAAGACCACCCTCACCGCTCGCATCCACAGTGTTGCTGTATGTTTTATTATGTATGGGAGCGTGTGGTCCCCTCTACCCCCAGTGTGTAGTAGCTGTGATCGCGTTTCGTGTTGAGAGTCATCCCTAAGGAGGATTTTCAACCAATTGTCACCCTCTGCTAAGTACAGCGCCGCATGCTGTAACTGGGAGGCTAAGTAGTAGTACTCTAAGTTGGGTAATGGCAGTCCCGCCTCAATCCGTGGGAGGTAGAGGGTTTCCTGTTTCACCCTACTATGGCACCCCGCCCATACCAGGGAAACCAGCCGGGAATGCAGACATCCAAAAACCGAACGAGGAAGTGTGTAAAGAGAATTCTGTAAAGTATATAGGCATTGAGTCAAAAATACCATTTTGCGACTGCTACCTGCCCCATTATTGACAATGGGAGGATATTTAAAAAATGCACTGACCCTTCTAAGCTTGAGAGTACTCTCTCTAGGTTGAGCTGGTTGCGCCGCTTGTCGGTGTGGGCCACCATGATTCCGAGATATCAGAAGTGGCCAGTTTCCCAACGCAGGGGCATAGCCGGTAAAGCTTCAGGTGGGAGTTGCACTAGGCTTCCCAATGGGAATACCAGTGATTTATTCATGTTAATACGTAGGCCAGATAGGTGTCCAAAGTTTTCCAGCTCTCTCATCAAAATAGGGAGGGAAAATCTTTCAGGTAAAACAGTGTATCAACTGCCTACAGTGACAATAGTTATCGTGTCCCACCCACTTGAATGCTCCACCCCTCCATGTCGCGCCTAAGTTACTGCCCCAATGGCTCCAGAGCCATCGCAAAAAGCAAGGGCAATAAGGGACCCCCTGTCGTGTACCCCTCCATATCTTCAATATCCCCCCCCCCCCCCAATGCTGACCCTGGCTGAAGGTTCTGTGTAGAGAATTTTGCCCCAGCTCTGGAATTGCGGCCCAAACCCCATGGTTGCTAGGACCATCAAGAGGTAAATCCAGTTGACGGTATCAAATGCCTTCGCAATATCTACAGAGACAAGTGCCAATTCCTCCTACCTATCTTCGACCTCATGGAGGACATGCATCAGTCTATGGGTATTTATAGTCGTATTCCCTCCTGGTATAAACCCACATTGGTCAGGATGCACCAGGCAGGTCACCTCGGGGTCAAGCCGTGTTGCAAGGATCTTACATAGGATCTTTACATCTAGGTTAATCATAGTGATAGGGCAATGGAAAACTGGATTGGATCAAGCTGCCCCGGCTTGGGGATCATAGCAATGAGGCCCTCACGCATCGAGTCTGGTAATATTTTAGCAGTTAATGCCTTGTTATACACTTCTAAGAGCCAAGGAGCGAGTACAGTCGCAATGCCTGATAGAGGCACTTTAACCTCTTCGAGTGTAAGGTCGAGGGAGGAGCGCTCCAGTTAGGTATTCCAGTAAACTGTATCGATCTAGGTCCCCCGGGTTAGCATATACTCTCTCAAGATGATCCCTGAAGACTGTGACTATATCACGCTGTGTTCTCGCCTCTCCCCCCCCCAGGGGTTTCTGAGATGAAGCACTAAGGAGTGCGGTTGCTCCCGTCGGCAGATCCACGCCAGGAGCCTCCCTGATCTGTCGCCCTCTTGATGTAGGAGTTGTTGATATGATTTCAAAGTGTACCGTTCAAGTCTACCTCTGGTTTAAATCAATTGTCTAATAAGCTTAGTTTCCTCTCCCTGACTATGTTGCCCCCGCATTGGGCGTTGCTGGCACACCGCCAGGGCATCCTCCCTGTGGGATAGTTTTGCCTGTAATGCTCTCCGCACTCCACAGGCAAGCCCCACACATCTTCCCCGGAGCACCGTATTGTGCAATCGTGTCTCTTCCCACAGGATCTTGAAGAATCTCTGATGGGAATCTCCAGCTATATAGGTTTCGGGAGCCACAAGCCCAGTGAAACTCGCACTTCACCGGGGCATGGTCTGACAAGTATCGTGTAAGATGGGATGCATTCTGTACCCTGGGGGTGGTATTTTGGGTGAGCAATATACAATCTAGCCTACTGAATGTGCCATGTGTATTCGAGTTACAAGTATATTCCCTGAGGGCTGGGTGTGTGTCCCTCCAGAGGTCCCTGAACTCCAGTTGTGACATTGTGGTTTTCAGACTCAGTCATTCATGGCTTGGTGCCCTGTCTGGGGAGGTGTCTATCCAGGTCCCCATCCATAATGCAGTTAAAGTCCCCCACCCAAAAAGTGTCGGTCCCCATGTGCTTAGACAGTGCAGTGGCCAACGTGGGGTAGAATGAGTCATCATCTGTATTTGGGGTGTATGAATTTAGTATCTCCAATTGCTGACCATCCAATGTTCCCCTAAGCAGGATGTATCTGACCTCAATATCTGCCTCCATAGAATGCAAGACAAAGGGAACCCCCGGGGCTACCCAGATGTGCACTCCCTTGGCGAACGATGTAAAAGTAGCAGAGTAATTTTGTCCCCTCCATTTTTTTGGCCAGCTTCTACGCCTCAGTGTCCATCAGGTGGGTCTCCTGAAGACCAGCTATACTTACCCTCTGGTGCCTAAGGAATGACACCACCCTATATCGTTTGTAGCATTGCCAAGTCCTCTCACATTCAAAGTGAGAAGTTTATAAGTGTTTTGGACTACCATTGTGTTTTATATTCTAAGTGTCCCCTCTATGGGGTTGTCACCAGGCTGACACGGCCATATTGTGCAGAACAAACCATGATGTTAAACTTAGAAAATGTAACTCAAAACTTTCCCAAGGCCCTCCTACTGACAACCATAGCATTAACATAGATCTATCGGAGCCCACCCAATATTGTCTGGACGTTGACTGTCCCCCTACTGGTCCGACCTGTTAACTTGCATTTGCTATTCCCCCAGCTGACAAGCTATCCTATGGTCACCCAGATATCTGACTACTATAAAGGGCTAAAGAATATGATAACAGCATTATGCTATTTCAACCTAGCTTTGCATTTTGATGGCATATGTCTCAGAAGGACTAGAGAGGGTCACTTTGTTGATTCAGCGTGCTGACAAAAAGTTCACTCCTGAGCAGGTGGCGCCCCATAGTTCTGAACAGATAAAAGCAATATTTCCTCTCTGGTATAATGTTCCTCAGCCTTCCTGGAGTGCCTTCTCGAGTGGTGCTGTATTCGGAGCAATCTCTGAGCTGGAGCGCAGACTGTGCGAGATGACCTCCCCCAAGGACTCCTGCTCCGGGGACCAGTCATCCCTCTCTGGGGAGCTTGATTGTGACAAAAGCATAGCGCCATCCACTCCTATACGAATTCTGTTATAAGCCAAAGATTTTTAATCTGGGTTCTCTCTGCCGGTGTCTATAGTTACTCTGTGTAGTCGAGTATCCCATGCTCTCTTCCATCGTCGGACCTCCCTGCCCTGGCCTGCGGTCTCTGGGACTCCGATTTCGAGTCAGTCCCAAACATCCTGTGGCTTATCAAAATAATATGCTTTGCCATTGTGGATGACTTTCAATTTGGCAGGGTACGACAACATATAAGTCAGTCCCATGGCCTTTACTTTCTGTTTTGCTGCCAAGAAGGATTTGCGCCGTTCCTACACTTGTTTAGTATAATCTGGGGAAATGGCGATATTGCAGTTTTCATACTTTTGTTCACAGGCAGCTCTCAGGATACAGACCCCCTCTCTGTAGTTAAGGACTTCAGCAATAAGGGCCCTCAGAGGGGCCACCACTGAGGGAGGGAGAACCAGGGCTTTGTGCGCCCTTTCAATCACAAAGATCTCCGAAAGGCCTCGGGGTTTCAGGGTTGACCTAACCCAGTCCTCCAGGAATCTCTCTGCCGAGACACCCTCTGCCTTTTCCGTGAACCCAGCACCCGAATATTGCTGCGGCGGAAGCTTCTTTATGCATCTTCCGCCCTCCTGCCTAGTTTGGCCACTTCAGCGCTTACTATAATCATCTGCTTTTTCAATATCGCCGTTTCCCCCTGGAGGGTCCCTATGTTGGTTTCTGCTGCGGAGACTTTGTCTAACGCTTTGCGCAGGTCCGCCCTTAGTAAGTTGACATCAGTAGACACAGTTTCTATGTGGTATTCCAGTGCTTATCGGAGTCCCTGAATGGCCTGCATCAGATCTTCTCTTAAGGGCTCCGTTGTGTCGCCCTCGGGAGGATCCCCATCCACTCCCCTCTTCTGTCGTGTGAGCCGCTGTGTAGGCTGTCTTGGGGTGTTATATTGAGTTATGGAGTACGAGCCGGCCCCCGAGCTGCCCTGTCCTTCCCCATAAGTCCGCGCAAGTCTGTCCCTTAGGGTGGCTTAGGGTAGTTCCGCTGGTAATCTGGTGAATTTCCTCCACGCCAGATTTAGCCCTCCGACCAGTGCACTGTTGACTCTTGCCCAGAGTACCCTTGTGTGCCCGTCAGTTGGAGCCTAGTGGCTACCTGGGAAATAGCCATCAGTCAATGCCCTCTAGCTGTCACACCATCGAGGCAGATGGAAGGCCTAGATATTTCCACCCCTCTAGTGCCGCTAGCACAATGCGATTCCTCTGTCTTTTGGTCACATAAGTGGTCTGCTGACCGGCAGGCAGAGTTTCCCCCAATGCTTTCACACTGCCTTCTCAGGACCAAGTCGCTGAGCAGGGGAAGGCCAGATGCTCCACTGTCCCTCAGGGGCCCTTCTCTGCCCAATACCCCTGGCCTTCACCAGCCTTCCCCCCCCCCCCCCATTAGCACCAGGCCAGCGCATCGCTCGCCAGATCACCCTTGCAGGTGCCTGCTGAACACTCCTGGGCCAGACACCAAAGCCCGACCCTGCAGATCCAGCTTGTGACCTTCTCTCTCTTGGCATCTCCCTCGCAGCTCCTCCCTGATCGTCTGCCACCAATCCTCACCTCTCAGGGGGATCCGCCATGAGTCTCGAGAGTCCCCTCCATTGGAGTCCATTTTTAAGGATCTGCTCCGATCCTCTGCTCTACGCACCGCCGGCTCACCCGCAGCTCGATTCCGAGACCTACAGGATCTCTGGGAGGGCGGCAGTCTCCAGCTCATCTTCCTCGGTCTCTGGGCCTCCGAGGGTCGGAAGCAAGTTACGTGGCCCGCTAAGGCCGCTGTAAGGTCTCCACTGTTTGTTGCAGCTCCAGTCAGGTCTTTTCTGCGGCCGCTGGACTCCCTGATGCTTACGCCTCCTGTTCCCTTAACAGGGTGTGCTGGGTAGTAGGATTATGCAGGATTTAGGGAGTAAAAACTCCGTACTAGGAGAGAGCTCGGAGATTCACGTCCCGTCAGCCATTTTGTCAGCCCCCACCCCCGTCGATGGCACACATGTTAATTGTGGAATGTGCACCTGTTCAATGTACTCTTGTTGCAGAAAGACATAAGAGAATGGTGAACTTGTCAAGCGAACACTGATACAAAGAGCAGCAGTGCTAAGAACATCAACGTTGCTACCCATTGCTTCCATTACAAATATTCAGCTCCTTCAATTCTGTGGAATGAAAAGTATTCTCACACAAATACATGAACTTAGGACTCATGTCGGAAGAAGTAAGAGAAAATAAACTGTGGAACTGTATCCTAGGTGTCGGTCATGTTGTCCGTGTAGAGTTGATTTGATAGGTTACGAACATCATGTGGCCTTGGCCACTGCTCTAAAATGTGAATGTGATCTAAAGAATCGTGCCAACGGACTCATTGTTGGCTTATGTCTCAGAGTCGTGGACCTCTGAGGGGAGAAGTATCTCAAAGCGAAAGTTCTTGCAGACGGGTGTTTTCTTTGAACAAAGCCTCACAAAATCAAGCTATATGTAAGCTGAATGGCCTGCAACAGTATGAAAGCCCCCATTGAAGTCAGAAGAGCCATAGAGGCACCCGAGGACCTATACACGCTATTCTTAAATAGTAAACTGTGGTGACATCCCTGTATATATTCCCTTCCCTCTAGCCCAGAGGTAGTCGTGAAATAACCCCTGTTGTCTAGGAATATTTCACCTATGGTCCGTGACAAGGTTTTGGCAGGGAATATCTACTGCCAGCCCATTATGCAGCATACGTAATGATGAGAGAAACTAGTGGCCACTTTTCTTTTTTTTTTTAACATAAAATAGTTTATCGATCACCAGAGTAGTAAGATTGACTATAACTCTTCTGTAAAACAATTGTACAATTTAATATCAGTTGATAAAATATTGGATATAAAAAAAGATGCCAGCTTGCAATCGTTAGTACCTAATGATTGAACCTATTTTTTGGATTCGACTGCCGTCTTACAGACTAGTTTGTCAATTATGAGAAGATGTATTGATGTAAATAATATTTGCTTAATGCTTTTATTTGTTTAAGTATATTTTATGAGTTTTCTTAAAATTAACAATCTAAAAAAGAAGTAAGGTTTGTGGCTACAGAGTATACTTTTATTTCACGCTGTTTGTGCAAGTGAACTGTGTACCTACAAGAATTTGTATGTTGTACTAACGATTAAGCTATTCCAGAAGGCAAAGCATCTGAACTTTAGAAAATGTAGCTTTACGTCATACTGTTACCACAACACACAGGCAACGAATGACAGGCATGGATGGTGCACAGAGTGCAATTTAGTATTATTACCACACAATTACAATATCCCCTCCAGCATACTGCGGCATAGATTTGCAAATGTTGCAGTGTAAAATGTTTAATTTTGCTGCACGAAAAAATTGAATTTTGCAGCATCATTGAAGTACTTTATTTTACTCGTAATCATTCCTTTTCAACCTTAAATCAATGGAAACAGTCTTAGCAGAGTATTCCACTTTGAAATATACATGTTTGAAGTGTCCGAGAGTGCTTGTTATTTTCGAATTCGGTATTGCCAGGGTGTTACTTATCACCGGACCAGATGTCAGATCTCAGATTGTTTGAAAAGCTATCATTGAATGTGAATGGGTAGTTTCATCTGTATTGGGACTTTATTATGTTCTAATGTAATAGCTGTAGAATGGGAAGCATAAGCATGTACAGATTACTAGATCCTTTTTGCAAACATTCAGAGTGTTTACTGCTGTACGGGTCAAAGTCAAATTTCATTCATTCATGGCCCATGGCCACAACGCATACATCCCTAACCTATCGGTTTGCAGAAGCCCTGCTCGTGTGTGATCAAGGCCAGCGTGGTCTATTTCTACGCCGCAAACCTCACTGTACTTCTTGACGGACAGCTGTATCTCCTGAAATGAAAATGTGTGTCCGAGTCCGGAGGAAGCAGCTATTATGGCGGCACTTAGTTACATGTATGCGCACAGCCAGTAATGGTGTGCGTGCCAATCAGGAGACCTTTCCTTGTGGCTAAAAAGGTAAATATTGCATTCATCCCAACGCTGAGCTGATTTTGCAATCATCTCTCCAATTGCGACATGCTAGAGAGTCTTAGCTATAAGGAACAAAGGTCCCTAAGCATGCACATAACAAAGTAATGTCCTAAGTGCACAATAATAATGCACAGTGTAAATTCAAAACAATCAGTAATTTATTTGTATGAAAAGTTTTAAATGCGTTCTTTTAGAGTTATGTACCCCTATGGGGTGCATCAAAGCAGAGATCACACAAACAGGCAAGAGAACAAGGTTGTGACATCAAGAATTACATAGAATCAAGAGTTCACATTTCTTGTTAATAGAAAACACTACTGCATCGAAAAGAGCAATTTTATAAATTCAGGTGGGTCAGAGTGATTTGGTCGATGACGTTTCGATCCCCTAAGCAAATGGGATCTTCATCAGGACAATGCAATTTTGGCCTGGCTTCATAATTTATATACAATACATCAATGAATACACGTTGTGACTTGCACAATTAAGGGAAGAAAAGTAAAGTGAGGAAGGAGAAGAAGAAATGAGTTCAGATTATGCAATTGAGGCCCATAATCCAATGGAGGTTCTGATTATGACACACTCACTGGAGTGCGCTAAGTGTAGCATACTTCTGAAGGTCACTGTTCATTGTGCATGCTGTTACAGGTTAATATGCTCGGTTAGTGTAGTGCAGGGCACTGGGAGAATATACTGTTAATGCAGGAAAAAGATTGAGTAATAAACCTGTGATATATACAGCGTACACCTATGTTGTGTACTACATATCATATGCTTAAATTATGCAGCAGCATGCAGTGGTAGCAGAGCGTGTGTGTATGTAGTGGGCTTTTAAAGACCTTTTAGCAGTTTGTGGGCTGTATGAGGATTGTCTGACTCAGTGAATTAATTCAGGGTTCTTCAGACGGTGCTTGAACCCTCCTGGGAGATGGAGGTGTGGATGATTCTACCAGTAGTAGTCTAAGGTGCGTGGCTTCTACTGTTATTAGACTACGGTGTCACTGAAACATTCTGTAGTAGTATTCGGTATGTCCCTGTGATGTTTACCTTCCCGGGCTGTTGGAGGATCATGTACACATCAGTGTAAGTAGTGTACCTGTGCGCAGTATTATTGCATGCTGCTACGCTACAATGAGTTAACACCCCCCCCCCCCCATAGTCCTTCAAGCGGTCCCAGTATAACTGAGCTTCCCCCTCAGTATGGCATCATCTGGTCAGCCATCTTGTACCTCCGCTATGGCCATGCATCCCGAGAAACCTGAGAATTTGTGCAAATGTAAGAAGTAAGGCCAACTGTTCGGAGCTGCATAAAATAACTCAAAATAATATATTTCAGGAGGGTTATGTAACCCGCTGATACCACAGACGAAAGTTGTGGCTAGACCCCCACACCACCGCCTATGATCACTGTCGTTCACTGCATCATGGGAGGTGGGCGAAGGGTGTTCCAATGGTCCACGTCAGACAACTTTGTAGTGCTGGACTGTGATGTGCCAAGAGAGCTACTCTTCAGCTCTATTCAAGACAGTAGTGTTACAAGCCAATGAAAAGGAGATGTGTAGAGCGTCTGTGCCTGTGGATGGCACTGCTGTGAAAGGATGGTGCAAGGTAAGACCTGCTGTTACACTTCACTGAAGGGGTTCAGTCCATGCCCACTTCTCGGACAAACCCCTGAGCATCTGTCCTTGGAAAGCACTCTATTGAAAGGTGTTCCCCATTTGTGGCTTAGCATTGTATATCATCCCAAACACAGGACCTTTTAAATTCTAAACACAAACCATGGACTTCAGAGGATCATGTTCCTTGTTCACTTTCCTTTAGCTGCTAATATGTCCCAGATGTGCCAGGCTACCATTCAAGCCTTCTTGTCTGTGGCTGGGGGCAGGGGAAGGGTGTTTGGGGGGCTGGTTAGCATCCCCATGTTCTCCTCGCCGAGCAGTAATAAAAACCTGCTGTGCACTAGGCCTCTTTTTAAACACTACATATTTCCTTAATCATACTGGACAGGGTCCTGATGGCATCCACATGTCCCGGTAGTGTTTTTTGTATCTTATGAACCGACAGCAACCATTGAGAGACATTTTAATTGGTAGGGGTTTGGGACTGGTTCCAGAGGACTGAATACGTCGCAGTAAAGCATATTTTTGCTTATTTAATGTTTGTGTAAATTACGTGCAAACTTGTTCGGCAGTGTGGCCGTCGTATCCGAGAATCTTGCGCCCCAAAAAGTGACAGCCAAGCTCCCAGACAATGCACAATTTCACTGTCACGTGCAGCGACGTTTTACACGAGCACTGACTTTTTCATATTGACCCACAAAAATATTGACCCTAGGACACTGAACAACATGTTGTCAAGTTAAAGTATACCTTTGTGTGTATACATGTATTTACTCATTGGGCAATTTAATATAGCTGGAACAAGACCCAAAAAAGTATCTGAGCGCTTTACGTAGAACTGTTACTACTGAATACGTGCAGCTCATAAAAGAAAGGCTGTATTGATTAGGATACGTAAGAGCATTTTAAACAATTGCATATGAAATAAATTAATAACTTAAAGCAGGAAATTAGCCTTTAGCAAGAAGGGTCTGGAATGATAACATAACGCAGGCCATGAAGAAAAGAAAACCATCAGGCACTCTTTAGCCCTGTTCTGACCTCCGCGACTCTGCATAAACATGTCTGCAGAATATATACATATTCACTGAAAAAACAAAGATTACAGGGATGTTCTAGTTAGGGTCTGAATTTATTTGTACAAAACCAGAGAAGTTCAGGAGTTATAGTTAGAGTTCCTTCAAGTAACTATAACTCGCGCCCTTGCCATGCACAGTTTTCTTATCAATAATTTTGTTGCAAATGTTGCAGTGATAATATCAAAGATGCCATGCAAGAGCTCATCAATTATATAATATGTGGAGTAATTAGCTGTGCATGGTGAAGGCGCAAGTTATAGTTACCTTAGGGCACGAGTTATAGTTACTTAAAGGAACTCTAAATATAACTGCTGAATTTTTATGGTTTTGTATGAGTAAATTCAGAACCTAACTATAACGTCCCTGTAACCTTTGTTTTTTTCAGTGAATTTCTATGTTTTTTTTAACATAAAGTAATTTTAATTACTACGCGTTATTCCAGCCCCCGCCGAGCACAGACCGGCCTTGGAGTCAAACCCCTGTAACCACCCAACCCCACGCCACACATGGCCTTTGGCCGTGCACAGCGCAGGTTGGCCACAGGGCCTGTCTCGGTCAGTGGATCTGTGAGTGGGTGTGGGTGTGTGAGTGTCTGAATGTGGTTGTTAGTCTGAGTGGGTCGGAGTGGGTTCATGAGAGTCTGAGTGGGTGTGTGAGTGGGCGCATGTCTCCGAGTGCATGTATGAGTGAATGAATTACTGTATAAATTAGTGTGATGTTTCTTTCACATGTTTTCATATTTGTGACTATTTCACGAATAATCAGCCAAATTCACAAATTTTCATGAATACAATGCATGGAAATGCAAAATTATTTCAAACCAATAATTTGCCCCTAAAACACACCTGTCACACCCCTGGGGTAAGGGTACCTGTGCTGTGACCCCATATGCCACTTTTCAATTAGGATTTTCACCCCTGGGGATCGTGTCCCATGAAATAAAATGGTCAGCCAATTACAGCGCTTCCTTTTGCACGCGCGTTCGTGAAAAGTTTGCTAATTATTTGCGAAGACGCCGTGGCCAGAGATATACAAATTTAGATTTCCCTAACTTTCTCAAAAACTACTGAGGAGGATAGAATACAAAATCTATATGCACCTATATATACCTTTGTTTTATATTGTAATATATTAGTGCTATTCTGCAGTCCATATTTTAGACGGTTGATCTTTGTGACCTTGGTATTCTGACCTATAACTCATGCTGCTCACTCTTAAGCAGTAGTCCTTTGCCAATATGGTGCTGTTATCCTAATGTTTAGTGGGTGTTTGAGATGTGATCATTTACATTTATTTATATATATACATATATATATAATGTAGCCGAGGCACAGTGGGTTATGGGGAGTATTGAAGAATGATACAGGATTATATGCATTTAACAAGGATTTATATCTTGACTTGCATAATTACGTTTCATATGTTCTCAATGTGTTTGTCACATATTTACATTTTTAGCCATGGGAAGATTACGTGATTTGTCCAGAATCATATTTTGCAGCAAACTGCCAATGTGGATGTTGGATCTAGTTACTTATATCCCTAGTTTTCAAAGTCAGAAGGTTAGCCACTAGACTACATGCCAACCACATGGATGTAATTAAATCACTCTTTAATAATTTACACCTTTTATAAAGTACTAGGTTTGGCCATTATATGTTTTATTATAACCATCTTTTATGTGGTAAAATATAAAAATATATTTCTCTCAAACTTGAGAATGCTCGGTTAATGAAACAAAAGGTCCTCATGGGTTGAAGTCTGTTCTAAAGTGGGGGCCAGCCCTCCCCTGCTGTTAAATCGTGTGTTTGAAAAAAATGATATAATCTGCTTATGAGGCATGACAGATACAAGTGGAAGTATTTTATTGTGTCACTCTTTTATTTTCTTCCAAGGTTAGGAGCTACTTAACAATACATACTGGTAAAAATATAGGGCCTGATTTATAGTTTAGTGGACGCGTTATGTCGTCA